>NC_079335.1:35042584-36519918 GCF_029582105.1 Oenanthe melanoleuca
TCTCAGTTTACCACAGTCCTGACTCTTCATTAAAAAGAATTGAAAATGCAGAGCTGCCAGCCTTAAAAATCAGGGAGTGACTAGCACAGAAACATTAACTGATCTGGACTGTCACAAAGTACATTTTGGTGTCTTAGTTAGGTAGGGCTCAAGCAGAGTAGAAGTGCCTTAAGGCACAGATCAATTCTGAGCTTTATGTTCAGAAGCATTACGTGATAATGTATCTCTGAAATTAAGCATCCTGAGCATGGCTGATTGTCTTTTAGTTAATTTATCACTGTAGAGTATCTATATAGTCACTTGCAATGACAGGCTGTAGTATGGACACTAAACCCTTCCCATGGCAGACTGCATCTGCAGGCTTTGTCTGGACCTGTGATATAAATGTTCCTGATAGGCCTTGTTTTCCTACCAGACAAGGTTGGGTTTTGTCCCTTTTTGTGCACATGTATGTGAGGGAAACAAGGAACCATGCAGATTAAAGCTGGAACTTCTCCAGTTCCTCCTTACCCACCCCAATCTCCTCCTGTCCCCCAGCTTATCTCAGCAGAGAACATCTAACATATGTGTCCCCCCCTAACTGCACATCAGCTCCTGTGCTAGACACTCCTGTTAGAGACACACACATTTTTATCATTGACCTTCTCAGGAAATGTGCATTTTGAACATCTTCCATGTAAATACATAGCTGCACTTCTGACTAGATAGGTGCTTGGTTTTGCCATCATCAAAGTCTAAATTCCATGCAGTGGTTGTAGGTCTCGTGCTTTGGTCACAATACCTTGGTTTCTGAGTATTCCTGAGTCTGGGATGCATATTTTTAATTGCCTTTTATGGTGTGATTGGCAGGATCACGTTTGAATTTGTATGGTCCAGTGTCTGTGAGACCAGAATTCACATCCTGAACTCCACATTTGTGTATTCCATTCAAGCTGTTGATAATGGCCTGATGGATAGCCTGTTAAAATGGAGCTTAGCACCAGTACCTCTGTGCCACAGGTTTAGTACAGCAGTACATTCTGCTTTCTCCCCTCCAGCTCAACTCTAATGTGTGCTTTTTAGAAATAACAATTTCTACCATAGTCTGGATTTCATTTCAAGCTATTGCAGAAACAAATACTGATGCATTCTAACATCTCAAAAAACATTACTGCACATTTGCCCTGCTGGTTGAGTGTGGTTAACACCATTTCAGCATTAAGTTAACTGTAAGGAAAGTGTTCCTGGGCATGGCAGCTTGGTTTCTGTACCAAGATCTGGATTTCTAAAACTTACTGATTTATACCCCATTAGATCCAAATGTTTTTATGTTATCTAAAGATTTGTAAATACACCTTTTCTTTATAATGCTTGTTAAGGTATAAATTATAGTTAGTGCTGAGGAAAAATAGAAAAATATTACTTTTCACCTCAAAGCAATTCTTTGTCAGCTTGAGAGGTCTAAGGAAGTAAAAGGTAGGATATGCTGTAGGGAGAAACTCAGGAACAGGGTATGAGTTTAGGACAGGCAAACACATTCACTGATCCAGTGGTGAAAAGAAGTTATTCCTCAAAGTTCAGGGCAAATCCCACATTTCTTGTGTTTCCTTCCCTTAGAAAGAAGGTCTTAGTTCCTCTGTGAAAATATTATTTACGGGCAGAACAACCTGCCCATCAAATTTTCTGTCTGGAAATTAGAAATGCTTTGGTGAGGAATAATAAAGCTACAGTGGAAGGAGTTACATTGTGTTTGTCTTCCAGAAACAAGCAAGGCTTTGAGCATTCTCTTAAGCCTTAATTGAATCTAGGCAGCGTTTCATTTCAGAGACTGACAGGTAAGATGATTGGCGTCAGGAAGGCAGTTTTCTCTTGGCTCCTGGCACCCTTCCCGTGCTGTGATTCGTGCCCCAGCACCGTTTTAGTTGCTCTGCAATGGTTTTCTGCTTACAGCAGAATTGGAGATGCACATAGAGAGGTCTCAGCAGTGGAGCTCTGAAGAGAACTGTAAGTGAATTTGTATATAGGGGAGTAACCATTCTGAATCAGATCGGATGCAACAGTTGCATATGCAAGAGGACAAAGCCCAAAGGCACAGAGAGGTTTGAAGCTTAGCAAGCTACAAGGAGATGTTCAAAATGTGGCAGTATTGTTTAAGGTAGATTAGATATAGATATAGATATAGATATAGATATAGATATAGATATAGATATAGATATAGATATAGATATAGATATAGATATAGATATAGATATAGATAGATATAGATAGATATAGACGTAGACGTAGACGTAGACAGATTAGATAGATAGATAGATAGATAGATAGATAGATAGATAGATAGATTATATATGATATAGGTGTATATCAGCTTTTATTTTGGATCCTCTGCTTTCAAAGTGCCACAACTCTCTTTGTAAAAGGGAGATAGTTTCCAAAATGTGGTGTACAAGATTTGGCTCAGTGGAAATTGATACAAGGGGTTTTAGTTTATTTGATTCAATAGCAGCAAAACCACACAAGTTAAAATAGGGGAGGGGAGATTGGTGAGGCTTTGCTCATTTTTGGGCAAATGAGATGTTAAAATAAATCCATTTGGTTGTAGGTAAGATAATACTTAAAATGCAAGCCCTCAGTGTAACATTGCAATTGAACATCCATGGAGCCATTCTTTCAGCTGTTACAGCTCCTTCAGTCACGGAAGGTGACAGGAGTGCTTCTAAGAGCTGTAGGAGCTCTGTCTTCAAGCTTTGGTATCCCTGCTGTTTCCCTACAGTGACTTATCCACATTTTTCTGTGCATGTTTGAGAGTGCACAAGTGGCCTCACGTACCAAATAGCTTCTCAGTTACTGGCACTTGGTACAAAACCAAACTCAGTGACAAGATTTCTCTCCAGCAGACCTTATATCATGAACTTTCAGTATGTACTGGAAGGAAGATACCAAATCAAAGCGAGTTTTCCTTCAAGGAAGCCAAGATATCTTCCCACTGAGAGAAATTTTCTTGCCAAATGCTGGCTCTCCAACTGTGGCCATCTTGACTAGGGAGCTATTTAAAGCAAGGATGCAATAATTTTTTTTTCATTATGGCAAGACTTTCTTTCACTTCTCATGGATGGCTGAGATATTGATGCTCAAACTTTCCTTAAAAAGTATGTTCAGACAGAAATCAAGATCAGGAAATTTCAGAAGGAAAGTGAGAATTGTGATGAACTGAAAGTAGAATAAAAATGGGCACTGTTAACATAAATATTTGTGTTGGTTCTGTTGCTATAATCATATTCATTTCTCTTTATCTGATATATTCTATCCTTATTTAAGTCAGAGCACACCATACATGGTTGTTGCATTCACTTGAATGTATACTGTCTCTTATACTCTCTGACATGGTTTATAGCTGGTAAAGAAGGGGCATTGCAGGGGTGATTCAGAAACTGGGCCCAGATATGCCAGTATCATTTAAGATAAATGACATTGCATTGGATGAGAAACTGTCCCTTGTCTGATCCCTTGGACACAAAACATGGATGTGGCATTATGTACATTAGGAGGCATCTTGTGTGAATTTGGTTTTCCAAGTTTGCTGCAAGGTTACTTGCCATGGAATAAGTACTTGGTGCTTCACTATTTATTATTGTTGCCTGTATGATGAAAAAACAGTGTCTTTTTGACAGCAGAGAGTTACCTTTTCCAAAAACTTGCATCGCTTAATTATCTAGGTTATGTAGGCAAATGCAGCTCCTCGCTGCCTAGACACCAGCCATAGGACTGAACTTGTTTGTTTAAAGGTAGTTCATACCTTCATGCACATGCCAGGTTTTAATTGGAATATCTCGCTTTCTCATTTCTGCACTTGTTATACAAGAGAGATTTACATTCATCTAACCTTCCTTCCAACCACACTGTTCTTGTTGCTGTTTTCTCCATTGCTGTACCCCTGCCACCAGTCTTCTGGTGAATCAGGTGTATGGTGCATACATGATTATCATCTGGTCATGTCCTCTAGCCAGGCTGTGCCAAATCTCACAGATTATTTTGCATAACATCTTCAAGAGACCTCCTTTCTTCTCCATCTGTGTATCTCACATGCTTTTTGGGCTCCCTGCTCTGTTATGCCTTAGTTATTTCACCTCAGCATATGACCACTGGGGATGAATCCATCAAATGCAACATGCTTAGTTGAATTTTTGCAGTCTCTCATGGTCTGGCTTCTCACTGGTTCAACTAACCTTTCATACAGAATCCAAGTATTTATACATTCTTCCTTATCAGCCCAGAATGCCAGTTCATCTTTGAAGATATTGAGAATATTGCCCTTGAGAAATGACTTTCAGAGCTTGCATTTCCTAATGACTACACAGAAAATAGTTTATCTGCTTATGTGCCAAGATGACTGCTAATTGATGTTAACTAAATGCTTTTCCTATGCTAATTCCTTCTGTCTTTAAACAACTGTTGTCTATTGTCTAAACTTAGATCTTTGAGGAAGTAAATGCCTTTTAGTTTGCTTTAATTGCAGTACCTAATGCAATGGGCTTCTGATCCATGATTTAGGTAATAGACACAGTTCCAAAAACAATAAAGTACATCTAGTTTGTTCTAGTGATTACCTCTAATAACATTGTTTATGTCTTGTCTTTTTTATAGTTTTTACTTACAAGCAGTACCTTTTAAAGTCCTGTAAATTTCAAAGTCAGAACAAATCATTCTGAGATTACAAAGTAGCAGCATCCTTTGCTAAACACCTTCCATAAATATTCAGGACTACTGAACACAAAAATAAAGAACACCAGCAATTTAGGCTGCATTTCTGTTATTATTCCAAGGCAGTTTACTGTCTTGGAAAAAAGGAAAATATTTTTTCTCCATGTGCTTATGTTTTATAGTACTTTGTTTATAAACTGTTAGACTGTTTCCCTGAAGGAAATGGTGAGAATGAATTCAAAGCCTGTTGAAGCTAGTGAAGCATTAGTCAGATTTAACATTTGTTTATTTGTGCCTTTTATACAGAAGGAAGGTTGGGTTTATTTTTTTAAGAAAAATACACAAATTTGATTGCAGAGCTACAAAATTGGTAAGTTGTCTTGAGGGCAGTATGCCCCCTGAAGCTAATTTTAAATCCTGTTCTTAATTGACTGAATGTAAAGATGATTGCTCTTTGAACAATCTCATATGGATAACAAAGAGAAATCCCAAATTCATTTATTGTTGGCTTGGACTTTATCTGATTGATACTCCAGACTTTGTTTGACAAGATAGGCATCACCAGAATAGTTACCTGGAAAATGAGTTCTTATTTTCTTATACACAGATTTCGTTTTGACTCAAAAAATAGTGGCCTCTTTGCCAGAGGCAAACTGTAATCTGGCAGACACACAAGGCTCTAAAGACTTCAGAGGAGCTGAGCAGAATGGCCCATATATCTCATTTTAAAGCTTCCTGCAATAGCTTTGAGTCCAATGAGGATCTGTGTGTTGGAAAGATCTGCCTCTTGACACAGCAACAGAGGAAGAAAGATTAGGCAAGCACTGTATTCTCTATGTAGAGGCCCAATTTTTTTCTTTATCAGAGTGACCTTATGGGCTGCTGGATATGATAAATGTGTTTTTTACCTAAATCAAGATGATGATGCTTCTGATGGTCCTCACTGTGTCATCATAATTTTATACTTCAAGTGATCAAATATAGGGCAGGGGGATTTTCAAGATGTAGTAAGAGGAAATAGAAGAACGTGTATTACCTGTAAAGCTTTTAAATTTCCTAAATCTGATGAATATGCTGTGTTTTTTGAAACCACTGATTACTTTTTGGGGAGACTTAATAAGGTGATGAGCTTTAGAATGTCTGTCACTTCTCTGCTGATGTGTGTATTTGTGTAAGGCATGCACATTGAATAAATGTACATGTAAAGAGATTGCCTTAGACCCATTCACACTTTCACATGGATGTGCAGTTGAGATAAGTGTGCACAAAATTCAGATGCAGTAAGCTCTCAGATAAATGGGCCAGGACCTCTTTGCTGAAAATCAGTAGAGCTGCTTTGACATCAAGGAGTGTAAATCCACAGATCATCCCTGCTGACCCAGCCCCTCCTGCCTTAATTTACATGGACCACTCTTTTCATTTCTGGTGAACTGGATGGCTCTTTCCTTCTCCCCATGCAGAAAGGGGTTAGCCCCAAGTCTGGGAATTAGCCTGGGAGTCCCAGTTTCTGTCCAGCTCCAGCTGTTTAGCAAAAACCCTCTGGACTGAAATTGCCCTTCTCCACCACTGCAGGGGCTTGCCTGCTCAGCAGAGTGACTGTGCTGGAATAAACTGAAGGTCCAGGAAACTGTCATCTCAGGTGACTTATCTTTGTGCAGTAACATCTTGTACACTGTTTCCTGTGCCATTTGTGCTCTGGATGGCCTGGAAACCAAGAGCTTGCATAGTTTTTGAAGATGTTTGTTTTGACTTCAGTACTGCCCAGATATCCCAAAGGAATTCAGTCATCTTCCCATATAATAACAAAATAAAATCTGGTATCAAAACAAACAGATGATGGTTTAGGGAAGAAGGTGTACTGAAGATAGGCCAGGTGAAATGTTTGTTGCCAATCCACGATGTGCTGCAGGATGTTTCTACTGCTCCTTCTTTTTACAAGGTTAGGAACTTCTTGAACTGATAGAATGATTTATTGGAACTGAGCACAAGACAACTTGTCATCAGAAATCATCATAAAGCTTGGGAAGAAACACAAAGCATTCCTTCACATTTCCATACTGTGGTATTAAAACTCACTGCATATATATATATATACGTATGTATGTATGTGTGTATATCTATATACATATAAAGCTCTATAGGTACTTCTTTAAGTAAAAGATAAAACATAAGATGGTTTGCATCTAAAGGAAAAATTACCCTGATAGTTCTCTCTAAAGAAGTAGGCTCCACTTTATTTTTTTCCCTTTAATGTGAATGCTCACAGGTTGTATGTTAGGCTTGTTTTGGAGGAAGCTGGTTACTGAAGGAGCCTAGTTCTGAGAGCATAGGATTCATCCTTCAGGATTCAGAAGTCCTGAGGGGCAGAGCTGTCAGGAGTCATTGACATTTAAAGGAGAGGAGACTGTCTTCTGTGAACACAGTGCAAGTCTTTCAAAGGTTTTGAAAACAGGGAGTAAATGCAAACTATATATGAAGACTCAAAGGAAAGGTGCTCCTGGTAACCTGCAGATGTGAGCTGCTGCACACACTAGATTTGGATACAGAGGATGAAATTCACTGTTTATATCAGGAACACAGCTGATGTTGACATCCATCCAGATTCATTTTGTTTACAGAGGAAGAAGAGAGATCTTCACTGTTAGTAAAAGCTGTTGTTGAATATGTTGGGATAAGAGAAAAAAATTACAAAGACAGATTCAAATTAATTTGGAGTCACAGAAGGGAGACTAGGAGGCATTTCAGTGATGTAGTAAATTAGTACAGAGATCTTTCACCTCCAGCCACTGGGTTCAAACTCGTGCCAAGCTGCAGGCTCATAACAAATGAGTGATTTAAACTGTGTCCTTACTAGGGCATGGCCACATTTTCTTGTATATGCCTCTCCTCAGCTGGAAAGTGTTTCTGTTATATTAAATGTCAGAATGTGGAATTACTGCTTTGTAAAATTTACAAAACTGGTATATTTTCAACATTAATTGTGATATTTAAAAGAGTAGCTTCATCCTGATTAAATTAAACTATTTCAAAACACAGCTATTGAATTTAATGCAACTGTTTTATCTGAGCATTCTCACTGCAATATGGAAGCTCTTATTCTCTTATTTATATATGAAGACTTAATGTGTGTATGCATATAGTAATTTTTTAAAAATAATAAAAATACTAGGGAAGGGAATTGTCTGTTTTTAAAAACCTTAAACCCTTAATCTTTCCTTTTTACATAGCAGCTAGACTTGGAGGTAGCTAATGTCATTTGGATGTTCAGTACAACATATGCTCAAAAGCACAGCCAGCTATATTGATAAGATAACCCTACTTCTCCACATACTATGGGTACAGATTTGAATTTAACACTGTTAAGCTGTGGAGGTGAAATGAGAGATCATGTGAGGCCTTTTTCAAAGATCCAACCATAAAGCATACATTCAAATGATACCAAGTGATAAATTCATAAAAGTGGAACAGCTCCATGTTTATGTTTCTCTCATGCTCCATAACTCAGACATTTTGCAGATATGTTTGGTTGTGCCATACGGTCGTCTTCTATCAGAAATTTACAAAGATCTGAATAATGTTATATAAAAATTGGGAGAAAAGCTCTGGTATTTTTCATTGTTGCGATTATGATCTGGTGCATGGTATAGGTGACAGAACACCTATCTCCTAGACCAGATGAGATACAACTTTCAGTAGGTATCTCAAACTGTGTGAAATAAATATTATTTTATGTATTTATTTTATTTTGGAAATGTATTATAATCTCTCATTGCTGAGGCAATATTTTATTAATCGTTCTCTCCTGGAAGAAAAATAATATCATACTAGTCAGTTGGGAATTCTTACAGTTCTGGAAGCTGCATAAAGACAGTCTTTATCAAGAAAATTACCTTTTAGAGAATTAGAGAAGCATACATGTTTATTAATAAAAGCCCAAATGTATAGCCTAAATATGCCATTCTTGCTCACTGGAGTAATTCTGTTTACTTCAGGAGAAGGAACTATTCCTGTGACAGTATAAAGCACCTGGTGAAATTTTTAATTTCCTAAATAATTCATCTCTGGGGATGGATAATGCATATTCGAACATTTTAATTGTAGTGTATTATATTCTATTTTCAGACTAAGAGCTAGCATATACAGCAATTTTCAGTGGTATTGTATAATGAATAATGTCTCTGATTAAAGATTATTTATGTGCTAGGTTTTTTTATTATTATCATTTTTATTTACTTCACAGACATACTTCACAAAATATCATGGGCTGGCATCTCTACAGTAGCTCGGAGCTGCTCTTTAAAATGTCCTTGACTTTAAATAAGTATATAGCCAGAATAGGCATATTCTTGGCTTCAATGTAATTTGCCTTAGTCCACTCTCTGACAAGGCTGTTTAGGAGGGAGGATGCCAGTGATTTCCAAGAGGAAAATTTATACTGGGGGAGATTCAGGGTTTGACAGTAACACTAAAGGACATGAGAGGCAGGTATGAAGGCACCAACTACAAGGGACTCCAAATTTTAATTGGACTTTTCTTTGCTTGTGCAATACTAACAGTTGGAGAATTTATTAATAATTAAATAAAAACAGTGGAATCCTTCTGACATCATTCAGCTTAGGGGGAGATATTAATGCACTGCATTATTTTAACAATGAGTTTTATGTTCTGCTTGGGCTTTGTACTGAGAAGAGTGTGACTTTGCAAAGAGGAACATGAAAGGATAGCAGTATCCTTCTTCTCCATTGCATTTTCATGTTTTTTTCACGTGCTGAGTTTAGGGAATGGGACAGCTAAGGATATTTCTTTTTACCTCGATTAAAAAATACCCTGCAGTTTGAATACTCTATTTTAAATATAAAGAACCAGCCTATATCTTGGCAACCCGTTTCCAGTAAAGATACAGGACAGAGTACTTTTACAGCTTTCAAGTTACCATCTCTAAAATACACCATCAGCTGGGTGCTGCCTCCCCTTTCACATGATGTGAAAGGCAGGGCTGACAGGTCGAAGGGCATTGTGAACCTCCCAGGGCCCTCCTGACTCTCTTCAAGCCAGGACAGGTAGTCCTGAAGGTTAGATGCAAAGCAATAATGAGCTTTTTATTGCCACGTGATAGCTGTCTGACCTCGTATTTTCAGGTAATTGGTTGGTTTGTAATGGAGGAGGTGAGGATGATTTAAGAACTTCTTGGAAACATGTCTCACTGCATTAGCAGCTGAAACCACCCCAGACTTAGTGGAGGTTTTCTCATACTTTTCAGTAGAGTATTTTAAAGATCATTAAATGTGAAATTAATTAATCCTTATGATTCCTTTGGGAGATGGAGGGTTTTTATTAGTCCTGTTTTACAGATGGGGAAACTGAGATAGTTTCAGGCAACTCACTTCTATGTGGTGAACCACTGGTGGAGCAAGGATGACCCCAGAACATCTCCTAACTGGTTCCTAGTCTTCTTCCTTAGCTGCAAACCATGATGTTTTACTGCTGGACTACTCCATCTCCAAACTCTTTTATACCTATGCCTGTTGTAAGTACCTTAAACCTCCTGAAGTTCAAGCTCCAGGTGTCAAATTCTGCATCCAGTGAATGAGACATATTGTTAAGATGTCTGCCAAAATTTTAATTTAATAGCCTTGCCACACATGACATAAGAATTCTGGGAGAGCATGAAGTGCAGGACTGTTTTTGGTGTGCCTTTTGTTTCCTTTGACCACATCAGTGCTTCTCTCCAGTTCCTTAATACAATTTCTTTTATCTCTCTGTTGCTGGAAAACCTCTGACCCTGAGAGCCAATGAAAGGAGAAGCCTTGCTGTAAACAGTCTCATTTACTGCACAGTCTTAATTTGCTCCCTGAAAAATGTCTACCACTATGATACACTGAGGCTGTGGAAGAAGAAAACAAGCCTGCAACTGATGGCTGGATCCTAACATATTAAAAGGAAGTGGAAGGGATACACTAACACTGGACATCTTTAATTCTGATACTTCCTAATTTTATGCTTGATAAAACAAGGTACCTTTAATTTGAGATTTAAGCTGTCATTCCTTGGGTTTGTTTGTTTCCGTTGAATTCTCAGAGGGCCCAGAGGAACCACGCTGCTTGCCATTGTAGCAACAACTTCCCGTGTAGGTGATGATCGCCCGTCCAACCCCAGCCTCCGAGACTACTGCACATGCTGTTTCAGCTTGTTAGGGGATTAACAACTTCAGCTGAAAGCGTAATAAGCCTTTTATCCTTTAGGCACCAGCTATTACAGGGGTATGCACATCACGTTTCAGCAGTGCCCTATCTAGCAGGATTGGAAAAGAAACAAAGGAGGAGTGCAGGATGGTGGAGGGGAGAGACCCCAGCAGCCTGGGACAGGGGGTACTGAGCCCTGGATGGTTTTGCTTTCTGATTGATTTGGCTGCTCACAGAGTTGATGCACAATCTGCAAAGAAGAGGGCTCTGTTGGGGTGGTGGCTCCTGGGGACCCTGCCTCTGTCTGCCTTTAACCATGCTGTATTTCCTTTTTATTGCACCTGCAAGCAGTACTCAGGAGCAAGGCACTAAATTTTGTATACCGTCTGGATGTCAGCAAGCATTGCAAAGTGGGGGGTTGTGTTCCAGTTAGGATGCTGCTTTGGCTTTCCAGATAATGCAAGTGGGACAGAGTAGCTCCAGGTTTGTCTTGCTCACTCCAGCATGCCGAGTTAGGTTAAAAAACATTTTCATTTTCATCTCATTTCTCAAAGGAAAAATCTTTCCCATTATTACTTTCTCTCCTTCTCTGAGAACCGGTTTCATTTTGTTGAAAACAGAAAAAAACAGAAAAAAAATCCTTTGTTTCTGAATTCCTGTTTTTCTAAACTTCATCCTGATTGTAAATCCAGGAGTAGCAGTTTTTGGTCCATGCTTTTGATACTGTACAGTGGACACAAAAACCTGCCTTAGACTTTTTTTTTTTTTTTTTGCTGTTTGACTTCACAAGAAATGTGTAATATTTCTGTATTGGTAACATGTTGTTAAATTTATAAGGCAGATCACTAGCATTATGTTCATGGGCTGAGTTCATGATATATTTCTCATATGTCCATCCTTGGATCCAACACTGGCTTCAGTAGAGAGTTTCACCCTCCCAACTTTCTGCCGCCAGCATATGGTAAAAATAACTCTCAGCAGCCCAAATGCTGCCCCATGTCTGCTGATCTCCTGGGTCCTGGATATTGAAATATGATGGTCCAAAGACTCATGTCAGAAAGCAGAGAGTCAGAGGGTGGTGGGACAAGGTGAGGGGTGGCTGCAGCCATACGGATGTCAGCGAAGTGCAAAGCAATACCACATGCCAGAAAATACTGCAACTACCTCTTGCATTTTGTATAAGCAATTTTCCAGTCTGTTGTCTTCTGTCAAATGCAATGTTCTGAGACATTTAAATAAAATAAATACTGCTGTTGAGTTATATTTAGAACCATGTGAAATTTCTCTAGTGAAACTCCCAGCCAGGCAAAACATGCCGACTTTCAGGTTTCTGTACCACTTGAAGCTTCATCTGGGTTTGTCATAGAGGTTGTTCATGAAATCTGATGGTGAAGGTGGCTGATTTCCAAAGGAGGCCAGCAGAGCTCTGCCTTCAACTATGGACATTGCTGGAAGGCCTGAGCAAACCAGGGCAGGGTCCAGGTGAGCCTCGGCAGAGAGTTGAGTTTCTTGCAGGTGGAAGGTCAAAAAAGCAAATGATGAGACAGGCTGCTAATAGAAATTGAAATGAAGGTTTGCATAAACCTCCCACCCCTGCTCATTTTAATCACTGAGCTCTCACATTTGCCTATCTTCCCAGACATGCATCGCTTATCTAATGAGGATGGGTGTTGGTGTAATGAGTACCAGCACATGTGGGGGCTGGCCAAGGAAAGAGTAGGTGTGTGTGGAAATCCCTCCAGAGGTGGGGTGAGGGCCCACTGGGGGCCCTGGGGTGGGGTGGTCTTGAGCAGCCACCTCCCTCCCTCTCCTCTAGCCTGCACAGGATTGCTCCCAGCACACCAGCTCTGTCCTGGGGAGTCACCCTCACCCAAAAGTGTCCCCATTTTGTCCCCTGGGATGCAGCTGGGTGGGGCACGCTCCTCAGCTCTAGCCCCGTTTTGGCGCTCCTTGAACACGGAGTGTGAAGTGTGTGCATCCCTCTGGCTTTAGGGAGGAAGGGAAGGAGGCTGGCAGCACAATAGTTTGTAAGGGTAGGGCACTGGTGCCACACAGGCTCCAGCTGGTGCCACACTGGGTTGTTTCACTGCACTTTCTCCCCAGTACTAACATGCAGTCAAATGGATTTTGATAAAGCAGAGAATGATGTTCTCTCTCCCTTTTCCTCATGAGATGGGGAGGGGATGAGAGGGAAGGCTGAGCATTCCTTTAAATCACTGTCCTTTTTCTACACAAGGATCCTCCAAATAATTTCAAAATACACAAATGCTTTATTGTAAAGTAGACATTTGTGAGGAAGCAAGCATATTTGCTCATCACAATTGTGGTTAAGCTGTGGAGATCACGGAATAAAATGAAATTTTAAACAACAGTTAAAATAATTGCATAAATTGTTTAATAGCTTGTTTTATTATTATTTTTTACTCAATAGGACCCTTTTTCATACATTAAAGTGTTAACTTTGTTTGATAACATGCTAGGAAGTGGTACAGAAACCTTTATTCTTCCAGAGGGTTGAATTCTTTTGTGAGATATGATAGACAAAGCTGGCATCCCATGTAGAGGATATGTAAAGCCTGTCTCCAGACATTGTGACATTGCTACAGACAGAGTTTGTCATCCATAAATTTACAGCTTATTTCAGTCTATTCATAAATTGACTAAATTTTTTTTTGAAAGAAAAAAATATATATAGGTGTATAAAATACCCAGTTACAGGTTGTGTTCTATTTAGCCCTTGATTGAAACGTATTGCTCCTCAGTATCTTTTAGCTATGAAAATTATAATATGGAACAGAGATTAGAATGAAATTATCATGGCTAGAAGGCATTTACTCAGTGGTGGCAGCCACATAAACCTGAGCCCTGAGAATGATGATAATGCATTAGGTTCTGCATGCCCGATATTATTGCTGTACATTATGTATGTTTCATTTATACTATTTCGCACACACCAGCAACGCTGACAGATAGGTAATTACTCTCTGCGCCAATGAACACTTATCAGCCCCGCCGCTGTTTATTGCTGGGATGAAGTGCGCTTGTCAGTCAAGGTCACTTGTTTGTGTGTCCTTTTTAATAGTTCTTTCACAGTTGTTGAACTTTGCGGGCGCTTCTTACGGCAAACTTTGGGCAGGTCGCTTCACTGCTCGCCTGCCTTGTTAAAGCAATTTGTATTTGTGGCGTTAATTGATAAACAGCCAAGTCGCAGGAAGCAGGACTGGAAAGAGGAAGGGGCATATTTTGCTGGTCAGCTGATCTGTGGGTATGTTGAGTCGTGGATGACATCAAAAGCAGGGTGTTGCAAACAGTCTCAGACCTTGCTGTGCCACCAGCATAAGCTGGTGAAATCTCTTGTGATAAAGATAAACATTCATTTAATGGTATTGGATACCAGCACAATCTGCAGACTGCTGTAGGGCTACTGCTTGTGCTGTTTGGCAAAAGATTTGCCAGTTCTGAACAGAGCTTTTATGGTTTGCACCCTCAGGACATGCATGTGAAAGACCAAGCCACTTTGTTTGTCTTCAAATCAGTGTTTTCTTTTCTACAAGAAGCCTCACATAAACTCTGTATTATTGCATAAAGTATGCTTTCTAGGCAATGTGTGTGCCTCTAACATTTTTTTTCTATGCTTAAAACTAATAGTGTCAAAGGTATTATGGCAAGCCCACAATTTCTTCGGTTGCAGAGAAAAAATTCAGAAGCTTCCTTCCTTCCTTCCTTCCTTCCTTCCTTCCTTCCTTCCTTCCTTCCTTCCTTCCTTCCTTCCTTCCTTCCTTCCTTCCTTCCTTCCTTCCTTCCTAAAATAGAATAAACTCAGGGATGTAATAATTTATCCAGTCAAGATAACTGGAGCTATATCCTTAAGCCTGTAATCACCCCGAGTTTGTGTGTTGTGAGATTTATACTGCAGTTCCTTATTACCAAAGAAACAGTTAAAAAGGATTTATGTAGTGCTTGCAGTGTGTGTGTCTGGAATTTCTGTATGTTCCAACTTCTGCACTCTGGTGCCTCCTTGGTCCTTTTTGTAGAGGACACTATTTTGAAGTGGAGACTGAACATTCAATTAAATGCAAATTTTATTCAGGCATTAAAGCAGAATCACATTCATTCATTAAACTCAAATGATGCTTTTATTTAGGAAAATATATCAGCACATGGTAGCACCACATGCTGCTTATAAATAACTATGGTGATCTGGTTGTGCAAAAGTATATAATTTCATTATTAAAGGATTTAAACTCCTTACAAGGTGCATGGTGTCCATGAATGTTTCAGTTAATTTGATTACATCCATAGAAAAAGCATTTCACTTACATGGGTAGCTGTGGGTCTCCTGTCTTGCAGCACCGTTCTAATGCATTATGATCCCAATCTCACACTTGTAGGTTCTGACTTGACTGGATGTGTTTAATATTTTGGGTACGTAAATGCAGATTTGAGCAATTCGATTTGTTTCTGAATCTAGCCTACCAAGCTTCCACATTTTCAAACCACTTCCTTTTCTTAGTTCTTAGTTACCAGAGTGTTACAAAGAAAGGGGTTTGATCTCATGTAGATAGCATAGCATTAATTACCCTGACACTAATTAAACTGCATCAAACAAATACCACCGTGTTCCTCAGGGGGACAACAGAAGGCAGTTTAAAATAATTACTGGAGCTTCATGCATGTGTGAAGTTTTCATTACTCTTAGGACACAAGCAAAAGAGATTTGATATCATTAAAATTCCCCCCTTTAGTGTTTGCAAAAAAATGACTAAAATTTCCTCGGAGCATATTGATGTCTAAATAGTAGTGGTTTCAGTTCTTGAGAATAGTAACTTTTCTTTAAGAATTGTAAGCCTGTGAAGCAGGAACAGGTGTTCCAGTCCACATTCTGGTATGATTATGTATTAGCTTATGTTTGTCAGACCATTTCATTAACCACCCACTGCTATCACATATACATATACTTTGTTCTTTCTGAACCATGAAATGAAATGCATATATCTTCACTAATGCTTGCTATCAATGTAAATGAGAAAAGGAGGCTTATTACCAATCACTGCTGCTGTGAAGCACACACCTCTGTACAGTTACAGGTAATAAACATCTTTTTGTAAGTAGGAAGCAAGATATATTGAGTTCTGCATACAGTAAGCAGCAGACGTGCCTTCCACTGTACTCCGGTGTTAATAGATTGCAATTCCCAGCCATGTACACATTCAACAGGATGTCCTAAAGCACCTTTCTGAACCAGAAGGTGCTGTTCCTCTTCATGCTCATTTATATCTTGCTAATGTTTTGAAGCTAGAGAAACTTTGCTGGCCAGTGGTTAATGGGCATCTTCTCCAAAGAAATTGGAGCATGTTTGCAGCAGTGAGCAAGTGCCAGTTTCTGGATCAGCTGTCACTCCTGTCAGAGCCAGCAGCAGCTTCATAGGCCCTTTGAAAAAGTGAATGGAAGAATAAAGTCCCTGTCTGGGATGGGGGCTTGGATCAGCCAGCCATTGGAAGGTCACTTCCAACCCATCCCATTCCATGCAATTCCACAAGCCAGAGACCACAAGCAAAGATGACACCGAGACAGTAACTGCGGACAGTGCAGAGTTCCAAACTTGCTGCAAGTTCTGTGCTTTGCTAATGCTCACTTGATCATGCACAAAGTGCTGCTTTCCATTTTCCAAGTTGATGAGTGTGTGTGCTTTGTATTTCCCAATGTTCTAAAAGCCACCAAGCCCATTGTACAGGGTCATTTAACCTCTTGATTTCTAGAGGTCAATACAGCATCAGTAAACTTCATTGAATTTAGTACTGATGGCAGGGGCCTGTGGTGAAAGGTATGTGACACAGAAAGCATCTCTACCTCTGCACTACTCATGCTATTCTGTGTGTGATTCTTTCTCAAAATTTGATTATGTATATTTGAATGTATATAGTCATGTATCATAACCTGCTTATTTTCTGGAACCTTTGAGGAACTCTAAAATATTTCTCTGTAATGGAAGGTCTGATTATGCTGATAGTACTCCTTTTTTTAAATTACAGTATTGTCTTGATATTACTAAATCTGCTGCCTGCAATGTAACAGTGAATTAGGGTTGTGCAATTGACAGACTAAGTAGAGATGATCAAAACTGATTGGAGAGGAAATACAAAATTAATCCAGTTGTAGGATTCTGTGAACCCAACAAACATGCACAGCAGAATACTTTTATTTCTTTGGAGCCAGATGGTTTGTCCTATTTTAAGCTGATAGATTCTTCATGCATTTCTTTTGGATGTCATTGGTTTTAACTGCCAGACAGTATCTACTGTTAGAAGTTTCCTTATTCCTGGATTATTTAAAGAGTATTTTTGGCACATTCAAATGATCATACTGTACACCAAGTTAATTTTTCCTTACACTTAGCTCATACGTGAAAAAAGTGTTTATATAATGAAAAAAACCCTCTAAAATGAACAGTTCTTTTTTTCCTTCTTTTGACATGATGTTGACAGAAGTCGCTTTGATGTAGTTTAGAGTCATGAATTTTCTATCTGTTCTGTTTTTCCTGGGGCTCCATCTATTCAGACATCCTGATCTGTCATTTTGCAACACTTTGTGAAGTGCTTGACAGATAGCGGTTTTGACAAGTGCTGGACATCAGCAGCAATTCAGAATAAGCAGTGTATATTTCTCCAGGTAAAGTGACAAAACGTCTAAAAGCGTAAGAAGAACTGTACAGTCTTCAATCACATTTAATGCTACAAAGCAAGACTTTTTCTGCTTTCTCCATTTGTTCTAGTAATGTGCAGTGGCTCAGACTTGAGTATCTGCTGGAATTTTGGATTTATGACTTTCTCTTTTCCTTTTGTATTTCCTGGTACATGACTAATTTCTGCAATCGGATTTAAAAAGAGAAGCACTGGCTGAGACAGATCCAGAAAATTGCAGCACAGCTAAAGTTACATGTAATAATATTTCCAGGGTTTTCTAGTATTTGATGAAAACAACATGTATGTGATCAATTGTCTCTGCATTTGTTGTTAGGGCTTTGTTGGGTTTTTTGGGGGGTTTTTTGTAATATCATTTTAATTCTACAAATACAGCAGGGATGAAGAACATAATTTAGGAAAATTACCATTATTGATTAATTATTCTATTTCCTATTCCACATCCCAAACCCTTTCTTGATCTTGGTTTATATTACATCACCCATAAGTAATCACAGATTACATATTTACATGATGTAGTATATTGAAAATGTAAAACATTTTGTATAATTATTCTGCATCTGTATTCACTCAAGAAACAGCTGTTGAAAGTTGAGGGGGATGCAAAATGGCACAGCCTGAAGATGTTCTTGTTCATTCAGCTAACTCCTTTTTGATGTGATACCTACTGGCAGGGTTGTGTGGTGAATTCAACTTCTTTGACAGCCATCAGCCCCACTGACCAGTAGTTTCAGTTTTTATAGTTAGGGGAAAGATGAGAAAAAATATTTCCATAATTTAGATTTTTTTTTTCAGCTGCTGGATCGAAAGCCCCTGCCAACAGCTATCTAAATCAACACCATGCCAACATGTTCTGTAGTCCGAAGGTCACTCAAACATCTGGCCCCACAGTCTTGTTCTTTAAGGTTTGTCACTGGGCAGCATCTGTTTATAGATTCTTTCTCAACCTCTCTTTGATCACTTTGACAGCAAAAAGAAGCTTCTATCACCCTTGATGTGTTAAGATAAAAATATCAGGAAAATCAGACCATTGTAAAATTTGGTGTAATTTCATATAATACTGTATCTGCATTTTTAGTTTCTTAAATTTGATTTTTTTTTTTTTTTTTGGCTGAGTTAGAGGGAATTATGTATTACTTTCTGCTGTTGAGATTAAAAAAAAAAAAAATATTGTCAGAGCTGATATGTTCAGTGGGAATGTGAAAATGACTGCACTAAGCAGGTCTTGCCCAGCTGAGCTTGGTCAGCATTTAAAAAAAAAAGTTTGGAAAGTGAGCAGAGCCGGCATATTTAGCTCTGGTCTATTTTGAGTAGCATGTTATCTAACTCCTTTTACTATGTCCTGTGAACTTCTACAAAGAGCTACCTATTTCATAAAGGTTTATATATGTTCTCATGTGTTTAGATATTTCTCCTATAACTAACCATTGAGGATATGGAAATATCATAGCTTCCATGTTTCCTTTTACTAAACTTCCAGTGAATTACTCTTTCCAAGCAATTAGGAATTTCTTGTTATTTTCTAGACAAGAAAATAAATTCTCTTTACCCTGGTCTTTTGCTTTAAAAAAATAATTTAGTAGTCCTTGACAACATTAGAATGATCATATTTATGAATACCACAGAGGTCTGGTTTGTACCCTAATGGAAAAGATCTTAGGTTACAGGTCTTATGGAATTGTATGGTCCTATCCTCAGCAAGGACACTTTGTTTGGTGTGTAACCCTGGGACACAGTTGTAAAGTGAATGGTATGGTGTATGGGTATGTGAAATTAATTTTTTATTTATGCATCTCCAGAGTTTGTGGCAAATGATGCAAACAGTCCCAGAGTCCTTTGTTACTCCACAGAATTACAGCTTGGTACCAGTTATCACCTACTTATGTTCAGCAGAGGGAGGTCTCTTCTTGAGAACCTTATTAAATGTGCACATAAAGGACATAGTCCTGTACATCTGCCATGAACAGTCACCTCCATTCTGTGGAGTTTATGGATTTATATCCATCTGTTAAATAGAACTGAGCTGAAAATCCATTAGCCTTGGCTAATGACAGCCAATAGGTGACTAACATTTTTGACCATTGTCAGCCAAGAATATAAACATATATAGAGATCAGCAGCAGACTGATCTTAGCTGGGTTCTGTCTAGCTTTATAAAATGAAATATATTGAGTGGCACAAGTGGGGGGGCTACATCCCCACTGTTCTCTGAGGTGTAGCCACCCTGGGCCTTGGGAGCATGGAGCAGTCTCCTCTCAGCTGCTGGTAGTGTAGCAGGGAAGGGACACCTGAGCAGTGACAGGTGGTACTGCTGGCTGATTGGAGCTTTAGATGAAAACTGTTTTTCCCAAGAATACAGGAAAGTCATAAAAAATCTTAGTGTAGAAGCTATGTTTGCACCCAGCACAGAGGAGAGAAGAAATCCAAAAAGCAGGTATGGCCTTCCCCACCAGAACACCCCATCTCAGGGGTGCTCAGAATGAAGAGGCACCTCCTAGTAAACCATGTCCAGTTGCTGTGAGGGGCAAGATTACATGGCCACTTGAGATTTCTTGCTGTATGAAAGAAGGGAAAGGACAGTCTTGAGAGATATTTTTGGGGAGAAGTGACAACATTTTGTTATAATCTAATATGCAAAGAAGGCCAAGTCTAAGACTGTAGATCTGAAATATACACAGGGTAGGCGCTTCCATAGTAACTGTGAAAGAGATGTAGGCTTTGAATTTAAATTCCAGCTAGCACATTTAATAGTGTACAAACTGTTTTGGATAGATACTTCAGAGTAATTCTGACCAGGATCTTGCTTTTTGTTAGAGGAGCTTTGTGAAATTAATCCATTGCACAATCCTACAGTTCTCATACTATCTCATACTTCACGTCAAGATGCTTTCTTTGCAGTTTCTCTTTCTGTGTAATCTTTTAAGTTCATTTGAAAGTATGAGCCATATTCCTTTTCATGTGCCTTACTGCTTTTAACTGTGCATTGCTCAGTGCCCATCATCCTTCCTCCTATAGCTCTCCTTTCCTTTGCAGCAATATTTTATCTCTTCTCTTTGTCTGCTCAAAGAACAGCTCATTGTTGGAGATCTGATTTAGTGAAAACAAGGTTTACATACAGGATTTGACTCAGGAAATAGCTGAAGGAGATGACATGAGAAAGCAAAGATGTTCAGTGGGAATTCTGCCTCATAAACTTTTTTAGAACAGCTGCAGATGGTGTCACCTGCAAGAATCATAAGGTTCATCCTGTGCTGAGAGAGACATAGGCATTTTCTGAGAAAAATAATGCAGGTTTGCAGAAGAGAAACCTTGCTCTGAAACCACCTTCTGAGGTGAGTTCTGGAGAGTCATTCCTGGAGGTGGTGAAGGTTTGAGCAGTGGAAGGACAAGTGTTAGTGCTAATTGAACCTTTATATAATCCACAATTAGCTTTAAGATGAACAAGTAATTGCACAGAAGCTGTCCAAGAACACAAAAACCTGAAAGAAAGAGAGGAATTGAGTAAATCTAATTCCTTGTGTAAAGCTCAAATAGGTTTAAAACTTCAGTCAAAACTTGAACAGATTAAGTAAAAAGCTAGGTAGGAATAAGTTTATATAAATAATCATATTGTGAGCAGTGCAGTAAGCACACACATGAAAGCAGTATAGTTTCAGCACCATGGCTGCAAGATGAGACCTCTGCTTCAATAATTACCAAAAAGCTTATATTAGCTTGTGCTTTTTTATCTACTGTTTTTCTTTCACAAGTAGATTTTAAGCAATGTGTTAATATAGAACAAGCAATCTTTTGGTCTGGGAGTACATAAAAATGAAGACTCTATTCTCTTGTGTCTGCTTCTGGCTTCCTTGCTCCACTCCCGAGATCAGAAATGTGTTTTGTTAATATTTCATGTTTCTTTTTGTGTTTAAAGAAAAGAGTAGTCAAGTTGAGACTGACAGCTCCTGTAGCTGGATTTCCTGTTGACACTGGGGACAGCAGCAGGTGTGTGCCAGGGAGTGCATGGCAGGAGAAGTATGCACAAGCACATGCCTTTTGCTTTTTGCAGTTTCTGTGAATCAGACACTCAGGTTTTCTGGTCTCTGAGCAGTATTTTTATAATTTTAAACTTTCCATTGATGGATTTTGCTGCGTGGTTAACACCTCAAACTTAATTTCTGCATAAGTTTCCACAGGCACCCTGCCAGGCTCTAGTTAAAGGCCAGCTCTTTAAAATCTATGAGGTCTGGACCAATTTGGTTAAAATACTGCTGCCTTGTTCACTGGAATTCAACATTTTTCTTATTCTTGTTTTCTGTCTTCCAAGGTGTTTAGGTGATTTCTAAATCTATTCCTTTCTTTTTCAGCTCAACATTCCTCTTTGTTTTATTCTTGATCCTGTTCTCCCTTGTCTGTCTCCTTTTACCTTCTTCCCTCTCCAGGAGCTTGTCTCAGGCAGCTGATCCCAGTTGTCTGGATGGGAATGTCTGCTGTGGCATCTCTCACACAGTGGAGATGGGACCCACTAGCTGAGCACAGGGTGTTGCAGGCACACTGTGGAGAAAGCCAGTGCAAGCTGGACCAAGGATGGTGGACAGGGTGGTTAGAAAACATTTTAGTGGGATTATCAGCTCCATTTTTGAGTCAAGAAGTGCTTCTAATTAAGGATCATGGGCCTTTAATGTGTCAATGTCATGTTGAAAATGAGATGCTGGCATTGTTCTGTGTTGTCTGGGAGCACAACTGGTTTAAAGCCCCCTAGGAAGACATCCCTGACTCACTGGCTGCAAGGCAGATTTGAACTGATGGCTGATATTTGTTTTCCATGGTGAAACTTCCCACAGATACTATTGAAGGCTGAAGAGCCTTTCCAAGGCAGACAGGAATATTTTATGTAAATAAGAAAGCAGACTGATTTTGGTGCAAGAAAGCATATTACAAAAGCTATAGATATTTTGCCACATTTCCTGCACAAACTGTTTATGCTACCTGTAATTAAAAATGAGATAATCCCAGCAATTTGAGGAAGTCTTATATGATTAATATCCATTTCCTTGTTGCTTGCTGCAGTGAAAGATAATTAATTGTAAAGACATTTTTAGAAGCAGTGCAATAATCTTCTCTAACCAAAAGCAAATGTTTAAAAAGTAAGAAAATTGATAATGCAATTAATTATGTGGATATTGCAATAATCTAACCTCCTTGGTAGAAATTTGGTGCCTAGGGACAGTATTATCCACACATTAAATTGAAATGAACAATAACATTCTCTTCATCATTGCAGTGTAGGACATGGCAGATGTAACAGAACTGCAACCCTTGAGAGTTGCCTAGGTTGAGATTTCAGAGCAGTTCTTGAAAATACAGATCTGTTCACAGAAGATCTTTTCCTAAATATCCTAAAAGGTTGTTTCCAAGAGAAATTTTAAGACTTATCCTAAATGTATTCTAAGACTTTGCATATAAAATGCTTCCAAAGGCTTCCTAGTTTCACATGTGGATTTGTATCTACATAATGGATTTATGATGCTGCTTTTGAGCTTTAACCTGTGTTTTGAATACATTAGCTCCACAGGTAAGCATTGGCTGAGCAGGGAGTTTTGTTAATTTTAAATGTTGTTTTTCAAACTTAGCCATATTATTTACAAAACAAATCTTAATGAAGGAACCAATAAACATAAACACTTATTTTTAAAATGCTAATGTACAAGAAAATAAATAAAATATATTGTTGACAGTATATATGGAAAATAATACAGAGTTAGTGCAAGCTGTTGTGCTGAATGTTTTCTTGAAGGACTGTAAACTCTTAACCAATTGGGTATATGGTTATGATTTACATACAATATTTTCCTAATATTACAGATGGCAGTAGAAGCTCAAGATTAAATTACTTATCTGGTATTCAATTAGACATCAACAGGTTGCTTATAATGTAACAAGAAAATGAGCATTTAAAGTCATGTGAGTTGCCTACAGTAAAATTATAATGTACAAGTAGGTAAAATACAGCACTGATAGTAAGGAAAATGACAGGAATTGAATTAGCTTAGTATAGGTGTGTGTAATAATGTGTTATTTGTAATATGAATGTATGGTTTGTTGTTTGTTAATTATAAAGGAGACAGGTCAGCATGAGCTGTATTAGTAAAAATAAAGAAACAATATATCTGTTACAAGTAGTGGAGAAAACTTGAAATCATGACATATAGGGGATAAAAGGAAGTTTCTGTGCTTGATATGTTGGTTGTTGTTTTATTTGTCTTTATATATACATAGACATATATTTCTCTAATCTTTAGAAGTCTCTACCATGAGGTGTCTGATGTGTGATTCTCATTTCTATGGAGAATCAAGATGCTGTTCAGAGGAGCAGCTCAATGTGCCAGGTGCTGCCCTATTGTTGGGATGCAGAGCAGCAGGGGCTCAGAAGCTGAAGACAACATAAAGGAGTGGAGATTTATGAAGTAGTTGCTCTGTAAAAACTTTGCTGTACAAGTTTGAACTTGGTATCTGATTTCTGCTGCCTTCCAGCTGACTTCACCTTGGAGCATGCACAGTATCTCCTGGGCTCTTCCTCCATCTAGGAAAAATACAAACTTGCAGGAGCTCCTGTGGGTTTCAGCAGGTATTGCTCAAGGACACCTGTGATTCTTCTTGGTATGAATGGGGCCCAAACTAAAAAAGGGATCCTTTTTTTACCCAAATTTACTTATTTGGAAATTAGTGGGTTAGATAAATGACATCAGGCTTGTTCTTAGTTCATATTTCTGGTTTGTATGAGGCCTGGCCCTGGGCTTGAGTCAAGATGACTTGAGCTAACAGAGCTGTAGCAAGACATGGCAGTGTGAGCAGAGTTTGTGTTTCAGACAGTGCTGTCCATCAGTTCCATCAGGTCATCACCTGCAGCAGGTAATTCAGAGGGAGCTGCCTTTCATTTCATTTTCCTTATAAACACAGAGCAACAGCTCTTGAAGCTGTACAAGCATCAAATCACATGAAGATAAAACTAAAACAAACAACAACTCCCCCCCAAAACAAAACAAAACAAAACAAAATGCCACAAACAAACAACCCCCCCCCCCGCCCAATCAAAAAAACAAACAAAAAAAACATCATCCATCTTTGAACATGCAGATCCATTATCTGTATATGGCTACATTCAATTCTGCAGTGTGGTTTGAATTAAGCATTTGCTTGTGATCTGCAGGGTTTGGAGCCCTGTATTGCATAGTGCTTAAATTTGTTGCTGGCTTGGTAAGACCACGGTATTCTAATGTACGTGTCCTGAATTATATAATACTACTGAGCACCCTTTCTAATTTTCTTAATGCTGTGAGTCATTCAGCTTCTGGGCATTAGTTAAGTTGTTACATAGATGATTTCCTTCATAATTATAGAGAGTTTTGCTGCCTTGTTTTTCTCTTTTTCTTTGGCAAACAGGATTGTTTCAGTAGTGGTAATAGAGTTGCCTGTTGCTATTGTGAGTTTAGTCAGCTGTGAAGCTGCACTTATGTTTGTTATTACCCTGCAATTCATTATGAAATGCAGCCTATTAATTATTTCACTAAAATGTAGCCACTGGACCTGTGGGACATTCCACTTTCCTGTTGCTTTACATTTCCATTCATTTTAATGGCAGTTCAGGCAGTTTCTTTACGTTTATATGTAATTTCCCTTGGCTGTCACTGCCTGCTCTTCTAGATACTTCAGTCAATATTTTCCACTGTTGGTTAAATTCATGTTTCTTCTCAGGAGCTGTCACTGTAACTCCCAGTTCCTTATTTCCTCCTTGATGCTATAGTTACACTGAGGCATACAGGCGTTGGGGTCAGGGTACACTTCTGATTCACTGTAGAGCAGCTTTCCAGAATAATAACTGTTTTTAAGTTCTAAAACATTTGACCTGTAACCCTCCTTGGTTGCTGCATTTGCCTTAATAGCTCCAATTTTTTTCCCCTTTGGCTCTGTTTGGTATAGCAGTGGACTTGTTGGGAAGTTAATAGCTATCACGACAATTTTTATTTTCTAAATGAAACAATGCCCCCTGGTGCTCTAGGATTCAAGAGGTTTGATTTTACAGTCAAAATAAAAATAAAACCAAATAAAATCTTTTCAGACAGATACTTAATGTTCCTAAATCTGCCAGCTACCACTCAAATGCTGTCACTGTCATTCACAGGGGATGGGGAAGAACACTTGTCAGCACTGAGCAACAAAGAGAAGTCACAAGGAGAGTAACAGGGAATAAAAGAAAATTACAAAAGAGACAAGTCCATTAGGCAGGGTAAAAGCAAATTACCGATGAGAAAAATAAAGTGAAAGAGTTAAGAAATAGTCTAATGAAAGAACAGTTGGAGAAATGTAAAATTAAAACTGTCTGCTCAATGAAATGTTAAATCTAGATAGTGATAGAGAAGAAGCAATAATATTAAAAAATGGAAGTACTTTTTTATAAAAAGATTTAATTTAATAAAGGTATTATAGAAGAAAAGGACAAAGAGGGTAAGTGTAAAAAATGTGCAATGAAGAGCATTAAATTAAAATGGCAAATATAAAAAGGAAAAGAGTATGGAAGGTATATATAAGTGCATGAATACTACAGGAATTAGTAGAATAAATGTAGTTTGATGTTTTCTGTGCCTAACAAAACAGATTATTGATGCAGAAATTTAATCCAAAGTACCATCAGAGTTAAAATGTAAGCAAAGCTGATAAGCAGTGAAATGAAACAGTTCATTTCTCTTCATCTGAGCTTGTCACTCACATTTGATTAAAAATTAATATGCTAAATTACAAAATTATTCTTGATGAGCATGGCATGCATGGGAACCACAAGAATGTTGCTTGTCCTGGTTGCAGACAGCAAACTCCAGCACAGCATGCCTTCCCACAGCCTTGCAGCTGACGGGAGCCTCAGCTTTGGAAGACCAATCAATAGAGCAGAGATTGCCATAAATCACCATCTCAGATGGAGTGCAGGGCTGTGAACACTACCAGAGCTATCTCTAAAGCCAAAAAGAGACACAAAAAAAAACCCCAACAAATAAAGGCAGAAGAAAGGCAAAGGAAACCACCCCTTGCTGCAGCTGCAAGATGTGTAAACAACCCGCGCTCTCAGGTTTTTTTTCAGTCACAGGCAAGGATGAAATAGCACAGCTCAGAAGCAGGGATGACTGAAATGGCTTTAAGGTAGCTTTATGTTCCCACAGTCCTGGAGCAGCAATGAGTCAGTCAAGTCCCTCACTGTAAGTTAGAATAGCCTGAAGGCTGCTCTAAATCATTCTGGCTGCCAGTGACCCTGCAACAGCAGAGAGGGGTTGCTGGGGCATAGCAGAGTCTTGGCTGCACTTCCCTTCCTTTGGCCATGTCCCCTGGCCCATCCAGAGGAGCTGTTGGGAGGGGGTGAGGGGGAGTCAGGGGACAAGAAAGGGAAAAGCACGGAAGTGGCTGTGATGCCAGTGCTGCTGGAAGACCTGTGCTTTGCTGTGGCTGGCAGAGGTCCAGTGCCTGGCTGTGGTCAGAACTGATCCCAGCATAGGCAGCAAGAATTCTGTGCTTGGGTCATGGCCAGGTGCAGTGGTAGGGTTTGGTTTTATTAATCTGATTTTCAAAGGCATTGTTTGAGAGTTTTTCGGTTTTTACAAAGTCGCTTTTCCCAGGAATCCCATCTGTTAATGAGTGGTTTGTAAATCCTACACGTGTGCAGGTGTTCCTATTCTGTGACCACCATGGTCAGTTTTGTTAGTGTGTCAGTGTTAATGAGATATTATCTCTATCAAGTACTACCCAGCCTAGTAATAGCAGTATTTAAGTTAATACTGCTATGTGGATTTATACCATTGAGTCCAGCTCATTATTTTAATTTGGTTTTTATTTACCTGCTCTTATAAACTAAAAATATTCCCCAATTTGTGAGAAAAAACACAAGGCTGTGATTCAATTTGCTTACTTCCCTTTTTTTTTATTTTGAGATGAAAATTCTAAATAATATTAAGAACAAAATTCTAAATAATATTAAGAAAAATCAATAATCCTAACTCCAGATATTTGCATTTTCTACTGGGATTATTTGATGCTGTTATCAGTCACCTCTGAATGATGCTATATGTGATGGAAGCTGCAGGTAAGAGTGTAGTTTGTTTCCAAACTCTTATGTAAATATCTCAATCTTGCTGCTTCAGTGTGAGAAAAATGTTTGTGGCTTAGAAAAGAAGACCATGAAGTTCTTAAAAGAAGACCTTTTCAAGCCAAAGGGCTGAAACCTTCCCTTTCTCTCAGTAAACAGTGAACAGCCCAGCCTTTCTAGTGGGAAGTCAAAATGGAAATTTACTAAACTGATTAGTCACAGCAGGTTATTGAATGGACGGTTAGAGGAGATCCTGCAGCAGAGGAAAGATTATTATTCCTTTTAATAATTTCTTAAAAGCATTCCCAAAAATTTGCTTTCAGTCAACTGGATATTTCATGATGTGCAACAGAAGTAGAGTGATGTTTTGAAGTACTGAGCCAAGACCATTGGTCTTATAAGTAGTGGGCATCTCCATAAGTTATCCAGAGACATATTTTTAACCTGCACATAAATATTAGTGCAAAAATTACAGTTTGTACTTGCAGATCTACTTTAGCAATAGTGTGAGGAGCTACTTTCCCCCATGGACTAAACTTCCCTGAAGGTTGAAGTAGAAGGTCACAGACATTCCATTTGCTGCCTGTAGTTTATCTGAGACAAAAGTATATGATTCCTTCATGAGCAAATGGTAGAAGAATGGTTGTTTGCAACCACAAGTGTGCTGTGCATGTGAGGAAGGCAAAGAAGCTGTGACTATATTTAATGCCATTTATATGATAGCTTATAATGTCTTGGCTTTTTCTGATAATTTAGAGCAGAAATTTTTAAAGAAAAAGAGGAAAGATGTATGTGTTGGTTGGATGTATGTCAACACTGGCTGACACAGTCAGCAGCTGAAGACTAAATCTTAGGGTGTAAATTCTCATAGCTCAGTTGATGCCAGGAGAGCTGTGTCAGACTGCAGTACTTTAAGCTCTGTCCTGAGGACACCCAGTACCATCAGCAGGAACTGCAAACATGGAATCAGTTGAGTTCCTTGAAAGCGTGCTTTCCTGCCAGGAGCTCAGCACCAGTAGTGGTCTTGAAGGTCTAGTGCTGCCAGAAGTGACACATAACCTCTGTCTGCTGCCTTTGATCAAATCTGAGGGGAAAACTGTTTTGTGTTATCTTTGAGTCTGGAAACTGCTAACATCTCAAAATATTGAAGATCATCTGACTCTGTGGGATTTCCCTATTGCTGTTTTCTCCCTGGCCTTTTTAAGTAGGACAGATTGCACCAGCAGTTCATGCTGGTGTGTGGGAGATTGTTCCAGAGTCTTACCTGTGACAATCCAAACACAAATTGCTACCTACAACAGTAAGCATTTCATCCCATCCACAGTATTGTCTTAAAAGACCCTACTGAGTAGATATCTCTAATTTAGCAATAGGATGGAGCTGAAATCATGTCCTCACATGAAAGCATTTTGGATTATTTAATAACTTAATTTTCCTTGAGGATTGATAGCTTAGTCTGTCATTTATTTGTTTGGTATTTTATGATCTGATGATTTCTCCTCACATATTTTAGTCAGGCATATTATGTATCACTGTTGCTTTATGTTTTCTATTACTGGGAATTAATTTTTCACACAGTATCTTCATTTAATTATATAATACAATCACATGTGCGTCTGCATGAATAGGAAGAATCTGTTCTAATTTAGCCATTATATATTATGCTATCTTGGGTTTTCCAGTAAAAATTCCCAAGTTTTTTGTTTTAGCATAACAATAGTCATATTCATTGCTTCTTAGATTTTAACAAAAGCACTCAGATGTCAGTTCATAGATTGACATAATCAGCTTTGTCTCTTAATTAGAAAAGACAATAAAGCTGTTTAGGGGTGTCAATAAAACGACAGATGCATCATTAACAGAAGGCTACATTGTATCAGAATGGTGCAAATAGTTGGAATTGAAATGTTAAGAATTTTTACTGGTAACCTTTTGTTTCTAATTTTCATTTTCTTGTAATTTTTTTCATAATTGAAAAGTAGCAAAGATACATAATACGGCATATATATATGGAACATTTATTGGTGATGGAGAACTCAAGTTTATAACCAGAGTAGAGCCATAGCCAGACAAACTTGCTGTTATTGAGGGTAGGATTTCTGCCTACCCTCAATACAAAATTCAGCATGGTCAATGCAAAAGGCCATGCCTTTAATGCACTCCTCATCACCTCTATGATGTCACTGGTTGTTTATGAGCAAGGGGAGAGCATGTAGATTATTAAATTCACAAATCATACCCTGATTTCTTGGTGTAAGAAATCTTTCCACAATCAGTCTGAATATTCAGTTTAGTATTGACTTCATTGAGTCCACATCTCTCCAGCAGTTTATGATGCTCTTGATACCCACTTATCCTTTGGAATAAAGGAAGTTTTTACATTGTACTTGTAAGCAATGGCTTTCAGTCAGAACAAACAAAAATTGCAGAATCTGACAAGATTGCAAATATTTAAACACTGGGACAATGGGGATACATGTTTTGGGATTCAGGCATACAGATGGAAATAAGATTGCCTGCTGCATCTGTCAAAGGTGGCTCATCCCAGCAGGGTCTGATGTCCAGGGTATCCACAAGACCCATCATCTCATATCAGCTTTACTGACAAATTGAGCTGGAGGATTTTCAGTTTTATTACAGATCCAACTGTCTAATGGCTAGCAGTATTGAAGTCCTTCCTGGGAAGAAATCCACACTGTTTTTTCTATTTGGCTCCAGTCATATGACACAATTTTGGGTGCTAATGGTTTGGCTCCTAGGTCACACAGCCAGACACACAAGAGTCCATCCTTGAATGTACTCAAAACACCCACACCTACAGCCTTCTGTGCCAGATGAGTGCTGTGCAGCCAGTCTTGAAACCTTTTCAGCAAGGGGAATGATGGTTGGGTGAGTCACCATTCTGTAGTCCTGAGCCTCCACCCATGGATTAACATGATGAGATGTTCTAAATCTTAGTCTCCTGCTTTGTCTGTTTTCACATTCTTTTCATTAGAAGCAGTAAAACTCATTATCTCTTCAACAGAAATGTTTTAAACTTTTAAGATTTCATGAAGTTTTGACACTTCTGTGCATTTTGTGTCCCATGTATAGACAGCTGCCTCATCTGCTGTTTGGGAATCAGCATTTAATTATGTGGGGCTGCAAAACAGTTGTAATGGTAGCCGGTTGAAGTACCTGGTTGAAAAATATTGAACACTTCATTAATAAAATTTCTAATTTTCAAATGAGAAGGAGATGAGGGTGAGCAGGTTGAAGAGCACTGGGGAGTATGATAGACAGACAGACAGAGGGACAGACTAGTGGAATCTCATCTTGTCTTCCCTGAGACAGGCCCAGCAGACAACAGCCCACGTGATATGGAGGATTGCCTGTCCTCTCTGAACACAGTTAAGGGAGCATTAGGGATAAATTCCTGTCCTGTGCAGCAGGAGCATCACCTGTTTGACTGCCCCACCTCCCCAGGTACCCCAAGAAACAGGGATGAGGCTCTGTGAGTGTGGCTGGACAGCAGTAAGGGCAGGAGTTCATCATGGAGGTGTCACCAGGGTTAAGTCAGACCACACTTCTGTCAAAAACAGAAAGAAAGAAGACAGGCCATTGTCATAGGAAACTCTTCTGATGGGAACAGAAGGCCCAATGCAGACTGGACACACCTGTTCAGGAAGTCTGCTGCCTCCTGGGGTCCAGCTTAAAGATGTGAAGAGAAACCTTGCCACCCTGTTATGGCCTTCAGATTATCATCTATTCTTGATTTTTCAGGTGGCAGTCTGAAAGTCCCAAAAAGAAGCCTGAGGGCAGTCAAGAGAGACTTCAGTGCTTGGGACGACTGGCTAAAGGACCAGTTGCACAAGTAGTGTTCTCTCTATTTCTAGGGAATGATGGGGAAAAAACAGGGAGAGCCAGCAGATCAATGCCTGGTTCCAGCTCTGGGGTTCACCATTTTTTCATCATGGCTTGGCTGAGTTTTGGGCTCTTGTATTTAGTTTACAGGAAAGACATGGAGGCACTGGGGCATCCAGAGAAGGGCCAGGAAGCTGATGAAGGTTCTGGAGCACAAGTCCTGTGTGGAGTGGCTGAAGGAGCTGAGGTGTTTTAACCTGGAGAAAAAGAGGCTCGGGAATGACTTAATCACTCTGCAACTCCCTGAAACTGGGTCAGTCTATTCTCCTGAGTAACAATAGGCAGGACAAGAGGAAGTGACCTCAAGTTGCACATGAGGAGGTATAGATTGGATGTCAGGAAAATTTCTTCATCAGAAGGGTGGTCAAGCATTGGAACAGGCTGCCCAGGAAAGTGGTTGAGTCCCAGTCCCTGGAAATACATGTGTAGAAGTGACATTTGGGGACATGACTTCGTGCTGGACTTGTCAGTGCTAGGGCAGTGGTTGGACTTGATGATATTAAAGGTCTTTTCCAACCTAAATGACTCCATTATTCTATGAAATAACTCAGTAGGATGGTATCTGGTTTTGAAAAAAGAAAATAAAAGGATAATTTATTTTCATATATAGCCGTCTTGGATCCTTCAGAAAGATGATCCGTTATATCCTAAATATTAATTTGCACAGGAAACAAATGAGGAAAAAATGAAACAAATACTCATTTGAAATCCTAATGTCTCTGATTACAGTCCCCAAGTTGACATTTGCTCACTTTAATTCAAAAATTTGAGCATTTTATTTATGTTTTCTACTCCATTTTTCATAGTAGAGGGATTTAAAACATGTAGGGACACCTACAGTGTCCCAGTTATTGTTCCATGTTATGATCTTCAATTAGTAGTATCGTACTTTCTGTGACTGCAGAATAAAAATGAATTCTTGATTTACCTAAAACTGGAATTAGTTAGTTTGCCTAAAACTGATAAGGATTACATTTGAGAGAACTCACACAAATACAAGCCAGAAGCTTCAGTTAGGTTTAACCCTGATGCCCTTGAACACAATAGAGTTTACATAAATATTTAAGAAGGGCAGCCACAGACCAATTAAAGGAATGTATTTTCCAAGCATCAAACCATTGTTTTCAGGCAATGCACTGATGCTCCTAAATTAATACATATTAAATCTGTTATGGGCTTAGCAGAGTTTTGGGCTCAGGAGAGGGAAAAGCAGATGAGAGCAGCCCAGGGGGAGGTCGGGCAGAGATTGCCTGTGAGACACACGACCCACGCTCGCAGAGTCCGTGTGGCTGAGGGTGGCTGCAGGCTGCTCTGCAAATCTGCCTGAGGAGGACAGGGCACCACCAGCCCTCTTGTTAAGTCCTTTCAGCATCCTAGGAAAAGCTGTGGGCAAGCTGAGAAGGCTGTGACTGGCTTCATTTTGATATTTGCTAAATAAAATTGAGGAGCAGCTGTTTTGTGGGAAATATATTTAAGGGCTACTTTTTTCTTTTTTTTTTTAAATTTAAAAATAAAAATGATTTAAGATACTTCAGAATTCCCCTCATAATAAGAGATCTAGTTTCAGTCTATCCTACCCAAGATGGCTTAGTAAAAGACTGCACTTTTCATAGCCAGTGACTTCAGACTCAAGAGTCCATCAGATTGCTGTTTCATAGTGCATAGTATGAATTATAGAAAGGTGCTGCTCATACGTACATTTATGTGAAAAGTATCACTGCACAGACCTAGGAAAATACATTTGCAAGTAATTGGATTTGTGGCTCCCTAATTGTGGCAGCTTGTTAAGGAAGGGATAGGACTTATCCAATGTGAACTATGAGAAAGTCTGATTTGAAAAAGACCCATATGCTGTTGAATGCAGGGGCAGAGCCAGAGCAGAGCTCAGGGTGAGAGAAGGAGGGAAAGGTATAAGCAAAATAGAAAATATTTGGAAGAAGAGCAAAGAATACAGAAGCATATCTAGGAAGGGGGAAAAGAGGAGAGACTTGTTGAAGCTTGTGAAAAGCCAAAGATAAAGAGTGCAGATTGCAGCATGCTTTCTGCTGAAATAGATCACCTGTAGTTTCTGCTGAGAGAAGTAAAACCAGTTCAGATGGAGAAACTGAGATGTTAATCTAGGCTGGTGGCAGAAGGAGGTGAAGCAGGAGAGAATGAATGTTTGTGGGGAACCCTGTTACAAGATTGTTTCTCTTAACATGTGCAATAGACTTGCAACACTGGAAGGAAAAGAGAGAAAATAAATATCTGGAAAGAAAATATGAATAATTGAATAATATTTGAAAGAGAAGAACACCTACTAATACTGTGTTCATCTTACAGACTTTAAAAACCTTCACCTAATACAGTATTCAAGTGCTGTTTCCCTGTGATATATGCCTTACTGGCAGGATTAGTTACCTTCTCTCATTATACCAACTTTGAGTTTATTTGCAAGTAAGTGAACTAAATAAGGTACCTGGGGTTTTTTTTGTGTTTATCCAACTGTTGAGACTATACTTTGGAATTTTTCAATACATTTTTGAGCAAAATATGTCCTGACTGTTAATTCTGTAATACAGTTTGTGAAATGTCTGACATCTGAAGCTCATGGGGGAGAGGAGGGAAATTGCTTGCAGATCTCCATGTGCTTCTGTTTCCACTTGGGGTATGCATGGCCATAACAGTGGGAGTCATGAAATTGTTAATTAAAAATCTTCTTAGCTGTATTGCATCTCTTTTTAAAAAAGATAAAATGCAAAACCTTTTCTTCTTCTAAAGCTATGCACATGGAGATTTTTAGACAGACTAAGTGGCCCCGTTTTCTAGTTAATTACCTCAATAAATCAAGAGTGGGTTGCTGGTATTTGAAAATTCTGTGCATGGTAGACAGAGTGAAGGATGGAGCAGTTTTCTGCAGTGGTCTGTTGCTGGTCTGTAATGGTATATAAAGCACTCAGGTGAAAAGGGTGGTACTGATACTCTCAGTGCCACCATGGCTATAGCATCAGAAACTTAAGGCTAAACCCAAAATACTACAAAAAAGCTGTTTGTGTTACAACATAGAAAGTGTTTGTGTTACTACTACTACAAAAAAAAATAAATAAATTGCAGCACCACTCAGTTGTTCCTATGATGTGATTTTTGGTTGCATAAATTCGTATGTGTGTGTGTATAGAAATAGGTATTCTTATTTACACATAAACTGTATTGATACACATAATTGATAAATACATGTGTACACACACATGCATCCTGAGTGAATTGTATTTGTTTCTCAAAAATGGCTAATACTCCCTGAAAGGGGAGATGGAGAGAGGAAGTGATTTTTTTAGTACTAGTTGATCTCACAACTGAGGATCAATTTTGCAGTGAACAATGCAGACATGCACTGTACAAAGGCTGTTCCTGTCTCTGCCTGAGACAGGAGACAACAGATGGGTGTGGAAAGACAGGAGAGCACAGTGGGGAAACTGGACAAGACTCACCAACAGCCTTACTCCTTCCCTATGCCAGTGCAGTGTGTGTGTGGCTCACAGTTCTGACAGTGTGGTTAGGATTCAGGAAGGGGCTTGGCTGAGCATGAACTGCAAATGAAAGCTGGTGGACAATACCTAGACTAAGGACAAATTGAAAGAGATGAGAGCAGAGGCTCCCCAGCTCTTAACAGGAGTTTGCTTTGAGAAGAAATTGAACAGTGGATGGGAAAGGGGCTGAATGGTTGTGGCAGGTGTGTGGAGGCATCCCAAGAGGGATGAGCAGCCAGGGTGGAAGTATGCTGAGGAATCAGGGGCAGGAGAAAAATGTTTTCATATGAGTAGGTCAGGAAAACTGGCATCAAAAAACAAATATGAGAAAAGACAAGACAGAATGAGGGAAAATCTGGGGGAACCATAATACTGGCTACCTAGATGAGCAATTCTAATCTATCTGTATCATTAATAAAGATCAATACTTCCAAAAAGCTCCTTTTCTCTTTGGTGATTATAGAGATGTCTGGTTAACCAAGATTCTGAACTTCTGGATGGCTCAGTTACATTAAGTGAAGGGTCTGTTTTCATCACCCTTTTTGTTCTAATGATCATCCTGCATTATTTAGCATGCAGTTTATAGAAAACAGCGCTTGATTTTTATAGTAATTATTTTTTTTACTTCTGAAATTATATATGACATTCTTAAAGAAAACGGTGTTGCTGCATACAGAAGCAGCAATATTTTCCCATCTAGCTTTCTTCTCTCTTTCCTTGTTACCAGGGTTTTTAAAATGTGATAATGCCCCACCACTGTTTGTGAGATTTCCTGAATTTATTTGTTTGCTCTCTATTACGTAAGGAATGATTTCTGCCTGTTTGAATATATTTCTGTGGGGAGTGCTGACATTCTTATCCACACTTCACTTGTCACTTCCAGGCCAGACGGTTAATATGATTTCCTACTATGAGCTACTTACTGTGTACAGTTTTAGCATGTGTTGCAGCAAAGCAGTATATTGAAGTGCAGGAATTAATTAAGAAAGAGATACCAGGCAAAAGTCATTGGGTTCCCTTTGGTGAAGTCAGTTAATGTGCAGCATAAATACGTTCCTAATAGGAGTAAAAGGAAATACAGGTGGACTTCATATTCTCATCCCATGAATATGAGGAAAAAAAGTGTTTATGTTTGTGGATAATACCTAAAGAGGAGTGTCTGAGAGCCTGCAAAGGAGGGATTAGCATTCCAAATGGTGAACTGGAAAACACAGAGGACTAATCAACAGCATCTGGATGGGAGCACAATCTTTTCTCTGGGAAAAGGCTGAGGGCTGTAATGGTTCCCAAGTTGGGTTTTTATGAACACGGTGGTGATTTTGCACAGAAAGCTGGGGTTGTGCTGGGAGGCAGAGGGTGTCATCCTTGAGACAGAATAGGTAATTGCACTGCTGTGCTCAGTGCAGGACACTGCCATAGAGAAAGGTGTGGGCTAGTGTTAAAAAATCAAGAAAGATGTGACACAAATATGTAGAGGTCTAGAAAATAGTTATGAGGAAATACTGGAAGAAATCGAGGTTGTTTAACCTAAAGAAGACTAAATGAGAACATAAGTGCCTTTAAATACATTAAGTGTTCCTGCAGAAGTGAAGGGAATCATTTATTCTCCTATCCTTTGCAGACAGACTGAGAAGTAGTGGACTTGAGGTAAAGCATGCAGATAAAGATGTGAGGAGAAACAGATTGCTTGGGGAGACTGGAGAGACTCTGATACTGAGTATCTTCAAGAAGGGCATAGGAAAATATGAGTAAGATACCAGTGCACAGCACCCTACCTGGAGTACCAGGTACGAAATAAGTAACCTCTCATCATCTCTGCCTAGCCTATTTTTCTTTGATTAAAGCTGAATTAAGAAAGGAAAAGTGCTGGGCTGGACAAATAGCCTCAAATGTAAAATGTAATAGAGTAACCTTGGGCTTGGTCAGGGAAAGTGTTGAGTAGTCGTGGCTGCTCTCACAGACTTCACCCAGAGCAGAAGCAAAGTGAGACTGAAAAAATAAGGCTATGACAATTAAATGTGTATTAATTTTTAATACTGATGAATTATTGTTGCATTGGCAGGTCTTGTCATCACCATGACTCCTATCCTGGCTGTTATGAAACTTTACATTTCATTTGGTAATGTAAAATTTCTCAGAATTTTCAGCCTCTCATAACGTTTGAATCACAAGCTCTTTTTTAGTGGGTTTCCATTTTAAAGCTGTTTGGATTACTTTCCCACAATGGGGAAAAAAATGGGCATTTACTTGCCTTTTGGCTTTTTAGTCAATGTCCCAACTGGTAACTACAAATAGAGGTAGAATTTACAGATGTGTCCTTCAACACAATGTGAAGAATTGCTATGTACAGTGTCAACATACAATTCTTTATATAATTTAGTATAAACTGCTAAATAAAATTTCTTAATAAAATTTCTTAGAGAGTGATATTTCAGAGTTACTGTATGAGTTTTTGAGTCTTGGTATTTTTTGGATATTTGGGGATTACCTAAATGAAATTAAATTAATTACCTAAATGAATTAAATTAAGAGAGAGAAAAGAAGATGCTCCTGTGGTAAATGGATTATAGTTAGAGATCTTAGCAACAAAATCTTGTATGGATTTAAAGGAGAGAAAAAAAGTATTTTTATTAAAATCCCAGAAATTTTTGTCATTAAAAACTTTCAACTAAAGGATTACATTTTTCTGGGGAAAAAAATCGCTATAAAAATTCACTAGTTGGTTGATTTGCTTTTGTCAGCATTTCTCCCAGTTTGTCTCACATTACCACTAGAGTCTGTTTTCTGTACTGCTCTTTTTGGGTGCGCAGAAAAACTCTTCTCTCCTTGGTGTGCTGAAAAGTGTATTTGCTACTTTTTTCTGAGTCTTTGTCCTTTTATTTTACAAATTATTTTTATCTTAATGAAAAAGAGATGGTTATCAATACTGCAGTATGAAACCACTTTACCTAGGCAGTGGCAGTGTTTTTTCTACCCAGGACTCTCACTTCTTCATCAAGTCAATCCATGTCTCTCTCAAGATGATGCATCCATTTACTCCCCACAAACCTGAAATCAGCAATCAGATACGAGCAATGTCTTTACCTCCACAGGAAGTATGTAAGCTGAGAATTCAAGGGTAAAAGACTTTATATTGCTAAGACTCTCATCCGGCTTGTTCTGCAGGGAAGGCTTTTTCATACTGCCATGTATTCAACGTGGAAGATTTAGAGTTCCAGGCGATCACTGAGTCAGATAATTTGGGTGAGGATTTAAGACATGCATAATTTTATAGATGCCAAAAATTGCATTGTGGCAAAATATTTGAAAGAAAATTTTATTTTCTGTCCTCATAGATATAGAACACCTATAAGTAAGTCCAGGGGAAAACTGTAACTGATAAATTTAAAAAAAATAGAAAGATAGACTCACTAGCTTCCTCCTGTCCTAAGTTTCCTGTGTTCTCTCTCTCATAATACAAGAAGACATTCCAGACACCACATTTCTGGGGATTACCTTTCTTGGGGTTGAAGCCTTTGGCCTCATTCTTTTCCTCACAGTTAGAGTGTTCATAAGCCCCTGGAAAGACACTGTCTGTCATGTCTTGTTGCTTAAATATTGTGATCGAGCCTGTGAGTAATCTCTAACTGCTTTGACATGTTCATAATAGCTTTTGTTCTACTCTGTACCAATCCATTTCCATTCCTTAAAGTCCCCTGACACGGTGTGTTCCAGCTTGGACATGGTATTATAATGGTTTGTCCAAAGATAGTAAGGAAAAATCAGAGCACTACCTTTAGCTTTTGGGGATGGTAACCATGGTTTGGAAAGTGAAAATGAGCCCTCTGTGGCAAGAGATACTGTTGGACCCTTTTCCCCCCGGCCCGTGGGTTTTTTCTGCCTTTGGTGAAAGTTGTGGTGAGAAGGGTCAGCTGAAGCAGCCTTACCCTGCAGTGACGCGCTCGTGTCGGGCTCCTTCAGCTGTGCTGTGTGCAGTGAAGGCTGCGCTAACACCAGATGCCAATCATACACCACCAGTGGATTTGCAAGATTATAGGACAGGAAAAAAAGATGAAGGTTAAGCATGGGGCACAATAGAGATTACTTATGGTAATGAATTGTATAATTTTTCTAGACAGATCTGGATTAATGTTTATCCCAGGCAAGAGATTACTGTATGTCTGATTCTAGTTGTAAACAGACATTATTAAACAGAAGGTTTATGTTCATGAAATGCGACTATGGGTGTTAAAGCACTTATGATTTATTATGTGCAAAAAGAAAAATTAACCTGTTCATCTGCTATAGTACAAGATGCGCTGTGGGTTTTTGCATAATTTGAAAGGCATCTGCTCCTTTGGAATACAAATAACCAGTGAGATAAGAAAGATTCTACTCTCATTTACTCGGGTCTAATGCCTCACACTGCAGTGATGTTGAAATGGTGTAACCAAGAAAAGAATAGTCTTGTGTGCTTTTATAAAGCAATAATATTTTTATGATAGATCATGTTGGCAAAGTCTGTTTGCTTGTGAATCTTTAGGGTATTTTCTTTATAACATTAAAAAAATAAAAAATAAAAAAAAAAAAAAAGTAATGTTTAGAAACCTCTACAAATGACCTTACTGGGGTTTCCAAAATAATTCCCTTTTAGTGCATATAAACATATGAAGAGACATTGAATTTAATATTTTTAATTGAATATTTTCCAAAATATGCATATTGAAGCCCATTTTTCTCCTGCTTTATTGCATCACTGCTGCTTAGCATAAGTGATACATAGATACAGTATCCACATTTTTTAGTATTGCCTTACCTCAGTAGCTAAATAATCACACCTGAGTCAGTGCCTTCTGTATTTTAGGTGAGCTGAAAAATATTTCCTTAAGGAAACTGTAAACAAACTCCAAAACTTTGCTTTTTTGGTGAAGTAGATGTTGCAACTCTATTACTTGCTAACAAGAAAGTATCTTTTCTCTGTGAAAGCAAAAAAAATTACAGTTATCAAAATCTGTTCGTTCTATTTATGGGCTGTATTTGTAGCCAGCTGATTTTTGCATAATGCCATTTGAAATTATCCATTTAACAATGATGGATGATACAACTGTGTTGCTCTCCCTCTACTTTGTAACTGATCTGTCTACTTATAGATTGCATTGGACATGTTGCTGATGCTTTATTTGTAAAATTCACTCACATATGTGAGAAATTTGTTCGTTAAGTCTTACTGACTTCACAGGGGCTTCTCAGACAAGTAAAGATATTCTTCTATATAAGCAAAACCACCCCAATATGTGGAGTGAAAAGACCTGGGAATATCGTGAGGTTTGTTAAGTGAATTAGAATTTAAGCAGTTAGACTAGACCTGAATAAAATGTAATCTGTAAGACATTCCAAATGCTTAAATAAAAAAAATTGCAGTCTTAAATTTCCATCAAAACACTTCATAGTGCTCTTTTATATTTCTTAGCTATATTTTGCATTTGGTACAACAATATATTTGTCATGAGCAAAATATAACTTTAATGCTTGTAATATTTTCCCTAATTATCAAATTTTGCAACTCCTGTGAAGAGTGAGTCCAGAGTTAAAGTTCACGAGCAAATTAATTAAGCACTGAAAGTTTCTGTGGGCTTTGTTAATGGTTCTGTTTAGCATCTGAAGTTGATGAGGACTTCTGGAGATACCTGGGATGCAGGTAAGCATCCCTCAGGAAATGGGATTGGCTGCACTGCTCTGTTGAAAGTTTGTGCAGAGAAGCACAGGAGTTGGGGAGGCGCTGAAATAGCGGCGGCCGCTCTTTTCTTTGCCTGTGTTAGCAGACATCGATAAGTCGTGGGGATGACCTCCATCTTCCAAAGAGACAGAAAGCTAGAAATGAAGACACATTTCTGTTATCAGTCTGCTGTGGGTCGTAACTTGAACTGGTGTTATATTTTCTTCTGGAAGCCACGTAGCCTTGACACAGTGTTTAACAGTGTTAAGCTTATTGCTGCTGAGCTAAACACGTCTGAAGTGAACGATGACCCTCACGTCTTTGCAATAGCAAAACGTCTCCCTGATGTGATCCTGAAGACTTGGAGCATTAAGTTAATTTTCCCCTGGATTTCTGAGCTGCCTTCTTTTTACCCGGCGGAGAGCTTGTGAAGAATACAGCTTCTGACCGAATGACAGAACATGGAGGGTGAAATTAGATGCATTCAATTAGAAGATGACAAAAAGCCTATCTAAATATTTGTCAGGATGCTACTTACAGGACACAGCGTCCAGCCAGGGAAGTGAAAGGCGGACACTCTCAGGACTGAATAGTCTGGGGAGGGGGGGAAATGGTAAATCATCCAGATTCTTTATGGGCTTGGAAGGGATAATTGAGGGTATCAAGTTGGCTGCTATGCTTCCAGGGCTAGTGATCCCTCTCGTGTAATCTCAGATTAGTTCTTTGCTTTTATTCACTTAGTACACAATTAAACATTACAAAGTTTTCTGGACCACTTGAATAAATAATGTTGTTATTTGACCACTACAGGATGATTAATGCAGTGGTTTCTGGGAGGTGTTGAAGAAAGAGGGGCTCCACCTTCTCCTCAATATAAAAAACATATTACAAAACAACCAAACAAAATGGCAAAGCCAAAAAACTTAAGGAAATGAAAAAGACACAGCAAGCTGTTGGTTGTGAGACTGTCAGACAGGAAGATATACTGGTTTTCCAGAGGAGAAAAGGATGTTCTTGGAAATCTAAATTTGAAGTTAGTAGTCAGTTAAACAGAAAGAGATCAAAATATGCAGCTTGGTTTAGCCACATGTTTATCTGTAAATTAAATTTATAACTTTTTTTAAGTAAGTGAGCAAATCTCTGGTTTGTATTTTCCTGCTCAAAAAGTTTTAATTATGAAAGTAAAACTAAGAGGAAATACAGCATACCATGGTTTTGTTGCTGTTTTTTTTCATTTGTGTTACAGCAGTTCAAGGGGGAATGTGACTATGATAGGGTTAATCCAGCTACATAAAAATCCATGCTGTGTATGATAGTAGTAAAGCTTGTGATCCCTTGATCTTTGATTAGATCCAAGCTAGTAAATATCTTGTGTTTAATCAGAATGAGTTGTTCTGCATGTAGTATAAGTCACCTTCACAGATGGGATGTCGCAGCAGAGTTGTTCGTGAATATTTGTTTTAATCCCTTCCAGAACAAGCACGCTTTATGTTTCTTTGTTGTAAATCAGATTCAAGCATCTAAAGACCAGCATGAAGGAAAGATATTTACTTGCAGTCAGGAGTAGGACAGTGTGGGAACCTTTTTTTCCTTTTAAAGAAAAATGTAATTTAGTAGAGTCTTAAAAGGTGTTTTATACTATTCCATAAAGATAACTAACACACTGTGGCTGCTTTTTTAAACTGGTATGCAAACATCAGTACCTGGAATTCCTTCTTAAACTGTCCAGACACATTTCTGTCTTAGTCTAAAAATTTTAAGAGACTAAGATTTATTACAGTTAATGTTCAGCCTATATTATTATCCTATATTTTAAAGATATTTAGTTAGAATGTAGAATGGCTGTTCTCTTTGCTGCTAAGCTGAAATTACTAAAACATTATCTGTAAGGATACTTGTTTTGTGTGGTGTGTCGGCATCCTATTTACCTAAATCTGTCATAATTGCCTTCCAATACATCTTCCCCTGACACACCAAATATTGAAAATGAGATGACTCTTTGCTGGTAGTTTTTCTACTGAATGTCATTTTTCTGTGTTCATAACTTGATGGTAATAACTAGGCGACCTGTAGTTAAATGCGTCTCAATTTCTCTCACTTATTTTTCCTAATCACCACATGGAGCCTTCAGTGCTCAGAGGTGTGATTAGATTTAACCTGCCATCATATCTGAAGAACTTTCTGTGCAACATATTATACATTGCAGGAATTATAGATGTAAATGGTGGGTCTAAGTGTAATATATGATATATAAAGATGAGTTGCTCTCGTGCCAAAGTTAACTCCTGTTTTTTTTTTTTTTTCCTGTTTTTAACAGAAAGACTGGAGAGCCCCCACTAATAAATGGCTGGATTCCTTACCTTGGGAAAGCTTTGATTTTTAGAAAAGATGCTTACAAATTCTTACTGGATCAGCAAAAGGAATTTGGAGATATTTTCACTGTACATATTGCTGGTGAGAAATTTTTTAGTATGTGTCTTGATTTTTCCCCATCAGTGAGGTTAAATACTAATCCAAATGTTTAGTTTAGAATCTTCCTTAAACCAAAACATTTTTCTCTAGCATAGACCTGCAAAAATCCCTCAAAATTACATATATTATAGGCATAATAATTATCTTTAAAATATCACTGTCGATGTGTGTATTTATTTACATCTCTAAGTATATATGTATTTTGACAGATTTTGTAGGTATGTAGTGTATGAACATAGATTTTGCCAGCACATTTAATTATGTATTGGTGGGGTTTTTTCCTAAAGAAGAGAGAACTAACATCATCTTGACATTGCACAGAAAAATATCGGATTAAATTTAGAAAACACTTAAGGAAAAAAGTGCAGAATTTGTTCTCACACATTTTACAACTGGTTGACAGGAACACAAGGGAATGAATGACACATTGACTCAGTGATACAATCGGGACTGGAACGTAGAAACTTCCCGTTGCCAGCTTCTTACTCTGATCATGCTTGCTGAAAATAAAAATATAATAAAGCATGATATAACCTTGCTGCTTCCTGTATTTATAACTGTATTACTAAGCTAGATTGAATACAAACATTTGAGTGATTTCACATAGACACGTAGCTGTGGAAGAGAAACATAGAATAAAACTAAAATCCTGAGTGAAAGTTAAATATATAAATTTACATCTATCTATAGAGATCTCCTTTTTACTAAAGTCAGTATAAAATCAAGTATTTTCTTGTGTTCAGAAAGGCAAGCTCTTACTAATATGGATGGTTATAATCATCTTCTGCACCTTTATGTGCTGATATCCTTGTTCAAATTATCAACTTTAGTCTATATAATTTTTAATTATTCCTGTAGGTTTAGGGAGTTTGAAACAAAAATGTCAAGTGTAAGGTATAAAGCTTGCTTTTTAATTCTAGGACAGTAGCATTATCTTTATATTTTCATATAAGCAATATTTTGGAATGAAAATATTTTTAAAGCAAATTAATTTAATTGAAATCCCTATGTTTAATTAATAAAATTTTTATTCCTTTAAAAAATCTGTCCTTTTGTTCCTTTGGAAGAGAATTTTTACTGTATGAAATACGTGATTTTTCAAAATTTCATTCAGGATTTTTTTTTTTTGAAGCTGGTAAGACCAGATTTTTTGCAACTTGTAAGTGAGTTTGGCACAGTACAAAACCAACTCTTGTTGAAATGCAGTCTTTTTTATTGTTAATTTGAATTCACACTGTAATACAGTTTTGGCTTCTTACAAATACTGATTAGTAACTATAATTCAGATATTATCTTAGTGCATTCATAAAACCAGATAAAGTCATACTTCAGAATCTTAAAAGTGCTTAATCAAATATTTATTTCTTTTGTTTCTTTATTATTTTATGCAAGACTGTTTAGAAGTTTGCGTTAAAGCAATCTATGAGTGCAATTTACTTTAAGGAATTTCTATTTCCATGATAAACCAAATTCCATCTCAGATAATCTCCCTATGTTCAAGTGTTTTGAGCCAAGCCTCCCTTGATAAAGACTGAGGTAAATGGAGTTAGTTCTGGATATTATTTCAGTCTTGTGCAGGGAAATGTTTGGTAACAGAGACACAACTTTTAAGTTCTCTTTTTCAGTATAAAATGCTGACCATCAGGACTTCACTAAAGAGAGATAGTTTATCCTCCTCAAGTCAGGGAAGAAACCAAAGCTAGTTAGTATCTCCTATCATGTCCTGATCTGAAGGCACACAGGATTTCTGCATGTCTTACTGATTTGACAAAGATGATGTTTCTGCGCTCGGCAAACATAGCGTAGCCAGCTGTATGTGGACTATCATTACTTTACCCCCCTGGTGGATGTCTAAAGGTCCTGTCAAAAAATTCTATCAATATATATTGTTCTAATTATTGGTTCTCAAACTAGTTCATTTGGAAAATGCGGAACGATGCTTGGAGTTTCTGGCATTGCCCCGTACTGGTAATGCGATTTTGCTGATTGTACTTTCCCATGTGATGAGCAAATGATTGTCATCCCTAAAAGTCGCAAGGGACATGGATGTCATCTTAATAAAGAAATTAAAAAGCACATCTTTCTATGAGAAACAATGTAAATTCCTGACCTGTCGCAGAAAATAGTTCTCTAATTGGTTTTGTGTGGTGGTGCAGCAGAATCGTTTTCCCCAAACGTCATGCCAGCGCAGCACCACTGTACATCATTGTCAGCAGTTCAGCAGAATCTCCCTAATAAGAGGACGATTACATAAATGCAATAGTCTTGGGGGAGGAAAAAAAATATCAGAAAATAAAAGAATAAGGAGGGGAATGAGAGAGAGAGAGTCTGTGGCGTTGAGATGATGATACTTCCCAAGCCTCTCTGCTTGTTAAGGGTCAGCAGCATAGGCAGACGGCTAGGTAAGAACTTAAAGAGCTTGAAACAGTTTTGTCATTGTTTCTTGGGATTAAACTTTGTGTCCTTTCCCTCTAAAGTTGATAGGAGTGATAATGAACCCTGCAACATTCTCTCTGAGACTAACTCACCTTTTAATACAATTATCTTAGTGGTTTTTACTGAGCACATTTGCCTTTTTGAATATTGCTGCTAAGTCACTCTTTTCTTTAAAGCATGATACACCTACAGTAGCATATCACATTTTTCTCTCTTAGGCAAAAGGTAATTTACATTAACTCCTTACCAGGCTGAAGCCTGCTGCAAGCATTACTGAAATAACATCCATCATTAGATGCCATCTGAAATGCTTGTCTTTCATCATTAGCATTAAAATGCTCCAGAATGCATTATTAGAGTAATTTCTTAACTATCATACAAATACTGGCTTCTGTGCTCAGATTTACCAAAGTTGACAATTTTCATATTTTCCACATCAATCTTCCATTTCTAGGAAAAAACTAAATGGAGATAACCAGGCTATTTGCAGCATGGGTGTAAAGCATACTGAAGAATTGGATAGTAAAGTATGAATTCTCCATAGCCATTAAAAAAATCAGAAGGCTTTTTGCAGAAACAATGATACCTCTTGTTTTGACTTCTTTTTACTGTATTAAATAAAATAGCTCAGTCACTTAAACTATTGTGAATTGGAGTGTGACATTTCTATGTGTACATGCCTACTTAGTTTTTGGTGTTGAAGGGTGTTTTTACAAACAAACAGGGAAAGGCTTAGTTTCTAGTGGTTTCTATATAAAATAAATACCTTCAATATTTAAGGCTACCTGATTTGTATAGATTGTAGAATACCTCCTTTTTGGCTTATTTGGCATTACCTATTGTAGTACTCTGATGGAAACTCATGAGTATCAAGATTTTGGATTGGTGTCAGAAAAGGTTACTTTCCAGAGATTCTCTTAGCATTAGCTGCAGTGGAAAGACATGGGAGTAGAGGGGGAAGCTGCATTTTAAAGTTCCAAATAATAACTGAAAACTTTATGAAAGGTTTTAATTTATTAGTCTCTGACACCATCAGGGTCAATCAGTGGGAAGAAACCCCACTGGGGACAAGGACAGGATTTAAAAAGCAAAACTAAGGACCATATTGGCACGTAAAAAATTTAAAATCATAACTTGAGGTGAGAAAGTTTGTTCCACTTTGGATGTTTGCTGTTCAGGGTGTAGAGGAGGTGTTGGGGCATGGTTTTGTAATTAGCAATCTGTTCCTGTATGGATGAGACCAGGGTAAGTAGTGTAGCCATGTAGTGCATCTGTGTGCAAAGATGACTGTAATTGTTAAAGGTTCCCATACCCACTCTCACAACTTTCTAACAGCCTTTAATTAGCCCTAGGTTGTAGTACTTTGCTAATTAAGAGATCTAAAATTAGATTTTTGATGGCATACGTAAACAAGCTGCCTTTGTTATAAGGGGGTTCCACTTTTCTGATTATCTAGACCCTTACTAAATGCAGCAACAAGAAATATTTTGGTTTATGTGTTTATATATGTTGTTGACTTGCAGTGATATGATCTGGAGCCTGAAATGATTCTACAAAATGCATTTTATTTTGGTACATACTTACTTTTTGCTACCAGGAACCTGATGAGAATAATAAAAACAGGATCTGTAATATTCTTTTTCTCAAGGACTTTTTTTTTCAAAGTATGTGCTAGTTGTGAGTGAGTTTTGATTTAAAGTTATTACTAAAATTGTTTGTTTGTCTGAAAACTCATTTGCTGAAAATCATTTTCTTACTTAAAAATGATAAGAATTGATGTGCGTTTGCTAAGTGTCTGATTAAAGATCACAAAGAAACTCATATTTTGCATCAGAAATAAGCAGATGGTGGACAGATGGTTTAAATTAATATTAATTAAAAATCTTAACTTAAATTGTTTACCCTGTAAATGCAAAGTTAAGAAGCCAGCTTTCATCTTTAGGGTTAATAACACTCCAAATCTATTTATTAAAAATTGCTCCAATGGGCATTCTTTCCAAGCTTTGATCACAAAGATGGTAGCCTCAATAAAGAGCATGAAAGTAGGTGAAAGCTGGAAAGAGAGAGTAATTCTAGGACTCTAAACAAAGATACTGCAATGGTCAAGACTAAAAATTCCTGTTAGCCTCTGTAGTCAGAGGAGGTCAAAAAAGGGGACTGAGAATTCAGGATCTCTCATGCTGGTTTCTCAATATTCTTTAAAATTAAATTTACAGCTATGGTTGAATATATGAATATATTTTGTAAAACAAAATCCATGAATGTTGTAAAAACCTTCATACACTGTTGGCAAAAAAGAAAAGGGGTTCATATTCTCTCTTGATATATCCTTTATCTGTCCTTACTAGTTCACTGAGATTGCAGCTGATGTAGTTGGGAGGGGAATTATGGCAGCTGTTAATTGTAGAGGAAGTCCAGAGTGTACCCATATACCATAGAGCACTGTGTGTGTGTATAAATCAGAATATGAAATAACTATGATAATTCAGATATCACTATATGGTAACCATGGATACTTGACATTTTTAGTGGTAGTGACTACTTTATCTCTGGACATCTGTCACCAAGCCAAATTTGGTCCACCGTTAAGCATGTGAGTGTTCCTATTAAAATCAAAGGAGATTTGTCCCTTTAGTGAGATAGAATTAGACTGTAAGTGCTGGAAGCTTTGCTCCTTCCCTGAGTTCGTGAGTGGGATATTTCAAAGAGAAAGTGTACATTTTAATAGGTACCCTTTTTCCTTAAAGCAGCTTTTCATTCAAGGAAAGAATCAGGAACACTAAATTTAGAACCATCTATAAAGAGCTAAGACTTAATTGAGCTTTGGGACTGTTAACATTTTGATTCATGGTAGTTCCTCCAAATGCTTTTCTTCAGCTGTTGAAGTTTAGGGAGAAATTGCAGGACTTCTCTGGCAGGGACAATTTGAAAAAGCATTTCACTGGATGCAATCCTATCCCTCTGAGCAAGGAGCTGAAGGTGTCACTGTGTCACCTCATTGAGGAGCCTGGGAAGGGCAGGAAGTTGGTGGTGCACTCTGACACAGTGGATCCTAGCCCTGGGACTGAGTGTATCCCAAAGTGCAGCCTGTGCTAAAAATGCCTGCTACGTTGTAGGCAGTGACTTCACATTGATAAACTAAGATAGTCATGTTATGGGTACTAAGCACATTCTTAACAAAGAGTTAGCAAAGCTTGGGGGAGAGGAGCCAGATGTGAGAGAAGCTTTAAATGCTGGGGGTTTGCAGCGTGCAGTTAAAGCTGTAACTGACAGGTTTTGAGTTCCTGTGTCATCTGCTTGGAAAAAAGCTGCCTAGGTGGCATGTTTCCACTCCAGCCCCTGTCATTCACTTTCCTCTGTGCAGGTGAAATGTGTGTGTTTCTCACTTTCCGCTGGTGAAAACCTGCAGTTCGAATATTGCTATGACTCCACACTGTATTTTCATGAATTAGACCTGAGTAGTAAATGACATATTTCAGAGCACCACAATTGAAGAGACCATACACAACTGTTGGCACAAACAGTAGATCCATCTACATGGAAATGATTTCACACAGATTTTAGAAGAGCCTACAAAGTGTACACTGATGGAATCTGCATCCTGACAAAGAAAATCTAAATAATATTTGTTTCATCATTTTTTCTTCTTTTTTTTTCTTTGCAGATTTATTCATTGCTTTGGGTTGTTTTTTTCCTGCATTCTTTTTTCATAGACTTTGGCTTATTATCAGTTACTGCTTTTCGAAGTGTCACCAGATTATGAAAGTGCACGTGTCTCTAATTATTTCCTGTTCTTCTATTCAGGTAGATATATTACCTTTATCATGGACCCATTTCAATACGTCTATGTCATCCGAAATAGCAAGCAACTTGAATTTCACGAATTCGCTAATAAAATGGCATCCAAAACTTTTGACTACCCAGCCTTGTCAAGAGGAAAATTCCCTGAACTCAAGGAAAACCTGCACAGAATCTACCAGTATCTACAAGGCAAGCCTTTGGATATCATTTCTGACCACATGATGAAAAATCTCCAGGATATATTTGAATGGAAATGCTCACAAGCAACAGATTGGGAAACAGAAAAAATGTACAAATTCTGCTGCTCTGTAATGTTTGAAGCCAGTTTTGTAACACTATATGGAAGAGTTCCTGCTGCAGATGGCCACAAAGTTATTAGTGAAATCAGAGACAAATTTATCAAGTTTGATGCCAGCTTTCCCTATTTAGCTGCAAACATACCAATTGAGTTGCTAGGAGCTACCAAGAAGGTTCGGAAGGAGCTTATACATCATTTTTTACTTCAGAACATGACAAAATGGCTGGGAGGGTCAAAAGTGGTCCAAGCCAGACAAGATATATTTGAGAAATATGAGCTGCTTGGAGATTATGACAAAGCAGGTAGGAAACTTATGAATGATTGCTTGTCTAAAATAAAATAATTTACTATAGACCTTTGAAATAAAAAGGCAAAATGGCGACCTTGAAATTTTTTTATGTTCTTTCTAATTGGCTAATGATAAAATGTTTTACTCTGAAACAACCCTCTATGATAATTGATTTTTTTTTTGTGCTGAGGTGGTAAAACAAGATACTTAATGGTGATAATGAGAAAGATTATAACTGAGCTGCATTTCCTCCCCTTATTCCCCCCACCCCCCCGACATTACATTTCAAACTATTCTCATTAAGCAGAAAATTAGACTTCAGAAGCCTATTGGTCCTCATTAGCATTCACTGATCCTTGGCTGGGTCTGTGTCCTAACATCTTTTAATTAGCACACTGCAAATCTAATCAGTGTAATAAACGCTATTAATCTTCCTTTTCACTTATTTTCTCCCAGCACATCATTTTGCCTTCCTGTGGGCCTCTGTGGGAAACACGATTCCAGCTACATTCTGGGCCATGTATTATCTTCTGCGGCACCCAGAAGCTCTTGCAGCGGTGCGTGACGAGATTGACCATTTGCTGCAGTCAACAGGTCAAAAGAGAGGGCCCACATATAACATCCACCTCACCAGAGAACAATTGGACAACCTGGTCTACCTAGGTAATTTATTTTTATCTGTTAGGAAGAGAAGAGGGGCTCTCCCGGCAAACTCGGTTTATCACTCATTTCTGTTTACTGAGAAGGTGGAGGACACAGCTGCCTAATTGACATAATAACACCCATTTACATCAATTATAAATTATGTAGTTTATAGCTGTAGATACTCTCATTGCATGTAAACATTAAAGCCTAGGTAATTAACTATGCAAGGTATGCAAAAGGCTAAATCGAAGCTTTGCAATTATTTGAAAAAAAGTTGATGCCTATTAAGTTGTTTGATTCTGAGCATCTGCCGAAGTGTTAACGCATTTCAAATACTTCTGTATGGTACTGCCAAGAAAGACCCTTTTCTGAAATTAAAGTGGGATTGTGTACTTAAACTGCAAATGTATTTTATCCGCAAGCAATTTCTTTCTTTCTCTCTTTAACAAAACAAAAAAGGCTTCTAAAGCAGGCTTCTGTTGGGCAATGCCTCCAAATAAAATAAAAGAAGGTAAGAATTTGCAGAGGAGAAACGTGTTTTCAGTGCTTTATTCAAAAGAAGGAGTTTTAAGGGAGCTACAGTTCTGGATCCAGGGTTCAGAGGGAGACCCTTGCCAGTGGTCATTGGATGCTCTTAGAATCAGGAGCTGTATAGGCCTTCAGAGCATTAGCTCTTGGTTTCACTTCATTTGGTGGTACACAGACACTGGCAAGAGAAATGGTGAAAATAGCCCAAGGGAGGAAAGAGGGTGTAGCAGGTAGGTACCAAACCTTTAAACATCTGTAAGTCTCTCCACAAGTAGTGTTAACACGGGCAGACAGCAGCTGATTAAGAGATTAAAGGTTCAATAATCCTCTATTTTTAAATATTAAAACCAATCCCATGTTCAAAACAAGCTCATGTCCATAGGTCTTGGTACCTCATGACCTGAACTGATGCTCCACTCTTAAACAAAGCTGTGTCAAGGGATGGTGGTGGAACAATACATTCTGTGCCTGGATTTGGATCCTTGTAATACCTGCCATTCTCCAAGATCATCCAGTGTGGCATGTCTCAAGAATCTGTGTGCAAACTTGAATTGATTAGTACAAATATAAAATTGAGTCTGATCCATTTCCTTAGAGTTAGAGCATCAATATTAATCTTGCATATCGTGACTCTACTAAGTTGATTATGTCCACAGTCATGGCTGTTTTGATGCAGATTTATCTCTAACCAGTGGAGAATGTTTTTGAAATAGAGAAGGTATTGAATGACAGTTCTGGTGAGTAACATGACTTTCTAAGCATTTAATGGACTTAAAAGGAACACAAGTAAAACTACTTCATATCAGAGCTAGCATACAGCAATAAATAAGTTACCAAGAAGACGAAAAGAGAATTTAGTTTACATTTATAGACTGAGATGGGAATGGCCATGAAAAAAGGGTGGGGGGGGGGGAAAGGCTTCCCAAAAGTGTAGGAATAAGGAAAATAAAACCATGTAGTTTGCTAGAACCATCTGGTGCAAAACAGTATGAACAGTTTAAAAACATTAGCTGTGTCATTCCTCTGCTTCTTAAAATCTTGAAGTACCTTGGTAGCATTTGATTTATGTGTTGAAAGGAAAGTGCCACATCCTACTTTGTAGTATTCTTGTAACACTTTTGTTAAATTTTATAATCATGTTAAACATAATGTGATATGAACAGAAGCTAGATTTCAATTCTTCTGGCACTTAAGTCATAAAGGGCTGGATACAGTCCCATAAAATAATAATATAGAAAAAAAATCTGTACCATAAGAGAATTGGAGTCATGCTTCAGTGGAAAGGGGAAAGGGATGTTTTGTTAATAAATGTGTAGGAGGAACGAAGGTCCCAAATTGCACTGCTTGCACACCAAGAGCTCCCCTGTTGCAGGAAGGCCACTGACCCCACACCTCCAAGACTGAGCCTTTGCTTTTTCCATTCCTTCTGTGCCAGCCCAGAGCGTAGGAAACTGGGATTGTGTCCCTGCTCTCGAGTGAGGCAGACCAGGTGGGATGCTTGCATGTTCATCACCTTGTCATCTCATTCTCCTGTTTTAAGCGCTCTGATTCTCCGTCCTCTTTTTGGCCTACTATAACAAGAGACTTTTTTTGATTCTTCATGCTATGGAGAAGAAGCACAAATTGCTAAAAGTCTTTCTTAGGAAGTAGCATTGTTATTATGGTTAGATTGTTTGGGTCTAGGGAGCAACACAGCCTGATTTACTCCTCAATTCTAAGCTCAGGTACGTGATTATTTGATTTTTTAAAAACCAAAATGCAAAACACATTAAACCCAAAATCATACTAGCAAATTTTGGCCCTGACTGTCTTTTGCTGATGGCATTTCTGGGGTGGCACCCTTTGTATTGTCTACATAACAATACAGTCCCAAAATCCAAATGTATTTGTGTGCTCAGAGTAACATACATTATTAGACATTATGGCTCACAGCAGAGCTCTAATATGGTAAAGGAGACATGAAAATGGTCTGTCAGTTAAACTGGTTATAATGGAAATGCCAAGGGTAAAGTAGAGATGTACTTAGTGCATGTTTAATGCTAGGCATGTTTAGTCAGTTCGTTTGTTTAATATTAGTCCATTCATTTATATGGTGAAGTATTCTTGCCCCAGGTCATTGCTGAATCCCAGATATTCCTGCGAAAAGAGCACAGCTTGAAGAATTGTTTTGTACACAAGAAGGAGTAGGGACCCAAAAGGAGCTAATACAGAGTATTTAGTCATAACACAAAGGCTAGGCATTAAAATCATTGGTTGAATTGAAAGGAATAAATATATTTTTCTGGAATGGGCTGGGCAGTACCATTTAGTTCTGACTAAGATGCAAATGTACTTGTTTCAGGTTATCGTTTGTGTTGGCACACCATGATGCCCGTGGGTAAATGACCCCCCCAAATATTTGCATACTCAATAGCTATTTTCCTACAATATACTCTAATAATTATTGCACCCTATTACCTGTGGTGTGTTAGTGTAAAATTAACAATCCATTACTGCACAATAAGTTTTATAAAACATTTACAGATAGAGATCATGTTTAATTAAAATTAACTTGCCAACGAAAGCCAAATGCACTTATGATTCGCAATGACCTTTTATTACCTGCAGTCCCTTGTTTTGGCTGGATGATTGACAGCTTGCTGTTTGGCTACCATGTTGTATTTCAGCTGACAAGACTTTTCATTTTAACTCAATTTGCCTGCCTATCACAAGCTGGTGGCAGGCCAGGCTCAAGTCACCCAGCTTTGCCTCAGCAGCTTGCTCTATTTCTCATTAGTACGCATTTATTCAGTGGAAATTGGAAGACAAATGCTTGAAGGCATGTGAACTAAGTATAGCAAATTAGGGTTTAAAGACTGAATATTTATAAGTATATTGAAACAGTTTTTTTAAAAAAAAAAAGTCTAGAATGAATTGGAAGCTGAGTGCTAGCTTTAGTATAAGAGAAATGAAGAGAGAAGTGGGAGGATTCTAAGAATAACAATACTATGAGAGATATCTCTCTCTCTTCCCCCCTCCTTCTCTCTCTAGAAAATATGTAAAATCTCTCTGACAACACCTTATCAAACAACAGCCTGGCTTCTTTATGTAGCGCTTGCACAGTGAAGTTTAGCATCTCATGTGTGTAAGAAGGGGGGAAAAAAATGAGGGTCATGTTCATTTGCTGCTTGGTTATCCCTTGGTATGCTTTAAATTGCCTTGTTTGTTCGGCACAAGCACAGAAACAGATGTTGCTCTACCGTGCTGGATAATTTACTGTACCTCACGGTGCAGAATGGAAGGCCTCCCAAGCTACCCAGCTGGTCTGTCAGCAGCGATGGCTGGTGTCTGCTGAACTATGACAACTGCAAGTAAAGGCTGCAGTTTTATTGTGCAGTTGTCATTCCTCTCAATGTATAGCTCTGGCATTTGTGGAAAGCTGACTGTCTATTTTTTTAATGCGAGCCTGCAAAGCCATATAAGCTCCATTCTCCTTTGTTGATCATAATGTGACTCATTACTTTTGTCATCTAATGATTATCGGCATGATCGCTCAGAGCGAGAGCCAAGCTCGCCTTCCACACATAACTGGTACTGGAAGGTAAAACAGATTTGTCATTTACGATCTGACCGCTAAGCCACACTTTGTGCTCCATTATTGTGATTAACTTCTGCATAAGATATGCTGCCCAATTGTCATTTGAGATCCGGCAGCGGGCAGGGACTGCCGCGCGTTCCGGGAGGATATCCACCGATAGGATGTGACCGCGTTGCTTGGCTGGTTAAACGTAAACCTGCTATTTTGCCATGGCACTTTATAATTATTTCTCCCTTTTTTTTTTTCCCCTCCTTCCCTCTTCCTCATTTGATTTCTGCCATCTCTACGTATGTCACCAGCACTTCCAAATGGTGGACTGGTACAAAGCTACCAGCTTCATTCTCTGCAGGTTGAAGGCAGTCTCGAGCCGAGGCTGGACCCCTCCTTTGTACCGCGGAAAGTTTTGTTGCCAGAGCGCTGCCAGTTGAAATCTATCGTGTCAGGTGCCTTGTGGCTATCCGCAGTAGAGGCCATCTTCTGGAACCAGGGTTCTTTTCTGGCTTCGTCACCAACAAGCCGATTTGACTCTGCCTGATTATAGTAACGAAGGCAGTCCAAAAGAATATGCACAGACTCACTGTACGTCACATTGAATCACGGCGCTGGCCACACAGAGCTGACCGCAGCCTCATTTCTTTAGACAAATGCATGCTTAAGGAAAAACCTCCTGCAAGAAAGCATCCAGGGCCACTTTATTTGCTATGCATGCTGCACTAGATTTAATTTTTAGTGAAAGAACATTTGTTATTATTTTTTTCAGAGGCATCTACACTGGGTAGCTACTGTCTCTAATAAACTAACCTTTTGGGTGCAGCGATGGCAGTGCCTTGGTGAACACTTGGAGTAGGCTTATTTGATATCACAAAACATAAATGCAGACACAAATGGATTATTACATGCAAATGAAACCCTATTTTAGGCTATTTTTCACACTAATGATTAGAAGGAATCAAGTCACATATAACAGTGCCCATACACGCTGGTGGAAAAATAGTCAGTTTTGATTACAAAGTGAGAGATGCAGCCCTAGACAGGAGCTACATGCTGATATACATGCTATCAGAATGATTTATGCAAATTATGCATATTATTCCCAAAGGAATTCCTCCTCAAACTGCCAGGATAAATTGCCGGAAATTAGCCATAAAATCTGTCGTGCTAGGAGCAAAAGGTGAAGGCCACTGGGAAAGCAAGGACATTCAGCTTCTGGAGCCTTCCAGAATGTGATGGTGGAGACAGAAATCTTGCTTTCCCCAAGCCTAAAAGGGCTATGTTTTGTTTCCTTTAGGCCAATTAGAAATGTCTTTCTCTCTTAAAATTACTAGGCAGATAATGAATTGCTTTCATTCACGCTGACCACAACAGACACTATAATTTGGCAGCATTGTGCAATGAAAGGAAAATATATTTTAAAATTCTCAGAATGACTACAGAATTAGCAGGCAGAATGATTTCTAATGTGTAGTCCTACCATTAAATCCAACATCTTTCAAAAGGCAAGCTAAACAGCTCCATGGATGCTTTTGCTGGTATTTGTTTGCAGCCACCAAAATATATGTAAATGCATGAAGTGTTCATGTCTTTTGGTTGTGTTGTTTTCAACGTGATGGCTGAATAATGACTTTCCACCCAAAACTTGGTGCTGCTTACAACCGACAGGATTTCTCATCACCATCAGTGAGAATCACTTTGGGATGTTCAGCATCCCGACTGCCCCACCCAAATCCTCCTGGTCTCTGCTTTATGTTTGGTTCTGCTTGTGTGTTTTTCTTCCCTTTTTTTCTCCTTTAGCCTGCCCTACTAAACTCCTGGAGAATCAGCAGTTGTAGCCATGTATAACTTCCAGTCATCTCCCATATTTCTGATGCTTCCCCCCCTCCCCTTTTTATTTTATTGCAGAGAGTGCCTTAAACGAGAGTTTAAGAATGTGCTCGTCCTCCATGAACATCCGCATCAGCCAAGAGGATTTTGTTCTCAAGCTTGAAGGGAATCAAGAAGTCGTTTTGAGGAAAGGAGACTGGATAGCTCTTTACCCGCAGATTCTGCACATGGACCCTGAGGTCTATGAAGATCCTAAGGTAAACATTCAGCTGGTGCTACTCTTCCTACTCCAGGCACATCGAAGCAGCCAAGCCTTTTGTGATCTGTGGGTTGTTGTTGTTTTTTTTTTTTTTTTTACTGCTGTTCCTTCTTGTGGAACAAATCTTCCTAGTTTCAGATGTATTTTCTAGGGCCCTGCAGGTCAAAGGATTCATGGCCTGAAGAGAGAAATATGGTGATGAGACTGACTGCGACTGCTTTCAAAGGAATTGACAATTGCACATTGACTACCATAAACTTTAGGCTAAATGTGGGCTTTGTTTGGCAGTGGATCATTTGATACCCAAGGAGGGCTGAATAATAGAAGGTGGTTTAAATAGCAAATAATGTGGGCCATTTAGCTAAGTGCCCGCAAAGCATCATTGACTCTCTGAAGCCCTATAATAGCAGTGTCTTACTTGAGCCTTATGCTTTTTCACCTCCCTTCGTAGGGATTCACCCCTTCTTGATCAATTAGAGTGTTGTGAACTTGAGACTGTAAAGCTGTTGCTCTGCAGTGAAGCTCGGAGGGTAATTGTGTCATCTCCTTGTATTTTTCTCTGACGCTCAAGTTAATGAATATCAAAGACTCGAAATTAATCCACCCTGCCTCAGCTGTAATACAGCTTCAGAAGTTCACCACCTGCATGCAAATTGAATAGTCCTCCTCTGGGCTAGGTTGCTCCCCAGATTGCTGTCCCCAGCCCAGGGTGCCACAGAGGAAGAGCAAGAAAGAGCAAGGGTGCACGCTGAGGTTGTTAAATGGCTTGTCTGCCTGAGAAGCAAAAGCTTGTACCTCATCCATTCCTCACCCCTATTTTCCTAAGCAAATGGCTGTCTCCCAGCCATGCTGATTATCATCCTTGGCACTTGAGCCAAAGAAGAAAGGAACTGGGTTTTTTTGCATGCTTATAGAATGCCGTGTTAGAGACATTGCTCTGTAAAACTCTCCCTTTCAGGAGTTTAAAGATGAGAGGTTGCAAAGAAAATATGAAATTCAAGTGCCTCGCTGGTGCAGGACAGCATTTCGTTGGGTAGGAGCTCTGCCAGCCTCAGTGAGAGGAGGTGTGGAGCATGTTGGAGTCAGCAGGAGTAAGGTATAGTCACTGGGATGAACACTGGAGCCATGAGAATGAATATTATATTCAGAAGAGCTCTGCTGGCTGTCCCCACCCAAAAATGAAGATAAAGCCTGCAGAGAAAATCAGGGTTTTAAAAATAATCCCTCTATTGGCAAATAGCTGATTAATATTTTTATCCTTAAAAAAAGGATAGTTAACAGCTAACAAATTAGCTTTTTTTTTTCTTTTTTTTTTTTTTTTTTTTTCATTTTATCCTTAACACTTTATTTTGGAGAACGTTATTGATTTGTCAAAAGTCCATCTGTTTGTTTAGGTCCTAGACCAAAAGCATCAGTGTGGAAACTGATCTCCTCCCTTATCCAATAATTGCCGGAATATATTACCATATTTCCATTGCTTGAATATATCTGCTTAGTATCAGCTCTGCTCAGCTTTCACAGTACAGCTTTAGTTCATATATTTTATCTTTTTGATAGTGAATGAGCAATCCACACATTGCAGTACATTGATTTCAGCACATGGGCCCCTCTCGAAAAGTGGGGAAATCACTGTTCTGTTTGGTTCTTAAAATATGCAGTGTGCTTTCAACAATAACTACTGAGGATCAGATAGAGATGGAGAATGAATTTTTTGAAAGGTGCAGTCTTGAGCTTGTCATGTATTTAGGGAAAACTTTTCCTGGGAAAACAGGCAGCTTGACGAGATAATTTTATAGCAATGCTTTTTCTCCTGGATACATAAATTTAAGTTCAAGCTATCTTGTGCTTTGGCACCATATTGTGTAAGTGTAAGCATATATTTCTGACCTCTTTCTCCACCCATTAAGGACTAAATAAATGAGTCGGTTTTCTGTCAGTGTGTAAGTGAATCCCTAAATTCTAACTCAGCTAGTTATAGAGCTCAGTAAATGAGCTTTGCAAAACCCATAGAGTAAATATCAGGAAACCCTGCAGGAAACCCTCCATGATGACTTCCCAAACAAAGCTAAATAAAGTGTGTGACAGAAAGAGACTTAGATCAATCACAGGAGGTTGCTCAGTTTTGATAATACTTGCAGCAGCTCGTCCACACAGAACTTCATTGCCTGTTTTTGCTCAGTGTCCTCACCTTTTGCTTGCTGACAGCCACCATGTCTCTTTCAGGAGACTTTGTGCATGGCTGAAAGCTCCTTCATTTTTAAAAATTAGGCTTTATTAAGCCAGTGAACTAGCTTTTAAGGAAACACTACTCAACCCAAGGGGCTTCAGCAGCACTGCGTTTGATGTCACTGTCGTTGGCTACATTCCTGTCTCACACTTGTTTTCTGTTTTCCCTATTCCTTAGACAGCAATTCATTTTTTGTTAAAAGCAATTACAAGTCTCAGAAAGCTCTTAATTTGACGAAGAAAGCATAAGGTTTGACCCAGTGTGTCTGTGTGTACAATAACACAGTTCTTAATTGCTCCAGACACCAGAAGTGCACCTTGTGAAAATTTTTGAGTGAAGAGCTCTGGGTTGGGTTTTTAAACTACTGCAGTTCATATTTAGTGATGCTTTTTTAGACCAGCAGGATTTAGAATTCAGGAAGTAAATCTTACGGTATTCTGGGCTTTCGTTTGTTACTGTGCTGCTTCAAATGAAGCAATAACTTCCTGGCAGAAAAAAATAAAGTTGTGCTTCTTTCTGGCTGGGGTGTTCAAAGAGACTGAAAAAAATTACTTGTCAGTGGAAGCAGACATAGAATCACCTTTATATTTGTGGAAAATCCAGACCTCTGCTATTTTTTGAAACAGGCTCTTGTTCTTCAGCATCCAAAGTTGCATCCCCTGCAGTGCACCTAGCACTTGATCCTTTTCTCACTGACCACCTCCCCTGACATTTGTTTCTCAACAGCAAGACCTGGAGTGCATGATTTTCAGAGCCTTTAATCTAACGGGTAGATCAGTATCAGTGTATTTTTAATGGTGGTGTGGGTTTTTTTAATCAGTTGAGGTCGGTTTCTGTCTGACTGACTTGTTCCCAGCCAGCTCCAAATGGCTGCTGCTATAGCAGATGTATGCAAAGCAGGACAAATGCTAATGAGTGACCATAAGCAAGAAGTGCCTGTCATTTTTATTCAAAGCATGCAGGAGGGTTTTGTAAGTGGCTAATTTGCCATTGACTGAGTGAGGATGCCAGATCTCCTTCATTCAAAAACACAAATTATCTCTAAACAGGGATCCTGCTATTCAAAAACAGTCAGAAATATGTTTAGTTTATGGAATGTAGGTTACAAGGGTGACCTCAAGCCTTACTTGAAAATTATCATATATAATGGTCAGTCACTGGCATTGTCCTGTTTTGCTCACAGCTTCTGCAGCAAAATATTTGAAGGTAAGATATGACAAATTAAGCAGCAACCATCTCCAACTGAAAGGAAAACTGACTGCAAAGCGTTGGAGTTTTTGGTGCAAAAGAAGGACGGATTTTGCTTTAGCTTGCAAGAGCAAAACCAGTGCAATGCATTAATTTATTCATAGGCATTTGCAGAATTTGGGGGATTATCCTTATTCATGATGTATGTACCACACTGAGTGCATACGATGCTTTACACAAAAATTGTCCTTCCACTAAGGTTCATTGTCCCTGCTACAAAGCGGTCAAAATCTAATTACAATCAATACAGGCCAGACACTCGGTGATGAAATGTGGAAGTTGAAGGAGCTTGATGTAAAAGGACTTAGCTAAATAAGTGGATTTAAAGGGTGTTCTTTGCAGTGAAGATAATGTGAGTTAATGAAACTTGAGGGAACCAACTAGAAAGAAGAAGCTGTCAGCTCCTTGTCTTCCTCTTTATCTTATTTTCTGGGTTCCCGACGCGTTTCCATTGTGCAAAGAAAGCAGCTCATGTAACCGCCTTGTTAGATATCACGCTGTCTCTCTCTTTCGTTTTCAGGAGTATAAGTTCGATCGATACATAGAGAATGGCAAGAAGAAAACCACATTCTACAAGGCAGGAAGAAAACTGAAGTATTTCCTAATGCCCTTTGGCTCTGGGATCAGCATGTGTCCAGGGAGGTTCCTCGCAATGAATGAGATGAAGATGTTCCTTTTCATACTATTGTCTCATTTTGATGTAGAACTAGCAGAAAACAAAGCTGTCAGACTTGATAACAGTCGCATGGGCCTTGGTATCCTCCTGCCAGACGTTGATATTGCCTTTCGTTACAAGCTAAGGTCCTTAAGAAATTGAGCAGCTGCCTGTATGCTTTCCACTAATCTCCATGTTTGCTCTGTTTCATCACTCAGCTTTATATTTTTGGAAACATTTTCTTTTCCCTCTCTGCTTTTACCTCCTTCCTCTTTGTTTCTAAGGAGAAAAGCCATTGGGCTGGAGGTAGAGACCAGATGCAGGGATGTGCAACCTCAATTTGTCCTGCTTGAGTTGTGAGAAGTGAGGTGACATGACAAGAGTCTGGCCAAGTAAATAGCCCAGCATCTCTTCAAGGTGCATCCCCATACTCTTGGCTGTGAGGTGAGCAGGATTTACAGGGAGGATGAGGCCACTTGCATGGGAAATGGGCTCAGCAGCTCTCTGTCACAGGGTTAGACTGGGAGGTCCCATACAACCATCATCTAGAGGAGTATCAGTGTCTGCTCATAGAAGCATAGTAACAAGAAAGGGGGAGGATGAGAGAATGTCTTGTGATTATTATCCTAACTTTATATTTACTTTATTTCTTTCATGGTCTTGAGAGTCTTAGCCCTTTATTTGGGAGATGTGATGGAAGTTGTGTGGGGTGGTGGAGGATGATTTGCAAGAATGTCTTACTGACAACACATTTCTAACTTCAGGTTTATGTATTGAGGGTGAATGCTTTGCTTTCTTGCTCTTTTTTTTTTTTTTTTTTTTTTGTGCAGTGCAAAAAAGATTAAAATATGTGATTCCTTTCCTGCAATCATTTAAAGTCAGAAGGGAAATTCTGTTGATTTTAATAGGCTCTCAATCAAGCCTAAATTATATATTTTGGCTTTTGAGTCCCCCCAAAAAAGCTTATTCTTCAGAGAGAAAATATGTAAGCTTGTTTGAAATTATTCTGTCACCTTGAAAATTAGCTTCACTTTCTCTCACTGTTTCTTAGTAACATGTTCTTGAATTTATTTTGACCATTTCTTATGTTTTTTTAATTTCTCCAAAAAAGCAAAAGAGGAAGAGGGTTTCAAGGGTAAATGTATCTAAAAATGCCTTTTAACATTGTTTCACTTTGCCTAAGTTATGCATAGGCAGAGTAGTGTGACCTGTGTTTGGAAACAGACTTGTCCATCTGCAAATTGGAAAAGAGGCTCTTCCCTGGGGCCAAAATTTGAGCAAGTGAAAACCCTGGGCAGCCACAGAAGTTTATACTGGCTGCCTAACCTGCTTCACTGGGTGTCCAGCTCTTGTTTGGAAAATTAATTTCCTAGTGCACAAAATCTGAGATTTTGGACCCTGTCTCTCTTCCCAGCCATCTCTTCAGAGATTGATGAGGGTTCCCATGGCTGTCCAGTCTCAATTTGCCAAGATGATAATTGTAATGGCAGAACTGTGTTCCTAAAAGACATCTCTCTTCGGGATGTGTCTTTCAAAATCAGAAATTCTCCTCATCTGTAGAACACTTGATGGCCTATGGATGAGAACTACTACTTAGGTGAAAAGAATTATTTATTGTTATTTGTGTAAATAACTGCCTGTTCTGTTATTTGTGTAAAGCACATACCCTAAATAAGCATCAGTATCAGTAGAAAGACTTTCAGAGATTGGTACAGCCCCATTCCAAATCCTCCAAGAAGAAAATTGTGATATGTGAGATACATTGGATAAACCTTTTCTCTTCATATATAGTATCAATAATATCAACAAATTTGGAGCACACTTACGTTAAACAGGCTTTGCAGTTGATTAAATGCTTTAACTTTACTTCAACATTTAATCAACAGCAAAAGCTGATTACTGCTTTGTGCCACAGAATAAAATTGGTTTTTATGGAGACATTCTTGTACTCAGGTTACTTATTCCTGTGGTTACTCTGTAGAAGCTATTCTGTGCTCAGCTGCAGCTCAAATCCAGTTTATCCATTAGAGCCTGGTTTACTGAGAGAGGGAATGTTGATATCACTACACTGTTGACTGTATTCCGTTATTGCTTATATGTAAGCTGTAAAATGTCTCATGCTACAATTATGATGAGTCCCTCTTTGGCATCCAACTTTAAAACAAACCTGAAGCAACTGTGAAAATAACAGTGGGTATTTGTTTTAAACAGAAGCCTCTTTTTTATAATTGTATTCTATTTTTAGAATTTTGAATTAGAGTATCACTGGCTGCTGCATAATTTGATAGGGCATAATAGGACTGTGCCAAAAGTACATGCAAATCATTAGTAGTTTGAAATTAATTGCTGATCAATTTGTATAGTATCTGTTCTGAAATTAAAAGAAGAACTAGATTGTCTCCAAAGTAGCAAATTAAATCTGTATGATATGTTCCATATTAAAAAAGAGAGAAAAGGGTCAGAATCTTTCCCAGGAGTTGCAGGAAACCTCTGTGAAGCTGCTTGGAGGCCTTGCATCAGGGTTAGAGAGCACCACACAGGAGGCCAGCATTCTTCTGCGATAAAAGTTGCTTGCTCTTTTTGCTCAGGAACCAAAATAATCAAATGCAAAGCAGGGTCTGCCCAGCCTGGCCTGGAATTGTGTCCTTGGTAACCCAGGTAGATTATTTTGGCTGGTAAGTAATGCATCACTACCCTGGCATGTCTCAGCTGCTGAGGAAGTAAGCCTCACCCCCATGTAAAGCCATGAGAGCTGGAGCTGGACAGAGGGGTTAAGCCCTTGTGGTCCATGTATTCAGCAACTGAGGGGAGGACATAGTGAGAGTCAGCAGCTGGTCTGACCAGGAGTGACTCAGTCTCCATGGAGCAGGACTCAAAGGCCCATGGTGTTGGCATTCCTGGTCAATTAGCTGAGAGGGCACAGTAGGGTGTAGCATCCCCAGGAGTCCCAGCTGGAGCCAAGCTATCTGCAGGGTGCTGTGCCAATGAGAGCATGTTTCATTACACAGGGCACAACACCCTTTTTGATGAGCTGCTCTGCTGCAGGACCCAGGAGTGTGCAGCTCTGAGTGTGTCACTGGAGCACGAAGAGGCAAAATCATCTAAGAGGAAGAGCAGTGGTCTTTGCCAGCGTTGAGGTGGGGCTGCGGGGCAGGGTGGGGGGAGGCAGACCTGTGCTTCCCTCTCCCACCTCTCCACTTCAGCAGGAGGGTCTGCCCTGCCAGCCCAGCAGAGGCACCCACAGCCTGGCAGGTGCAGGAGGAGCACATGGGTCCCCCTGAACTTCTCTGCTGTTCCTCGATGAATTGGTGCACTCACCCACCCTTTGTGACTCAGCTGGTCACTACCAGCCTCTGACTGTAAGGTGTTGATGTCTATAGCTGCGTCAATAGTATCTTCTGCTATTAAAAAAAAAAAAAAAGAAAAAGCACCTTTTTTCTCATTAAAAATGTTTATTAAGTCAGTATGGCCCTTTATAGAACCCAAGAAGAAAGTTAATTTATCATGAACTAATGCGAATGCTAAAACGTAATTTTTTAATTATTCTTCTTATTTTACTTTACAGATTGAATGTTCTTCATTTTCATGCTGCCACTTAGTGCTGCTAGATGCTATTGTAAACTTTCTAAAATGTTCCATTACCTAGTTCCATACTTTCCATCTAGTATTTGTGTGCATGTTTGCAAATTAGATTTTCATATTTCTATCAGTATGTCCTAATGTAATAATATAAAACCATATAAGAGTTGTTCTTTAGTTTATGCTTTTAAGCCAGCTGCATGTCACTATTTTTGGCACTGCTATTTTTATGAATGATTACTGGTCTGTGAATTTCTCTTGTAGAAATATACATGATCTTTTATTTTGTCATTATTGAACTTTCTGTCATTCAAGAGATTGTGAAGTGCTCTTAATTTTGCAAACTCACAACTTGTAAATAGATGAACAATGGCTAGGTTCTTCTTTAACAGTTAATATCCATTGTTCAGGCTCCTAGATCAACTAAGGTACTTCTGAGCAAGAAAATCAAAATTTCATTATTTTAGTAATCTAACATCTTAAAGTAATTTTGTATTTCAAGGACACAATAAAAAGGAGTATATCTATTTTAATATTGAATGATTTTCCATGGTGTTTTTTCCAGCTTATGTTTATACTTATCTCACAGATTCACAACTATTGCTTTAACTTTTTAAGTATTATTTCAACATACTACATTTTTCTGTTACTTGATCTTGACAGATATTTCTGTAATTTAAAAAAAAAAAAGCCTTCAATTTAGCAGTGGAATACAGAAACTCTTCTGAATATTGTAAATTATCGTCTTGTTTTACCACACACACACACACACACACACACCCCACCGTGAAACAAAAGTGGTACTTCTGACATTCTTAGAACATTATTCAAAATTGGAATAAAGATCTGCAGTCCAGTAGTGATTCCTAAGTACAGCTCCTAGGCTTTTGCTTTTTTAAACCTCTGTGTAGTACAAGACATACTACCTAAAGTAAAACATTCTGACTTCACAGATCATTCATTTTAAAGGGGGATATGAATGAAATTGTTAGGATACACAGCACTGCACCAGCAAAGCACACCTTGGCTTTTCTGGGTATCACTGTAGCTGCTGAGTTCTACAAGTAGGTATTTAATAGGAAGTCTGTACCCTAAAGACATCGGTGTTTCTCCGTTCCTTCATGCAGAAATGCTTGTCAGGTATGTCTGTGAGGGTTATTGAAGATACTTCCTAGAGAAAACAGACCTGCAGCATTTTCTGGGTTTGATAAATGTGTGTGCAGCTCTGCAATTGTTTTGGAGACGCTAGGCTATATTAGAAGTTACTGAAATTTTTAAATTAAAAAGTGGCATTGTTGGAGATTTCTTGAAAGGCACATTTCTGAATAATGCTTTCCATAATGGTCTGAAAGATAGCTTGAAAGGAGGGAGTTAGTGAGACCCCCTAACACTGTATTTTATCTAGTATTTGATTTGATACTAGGTACTGTCTTGATGTTACTTGTATAGCACTGTATTTTTAAGCTGTTCAAGGTATCAATTTATGCATATGTTTAACTCATATGAATAGGACTATTCTAACTGCCACACCATAGAAAGTGAACTGTTTTCCTGTCTGCTACCTAAACCAGCCTATACACCCTGGCTAGTCATGTCCCCATACATACTGCATAATAGAAAAATGATCTTGCTACAGAAACAGCCCTCAAAGCTACATTTGTGAAAGTATCATCATCTTTAAGTTATTGTCTATGTTTATACTTAGTAATAAATATGAAGAAATATATGAAAACATATCAGAAAAAGGTAGACAGTGCTCCAGTTTAAAGTGAAAGCAAGGAAGCTGTAGTGGGATATTGATCCTCATATCAACCAGTTCTGTGTTTATTCTGTGCATCAGGCTTTCCTGGGATCTCATGTACTGAGGTTGTGTGAGTACATCATTTGTAACAGTAGAAATGCATTTATCTTCAAAACTATTTACACCGAAATAATTAATCAAAAGAAGCCTAAGCTTTAGCTGCTCTTGCTAAAAGCCTTGCAGGATTCTTTCTATTTTCAAAGACTTGTTAAACTGATTTTGACATTAATGTGTTGGTTTCTTTTCCCCAAAACTAGCAGCTATGAGTACAGAGAAGTTGAATAAAAGTCTAAGTTCCGGCTACAGGGAGAGTAAAAGTCAGTAAGCAAACACCCTGTGATGACTTTTGACAGTGACTTTCTTCCCCATCAGCTCCCCTTTCCAACTACCTCTTTCTTTCCAAACAGTTTAGTCGCTTGCTAACCTCCTACCGGCAGCAAGTCTTTCCCTGTCTCATTTCCATCTTGTGTGCCAGTGAATCGCCTCTCTTCACAACGTATCTTTCAGTCGCCTTTTAAAAATCAATTCTTTACAGCAGCCTCTTGCAAAACCGGCATCGCAGGTGGCTGCAGCTGGGAGAAGTGCCGCCTCGCTAAAGCTTTGAACCTGAAAAGCGGACGGGCATTAGCTGAGCTCGTGGTTGAAGCACGGGGGATGCCGCCGCTCCGGGATGGCTCCGCTCCGGGCTGACCCGGCCCGCGGCGGCGGCAGGGACCCGCACCTCGCCCGCTCGCATCCCCGCATCCCTGCACCCCGCATCCCTGCACCCCGCATCCCCGCAACCCTGCACCCCGCATCCCCGCACCCCGCATCCCCGCATCCCTGCATCCTCGCCCGCTGCCCGTTTGTGGTCCCTGCCCTCCCACCTCCCCCGGCCCGCCACAAAAATCAGGGGAGAGGAGGGTGAGGAAAGACTCCTGCATGCCCCTTCCTAAAAGCATCACATCCAGGGATGCTGCAGTGGGACAAGGGGACGGGACACCCGAGGAGGTTCCTGGGGAAGCGCTTTGGGTGTTCGGTGAGTTTGGAGGGTTTCGGCTGGTGGAGAGGAGGTTTACACTGGAAAAGCGATTGTTTTTCCCTAATCCTCAATTATGAAGATTTAAAAATAGTATTAAAGGGGCAATCTGTTCTGCAACTTCTCGGAAGAAATAATTGTTGATTTAGATAAGCACTGATCCCTTCAGTGTTTGATGAAGACGTTAATTTATGGCTGTCTAGCAGTTTATGGCTGTCATTAGATTTTCAGCTTTGTCTCTCTTCAAAATGTATCTTTATTTTTTTATTTTAATCCAAGACAATTATGTAAGAAAACGGTTATATTTGATCTAAAATACATCATTTTCCTATAGCATTTCAAATTATTCACAGATCATAGTTCTTATATGTGCATATATGAATTTAAAAATACAGCAGTAAAGTGCTTGAAACAGACCATAAATTTGCTTCCTATTTTATTACACGTCTCTGAATCAGGTTGAGAGGACAAGGGCAACTAGGGGCTTGGGGAAGGATTTAACCCTTCCCGAGGCTGGAGAACCAGCCGAACCAGACCAAATTCCCCTCCGGAGCGCTCCGGGGGCGGGTGTGGGCGGGCTGGGTGACACGGAGCTGATGAGTGACCAGGGGGAAATGGGGCTGGCTGCAGCCCTGCGCTCGTTTAGCAGATGTCCCCTCTGCGGCGTGGTGGGCTGCTAGGAGCCCCGGCTGGGGCGGCCCTGGCGGCTCCCGCTCCCGGCAGCGGCTCTGCAGGAGCGGCCACGATCGGCTTAACCCCTGCGGCGCTCTAAGCCGGGCTCAGCGCTTCAGGGAGAGCCTGCCCTGCGCCCTCCGGGGGCTCCGCTGGTGCCGGAGCTTTCCCGGGCAGCAGCGACGCCGCGGGGAGCGGGGCCGGGCGAGCCCAGAGCGACTTCCCCAAACTTTTGTCCCGCTCTGACAAGGAGCTCTTCTGCCGTGTGCTCAGAGCCTCAGGATCCCTCCGGCCTGTGGGCAGGGGCGGTGCGATCACAGTTACAAATGATGCTGGGGAGAGGCGCGGAGTCCCGGCTCCTCTGTTTTACCCCACAACATCCTCCCTCCACCACCACCACCACCACGACCAGAAAAAAAAAAAAAAAAAAAAAAAAAAAAAGTGTTAATTGCTGTAAAGTTTCCGAGCACGTGGATAATTTACTTTGACTGCTGAGTTTTAATTAAAAGCAAACTTATTTATGTTTCTGATGTTTATATTACGCGATTTAATTACGTTTAGAGGCAGCGTCGCACTTTTTTCCCCCCTTCCACCCTAAATCACATTTTCATTAAAGGTTTTAATAAGAAAACTCACTTGACCACTATTCATTATCTAGTCCCCTCCATGCACACAAGTTCACTTACCCATTCATTTATTCACTTACTCATTCCAGCAGATCCGCTGCAACTGCTGCTAGCAGGGATGTGAACACTCATAATTATTTGTCAAAGTCTGGAAAGTGTATTATCCCTTCTTCTAGTGGTAATTAGTTACCATAGCATCTAATACGTAAATGTGCCCAGAGCACACCATTAACAGTTAAGCGGAGGATTCAATTTAACACATGATTATATCTTTCATAAGTCATTACATTAGGAAAGCCAATGTCACTCATGCTGGGACAATCTAGGCTCCGAGCCGGGGTAAGGGGCCGGGGAAGGGAGCCAGGCTGGGCGGCGGGGGCAGAGGGAGCTCCGGATGAGGCTGAGGGAGATCCCGCTTCGGTGGGGCGGCTGGGAGCGGGGAAGGAGCTCTTTTGAAAGGGTACATGTTCATTTCTGGCTAAGTGATCTGTCACGCTTTAAGGGGGGCGGGGGAGCCTCCCTCCTCCCCCCAGCCCGGCACACATTACGCTTGCATTGGCAAGACCCGCTCAGGGACTGGCCCAGTGGCTTGGCGCCGCTTCCCAGGGAGGATGCCTGAGGAGAGTGGGGCCAGGAGCGGTGGCACCTCTACACGGCACGGACCCCTCGCTCCCCTCCGAAGCGATGGAAGAGGAAGCAAGAGAGCCCAAAGTCGGGCGGCAGCGGTAGCCAGAGATGACAAAGATTTTCATTCTGCTGTCCCATCGCTCCGAAGCAGAGGCAGGCGAGAGAGAGAGCGGTGAAGGGACAACCAGCTCCGTGTGCCACAGCCCTGGCTCCCAGAGCCGGCGGGGAGCGCCCCAGGCCCGGCCCGCACACTCTGGCCCCGGTCCCCTGCCCAGGGGAGGGTCCCCCCAGCCCCCTGCCTCCTCCCCGCCTTAGGTCCCGGCCGCTCCAGGAGTTTGCTGGGACCTGGCCTGTCCTCCCCCAGCCCACGGCCGGGCAAAGCCGAGCAGCGCCCGCGCCTTCCAAGGGAAGCTCCCCGGGAAGGAAGCCCGCTCGGTAGCCAGAGACATTAAGCGGTAAATATTGCAGCAAATGTGTCCTGCGATGTTATATGCACGAACACACGCTCACACAGACACACACACAGGCACGCACCACGCCAAGCTGGTGGCGGTGGTTAATTCCTAATCAGAATGATGGACAGCAGAGACAGAACAATACAAACTAATGGCTGTGTTGCTGATCACTTTACCCCTTGATTAAAGACACCCAATTATGGCGCAGAACAGTGTCGTAATTATGTTCCTTAATCACATCCAGGAGGTTTAATTGCCTTAACGATGTGTTTCATTAAATGAATTTAGGTATTATAGTCGACAGTTTTCATACACAGTTGTTTTCAAATTAACATAATATTAGACATCGTCATGGAAATTGTTTTAATAATCATAATTAGACGCACCCAGCCTTTGTCTAGTAAATGCTGAGAGACGCTTCTCCTTGCGCCTGGGGGCTGATCTGCCCACCCTCTCTGGGCTGCCTTCCCACAGCTCCGTGGCACTTTACAGTTATGTTTCCTGAAAAGTTACAGGTTCTGATTAATCTTTTTTGATGGGAAGTGGAGCAGAAAATATTTATCCCCTTCCCCCGCCCGCGGTGCTGCCGTTGGGAGAGGCGGCTCCGCGGACACCCCGGGAGGGGCGGGGGCAGCGGCGGGACCGGGACCCCCGGCCCGGGCTCAGACAGCCTGGGGGGCTCCTGCCTCCCTGCCCTCGGGTTTGGGGTAGGGCGGAGGGCCCGCGAGGGGAGGGGCGGCTCCCAAACTCGGCGGGCTGGGAGGAGGCGGGGGGCTGTCCTGCAGCGCACCCCGAGGAGCATCCAGCGCCAGGGCTCGGGGCGGGCAGCGGGGGAAGAACTTGTCACCTCCCTGCCTGGGACACCCGCAGCCGAGAGTGGAGTGACGGGGAGGGTGCTGGGGCGCACCCAGAGCAAGGCAAAGGAAAGAAAACTACCCACCCCCACCATGCACCTCCTTAAATCTGGATAGATATGCTTAACAAAGCACAGCGTGATGCAAGCGTTTGTTCAAAATATTTTAATAAAGATTCTTTCCGACATAGATACACATACAAACGATCGTACATTGCTGTCATAATCTGATTGACCTATTTAATATATATCACTCTTTACACATCCGTGACCTGCCAACAGATCCATCATGGCTCCTATTTTGCCATCCAACCTGACAGTCCGAATTTGTATTATCTGCAAGTAGTGGAAGATAGCAGGACTCGTTTTTGAAAAGGAAAAAAAAAAAAAAAAAAAAAAAAAAGAAGAATATTAAACAAAACCCTTCATTTACAAATGGCAGAGAGATAGCCACCCAACCATGCAAACTCAAACTGAAGGCTCACTTTGGGTAAATAGCTACTTCTTGCTTTTTATCTCTCATTTTTCTTAAAAAAAAAAAAAAAAATCAAACAAATAAAACAACCCAAACAAAATCACAAACCATAAACCCGCTCCCCCCATCCCCTGAAAAAGGAAGAGAAGAATTCCACGCGTTCTGTAAATTAGCCTAAAGTATTTTAAAGTGTTTCAACTTAAATAATCAACCACAGTCAGAATAATTTACATACACATTAAGAGCGGTTTAAATTATACCTTCGAAAACACAGCGCCTGGGAAAACATTGGCTTGGCAAGTGTTCTTGTAGCAGCTATTGCTCTGATGCCTTGTAAAAGTAAATAGTTATTACCTGTTATAATGCAAAGAATACCCTTTCAAAAATTAGTTGGTTGAGCAATTAAGAATACACTTTTCCTGTAATTTTTGGACTGAAGCAATTTATTAAAGCTCAATTTAAATACAGGGATGATGCAACCTAAAATCCAGATGACCTTTCATAAACCTAAGCAGCTCGGATACATCAACATTTCTGGTTATATGTTGTTGGCAAATAAATGTTTTAAATACTTGGCACACAGTTTAAGTTAATTCATAAACAGAATTTTAGAAGCATTTAAAGTAACTGCACATAAGACCCATGACCTTAACACATGATAAATATTGTTGGCGTGGAAGGGTCATTTTAAAGAATAACAAATAAATAGCATGTCTTGTTTATACATCATTGCAAAGTGGAAAGAAACAAGGTGCACATAAATATTTCTTTTAAAAATGCGATACTTTCTGCCACACGGAGTAAGGATTTTGATCGGTTATTTTTTGTCTTTTTTTTAACTCTCTCGATTTTTTTTTTTTAAATCACTCTCACCAAACTTTGCGCATTTTCACAGGATCAAAGTTTAGAGACGATAAAAAATACAAAGTCTTCCATAGCAGTGGTCCAGTCTCTTTGTTTCTGCGAGTCACTTAAATAATAAGTTTACATTTCAAGTTTGTTTGTTTCCTGGCTCAGAATAATAATAATACTGCTAATAATAATTAATTAAAAAAAAAAAAAAATCTATGTTCAAGTGCCCTCTCTGATTTGTCCCCGGCGGTAGCCCCGGCTCCCAGCCCGGCCTGCTATTCCCGGCCTCTCCTTTGTCCGGAGCGCGGCGAGCCCCCCGGCGCCCCCCGGGCCGGGCCTTCCTCGCTGCCCCGGCGCCCCCGGCCCGCGCCCCCTCCCGCCGCTCCCGCCGCGTCCCGTCTCGGCGGCGCCCGAGGAGAAGAGCGAGGCGAGGCGAGGCCGGGCAGAGGGCGGCGGGGCCGGGCAGCGCTCAGTCCCTGCACCGCTTCCGCGCCCCCGGCCCGGCACCGGCACCGGCACCGGGACCGGACCGCCGGCGTTCGCCGCTCCCCGGGGCCGCGGCGGCGGCCGGGGACGGACAAGGCGGCGGCGCTTAAGGCTTCTCCGTGCACTGTTTGCAGAGGCTGGAGGAGACGCTGTTGAAGATGGCACATTTCTCGGGGCAGGAGGTGGCGGGGGGCAGCCCGGCGCTGAAGGGGTAGCCGGCCGCCTGCTCGTAGGCGCCGAGGGCGGGGTGCAGCGCCGCCGCCGCTGCCGCCGCCGCCGCGGCCGAGCTGGGCAGGGAGGCGGCCGAGATGGCCTGGCCCTGGTTGAGATAAGCCACCAAGCGCCGCATCTCCTCCAGGGCCTGCGCCTGCATCAGGATGTAGTTCTTGGCCAGGAGGAGCGTGGCGATCTTGGAGAGCTTCCGCACCGAGGGGCTGTGCGCGTAGGGGATGACGGCCCGCAGCTCGTCCAGCGCGTCGTTCAGGTCGTGCATCCGCCGCCGCTCCCGCGCGTTGATGTTGAGCCGCAGCGCCTTCTGCTCCTTGGACTTCTTGCTGCCGCCGTGCCCGTGGCTGTTGGAGCAGCTGCCCTCGGCCGCCTTCAGCCCCCCGCCCCCCCCTCCGCCGCCGCCCGCCGCCGGCGAGCCGACGCGCGGGTCCCCCCCGGCGCCGCGCAGCACCAGCTCGCAGCGCCCGTCGCTGTCGTCGTCGGGGCTCTGCTCGCCGCCGCTGCTCTCGGCCACCGAGCTGCGGCTGGCGCTCTCGCCGTACTTGACGCAGACGGAGCCCGGCGGCAGCGCCAGCGGGTCGCCGCCGACTCCGGGCTGCAGCAGCGCCTCGGGCTCCGACGCCTCGTAGCAGGCGAGCGGCGAGGGCTGCCGGTCGCGGGGGTGGGAGAGGTCGAGCCCCGGGGGCGAGCGGAAGGCGGACTCCATGCGCTTGGCCGAGGCGGCGAGGCTCTTGTGGAAGAGGTCCTCTTCTGCGGGCAGCCCCAGCGCCCGCTCCATCGGCGCCCCGCTCGCCTCCGCCTCCTCCGCCCCCCTCAGCTCCCGGCCCGCTGCTCCAAGGCTCCGCGCCGCGGCGGGCGGCTCCCCGGCGTCCCGCTGGCAGAAATCGGCTCCCGGCTCCCGCCGGGGCTGCTCCGTGCCCGGCGCCGCGGCTGCCCCTTCTCTGGCTCCGGCGGGGCTCGGACTGCTGCTCCGGCTGCGGCTCCGGCTGCGGCTCCGGTTCGGGCGGCGGCTCCGGCTCGGGCGGCGGCTCCGGCAGCGGCTGTGGCTCGGGCTGTGGCTCTGGCTCCGGCTGCGGCTCCGGCTCGCCCTCAGCAGGCGCCGCGCTGGGGCATTGTGCGCTGACAGTGGAGCCGCTTCCACCGTTTATCTTGCTTGGATTCACCTTCAAGAGATTTCCGGACCCATCAACCAGCAGCCGCCGCAGACGGGGGAGTCTTTTACATCATTATCTCTGAGAGTAGGTTATTATGAAGAAGACTCGCCTGTTGGGACAGAGCTTTCTACCCAATCAGGTTAACGTTTTAATTAATAGGATTAAAACGGTAACAAACAATCCCAGGCGCTATCTGGCCCTGAGTCTGAATAGTTTCTTTTCCCAGGTCTGAAGACAGGCAGCAGCTAGAGCTTTATAAGAGGCGCCTGCTCCATTATTCTCCCTGCCATCTGTATACACAGCTTAACGCATATGTTTGCAAGACGTTGTGTCCTGTTAGTAACCCAACAACTGCCTTTAGCTTGACATGTGTGGCGACTTTCACTCATCAATGAGCACACTAAAAGCCCTACTTAGATCGAAGGATGTTCTTTGCCTCCTTCAGCAAATTACAGCCCTGCACTGCAGAAAAGCCCACTTCAACACTTCTCCTTCCGAGTGCTGCCAGCAGACTTCTGCTAACTTAGCCGTGGAGTCAGGAGTGACACCCTCTCCCCCCAGCCCACCCACCCCCTGCATTTACATTAACTTATAGCTCCCTCCCACCCCCACCCGTCTTCCCAAAAAGCATCTCCTGGGATAGAAAAACATAAAATTAAAAACCCCCGGAGCAACCTCAGCCGCCGTGCCCACTCCTGCCCACCGCCCAAGTCCACCTTGCTTCTTTGAGAGGCGGGTGGTCCCCAGTCCTCCCTCTCCCCACCCTCCCTCCAACAAACGGAGACCAAACTACGGGGAGGTTCCCCTCCTCCTTCCCTTATCCCTTTTCAAGTAGCAGATTGCTGCTTGCGAGTGATTATCCCCCGTGTCCCTATAAAAAACATAAAGCCCCATCAGTTACCTTGAAAATGAACGGATCTGGGAAAGAGAGACGGCGGGAAGAGAAAAGGCAAAACCCACCAAACTTTTAAAAATTTATTTTTTACTGTGACTGACCAACTCTTTGCAGGTCCGTGCCCTCTAGCCTCCCTCCAGCGAGCCCGACTCTGCGGGAGCACCCCCGCTCTTCTCCCCCATCACCGGGATGCAGCCGCCGGTGTCAGGGCGAGGCGGCCTCAGTCATCCGGTTACCCCGACCCCGTGCTCCTCTCCCGGGGCTTCTCCTCGGAGCCGGGAACACTCTCTGCGCTCTTCCAAAAGCTGAAGTGGAAACCCGAGGGTCGGTCTGAATTTTGTCCCGCTGATGCTTGAGGCGAGCAGCTCGCTCTCGCCTTTCTGTTAGCACTCAGAGCATTTAGTGGCAGGTTTTCATTCTTATGACATCAGTAAAAAACAATATTTCCCAACACTTCCAAATCATTCTTATGTGGCAGGATTACTGAAGGCTATGAAATTTTTTGGTTTCTCTGGTTTCATTAAAAACCTTTTAATTGTGTCTTTCGGAGTTGGCCCCAGGTGTTGGACTCTTTTCATTACATTTTGCTCTAATGTGATGAAATTCTAATTCTCTCCTTACCATATGGTTAAATTTCCCCACTGAGAATTAGTTGAAAAAGGAGAAATAATCTATTAATCTCTGTAATAGATTCACAAATGAGGTTTGCCACAGAACCCGTTTTTGAATGGTAATATCAGAACAGTTGGGTGCCTTGTTTCAGGAAAGAAAGGACCAGGCGACAACAGAAAACGTTTGAATTTTCACCTGGAAAGAATGAAAAGAAGCCAAGCTGCAGATTTCAGAGTAATTGACTGAGATTTCATCTAGCGAGGACATGACTACAATACAGACCTTCCTCACCTCGTGTCTCCGGATCAGAGGCGAACATACAAGCCGAGCCCCCGAAGAGGGAGGGTCTCACCCCCGCCCCCAGCCCCATTTGGCTGCTGCGCTTGTCCCTGGTCGCCGTCCAAGCGCACAGTCACCGAGCGCCTCGCTCCCCTCCCCCTTTCCAAGGGATGGATGTCACCGTTAACCTCTATCATTATTAATCCAAAGGCATTTTAGGTTTATTGTTTTTCAATTAGCAACTTCATTTTCCCGGGGATCATAAACAAAGGGCTTTATGTTCGCAACAGGGATTTGGGTTTTTTTTATTATTATTATTATTTAATCTGTTTAACATCCAACTTGTAAAACTCGTGTGGTCACTTAAGGATGACGGATACTGTTATTATAATTTGATGGCTAGTGCGAACATTTCATTCCCCTCATTTTATTTCTTCGAAGACAGAGCGCTCCGGCTTGATCTCTCCCGCTGATCTGGGGGTTCACTAGCCCTGTCTCCCTTGTTTTTTCTGCAGCTTTGGGGACGACGTGCGCTGCCTCTCCGCAGGCGGCGGGGCCCGCTGTCCCGGGGCTGCTCCCGAGCGGCGAGGGATGCTGCCGGGCCGCTCCGTCGGGGCGGGGGAACCGGGGCACCGCGGAGACCTCCGCTGCAGGCTCCTTCCCCCCTCGGCTGAGTTCGCTCGGATTTGTCCTCTGCGTCTGAAACCTCCCTCTCCGTCTAAGCTTTTTCTGCTCTTCCCTGTACATCGGTTAGGCTGCATGATCTGCCCCTAGATCTGCTCATATTCGTATTTACCAGCTTCATTTCGTCTTTTAAACCACATCTCTTTTTCTTTCATTCATCTCTTCATTCTTTCCTACTCTACTGGGTCTGTCCTCTGTTCTTGAGATATAAAGGTATCCCTTGATCTTGTCTATGTGCTAATCTGTGACTTGTGCTCAAAAGATCCAACTTTCTTACAAACTTTACCTTGTGGCAGGTGTGGGAGGGAGTTGGGAGATCTAAGTGGAGCGGACGAGAAGAGAGCTCCTCTCGCCTTCCCTGGACCCGCCTGTTGTGATCTGCCTCTCCCCACCTCACGAAGAAGTGCCTGTTTAACAGTCTGCGGGAACTTTAGTTTGGAAGCAAGCAGAAGAATTTATAGAAGCTTTAAATGCGGCGCTTATAAAAATACCGAGGAATGGTCTTTGAGGTTTATGCACTCGTAAACTTTTGCTGATTGCTTCTGGGAAGTTGTCAGGCATTTAACACTGCGTTTATCTTACAGCGCAATGAAAACACATCTGCCCAGCGTCTCGTTACCTGGTTTAATTGTACCGCAGCCCTGTGCCACCAGCTCCTCCACACTTGGTCATTATTTCTGGAAATGAGCGGCCCGGAGCCGAGCTGCATCCCCCAGCTCCGGGCACGGCCGGCCCGGGCGGGGCGGGAGGCAGGGACAGGGGACAAGGACGCTGGAAGGTCCCGGGATACAGATGAGAGCGGACAGCACAGCGATTGCTGATTTTCTGTGCCGTCTTTAGCAAGACCTGATCCAGATTTATTTTGTTCTGCTCCCCACCTGTGAGAGAAGTAAAATCCCCTTTTCCCTCTTCCCAGGGTTGGGTTTGCAGAAAAGTTCCCGTGATCAAAGACATTTTCCAGATCTTGCCCCCAGCCGCCCAAGAGCTGAACGCAGACGGATTTTAGCCAGGTGGAGTTAGGCTCTCCCTGCCCGCTCTGAGCAGAGGTGCGGCGTGTGCTGCTGCAGCCGGACGGCCCCGGAGCGAGGGAGGGCTTGGGATCTTCCCCAGCTCTCCGGTCCTTCTTCCAGCGGCTCAGCCCGGAGTCTCTTCTGCCTCTGACACTCCGAGCCTGGGGGATATCAGAGCCGAGCGCTGAGTGCAGCAGGGGCAGCCCCCATGCAGGGTCTGCCCGGCTTTTCCAGCACTAAGCCAAGCTTTGGAGAGCGCTTTCGTTCGCCGCAACTGCAGCTGTGCTGTTTTCTCTGTGCAGAAAACTTTATTGAAGTTCAAGGTGCAGAAAAAAAACCCAGTTAGAGGAAATAAAATCACCCTTCCCACAGCATCCGCTCCTGGCGCAAACATCCTCAGAGGGGATGTAGGGGATGAGAGGGGGGCGATGCTTCAGCCCCGGGACGGCCGGGATAGAGCCGGGCTTGGGGGCTTTGGTGTGACCAGGGGCTGCGAAACGGAGAGAAGCTCTCCCTCCGTTCCTGGCCCCCAGCGAGGGGACAGAACCGGCTTTGTGAACTTGACCCACAGCCAGCGGAGCTGGGGCTTCTTGGGGAGAGGAACTGCACCCCGATAGCCTTCCTGCGCCTCGGGGGTGACCACTGGAACGTAAAGGGAATCCTGGAGGGCTGCAGAGTGACCAAGGGCACCTGAGGACTGCCGCCGAGCCCCGCCGGCTGTCCGCGGGTCCCCTCCGGGCTCCGGCCCCAGCCCCGGTGCTGAGCTCCCGATCCAAAATCCACAGCACCATCTCCTGGGTACCGGCAGAAGTGCACGATGGCAGCGGCGCAGGGAAGGGATGAAGCCAGAGAAAAGTACATGAAAATGCAAAAAGGAATTACATTGAAACGTAAAAGACCCCTTCAGCGTTTTTTTGGCATGGGGAGATAACTAATTATTCCTTTGGTGTCCTTTCTGAAGCTGAAACCTGTGGGCTTGGGCAAGAGTCAGGAGGCTCTCAGGAGCTGTTTTCTATTCAATTTTATAGATGTACTAGGAAGTCCATGTACTTGAAACCAATTAGGATGGAAGAGTTTGATGCCATCCCCGTTTCAGGGATAACACAGGGCATATAGGCAGTGACAAACCCACTGAGTCATTACACTGAGGTTTACACAGGAAAAAGACTGGAAGGTCCTACCATAAAGAAATAAAGCAATATGCTCTGTAGATTCCTTCCTTCCTTCCTTCCTTCCTTCCTTCCTTCCTTCCTTCCTTCCTTCCTTCCTTCCTTCCTTCCTTCCTTCCTTCCTTCCTTCCTTCCTTCCTTCCTTCCTTCCTTCCTTCCTTCCTTCCTTCCTTCCTTCCTTCTCTTCCTTCTCTTCCTTCTCTTCCTTCTCTTCCTTCCTTTTCTCATGAACATATTTCCCCATTCATGCACCCCAATAAACGCCTGTCTGAGTCTCAGCAGGGGCAGGGGTCAGAGCTCTGGCCATGTACAGTTAATATTTACTCCCTCTTTGGTTTCCCTTTCAGTCCTGACCCTATTTAATTTGTACTGAAAATCTTCCACTGTAAGGAATGTGGCACTGAGCTTATTCTTCCCACCTTGACTAGGCTATAGATGTCTATTTTCAGTTAATATTTCATCACCAAACAGTCTCTATTCGTTTTTGCTTTTCCTTCCATGCTTCTTGAGCTCCATCCAGTTCACTTTTATTGGTACTGAAAGTACTTAAATCTGAAAGCAGTAGTCGAGATGCTATCTCATCAGTATTGTATACTGAGAGAGACATCTATCACTTCCCAGGTATGTGACACAATGTCTCTGTGTTAGAAGCCCAAAAATTACATTGGATTTTTTTTGGTGTACACACTGCTAGATCCTATTTAATTTACTGAAGCCCATACATACAAATCTATATGTTAGTAGGCACGTTTATTGTGCCTACTGTATTCCCTTCAGTCTCCACTTTGCAATTATAGGAAGAAAAAAATACTTTTCTGTGCCTTCTTTCCATTCCTTATAAATCCATGCTGTTTATTGGCTGTGGATCCATTCTCCCCTAAGTGCTTAAGATTTTTACCTTTTAATATTTTTTCCACTATATTACTGCAGACTGAAGTTAGGCTTACCAGATGGTAGATGACAGGTTCACTCTTTCTCTTCCTCTTCCCTTGCCATTTTAAAAGATCAGTAACCTTCTCCTCTTTCTTTTCAGACATTTTAGAGCTCACTAATTCTCCAGGAACGCTAAAGTATTATCAGTATTTTGGATGCATTCATTAGTTAATTCCCTTTCTTCCCTATGCTGCACATCAGAAGGATATGCTCAGTTTCACATCCCTAGTTTTCTCTCCCACAACCTTCCCTATGACATTCACTCAACAATCCTAACTACAAGGTTGTTTTTCCTAACTGGGTGCTTTTTTTTTTTTTTTTCACAAAAAAATGGCAATTATTACTTTTTAAAATTTAGAATCATCGCTCCTTTTTTTTTTTTTTTCTTCTATGTAGAATAACAAATCTCTTTTATTCCTAGCAATTCCCTTTTTCCCCTTGTAATTAAAAGATCATTTAGAATCTAAGTAGTTTCTACATTGAAAAATGGAGGCTCTATGACTTGCAATGCTCTTATACTCTATAAATAAGGCAATTTTATATGCTTAATAACTTATCATGGGCATAAAATTAAAAAATGTGCTGAAATACAGTTCAGTAAGTCAAAATCCATATATTTAATAGTGAAAAATATTTTTTTTCCAAACTCTTCCTATATTTCAGCTATTTCTGAAGTAAAGTGTAAGCTCATTTCCCATTATATCCCGTTAGTTGCCAGAATAAGTAACAAGAAAGAACAAAGAATTTCCTTCCTGGATTACTTTGCTAAATTCATACTTTAATCTTTTGGTAGATGATGTTTTTCAAACACACTCAGATGTCTGATTGTCAGCTTTATGTCTCTGCAAGTATTCCCAGCAATTCAGATACAGTAAAGTATCTACCTCTAGCAAGTCTCTGTGTACTATATAACTTTTATAGTCATTATAAAAAGTAATTTATTGAAAAAACTTAAACCTTTTCCAACTCAACTGACTTTTGATTTAAAGGTGTGTGATCCTGGTTATGGTAATCAGGTGTGCTAGGTGTTTTTTTCAGAATTAGGTTTGCTGTTTATGTCACAAAGTTTAGAAGCTCTGAGAGTAACATCCTCTAAAACATAGCATGTTCAGAGAAACAGAGATATCAGCTCATGTTTCACTGTTACAGTGCCTGGAATTGCACATAATACAAGGTAGGAAATTTCTCCCATTTTTAGATCACTTTTTTTTTCTCCTGGGTATTATTTCTCTTTGCCTTCATTGAAGTACAGTACAATTCTGACTACACACTGCAGACTGGCTCTGGAGAAACAGCTTGTAATAAAAAGGGGGAAGTAATATTGCTACATTGCTTTTTCTTTTCTTTCTTTCTTTCTTTCTTTCTTTCTTTCTTTCTTTCTTTCTTTCTTTCTTTCTTTCTTTCTTTCTTTCTTTCTTTCCTTCTTTCCTTCTTTCCTTCTTTCCTTCTTTCTTTCTTTCTTTCTTTCTTTCTTTCTTTCTTTCTTTCTTTCTTTCTTTCTTTCTTTCTTTCTTTCCTTTTTCTCTCCTTCATCTTTCTTTTTTTCCTCTCTTTTTCATTGGCTACCTGGCTTGATGGCTTTCTTTCTGTCTATCTCTTTCTGTCTTTTTCTTTATTACCTTTTTTTCCTTCTCTTGCTTTCTCACTTTTGGTTGGTTGGTTGATTGGTTGCTTCATATACCATATGTCCTTGCTTCATTTTAAAAGTGACAGGATCCTTTAATGACAGAAATGATCATGACCAACAGGAGAGCTCCTTGTAACAGTGCCTAGCTCTGATTAGCACTGTGGCAGTCACAGTATTTTTGAGCCAAACCATTGCAATGAGGTTTGAACTAGTTTTTCCATCCAGAGAGGAGAATGCTGCCAGCTGTGGCCCCAGCACTTCACTGAGTGTGTGGGCAGAGGCCTGCTGGTGGAAGCTAAAGGAGTCTACCTCACTGCATCCTCAGGGACCAGGGAAGAAAAATCAGGGAAGCATCAGCAGGTGAGGTACAGACCCTGCTGAGCTCCTGAGAGGTCCAGCTGCTGAGCTCTGGGACAGCCTAGGTGCTGCTCAGTTAGTCCTTTATTCAAACCCAGGCATAGCACACCCACTGAAGAGCTGAGCCAGATACCAAGGTGAGGCAAAGAGAGAGGCCATATGCTATCCGTGGAGAAAAACCCCATACAGCTCAGTTTTGTGAGGAACTTTGTCTTTCAGAGTGTTTTGCAACAGAGCCTCAGTTTCCAAGAACAGTCCAGGAACCACTGAGCTTACACAAAACTTCCTTTCTGAGACTAAGATTGAGTGACCAGAGAATACTGGAGGGCTGACAAAAGCTTTTAGCATCCTTAGTCCTGTCTTAGGCTGTCACAGAGACTTACTGGTGTTTCCTTTTCAGAGTAAATTGATTATTCCAGGAGAGGACTGCTGGGGGCAAGGAGTTCCACGCACCTGCAGGCTGAATCTACCAAGGTGACAGTCAGTTGTGCAAAGGCACGTTTGCATGGAGATCTGAACATATTTCAAACTGATTTACTTAATAATTGTCCCATTTCTCTCACTGCTGAACCACTTGGACAGCAGTTAGATTTATTTGAGTTTAAATGGGCATGAAAACAAGTGGCAAGGCTGGAGGCAAGACTGGGTGCATCTGATCTACAAAACATGTAAAATTACTTCTGGGAACTTGTGAGCTGAGGCACTGTCAGGGAAAGGGCGTGGAGTCTTTTCACATCCCTGTACACACCTGCACATAACATCAGACCTTGTTAGCACAGGAAAGAAGCTCACCACTAATGTAGTGGTTGGTTCCCTACTTCTTGTCTATAATCCTGAATTTAGGAGTTTAGAGAAGAATGGCATGCAGTTTTTCTAAGAGGTCAGTTCACTGAGGGTAAACTTTATACCAGTCTGACTGGCCATCAGACTGGGAGAGGTGTGTGCTTGAGCAGCTTGCACAGAGGTTCCCCAAAACACATTTTTTGGATTACCAAATAAGTCACAGGATATTCTCTGCCTCCCTCTCTTAATTTGCAGGAATTATCCAGTGCAGTAGCAGAAGCACTTGCATGGGATGAATCTGGACCCACGTGCTCACACATTACAAGACTTGGGCACCACTTTTGGCCATAAACTCAGAATCATTCCATCAGCATGAGACCAGGCACAGTGAGAAGCATGGACCCTGCAACACATTGTTATCATATTCACGCTGTTGATTCTGATTCTCTGATAAAGTTAATTGACTGAGTCAGGGCAAATTTGCTCCACACCTGCTCTGGACAGAGCAAGCTCAACCAGCTCTCATCAATCACTCCCACCAGGAAACTGGCACAAACAGTGCTTGTTCAGCTGGTGCCAGTGGCTGAACTTGATGGCACTGGTACAGTCCCAGAGTGTGAGACTATGGGGGGACCACACCAGAATATTTCACTATGCCACTTTATTTTCTACCCTTAAAGTACATTTCCTGAGCCTTTCTAGGAATCTTTGTTAGTCCAAATATCATTCAGTTAAAGTTCTGGCAGCATTTCCTTCACATGGAGTGTAATTTATTGTGATCTGTACATTATCAAATTTGTCCTAGGATGGACCAAGGATGTCTGTGTTCAACATCCTTATCCAGAGGCCTTCAGCAGGAGACATGGCTGCACTTTGCTGTGTGGGTAGGGCATGCAATCCAGGAGGCCAAGAAACTGTGCCTTGCATTTGCTGGATTCGTTCATCAAGAGGTTCACCCCAGATAGGGCTTAGAAAGGTCTATTAGACACACCACACCTACCTCATCCTTTGTTTTATGAATATTTCTGAGCCTTTTAACCTGTTTTGCACTGCCCTCCTGTCTGTACACAAAGCACTCCATCCTATACCCACACATCTTTGCAAAGGGAATATGTCTCCAAAGGCTCTGGCACAAGCATGTGGTAACCTGTGGCTGTCCTGCAAAGTGAACAGTTGGACACAAGCCCCAGAAGAGTGGAGTTCTGCCAGCCCCTGCAACATGGTTATGACATGGACTATGGCAGCCTTGGCAAACCCAGGATCTTGGGTTGGGCAGCAAACTGGTTAAGAGCTGAAACTCTTCCCAAGGCAGCTGCAGGAGGTTAAACTCTGTATTTGCAGACAGTAGGTGGCAGGAGAAAGGGAGGCTGACAGCATCAAACCTTATAAATCATGTCTGCTTTTGAAGCCCTTAAGTGTGTTACTGGGTTTTTGTCAGCAGAGAGAGCCTGAGTAGGACCCTTCCTTTAGAGGCAAGTCAGAACTGAGCAGAGGAGGGATGTGCACTGAGCTCAAAGGTAGTTTGACAAGAAGAACAGCAGCAGCAGCAGCAGCAGCAGCAGCAGCAATAGGAGCTGCAAAAATCCTAAAGCCCTAAATGGACAGCTACTTAGCAGGAGGCAAAGAGACTGTAAAGTAAAACATATTGTATGGAAAAATGTTTAAACATTTGAATCCTTTCAGTTCTCTTTACAGGCTGTAGCTACAGACCCTTACCCTATACAAAATGTGGGTTTGCTAAATAACTCTCTATGCAGTTTGGGATCAGGAGCTTCAACCAGGACCAGGTGGCACTCAATGGGTTACTGTGATTTGCACTCTGTCTCAAGATAACTTACCTGTGTGCCCAGAAGGCAGAAGGAAATGAATTCAGAAATGAAGGAGCACATTTAATATTTTAGACTGGATGCTGACAAACACAGCTGGGCACGGGCAGGAACAGTGCTGTCAGCCCTCCTGCCCTCACCCCAGCTTCCATGGGCACAGTGGTGCTGTGCTGCTCTCTGAGCTGGGCTCTGAAGACTCTCCTGCTGGAGTTCAGCAGTCCCAGGGAATTTAATTCCTCGAACATCTGGTCTCCGTCTGCCACAGGAAAGGTGGTGGGCCAGATGGGAAATCCTAGTGGCTGCAGACAGCCTGGGGGGCACCTATTACCTCGTTCTCAAAGATGATTTGAAAATGATAGATCACAGGACCTAAAGAGCTTTCACATAAAATTACTATTTCACATAATATTACTATAAATAAGGTGCCTTTTGGGTTTTTTTTTTTCCCCAATTATTTTGTAAGGGAAAGATGTTAATAAATGTAAATGCAAGAGATATGTTCACTAGACATTTAGCAGGCCAACCATGCTTCCAGGAGAAGGAAAATAAAAGGCAGGCATTGAGCCTGAGCTGTGCACACAGTGCAGCTGTTAGTACATACCCTGCTTCTGCTGTCAGCCATTCCAGAGAGCCACTTCCACACCAGTTTGGGAGAGACAGCCTCGAGTGATGGGCCCATGTGAACCTCATGAAGTTCAACAAGGCCAAATGCAAGTTTTTGCACCTGGGTCAGGACAATCTGGAATATCAGTGCAGGCTGAGGAATGAAGGGTTTGAGAACCACCCTGTGGTGAAGGACTTGAGGATCCTGGTGGACAGGACTCAAAAAAGAGCACTTGCAGCCCAAGAAATCAGCTATAGCCTGAGCTGTGTCCAGGTTGGAAGTTAAAGAGGGCAGATTTAGATTGGACATAAGGAAGAATTTTTGTGAAGAGTGTGATGAGACATTGGAATAGGTTTCCTGGAGCTTTTGTGGATGCCTCTGGAAATGTTTAAGGCCAGATCCAATGAGCTTTCCAGCAATCTGATCCAGTGATGATGTCCCTGACCAAGGCAGAGAGGTCTTTAGAGGTTTCTTCTGACCCAAACTAATCTGTGGTTCTAAGGGTCCAAAAGCAGTTCCTGCCAGTTCATGCCCAGAGGTTTGAAATGTTTTGAAAGCAGGTTTGGCTCCTTTCATGCTGGATAGTCATCTCAGACCATCCTGGAAGGCTTTGTGTTTCCAGATGCCAAACCTGTCAGCAAGCTCTGTTTTTCCTTGGTGTGATGGTGCCTGTACCACATTTCTCATGTTATTTTAGGTTTTGTCAACCAGCAAAAGAAACACAAAGTAGCAATTACATCTTAGGGTACCAGGAGCTTGACACAGAGGCCAAGTGCCCAGGGCTCTGGGTGAAGCCATTCTGTCAGAGGTGGGTTTGGCCTTAGCAGTGTGAGCATCCATCAGTCTGTGCCACTTGGTCTGGGGGACTAGGGACCCCCACTCCCTCTGCTCAGGAGGGAAGGTAGAGACTAAAAGCTTGAACCTTCATCACTGGGATAATCTCAGCTGACAAGTGAAGGTTGCTCAACTTCCTCAAGATATGAAATGATGAAGGAAACTTTGTTTTATTGAACTGGACAAACCAGACAGTATGGAGGAAAATTTGGGGACAAACAGAGACTCAATGTAATTGGTTTCTGCCCTTGGATTTTTAATTTTTTTTTTTACCTTTACAATCAATGATAACCAGAGATTGACCATGCATCACTTACTGCCATCACTAAGAAGGATCTGGCAGCTTCTACTTTGGTATTATAGAAATTGTTCTTTTAAGTCCAAATCAGTGATGCTGCAGTTTGAATACAAACCTGACTGAGGTTCAGTAGTTAATAGAAATGCAGTGTAACAAATTCTAGTGCTAGATCACGTTTATGTTATGCTGTCAGAAAAACAGAAATCAATCCAATATCAAATGGAGAGTGGACAACAGCTGCCAGAACTGCTGCTGGAATGAAACCCTGGAAGAAAAAAGAAAAGATATTAGCATGGGTAGTCAGAATAGTTTATTTACAAAAATTATTGTCAGTTGAAGGAAGGTACCAGACCTTGTTTCACAATATTTACAATTCCACAGGTTTTTATTTCAGCCTGTACTGTGATTCTTAAGCAGTTACAGAAGAAGGTTTAAAAAAATAGAATGGCAAACCCCAGAAGAAATAATCTTGGAACTGGAAAATCCAGGAGAAAGATGAGAGGGATGTTTCAATGTCTGCCAAGAAATTGTGAGTGCTCAAGCAGTGAAGGAATTTCTACAAAACATACAGACTAGTTAAAGCAAAAGGACATAAAGATTGGATCCCCATAGGTGACACAGCTGGTGCAGAGATTTATCGTTTTAGATCAAACTTGACACAGATTATTTACTGATGTGTTTGAGAAACCTTCCTGTTCTCACATCTCTGAGACAGCCTTGGTACACCTTAACAGGAGATTTTGCTATTTCAGGTAATTTCTGCTGGTTTGTCTGGAGCAGCAGGCACATTTCAGAGTCTCAGTCTCAGCTATGTGGACATGGGTTTATCAGTTTGCAGTAAAGTGCAGGTTTAGGTGAGCACTCTTCTTCAGTCCATTTGTTATAAACTATCACTTGAATAATAAGTACCTATTGGCACAAAAGGGCTACAGAGTCATTTTATTACTATGTTTAGTATTTCTATTACAGAATAGTGGAAATGAAACAGAGTTAATGCAACCTTAGATTTTGCTTGTAAGAACAACACAGAAAAATCTGCTATAAACTGAGATAGATTGATACTTGAAAAAATAAAATAGGGAGATAACCAGGCAAAACCAGAATGCCCTAGGAGCTGCCACCACTTGATAAAAACAGTCTGTGTATATGTGAGGATATTGGTGGTGTCATGAGAGGTAGCCTGGTGGTCATAGGAGGTTGTAAATCCAGATGGACATGGGCTCTGCCAAGAGCAGAGCAGACAAGAGGCATTAAGTCAATTGTTTTGCACAAGACATTTTCAGGCAATGACCAGCAGGTAGAGTTGACTGAGTCCCAAAATACAGCCCAGTCAGGAAAAGGCTGTGTCAGGGCAGACCCAGAGTCTGAAATGACAAATATGCAGCTCTAATTCAGCATCGATTCTGTTAATTAACTTAATAGTTCATTTGCAAGTATTTGAAGGTCTTTGCAGTGTTAGCCATAGGAAAGTGATGAAGATGGTGATGCTGTGTGCTGTCCAGGGGAAGGTGTGGGGAAGTGTGCTGTGGATGGTGCTGGCACCTGCCTTTTGGAACAACTGTTGGGTTGTGCTCCCGCAGAGCCGCACCGATCCGCTCACGCACGGGCAGCGCGTGGAGCAGACCTCTGTTGGGCTCCTTGGCTCTTAATGAGCCTAAACAACAGCTGTTCTCTCTTTCTTTGGGCCAAAGTCAAACGCTGAAGCATAAAACATGTGGGTTACATTGCCATGGAGGGAGTGTGCAATGCATCCTCCTGTAGCTGTGGCGGGCGTGTGTGAGCGGCATTTACATGCATATGACAGTCTTGGGGAGGGCAGCAGAGCCACAAACTACAGATTACAGTTAAAAAGCCCAAAGGAACCACTGCAAGTATCTAATTGGACCTCCTGTGCAATGCATAAGACTGCAGTGAATTAATTTGTTTAAACTAGATTTTGTCTGTGGAAAAGAAAAGAATGTTTTGATTTCTTTGTTAATGCAGGCTAACCTTAGAGAAATCACTCCAGTGATAGCTGCTCTCACTTTTTAAAACATGTAACTTTTTCCTGGTTTGAACCTGGTTAGTTTCCACTCCTTAGCATTGCACTATTGGACCTCTCTTGGCCTGACTGAAGACCATTCTTAGTAATGTTAATTGTGTTGTCCACTTCCCACTTGTTAAAGTCAAACCCTTCAGTTTTCCATAATAAAACACACCTCAAGGAGTCTTCTGGTTAGTTGCTGAACTCTTTCTGTATTGGTAGCTGCCTTCTTGAGGAGGAGCAGCAGAACAGGACCCTGTGTTCCAGCTGCACTCCTCTAGGGGATCAGTATTTGACTGGCTGCTTGAATTCTGAGCCCGAATAGCAGACTCTTCTATCCTGCTTGATATTCCTTGTTTATGTATCCAAAGACTACAGTAGACCTTAAATTGCACTTGGAACAGTGTTCAGCTCTCTGGCCATTTTTTCCCTTAATAAAACCATCCCTCTTTGTCAAGCTGACAGAGTTACAAATAGCTCAGTAGTTTTGTTTAAGATGATGTGGGCAGGATATTAGTGTGGTTTTAGTAATCTTGAACTTTCCCAGTATTTTACAAACTACAGAATAGAGTAAGCTTCTTTGTCAACTCTTCTGAAATTCTTGTACACAAAATGTCTTGCAAGGTAACCCTCATATAAATTGTGTCAGGAAATTCATATGCATTTAAATGCACCTGCTATACCTTCATACATTTGCATGTGCACTTCAGATGTGCTACAAGTTATATTTAAACATGCATGGCAGACTAGAGAACTGATGTTTAGCTGCTCACAGAGTTTAAAAGGAGAAAACACTATTGTCATAGTTTAATCAATGTTATTCTATGAGGATTCTAGAACAGTTTCAGTTCAAGAAGCAAAGAGAAGCAGCCTGACATTTATTTCTGAAGCTGTTCACATTGATCTAACTTTTGCATGACTTAGACTGCAGATTTCCTTCTCTGTGCTTGTCAGAAATATAATTCCTGAGTGATCTGAAGCAACTTTTTCAAGCTTACATTTTCACCTAATTCAGAGGTTTCAGCTGCTGAGAAGCTATCAGAGTAACTGAAGAATTCCAACGAAGTCTAATTATCCTCACCATTAACATTTTACACAAATTCTAAATGCACTGTATTTGGTGTCTGTTGCTAGCTAATGAAACTTGCCAATCAGACAGTGGTTGAGGTTGGAATCAACCTCTGGAGGTCATAATTTCCAAACCCCCTGCTCAAGCAGGGTCTGTTATAGGAGGTTTCCTAGAACCATTTCCAGTTGCCTTCTGAGTAGCCTCACAGGTGGAGATTCCACAACCCCTCTGGGCAAATTATTTCAATCTTTGACCAGCCTCACAGTAAAAGAATGTGTGAGCTTTCTTTGTGTTTAGATGGAATTTCATGTTTTCAGTTTATAACCATTGTCACTTGCCCTGCCTGTGGCTGTTGCTGAAATGAGTGTGGCTCCCTTTTCTCCTTTTTTTTTTTTTTTTTTTTTTTTTCATCAGGTATTTATAAATGTTGATAAGATCCCCCCCAAGCCTTCTCTTCTCCAGACAGACAGTCCTAGCTCTTCCAGCCTCTCCTCACACAAGAGATGCTCTAGACCCTTGATCATCTTTGTTGGCCCTGCACTGGATTCACTCCAGTAAGTTCACCTCTCTTTTATATTGGGGAGCTTAGAACAGTACTGATTGCTACATATGTGTCTCACCAGTGTTCATTGGAGGAGAAATATCAACTTCCTCAACCTGCTGCCAACATTTTTCCTAATGTGGTCCAGGATAGTGTTGGCTTTTTTTTGCTTCACTGGTGACTCATACTCAGTTTGCTGTCCAAGGACCCCAAGATTCTTCTTTACAGAGTTGCTTTCCTGATGGTTGTCCCCAGCATGTGCTGGTTCCTGAGGTTACTCCTTCCTAGGTACAAGAATTTGTGTTTCTCCATGTTGAACTTCAATAAATTCCTCTCTGTCCAATTTTCCAGCCTGTCCAGGTCCCTCTGAATGGTAAAACTCTGGTGTATGAGACACACCTCACAGTTTTTTGTCATTTGTGAACCTGATGAGTTCACTCTCTTCCAGTGTCCAGGTCAGTAGTGAGGCTAAACAGTACCCTGTGGTATGCCACTAATAATTTGACCACCAGTGAAATTTATGCTGCTAATCATAACACTCTGGCCCCAGTTATTTACTCAGTTTACTCACTTCCCACTTTCGTAACTTTTATTCTATCGGTTGATCTATGATGATGACAATGAGACAGTGTCAAAAGTTTTACTAAAATCAAGGTAGACAACAGCAACTTCTCTTCCTTCTTCCATCAACCAGCTGTCTCATTATGGAGGGCCATCACCCTGGTTAAACATGATTTCCCTTTCATAATCCTATGCTTATGACTTCCAATTACTTTCTCCTTTGAAAAGGGTTTCCAGACAGATTTTTGTCATCTTCTCAGTGACTGAGGTTGACCAGCCTGTAGTTCCAACCCTTTGTTCTTGCCCTCTTTGAAGAGAAGACTGACACTTTCTTTCTTCCATTTTTCAGGAACTTCACTTACATGACAAGGCCTTGCAAAGATAATCAAGAGTGACTTTGTGATGAAATCAGCCAGTTCTTGCAGGACTCATGGTGTATGTTTAATTTGTTTAAGTGTTCCCTAACCTGTTCCTCTTCCACCAAGAGTGAGTCTTTGTTGTTCTGGCTTTTCTCTCTTGTTGAACAGGCCTGGAGTTCCTGAAGACCTTGTTCCTTTGGGGAGGCTGAAACAGCCCCTTCTGTGTGTCCACTGACACGAGATGACCTGCTTCATTCAGCAATAGACTCACATTTTCCTTGTTCAACCTTTTATATATATATATATATATATAACACAATGGCAGGGCATCTTCTGGTTGCCTTGACATCCCTCTGGCAGGCCAACTTTAGGGGAGCTTTGGCTTTCCTAACATCATCCCTACATGTTCAGGCAACATTTATGCATTTGTCCTTTGTAGTCTGTCCTAGATTCCACCTCTCATATACTGCCTTTATGCTTTGGAGCTCTGCCATACATTCCCTGTTTAGCCCTGTATCCTAATACAAATTCCCTTTTTTTTCCCCCTGAGTATTGGTGTGAAGCACTGTTCTCAGAGGATGTTGTCCTTAAAGACCTGCTACCTTTCTGAACTACTTTAGCCTTCAGAGCTGCCTCCCATGGGATCCTACCTGTAAGATATCTGAATAAATTTAATTCTGCTCTTCTGAAAAGCAGACTTTATTCTGCTAGTCATCTTCCCCAATGAGTCTGAATTCCTATGGAGTTTTACCCAATTTATGTTCACTTAGAATTGTTTAGGGGAATGAAAGACCAAGATACAGTAATTGCTTAAGGAAGTAGTATTGAGTTTTGGGTTACAAACATATGTTTTGTTTTTATGCCAAAGTAGAAATTCTCTGAAGTGAACTTCAGACAGATAATAAAATGCCTTCTGCAGAGGATGGAAAAAAAGATCCATTTTGTTATCTGTGATGTTTTAGACAAAAAAGGGACCCTTCATCCTTCTCACTGAGGCCACTGCATGCATCTCTTGGCAGGTGGCAATGACTGCAATAAGCAGTGTGGATGGGCCACCTCACTTTGGATAGAGAAGAGTTGGGGCATATTGATCCAAACTGTACTATTCCATTTGCTTTCAGGGTCATCAAATGGCCATGATTTATTTTATTTACTGTCACAGATATGGCACATATGACACTAGTAAAATTTATGTTTGTAAAGGTCTGCGTTATTATTATTATTATTATTATTATTATTATTATTATCTGTATAAGTCTTTAAAGTAAATCTTTAAATGAGGTTTTCCAATGTCTTTTAGATTAAATTGAAGCCTTTCCACATATTTTCTTGTGTTTTGCACTGGTGATCATGGTATGGACTCCTCACAGGGCTAAACTCCATTCATAATTGTAGAGAAGGTAAAAGAGAATGGGGCTGGAAAAAGAAAAGTTTTGCAGGTTGTTTTTTATTTTTTTTTATTTTTTTTTTTATTTTTAAATTAAAGTGAATTTCAAAAGCTCTTCTTAGGTCATTTTAAGCCAGCTTGTAAAATAGTGAGGTGCAGTTTTCTGTAGTGTTACTTCAGATCAAATGAACATGAAGAAAAATTTACAGTAACTGGAGGTACTTTGTTTTGCTTATTTATTAGAGCAGTGCCAGGATGCTTGCACTGCAAAGGCCTGTGCTGTATATGTAGTATGAATAAATGACATTTCTCTCCTAAAAATCTAGCAATCTCACCTTTTTAAAAGCACTAAAATTATTTAAGATATAAATTATTTGTATTAAAGTATTAGAAGCTTAAAAAAATCCAAGAAATATACATTGACTAAATAGGGGCCATTCCTGTGCCTCAGAGAGCTATGAATTTTATAACCACATATAAACAAGTACAAAGTGCACTATGCTTTCAAGAAATACACCCAAAGAGAAAAATGGTTCTATTAAACTGGCAAAAATCAATGAAATATAAAAATTAATTAAACCTTACTCTGACCTTATTGTTTTGAAAACTCGAGGTTTCTGGAATTTGCAGGTTTAATTTTTGTATCTTTTATTTCCTTTTTTGGAAATGAACAGTTGACAGCCTGCTTTATATGCAGCATGCATAGCACATAAATAGCATTCAAATTAAATTCTACACCAGCTGTACATACCCCATACATGTGGTTTGCGAATGTTGCTGACTGCAAATGGTGCATATTTTGATTTTCAGTTGATATCTAAAACTGTGAATTATCTTCTGAATATGTAGTGTTTTGCTTTCAATCCTTAGATTACATTTATATCAAGCAAAATAAATACAACTGTCTGATAATCACAACCTGGTTTTCTTCAACTTAGGTAAAGATTAGTTCCTGGCAAAGTGACCCCAAGTCTTGTTTTCTTCAAGGTAAGAGCCCCATTTTGGGTGTGAAAGGGAAGTTTGAAATGAAAAGTAGCCACAGAGGAGAAAACCCAGCACTCTGCTACATGCTGCAGCCTGTTAACCTGAAGTCTCTTGAGCAAGGGACTGCTTTTACTGCTGTCAAGTCCCACTGTGCCTTTAATGTAGTAAGGTTTGGTACACTCAGCTATTAGCTCTTTCAGGCATGTTCACACTGCTTGACATTTATATAACACTGCTCCCAGAAACCTGTTCCAGCATCCACTGGGCCCAGTATAAAACCTGTGAGGATTTTTTTGGATGTGGCCTGTGTCTGGTTCTTCCAATATCCTGGTCAGGAATATGGCAGGGAGCCATCAGAGGGAGGAGAAGTAGCCAGATGGCACCAGTACACTGTTGCTTTGGCATTTTTTTCTGGCCAGCTGACTGGCAAAGTCTCCAAGGAGGATTTTTATTTGTTTGTTCATTTGTTTTGTGTCTTTTCTTTCAGGTAGCCTGTGAACCTGAGTTAAACTCACTGGTAGCTTGATCATCTTACAGATTTTCCACCTTTTCTTTTCTCTTTTTATTTGCTGTACACAGTGTTGGGGGAAATTTACTTTGGTATACTAAAATCTTGCCCTGATTTCATATTCATCTTTCATACAAAAGCCTTGTTGGCTCTAAGGAGTGCCATATGCTTGAAAGACATGCAACACTGATATTTTTTTTTTCTACCAGCATGTCTATGAACATTGTAAAAATTCAAGACAAACCTCTAAGGGAGCTGAGATGTATATAGATATTTATGTCCACACACCTCAGAGGGAGATAAGACTTATATAGATATTTATCCCCACGGCAAAGATTTTATTTTAAATCCTTTCTGAGCTTGAAAATACCCTCTTTTGCTGGCTGTATCTCAGATGTTGGCATCTTCCTTAACAAGTTGAGGGGGTTGAGGGGAATCTATGGGTGCTCCCTCCTGAGAGTGGATGTAGACGAAAGATTTGTCTCCTCGTATTCTGATCTGGCCAGACACGAGCCATTTCTGGTCTATATAAGTGTGTTAACATTAACTCTGTGCTCAAGTCAGTGAGGCCTGTGACAGGCTGTGTATATTACTGGTTTGTGTCTAAACAGCTCCCAGACTAGAGCTGGCTCAGGTCCAGCCTTCCGAGAGCGCCGACCAAGCCGCCCGCGTCTCTGCACCTGTCCACGTGGATGCCTTATAAACTGCATACCATGCAGTATAACTCGCTGTTTGTAAGTGGCATATTGTGACACCTCCTCCTTGAAACACATTTCTCCTCCACCTAAGCCTTTCAGCAACAATCCGACACAGCTAAGAGAATAAGTGCGTCGCTGGGAGTTACCACTTCTCCTTTGTGTTTGAACCCTGTGATCTGCCTAATTGAGAGATTGATCTTGATTAGTTGTGAGCACCCACGGTTCCTTCTGATGGGAGCATATGGTATTGTACTGTATGCGCTTTGAGCCAGGAAACAGATCTCTCACTACCCCCTTTACACATAGGGCTGACATTACTATGAAGACAGGCAGCAGTAGTATAATGCCTTCCAGCAACTGTGAAAACTGTCTGTGTGATTCTGATGCTTTTCTGCTTGCTGATAATTGAGTTCTAATAGTACCTTAAAGAATGGTTCATCAGCCTCCCCAAAACAAACACACTTGGGTCATCTGTCTACTTGCACCGTTACAGGTGATGATGTTCCTTCTGGTTTAAGCATATCAGTGGTGAGTGAGTGACTTCAATAAAAAATGTAACTGTCAAAACATTCAACTAAAGCTGCTTTAGGCAAATATCTTTTCAGCACTTCAGTCACTGGTTCTTAAATACTCTGTTCAGACTTAGGTGGTTGATACTACACCCATTTTTGATGACTGATTTTTGTAGGAGACAGCAGCAGCAGCTCGGTTGTTCTATGGGATGGAGAAGATAGGAAGCAGCTGCATTCGTGCTCTGCAGATGTTCAAGACACCAGTCAGGAAACTGCTAACTACCTTTAATTGATCAGCTCACCAAGGTGGGGAAGTGAGTGTTCACATCTGTGGCCCATTCTTATAACATGTTTCCTCCTCACTAATTCCTGCTACTGTCTGGAAGCTTTCCAGGCTGCTGCTAGTGAGCAGAAGACAATTCTTTCATAGACAAGCAGGCATTTCCAGCTCTTGAAGGGCTTTTAACAACTAAGCAGAGGTGTTTTCTGTTATGATAACTAGTAAAAGTGAATAAACTGTACTTGGGAAGGATTTCAATTGGGTTTTCAGGTTCACTATTTCTGTAGGACTGCTTAAGCCTTGGTGCTTCACTTGGCTGTGCTGAAAATTAAGTGGGGTTAAAAGTCTTGCAAAAATTGAAACGATATTATGTAACAGGCAAGAAGGAAAACAAGCCATGTTTAGTCTGCGGGGCCAAATGCAAACAATCTTTCTCCATCTCTTTATTCACCAGTGAAGCTGTGAATGCCTTTCTAAAATCATGTAGCTCTATGCACACTTATGCCTCCAGGAAGCAGAGAGAAGAGCCCTGACTTGGGAAAGTAAGCTTGGTTTCAGATGCTACTCCCTCTGTGGGGCTTCTGTGGGTCCCACTCAAATCTTCTGTGTCTCTCTTTACCCCCAAGGCTTCCAAATCCTCAGCTCCACCAGGGAGGAGCTTCCTTCCTCTCAGCAGCCCGGGGCTGTCTCCTCCTTGGAAATTCTACTGTCCCCCGGGCATGGCTGGCAGTGATTAGGAGCATCCCAGCACTCAACCAAATTGGCTAATCCCCAAACAAGTTGTTAGCCCATGGCTCAGGCTCAGTAAGGTTCAGATCCCAGACCCACCCCATATTCTGCATCTCTAAGCATTCTTTAAGCCCTCATAGTTTGGGAGAGATGCATATAAGACCTGACTGCCTTTGGGGTGATAATATGGCTGCTCCTAGCCCCGATACTGACAGTTTCCGTGATAAATGTGGTGACAGTCATTTTAGAAAGGTAAAGATGGATTTAGAAATTAGAGTCTATTCTGTGAATCTGAAATAGTAATAACAGATAACAGATTGTAGAGCTTCTGGTAATTAGGTGTTGCTGAGACTAGGAACTTAACTAGGACTGGATATTTATAGAAATAATATACCCAGACTTATAAACAGTAAATCCTCCAAAATTTGTTGTGAAGTGAATTCTTCTTCTTGGAGACTTTTTGTCACTTAGTGAAGTTAAACTTTATTTCTTTCTATTATATTACATCTAGAAATAAAGTTTTATCCATTTCTGAAATTTAGCAGCCTTGCAAGATCTCTGACCAATGTAACTGCATAAAAGCACATTGACTGGAATCTGCATGGGAAAATTTGCTGTTGTGTTATTCCAATATGTTAATTTCCTTTATCTGAATCAAGATACTATGTGAAAAAAGATTTCCAAAGTTAGGCAAAACAAAATGGTGTAATCTATGAGGCAAAGTAAAACCTTAAGTTATTTATCTCAAGTATGAATATTTTTCAGTTTGGAGCACAAGTTTATATAAGAAAAGAGAGGAAATACTGTACTGTTTGTTTTCTATCAGAAATGTAGAAGGTATGAAACTAGAACTTGAACAAGAAAAGGGAGAAGAAATACCTTTTTCTGCAAAAATGTGTAACAGCTAAACACTAAATACTGGTCTAGTGTCACCTCTCTGAGAGGAGCCAATGCGCAACTGCTGGAACTATCTGTCCCAACCTGAGCATAAGGATTCTGCTGGGGCTCCAGATTAGATATGGAGAAGTCTCTCAGGGGTAGAGCTGACTTGCCACTGCACATAGAGCTGATGCAGAGAGTGGCAGCTCAAGCCAATTTGACATGCAAAGGCAAACAGAAGGATGTGGAAAAAACCCACATCTTTTGGCAAAAGCTTGACTAAGCCATGCCTTTGCTACTGCTGAAAAATAGTCCAGGACAGGCTTCTGGCACTGAGGCCACACAACATGATACATTCACTTCCACATGCCTGAATCCTTTTCCCCTTGAAACAGGGGGTGGCTATATCCATCCCACCTCCTGGGCATGCATCCTGGCAAGTGCTGTGCTCTGAGCCTGCCCAGGCAGCACAGGCTGCTGCTGTTGGGCACGGACCAAGCTGCACCAAGGAACATGCTGACACAGTGGCTGACCGTGGGCTTGAGCCTTTGCTTTATTTGTGCAGTATAGAGGCTGCTGAAAGAGCATGATGGAGCTCTTAAGCATGTGTCCCTTAAGCAGGTTCTCCTCAAATTAGTTAAAATTCTGCCCATCGACCTCACAGTTTGTGGCTTCTTTATGTGTCTCCTCAACCTTTTGTTAGCTTTAAACCAAAATAAATTCTCCTGGGGACATTTTGAGGGGCAATTGTAATCCACAGTGTGGAGGTGGTGCACTGGACAATGAATACCACAGCTACTGCTCCATGCATTGTTCAGTCTCCAAGGATTCATTGAGTTTTCTGCCTGGGAGCCTCCAGTTTTGCAGTTCAAGGCCTAAGGCTGCTTCTGTCTATATATATAAATAGGTTGTATATGTGATGGATTGACTGGCTGGCTGTTTGGCTGACCAACTGTGTCTGTTCACAGCAAGAGGAGGTTTTGGTATCCAGGGTGCTGCTTGATCCTGTCTGTCACTTATGCCACTTTGCTGAAAATATGGGATAAATGCTGTAGAATTTGCCCAGCTGATCATGTAACACTGTAATGTGCTGAGAAACATCTTAGATATCCAAAAGTTCTGCATATTTCAAGATTCTGAATGATCCTGTGTTAGGGTAATTATTCATTCTTTTGTTAATACTGATGAGTACTGCAAGTATTTCCCATGCATATGCTAAGTGATGTTCATGACAAAATGTCTTTTCCTTGAATGCAGTGTGTACAAAATGTGCCTAAATGCACTTCCATGGTAAATTGCACACATTGAGTAAGTTTTTGCAGCATTTGACATCCTTGTGGTGTGGGGCTTTTTCTTCTTCTGAAAGCAGAGGACTTCACATGTGTGATCTCCCTTCTGAACAGTTGTTCCTCATTATTTCTTAGTTTAACTTTGGACATACCCAGTTTGACTGCCCACTGTCTGCAGCTGCATAATCCTATGGGATACTCTGGTTTTAGAGCTTTGAGTTGGAGGGTTGATCTATAAATCTGGTCAAGAAATCTCCAGAAGGTCAGTGTGGAAAAAATAGCAAGAGTGAAATGTTCTGCCTTTGTTTCATTATTAGGAGATGGCCTGATTCTGCACTTTCAGTGAGACAATTTCAGCATTGACATAATTCAGAAGCAGTCCAGTTTTTATGGACTGATGATAAAGTTGGACTGATACCAATGTCAGGCTGGCATAACAGGTTTAAAGATGGACATAAGAGGCATAAATCAAGAGTTATATACTGGTTTTTGATTTCCCCATAATGTGATCCCACTGTGCCCTTTTTCTGAGTCAACTATAATCCACCTAACTGAATTAGCCAGAGACTATATATTATCTCACATCTCTGGCTTGGTAGCTGGGATTGAGTGTTGTGTCATCAATAGTCACAAGGTTTGGCATCACCTTGGAAAGCAGAGGGCAAAAAATGTCCTTTTTTGTGCCTGCATGGCACCACCCCTGTGGCATTGGGCTACTTTGGCAGAGAGTGGTTCTGTGCAGTCACTAAAAATAGTCAGGAAGGTTAAAAAGAAGGAAGAGTGGGCAAAAGCATTTAATGTGTGATAAAGTGAGTGATTTTATAACTGATTTTATTACTTAAAGTTCAAACATTATTTTCACTAGCCTTTGTCAGGTGTAAATGAAGATGAAAGAAGTTGGACAGAAGGAGACTTGAGTACTGCAGGATGCTTCAGGAATCACATCTTTAAGGGTTATTAAACACAATTTGTTTTTGTCAGATTTCAATTTGTCTGTGTTTTAGCAAATCCTAGAAACTTGAGCTCTGACATTTTGTATATCCCTATTAATTATTCATCCCTGAGAATCTGTACTTGTTTGACCTTAAGAGTTATTGCCTGTTTACATTGAAGAAGACCCAGTAAGACTTGTCATACATCGTCCTTCACAAAAAAATAAAAAAAAAATCAGAGTCTTTCTCCCTGGGTAAATGAGGAAATAAAACAACCTGGGCTGGGTCAATGGTTTTAATACTGGTGGGAAACTCTTAATGTGCTGCAGAGGCAGCATCTAAGGAATCTGCTGAGATAGCTGGATCTGCACTTCTAGGTTAAACTTAGGGATACAGGACCACACTTCATCAATGCTATGTGGGATGAGCTGACCCTTGTGCAGAGTGCCACCAGAGGACTCATGCATCACTTATGTCTGACAAAGTGTCCTAGGTGGAACTTTGGTGTTTTGTGAGGGTAATATGGATATTCTGCACAGGAGCTAGGTTTTAACCACTATGGGTAAGGTTTATGCAATCTTTGTCTCAATGAAATGAGAGAGAGTTTAGAGAGAGAGAAACTTCCACTGAAATCAACATGGTATTGAGTGTGTTGCACAAGTCCCACTGACTTCAGCAGTTTGAGAGCATATCTGGCTGCAGATTTCCACTTAAAACAGGCTTTTGCTTTAAGATCTCAGCTCCATGAAGGATTTCATGGAAATTATTTGCTTTCAGTGATGTCAGTGGTTTTTGCACAGGCTGTGTGGAAGTCTAGACTTCCCAGGAACACAATATCTGTAGGAGCTTTAAAGATAATATTACCATGGAATTGACAAGCCCAGGGCTTTCAGGTTGTGCAATTAGTGCAGCCCAATCAGCTTACTGGTGAGGGAACAAGGATAGCACTTAAAGGTCCTGGAATAAACATGTTTAGACAGGACCCACATTTTGCCTCTGCAGCAGGATTCTGGGACACAATTTTCACATGGGACAGAGATTCTGGTGTTTCTCTCACTGGACTGAGGACAAATCATGGTCTTCACAACTCCATTTTCCCATGATACGACGGTGAAGAAGACCTGCAAGTATGTTAGTTTTCAATATTCTCTGGTTTGGGGTTGAGTTTGGCTTGGACACTGAAGAATCACAGAATCACTGAATCACTAGGTTGGAAGGGACCTTCAGGATCATTGAGTCACCGATGTCCTAACACCTCAACTGAACCATGGCACAGAGTGCCACATCCAGTCTTTGTTAAACACATCCAGGGATGGTGACTTCACCACCTCCCCAGGCAGACATTCCAGGCATACTTTATCACTCTTTCTGTAAAAAACTTTTTCCTAGTATCCTGTCTCTTTTCCCTTGGCACAGCTTAACACCATGCCCTCCTGTTCTGTCAGTTGCTGCCTGCAGAAAGAGACCAGCCCCCACCTGACCACAGCCACATTTCAGGGAGTTGTGGAGAGTTATAAGGTCACCCCTGAGTCTCCTTTTCTCCAGGCTGAACACCCCCAGCTCCCTCAGCCATTCCTCACAGGGTTTGTGTTCCAGCCCCTCACCAGCCTTGTTCCCTCCTCTGGACGTGCTCAAGTGTCTCAAGGTCCTTCCTGAACTGAGGGGCCAGAACTGGACACAGCACTCAGGGTGTGACCTCACCAGTGCTGAGTACAGGGCAAGAATGACCTCCCTGCTCCTGCTGGCCACACTGTTCCTGACACAGGCCAGGGGCCATTGGCCTTCTTGGCCACCAGGGCACACTGCTGGCTCATGTTCAGTCAGCTGCCAACCAGCACCCCCAGGTCCCTTTCCCCTGGGCACTGCCCAGCCACACCATCCCCAGCCTGTAACACTGCAGGGGTTATTGTGGCCAAAATGCAGAAATCAGCACTTGGACTGATTAAACTTAATCCCATTGGACTCTGCCCATCCATCCAAACACTCCAGGTCTCTCTGCAGAGCCCTCCTCCCTTCCAACAGATCAACACATGTGCTCCCATCTCAATGTCATCTGCAAATTTGCTAATGGAAGATTCAATGCCCTCACCCATGAAAATATTGAATCAATGAAAATATTGAACAGAACAGGCCCCAGCACAGAGCCCTGGGGGACACCACTGGTGCCTGATCCCCAGCTGGATGCAGCACCATTCCCACTCTCTGGGCCCGGCCATCCAGCCAGTTCCCAACCCAGCACAGAGTGCTCCTGTCCAAGCCAAGGGCTGCAGCTTTCCCAGGAATATGCTGTGGGAGACAGTGCCAAAGGCCTTGCTGAAGTCCAGGTACACAACATCCACAACCTTTCTCACAGCCACCAGGTGGGTCACCTGCTCATATAAGGAGACCAGGTTGGTCAAACAAAAGCTACCCTTCCTAAACCCATACTGGCTGGAATGTTAGGCTTCCCTAGAAATAGCCAAAAGTTTGGCTGACAAAAGAGGCTATCCCTTTATCTCAAAGAAAAACACCTTATTGAAATATTTTTCTGATATTAATTATTTTTATAATTTTCCCTCATAGTATCAACATTTACAGTTTTCCTTTCAGATTAGGAAAAACCCCTCAATTTGAACGTAGAGATTTTTATCATAGAAAACCTTGTGAAGGTGTTTAGGACTACAGCTCTGAGATTCATCACCACTTGACTCTCCTTGAATGGCCAATGAGCCATTAAAACTCAGCACTGTACTGCAACTATGAATGATTCCAACCTCCCAAAGGGGAATGGAAGACAAGGGCTGATAAGGGAGCTCAGGAGGTGTCAAATCCTCACCATGAGGCCTAATCACTTATTTCCTCCTCTGTAAACTGTGATTCCCGTGACAACAATTTTGGTGTTAATTAATACAACACCCATAAAGCTGAAAAAACATGTATTTTTTCTTAGGAACAAAGACCTCAGTTGCTGATATTCCATTATGTGCATCAGTCACATAGCCATCACAGCTAGCTTTTTTTTTTTTTTTGTGGCCTGCCTTGGAAATAAGAGCTGAATTAGACCATGGTTTGCCGGTTATATTTCCTAAAAATTAGTGAAGACATAAGGCAAAAGCTGTGTTGCTGTTGTTGTCAAATTGTGCTTTTTCTTTGGATTTGTCTATAATTCTTAATTTTGCATGTGTTTGAAGAGACACTATGAACTTCCCAAAGTAAGTGGAGAGCAGCACTGCTGCAGAGATTGTAATTCAGGAAAAGCATTGAAACATGGCCTGGTCTAAAAGAACTGAGATGCAGAAAGAATATTTTATTATCTTGTTAACTATTAGCAGAGATTCTTGCACAGCTCTAAATTAAATGTGAGTGTCTTGAGTTCTCTTAGGTCTTTGACACAGTACAAAATATTCGTCATTAAATTCCCTTGTTTTTTTCCCCATGACTTCAGTCAAACTACAGCTGTTAAAATGTTCATCCTTGGCTGTCATCCTAAGTTTTTCTCTTTTAGTTCCTGACAAAATTCTCTTCCTAATATAAGCCACTCTTTGCCCTTCTAATACATTCTGTTTAAATTCTAGTTCCTCCTCCCAGCCTTTGGGTTTCCTCAAGTGTTGCCATTCCACAGTCTCAGGAAAACACTGGATATGTTTGTCCCTCTTGTGGCTGCCATATGCCAGAAAGGTATATATTTTTGTAAAGTTTAAAAGAAGAAAACTTCATGCTGGGCCTTGGCTGCTGCCTAGGCTGATGGTAAATATGTGATAATAGACTGCCTAAGGCACTGCCAAGCAGTATCTGGCTGATTTTCCTTAGCCAGTGGCAAAAAAACCCCAAAACAAGCCAAAAAACATGTGCCCACGACACCAATTTTCCAAGACAAAAGAGGATAGGTGATAATCTTGTGAGCAAGACTAAAACTCCTTCCTGACTGAATTAAGGATTCCTGAATTAAGTCCTCCTGAGTTGAAAGATGTGGGTAAGAAGAACTGAAACTAGCTAGGAGGAGCACAGAAGAAAGTGATATCCTCAGCATCCATGGGAAAGAAGAGAGTGGAAAGTGGATCATCTTCCAGGAGACTGTGAACACAGTGCACCTTGTTTTCTGTGCTGTGGAGGACATTTTGGAGCTAAGATGATAAATGTAGAGATGTACATGGGTCTTGTTCCATTGGCTGTTTATCAGCTTCTGTGAACTGCACACTGTGAGAAACCAAGCAAATACCTGCGATTCTGTGATAGTACTCTGTCTCTTGGCCAGTTTTAACCAACCAGTGGATTGAGGCTTCTGCACTCAGTCAATGAATATTTAATTACATTGAATATAATCCAATCCTGGTGACAGTTTTCCCCTCTTACAATTCATTGGTTTGCCAAACATTCCTGTATAAGAATTTTCATCTTTTTAGTATTGATAATAGTACATTCTCCTCTGTCTGATTAAATTCAAACCTCCCTTTTTGATATTAAAACATGAAAAGGTACCAGGCAAAAAAAAAATCCTCAAATAGTAGTATCTCTGTGAATATGTAATGGGCATTTACATATTTTCAGCCCAGGACAAGAGACAGTGTTTTCTGTCATATGCACCCTGTGCTTTGTGGCACCAGTGCATCCAGTAAAAGGCATTAAAGGCTGGACCAGATTCTGGGGATGTCAGGATACATACTGCCCACAGGCTGACCATGTTCCAGTGAACTCCTCCTTACATCTGGTAAAAAAGTTGTTCTCAAAAATGCAGCAGGGGCTTAAGGTGCTAAGGCTGATTCTGTCTCTCTGTGTGTTATAGACAATTGGCAGAGATTTCCAAAGGGTAGAGAGACATGACCAAAAACTAAAGCCTGTATATTGAGAACTGAGGCAGCTCCTATGGGTACCTCGATATGGGTAAATAAAGCAGAGCCTCATTTAGAGAGCTTAGGTGCATCTAAAGGTCACAAGGAATGGAACCTGGGTTTCTGTGAGGTGGTTTGGGAGGGTGTTCTCAGCTGCCTTTAAATGGGCTTTTGAATTGAGTGGAAAGAGGTCATGGCTTCTGTTTAGGGAGAGATCCTCGCTACTGAAGACAGTACAAGGTGAGGATGGATTTTCTGTGGCTGCAGGTGGTAATCAGGGAAGAGGGTGGTAGGAAATGCTCTGAACCTGGAGGCAGGGCTGTGACCTGTGGAGACAGTTGGAAACAAACCAAGGGCTTCCTGATAGAGAAAATGAGTCTGTGGGTTTGCACTCGAGTGTGGGGCTGTGGCTGTTAGAGGCGTCAAAATAAACAAGCTAGACTGATTAGATTATGAAACTAGGAGGCAGCAGATCTAATTTTTAATTCTAATGTGCTGTACAATTAATGCCAACTCATCTAATTTCTCAGGGCATCAGTTTTTCCATCTGTGAAGTGTGGATGATGTGACTATCATCAATAAATTGCACAATGCAAGTACAACGTGATACCTACCCCCAGTGCCCTATGGACAGATTTTTATTTAGATACTTCACCACCTTTGAAATTATGTTGAATAGGTGATTTGAAAACTTTGTTGTAAATCTAAATATTAAGAAGAATGAGGTGATCAGATGATGAACTGCATTAACAAAAGAAGCATATTTAAATCTGGTATTAATGAGTTTGAACTGCAGTGGTATGGAGGGATTTTTATTTTGGCATTCTGCCAAAATGTGAGGCATTCACATTTTTATACTATTCATGGATTTTCTTGGAACATAAACAACATATATATTATTGTTACAACTTTGCAGAAGTCAGTGACTCAAATATAGTTTGACTATTATTGGTGAACTGTGTAAATAAGATTTGTTGTAGAGGAAGTAATTTTGTGAATGTAAAATGGAACAAAAAGGAGAGCTGTATGAGGCATCCATAACAGGATGTATTTTTTGCTTTCTCACAATAAATAGATCAAAGGAGATCTATTTATTTTGTAGAAGGTTGTGCACTGATTTGAGGATAGTCTTTGCAGCAGTAATGGCTGTCAACATCCAGACTTTCCCAAAGTCTACCAACTTCATAATTTCAGGAGTTGAGTGTGTCTTTCTAAGAGAAGGTAAAAGAAGATTCAGAGAAGAGGTGTAGCTTAATCTTTTCCATATAAACCATTTGTGAGTTTTGTGGGAAAAAAGCTATGAGATTAGTCCTAAATTGCACTGAATTGCAACTTCAGCTTCAGTGCTGTAATATAAACCATGCATTTTAATGTGTACATGGTGCTTGCAGCACTATGATAATAGAGAGGCAGAGCAATTACATCAGTAGAATGAACACATTTCTAATGGTATTTGTGTTATATGGATATATGGCTGTTGGCCTGTGTGCTGATGCTTTCATTGCTGCCATATACATGCAATCTACTTATGGTTAAGGTTGCCAGGCAAGTAATTACCAGAATGGAGTGCTAAGCAAGCAGTCCTGGTGTCAAAGAATCTGACCTTGTGAAGATAATGAGACAAGGAGAATTCAGAACAGATGAAAGCCAAGAGCACCTACTTTATCTACTGACAGCCAGAGAACACCTTCATGCTCAATCAGTTCCTGCTAATGAGACAAGATGGGGCAAGATGGTAAAACAGCAGTAACGGGCAAACTTTTTTTCAGCTTAATGATCTATAACTTAGTCAGATAAAATTGTCTTTTAAACCAGACAGTAACATAAGTATGAACAGAGAAATATGAAGAATGCATTGAATACATTTTGGTTTTCTTTACATTATAATGGGGAATGATTAATGGGCGGGGAAAAATGCCCTGTTGTGTGGCAGGGGGAAGCTTAATCCATTTAACTTATCAAAGGGAAGGCAAAAGGGCAATGCAATCACTCTGAGAGTCCACATCAGGAGAGGAGCACGGTAATGGAGGGCTTTTCAGCCTAGCTGGCAAACAGACACAGCATATACTGTCCAGAAGATGAAACCAGAGGAATTCATGTGAGAAAATGAGAGCTTTTATCAATGAGAGTAATTTCTTAACAACATTGTGAGGGACTCCTTCTTCCTCAAGTTAAATTTTTCATTTAATTTATTTTAAATTAAGATTGGTTGCTTTTTGAAAGGTATATCTTCTAGATTTGTTTTGTTTTGTTTTTAATGTGTTTATAAACACTTGGTGGTCCAGGGGTGATGGTAAAAGGATCTTAGAGAGGTAACTCAGACATGAATGTTGCTTGTCAGTCTGCACACAGCACCTTCAAATCTAATGGAAAGTTTAAAGGTATGCAAATTGTAATAGGTTGAAAACTAATAGACTAGCTAAATTGACTCTTGGATTTGTATCAAGAATTAATGTAGGGGAATGTTCAAGTCTCTCTTAAACAGAGTATCAGACTGAAAAAATCACTCTGGTCTATTCTAATTTTGCAATCTATAAATAGGACTATTATTGTGGAGCCAGAACAAGATTAGGAAATTCTGGCATATGCTGTAGATTACCTCTTCCCATGCATGTTAGCTAGGCAGTCTTATGAGTTGTTTACAGGGTAGCCAGCTGATTTTCTATGTTATATTCCTGTATTCTCCTTTCCTTGCCATTTTAAAGCTGCATAGGCATTACAAATTATTCCTTATGCTTTCAGAAAGTTGCAGCTTCATTCTTTCCAGTGTAAACCACTACATTTATTCAGAGGATCATTAAAGTTCAAGACCTCTAAGATAATTGAATTCAACCATTAGCTAACACTGCCACATCCACCAGTAAACCATGTCCCTAAGCACCCCATATGCATGTTTTTTTAACAATTCCAGAGGTAGTGATTCCACCACTTCCCTGGGCAGCCTGCTCTAAAAGATCAAATTCTCTAAAGCCTATTCTCTAAAGGCCACAGCTTGGTGAGAAGCTGGGGAGATAATGGACCCTGAAAAATAGTTCACTGTAGTCTCAGTCTTACTTGAAACTCTAGACAAAATTATAATTAGGAAGGGTTTGTGGTAGGTTTTGGCAGAGGAAATAGGAGCTCGATACCTGAGTTTCTGCTGAAATCCTTTTTCTCTATTATTTGTACCAAAGAATTTAAGCCACCCAGCATGAACAAAACCACTGTAAAGCACAGCTCAGAGTTTCTGAGGGGCATTTTCCTCTAGGAGCAAAGAGGACACTGTCCTCTTCTGTGGCTCCAGTGGCAGGAGGCTGAGAGGGTTACAGAGCTTCAGTTTTCCCAACCCCTTCTCACTTAAGGGCTGTCTTAATTCCAAACACAAAGGCCTTTCAGTGACAGGTGCTAAAGTTCAGGTACATCTTTTCAGTTGGAGGAAAGGCCAAGTCCTCCTCTCTGGCAGCTGCTGGACAGAAGTTCTTCTCTTTCTGTGCTGGGAGAGAACTAAAGCATAAATACAGAAGCCAAGACCAGGAAGGAAAGGAGCAGTGACACTAGGAAATCTTCAGAATCAGTTTTTTTGGCCAGTTCAGAATTTCACCTAGTAGTTTCTTTCCTGTTTAATAGTTGGACTTTCTTTAAATAAACCCACCACCTACTCTTGCTGTACTGTTTCAGAGCAGTCACATCACTTTTGGGGACTTGAGTGGCTCTTATTTGAGGCAAAAATCTAATGATAGTTCCCAAACTCAAGTAATTCCTAAAGTTTGAATAAGCTGTAGCTCCTGCTGCAATGCTTTCCTCCTTTTCTTATCCCCTCTAGTAAGCAATGCAATACCTTGCAAAGTGAGACCCCACTGAGATGGTGAGTGATGCTGATTAATTTACAGGCCTGTCAGATCATGTTCCTAGCTCCTGTTTTGTTTTATCCAGCCTTGCCCTACGCCTTGGTGGTTCATGGTGGTGCCTGGTGACCTGTTCTGGCTGTGGCTTGGGGTGCCTGGTGCCCTGGCTTCCTGGGGTTCCTGAGTTAGAGGCTCCACAGGGCTTGGTGTCCAGGGCCACTGTGTGGGATGGCAATTGCAGAGCCCCAGGGCAGTGCTGCTGCTGCAGGTTTGCTCTCAGAAGACCTTCACTGGAAGTCACATCTTTCAGCCACAGCTTCTACCTCTGAACCCTTCCAGTGTTTCTCTCCCCAGCCTGTCAAAACTGAAGACTGAAACTCTTTGTGCCTAGAGCTATTCAATAGACTGTAAGGTTTTATTTGTTTGTTTGTTTTAATTGGCCAGCTTAAAAGTAAAGTCATGTAAGGGTTTTACATGACTGGATCACACTTCCCCAGCCCTGACTTGTCCCATTTTTATCCCATATATGAACAGTCTCTATACCTTCTGACCTATAGATTTGTGAGATGAAGTCAAATGTGAATCTTATTTAAATGTAGAAAAAAAAAAGTTAGTTGGTGTCTCCCTGTCCATCAGCTATTTTAAGGTTTTTCCCATCACATTTAAAACAGGAGGGAAAACGTGATTTAAGGAAAAGTGAGAAGTAATTTGCACACCCACTCATACACAACAGAAAAAAATGTTTTCCACTACTTTAGCCTTACTTTTCTCAGTTGAAAGAGATTTGAAATAAAAGTCAAACAATGAAAGCATTTGGCACCAGTATGACTTTTACTGCAGCTGTCCTTCTTTTGTTAGAAAAATCTTGAGCAAATGTAACTAAATGCTGAAAATTGGCACTCTCCTATTATTTCAAACAACTTATGAAATAATGACATCACAATTATATCTGGAGATACAGAATTATGACTTTTCTTATAACAGCTGAGTTGCTTTTAGGTAACAATCATTCCAATGTTAGTGCGGAATTAAGCAAAGATGTTTTGGGGGTTAGAGAACCCAAAATCTCCCCATGTCTTTTAATTCACCTGTCCTGTGGAAGACAAATTTGTCTTACTATTTCTTTTCTTTTTAAGTACTTGAAAACCAATTTGCAGAAATAATCTGATATTTTATAGTCTTAAAAGAAACTGGAATACGTGTATGTGCTCATGCATGCATATGTACACTGATACATAAGAAAAAATTAAAACCAACCTTTTTGCATCTTGACTTTAGACTGTAGTGCATATAAAAGGAAGAGGACAAGCCTGCATCATTGTCATGTTATTTTGTGTGGCCTTTTATTTTTCTTCCTGCTAATATCTCAATTTGTGGCTGGTTAGCAGGAAAATGAAACCTGCTGGTTAGAAATAGAGAGCAACACACATTTTTGAGTCAGTCAGGACTTCAGTCACACAGGTAATGTGGCTCAGCAGAGTCATTTTGGACTGCCACTGGCACAAGAAGCCAATAATTTGTGGGGGGTTTTATGCATGTAGCTAGACTTGATAATGAAGATTTTTAGTGCAAACAAGTGCTTAGAACCCACACTTATTTTCTGCAAGTTCAAAACAAGATTGTTTCATCTCATAGACAAAAATAGTGTTTTTCAAAGGATTGAGCTATATTGCAAATAGTTACTTAGAGTATTCTCTTAATTGTGGTATCATCATGCATTTAATGCTGTATTTTTTAAATGTCTTGAGCTGTACAAAATATATTATGTTGTGTCACTATGACATGCAGCTCCAAGGTAATGCAGAGAGGAGGGCATGGCTGGGTGCTTAGTCCTGGCAGTGTTTGGAGGGTCAAAGATGAAATCTTGTGCCCCTCATTCACAGAGGTGAGGTAACAAGGAGTCCCATGGGGAGGAAAGGGAAGCTGGTACCCAGGGATCTAGGAGTGGAATAAGATCCTCTGCCAGCAGCTTGTTCTGTTCCATCCCTCCCTGCACTGCTGGCCCTCACTGCAACCTGCATTTTTCCATCACCAGGCAGCTCAGAGCCCCAGGGTGTGGGCTGATCTGGGGAGAAGCAGGTTGGCAGCACACTGGGGCAGTCAGATGCACACACTGCAGGACGCCTGTCAGTCAGGGCCATGGGGATGAGGCAGACGGAGGGAAATTCAGCCTCCTGACAGCTGATGGGGAGCTGACAGCTCTGCTACAGACACCAAAAGCAATTGCTAGGTGCAGCTTTGTGGAAGAAAACGATCTAAGGCTGAGCGAGGCACGAGCTGTCGTACGAGGACTGGCGACAGCAGCATCAGCTGCCCTGCTGTGCACATCCCTTCTGAAAACCTTGCCTCAAAGTCTGTGCTTGATTTCTAAACCCACAGCAGAGAGTATGGACTGGGAGGTAGGTCCCAGGCAAACCTGAGTTCATCTGCTGGGGGTTGAATGGCAGCTGAAGGATTGTCAGCTGAAGTGGGTGGGAAAAGCCTTGACAGCCCAGATTCTGTACCTGCTTTAGAGAGACAGAACAACCTGCTTGTGCTGAGGGTGGCCCTGGGCAGTAGTGGGAAGGGAAAAGCAACCCCCAGGCTTGAGAGGTAGGGGAGAAATGTGAAAACCAGGTGGAGCTTTTATCTGCTGCTATTTTACTGACAGAATGGAATGTGTTCAGTAACAGCAACAGTAATATCATTGCAGACAGGTGCAGTTTAAATATAGTTTTCATTGAAGACCTTGCATTAGTATGGTGTTCAGCTCAATTTCTCTTTATTCTTATCCACTGACATCCTTTTGTATCACTCTGTGATACATTTCACCTTGGTCAGATGTTTTCAAACATATTAAAAAATATTTCAATTTACATTAGCTGAGCAAACAATACAAATCCATGATACATCCATGTTCTCTAAAGGAATGGGCAACTAACCCACTTAAGGATCAACATTTTAGGCTGAAAATCCTACACAATCAATATCTTCACATTTTCCAAGTCCTCATTTTCTAGAGGCAGATTTCTGAAATTATACAAAGAAGAACTGAATTACGGTATTGGATGTAAATTCCATAATTTGCCTACTAACAGTTTAGATTTGGAATAACTGTTTTACTACCTCAGAACAGGAGGAGTGAGAAGATGACAAAATCTGTGTAGTGTAGTGTAGTGTAGTGTGATGATCTAACTTTAGATAATATTCAGGTCTGCAATTCTGGTTCAGGAAACTTGGCTGATGTGTATCTTTTTTGGAAATACTCAGATTGGGAATTTTGTATAAAAGCACAGAACATGTAACTTCTTTTTAGGAATCTGTTAAACCTTATGGCTATTGATCCATTGCAGTCTTGTTTAAAATAGAAGCATACATAAAGGCAACACTTATGTTTAAACAAAAAAAATTAGGATTTTTTAAAGCAATGAATCTGAATTGAATTTATAAATATCCATGAACAAAACGGCATAATTTTCGTAGAAGTCTCCCAAGTTTTCTGAATGTTTATCCTTCCTCCAATCACTGGAAGAGTGGCTGCAGACTGTATTTATTTTATTTTCAAAATGTGATGAGACTAAGAAGTTTAGAAGCAGAATAGTTATTTAGAATATCTTTCAAATTCAGCACATTTGTATGCTTCATGCAAAGAGTTCTCAGATCAGAAAGAGAAATAAAATGGGAGAAAGAGATGGCTTATGTTTTTGGTGAAGAACTAAAGCTGAATTATGCTGTTCATTCTGTAATTCTTGATCTTATCACATCTTCCTGTGTGTTGTCTGTCTTGATAGGTAGAAGAATGACAGATGGCATCTGCCTGCATCTGAACAATATTAAAACATACAGAGGCACTCAGGGAGGATCCATTGTCCCAGTGAGGTGCCAGCCCTAGAAAACCTAAAAAAAAAAAAAAACCCTAAACCAAAAAAACAGCACAAAACTTGGGACTTTTTCTTCTGTCTTTGTGTTGCATGTGGATTTTATGTTTTTTGTTTTCATGTTTCATTTTTAAAATGGAAACATCTAAATATCTGCAGTTATAGAAATCATGTATCTGTGTAAAACAATTTATGAAAGGTTTTTCCTGATGATTTGACATTATGGAATAATGGGTTTCACTGCCAAAAATTTAGTATAGTCTTTTTTACTTCAATTGTTTAAAGTGTTTCACACTATTTTTTTTTTATCTGACACTCATTATCATTGCTTGATTTCCCTTATCACTTTTCTCTCCTAAATATTGCAACTGTTTTATTCTTTATCTCTTGCACTTCAGCTTTACATGTTCTATCTCTTTTACTTCATTATTTCCCATGACATTTACTTTCTGTCTTCTGCTTTGACTCTGTTCTCGAAGAAAAAATAAAAACCCAACCACCCCAAATTCCTCAAATGCAACACATTTTCACAGAATCACAGAATTGTTGTGGTTGGAAGGCACCTCTGGAGATCTTCTCATCCAAGCCCCCTGCCAAGGCAGGGTGACCCAGAGCAGGTGACACAGGAGTGTCCAGGTGGGTTTGGAATGACCTCCCTGGGCAGCTGTTCCAGTGCTCTGCCACCCTCAGTGTAAGGAAGTTCTTCCTCAAGCTGAGGTGGAGCTGCTTTTGGTTTTTGTTTATGGCCATTGCTCCTTCTCCTGTCACTGGGTGCCACTGAGGAGAATCTAACACCATCCATTTTCAGTCATCAGAAATCTCCATGTGCTCAGTGGAAGCAGCTGTGGCATTATTGTTCTGGAATGCTGATAGGACGGCTGCTAGGGAATAATCTTATTGGATTACTTAATCTTGTATCATCCCAAGATTTTCAAGACCAAGATCTATGAACTATGAATTATACATGAAATTAAATGGATGTATTTTCTACATGGAATAAACTGTCTTCTTAATCGCCCATTTGGAGTCCTATGACATTAACAGAACTTGCTTTATTAAATTATTGTAGATGGCAGACTCAGAATTAAATTATTATCATGGACTAGATGAAGGGAGACAGTTCCATGCACCCTCTTCCTTTAGCCCAATTGTCTATGATTATGCAACAAGTGCAAATCAGGTAGAACACTATTAAGTCTAGAGAAGAAAACATAAGGTTTCTGTGCTAAATGTTAATTGCTGAACTAATGGCAAGATATCTCTGAAAATAAAGTATCAAGAAGGTAGGAAAGAACACCTGAAGGTAGTCTAATCCAACCTGCTCCTCAAGACATTTTTCAAGAAGTAAACAAAACTGTTAGTTGCTGTTTCCCTGGTGACCCAGGCAAATATATATATAGAAAATACTAGATAGTTACTTCATTATTTAGACCAATCTTTTCTAGTGATAAGGAAAACCTTGATTATAGCATACCTCCATGACATACCTGGGCAGACATCAAGCAGATTAAGAGAATTTATTCAGATTTTGGAGGCATTCAAAGGTTCAAATGAGTGCTAAAGTTAAAAGCAGATAAATATTTTCTCATTTGCAAAAAACATTAGCCCCTTTCTTCCCTCATGATAGGATGGTTATCTGATTTTCACTTGCACAGCCGTATTCGATATTCAGGAAAATTCATCAAATTGTTCTTGAATTATCTTTTGCTCTGTGGTTGATTTGCATCATCTGGTGTTGTAAACACATTTTTTCCCTGACTGAAAACCAAGGCTAGGAAAGCACAACATTGCACAGAAAACACAATGCCACATGGTACAGTCAATTAATGAAGTTAGGGATTCTGAGATAGGACTGCAACATACAATATTTGGTCAACTATTTAAGACTTTGAAGATCCTCTTGAGCTCTTTAGAGCATCTTTACCATGCCTGAAGACAGAAATCTTTGGCAGTTGCCTAATCCAAATCTCAGGTTTGCTGCTCTCTAGACTGCATGTGAAGGAGCTTTTAAAGGTCTCTTAAAGTTCTCTTATAGGGCTAATTTAAATTGAAAACAGATAGAAAAAAACCTACTGCTAATGTTTAGACAGATGTCCCAAAGAATTTTACAGTAAATCTCCCAAAGTCTTTGGCTCAGTACCAAAGAGTGAAGACTCTTATGGATGTTGACAGAGTCGCTTAGATTTCTTCAAAATAATCCAGTGGCTTAAACCTCACACACATATGCTCAATGAAAGCAAAACAACCTCAGTAATGGGCCTAAACTGACCTGAAGCAATTCTAAAAGTTTCCAGTTACCTAACAATTCTCTGTTGTTTTAATAATGAAAAACAATCCATGTACTGTGGTTGCTTGAAAGATTCCTGATTGAACTGATAGAAGTAATAATTCACAGTGAACTTGACTATGTTTAAAATAGAAGCATACATAAAGGCAATAACTTATGTTAAAGCAAAAAAAAAATAGGTTTTTCAAATAGAAAAAACCTCTGGAGAGGTTTTGTTTTACAAATTCTTCAGAACATTAATTTCACATCATGTTCTTTAAAATGTGTTCTCTTTTATGTCAATAATTATTGAGGATGTGAGTGAATCAGAGTCTGAATCATTTAAGACCTCTACATCCATGAATAATGTTCACCAGTGACTATTTCTCAGGTCAATATTTATGCAGTAATTCCAACAATGAAGTCTTGTTGTGTTACAATAAAATAAACATTAAACAGCTTGTTCTGTATTGAGATGATTAGAAGAGGAATTCACAAAAACTAGGCTTCTCTCAGTCCAGTTAGGAGTTTATTATCCAAAGCTGTTGTGATAACAGTGTTATTTCAGTGGATAAAGGGCTGTTCAAGTTTCCTGGGATTTTAAGGTGAATTCAGGTCATTCATTACTTTTGTCAGCACTATAAATCTGTAGCATTAGAAAGAAATGGAAAGAGATAAGTATGCTACAAGTAGTACAAATAAATATGGAAGAGATCACTTTAACCCCCTAATTCTCCTTGTATGCAAATCTGTCTCCCTTCTTGACAGGAGCACAAAAATAAGATGGAAGAAAAACTCATCAAATTTCCTTTTCCAGCCATACTGTGTGCACTTTCATATGCATGAAGGACATCCTCTGAAGCTCTGAAGGTTTTGCAGTCTGTAGCTGCTCTTGGTTTTTTGAATGGTGGAGTTCACCAGTGCAAACAGCAGAACCTGGGAACTTGCCTAATAAACAATTTCTTGTAGAACGTGATTCAAAATCACTGTGATAGATAAACATCCCCAAGTTTATGTGTGACCTGTGGAAGAAGCTGTGTTGAAATTTGTGGTTCAGTTGCAATTGTAGTAGATCTTCTCAGCACCTTTGCATTGATTGTAGCTGGACATTTTTCTTTATCTTTTGTGCGTTCTTCTTTATATTATCAAAGGAGTTGAAAGAGTGAAAAAGAAGGGAAGCTATGCCTCCAAGTCTCAGAAACGGATAGTAGGATCTTCCTATTTCCCATTTATTTCTCTCAGATAAGTATTTGCCATGAAAAATGTAGAAAATTCATTTCCTGTTGCATAGAATCTAAACAGAAAATCTTGCTTGTTCATTGCATTGATTGCTCTGTTTTGTTAATGCCTTAATAGTTAGTCTACTTTTAGTTATAGAATGAAACCTGTTTATTCCTTTTCCTCTGGTAGGGGAAAAGCCATGGTAGAGGCCTTACACATTGAATTCTCTGTATCAGGAGGAGTTCTGATGGTTGTCTTGAGTGTTTATGGTGAGTGAAAAGCCACAGGACTTAACTCACTGGAAGTTTCATTAATGGGGAGAAAAGCTAAGCTACTGTCTGGAGCAATGTTAGAACATCTCTGGTTTGGGGTCTCATCAAGCTTCCTCAGATATACAAATAGTCAAATGTGAGTCTTATGAGGGATGGAAATGAGTTGTGCTATAATGGATTTGAGTTCTTGCTTTCCATAACTGGAAATCAACTTTTAAATAGTTTTTCAGGATTTTGAGGTTTATTGTGATCAGTACTAAAGTTTCACTTAGAAATCTTGGAAGGATCATCTTCCTAGTTATTCTAGTTATTCCCTCTTAAACATCTTGCCCTTTTGGAATGTATATATATTATTTTCATTATCAGATTGTGATGTCCAATGATACATTTAGAAAACATGCTAATAAAAACATGAAGGATCTGTCCAAGTAGAGGAAATAGATGAATACTTAAAAACCATTAGAAGACAATCCTGCAATGTCCTGTAGTCCTTTCTGTCATGACCTAAGTATCCTTTCTAGAGGGGAATACTCTTCTCTTTGTAGGACCTGATTAGCAAACTGTTTGAGACCTTAATTTTACCATTATATCTCCTGTGTCCAGAATCCAGCTTCAAAAGGCCCAAATTCAAAACAAGGTGTTGATGAGATGAGATGAGATGAGATGAGATGAGATGAGATGAGATGAGATGAGATGAGATGAGGTGATGTGATGCAGCCAGTCACCCTCAGGTAATTATCAGGGGACACACTTGGAATGCTCAGATTCCTTCTATTCCACGTGTACAGAGCCTGGCAGATGACACATCCACTCAAACCCTGCACTTACTATTAAGCACCTTTAGACAAACACAAGCAAAACCACTCTACCATAGTAACATTAGCTCCTACTCCCAGTGGGAGGCTCTTGCAGCTCTGGGGAGGGGAAGCATCAGCAGTGTGGGGAGCAGCACGTCCTGCTCTGAGCATCCTGCTGTCAGGACAGCTCCCTGTCTCACACCAGTGTTGGTGCAGATGAATTTCAGCACAGCTGGGAGTCCTGCTGCCCACTGAGCCCATCTATCTGTGCACAGCATAGGCTGACTGACACCCTTTAAGGCAAATGTAGAAAGTTTGCTGTAAAGCCTGGTATAGCTTCTGACATTGATGGATATGAATAGTGAGAAATGTCAGCTCAAGATGAAAAGCTACTGGTGAAACAGCATCCTCTGAACATATTCCTGTGATACCACAGCACACTTCAGCAGCCTTGACTTTCTTGACACAGAATTTGGTAACCAGCGCTCTAGATGTAACTTCAGCTGCATTATTTTCAAACAGTTGAAAAGGCTGTAGTCTGATCTGCAGAGTGTATTTTCGCTCCCAATGTGGAAAAAGGTTGTTTTTGTGCTGTTGGATACATGGAATATAATACATATACGTGTGCATGTTCAGGCATGTATGTGAGTCTGACTGTAACAGTTATGTATGTGGGAACAGGACATATTGCAAAGCAGCATTCCCTGTCATCATCTCATTTCCACCTAGCCAATAATCCAAATGCCTTGCTAAGAATGAAGAAAGACACCTATTTAAACAGGTACAGATTTTAATTATTTCCTCAAAACATTAGATTTTCTCTACAGAATTATACTTCCTGATCCTGAGAGCTGAACCACTGTATTAGTCCCTAAGTTGTGTCTTGGCTGATAAATCATCATTTGTTTGCATAGATGATGATTGCATTTATGCTTTTGAAAAATACCTAGACTTTGGCTCCTGACTTTTTATAGACATCTCTGATTTATGAAAAAAGTTTACAAAGAGAAAAAAGTTAATCAATCCTACCTAAGGACATTTAAAGTATGTTTCATACATCACTTGCTCTTTGTGATGTTTTTTAGGAAGAGATTTTTAAGCCATTATTTTAAAAAAGTTACTACTCTACTTGGATAGATTTCTAAAGGTAAGAATACTTCACATAAAAAAAAAAAAACAAAACAAAAAACCAAAAATACCGACAAAGAGACCTAAGAAGACATTTGGAAATTTTTACAAAGTTTTCCCTGTAAATGCAGTTGCTGCATCTGTTCCTTACATACAGCAGTTTGTACAACAGAACAAGTTTTAACAAATGTTGAAGATATGCAGCACTTACCACACTTGCAGGCCTTCCATCAAATAAAAAGCTTTTACCTTTAAACTGCCCCCTTTCATGCTGTAGGTATAGTGAACAGCTAAAGCAAACAGAGATATTTGAATATTAATGAGGAATATTCCTTTGCTGCTCAAGGTCTCATGTAATGCCTAATAAACAATACTGGCAGTCATGAAATTTCTTCTCTCTCCCTTTCTGTGGTGCTGAGCTATTATTTATAACTGAATTGCTGAGACAAAAATATTAGATTTAAAATTATTTGTATATTGCCTGGTTCATCTTGGGTGAATGGCTCTGGGACTGTTGTCTAAGCTTGTCACACAGACACTTTCTAACATACAATGAAGATAAAGACACTTCTATGGGATATTTCACAGAAGCTTAACTTTGGTGCACTGAATATTCTCCTCAGGATGCTGAAAATAACTAAAGCTTCTCAAGAACTTGTTTGTTTGTTTGTTTGTTTATTTTAAGGTTATATTGGCATATTTAGTGTTCCTGGGCTAAGAAGAAAAATTCTGTTTCCATTGCCTCTTGTAACTTCTGTTTGTTCTGGGCTTAACTAAGTGCATTTCAAGCATGGAGAAGCAACAGGACTGTGTGCAAGTCCATTGCCAGAGTGAAGTCAAAGCCACATATTTAATGCAGTCACAGAGTGGCTGAGGCTGGAATGGACCTCTGGAGATATCTAGCCCAACCTCCTACTCAATCAAGTCCCCCAGAACAGGTTGCTCAAGAAGTGTCCAGTTGGATTTTGAGTATCTCCAAGGATTAAGACCCCATAGCTTCTCTGGGCAGCCTGTGGAAAAAGGTAAAAAGCAAAAGGCAAAAAGTAAAAGTCATGTTGAAGAAAAATTTTCTGCATTTCTGTTTGTGCCCACTGCCTCTTGTCCTGTCAGTGGACACCACTGGAAAGAGCTTGGGTGCATCTTTTTCATTCCCTTCCACCAGGTATTTATACACATTGATAAAACACTCCCAAGACTTCTCTTCTCCAGGCTGAACAGGCACAGCTTTCTCTCCATGCATCAGATGTTATGGTCCTTGAATCATCTTTATGGCCCTTCCTCAGACTCTTGTGCAGGGGACCCCAAATCTAGTCCCAGCACTTAAAATTTGTCTAATGAGAGCTGACATGAGGGAAAGGATCACCTCCCTCTACCTGCTGGTGACATTTTTCCTAATGGAGAGCCATTCCTCCTGGTTATGTATAATCTGAAATTTTGCTGAAGGTGCCCTCTGTCTTGCTGTCCAGGCTATTAATGAAGATGTCACCTTCCTGGGACTGAGGCAGGGCTGACTTGTAGCTCCCCAGATCCTCCTTCTTGCCCTTCTGGAAGATAGGAGCAACCTCCAGTCCTCAGGAATTTTCCTGAACACCTTGACCTTCCAAAGACAGTTGAGAGTGGCATCCTGCCAGATCCTGTGTAAGTTCCACTCTGTTTAAAGATCCCCTAACCTGACCCTTCTCTACCAAGAGTAAGTCTGCCTTGCTCCTGACTTTCACTCAGGAGTTTGGGGTTCCTGAGGGCTGATTTTACTGGTGAAAGGGGGAGATAGAGGCATTCAGTACCTTGGCCTTTTCCCTCTCCTTTGTCACCAGATCCCCTGCCCCATTCAGCAGCAAGCCCACATTTTCCTGCTGTTTCTGTACTTGTACAAATCTTTCCTGTTGCCATTCACATCCTTCAGCAGATTTAACTCCAATAGATTTTTGGCTTTCCTAACCCCATCACATGCTCAGCAGTGTCCCTATACTTCTGCATAACTTGATCCTACTTCAACCTTGTGTGTTTCCTTCTTGAGCCTGAGCTTAATCAGGAACTCCTTGCTCAACTGTGCACGTCTTTTGCCACCTTTGTTTGACCTCCCAACCATGGGAATAATTATTGGGATAATTTCCAAACCTGTAGGTGGTGATCCCCCAAAATCAACAAGTACTCCTGCACCTCTCTTCTCTCCAGAGCTTTATCCCATGGAATCATCCAAGCAGTTCTCTGAAGAGGTCCTAGGCTGCTCTCCGAGGTCCAGGGCTGGGAATTCTTCTATTTGTGTTGCTTCCTCCCCTCAGGATCCTGAACTCCAGCATCCTGTGATCAAGCAGCCAAAGCTGCTCCCACCTCCAGATGCCAACAAGCTCTTGTTTGTCAGTAAGAGGTGCAGCAGAGCAAGTCCCCTGGCTGGCTCTGTGATCACCTGTTTTAGGAAGTTATTATCAATGGCTTTCAGAAACCTGGATTGCTTGTGCACTGCTGTGCTGGCCTTTCAACAGAAAATGGGATATCCAGGAAGGCCAGGCCTGTGAATGTGAGGATTCTTCTTTGAAGGAATGACCATCCTATGCCCTCTGACAGTGAGAGTCTCTCTTTTTTAGGTCAAGGCATGTCTGCAAAATATTCTGAGTTCAAGACAGCATACTTGCTTTTGCCAAAAATACCATGCATGTCTGCCTTTTATCTGGGATAATAAAGTTCTTGTTGTGCAAAGAAATGCAACTTTTGGAAAGATACATAGAAATATTTCCAGCATACATGGCTGGTTTTTATAACCAAGCCATCAGTACTCTGAAGGTAATGTAGGAGTTAAACTCAAAGAGTGAAGGACAAAGCTTATCTTGGATTTTGATTTCCCACTTGACATCTCTCATGTCTTTATTGGAATATCTCTCTTGGACAATGTCATATACCTCTGCTCAAACCTTGTCTTTTGCTAAGCAAAAGGATTTTATAAGAATTTACCTATATCTCCTTCATTCTTCATTTAGGTAATTTTTTTTTTTTTTGATAACTTCTATCCCCTAAATGAAACAGGATGCCACAAGGTATGGACTGTCTCTTATTTTGTGTTCCCATTTTCTTGAAGTAGTTCATGAGTCCTTTAATCTGCAGGATTAAACCTGCATTTCTGCTGCCCACCACCCCAGCCAAGGCTCCTTCCTGGGTCAGAGTGTTGGGGTCACACCACTTTTTCTAGTGAGTGTGGCAGGGCAGCAAAAACTCTCAGGACATGATGTGCTCAACCCTTGCCACCTCTGGCTGGGGTTCAGCACCACTCTGGCTTGGATTTCAATCTGTAAATGCAAAGCAAAGCCTATATGTCTCTGATAACACACAGTGAGAGGCTTTTGGGGACATTTTTTAAAATTATTATTGTATTTCAGATTTTTTTTTTTATTGTGTTATGCTATAAGTGATTTCACTGCCTACCTTACAGCAATATAATATGTTCTTATGATTTCTCTTGCAGCAAATTAAATATCTTTATGAAATTTATTAGTAATTCTTAGCTGCATCTATTTATTTTGGTTTAATGTCTTATTTTGAAATAAGATTAAATCAGAGATTACATGTGAGTAATTTTTTTCAGGGGATTAAATTTGCATTTTCATGGGGGTTTTTTCTAAAATTTTATTTCATTAAAATATGTCAGCAGTGTGACTGGTATTTTTAAAGACACAGAAATGCAGAAAGCAAAATCTATCTGTCCTCAGTAGTTAATGATCAAATAGAAATAATCTCATTGATTCTGAAGTAACTAAATTAGTGTCTTTGGATTTTGTGCCCTCTATTCAGGTTCAATTATCTGAAATTTAAACACTGCTTTTAATTCTCACTGCATTGATCCCATGGCTTAAAAGCACATGCTAATAAAATACAAATATGGGAGATGATGTATCCTTTAATATTTCTATTTATGCATTGAATGGGGTCACTTTTGTGCTGGGTCACTTGATGCAGCTGATTTCTGTAGCTGCAATACTAGATTTTGACCACTGAGTGTCAGACACTGAATAATCTTTTGACATTTTTTACCTTTATGTTTCACCCCTTTCCCTCTGCAGCAGTGTAGGAAAGGAAAATGCTGTGGCAGATCTTCCTATCTCTGCTTTAACCAGAAAAAAATATCCTGGTTATTTGATAGATTAAATTCCATCTCTCAGACAGAAAGAGAACAAATTTGGGCTTGCTAAAAAGAAAGCTTTACAGCACACACTACAAGTGCCTTTTTATATTTGTTATTTGTGGTACAGCATTGCAGAAAGTTGTAATTTATTGATAAGAGTTTGTGTGGGCAGCTAAACTCTCTTTCACAATGTCTCTGTTACAACCTGTTTGGTATTCCTCACAAACAGAGGATAGACATCACCCTAAATTACTTCTGAGAATTATTCTGGGGTTTATTAGCTGGGGCTGTGAGAGGAGGATACCCCATGTCTGTCTGTGCTGTGTGCTGAGGATGTATCTGTGCTGGACAGTCTTGGTGAGGGCTTTGAGGACTTTCTTGGGGGAGACAGAATTCAAACAAAGCAGCAACTTCTTAGGGCATTCAGTTTCCTTTTCCCCTGAATTTTAACTATTGTAAATATACAGATGGAACACTGACAACCTTATGGCACTGCTGCTGCCACCTTGGCCAGTCCATTGCCAGAGACATAACTGAGGCCAGAGCCTGGTATCAGTGAATAATATTCATTGCTGTGTGAAAATGAAAGGACACAGTTGAGGCAGCCACCACTGCAGCCAACAGAGCTGCTACTGAAGTAGCTGTCCACTTCAGCTTCCCAATGCTTTTTGTTAAGTCTCTGGCTTTCAGCTGATCATACCTGCTGAGCTTACACTCCTCTCTTGCTCTCTTGGTGCCTTCCCTTAGTGTGTCTGCACAACAAAAACAGGGGTCTCTCACACTGGAAGAAATGAAAAGGCAGGAAAAACAAGGAAGAATTGATAAATACTGAAAATCTGAGCTAACCTGCAGCTAAGAGATGCCAGTGACTGTGGCTGGGAGCAGAGGGAGAATCTCAGGGGACACAGGGCAGAAATAGGTGGTACAAGGGTAGGGGATATAATTGTTAGGTGTGTCTACACTGGATATAAAATCCTTGGCTTTGTTTCAGCTTGTGCAGAAGAAAAAAGTACAGCTTTGTGCAATGAAGCTTAACTACAGAAAAATACCTAAATCAGCATTGCCTTTGCAACCTGGTCACTAATGGATGTTTAGAAGTCTTGGTAATGGCCATTTAAAAGTTTTTTGTAAGATCACTCCAGGAATTTAGAAAATTATGTGGAATCTCTATTTTTGCTACAGAGCTAAGATGCTATGTTTATAAGTTATGCATATGACTTTTTCTTTTTTACTTTTCTCTGCTACATGATGTCGTAAAGGGTTAAACACCTTTTGGAAAACCACTTGAAAAGCAAACTAAACTGGGCCCAAATGTCTCTGTGCCTCAGCTTCCTTCCCCTCTGCAAAGTGTCTTTGCTCTCATCTCTCAGGAATACTAGAGAGATAAATTAATAAATGACTGTGGATCTGTTACCATGAAATGACATCATCACGCAAAATTCCAGGAAATAATGAATAACTTCATACTTGATATAACATTGATCTGTGACACTGAAAATAAAGTCTGAGCCATCCCTTGATAGGAGGTACATAGAAAGGTTGAATTAAAGTTTGTACATCAGCTGTTTTGCATGTCAAATGAGCCTGGGACGTGATTCTATGGCCATATCACATTGTGTACTCTGTCACACAATAGAGTATTTCATCTCACAGTGCTTGTAGACAAAAGGGTTGGATAAAATTAGGACCTCTTTTTTTTTTTTTTTTTTTTTTTTTTTTTTCTAATTATCTAACTTATCTTAAACTTTTTTTTTAACATGATTTTTAATCTCACAGCTCAACTGTGAAAAGGCAGCTCCTGCTTCCCTAAAAACAGGGTGTTGGTCAATTCACTGTCCACTGAGAACAAATGTTTCTGACAATATTTTCCTCAGTAATGATCTCTCTTCTATTTTTCTTTCCTTCATCTATCAAACACTAGATAACCTGTTTTAGAAATGCAGTTTTCAATTTCAAACTGGTTAATGCAGCACTTTCATCACAATTCAGTCCTTTGTAATTGGATCCTTTATAAAATTGCCCAAGGAGGAATATTTTTTCCAAGAGGTATGAGTAAAATGCCATTATGAGGATCTAACAACAAAACCAAGAGTTTTCACTCAAAAAGGAATAGTCTGACCTGATCTGGGAACACTGTAGTAAATAGTTAAAAATCAATCTATTTAGTTTAAGGCTTCAAGGTAGTAGGAGAGGACAGAGAGAAGTGCTGGACTGCAGGTTTCTCTCCCTAGTGAGAAGAGTCTTCCATAATGTCTGCTGCCCACATGGAGGCTCAGTGTGCTTACTCCATTCAGGTGGTTGTGTGGCTGTCTGATCTACAAGGCAGTTTACATTCTGCCTTGCTACTCTTTGTGAAAAATTCCTGCACAGTGCAAGGTAGACTTCAAAATTCCCTGTGCAGTCCCCTCAAGGAGACTGACCCTCTGTTGCCAGCACTATCTAGCTTTTTCCTCTTCAAGAAAAAGAGAGCAGCTGAGGCAAAATGTAAACCTTACAATGAGAAAAATGATTAACTGAAAATTTAATTGATTAGACAGGAACAGGGCCTTAATGCTGCAAGCCTTGCCTGCTAGCCCATCTTCTCACTTGGGTGGTGCTGCAGTTCACATCTCTGGTTGTAACAAGTACAAACAAGAAGGTAGAAGCAGATTACACAGACTTTTAATGTCTGAAAATGTATTTAAATGCTCGATGTCACAGAATCCAGTGTGTTTTCAGAATGGGCTATAGGGATAATGATAGGAAACTTGCATTCTGCTCCTGGTTGTACAAAGCAGGACTCAGAATTACACATATGCAGGTGGCTTTTGGTTCAAGTCTGTGACCCCCTGGATCCCACTGATCTCAAGATTTTGGTGGTCTGAAAAAGGCAATCCAGACCTCTGTCTAGAGGGTGGCACACTTAAACAGGTGCTAGGGAGAATCTCCTTCCCTTTCTCCTCCACCCCTTAAAAGTCACATCTGGCTAGAAGCTCTGCAGGTTTGTCTAGGTCTGCAAGCAGAGGTAGCTCCTGGGAGACAGGAAGGCAAACAGTTGAAACAGGGAAAACAATAAGCTCCAATTAATTTAGACAGGACACTGTTGGTCTCTGTGGACTGTTTTGAAGAGATCTCAAAGGAGAGCTTAAAAAGGCAGCTTTATTGCCTGGAGGCTTGACAGAAGTTAACACTTCTCCTTGAAAAGCGCAAGTCAAAATGGATGGAAATTGCTACATCTAAAGCACGGATGAGTTTGGTGGATGAATCACTAGGAAAAAACTTTACAGACTGTTTTGTAAGAGGACAAGCCTAGGGAGCTCCCTACTGGTCTTTAAGTACCTATGAAGCTGTTTGATTCAATATTGCAGTAATTGTGAAAACTATGACAATGGTCTTGAGCCAGATATGCATTTTGCTTTGTAATAAAAGCCATGTAAATCTCTGATACTGAGGTACTATGGAATGCCAAAATCTCCCCCAGAATAACAAACAAAGGTAGTTAGCATCAGGTCAATTAAAATGTGCTTGAATGTTTTTGTTTTTGTTTTTAAACTTTTAAATTCTTTGTGATGTAAATAAAATCAAGAAGTTCTCTTTAACTTAGGAATAAACTTATTTTATTTTAAACCCCATGCAAATAAGATCCTAGCGCAGTTTCAAGATTAAAATTCTTTCTGAAATCAGAAAATTTGTAAAATTATCTCAGGTCCAGTTTTGACTATTTGATATTTTAGAAAAAACAAAAAAATTGTCTTAATAGCCTCTCAACTACCTCTGCTCACCCTGCCAGGATTATTTTACTTCTCCTAGTAAGCCTTGCAGTTGAAGGTGAGACACTATTAAGCTGCAGGCAGATGTGCATTGTGGCTCACAAGAGTTTTTATTAATATGAAGTTCCTATCTAGTGAGAGCACAAAATCCTTCCAGTTTCCATAATAGAATCCACTTCTGAGCAAAGGTAAGGTGCAGAAATATCACTGCTTGTTATGAGGAGCAATCAGCCAGCCAGACCAGGACAAAAAGGGCTTATCTTGCAGTAAATTAATTTGAACAGAAAACTATTTTGGATTGAAATCTAATCAAGTGTTTGAGACAGTTCTGTTTGGAAAGGGCAGATGATTTTCACTTTGAATTGCTTCATTGCAAAATCTCTGCCAAATTATCTTGCTGGCAAGATGGAGCCACCTGGCATTTCTGAATGGCTGCTGGGACTGGCTGCATGCCAAAAATTTGCCAGACTGCAGCGATTAGTTTTAAAGAACTTGGCCTATGCTGTTCTTTCTCTGTGCAATGTCCTTGGGTCCCCAAATCCAGGCAGATTCCTGTACACTTATCAGGATGGATGTGGAGCTTTTGGAGTTAGAGCGGATGCTCTTGCATCTGCAGTTTTGGTCACCATGGGGTAACGTGGCCAACTTCTGGTGTTCCCAGGAATCTCCTTGCTTTTTGCCTTCAGTCTTCAGCTATGAAGTATTTGTTGAAAGGCAGAAGTTGTGCATAGCTGCCTTTCAGTTTTGTGGGGTAATTATTCTTCTGGAAATGAGAAGGTTGCTGTGCTGAGAGGCCACAATGGGAGGCACTGGCATTCTTGGCTCCACATTCATTGTGAATATCCACAGTGAAGAGGCTCCTGCAACCACTGATTAGGAGTGACCTTTATTACAGGACATTTTTTCCTTAGCAAATATGTAGGTTTGATAAAGCTCCCACATGCTGAATAATGACCCAAGGCCAAGCACCAATTAATAGTCTAGTTTATAAATGGAGAAGGAAACAGAATCTGCCTTTTAGCCTTTGAATAGCAAGCCTGCTTTAAACAGCTTGACTGTCATCTCTTTAAATTCACCTAGAAGATCTGTGGGCTTCAGCTCATTGCCTCTGTGAATCCCTGCACTCCCGGGCAAGTTTTCCAGGACCTTGGTGTAAAAGAAGCTTGGGCCTGCTATTTGTGTATTACTGAAACTTCTTTCAAAACTGCTGTGACAAGTAGAACAGAACCATTATAAAGCAAGAATTTTGGGAAATGTGCCTTTGGAACTTTTTAGGAAGGAGGAGGAGAGACCATCTGTTTTGCTTGTCACAATTCTTGTTTGTTTAAGATGTGAATTGCCAGAAATGTGGAAAGATTGGGTACAACGACAAGTGATAGAGTAATTTTCACACTGGACTTATGGGAAGCATGTGTTGTCCATCTGTGTGATTCTCATTTCATGCAAATTTAGGAAATATAGTCTTATGTCTAATTGTCCAAAGGTAGCTCTGAGCATTCAAACAGAGGAAAGATACCACTCCATATCGTCAGTGGGCCTTCCCTTGGCTCTGTCACACGCCGTGCAGAATGCTGCTTGCTGGAAACTACAAATCACAATAAACATTTATATTTAGAAGCCCATAAAATAATGTTTTGTGGCCTGCAAAACACTTCAGACCCATGCTTAGTTTTTCCTGGAAGGTGAACAGGATGCCACAAGTTTCCTGACCCTCCTGAGCAGGTGTTACCATCCTGCCCTGAGTCTTGTGCTGATGCCTGCTGGATCCTGATGCTGGGGGATACTGGGAGAGGCTGGTGAGAGTCTGCAGGCTAGAAAATACAGAGCTGTACATGGTTAAAGCTTAAACAAGGCATTTCTGAGCTTCTGGGAAGAAGCTTCATTTTAAGGTTTGTTTTGGGGGAGGAAAGTGTTTATTTGCCTTCTTAAAAAAGAAATCACACTCCACAGAGGGTGATGGAAGCTTTACCTGGAGCATATTGCATTTTTCAGAGCTCGTGAAAATGATGCTTCCCCTTATCTACCCTAAGCAGTTTCACTGAATAAGTCCCAAAAGATACATTTCCCCCCCTCTTTTTTCCTTTTTATCAGTTCATGGTTTGTCTACAGACTGCAAACTATTCTTTTTTTATTTTTTTTTTGCCCAGTGTGACATCTGGAAATGTGACTAGAAATAATTCTTAATTCTACTGTCATTGAAGGTCAAGCATTCCCTATTTAAAATACAGTTTTTTTGAGAGTGTTCAGTCGAGGATTGCTTCAGTGCTTGATCTTGTAGAAAGACAAAAGAGATCCACATGCAGTGAATATGAGATTCAGCTTGGAATTTCTATTGGAAGTTCCCATGGAATATATTCCTTTGTTGGTGATTCTTTAAATAGTACAATGCCAGCAGTACCAAAGATTTAGGTTTGTGTGTTGTTGCTTACTGAACCCTCTTTAGACAGACACCTTGGTTCTACATACAGCCTTTTAGGATTTTTTTGACTGTCTGTTGCTGTGGTTTGGATGATTTCAGGGTGATTCCCATTTGTGATTTTAAAAATACTCTATTTATAATATGGTGCATCATTAAATCAGGAAAAAACAACCATGAAAGAAGACAGATTTTTTAATAAATAACAATATAGTGATGATAATTTGTAAAGACACTGGAAAATCTTCAAAATCTGTCTGGATTTTGAGGAGAGCTCTGTTGTATTGTGAGCAGAATGGAAATCTTGTTTATAATGCTTGTGGGTCAGTTCTGTGATATCTGATGTCAGAAAGGCTGTTGATAAATATAGGAAAGAGTGGAGAAGGACTCCAGGCTTTGGCTGGGTCAAGAATACTGCTATATATAATAAATCTCAGACACCTTTAGGTATACAAAGTAAGGTATATGGTGAAGGAGAAATTGACTGACTAAAGGACAGATAGAGACCATCACAATCAAAGAAAATGAGAGATTAAGCAGAGCCTTAGCTTGCTGTGGGTCTCACATGGTGAAGGGACAGAAACTAGAGAAATTAAGTCTTGTGTATCCAGCAGGACTAGAAAGAGAAGCAGGGAAAAGATAGAAATCCATATTACATTTACTGAGGTAGAAATCCATATTTCATAGAGCTGCTCATTATTAAGAGAGGACTCTGAGAGAAGGAGAATGGAATATGTTTTCTTTTATCCAGCAGGATTATTTAATAAGTAGGTTTGCTGTTTTTCAGGTGGGAGAGGCTGGGGAAATGTTTCAAGTGTCTTTTGGTGGCAGTATCAAGCTGCTGGTTTTGGTGGAGGTGGGAATCAAAGATGGAGGAGGACAAAAGGAAAGAGAAAAATTAAGGTGACAGAAGAGGGATGCTCCTGTGCAACTCAAGATGGATGGACTCCAAAGTGAGGAACAGCAGCACTGTGAAACACAATCTTTTTTTCTCTGTGTGTGTCTGTTTGTCTCTAAAGCTGAGCTCTGTGTCAGCCTTCTACTGAAATGTCCTTTACATTGAGGAAAGACTGATCTAGACTTAATTATCTTAGGAAACTGGAAGCTCTTTTTTTTTTTTTTTTTTCCTGTCCTAGAGTACTTGTTAAATCTCCATAGTGATTGAGTACAATAAAGCTTATACAATTCTTAGATATGTGTACTTTGAGCTTTAAATAGTAAATTGTCTGAATATGGTACAACTGTTTAAAAATTTTAAATGGAACATATATTTTATATGTGGCTGCCCAGTAGAAACTGCTCCATAATTAAGGTTTTTCTCTCTTCAATGTATGTAAAATGCATTTTAAAAACACTTAAATGTAATTTTATGGATTCTAGGTTTGAAGACAAATTTATATCTCTAAGATAAACACAGCAGCCAATTTGCAACAGGCAATAACTTATTCTTCTTTTTATACAGGAAACTTGATGTCTGAAAGAGTGAACTGCACTACTAGCTCTGCTTCCTCTTTCTTTGGATTATGTAAGGATGTGTTTAAACTCTAGTTGGTTTGCTGAAACCTTAATGTTTTCTTTTAAGGCTTTCATCAAGCATTACCTAATTCATGTAGAACATGGAATTCAGGAGATTTGAATAAACTACTTGTGGCTGTCCATGTTTTAATCAGACAATGTTGAGCTATATGTTGCTATGTTACTGCTCTGTCTTTGTCTTTGCTTGCCTTCAGCAGAAATAATCTTTCCCAAAGCTGCACCATGCTCCTGCCACACAGCAATGTGCTGTATAGATGTGTCCTACAAGCTGAAGTATCTCTGTGTTGTAAGCTGATTTAAGGAAGCAGGAAAGAAGAGGTACACCTCCTCTCTTCCACACCCAAAATATTGTGGAATCTGCAACAACTTCAGAAATTCTTGCATGTTGCTGGAGGTGGTTTTAGTTTTCACACCAGAAGTAATTTAATTTCAGCACTTAGAGCCCAAAAAGCTCCAACATATTGCTAGCGTGCAAAAATTCCATGTGTGCTAAAAAACAACAGCATATGGTAGGGTGGGGTGTGACCAAAATGAACATAGTTATCACATTGTGAACTTTCTTTTTAGAGACTTGATTAAATAAGGAAGAGGGGGGCAAAAGGGGGGCATCTAGGACAAGGACCTGGAATCCTCTTAGAGTCTGTCCTTTCAAGTGTTATGTAGTGAATGGGAAGGTTCATCTTGCATAAACTGGGGTTTAAAATAGGAGACTGACATTCCATCTGAACATGAACACTTAGAGACAAAGGAAAGGTGGAAAGAAGGCAAGATGTCTCTGGGGTGAATTGTTAGAGGAGAATGGTGGGACATGCAGGCCAGAGGGAGCTTCAGCCCTCCCCGTTTGGTCTTAGAAATTAGGTAGATTGGGATTATTTGGTTTGAATTGGGTAGAACAAGTTTTAAGGGGGTGCATACGCTGGGACTGTGTATTTCAGGATGTTTAACAACCTTACCATCAGTTCTCCTCAGCAAAATTGTATGCTGAGGTAATTGTAGAAACAAATAATTGAAGCAATCTCAGATTGTGACTATAGATACATCTACGGGGGGGGATTTGGTTGTTTTTGCTGGGTTGTTGTTGTGTTTTTTTTTTTTACTCAGATCTCTTTTCTGTTGAATATTTGAGACCATATCAGGTCCCCATATAGGAGCACCTAAAAATTGCACAAATCAAAATCAGAAATATTTCTGGAAACTTGGGTCCAGATTCTTGATTTATCCTTCTGAATCCCTGGTTGCAAGGTTGAAACCCATTGAAACAGTAAGACCAAGAAGCTCAGGTGACCAATATCAATATGCTCAGGTGACCAATATCAATATTCAGTTGTTCTGTGTGATTATGTGGCTGCCCCTAAAACCCCTTAACGAGTGTGTCTGCCTTGACTTGTCAGCGTAGGATACCTGCCTAGTTTACTTTGTTCTTGTCTGCCTTTTCTGTCCTCTTCTGTAAATACATAAAGAGAAGCAGAATCCTTGTTTTCTGGCCCACCACAAACTATTCTATCTGGTTTTCAGGAGTGAGTGCCATGGCAGCTCACCTTTGCAGGCAGTGCCCTTTGCAGGTTATTTTGCTGCCCAGTGCTTGGCTCTCTGCACACCCATCACTGCTGTCCTGGGTGGCCAAGGAAGATGTCTTCAATTCATACTCCCAGTTAAACAATGTCATTTCTGCTGCAGAGGCAGAAATCACTGGGCCAAGTGAGATGTACAATGCAAAATGTGTCTTTATGTTCTGCATGCAAGTCTGTCAGATGGCTGAAAGTTAAAAGCAGTCCTAGTTTGGCTCTGTTGTTGATTAATTGGTGATTCCTGTGAACCCTGTAATCTACTCTTGTTTTTACTGGTGAATTTCTTCATGCTTTTTGTTGTTCCCTTTGTCTTCCCAAGTGAGTGGTCATCCTTGAGCAGCCTTAAAGGTTAGAGCTTGGCCCAGTTTTCTCTATGTTCCTGCAATGCCAAAATAACAATTCACATGAAAGCCCATTTTCTAAGCTAAGAACAGAAAATTACTTTGGATGACTTTGCAACTTTAGAAAACCTTTGATTTTTGCCCAGAAAGGCCATTGCTCATGTTGATTATGCTGGCTGAGACAAAGTATCTTTTCTAGAAGAAAACCCAGGTTATTCTGCAGAACAATAGGGTCTGTCAACGTGTGACAAGGCTTCCATATCTCGAGGGGAGGATCCAGTTGATGCAACAAGGTGTCAATCAGGATGCAGAGCTGCAGGAAGTTAACTCATGCGTATTCCAGGGCTGTCCAGATCAGATGAAGGAAGTGCCAAAAGAGCTTATCCATCATAACCAGCTGAGAGATGAGCTGTGTATGAAAGACAGGACAGCTTGAAGGGCCCTGAATGGTGCTCTCAGGAGAGGTGTCCCTCAAGGGACAGGGACATGCTTCATGTCCTTGTACAGTCACTTGAAGCAACTTGACGTGAAAATACTAAATAAAACATGCAGAGCCCCCAAGAGGGCATTTCAGTGGAGAGCCCAAATGGGAATTATCCAGCCTTTTAGCAGGTGTAGGGCCCTGCCTGGCAGTGGCATCATGGATGTCTCCTGAGCCTTCCCAGCGAGGCAGTAATGGATCTGCAGCTTGCCTGGTAGTCTGTCATAGGCTGTCAGCCACGGCTGGGAGGAGGGACGGCAGCCTCTTTTGTTCCCGTGTCAAGCATGCAGAGAAGGGACTCCTAAGTAGATAATTCAAGGGGAAACAGCTGCTGAGTTCTCAATTCTCCATGACTCTCTAATTTTGCTTTCTTCTCTTAATGTATTTGCCTGCTGTTGGATGAACGCTGTGTGCTGACAGTCCAACAAATAAAGAAATGCTATAAACTTCCCTGAAAAACTACTCTGGAGTGTAGCTATTTTGATGCTTATGGGAGGACAAGTTGAAAGGCTTTCTTGAATATGTAGGGCCATGGATGGATAATTTTAAACTCCTTTACAAAAAGGGCATGCTCACTTAATTTCCTTAGTCCTGTTTTTTTAAACCAAATGGATTATTGCAAACTCCTCTGGCTCTGTGATTGTGAAGGATTTTTTTTCCTCTTTTAAAAAGCCTCAGCACTTGACGTCACTTGAATATATGAATATGTAATATTTCACTTAAATAAATGTTTGAATTATGGCCTGAAAACACAAATCCTGTAGACATAAACAGGCAAGACTGCTGGTAAACAACCCTTCCCACCTGATTAATGCCATGTAACTTTTAGGCTTGTATCAGGCTTCTCCCTTGTAGGAGTTGGTTGAGAGTACTCGGATGTTTGTATCACTTAGCAAACTGCAAAAGCATCCGTGAACTCCAGTAAGAAAAACTTGTCTTGGACAGTTTGTCTCTGTAAGAGAATGACTGGCTACATAAATATAAACCCATCTTACCTCTTCCTGCACCATTGCTTCAACAGTGGCTCTACTGAGTGCCTCAAATTCACGATTTGCAATTTGTAATTACCTTGAGCCTGGCTGACCGTGGCGCTGGGGTGTGTTTGGGGCTCTTTTTTAGGGTTGTTTTTGTGTGTATGTGTGTCTTTTCTGCACGCTGTGTCCACGGCGGTTTTTGGGGCTCCGGCGGAGGCGCAGGTGCAGTTGCGCACAGTGACCAGCAGATGGCGGCGTTGGACCGGGCAGGCGGCGCCCGGGCTGGTCCAAAATCGGGCGGAGCGCGCGCTGTGTCCCAGCGCAGTGTCCCATCCCTGTGTCCCATTCCTGTGTCCCATCCCTGTGTCCCATCCCTGTGTCCCATCGCTGTATCCCATCCCTGTGTCCCATCCCTGTGTTCCATCCCTGTGTCCCATCCCTGTGTCCCATCCCTGTGTCCCAGCTCTGTGTCCCAGCGCTGTGTCCCATCACTATGTCCCATCGCTGTGTCCCATCGCTGTGTCCCATCGCAGTGTCCCATCCCTGTGTCCCATCCCTGTGTCCCATCGCTGTGTCCCATCGCTGTGTCCCAGCGCTGTGTCCCAGCGCAGTGTCCGAGCGCTGTGTGTGACGGATGTGTCCCAGCGCTGTATCCCATCGATGTATCCCATCCCTGTGTCCCATCCCTGTGTCCCATCCCTGTGTCACATCGCTGTGTCCCATCGCTGTGTCCCATCGCTGTGTCCCATCCCTGTGTCCCAGCGCAGTGTCCCATCGCTGTATCCCATCCCTGTGTCCCATTCCTGTGTCCCATCCCTGTGTCCCATCACTATGTCCCATCCCTGTGTCCCATCGCTGTGTCCTATCGCTGTGTCCCATCATTGTGTCCCATCCCTGTGTCCCTGCTCTGTGTCCCATCCCTGTGTCCCTGCTCTGTGTCCCATCGCTGTGTCTCATCACTGTGTCCCATCCCTGTGTCCCATCCCTGTGTCCCATCGCTGTGTCCCATCGCAGTGTCCCATCCCTGTGTCCCATCCCTGTGTCCCATCCCTGTGTCCCATCGCTGTATCCCATCGCTGTATCCCATCCCTGTGTCCCATCGCTGTGTCCCATCGCTGTGTCCCTGCTCTGTGTCCCAGCGCTGTGTCCCATCGCTGTGTCCTATCGCTGTGTCCCATCATTGTGTCCCATCCCTGTGTCCCTGCTCTGTGTCCCATCTCTGTGTCCCATCCCTGTGTCCCATCGCTGTGTCCCACCCCTGTGTCCCAGCTCTGTGTCCCATCCCTGTGTCCCATCCCTGTGTCCCATCATTGTGTCCCATCCCTGTGTCCCATCCCTTTGTCCCATCATTGTGTCCCATCCCTGTGTCCCTGCTCTGTCCCATCCCTGTGTCCCATCCCTGTGTCCCTGCTCTGTGTCCCATCCCTGTGTCCCATCACTGTGTCCCATCACTGTGTCCCATCACTGTGTTCCGGCTCTGTGTCCCATTCCTGTGTCCCATCCCTGTGTCCCATCCCTGTGTCCCATCCCTGTGTCCCAGCTCTGTGTCCCATCCCTGTGTCCCATCGCTGTGTCCCATCGCAGTGTCCCATCGCTGTGTCCCTGCTCTGTGTCCCATCACTGTGTCCCATCACTGTGTTCTGGCTCTGTGTCCCATTCCTGTGTCTCATCCCTGTGTCCCATCCCTGTGTCCCATCCCTGTGTCCCATCGCTGTGTCCCATCACTGTGTCCCATCCCTGTGTCCCTGCTCTGTCCCATCACTGTGTCCCATCCCTGTGTCCCTGCTCTATGTCCCATCCCTGTGTCTCATCACTGTGTCCCATCACTGTGTTCCGGCTCTGTGTCCCATCACTGTGTCCCATCACTGTGTCCCATCACTGTGTCCCATCGCTGTGTCCCATCGCTGTATCCCATCCCTGTGTCCCATCCCTGTGTCCCATCGCTGTGTCCCAGCTCTGTGTCCCATCACTATGTCCCATCCCTGTGTCCCTGCTCTGTGTCCCAGCGCTGTGTCCCATCACTATGTCCCATCTCTGTGTCCCATCCCTGTGTCCCATCGCTGTGTCCCACCCCTGTGTCCCAGCGCAGTGTCCCATCCCTGTGTCCCATCACTGTGTCCCATCGCTGTGTCCCAGTGCAGTGTCCCATCTCTGTGTCCCATCATTGTGTCCCATCCCTGTGTCCCTGCTCTGTGTCCCATCCCTGTGTCCCTGCTCTGTCCCATCCCTGTGTCCCATCACTGTGTCCGATCACTGTGTCCCATCACTGTGTCCCATCGCTGTGTCCCATCGCTGTATCCCATCCCTGTGTCCCATCCCTGTGTCCCATCGCTGTATCCCATCCCTGTGTCCCATCCCTGTGTCCCATCGCTGTATCCCATCCCTGTGTCCCATCGCTGTGTCCCAGCGCAGTGTCCGAGCGCTGTGTGTGACGGATGTGTCCCAGTGCTGTATCCCATCGATGTATCCCATCCCTGTGTCCCATCACTGTGTTCCATCCCTGTGTCCCATTCCTGTGTCCCATCGCTGTGTCCCATCGCTGTGTCCCATCCCTGTGTCCCATCATTGTGTCCCATCCCCGTGTCCCTGCTCTGTGTCCCATCGCTGTGTCCCATCCCTGTGTCCCTGCTCTGTGTCCCATCCCTGTGTCCCATCCCTGTGTCCCATCCCTGTGTCCCATCCCTGTGTCCCATCGCTGTGTCCCATCCCTGTGTCCCATCATTGTGTCCCATCCCCGTGTCCCTGCTCTGTGTCCCATCGCTGTGTCCCATCCCTGTGTCCCTGCTCTGTGTCCCAGCGCTGTTCCCTGTGTCCCATCCCTGTGTCCCATCCCTGTGTCCCATCCCTGTGTCCCATCCCTGTGTCCCTGCTCTGTGTCCTATCGCTGTGTCCCATCCCTGTGTCCCATCCCTGTGTCCCATCCCTGAGTCCCATCACTGTGTCCCATCCCTGTGTCCCATCCCTGTGTCCCATCGCTGTATCCCATCCCTGTGTCCCATCCCTGTGTCCCATCCCTGAGTCCCATCCCTGTGTCCCATCGCTGTGTCCCAGCGCAGTGTCCCATCCCTGTGTCCCAGTGCTGTGCCCAAGTGCCGTGTGTCCATCTGTGGGACATCCTGACAGAAACTCCCCACAGTACCAAACTTGCCTTTTCCCCTCCCTACACACCGTCACAGAGGTGAGGACAGGCACAGCATTATCTGGTTTATTTGTGTGTGATTGAGAACCAAGAATGTGTTCATGTTGCCAAAGATCTTCCTTGCTTTCCCCTGACAGGCTGCAGGGCAGGGCCCTCTGTTCCAGGGTTTTGGTTTGAATCCAAGATGATGTTGTGGCCTAAGCAGCACAGGGTGGTCTCAGAGCTCACAGATTGTTTCCTTTAGGATGGGATTGAGAATTCCATATGCAAGAAGCACAGAGGACAGTCACACCCCAAACACATCTGCTACAGCTGTTAAGGCCCCCAGACCCCAAGATCTGAGATTTGAGACTTGACTGAAGACACACCCCCCCAAAACCTTCCATGTGGGCACTCTTGGCTCCAGCTGTTTCTCTGTATGGATCTGCTCCTTTCAGGCTGTGACAAATGTTGATTTTCACATAGATTGAACTCACTGTGGTGTCAGCTGACAGAGATAGTGGCCCATAGGGGAAAATGAACCCCTCCAGTTTGGATACCTGCCTTTGCATCAGGTGGGTGATGTGGATACACCCCATGGGGATGAAAGGTTCTGGTTTCCAAACACACAGAGGCCATGTGGGCATCTTGCTGACTGTGCCACTTGTGATTTGCACTACTGGCTGTTCAGAGAAGAGATTCAGGAAATAAATCCTTTTTTTTCTTTGTTGTTTCACTTTTATTGCATGGTCTCAGGCTTCCCACAGACTCAGGCAGGTGTTTCTGTGAGAGTTATGCTGAGTTATGCCAGCTTTGAAGGCTTTTTTTCACCCCCGCCTTAAGCTTGTTACCATCCCTCTTTTAAATCCAAAGCAAAAGCTGTGGGGACACATTGAGAAATTTGTTCTCATCTGCACTCTTTAGAAAAAAGCCCTCAGAGATCTAGAAAATGGTGGTGCCTTCCTTCTGCAAGCTGGCATTGCTTGCTAACACTGATACTTTTTGTTATAGACAGCCCTCAACATGATATTTCTGAAAAGGAAAGTTTTAGTTGCTGGGTAGAAGAGAGTTAATAATCCTGAATTTATTTAAAGGTTATGTTTTCTATATTCATGTGAAGTTATACTCAGTGGTGCATAGAGATGAGTGGAAAAATCTGTGAAGCCTCCAACAACTTGGTGAGTGGGCATCCAACACCTCCTTGCTAGAACATATTCCAGGATCATTGCAAAATACATTTAAGGTAATTTGCAAAGGCTAAAATCCTGGAAGCAGGAACTACCAAATTTGGGCTTCCTGTATTACTTTCACTCTTGCTGAGCTGTCTGCTGCAGTCATGGCTGGGGAGAGGATTTAATGTGATATTTCTGTGACTGTGCTGCCTGTGCTGCAAGGAGGATGCAGTGAGGCTTCCCAGACAACTGTGATTCCAGCCTACCCCAACTTCTCCAGGTGTCTGACTCTTTTCCTGCAGCTCTTAATCCTTCAGTTGAGGGTCTTTGGGTGAGATGTCATTGTGCATATATGCAAAAATTGAAATAAGCAGTAAAGCAAAAATTTTCATAAGAATTCACCAGGATTGCTCATGTGCTGAAAAGTAATCATGTTCATAAAACATTGTTGAATTTAACCTTGTTTTTATTCTGTGAACAAGATTTTTATTTGAAATACCATCGAATGAAAATTTTATCAAATGATAGTTTCATTTAACTGTTACTCTGCTTTGTTATCTAGGTATTTTGAAGGACTGCAGCAAAACTGGAAAGGAGTCCTGTGTTCAAAATTACACTTAAATAGTTAAGATGTGTTTCTTATTTAACTGGGCATCTTATCAGTGTGGCTTTGAATTGCTGGAAAAATGAGTAGAAAATACTGTCATTTTCCAAAATGCTTTGTTTTTAGTGAATGTAAGTGCCAATGAAATGTTACCCACTGAGCCTGATTTGTAATAGTCAAGGATATATGACAAAGAGTTGGTTTAAAAAAAAAAAAAAAAGGTTTTTATGTTTTATTCTTAAAGATGGATTGAAGGCAAGTTGTGCCAGCACTGCTTAACCTTCTAGTATCTTGAAGATTATTTCTGCTGGCTTTGTGGGCCTTTTCAGAGTGATCCTTGAAAATGCTAATTAATTTCAGGATTGCTGTGTGTGTGATATGCTTTGACATACACAGCAAATTAATAATAATATAATAATCTTTCTAAAAGAATTTTGAGAGCAATTTATAGTTCATGCCAGATGTCAGTTGACTGAGTAATTTAACACACTTGTGTAACTGAAAAGTAATAGCTTTGTGAGCCTGCCATGCTGCTTATGGATATGAATGACAAAATTTATGGGTTTTTAGCTATGTGCATAATCCAAAAACATTCACTCCCTCTTGCAGGGAATAAGCAGTACCAGAACTGAATGTGTTTTAATCATCTGAAACATATAGCCCAAATGCTATTTTATTTGTTTAAACCAGGAAAAGACATAATTCCTCTAAAGGAAGTGCTGTGAATGCAAGACCAAGGAAATTGTTCATGTCCTATCAGTATCTGCAGAGACCACATCTCCACAAAAGTCGTTAAAGCAGCAAAGGCAGCACTGTCAGCTTAGAAATTGTGCTAGAAAATGTACTAAGCCTCTGGCCCTGGAATCTAAAGTGTTTCTTTCTATGTTTGTGCCCAGTGTAATGCCCCTGAGTCTTGCAGGTTTTAGACCTAGATGTGACCCAGAGGTTTAGGGGAACCATCAGGACCCACCTTTCCAGACCTGAGCTGCCTGGAAACCCCCCAAGCTGAGATGGAGTTCCTCCAGAGCAGATGGAGAGAGATGGGTTCCTCTGGGAGGAGCTTCTTCCTCTAAAGGTAGGTGGATGGATTGCTTCTTGCAGGGAACCAAATCTAAGTAAGATTAATATCTCTGTCTTTTCATGCAAATGATGAAAACTACAGAACGGACTGGAGGGTGTTCCCTTTACCACTCAGGAAAAAGACAATTTCACATTCATCCTGCAGGTCGTGACACTGAATGTTTCTAACTTTTTCCAATTTTACAAAAGTGCCATGCATATTTATCTTTTGATGCCCAAAGATTTTTTTTCATGTATGTGTAGCTTTGTAAACGTTACTATAAAGTTGTAGAATTTCTAGCACTTTGTTATGATTTCTCACATTTTAGAACAGTAGCTAACCCTTTATGTCACATTCTTGAAATTCTGTGTAGTCTTGTTTTCAAGAGAATAATTTCTAACAAAAACTCTCTATTTTGCACCAGGACTTGAGAGATGTAACAAGAAATAGGGCAAAAAGCCCCTGGAGAGTCTCCAAGGGGCAGACCCAAGGGTGGGTTACCAGGGCAACTGTTCTTCTATTGGATGTACCTGCTAGATATACTAATTAATTAGACTTATAAAAATTGTGAAGTTCTTATGCCACGTGTGCACAGAGCTATATTTGTGCACCTGCAAGCTTTCATTAAAGGACTGCTCTTTATATTACCACTTTTAATTTTGTTTGGAAAGTCTTTCTTTCAATTCTAGGCAACAGTTTCACCATTTAAAGTGAAACACCTCCCTTACATCTGGGCTCTTCATAAAATGTCTTATAAACTCATGTCCATGGTCCTGCTCTGTGATGGTTCATCCTAGGGTACTGGAGTGTCAAAACATTCCTGACTCTTCACTCTGCTGCTGACTCCATCTCCATGACCCCTATTTTTGTCTCTGAGAAAGGATAAGCCATTCAAGGACCCATTCAGGTTAACAACTGTGGGGCTTGTTGAGTTAAATCAAATGGGATAACCACTTTGGAGTGTAAGGAAAGGAGATACAAGTCTGGTTCCTGCCTGCCTGCCATTGGTTTCCTCCAGCTGAGACTCTGTGATCTCAGCTCCAACAGCAACTGAGTGTGCTGGGTTAAATATTGGGCTTTATTTTCTTTTTTATGTTTGTGTTTGTTTGTTTATTTGTTTGTTTTAAAGGGTGTTTATGCTTCTCCTGTAGTCTTAGAAGTAGCAACTAGCTCACTTAGAATATTATACCCAGGAGTTTCCCATGTATGCATTTAGATGCCCAAACTCATCTTTGAATCAGAAGTCAACAGGCAGAAGCCAGGTGAGGAGGACTGGAAAAGAATTAGTTTAATCAAAAAGGGATGGGAAGACAGTGAACAGTACCAGACCACCTTATATGCCTCTCTCAGCCTCCTGCACTGAAATCCCACTGATCTAGAACATCTGCTACTCATATGCAGAAGAAAGAGGGTGCATACTGCCAGTGGTGTCTCCAAAAAAGTTACAAAGATTATGAATGAACTGGGTTGTGATTGCTACATAGCACAATTTTTCCAGCTCCTCACAACTTTGGTATCTATCAGTTTTTTCATCTAAAGAGAGCAGTCAAGGAGCTCTTGAGAGTAACTCACACATGCAGTGCCTACAGGGCACCTTAGCTTTGAAGGACCTTCCACAGCTAAGATAAGAAAAGGAGTTACAGCAAGCACTGAAGTTGTTTTATGAGTAATTTTCCACTTTTTCATTAGGAACAGGTTTTCATTTGGTTATCCTATTGACACATTGTGGAAAACTGCAGGACTCTCAGGGGTGAGTTAGAAAACAGTTTTTGCCATCAGCAGCCAGCTAGGAGCTGATGCTCCTCAAGGAATCCCAGTCCTTTCATGCTCCATGAACCAATCACAAACAAAACCTGGACATATTTTCCCGTGTACAAAAGCACAGGGTTGATACAGGGACAATGAGGGAAAGTTGTAAGTGCTCCTCAGACTTTTTTGGCTCATACACAGGCTGATCTCAAAAAAGCTGCCCTGCTTTTTCTTCTCAAAAAACTGTGCTCCAGACAATGCAAGTAGGCCCTGTGCCTAAGCACTGTAGATCTGAATGCCTATAAACCTGTTTCTTTTCACCATATCTCCTAGGCAGATTGGAGTGTTTTGTGTGAGATTAGCTAGATGGTTTAGGCCAGAGGGATAGCTAATTGTCTGCCTCTGATGCCTTCATTTGAGGAGGTTTCCCAATTGAGTTCGCCAGTAAATCTGAAGAACATCTATGAGAAAAATATTTTCTTTGATTCTGATTGAAAGTTTTAAATCCAGATCACAGGATTTCATCCAGTCTCCTCTCATGAAAATAAGACAGAAATGTTGCTTTTCTGTCTTTTTTGAGAACCAAAATGCAGCATGGAGTAGACCCATGTTCTACAGACAAAGCTTTGGTTAGCTGACATTGCTCCAGACAGCCTTTATCTTGTTTACAGCTTCCTGCAGGTTTGATAGAAGTCAGGACAGATGCATACAATACATCAATGCAAACTTTCTTCTGCATCACAACAACAATTTAAAAGCAATCTGCATTCCTTGTAACAGCAACTATGTTCACTTAAATTATAATGTTGCAGGATTCTTGTTAGACAAGACATGATTAATAGTTTTGATAACAGGCTTAAAAATCTGCTCAGTATAAGTCATGCCTTCTACATTATTCTGACTGGAACCCTGTGCTGTGGTTCTAAGAAGTAATCTGCTTATTTGTTTTAACAGCCCATTTAATGAAACTTTAATGAAGAGCAGTCCTTATGGCAATCTTGGGCTTCGTGTGTGTGGGAGGAATATTGGATCAACGTCATCTGTAACATTTTTATCTTGGGATTTTTATTGGTGTGTTAGTAGAAGGTCTGTGTTTGCCATCTACTTTTGTGGCAGTGCCACAAACTAAGTGCAGTTTCTCAAGAGACAAGGACTTGCCAAATGCTGTCCTTGTCACAGGAAGCTCTACATGAGTAGCTACAACATCAGACTAACCTTAACTGCAAAGGCTTGGGGTTTGTTTTTTTCCCATCTGAGAGGAGGGAGGTTGTGTTGGGTTTGAGAGGACAGCAGCAGCAAGACTGCAGGAGTAAGATGCTCTCTTGGGTGTGTGTATGTCTGTGTGGTAGCTCACTGCCCCTGCTACACTCTCCCCAATAATGTATGAGAAGGGAATTTTTTCTCCTCTGATCTGAAATAAGGATGAATTTGGAAATCTTGGCACTTCATTTTTTTTTTTTTTACTTTCCTTCTGGCCAGCCTGGCCAGTCCTACTTTATTAAGTTAGCAAATTTATACCAAACTGGGAGCTCTGAAGTTGCCTTGGGATGCCTCTAAGATCACCACAGCCATTATAAAGCTAAAAAACTCAAAAAAAAAAAAAAAGAGGATAAATCCCTTTTGTATGGGTCTGTAAGCAGCTCTGCTTGCTGGTTAGATTTACATATCAATGCATTTTGATCTCTTTTGCTTCTGAGCACTTCTGAATTAAGCCTGTTCTTAAGGGCATTTGTTAAACCATGCCACTTAGGAGCTTGCAGATATTTCCTGTGCCATTTTAAAGTGTGACCAGCTATCAAGCTTTATACTAAAGTGTGTTTTCTGAGTAACAGTGTTGCTTTCTCCCCATCCTCATACACAGTGTCCTGTTGCTTATTCCTTCCTTGTGTTTTTGTTCCTGTGTGAGTTCAACTTGTGGTAGCATTTGCTGAAATGTAGGAGGAAAATCTCTGGGTTTTGCTTGAGCCCTGCACATTCTGAGTTCCTCAAAAAAGGAGATTCCCATTGCAGCTCCAGCACTGACAGAGCAGTGGGAGAGAGGGAGGGGAGCTAGAGGAGCTCATGGAGAAAGGGGAAACGCCCTCATCCCCTGTCAGGAAGAGAATAACACCGAGTCCTGTGCTGGAGCACGGGATCACTGGGTTGGGCATCAGGCTGCAAGGCTTGGTGGATGGTCCTCCTCCTTCCTGCACTGCTCTTGGACTGGACTATCTCCACAGCCCTTCTGCTCTACCACTGCTGAAGCACCTGGACCAGGATTTACCCCATTCTTTAATTTAACACACATGGTTCTTGCAGGAAAGAACAATAAGTGATGGAGGCTGTTTTAGGAAAATCTATTTACTTGTGGAAACTTGAGCCTTGAGGAAAGGGAGGACACCTCATGTGGGCAAGCACTGTTTTCTACCTTGCACACACACACACACACACACACACACACACACACAACCGTGCATGCTCATTTGCACAGACCAGCTGTTACCAATTCCAATAACTACTCACAGCACAATCAGTGGTTACAAGACTTCAGTGTCAGACTGGAAGGCACGGCTATAAATATATATATATATATATATATATATATATATACTTATATATTGCTATGAATATAAAGGTTTGCCTAGAAGAGTAAGTCAAGTTTTCCCAAAAAATCACTGATGCAGGGTCTAGAATTTGATTTTCTGAAGTTGTGGACTCCAGAAATTTAAGGTCTTCAGAGACATATTAAGCCTTGGCTATCAAAAATATGAAATCAACTTATTGCATTCTATTATTGCTACTACTATTAGCAGTAAAAACAGGGAAATATGTGAAACAATATAAGAGCAGTACAACAATGTGAACAGATTGTAAATGTAATTTTTTATTAAACAATGTTTATTAATACTACTTTAAAATATTAAACTGATTCAAGAAGTCACTTACCATTAAGAATATCCTGGAGGGTTTTTTTCATATGCTTTTGTGAACTGATTCAGTAACAAAGGAAATGGATTAGAACTTAAAAGTAAACACTATGGATGTCTTCAGCTTTAGTAAGTTAGATAAAGTGGAAGCCCCCTTTTACTTAGGTTAAAGAAGCAACAGAAGAAAACTTAGAATTAAGTATTCTGAAAGATTTTTTCTTTACTTCTATAAATTCTGTAATTTAAAGCTTCTCACTTCTCTAGGTCCCTTTGTTTTAGCAGATGTGTCAAAAAGGTATGTGTATGTATAAACATATATGCACAAACACATCTATCTATCTATCTATCTATCTATCTATCTATCTATCTATCTATCCATCTATCTGTCTTCTGTCCATCCATCCATCCATCCATCCATCCATATGCACATGATGTCCAAATACAACATTTGAGAACAAATAAGCATGTATCCTGCAGACATGCTGCAGTAGCTTGAAGAGTTTGGCCCTGACAGGAAAATTTGGCTATGGAATGTACTTCCCAATAACATCCTTGACCAGGTTTTCAAAGTCTCCCCTTTCTGAACCACTTTCAGACAGACTAATAACAAAAAAGGGAAAAGTCATAGACTAAGGAGTTTATGCCAATGTTAAAGTGAGCTGGCAGAGTTCACATGAATTTCCAGATTTTCTCATTATGCCCATCTAATGCCCAAGGCCATCCTTGAAAGTTCATTAGCAGCTGATTCCTATAGAGCTCTTAAGATACATACAAAATTTAGAAAATGTGTCACTTTGGACTGTTGCCCATACATTAGACTGTGCCAGTTAAGTACTCCCTACTGCCCCTACATTGCTATAAACACAGTTGTATCATATAAGTAACAGAGTGTAGCAGAGGGAATCACATGAATTAGCTCCTGAAAATGTAAAGTTTATTACATTTCTTCCGTGTTCTACCAGGGCTTGATCTGCAAAAATACTTTTTCACTTCAAATAAGACAGCTTCTCTAATAACCTTCTGTGGTGGTCACAACTTTTCCACACTGGCAGCTGAGGAATTGCACTGGTGCTCCCCAAACCCTGACAGTGGGGACACAGCCTGCCCAAGGGCTGTGTGATGGGTAGGTAGGCATGTGCTGATCATCTCCTGCCAGGGTAGGCAGATCTCAAGGGCTCTAGATAGGGAGTCACTGAAGCCTAGACTCAGCCCCAGTGCTGAGGTGTGGGTGTACCAGCTAAGTGGCTATCCTTGGAGCAGCTCTCCATGGTGAGAACCAGCCATTGAATGGAAGAATGTACATACTGTTGAATTGAGATGCCAGTTGTCTGGGAATTGCTGTGTCTGAGGCTGGCTGGTGGTTCTACAGACCCTGCTGTGCCACGCTGTCCTCACAAGCCCTCCTGGGAGGAGGGGGGTAGTCAAGCCTATTGCATCGTATTTGGAAGAAAAAAGTAAAAGAAAACTGGATAAATAAACTTCTTAAAATTACTTTTTCCTGTTTCAGTAGCTGGGCACCCTTGAGATGGTATATTGAAATAATAAATTAGGATCCTGTTCACAAATCTGTGATCTCTTTAGAGATGCAGATTTTTTTCCATAAGGGATGATGTTTTCCAAACACCTTCTAAATAATTCATAACCAGGAGCCAGAATGTAGAAGACTTTTAACTACAGAGTGTCAAGTCACTTTTCTTATTCATCTTGATCATATTCTTAAGTTTTTTTCTGGGAATTTTCCAAGATTTTCTTTTTCTGAAGCTGCTTGTTTGGGAGAGTTCAGACAATTTTTGACTCAATTAACATTCCTATTTCACTATATATTCTCTCACTGTTAGGCAAACTGAAAAAATAGGAAATTCAATTCTGCTAATTTGGGTCCCCAGAACCTCTCCATCTCTCCTGAGTTTTTTCCTACAGAGCCATCAGAAAACATGATCTGTTAGTGTGGTGTCAGATAATCCTTCTCTCCCAATACAACCACTTTCTAAGCACATCTGCTCTCAGAAGGGACAAATCTGCATGTAGCTTGGGCATTCTAGCTCCAGTCCATCTCACCTAGGGGTGGGGGTTCAAATCTCCCAGCTTTACTCCTAACACTGAGCAGTGTTGATGGTTAAAACCCCACCTTGTCCTTCTCAGCCAACAAGTAGCTTCTAGTATGACTAGGTTGCTAGGTTTTTAAAATAAGGAAAACATAGGAATCTCTTGCTATAGGATGCAAAGCCTGAAACATGACAGGAAATGTAAAGTTTTGGATGAGGAATATATGATATACTAGTGTGCATTATATTGATTTGTGCTGTAATAGTTAAGGAATCTGTACGTAACACAATAATTTAGTGTTGCCTTGTAATTCTAGCAGATTTAAAGCCAACTTTCTAATGCTTTTTTGGTAGGTATTTTTCAAGGGCATTTTGAAAGATCAACCATCTTTATCTTTCACTGATAAGTCTGTTTTGATTTAGCTCTGATAGCTGAAATTGCTTCACAGGAGTTGTTACTGCCTTTTTCTGCCTGGGCTTAGCTACTGCTTCCCTTTGATGGTCTTTCTAAATTCCAGATCTGGGCATACATAAGCAGAATGAAGGATTTGCCCTCCTGTTCCTTAGCAGACTTCCATATCCCCTCCTTCAGGGCAGGCTTTGGGCTGGATTTTCAATCCCAGGGCTCAAGGTTTATCCCAAATCACTGTCTTCTTTATCCTATTTCATGTGGCACAAGGAAGAAATACTCTGCAGTCAGGAATCCAACGCAGATTCTGCTGACAAGTTTTCATCAGAAAACAACTCTTCAAAGGCATCCCATAATCACTTGGAACCTGTCCGTGGTTCTTGCCTGCTGGACAGAATTGCTCTTCCATTCTGAGAGGGTGAGTGTTTGAAAAAAATTGAACAAAACCATGTATGCCTGGAGACATGAAAATCAAGTGATTTTGTGTTTGTCCACAAAATACTAATGTCTGATGGAAAGGAGTTTGTTAGCACAAATGTCTTAAGCTGAACACAAAACAATGAGCATAAGCAACTGAAGAAAATGAGTTGTAAGTTTAAAAAATTATTTTTCACAGTTCTATTGTTCTTTGAATTATTTCTCTCCTTTCTGTGTTTCTCCATATGGCCATATAAGCTTCTGAAATGGCAGAATTATTACTCTTAACTTTGGAGGAAATCAGTCTTCATTCCTACTCAGCATCAGCTGCAAACTTCCTAAAAAATGCTCAGCTTCTATATTCCCCAAATTTTCCAAGCAGTCTCACAGTTTCCATACAGATGAGCTTGGGTAGTCTTTCATCTTTGCTCTTTCAGTCCATGTGAGCTGCAGAATTGCCTTCATCTTGCAGGCTCCTGAGTTGTATCTGGAAAGGCAGCAGTGTTTGTGGTTTGAGATGGTGAAAACAGTCTCATGTTTTCGGTTCTAACCTCTTGTGTCCTGTATTTAGGATTTCCTCAAATTTTTGCATCCTTAGGTGGCTTTTCTCTCATTCATTCTTTGCCTCCAAAAGTGAGAGAAAATAATAATAAAAAATAATATAAAATTTACATGTTGCTGAAATTTATGACATGATGTAACGACTTTCTGTAGTGCTAATGGTCTGAAAATGGGTTAATGTTAATGTATTTGGTATCTGGGGTGCATTTATTTATCCATATTTTTTAATCTATAAATACCTGTATGAGAACCACCACACACACAGAAACATTGTATATGAGCTCCAATATCTCTTTAGTAATAAATATCCAGGACCTGCCATTCTTTGATTGCTTGCAGTTAGTATAGCATAAACCTCATTAAATGTTCTTCTGTCATACCACAAAATCTATGAACAAGTCACCTTTACATTTTCCTTATCTTTTTGCTTAAATTCAGAAAAATTAATAAAGAGAAAAGCTTTTGAACCCCTTGATTTAGAGAATTTATTTCCAGCCATGTTAACAAAGCCACAACATACCTGGATTTTCTGTTCCTGCAAGCTTATGATTTTACTGACGTATTGAAGTCTATTTTATTGTGTGAGTTTTGCATAATAACCAAAGGAACCCTTTAAAGAAGAACAGAGTTATTTGTACAGCACTGCATTTAGGATTTTTAAACATTATTTGTAAGAAAGAAAAGCTGATTCATTGAAACCAAGCAGTGAAATTTTACATTTTGTTAAATTACTCAATTCAAAAATACCTTGAATAAATGAATTTAAAAACCTTGTTGTGAACATTTTCTTTTATTTGAAAATACTTCTCTGTGAATATTTTCTTTTATTTGAATATACTTCTCTTTCTCACTTTCTTCCTATTTCTCTTTGATTTGCCTTTTTTTTCTCTGTCCCTTTTTGTCTATTGCTCTTATTCTTCTCATTTTTTCTCTCTTTTACTCATTCCCCTTTCAAAACAACCTTTTTTATTTTTTTAATTGCAGTAGATTTTGGCTCTTAAATATATTAAACATATTTGGCTCTCATATATATTAAACATTTTTTTCTTGATCCAGGCTAAGATCACTTCTATTTTTTCTCTTTTAATTTTTTTTTCCTTTTTTTTTTTTTTTAAGATTTTGACATGTTAGAGAAAACAATGAGGATGCTCTTCCTAGTAAATTAATACAGTTACTCAGTCATGAAATAATTTTTTCCTGTCCTCCACCAGCTTATGAGAAGGCTATTTATTAGTTTATGTTCCTTTACGCCTATGTTAGGGTTGAGATCTTTTTTCAAGGCAACATTAGTGCTAACATCTTAGTCATACAAACACTTCTTTGCCTATCCCAGTGTTGTTTCTCTGGTATTTGCCACAGTAGTCATACCTCCCCTCTGACTACATTTTGCTGATCAGGTTCTTGTGATCAGCTCATGACTGGAGATTACTCCCCCTCCTTGCTGTTTCAGCAGCCCTTTGCCTGACCACGACTGATCAGACCATCAGATCATAATCCCTGTGTAAGCTTGCCTACACCTAGGGTTGCAACAGAAAGTCATTTCCTCTAATAGCATCCCAATGGCTTTTTTTTTATCCCCCCAGGGGCATGCCACACATCTGGCATACAGATACTATGTAATACACAATATTCTAAGTCTTATTCCTACTACTGCCTTCAGCCTCTGGTAGTCCTAATTTATAACATGGAACAGTTTCATTAATTCCAGAGTGTGATCTCCCACGTTCTCAAGCAACATTAAATCCAGTTTCTATTATTCCCAGCCTTTAAAGTAATTAAATTTTTTCCTCATGTAATATTCCAGAAGTCCTGCATTTTTCATAGACAAGAAAAAGTGTTTCTGGGACATCTCTGCTGTTATAATGTGTTTCTTCTTTTAAACCAGCAATAATGCTGAATTTTGTGTGTATATAATATTGGGAAGACCCAGTATGCATTTAATTGACTGCCTTAAAGTGTACAGTGTGAACACTGAGCTTGGTCATGTGTGGGTAGTTTGAACCTTCAGTCCAAGGGGGTTCAGCAGTCCCAAAGTGTCTGAATTGTGCTGAGCATGTGGGGGCTCTTATTCCAGAGCTGAAGCACAGCTGGGACTGCAGCCTGTGCTGCAGCACATCTTAAATCTAGACCTCATGCAGGCAAGGATGAGGTTCCTTTCCAAAGATGTGTTGCATCCTACTTTCTGCAACACTTCATTTTGTATGTTTAAACCTGGCTCTTGGTCTAGGGGTATGACATCTCACTAAAAACTCAAGCTTGCCAACATGTAAGTGTAGAAGATCTATCTGAACAGGTCCATATTGGTTTGACTTTATATTGACCATGATAAAATTAATGCTTCTTTTTTCTTACCTGACAGATTTCTATGTATTTCTTAAATACTTATGCCCTATAGCTGGTGTCACTGGTTTGACTAAGGTGGGGAATCTGACACTTTAATTGTTTGAAACTGAGCAAAAGAATTGAAAAAAAAAAAAAACAAAACCCACTGATTTTTCTGTTTTCTTTTGGGGTTTGGCATTCTTTTGAAGGAAATTAATTCTTCTGATCGGCCTTTACAATCCTCTGCAGAGGAGAGATGGGAACTATAAAACTTTAAAATAGGTCAACATCTCACTAATTATTTCTTTAATTAGTGACAGCCACATAATTTTTTTATTCTTTTGTTCAATTTAATAGAAGTCAGATATATCCCAAATTTTCTAATTTGAAAGAAGTATTGCCCTTGATTTTTAATGGACTTTACACCATCTGTAGATTATCTGGAAGTGTACATAGTAAAAAATATAAAGATTGTAGATTGTAGATTTGCTGTCACAGCTGCTCTTTTCATTTTATCTGCAAATATTAGTAGACTGAATGTAAATTTTCTAAAGAAGAACAAATAGTGAAAAGTTTTTCATCAGGTTTGAAAAACAACCATGTGAAAGTAAGAGCTTTTACAGGGACCTGTACATTCATTAAAAAATGTTTTCTCAGTTGAATCTCTCTCACCCTGGATGTAGAACAGTAAATCAAATCAAATGTCTAAATGGTCCAAAAATACTTTCAATAATAGGTCTAGTTTGTGAGACAGGAATGATGTATCACATAAATTTTAGGTTCCAAAAGGACAGCACAGCTATTTTACACAGATTGTACCCTCTGAAGTTAGGAAGACCTACACCTGTTAGTAATTTCCATCTTCTAAATATTGTAAAGATACTTCAGATAATTCTGTAATTCTTTGTTAAAATTAATAAGAAAAGAATATTGTTGCCTCGCTTACTAACTTCTTTACCAGTAGCATTATGACCAGTTCAAATACATGCTAGTAAATTCCTGTGTACAGAGTATTTTATTTTTCATCTCCTTGTACAGAAAACTTAGGCAAAATCTGTTAGTGATGGAGTTAAAAATTTAGCTTGCATTTTAAGTACTTTTGTACAAGTATAAAGTGTGTATTTTAGTTAATATTATTTAACGTGCAACCTGTACCTAATTGCTTAATAAACAGAATTACTCTAGTATGGCAAACTATAAACCAACTTTAACATGAACAGTACATCTATTAATTTAATAGTTTCCTGTCGCTAATTAAATAGTCCTTAATTTACAGTTTCAAATATTGTATACTAACAGTGTATTTAAGATTTGGTATTTCTTCCCTGTTTCCTAATTGTGTGATTTCTCTAGCAAGATTTTCTTAAGACTATTTCAAACACACAAATATTTAATATTGAGTGGTGTGGAGCTTTTAATGCCCACCATGCCGTTAAAGCAGGTCCAGATTGAGCGAAAATGAATTCACGTTAGACAGCAAATTCCTGTCTCTTATCTCACTCCTGAGTTATTGTGGTAATTGATCACTATCGGAGGAGCCAAGTAACACAAAAGAAATGTGAGAATTTTGCACAGAGTGTGAGAATGAGTCTTATGTCATACCTTTGCTGGCTGGCTCGTTGACTCTCTCACCCCGTGGCAGCCACTGCTGTTCACCAGGCCTTGAAGCACCAGGCAGGTCGCTTGTCCTCTGCATCCCTCTGGAACTGGGGGAGATCCCGCTGCTGGCAGAGTCCTGCAGGGTGGAGGCAGTGGGACAGTGCTTCTCCTGCTGGAGGGCTTGCTTTGCTTACTGCCTGACTTACCTGTGCTCTACACCTTTCTTAGCCATCACCTTGAGTACAGGAGGACAAGTGAAACAAAATGACATGCTGGTATTTAATCTTCCTAATTCAAAAGCTAAATTAAAGACTTATATATCTGAGAAACACTGTGTCTGTAAACTGGCCAATACCTTGACTGCGCCCTTGCTCTAATTTGTCCCTGAGTGAAACCGATGCCCCAGACTGCCACAACAGCTGCAGTAAGCAGGTAGTAGCTCATTTGCCTTCATATTTTCATGCCACAGATGATACTCTATAGCTCTGAATTTAAATGAGACATGTAGCCTTGATTCCCACAGGGGAGGTATGAAAACATCGCTTTTCACGCTCTACATCGCAAAACACTTAGAATGACGTGCGCTTGACGTTTTGAAGCCATTTTTTATTCGGGGCATTGCTTCGAGATGGTTCCCCCTGAAGCCCCCGGCAGTTTTCCGCCGCGGAGGCAGCGCTGCGCTGCGCGCCCCGGGCTGCGCTGGGTGTGCGCGGCGCCCTGCGCGGCCGCCAGGGGGCGCGGCAGTGCCGGGGGCCGGGCGGGGGCGGCGGGGAGCAGCAGCAGGAGGAGGAGGAGGAGGAGGAGGAAGAAGAGGAGCAGGAGGAAGAGGAGGAAGAGGAGGAAGATGAAGAGGAGGAGAAGCAGGAGGAGGATCACCCCGCTGTCGGCCCGGCCCTGCCTGGAGCAGCCCTAGGGACAAGCTTTTACCCCGAGGTTCCGGCTGGGAGTCGCTTAAGGAGAGAAAAAGGAAAAATAGCTTGCTTTTTTAAGAAAAAAAAAAAAAAAAAAAAATGTTTGGGGGAGGGCGGAGAGGACTGTCTTCTGTTTCAAGGGGAGGCTGGCAGGCAGCATTCACCACTCCTCTCTCTGGGGAGCCGTGACTGAGATAGCCTCGGAAATGAGGCTACCCCAAGAAAAATTGCTGAGAGCAGGGTTTTCATTCCGTTTTCAGAGCAGGAAGGAAAGTGGTGAGTATTAAATGTTGGTTACATTCAGATGCCGCCGCCAGAACCTCAATGCGCCTACGACAGCAATATGACATCGGAACGGGAAACGCACGTCTCTAGATGGCACAGTTCATCACCTGGGTCTTCAGAGCTTCATGGCATCCATTTTTTACGTGCTCCATCATCATCATCACTGCTATTACTGCTGTTGTAGTTTGTAAGACAGAAAGGTTCCCTGTCTCTCGAAGCTTTCCAAAAGAAAGCTCCATCCATTCCAAAGAAAGCTCTATTTCTTTTCAGACATTAATAAATATCTTAAAAGGTACATTGAGGGATTGGTGGTGAAAAGTTCACTTACATATTTGTATTTCTTTTGCTACAGAGCTATAGAATGCTTACAACAAACCTTTAGCACAGATGTCTAAGAAAACAAACAAAAGTAGAATGTAGGGCAATAATGCCTCAGTGCAGGGGTGGTCAGCTCCTGTTTGTAATCCTGCAAACAGTTTAACTGAGTGCTTCAGGACGCTCAGGACACAAGGCGTTTAAAATACTTGCCTGCTCTCTACCTGTGTGAGGGTCAATCTCTGCTGTGCATCATCCTGGCTTGCACATGAGCAGGCAAAGATGGACTTTCCTCTGTTCTCTCCTTGTCTCCCCCGAGATACTGTGAAGTGCGGTGCCTTACAAAGGACATATAATTAAGAAGCAGTGGTGAACAGATATTGTGACAATCTGATGCTACATAGAAAACATGAAATGTGCATATACATGTATAGGTAGATGTGTATATGTGAAAAGAACAAAAGAAGAAATTACACCAACTGTGTGGCATGGCAGGAGCAGGCAGGAGACTTGAACCCATCTCAATGAGCTGAAGGGAAAAACGGAGTAGCTCACATGCTTCATCTGTCTCCTGGACTGTGCAAGGATGACTACATAGGGATGAAGAGGCCACAGGCTGCTGAAAGGATAGGAATTCTCCCCGTTTATCCCTTGGCAGACAAGGGTGATCAGTCCAATCTGCATTCTGGTTTTTGGTAAAAAAACCGCTGCTGTCAGGCTGTCTGCTGAGACCAATAAGAAAGAGGACAAAGCTCTATGACCTTCAGGCAGAGAGTGTTGCCATCATAATAGTTCTTGTGGATACTGCTGTTACTTAGTTGTTTTGCCTTATTTAGCGTTTGGGAGCATCCCCTGCCCTGGCTGTGGCCGCCGTTTCATGGATGAAGAGCAGAATTAGGCCGCGGCAGATGGCTGTGGACGGAGTCGGGATAGGAACGGGACAGAGCCCCCGCAGGACTTGCTTCCAACCCGGCTGTTTCAGAGGGGGGTGGGAGGCACTCGGCGGGAAGGATGCGCTGGGGAACCCGCTCGGGGGCTGCCCCGGGGCAGCGGCTGTGCACTGCGCGTCGGGGGAGGCTCAGACCGAGCCGCTCTCCTGCCGCCCCGCACCCCCGCCTTGCTCGGAGCTCAATCCCGTCGGGATCCTGGGTTTTCGTCAGCCGAGGACAGTCCCATCGCGAGAGCCACCCGGGTGCGTCTGCCCGACCGGGGACCGGCGGTCTGGCGGCCCGCGGCGGGAGCGCGGTGCCTCCGCCAGCACCAGGGACAGCGCCGGCAGCAGCGCCGCCGCTCCTTTGTTCCGCCGCCGGCGAGGCCCCGCGGAACAAAGGCTTCCGCCGCCGGCGGCGCGGGGACCCGGCCTCTCCTCTCCTCTCCCCTGCTGCCCCAGCACCCTCCGCACCCGCCGGCTTGGCCTCCACCCGGGCCGCGCCTCGGTGCTCCGGCCGCGCACGCAGCTGCCCCGGCGCGCTCTGGCTGCGCCCTCCCCGCGGGTGAGCTGCCCCGGGCACCCCGCTCACCTCCGCCCCCGCTCCGCGCTCGCCAGCCGCTGCCTTGCGCCCAGCCCCGCGCACAGAGCCCGCACGCCGCTCCGCTGCCCTCCCGCACCGCTCCGCGCCGCTTCCCCGCACCGTGCCCGAGCTGCTCCCCCTCCGCGCCTCTCCCCCGCAACCTCCGCACGCTCTTCTCCGCGCATCCAAGCTGCCTCTCGGCACAAGGCTCCCTGCAGTGCCCCTCTGCACCGCGGCTCTGCCTCTGCGCTGCTCCTCTGCCCCCCGCACCGCGCCGCTGCCCCGGGCCGGGCGTTCCTCGGCTGCCAGAGGAGCCCCGCCAGAGGAGGAGCCATGACCGAGCGGGCACTCCTAGCTACCGGCTGAGCGATGCGCAAAGAACGAACCTCGCCATGATAATATTAGAAAATGTATTTATTTCCCATTAATCGACTTTACATGGTTCAGCCCAAGAAAGCGAGAGGTCGAGTCATCACTACCTTGAAAAACCACCGCGGCTACCGCACCGCTCCAGTAGCCCCCCACGGCCCCGTTACCTGCTGCTGACAGCTGCCCCCGCGGGCGCCCGTCCCGTGGCAGCGGCATCTCCTTTCCACCGGGCTGAGCCAATCAGTCCACCAGTCCTAGTTAGTCTCGGTTTCCGTAGGTGAGTACAGGTTGTCGAGCTCTTTATTGCTTTGTCTCTCCTTTTCTTTCTTTCTTTCTTTTTTTTTTTTTTTTTAATATATATATATATTAGCTAATTGCAATTACTTTTTATTATTAACATTATTGTTATGGCATGCTCTGGCAAGATCTTTCATGCTGCTTTGAGGATCCGCTCTTGGCATTCACCGCGTGCCTTAATTGTATGACATTAAATCAAGGTCCGCTGTGAACACGGAGAGTCAGAGCCTTGGAGCGCTCTCTCTCTCTCTCTCCCCCTCTCTCACAGCAGAACAGCAACTGATCCCCGAAAAAAAAAAAAAAAAAAAAAAAAACGAACCAAACCGTAATTTCCCTTCGCCCTAGTCCCATTCTGGCCCGGACTGCATATAACTCATGCTCGAATTTCTTACTAGCCAGTCTGTTGTTTGCAATACTCAGGAAGCGGTTAAATATGTATTAATCGATTAAAAAAAAAAAAAAAAGTAATAAAATAAGCGTGTGCCTACTGCACACTTCCAGACGTCTGCTTTCATTTCACCAGCGTCTTCGCGTGATTTTAAACATAGGAGTTGACTCTCCCCCACTCGACGTCTGTCATTTGGCATCCCTGGCTGAGAGGAATGACCGTGTCTTCCCGGCTGTCTCAGTCCGCCTGCTTCTGCGGCTCCCCTTGAGCACGGGTGGAGGAGGCCCGCACCCCCAGAGCATCCCTGCTCCCCTCGGCCAGGGGGAGGGCGGGGGGGGAAGAGGGTATCTTTCGGCGATGAAAAATGAAAGGGCAGGACGTGTCATCTTTCTTTGTAAAGCAGAAAAAAAATTTAACTCACTCGCACCTGCCCCTTTCCCGGGAGGGTCTGGGCAGCCCATCTGGCTTGCCTACACTGAACTGGCGAGTGAGGAAATGAGGGGTGAAGTCATTACAATAATTAAAGAAAAAAAAAAAAAGCCTAAGATTTTATTATTATCATTATTGTTACGCCTTTTGCCATCTTTCACGGCTCGGGACCGGGACCATTCCTTTTCGGTGCCGACGGCGCGCCGGGGAGGAGCGGAGCGGCCGGGGACCCTGTATCACCCTGCGGGCTCGGCCGCGGCCGGACCCCGGGAACCGGGCAGCTGACCTCGACTGCTTCCTCGGCGCCAGGGCCCGGGAGAGAGAGAGGAGGCGAAGCGGGATGTGCTGCGGCCGGGATCCTGCGGAGAGCTGGGCTTCTCAGGGACTTTTCCCTTAGCTTGCCGGGGCATCCGGGGGCAAACTGGGAAGGCGGCTCCGGCCCCCCTCGGCACCGTAGCTCCTGCGTGCGGCCGCCTGGAAAACAGACAAAGCAAGAGCGTTAGAAATGCAGGCGGGGAGGAAAGGAAAGCAGGCGGGGAGGGAAGGGCGCCGGGAGCCCGCACGCCGCGCGGTTGCCAATGACAAAAGGGAGAGAGGGGGGAGTCAGAGTAGGAGAAGGGCGGGGAGGGAAAGGGGAAGGGGAGGAAGAGAAGGGAAGGGGGGCCACACGGACTGACGCGAAGCTGGGGTCGGCCAGACCCGAGCCTGTGGGGCTGCTCGGTCCGCGGCTGAGGAGGGACAAGGCGGAACGCCCATCACCGCAGCGCTAAGGCGAGCGGGCATCTGGGTCCCTGCAGCGCTGTGGGAACGGGCCAGCCGCGGGGAACAGCAGAGAGCAGCCTCCCTGCCCACCGCTGCAAAAATCCCCGGAGAGCAGGGGAAAGCTGCTTTTTTTTTTTTTTTTTTTTTTTTTTTTTTTTTTTTTTTTTAATAAATAAAAAAAAAATTCAAAAAGGAAAAAGAAGAAAATAAATTAATAAAATTAAGGGACTGTGAAGGGGGTGGGGAACAGCAGTTTTCCCTTCTTTTTCGTCTTGACGACAGTACGAGAAAAGAATCATAGGGAGAAATCCAAGCACCCAAATAAAAATTAGAAATAAGAACCCACTCCAAATACCAAAAAAAGACAATCATAATCAAAAAGGAAATGGTCAAACCTGACGAGGGCTGGCGGCTCCTCCACCCAGTGGGAGCCGCGGAGCGCGGAGAGAAGAGCCCCTCTAGCTGCTTTCGGGGGATAGGAAGCGGTCCGGTCTCTCCCCCTCGCTTGCTGCTCCAGAATTAGGGATTAATGCCTCTCCAGCCAAACAAATAAGGCATCTGCCTTCAGTACAAGAGGATTACACGGGGTTGCTGACGTCACCAACCAGGCAGATGTTGGCTCCCAAAGTCCTGATCATCTCCCGTGTCCTTGAAACCCGGCACAATCCCAGACCCGCGCCGCCCGGCCGGGTCCCTGCAAGGTCGAGGGGGACCTGATCGGAGGGGACCCCGCAGAGCCGCTCTCTCCCAGAACGTCCTCACGCATCATCGGGAGAGAAAGGTGTGAAAAGCCGAGCCCGGCAGAAAGTTCAACCCTCCCCCTTCCCTCCGGGTCCTCTCCCCCCACCCCCCGCCCTCCCCCACCTCCCCAAACTCAATGTCACATGAATCTGTACAGTCATAGCGACGAAGAGGAGCCTGATCCCCGGCTCACCCAGAGGCCACCCTCGGGCACGGCACCCGACCCCCCCTCACTGCGGCACGGCCGCCCCAGCGAGAGCCCGCAGCAGCCCCAGCGCCGTGCCCGCCGCTTTGTTCCCGCTGTGCCCGGCCCGCCGGCAGCCGCAGCGGCTCGCTGGCCGTCCCGGGCGGCTCGGGGTCTGTGCGGCAGGCCGGCCCGGCGGGGGCAGCGAGCCCGGCACAGCCCGGCACAGCCCGGCACAGCCCGGCACAGCCCGGCACAGCCCGGTAGAGCCCGGCACAGCCCGGCACAGCCCGGCACAGCCCGGCACAGCCCTGCACAGCCCTGCACAGCCCGGCACAGCCCGGTTGAGCCCGGTACAGCCCGGCGCAGCCCGGCACAGCCCGGTAGAGCCCGGCACAGCCTGGCACAGCCATGCACAGCCCGGTAGAGCCCGGCACAGCCCGGCACAGCCCTGCACAGCCCGGCACAGCCCGGCACAGCCATGCACAGCCCGGTAGAGCCCGGCACAGCCCGGCACAGCCCGGCACAGCCCTGCACAGCCCTGCACAGCCCGGCGTAGCCCGGCACAGCCCGGCGCAGCCCGGCACAGCCCGGCACAGCCCTGCACAGCCCGGCACAGCCCTGCACAGCCCGGCACAGCCCGGTAGAGCCCGGCACATCCCGGCACAGCCCGGCACAGCCCTTGACAGCCCGGCACAGCCCGGCACAGCCCTGCACAGCCCGGCACAGTCCGGTACAGCCCTGCACAGCCCGGCACAGCCCCGGCACGCAGCGAGCGCTGAGGTTGCTCAAGGCCTCCCCTCGCCCTGCGGCAGGCGCTGAAGGAGGGTTTTCCCGGCTAAAGGACTCTGAGGTTGCGTTTCTGCAATTCTTAGGTGGAGGCAGAGCCGCTCGTCGTTCCCGTAGCTCAGCCCCGAGTTTGCTGGAGCTGTAGGGTGGGTTGGAAGTGCCGCAAAGTACATCTGAAAGGGGAATCCAATTAGAAGCGCGATCAAAATAAAAAAAGAAATTTGCCTGAGAACCACGTCTGTTGCTTTTGCTGTGGCATAAAGTCCATGACTCATCATCACTACTCCCTTTGCATCAAACAATGGTTTCAATCATTTTGGTACTGCAGAAAGACAAACTAGACGATGTGACATAACGGAGCAGGATGAAGAAGAGATCGGCAGTATCTATTCTCCTGTTGGGTTGATGTTGTTGTTGTTCAAAGGAGCTGTTTTATAGATCTGTTCCATATTATCCTTGTCTGTCAAACTGGCATTTAATTTTTCCAATTGTAGAACTTGGTCACTGATAAAATCAATTTAATTTACACCACTGTCATTCAGACGATCCGAGCAGTAGGTTTATTTTTGGCTCGGAGTTGAAGGGAAAAAAGCAATCGTATGCAGAATGGAGAGATCCTTTACTTCTTTTGCGAGCAGTAAGAAGAGAAATCACTGGCACGGCATTTTAACAGAGCTTGCTCTCCTGCAGGAGAATTACAAATGTAATTTCTCAAGTCTTTTGCCTAGAATCTTGAGCAGCCACACGAGGGGATGACAAGAAGGACAGAGCAGCTCGGGCCCCCGGCGATCCGTGTGGGCCGACAGCCCCCGTGCGGGCTCACGCCCTTTCCCGGGTGACCCCGGCCGGCTCGGCGCTCGCCCGGTCCCTGTCCATGGTCCTGACCCTCCGGCGGCACGGGCGCTGCTCCGCGGCCGGGCCGGGCCCTGCGCGCCCCTCGGCGCCAGCGCGGGCCCGGGAGCTGCCACCCGCCGCGCCAGCTCCAGCAACACCTCTGCCTTGCTCTTCTTGCTGTTATTATTATTAATGCTATTTTCTTTTTAATTAAGCACCCTGGAATGAGGTGGCGGTAATAGTGAGGATTTACCTTTCTTGGGCTTTATTTGTTAGCTCTCCTTTTTCAAAGAGCTTTTAATCACTGACGCCTGGGCAAACACACATTCTAATGTAAAGTGGTTAATGTCGGACAACAGTCTTTAAACCTCGGATTCTCATTTGTTTCCTTAAATGGATTAACCTGCAAATTCAGACCCGGATTTTAGTAACTGGTACCTACCTACAGGATGACCTGAAACACAGAGCTGACAACATTGCAAACTACTTTTTTTTTTTCATTAGAAGTTGCAGCAGGAATAACTTGCAAGCAGCGGTTAAATAGCCTCTAAATTCTCACTTTGCGTATATATATGGCCTCTTTCAGGTCCTAAAAGAATGATCTTGCTACGTGTCTACATGCATGCGCAGAGATACACTCTCTTTTACGTACACATACATGTATATATACATAAACTTTAAATAATTTAGTGGAGAAGTCAGGAGTCGCCGTTGACAAGTCTTTTCTCAGATCACACACACACACACACACACACATACACACACACAGACGCACGCAATTGGCTAAAGCTGCTCCTTAGCATTTAAAAACACGGACAGGTCTCAAAATATTATTTCTTCAGTCCGCTCTTCTCTCATAACCTGCTCCCCCGGGTTGAATAACACTGGCAAAGAGCAGCTGAAATAGCCCCTACTCTGCAAGAGGCTCTGAATGCAGCAGCTTTAGAAATTGTTCACTAGCCCTGCAAAGAGAAATGTGTGGGCTCTCTAGAATGTGATGTGCTACCAGCTGGGGAAAAGGCAGAGCTGAAGCCATTCACACTTCGTACGCTGGGAGATTTCTTTCAAAAGAGCCCTGAAGTATTTAGGATCTGGGGGAAAACCCTTGTACCGGAAGAAAATGGCCTAAACACAATAGGACTCGCCATTTTCTCCTTCCAAAGCACAAAGCAGCTCCGCGGCTTCAGCACCACACAAAGAAAGCCCGGACCCTCTGAATTCTCTTACATTTTCCCCCACGATTTCAAAAGCCTTCCCCTCTATCCGATCCGCTTTCCCAGGAGCGCTCTCACAGAAATAAAGGAAGAAAGGAGGAAAGGGAGGGGGAGTAAAGCGACTAGGCTAGGCGAGAGGGAGACAGTTTTGGTCTTAGTTTATTTTAAGCAAATCCTGCCACGGAAAAGTAGCACCATCACATGTACGCTTGAGGAGTATGTCGGGGAGGGGGGCGTGGGGGGTGGGTTGGAATCCCAAAAAACCTAACAGCTGGAAAGCTGTTTCGACCACCGCATTCCTTCGAGCTGGGAGGACTCAAGTTGCACTACAGAGACCCAAACAGACCACGCTGCCTGGGGATGGGTATGTACACACACAGGCGTGCACATTCCCTGGCCAAAAAAAAAAAAAAAAAAAAAAAAAAAAAAAAAAAAAAAAAAAAAAATTCAGTCCATCCAAGCGCACAAAGTGATGTCGAAAAGATCCCTGTGTCCCTCTCAGTGCCGGCACCTCCGCGCCCGCGGAGCCCCGCACCCCCGGCTGCTGCCGCGCCGCGCTCCGCTCAGCCGCCCGCCCCTCTCCCTCTCCCGCTTTTATTTGCTTATTTTAGTAAATCGGCAGAAGTCTGGAAAAGAGGGGATGACATATTTAAGGGGAAAAAATAAAAAAAAAAAATAAAAAAAGAGGAAGAAAACAAAGAATCAAACAAACCCGAGCAGCCTCAGCCTGAACAACAGCCTGTCACTATCGCCCTGAAATGCAGCAAGAGACTTCGTACTTACAGGCAGCGCTAAAGTGAGTAATCCTCATCCCAGCGTGGTTGGGTTTGTTAGGGTTTTCTTTCCCTCTTTCCCTCTTTTTTTCTTTTTTTTTTTTTCCGTCTAGCTGTTTTTAAGTACTTTTTTGTTCCCGTCGTCCGTGGCTCGGAGTGGATTCAAGCAAAACCGGCCAGTTAGCAGGAATAAAAATAGAGGTGATTTCATTGTGTAAATGCAGCAAAGACACAAGAAGCCGTGTTTCTCCTAATACTTTCTGCTTGGGAACCAGCAGCTCTCAGCTCAGGAAAGCAGGACTGTGTGTGAGTCCCCCCTCCTCTCTCTCTCTTCCTCTCTCTGTCACACACACACACACACGAACACGAATACGTACACACACACACATACACACTTACTTTTCTTCTTCTTCTTGCTTTTTTTTTTTTTTTTTTTTTTTTTTTTTTTTTTTTTTTCAAAAGAGGGCAGGCCGTTCCCTGAATCCCAATGAGTTAAGTCAGTCACTTTCCTTCACATGCATCACAGCCTCCTTAGAGCTGCAGGCACAAAAGAGCATTTAGCTGCCTCCAATTTGTGTAGAAGGCCTGGCCTTATTATTATTTATTTATTTATTTTAAAAATATATTTAAATAGTGTATTTCACTTAGTATAAAAATACCACACCCCCAACTTTGACTACTGAACCACTAATTGTAACCTTTTAAATAAATTCTTGAACTTGTACGCATACTTAGCTGGTCCTCAGGGGCTTCACAACAAATTGATGCACGGTATTTCTCAGCTGCACAGACCCACACCCTGCTTTCTGCAAAGGTCAGAGCTATACAATCCACAATTACTTTCCAATGAAGTCTTATATCAACAAAACCTCCTTGAAAGGATTACAGGCCTCTAAAAATAAAGCTTTAATCTTAGATATACATGGTGGAATATTCCATTTCAATCAAATATGAGGAATTGTTTCAAAAAATGACCACACACACAAACATCTGTTTTCACGCGGGGTTACTTTTTCCAGGTGGACAGAGGAATGCATAAACAAGGTTGTACTAGCTCCACATTTCACAGCCTGGTTTGTGTTTATTCTTCCTTCTCGTGGATGCAGGAACATCCATTCATATATAAGTGTGTGTATATATATATATATATATATATATATATGACAGATATTTGTGTAGGGCAGAGTGTGGCTCGCCTGGCCATGTCAGAAAGCCGCAGGGCTGGCAGAAGCCTCTCACGGGGCAAATGAAGAGCCAAAGCGACCCTGCGGTGGCTCTTGCAGCCGCGGAGCCACGGCGAGAGGCAGGGCCGGTCTGCGCCGGGGCCGGCGGGCGCTGCCGACACCCCACGACACCGCCCGGGCTGCCCTGGGGGACACCAGGGTGCTGAGGGGTGGCCAGAGCCTCCCCGACATCTCCGTCACCTCAGGAGTTCTTGACACTTTCTTTGCATGCTTGTCATCCCCTAATTCCAGCTGCACTTGCTCAAACGGGTGGTAATCCGACTCTAGAGGAGATTACGGAACCAGAGATAGCTGCATTTAGGATTACCAAAAGGAAATGAAGGAATCTAATCCACTCCCACCCCTTACGTTGCTGGGTTTCAATAAGACCTCATACCACCTTTTAGGATTTTAAACAAATGAATTTGCTTGGAGAAGGGGACAGAAAGAGACCGAGTGATGGAGAGTGTGTTTGCCCATTAAATGAACTGAATAGGAGAGGATAAGGTGAATTGCAAAAGCGGCCAGGGCTGATCTGCTTTTTTTTCTGCATCCCAATACGGGCCCAAGGCTTGTAGCTTCCTCAGCGCTTTCCTCGGGACCAGGGCAGGTTTAGGAAACCACACTGGAAATCCATGTATGAGCTGCAAAATCAACCTAGTGCTGATTTGAACTGCAATATGACACTCCCCCACCACATCACACACCTCAAAAGCCAAAACCCGACAGCATAATGTGGAGCTGTAAGTACGTTATTTCCAGTCAATAAGAATTCCAGTCAATCAGTAAACCATAGAACGTGCCTATCTTCAGAGGATCGTTTCTGCTCTATTTTGGTTGCATAAAGTCAAGCAGAAAATAAGTAGTGCTTGCTACAGTGACAAAAGTAAAATCCTCTTGGTTTTCCTAGTTTCACTTTCGACCAAAGAAACAGCTTATACTTTTGTTTCCAAAGATACAGGAACTCTGAAATGAGAGAGCTGAGCTAACCTAGAACTGAGACCCGGTTCTACTTCTGTGGAAAAATTATAAGAAAAGTAATACAGAATTAAAAACCAAATCAAAATTTTAAAAAAATATAAAAAACCCCAACAAACACCACCACAGTAAATAGAAAACCTGTGAAATTTACAGATGTTTTCTTTTTGTAATTTCAAATATACCCTTTCCATTTCCCAGACGAGTTTTATATTCAGAGCGCTAGATTGACTTCAAGCCTCTCAAAATAATATTTAATATGAATATGCTTGATTGTACTGAGCTTCTTCGTGTACTGGTTATCCTCCGTGCGCTATCAGGGTAGTCTAAAATGCTCTTTGGTTGTAAGAAAAGAGCCTGAATGTGAGGGGGAAAATGGCTAGTCATCCCTGAGTAAGATTCTGTTTTGTAGAGTGCTTGTCATGGTCCTTTGCAATCCTGGAAGCAAAGTGAATCAAAAGCCTCGGAAGAAGACTTACGTCGACAGAGGCTCCGTATATAGCAGGCGCTAATTATTAAAGCTCATTCCCTTATTTAGGACTCTATTTTCCTTAGCAAGCCCATCATCCTGACACAACGCAGCTCAGGATGTTTGTTCAAAGCTTATGAAAATGTAACCCAACTCATTGCTAGAAGTTGTTGCTAATTAGTTGATAATAAACTTCTCCGTCCAGGACACAAAAGTCTTTCAGAAGTGCAAGGTGTTCTTTGTGATGCCCTCACAAGGGGAATTAGCATATCAATTCCGCGGGGGAACAATGCAGCAGGGCGCTCGCCTTCCCTCCCCCATCCCTTGGCAGCGATGCTGCGGCGGCCGCGGCAGCCACGGGCCGGTCCGGGCCGGGCTCGGGCTGCGCCCGCCGCGCTCAGCGCCCCGGGACCGCCGGGCAGCGCCGCTCCGCGACCCCTCCTCTGTGCCCTGACAAATGGAGACAGCCGCGGGTCTGCCAGCCCCCGCCCTGCCTCCCCCTCCCCTCGCCACCCATGAAAGGGTTTCAGCCTGAGAGCCTTTTGCAAATGGATGTTTTACAACGCCTCCCGCCCCCGCCAAGGTAATTCTGCTGCCCAATATCCTTAATAAAGACTGTTGTTCCCCCTTCAGTTGTTAAAGGTTTCCCTGACAGACTGGTCTTTTCTTCCTCACCTCCAAAGGATGGATTTCTAGACCTCCCTGTGCAGGTGTAAACGCCGAGAGAAAGCAATGGTGCTGATAAAAATGTTCAGTCAGTTATAGATTCAAGTAACTGAGGGAGAAGAAATCCCATTCTTAGCAGTTTAGCAGAAATTTGTCCTATTGATTGCACCATTCTTCTGCACTTGGTGATTTTATTTTATTTTTTTTTAATGTCTAATAAATTTAGAACAAGGCACAAAACTTGCAAATGTGAGGCACAACCAAACACCCTAACCTAGCCACTTGATGACATGTGTAAGTGGATACCTCAGAAGGATGGAAATCCATGTATAACAGGCCAGAGAAAGCAATTAAACAAAACTCTGAGATCCTGAGGCCTCTGATCCCTCTAACCATGCTCCTACCCAGAGGCTCAACAGATGCAAGAGTTATTTATCCACATGGTTAGAGAGTAAATAAATGCCTGGGTTGGAATGAGAGATGTGGTTTGGACCCTACAGGTAAATCAGAGCAAGCCTATGGAATGGTATGTGCCCTCCTTGGTGGCTGCAGATGAACTCTTTGTCTGGAGTGTGGGGAAAGGGCCAGCCTCCGAGGAGATAAAAGCTATGCTTGCCTAATCAGGGCAGAAATAAACCAAGATATTTCAATCTTCTGCTTTTATTTCTTTTTTTTTGAAAGAAGCAGCACTCTCCAGTTGGCTCCCACTCAAATAGAGACTGCTTCAATGCAGTTATTTTTAGGAATAATATGATATGTAGTGTGCATTAAGCATAGTGATATGGTAAGAAATAAAAGAAAAGAAACCTCATTTCTCCCCTTAAATCACTAGGCAAGCAGTACCCCAGGAAAAATGTGTTGTGTAATTAAAAAGGGGGAAAAAGTATTTATTAAGAGAAAAATGTTTGTTTTCTTAGGTTTGTATAGAAAGTCTTGAGCAATGAGAATAAAAGCCCAAATCCTAGGAGTTTTCATGAAATTCAGTTTAGGGAAAAAAACTGTTAAGGCTGGTTGTTTCCCCAAATGCAAAACATCAGGGAGGAATCTGAAGAGAGCTTTACTTTCTGTGCAAAATCTCCATTGTTGCTTGGCAAACAATGGGAGCTCTGGGCGACTGGAAGGCTGTGAGAATGAATAGGGAATCCGCAGGATGTGTGCGGGTCAGTGCTTGGGGTCTCTGTCCTAAAGCCCCTTTCTCAGCTTGCCACAATAAAGTAGCACAAGGTTTAGTCTTTCCTGGGTCACTGGCCATCTTCTATTATTCAACACTTCACAACAAAAAACACTTATTAATCAGCGCTGACCAGAGGCCCCTTTTGAAACAAGAGAAGGGGAGAAAGAGAGTGGGGGGAGAGAGAGAAAAGAAGATTGAGAAACCCTGAACAGACCCTCCCAATACAAGAGCAACCATAGGCAGTTTCTCAACTGGCCAAGGGATTTTTTTTTTCTTTTTGCCACAACAAAGTTTCCAATCAGGTCAGAGAGGACTGGACTTTCCTCCCCTACCCCCACCCCTGTTTTCCCTCTCACTCTCTTTCCTTCTTGCTCTGAAGATGATGGAGACATTGTTTTGCAAGTAAGGATGGTTTTAGGTCAAATTGCCAAGGTCTGATGCTAGAGGTGTATCTTTGCTGAAGATAAGGCTGCTCCTCATCTGGGCCTCAACTCTGGAGATGGCGTAGGAGAGAAGAGGTTTGCTTGTGGGGTGCTGCTCTTGTGCTTTAAGAGCTGATGGATGAGGTGTCAGGGCAGAAGTTGTGTGAGGACTTGGCTCAAAATGGTATGAGAGAGAGTCAAATGTGCCATTTATTGACTCTGCTGAGGGCAGTCATGGGCTTCTTGTCGTTGGTCCTGATTTTCTAGCAGTATACATTGCACAGGGCTGAACGGTGAGCTTTGGAGGGAAAAGGAACTAATAGATTTAAGATAAAAACTTTGTATTCCTCTGTGCAAAAAAGGATTTAAAGGCAGCAGTGAAAAGGAATCTTAAGGACCTAATACATTATAATTTAATTTGCAGGGGGAGGTGTTTGTTTGTTTCTTTCTTTCTTCTTCTTTGTTACCTTCTGATAATTTTTTTAGAGCATTTAATTATTCTTAAATAAGTTTGTATTTCTGTGTAATGAAATGTGCATAGATTGTCACACAGCACACATCACAATGTTCAAGCCTCTTACCCCCCTGAAAATGATCCGAACAACTTTTTAGAGAGAAGTTTTGTTTGTTTGCTAGAACTATTTTTTAAGTGGAGAACACCAATGAAAAAATGAAATTGTTCAGACTTTGTTAACGGTGCAGGTACAGATGTACCTAAGAGAACAAAGCCATTTGTACTATTTTTTTTTTTAATTTAGCAAATGCATAGACACAGCAAATATTGAATCCCCTGTGGATTACCTGAGAAAATGAAATTGTTCTCTCAAGAAAAAATTAGTCCACAAGAAAGGTAAAAACTTCCTTTTTGTTTTTTTTTTTTTCTCACTAAATCGTGTGTGCGTTGTGCCGCTGTGGGGGGGTTTGTTCGTCTGAAGTCGATGTGGACATTTTAGCAAGAGTATATCATGAAATATTATAAACCTTAGGAGGAACTGTTCCTTTAAGCCTTCTGAATATCATACTTTATAGCGTGTGAGCTGTGACTAGTGCACCACAGAACTCCTCACTAAAGGGTTTGTTAGTGGAAACTGGAATAAGGAGTTATTTGGAGGGCAGCCTCAGTGGTGCTTTACCAAAGTTTGTATTGCAAACAGGCTGCAGCTCACAATTTGTTTGCAGGAAATGTGCTTTACTTAAGTAGAGTATTCTCTCTTTCCCCCTCAAATATTGTGTTACTCAGATTTTGTGGAGCTTGATGTTCCAGCAATGGAGTAATCAAGTGTTACCTAAATTATTTAAAGCTTGGGATTAAAGGCCTTAGCTCTGAGTGCTGACAAGCTTTCAAATGTAGCCTGGGAAAAGTTTTGTACCCTTTCCTGTGTGTGTACACTTTGAAAATAATTTGGAAAAGTACAGTGAACTATTCTCAAAATGTATGCACAGAGAGAATGAATAATTCTTTTACAAGTTTCTCTCCAAAGGAATGAGTGACTATTAAAAATACAGCAGCAATATATACACAATAATATTGTGGCACCTGCAATGTTATTTTTAACAGATCGGTTTCTTTCATGGAGATTGTTTAAAGGAGCTTTTTTTTTTATTTTAGAACTGTGGTTTGGACTGAAACACAGAGAATGCAATCATTCAACATATATGACTATTTAAAATGTTAAATTCCTTTATGTTTCAAGGCCTTACCTTTTCATCTTTAGGATTCTCCGTGGCTTGAAGCTTCTGTGTGCTGAAAATAAATGCTTTTAAAGTATGATTACCTTAGAATGTTATATAAAACACATAGAAATGCATTTTAAAACAGCTAAATTTTATTTCCACGTGTATGTGGATTTGGTGAGCTATATCTATATTTATTCATGTTCTTCTTCGCCATAACTTTGTTTTGTGAATGGAAGGATTGTTGGTGTTAAAGAGTTGTAGACAATTCATTTCTGCTTTTAGATAGTGTACAATTTCTGCTATATAGTAATGTAAAAACAGATGCACAGGTCTGCTATATTCTGAGTTTTATTCTGAGTTTTCATTGCATCACTGTGATATACTTTGGATGATATTCTTTAAAACTAAGATGATTCATAGAAACGAGATTTTTTTCTAGTTTGTCAAAAATATAGCAAAGAGCTACATTTTTGCAAAGGTTTCATCATTAGGAGGTTGTTCTGTGCCATCAGAAGACATATATTAGAAATGTTACTATATAATGTCAGCTTCTCTTTCCATTCTTACTAATGGCTGATTGTGTGAATAAGTCCCATTTAAATCAGTGAGACTATTCAAAGGCTGAGATCCTACTCTACATGACAAAGGGAGTGACAAAATTTGGCCCACAGAATTGAATGGGACTATTGGAAGAATGAGATAGAGCTGGGAGTGAGGAAGGATCCTCAAATCTCTCTGAGGTATAAAGCACCATTTTTACACGGTGCTTTAAAAACACCGACATTTCTGCACGTATTACTTTGTAGCATCAGCCAAGAGAGGCAAACACAAGCCGCTGGGGATAAGTAAGGCATGTGAGGCTGGCAAGGATGGGAAGTGGAGAGTCTGGGCTGCAGGCAGAAGTGCAGGGTAAGATGATGGAGATCAGCAGGGAGGGAACACCAACACTGTCCATGGCACATATGTGCCAGGCTGATGGGCCAGCACAGAACTGAAGAAGGGATTGAGAGGTAAAATAAACTTCAGGTAGCTACAGTAAAGTAGGCAGAAAACAAAAGTGGTGTTTACCCAAGTTCTGATTTTAAAAGTTTCATATTTACTTATGTTGATATTTTAAGGTAGAAAGTTTTTTTAAATGTTGTCTCATCTCTACAGTACATCCTGGGTTTAAAACAACTGATCTTACAGTAACTATTCCAGATATCTACATGAATTTGGATGCTCTTGTAGTAAATTATGCCAGATTTTAACCTGGAACAGGTATAAGAATCTCTCTGATATATCCTTGAAAAGCTACACCTTTTACATTTTTTTTCACCTGTGTCACTATAGATTGATGAAGAAAAGACCTTGCTTGCACATCTACTGGGTTTTGAGTCTGCAGCTTGGACATGCATGAATAACTGTGTGTTTATTTTAGCAAGCCTTCTCCTTGGTATTGAATACCAACATTATGTTCATTAACATTAGAAACACTGCTGCATTTAAATATAGGGAAAAATGACATGTGATTTACCTCCTGAGATATTTATATATTTGTCCACTGCAGAAATTGTAGTGGTACTATGAAAATGTTTCTGGCAAAGACAATGGGCCAATAATCAGAACTGTGAGAGAAGCATATAATGCTTTGTTGGGTGTAAACATACTTTTAATTAACTGAGAGCATAGAAAATGCAGAGCTGTGTGGGTTGCCACAAAACCTGATACACAGAGCCCCAGTGCACCTTCACTCTTACCCACACCACAGATTTTCCTCCTGTTCTGCACAGCAACATTAGACATTTGTAGAGATTTTGCCTCATGTTTTAATAAAGGCATTTATTTCAAAGGCCTGTGGGATGTGGTTCCATTTAAGAGCAGGCTGATGACAGCCTACCTGCTGGAAGATCTCAGCTCATTGTAGCTCAGGAGTTTGGGATCTACAATCTCAGCAGCTGATGAGCTGAAAGCCACCTGGGAGGGGCAGCAGGGAATAAAGAGCCAAAAGTACTGGTCAGTTAGAAAGTTGTCTTTATAACATTACTTTTTTTCTCTAAAGTTGAATCTAAGCAGTGAAATGCTCACCAAAAATAAGTATTACTTATCTGAAGAATTCAAAACTAATGAGTCATTCTTTCCAAGCCTTTGATTATTTTTTAAATAATACATTTAAGGCTTGTTTGCTTGTTTTTGAGCCTGAGGCCTTAGTGCTTTCACACTTTTTATCTGCAAAAGCTGGAAATTTACTTTAAAAACAAGATTTGAGCTTCCCTTGCAGATATCTTGATTAGAGCAGCTGGGGCTTTATGAAACACTGGCTCATGGAAGTGAGAGAACTAGCAGCATTAGGAAGCTGAGGAAAGGGCCTGAAATTATTTTGATGTCTTATAGCTCAGAGACATCAAATAACTATTCAAAAGGTTTTTAAAAGCTTGTGTCATTCTGTGTGTGGGGGGGTTGCTTGTGTAGGGGGTGAGTTTGTTCACAGATCTCAGTGAAGGACTGGGGAAATGTGGGGAGAAGATGCCAGTGAAAATGAAGTTGGTTTCTGATGTGTTGGGGGAGAGGCTGTGTGTGGATGAGCATCACAGAGGAGTGCAGGGGTAGAGGCAGTAACTCCTTGCAGAGGCAGGAGCAGGGGGTTGGGAGGGATGATGCTGCTGGTTCACTCCATGGCTAGCTGCTTTAGCACAGAAAAAATGATAATCTATGCAGCAAAATTCAGCTTGCTGCAGGTAAGAACTGCTTCAGCCTGGCTGCAAACACTTGAACTCCATGCAAGGTTGAAATTGCTCAAGTATATCTTTCCAGGCAATTTTTTTTTTTTAAATGATAGACGTCATAGCTTTGGTAAATTGTACCAGTAGATGGCGTGCAGAAATATTCAACACTGTTCATAAGTTTTATTGGACAAATGCAAGTTCTTACTATTGCAACTGGCTTTGGGTACAAAGATATGTAAGAAATGAGTTTAATGAGGTGATTCCTAGTAAGCAGGGAGGATGTCCACATAAGGAGAAACAGAAACAAAAACCCAATGAAATGAAATTAATCTATTCTTCATATGTTTTCAGAAGTAGCTTTTCAACTACTGTTGCTTCTTTTTCAACACAGTCAAAGCATGCAATCTTCAATGGTCATTTCCTCCCTGGGCTTCTCACTACAGTCTCCTCTTCTCCAGCTGACCAAAATTCATGGTTAGGCTTTATCTTGAAGAGGAAAACATAGAAAGAGAAGAGTCAATTTCTTTGCATCTTATTCAAATTTAAACATAAAGACAATTGGAGGAAAGATCAAGATTTGGATACCTCATATAAAAATAGCTTTGGAAAGTTATGTGTTCATGAAATAGGGACTATTTGGTTTTCCTAATTTTGGTTGGTGGCATTATTAGTGTTTGTTTATCTGTTGAATCTTGTTGGAACTTCCTGCAGAATGGGAAATGAAATAAGGCTTTTTTGTTTGTTTGTTTGTTTTGTTTGGTTTGGTTTTTTCCCCCTGTAATATAAAAATCCAAAAAGAGCTAATATGATTTATGACACAGCTACCAGTTGACACTGCCCATTTACAGAGGTAAAAGTGTGAATTTACTGCCAGTATCTCTTATTCCAATATGAAAAGGTTTTGAAGCTGCTTTTAAATATAGATGGTCATGGTTGTGGTTGTGCTTACATGAAAACAGTGTTTTCTATGTGTATTTGAATGTTTCAGTGATGCTCTGCCTCCTTCTCTGTAGTTCTCTGAGTATGGTTTTGATGTTGGAGGTGCTCCCCATGTGCTCCACAGGAAGAAATTAGAAAATGTTGTCAAAGAAAGTGTGATATGAGTGTCAGATGACTACAAGTAACACTGAAGTTGGTTAGTAGTCTGATATCTGTTTAAAAACTGGGAGTCACTGATTAAATCCCCCACCAATCAGCTTTGTTTAAGCATTTATACCAACCAAACACCTTCAAAGATGCAGACTAAAAAACTTCTGAGAAGCATCCTCCCTTTCTGCTCTTCTCTGTTTCCCATGGTTCACTGAAGTACCATGAAGGCATAAGAGAATTTAGGGAATTAGCTGAGATGAGGTTTCTGTTACAAGGCCACGATATAATGTGCCCATGCAAAGGACTGAGAGGCAAGGGTCCATTGGACAACAGCCTGGAATTCTCTGTGGTGCTCTTGGGCTTCCTAGCTCTAGCACAAACTGCTGCTCATGGAGCTTCAGAACAGAAAATATGAGAATCTAGGTAATTGCTTGGTTCTAATCCAGTGTTTTACAGAAGTGAAAGCAGGAATCTGCATACACTGGAGTTTTTTGCTTCCAGGAAAGTGAGATGGGCAGAAATTTCTCCTTCTCTAGGATCTTTGCAGTTATAATAGACTTGTCAATTAGCAAATGCCTTTTGGAAAGTATTGCTAATATTTATAGCTCACTGCTTCTCTGTGTCAGTTCTGCTTACTATCTACATGACTATCTTTATAAGTAGAAAGATATAAAAACAGCCTACTAAATATAAAATGAAATATCTTGTGTTTTTTTTTAATTAGGTTTATGTATTTTATGCCTTTCTTGTCTTTCTACAGTGTTCTGTCCTAATTAGAGCTCATTTGGAGCAATATGCATAAATTGCATTTTTGTCATGACAGTACTACCATTTAACCCAAAACCAATAAAACCATTTCCATCATTCAATCAACCTACTTGATTTCTTTCTTTTATGTGTATGATGGTGATTCTTAGATGAGATTACAGTTTGAAGACCTTGCACACACATAACTCACTTAGTTTATACCATATTTCAATAAGTTTAGATGGTCTCTTCTGTTTTCTTGACAACTGAGTATTCTATGTCTAGTGGCAAAAAATGGTATAATCAAGTACACTATGATGAAATGGAAGATGCTGAATTCTGTTCTATTGTATCCTTTCCCCACTGCTTTAAAGCAAAACATGTAAGTATCCATTCTAGATGAAAGGTTAAATGACAAGATTTTAATTTTTTATTACTCACTTGCCCTTTTGGTAGTGGAATTTAGTAGGAGTTAATGATCTGAGGTTTTCAGTGTAAAGCATCATTCTGGTTCTTTTCTCTTAATCTGTAATATTTTTAAAAATAATTTAAGTATTTCTGAAAACTAAATGCTTTTTCTGTCAGTCTAGGAACTTTATGCAGGACACAAAAGCTGATTTTAATGACTTCAGATAATTTGAATCTTGATTTAGTGGTTTGGGATTTTTCTGGAACACAATTCTGTGGAATGAAGAATTCCAGAGGAACAAATAAATTATCTATTAGTGATTAATGCTTTGCTGCATTTATTAATGCAACGAACATTGTATTGATTTTATGCTTTTCAAGGGCCAGTATTTACAACATGAATTAAGAATCATTTTTTGTGTTTCCATTGAGAAAGACAATGTGATCTGTTGCATGTCCATTAATGGCTTCACTGGGTGCCTTGAGACACTTATTTGGGAAACACCAGCTAGCAGTGATCATGATATGTGTGAAGGAAGATAAGCAGTGCTTTTTAAAAAACATGTAATTTCATGAGTCTGCTTAAACGGAATTTGAAATTACCTGCTTTTTAGTAATATCCAGCCTAGCCAAATTTTATGGAGCATTTCTCCTCTCTCCCTTCCTTTTTAAAGGCAGCCAGTCAGCTCCTTGTGCCAAATAATAGCTGCCCAAAAGTTTCTTGAACTCTGAGTGAGCAACTCTTTGTATATACTTCACAGCAGAGCAGGTTTCTGTAAGCAGACCTGGGGCCACTGTTGAGAACAGCAGTCTTAATTCCCAGAGACCAGTTCAGAGAAGCAGCCAAGCCAACAACAAGGTTAGAAAATTAATACTCTACTGTGATTTAAAATAGTTTGCAAGTATAATGATATCAGTTCCCTTGCCTTTGCAAGGACGCTCAGATGTATTTTATCAACCCCAGAGAACAACTCACCTCTAAAAGTACTAGTTTCAGAGTTCACAGCTCTGTTTTTCTTCTTCTTTCCCTTGGGTTGATAACTTGGCTTTGAACAAAAGGATTGAAATGAGTTGGTGGACTAGCATTTTTTAAAAATTTCCATGAATGGTTGGGATGAGTTTTAAATTTTACCTCCAGATTAGTCAGGCTCAAACCCACTTTATTGTCAAAGGTCCAAACCACCATTTTTACATTTAAAAGCTACTACAATGAAATTCTCTACAACTTTAGGAAAGATGTGAAATTTTGCCTGTATTCTTGCTATAAATTCCTGACATTACTGCTACTCAAAAATAGGATATTCATTCTTCAATATCCTTCTCTGGGTTAACAAACATCCTTGACTTTTTCCTATGTCCAACCAATGTTTTTTTTCTCTGCTCTTGCCTCACTGCATGTAATATCACTCTCTTGTCATATTTATTTTACCTATATACATTTTTTCTTCTAAATTATCCTCTGTCCTCCCACACATTCAATTCTATGGTTTTATAGAATTTTATGAATGCAAAGATTAACTAATTATCAGAAGCTGGTTTGCAATGGAGAAGGGAGTGTTCTGTTTGCTTTAGTTTAATGGAGAATGAGGAAGAGAGGTTAGAAGACCTGGCTGGGCAGGAGAAGAATTTTGTTCAAAGGTTTGTTTCTGAGATTTTTATCCCTCCCCTTGACCCATGTATGTAGTCTGACAAGGGAAAATCGTGGCAGAAGATTGAGTTGCATGGTCTACCCTCTTCACAGTTACCCTCTTCACATCTGGCTTAAGCTGCAGGTTTGCCAGAATAAAGCTTTGCTTCTCTTTTAGCATGATGTGTGCTTTAACAGCAAAATTAGAAACAAGCTTGAAAACTTTACTTCAAGTGATAGTATTTACCCAGTCACTTAGTCAAAGATACATTATGGAATGAGCTAAAAAATACAGTCCTTTTCCCCAAAACTCGAATTGTCTTGTAAATTTTTGTATTTTTTTTTTGTTAAAAAGTTATCAAAGTTTAAGACAAATCAACTGAAGAAATTATATCTCTTTACATTAAAGAAGAGGGTAAATTACAGGCCAGTGAAGAAGGAGCTTTCCTCAGTTTTGCTTGTGCAGTTGTGTTGTTGAGAGCAATCATAAGAAATGATGTGTAGATCGACCATTGTATTAATGACATAGACAAAGGCATGGAGTGCACTCAGTAAATTTGCAGATGACACCAAGCTGAGTGGTGCTGCTGACACACCTGAAGGGCAGGATGTCACCCAGAGGGACCTGGACAAGCTCTAGAAATGGCCCTGTGGGGGTCTCATGAGGTTTAACAAGGCCAAGTGCAACCCTGGTGTCAGTCCAGGCTGGGGATGAGCTGATTGAGATCAGCCCTGCAGGGAAGGACTTGGGGGTGCTGCTGGGTGAGATTGGGTGTGACCCAGCAATGTGCACTCACAGCCAGAAAGCCAAACACGTCCTGGGCTGCATCAAAGGCAATGTGGGCACCAGGGAGACAGAGGGGATTCTGTTTGCTCCTCTGCTCTGCTCTGGTGAGATCCCACCTGGAGCCTTGCATCCAGCTCTGGGGTCCCCTGCACAGGAAGGACATGGATATGTTGGAATGAATTCAGAGGAGGCTACCAGGCTGGTTGGAGGGGTAGAACACCTCTCCTAGGTGAAAAGGCTCAGGAAATTGAGATTGTTCAGCCTGGAAAAGTCTTTGGGGTGGCCTTCAGTACCTGAAGGGACCCTACAAGAAAGAGAGAAAGACAATTTACTCAGTTAGAGGGTGACAAGGACAAGAGGGAATGGATTCAAACTAAAAGAGCATAGGTTTAGATTGGTTGTTATGGAGAAATTCTTTACTGTGAGGGTGCTGAGGTACTGGAAGAGGTTGCCCAGAGAAGTAGTGGATGGAATACCTGGAAGTATTCAAGGCCAGGCTGGGGCTTTGAGCAGCCTGCTCTAGTGGAACTTGTCCTTGCCCACAGCAGGGGGTTGGAACAAGGTGATCTTTAAGATCTCTTCCAGTCTGGGTCATTCCATGATTCTATGATATAGATAGCTGTTCAAATATGGAGAAACAAAAAGGGAAAAATTTTACTTAAATAAAATCTGTCTTTCCTGAAGATGTGCATATTAGTTAATGGGATAGATTTGGCTTACCTGTGGTGGGAGATTTCTGGGTCTGATTCTGCCTTAATTAAAACCCCTTTGCTATTGCATTGAAAAGGCCCATTCAGCATCACTCCAGAGCAGTGTGAATATGTGCAAGATGTTAGCATTTTTTGAGAGGAAGCCATTATAGACCACAAACCCTGTGAGGAAGATTTTTTTCTCTTTTCCCTGAGGTACCTATCCCAACTATACTTCATTATAACATAAATAGTATTAATAATTTTTTATTCATTTAAATGGGAAATGATTTCTCAGAAGGGGAAAGTGAAAGAGGCAGAATCAGAAGAGAAAATAGAAGTTACACCTTGATATTAACAAGACTGATTTTTGAATGTCCTGCAACTGTGAAACCCCATATGATACCTTTGGTAAATGTGCTGACCTTGCCTTGATCATACTGACCTCAAAAGGCAGTTAATAGTGTGAATAGTCTCTGCAATATTTTTAATACCTAGTCTATTTTAAGACAAGCTTTAGTTATAAATTATGTTACAACATTAGGATCTATATAGAAAGCACTATTTTTTTTTTTTTTTTTTGCATGATCCAGGTGACTGCTAATTGCTGCATTCTGCAGTGATAATAGTTTAATTTGATCGTGGTCATATTAATTTATGCAGGGGACATTGATAACCTGGCTGTGGCAACTTGGTATGACTGAAGGTAATTAATATGACAATGTCAAAAGGATCAAGGCTCCATCATGTCCAGTGGTAGGAGAAAAAATGAAACCAAGCAGGGACTCTCACACCTAAAGAACTGCCTGGTGCTAGCTGAGGGTGAAAGTTGAGGTTTAAAGTGACACACTAAATTGCTAAATAAAATGTTATTACTAATTGAGATTAATCCCAGGTTCTGAGCAACAGGACTGCATTTGTTGTGTTCAGCTTATAGATCCCATAAGCATGTGTGTGGGACAGCAGTGCTGCATGGTTATTGTCATGGCCTGCCATCCAGCTGGGTGCTGCTGAATGAGGTTTTCACTGGCTAAAAAATGGTGGTGGCTGGAAGCTGTGGCTACCTGGGGTTTTCTAGAAATAGTCAAACACAGGGTCTAAGGTTGAATAAAGGAATTTGCCATCTCCTCTCTGAGTGTGGGAAATACAGTGTAAGGTGAGCTGTGCTTGAAGGTGGAGAGAAATGAGATACTGAATGAAGGGCATTTGTGGAATTAGATACAGTATGAGAATACAGGTTTTAAACATATGTCCAGAGCAGTTGCAGTAGCCTAAAATCATGGGACAGAATGAGAACCACCTCTATTCCTGAATTTCTGTTGAGTGCTTCATGGTGTCAACTTGCATTAAAAATGGTACTCTATCATACACAGGATGTTAGCATGACTTTGTGTTGGAACCTCACAGGAGGCAGGCAGAAATCTCACCTATATCCTCGTATCCATCTTATAGGATGGACCACCCCTCTCAGACAGTGAGAGCCTCAGAAGAACCTGAGTGGACATATGTGGGATTTATTAGCTGTATAAATCCAATATGAACTCTATAAATTAAATTATCTCTGTCACATCACTAGGTGTGATCATCTCAGTAGAGTGAGCCCCCCTCAGTGCATCTGCTCTGAAGGAGGCTCCTCTTCAGGCCTGGATACCACAGCCAGGATGAGTTCCAGTAATGATTTTGTTAACAGAATCCTTGTATTAATGTTCTGTCTACTTCTACTGCTGTAACCCCTCCTTATAGACCAGGGATCCTTTAAGTCATGGTGTCACACAGGGAGCTCCAATAGAGCTGCACCAGGAAGTGGCTGTTGGGGATTTTCAAGGTATGCTATGGGAGTAAGTGGTGCATCACTGTGGCCTTTTCTAAGGATTCTCTAAAGCAATACTTCCAAGAGATATAATTTTTTCCCCATTTAAGTGGGATTTCACATAGTCCTAAAGATGAAAATTAATCTGTCAATGTAGTTTTCCTATTTAATTTTAATTTTAAAAATTACTTTTTGAACGGTTTTTCAATTTAATTTTTAAGCTTTTTATTTATTTATTTTTTTATTTTTTTTTTAATTATCCTGGCACTGGATGCTGTCCTGGGCCCCATAATATAAGAAGAATTTGAAGGGCTTTGAATGTGTCCAGAGGGGGGCAACAAAGGTGGGGAGAGACTTGGAGGAATGTTTCATGAGGAGCAGCTAAGGACTTCAGGTTAGTCTAGTTTGGAGAAGGAGGTGCTGATCACTCCTTCTTGGTATCCAGGGACAGGACACATGGGAATGGTTCAAACCAGGGGAAGTTTAGAATTAACATTAGGAATCATTTCTCTACTGAGAGAATGATCAAACACTGGAAAAGGTTCCCTAGAGAGGCTGTTGATACCCCCAGCCTTCAGTGCCCTAAACAGCCTGAAAAGGTGTGGTGGGTTTAGTGCTGGACAAATTGCCAGCACTAGTGCACCCACTAGAATTATTTAATCATTTCTTGCTGTGAGATAGGGTTAGGAGACAAGCAAAGCAGTTTCTTTTTCCTTCCTTTAAAAAAAAATTAGTACAAACCAGCACAATAGATCAGGCAGCTGGAGTATATGATCACTATTGGTCATTCCCAACTGAAATAGTCTATTTTATACCCTTAAAATCACTTAGGCACTTTTCCAAGGGAAGACCCAATTCCAGAAGAGGAACATGAACAATGGTCAGGATTAAAGCAACCATATTATTCTAATGTTCTAATACTAGATTTTTTTTTTTTTTTAATTGTTGAGTGTCACAAAAGAAGTGTCTAGAAAATAAATAGGGTTTATTAGCATCTTCAGATCAAAATCACCTGTAATGATTGTTGTATCATAAACTATTTTAATAGTATAAACAAAAACACCTCTCATCAGGGTGCTTATTATTGCCTTCAGTCTAAAGAAAAAGTGTGAAATTTTTCACAGACCCAGTACAAATGTCAGATGTGAAAGAAATCAGTCTCATTCTCTAAGTATACCCAAATATTAGGGGCTGTATGATGTTAAGAAACTAGTCTTGTTTTGGGCAACTGAGTGATACAAAATCAGATGAGATGAAAAGAACTAGGGATGGATCAATTTCAAGAGTCTTTCTCTCCTCAAGACAGCTTGTTTTTCAAGGAAGGATGTACCTAGATGATAACACCAAATTATTTTTACAGGTTTGCCATCAATTTGCTTTATAGGGAGTGGAAGAGGAAAAAATGTTCAATTACATGCATTTTTATAGCCATGAACTATGTAAATAATGCATCCAGAACACCTAGATCTCAAAGATGTATTGTGTTCTGTCTCTTAAGTAGATTTTGGATCTCTCAGAAATCAATATATTTGCCATATTTCCCCTGTGAAATAAGGGAAGTAGCTAAAGCCCAAGAGCTTCAGCCTTTGAGCAATCTCTTAATTATACCACCCCTTTCCCACTCCTTCCAGCAAAAGCAGCTTATTTGTGATGTTACTCTGCTCCATTGATTGGTTCTCCTCGGAGCAGGATATGCCAATTATTCAGGTGCACAAGCACAGTCCACATGCCAAAACTGCTGTTTCACATGCTGAATTCTGTAGAGCTGACAAATTTATTTCAGTTAGGGTAAAAATTTGAGCATCAGAGAAATTCCAGGAAGAGACCAACAGGAGTAAAATCTCCTTTTAATTCCAGTGCCAATTCCACTGGTACAGGCCCCCTGTTGAGAAACAGGAAACTCTTATACACACTTGCCTCTCCTACCTACCAGCACAGCATCCTTTGGCTCAAAGCTGTGCCCCAGCTCACCAGAAAGTGGGTCTCATCCTGTCACTTGTGTCTTCAGCAGCTGCATGAACAAGTTATTATGCTTTTGTGCTGAGGCTGGTCCCAAATTTTGCCTGTTGTCCCCTGAATTCTCTGCTCTTGTTGGAAGCTCTGCAATACCTTTGAATGAATACACATGGAGCTTTGTGTAGCTACAATTCCCTCCTCTGTCTACATCATTAGGGTGAAATGCAGGAAAGCTGGAGAGGGGACCATAGAATCTACTCACCATGAGAAAATGCTGTGCTCCACTGTGGGGTAAGAGGAGAAAGGAATTGGGGTGTAAAGAAAGGAAGATTAAAAGAACTAGGAGAACAGATGAAATAGGATAGATATTTTAAGACATAGAAATGAAAAATATTTTAAAGATTAAGAAATTAGCATTTAAAGAACAGTAAACTAAGTAATGTATTGTGTACACTCTGGTGCTAAGGTCATTACAAGCATAGACAATAGTTTATTAATTTTGCAGAGGCCCAGACAGGATCACTAATTCTTATTCTTATTCTTATTCTTATTCTTATTCTTATTCTTATTCTTATTCTTATTCTTATTCTTATTCTTATTCTTATTCTTATTCTTATTCTTATTCTTATTCCTATTCCTATTCCTATTCCTATTCCTATTCCTATTCCTATTCCTATTCCTATTCTCATTCTCATTCTCAATGCTTTGATTTCTGTAGATGTCTTTTTGTTTTTTTAATTCATCCCAAACAAAATATAAAATTTCCCAAAACAGCAACATAACCAAATTTTTTTTCCTGCACTTTGGACACAAGTTTTTATACAGTAGAAGGTGAATAGTAGTCTGTTAACCATGAAAATGTCTTCATTAGGGGATATTTGATTCCCCTTGAACCTAGTAAGTTTTAGGTGCTCAAATTCCTTTTAAATACCCATCCTAATTAATTTCTTCATGGTCATACAATAAGTGTTGTGGGGAGATGAATTTTAGGTTCACTGCCTCTGCCTCCAAGACCTTTTCCTCTCTGGGACATAGCAAAATGTAGAGGCTATTAACCTGAGAGCTCCCTAGTTCAGGAACCAAGGAGAAACCTCATCCCCAGTTGACCTAGAAGGGTTATATAAATAATTACCAGATTTAAGCTGAGGAATATTGGTGTCTCTCTATTTTTCTGTTTCTTACTCCTTTCTTTTAGGTTTTGGTTGAAAGAAAGCATCAACCCAAGATTAATATTTTACTGTCTGGTTGAGGCAGGTTGCGAAAACCTTGGTGTGCCTCTGTGCTGAACCAGAGCTGCACTTCACCTGGAGGATTATGTTCAGTGAAGGGGCATAGTGCAGCTTTCTGCTTCTTTTGTCCTCCTTTTCCTTTGTACTTGAGGCTAAGACTCTGAGGCACATGGTATAATAGAGAACTATTCTGAGGGAAGCTACAGATCCTGAAAAAAAGATGCATTAAGTTATTGCAAAGGCAGAAAAGATGATGTCAAGAGGCTGTCGCCCCGGGAAAAAACAAAAAGTTTGTCTTATGAAACTTTATACCATGCAGTGTTTCAGTATATCATCTGGCAAGTAATCTCCCAGTAAAATGTAGACCAGAAATTGTTCTTGTCTCACAGAAATGCATGCAAAGAGAGTCTGTGAGTCCTTGCACCAAAGCAGGGGTGACTAGGCAAGACCATCTGAAAACTCAGGAAACAAGTGAGTAATGCTGAGCCCATCACCAGGGACCCTTAGTACTAAACCAAATCAACCCCAAAATCTTATTTACTTTTCTAAGAAGCTGACAGTTGTGTTAGTGAGTCTCTGTCTTGAGAAGAGATTCCTGGGGGCTTCTTCTGTATCTTTAGGGAATGTCCTCACTCTTGTTATGGTTTGTTTTGTGTGTTTTGGAAGCACTGAATTATGTGTCTTTTTAAAACAAACAAACAAGCAAAACTGGCAATTCCTTGTTGTTTTTTTCCTTAAATACATAAAATGCTTTGTTTTGCTCTGCTTCTTAATAGTTGCCTACAGCAATTCACTAGATGAAGTTGAAATCTTTTTCACAGAAAATAGTTTGCAGCCACTGTAAATTTGGGTGGTGGGTATGGTTACTAGTTACTACTGGTTACTAGACCCTTGTGTGGAGTTCACTTTGTTCTGGCTGCATGAGGGATTGTATCTCCACCTGAAAGATATCCAGAGTGCAAAAAGATTAATTTTTCTTCTGAAAGAGCGTGGGAAGGTGGATTAAAACTGAGTTTTTCTTCCTGATGCTGAGACCAAATTTCAGTTTGGCTTCTGCAGTCTTACACAAGTCAGATGTTTCATCCAGGAGTTTTCATGTCTTTTTTGTAATTTATATATTGTCTTTGGTTAAAATTAAAATAGGATTCAACTGGAGAGGTGACTTAAGCCATACTTCCCAAGCTTAACTAACTGGAGTGAGCAGAGCTCAAGTTACTCCTGAGAGCTCCTCTCCACTGAATACAGAGAGATTGGATCCTCACCTCAGTATTGTGGCTTAATCTAAATGTAGACTGACTAGTGGCTGCATAGTTTGAGGTGACCTGTGCCTGGTTTCCTGATCATACATCTGCTGCCTGGGTTTTGGGGTGGTTCTTCTTTAGGTGCCCTTGGCCCTTTGTGACCACCCACAGTGGTGTGTGATGACACAACACACACAGGGCTGCTCCAGGATGGGCTGCTCCAGGATGGGCTGCTCCAGGATGGGATGCTCCAGGATGGGCTCCATCTCTGCTTCCCAGTGTAAGAGAACAGAGACTCTTCACAAGGACTAAAGAAAGTGCTCACACCTCACACACACATCCCCTGCCACTTCCCCACCCTGCAGAGGGTGAAGGATGGAGGATGCAGCACCAAGTGTGAGAGCAGGCAGGGGGAGAGAGCAGCAGAATTACTTGCATCCTGCTAACCAGGACTTTTTATAAAATATATTAAAGGAAGAGTTCCATTTTGTAAAATGCAGGTCTCTGTTCAATGTGACCAGGAGCAAATTTATCTTGTTAGCACTTATTTACAACTGACAATCCTCAATTAGCATTTGAGCCTAGATTCTCATTTCTATAAATCCCTAATGAGAGTATAAATTACTAACGAAAGAGCTAAATCTCAGGGCCAAAGTCTTACTTCATTAACACACTAATGTATATCTGAAGTGTTTCTGTTCTTCTGAGCAGAGTTACTTCACAATAATACTGGTGTAAATGAAATGGGAAAGGATTCTTGAGGCTTTTATAGTGGGCAGCCTGAAGTGGTATCATTCTGTTTCATTTTCAAATTCTGTCTCTTAGGGAAAATGTCTCCAATGTTTCTGTAGTGTTGTGCTCAAACTAACTTGTATGATTCATCTGATTTGTCTGACTTCAGAATGTTTGATTCCTTTAAATGGCTTTTTCTTTTTACACCTGCTGCTCAGTGACTAAAGACTGTGTGGAACCCTAAAATATTTGTCACCTTTTGGTGCATTCAGTAGGAATTTTATATTAATTTTTGCTAGTATTCAATTTCCAATGACATAGGACTCATAGGAAATAGCTAACAAGTTAAGTTTCAGAAATAATAGAAATTATGTAATTTTTGATAAATGTTTAAATTTCTCATTGAATATATCATTCTGGTCCATGGTCGTATCAATAGGCTGCTATAGCAAAGACCTAATAGTAAAGTACTGAGTATATTGTTGATTTGAACACCTATTAAGAGTCATAGTATTTGGTCTGGTGTGGTGTTTTTTACTCCCTGTAACCACTAGAAACAGAGCCATGTTCAAAGGGTCTTTTCAGAAAGATTTTTGGAAAAGGTCTTTCAGGAAATCACCTAGGAAGTAATAGGTGTCCTATCAGTGTCAATGATATTGACTTTGACCTAAATATCAAAAAATTCAGTCTAGCATGAGCTAAAATCTCCATGATGCAGCTTCATGTGCAATTCATCATGTTTGATGTACAAATTTTAAAAGACTGTAAGTTACAGCAAGAGTTGTATTTGAAGGCCAAATAGCAATAAAATGTGGATTACAAGTTTGTCTGTTGTGTTTGTAAGCTTTTCTTCTTAATGATCTCCTGATCTCCAGGCTCCCTAATGAGCCTGTTCAAAGGGTTTCTTGAAAACTATTAGGTAATCAATCAGAAATCCTAACCAATATTATATGGATGACAAATTATAAAGCAAAAATTGTTACTTTTCTAAAGACATAAATCTAGCATCACTGTTTTGAGTCAATAGCAATTTTACTATTTCAAGTTAGAAAAGTTCACACGTGTTTAATAAAGGAGAAAAGCCTACTAAATATAAATACTGGCATAATTACAGTAAAAATTATTCTACAGCTTTTTCACCATGGTTTATACTAGGACTCTAAACTATGAGTTTCAACAGTTCTTAAGAGTTGTAGCAGTCTACCTTGCAGAATATTGTACATTACAAATGGTTGTGCTGGATTACAGGCTATAGGAAAGTAGGAAAATGGAAATTGAAAATGGAAACAGATGCTTTGACTATGCTGAAATGAGAGAAGAGGCACAATTTTTTATATCTTAGGATCTCTTGTTATCCTAGAAACAAAAAGAAGCAAAAACTTGCCACATGTTAGCAGAAGTTGACAAATTTAGCATATAACACAAAGCTTTAGTAAACCAGTCATAAACTGGTTTTCTTGTCCTCAGGAAGTAGGGAAACAAGTAGAATTAGAAAGGAAGTCATGCTTAGCAGAAAGCTGTCTTTCTCATAGAAGGTCAGATCTGAGATACTCAGGATGAGATTAGTCATGTAAGTTACAGTTTTTGAGGCCATTACTGTGGCTTCAGGTAAGTTTGGGCTGTTTGTGTAAGGGCTCTCTGTGAGGGTGCACCAGCTCTTCTTATGCACAGTACAAAATATTTGTTTCAATCCTCTCCATGCCTAAAGATAAAACATGAATTTTGTGTCACACAGTTGGCAAAGGCAGTTTCAGAATTCTGAATCCTACGTGGCATGCTTTCTAAATGGCTGGTTTTAGTCTAAAAACAGAATTGTCATCTTGCTAATATACCAATATGTAAACAAAAAAATGATGGTGTGCAAAAATGGAAGAACAAATATAACATTTTGTAACTGTTTACTATATTTCTTGAAAATACTTATTTTTTGGTGACATACTAAAATAAACAATAGTAAGTAGAAGTGTAGCAATTTTTGTGAGCACAGTGATTTCTGAATAGAAATGAGGACTGGAATTGATTCTCAAGTCTAATGTTTGCCAAGAATTAGTGTTTTAGGGGTGTATGTGTGTGTGTATTTTGTTGTGGGTTATTTTGTGTGATTTATGTTTTTTATGGAAATACACTCCATTTAACACATTATTGTTTTGTGACTATCAAAGTTCAGACAGATTTGAAAATAAAATAATTATTGTTATGTGGTACCTGACATATGTTTTAGTTTATTAATATAACAAGGTTTCAAAAGAAAAAAATAGTAAATGCAATTCTTGTCTTTTCTAGCTAAGAGACAAGACCAAATTGTAAACAACAGAACAAAATAAAAGCAATTTAAAAAAATGTCCAGAAGAAAAAAACAGTCAGTAAAACTATATTTAATTTGGTATACTGTATTTAGATTTTAAATTTTGCATATAGCAGAAGTAAATAGATGAGAAAGGATTTCTGTCAGACACCATTGTGACAGGCTTCAGTTTAAATCCTTAAGACAGATAGATAGAAGTAGATTAACTGGCTTTAGCTATTTCATGTTCCCTGTCTGAATGGAAATGTGGTTCCATGTTGAGCTAGCATGTCCTAGCAGCCTGAAGTTGTAATGTATTTACTGCCTTTTCATGCATCTTGTTTAACATTTGCTTAACACATTCATTCAAATGAGCCTGGGCATTTGTTTATCCCTTATCAAATGAAGTGGGACAGCTCTAGGACAAGAGCAAAGAGATGGTATCAGCAGAAGCACCTTAAGGCTTCATTTTTTTTTTTTTTTGTGATAAGATAGCACTAGGAAAAGAAAATACCAGCATCAGAAGATATGCTTATAAAATAATTTTTTAGCCAAACTTTGGGTAACTTTTTTCCTATTTCTTGACATGTAATATACTTAAATGTTGCAATAAAGGAAATATTCAACAACCTACCTTAGACCCAAATCAAACTCCCATCCCCAGCCATTAAACAAAACAGCTAGCTCAACTCTGGGAGCATCAACCCAATCAAATAAATGAATAAACAAACCTAAGGCTTCTAGATGGACTATGATTAGAGTTTAATTCAAATACTCAGAAGATAAAGCCCCAAATAATCTATCCTGACTGGCATTTGTTTGTGTTACCTTGAATAAAGAACTGTGAAGAAAATACAGCTCCTAACATGGTGGTGACACCAGGCTCTGTCCACTGCCCATTTTACTTCCCTTCTGTTCTCTTTCATATTGATTTCCATTCCACCCCATGCTCATCACTGTGATCTGTGTGGACAAAACCTGTACCAAATCAGTAACAGCCTTAATCACAGCTGATATTTGGTTCTGTCCTCATTCTTCAGGCATCTTCTGTCGCTTACTGTGATCTGCTTTAAGGATTAAGTGCCCAGACTTGCCCTTAGATCTGCCCAGCACAGTCCCACCACACCAGTAGGTCACACAGGTGTGCCTGTGGAAGGTAAATGCAGAATGCCTCTCTACCGACCCTGGGCGAAAAATCTGTCCATGTAGTCGCAGGAACTCCCCATGAGACTTTTGCTTTGGAATGTTTACCACAGAATCTATGCTTAAGTGTCCTGAGTGAGTGAAATGTGATTTTAAATATCAGAGGGAGAGTACTCCCTTAGAAATTACCTGCTGACCCTATAGCAGTGAGGAGCTTCACACAAACACACCAATCTCCAGAGAGCATGAGAGGAAGAGATGTCTTAAAAATTATGGTGATTTAATTTTATTTTGCCCTAGAATGACATTCTCCTGAGTATTTGTGAAAATGAAGATGAATATGCAAGGCTACATTTGGTTGATTTCGCGCCAGATGGCCAGTTGCAGAGGCTGAACTAAGCTGAACTGATTGATTCGTTTTTGCCATATTGCATGCTGGCAATACCAGAGTTCACATCATTCAAATACTAACATTTTTGGTGCTTTCTCTTTCTATTTATATTTTTTTTTATTTTTCTATTTTTTTTGGGGATGACCTCTGCTTTTATAATGGAGTCTCCCTGCTTTCTTTTCTGCCTCAGTCTTAGAAAAAGTATCATCTTTTCCCTACTATAGCATAGTTTGTTTGGATTTGTATTTTTTTCCTCTTTTTCTTTTTCTTCTTAAAAATATTTAATAAACTGCTCACAGAGAGAAAGAAAGAAGGAAATACATAGGGCAAATATGTACTATGGCATTTTTTTCCTCCCCAGAGGCTTAGCTTTCTCTTGCACTTCTAATTTATTACATGTGAACAAAGAATACAACATCTTGCATCAAAATGGAATTCTTAAAATTCAATTTGCCTATTATTTTAGGGACTGTAGAGCAAATAATTTAAATTCCCAATGTTCTAACTGACCTGGAGATATTCCATTAAAAGCTAATGGAATTAACATCAATAGTTACACTGAAATTACACTGGAAATTTTGGGAAATCAACAGAGAAAATTGTTTCTATATGTTTTGAGCCTATATATATATATATATATATATATATATATATGAAATAAAGAATACATAGGGAGTAGCATATTATGTGTGGATGTGTATATATTTGCCTTATAAATCACAAAAAGTGTTCTTTAGGGAGGAATTTAAAAGTCTTAATGGACATGGGTTTTCCTATTAAGTTCTGTGGGCTTTGGAGAAATTTCAGTGAAGTTTCAGGAAAAATAATATCTGAATATAGACTAAGAGAGAAATAAAAGTCCTTTGGCAAAAGAAGATCTGCACTTGTGAGCAGAGTCTTTCCTTCCACTCAGTTTCAGCCATAACTCTTAAGTGTAATGTCAGGTTCCACCTCTTTGTTAGGCCAAGTAATTTGCAAAGCACAATTCCTCACTGATTTCCTACTTTAAATAATGAGGGCTTTGTAGGGTCAGAAGAAAGGGGGAGAAGTATGATAAGATTTTTTCCTAATGGTCAGCCCTGCAGTGGAACTTTGGATCAAAATATTGGCCAGAAAACCAGGAAGAGATGGCAAAGCCCTATATTGACAGAAGCCAGTAAGGATTTTACTGTGGACTTGAGATGTGCTGGAGTTTTTCAGAGAGGAGATGGGGCATTCTTGTTATGCAGGACTGAACCTACAGATAGAGCCATCAGCTTAATCTCTAGTATGTTGCAAAGTCCAGCCAATGCTTTACAGGGCAGCTGACCTGCATGACTGACACATGCTCGTGTGGAGCTGAGAATCCTCCAGATTACCTCAGAGCAGATATTTATGCTGGCTGGCTGCTGTAGGCTGGATGATTTCTTCAAGAGCTATGCCTAGGGAGAGTAGAGATATCCTCTGTTCTGCAGTTCTTTTCATTGCAGCTCTGGTGGGCAGTCCCCATCAAAATTTCTTAACCTGCTCAGTGAAACCATGCATGTTCCTCCACTGAGCTGGGCAAGGCAGGAGTGTTCCTGGTGCTGGGTTTCACACCTCTGCTCTGAAGTGCTGGATCTTTGTGGCCCCAGAGCTCACCCACTAATGGGAGTCAGGAAAGGGGAGGGGATTTCAAAGGACATGAACATATAGAAAAGCTGATATAAAAATATTTACAAACTTTCTGAAGCACTATGGATTTACTCTGCAAACCCAAAATATTCTCTGAACTTTTTCAGATGGGAAGTTATTTTACCAGCTGGTACAGTGACAATGGTAAGGCACTAAATTTTGCCATCTACCTCACCCCAAGAACCACCTGCCACTTGTGCTCAAAAAATGCACGGTGGGATTGATACAAACTTCAGCTTTTCTTGGCAAGTCATTGCACATCTTTGTCACCTGTAACAGTCCTGTGCATCAAATAGAGCAGTCAGAAACCCAGCCTATAGGATTGAGAAGGATTAAAAAGGGTGAACCTACAGTACTTTATTGACCTAGGTCCTCACATTAACCTGATCTGATCCTTTAATTACTATGAATAGAATAGGGCTTAAAGTCCTTCTTAATAACACCCCATGCTTTTTGTTCTATAAAGAGCTTTCCTATTCATGTGGCCTCTTCTTTTCAGATTTACAGATTTGTAGCAAGAAGGAATGCATGTTTTTTTTCTGGCACTCCAGGGAAGAAAGCTACCTAATGTGTATGTGTGGGATAGTGGAAAGCATAACAGCAATCTTTCTGTTTTGAAAAAGTTATTTACCAATCAATCCTCATTCAAGTTATTTGCCAGGCAAAGGTGTAAGGAGAAAAGGCAACCAAAACATAAGATCTTAATTTTTTAAGGGTAGTAGAAGGAGCTTAACATAGTTTCTGTGCTAATAAGAACTGTAATCACACCAGATGAACACATTTCCCCCTTCCCATGAACATTTACCCCCTCCCCATAGATTCTGCTCAGAGAATCAGCATGTTACTGTAACCTAGGCAGACGATTATATACACACGTGATCACACATATGGATGATATATGGTACTATAATTAATAACTGGTGTTTTCTCTGCATTCAGGAAAGCAGCTGCAGCTCACAGATAAGATACTTTATGAGAATAAAATCAGAGCTGAGCATTAATAATTATAACTTGTTGTGATCAAGAACAGTGAGACAATAATTTTATTTCTTGAGACTGAACTGAAATATGAGTGGGCTGGTGGGTTAAAAATGACAAGGAGATACAGGTTGTGATTGGGAGCCTAAGACATTGTGTTAAGAGCATTATAAAAAGTAGAAACAGTCTCCCTAATTGTTACATGAACATATTGTGCCTAGCATCTTGTGTGAATGCACCCTGAGGCCAGGTTGAGGGTACAATCCAAATTTGGTTTTGAGTTAAAGATGGAATGAGTCACAAAAGAGAAGTAGAGGGTTTAGGGATTTTTAGGGGTGAAGAAGAGGAAAAAGAGGAGGAAAAGGAAGAATCTGACAAAAATGGGTGGAGATAGTGGAAAGAACCAAACCAAAATCATCTCCTCTTTCTGTCATTGCCTCCGGTATGATTTGCCTGAGCACACAATCCTTTGATTGTTGTAATTATAAAAAGATTATAGTTATATACTGAATTTGGAAGAGAGGGAGTGCTGCAGATATTTTACCATTTGGAAGTTTTTCTGCTTATTAAGGAACAGCCATTTCAGCACTATTTTAAGGCTAAAACTTGATTAGCATGCAGCAGTGAAACGGGTCTAATTTTATTTTACTAAATTTACTGTAAATAACATGTTAGCAAAATAAATACTGAAAGAATATGGTATCTGACAGTGAAGGCGTACTTAAAGTGTTTTATTGCAATTCCTTAGCTTTCCCAAGACAGGTATTGTTAAAAGCCAGTCTGATTAGTCAATCAAAGACATGCTGCTGCCTCCTTCTCCCCCACCTTCCACCCTCTTGAAGACAGAACAGTCTTTACTGTGCTTTTAGGGAATGAGGATTTAAACTGAAGCAAACCATGACAGTGCCAAAGCATGACTATTATTGACAGGTTATATGAAAATGATGGCTTGAATTTATAACCCACAGACAGACAGACAGACACACAGATGTATATAATCCCTGCTTTAACATGATAGTCTTTTTCTCTACTGCTCCTCTCTACAGCTGTAATCTCAAAAGACCATTTATTAAATGTGAAATATTGTATGTTCCTGTAGCCTCCTTTCTTGATTGTGTTCTCAGGGCCTTGTTGGGCAATTGATTACACTGTGCACAATCCTGCTGCTTTAGGTATTAATGGCAAAAACCCCCATTGTCTTCAGGATTTAGGGCCTTTATGATTTTTTTGAAGTTCGTTATATTTTGCAAGCAACTGAGTTTAAAATCCCTGATTGGAAGGACTTACCCCCTCACATCTTCCTGTGAAATGTTTTACCTTTAGAATGAAAAAGCATTTGGAAACTGTAGAACGGTTTTGATCTGCAGGATTAAAAGAAATCAGTACTGAAAATGGATTCACATCATTTTCTTTTTGGGTACACGATTCTTGGGGGGAGGGGGAGGAGGAGGAGAGAAAAAATAACAGCTGATTTAATATAAGTGGGCTGAATTCCCTCTCCTGGTGGGTCTTTCAAACCTCCAGTTTCTGTTCTTGCTATTGCTCTGTGAATATCCCCCTCCCCTTTCTGTTAAAAGGCATTTACTATGAAAGCCTACAAAAGCAGCTTTCAATCTGATTAAGCTTCTCCTGTAAAAAAATATAAAAATAGGGGTACATTTGGGTCAGTATCACCATGCTATTCGTCTGCCTTAATTTGCCTAGGCTGCTTACTAAGGATGCTGCACATGAGCATGGAAGCCTCCTGCAGTCATTAGGGGCTCCCCAAAATATCATTTATGAAATTCCAAGGTGCAACGATTACCATAGCCCAAAACCAAATTGTCAGAAGGCTCTGAGCAGCTTGTCTGTGGGCTCACTGCTGGCAGGTACCAGTTTTCCAGCCTGACCCAGAGAGAGCTGCTGCTTGATGGATGCAAAAGGAATGGTTGTGTCCTGAAATCCCCATCACTGGTGATCTCTCTCTCTGTTCTCCCTTGTGCAGAAATTGAGTGTCTCATACTCCCAGATCTGCATCTGCATCCACTTCCAGAGGCTGCTCAGTGACTGAGCCTCAGTCAAGGCAAACCATGCCCCACCTTAATCTACCTACCTGTAGAATTGGTACAGAACAGGTGTTTCTGATTAGTTTTTGAGGGAGGTTCAGCACCTAAAAACCTTCTCTGGTGTTGACTTTTCTCAACATCAGCATCTATATCTCTCCTTTTCCCATTTATAGAAATACATACAATATTTCTCTCCTGCAGATTAATACCTGTGTGAAATATTTCTGCAGTGATTTACAAAGGTGCTGTGATAACACATGTAAACATTTTAACTGTGTAGGACTGAAAAATAAGTTTGAACTGGAACTGTAATTTGTTTCTGCCCTTGAAAGAATTTTGTAACCTTTCTTAATAATTTTTTTCTTTAGTACACACCAGTGTTGAAATGTAATCTTTATTACTAAATGAATAAGTGGTGTTGCTTAGGGCACAAAACTAAAAAACCATTTTCCCATGAAGACCAAATATTGTTGCTGTTGCAGTTGTCCTGTTGTTTTATTAGCTCTGAACAATGTTGGACTACTCTCAAAATCTAATAATCTCTGTAAAGTGTCTTCCCTTGATAGCATCTTTGATAATGGAGAATAGATTCTAAAAACACAATAAAAGCATAAAAGAGAATATTATCATAGCTGCTTTCAAAAATTAGAAAAAAATCCAAACAAGTAAAAAAGAGACAGAATGCATAGAAAGAAAAAGAAGAAAAGATATTAAATATAAGGGTTTTTTTTAATTTTGTGTGTGTATTTATGATTTAATCTGTTAACAGCCATGCCAAGTACAGCATAGGATTTGGTGGAAATTTCAGTGCCAGCTGCATACTCTTTATTTCTGAGGAGAAAGAGAGAGAATTAATCAAAAAATAGGATTTCTTTTTACTTATTAGTTGAATTATTTTAAAAAATCAGGTTTTTTTCCCCCTAATGGCCATCCATTGCCATCAAACATATATAAAAGGAAAACGGTTTTTTAAATATTACAGCTGTTCTATCTATTCCTCTTGCTAGCAAGGTATCTTGTGATCTCTGAGGAGCAGAACTGGCCCTGGACACAAAAGCATCTTTTGCCTTGTGTGTCTGCACAGTGCTGCCTGTGCACAGGGCAAACACCTTCACGGGCTTAGAATGGAGAGCAAGCACCCATGCTTGTCTTTGGAATTCTGAAAGCAGAAAATATGGGTGCTGGCCCCAGAATACCAGAACATTGCAGCTCTTTTGCTGTGTAAGAGATATTTTTTTTAATTATGGTCTTTTGTGCCTGTGACTTTTATGTGAAGCAACACTCAGATGTTTTATGTTGCACATTTATTTAAACAATCATTGTGTCTCTCAAAATATTTTTCCTGAAACGTTATGTACAAGTAATAAAATTCTTGTATTTGAGCAGGTTCATCTGATAATAGCAATAGAAGGTTGTCTGATTACACCAAAATGCTATTGAAGAAAGAAGGTTATATTAACTGACTCTAAATGAAATCCACAGTATCTATGAGATTTCCCCCTTCCAAATTGACCAAAAGTTTCATTAGAGAAGAGAAACCTTTTTTTAAAGCATACATGGTAGAGTATAAAATACATTTAAATTGAAGCTAGGGAACAAATGATAACCATTAAATATCTCTGCCAGAAATTCTACTCTCCACTCTGCCCCCTGCCACCTCCCTCCCATGTTAGCATCTTGGTGCAGCATCTACATGCTAACACTTCAGGCAATGCACTCTCCTGTTTTAAGCAGTGTGAGAGGTAACCTCAGTTCAGAGAGCCTCCTAAGAGACAGGTTTAGTGCTACTGAATGCCACACTTATGTCTTTTCTTCTTCTGTCTCTGTGCAGGTCAGTAGTAGCTAGGTTCTGCCATCCACATTAGATTCTGAAATGCTACTCCTGGTGATTTTGATGTGCATTTCACCTCTGGAAAATATTTGTTCCAGAAAGAATTTTGCCTGGCATGCTTCTATGCAGGAGCAAAGAAATGAGTGTTCATCACGTTCCTGTAGGAACAATTTTTTCATCCCTGTGTTTGCAAAGGCAGTTACCATCTAGCTCTGGCAGTGACTTTTCTCCCTCTTTGGCTGTCTGCAGGATGGCAGGTCAGCAGGAGCTGTGGGCAGAGCTGTGTGCAGCTCTCTGCTTGCCAAGCTGTTGCTTTTTCTGGGAGCATTTTCCCTCAGACCGGACTCTGTCTTTGTAAGGAAAACATCAGCAGAAAGAAGGAACACACAGGAATGTCCTTTGGCCCTTTTTCTTTTGGCTCTGTTACAGTCCCATTTCTATCTCTTGGAAGGCAATCTAGCTTCTCATTTAGGACCTTCACAGGACTTCCCTGGGCCTGGCCTGAGGAGGAACACTGGGTATGTCTGGAAAATTTTCTCGGGGCCACCACTCTGAGCTATTTGCCATTGTGCACAGCAGATTTTCCAAGCAATGTTGATTGTAGTTCCCAGATATTTTTTTCCTGAAATATTTTCAGCAATTCAGTACATTTCTCTTTCAAAAGACCTTATTGGATAAGATGAAAATAAGTGATTGTTATTTTGCTTAAAAACGAGCCCCAAAAGCCTTATTGCCACTGCAGCAGTTTTAGTACAAGTATTTTGGTCAAAGCATTCAAAAACCTAACATTCTGCACTTTAGCAAACAACACCCTTTTCCCATATAACAAAATATAAAGGTTAAGTATTAAAAAACCCCACAACAACCCCGTTAATTAGGGGAATCCGTATTTAGAAACAAACAATTACAAACACCAAAACTTTGGTTTCAGTCTGTGGTGACTGAAAATAAGGCCACTGTGGGGAGAGTGTTTTGAATGAGGTAGTGAAAATGGTGTGTCTGGCTAGAACAGAAAACTTTGAAAACGGCTTTAAGCATTACCATTATTTAAATCACAAAGAGCAATCTTACAATTGTCAAAAAACGAGATTGGAGGAAGAATTTTGCAAACCTAAAATTTTAAATTCTGGGCTATCCCTTTCATATTTCTGACTATACTTAAATTGTGATTTCTCAATAAATTCAGCTAAATATTGGATTTTGTAAATGACATGTAGTTAAATATGAATTCTGATTGCCTGCTGCAAAGGTAATTTATTTTAGAGAACAGGATTATTTTGATAAAAAATAAGCTGTTTTCACCAGGGAAATAGTTGTTGTTTGTTACTCAAAAAATATATTTACTTTATGAAAACTTATTTTCTGTTACATAATTAAATTTCTTCTATTTTGAGTCCTTCTACCCTGCTCTGAAAATATTTTGCTCATTTCTGTTGGATTTAGTACAAGCACACAGATTTGCATTCCTATATATTTCCCTTGCAGTAATTTCCAGGGCCTTATTCTGTAGCTTCTGAGTATACTTTCAGCAATAAATTAAAGGCTTCTGAAATGGACTTTGTTTAAAAAACCCCAAATGACAATAAGGTAAAGGAATTCATAAGCTATTTGATCTGCCTAAATTTGTTTAGATGCCATTGAATCCCCACTATAAATGGAAACAGGAGCAGCCACCCTTGTTTTTACCAGACAAATGTTTTCTTGACACTGGGGATCTAAGCTTGCCTTTGATGCTGCAGAATTGCCCTATTTGGAGAAAGGACTGTAGTCACTGAAGGGTTAAAGTCAGTTTTGAATTTGAGTTAATCCATATGCTAATCTATTTTAAATATCCCTGCATAACTACCATCATATTTTTAGCAGCGCAGTTTGTTGTTCCAGTTGCCAGCTATTTTTGATGACACAACAAAATAGGGCAGAATTTAGTTCCAAGGTTTATTTTGGCCTCTAACTTTAAAAAGAGCGAAATAGCCCCTTGTCGAAGGATATTTTTGATTTGAATGGTCTATACCTGACCTCTGCAATCATCCAATTATTGTAAGCAGTGTGATGGGCCCAAGGTATTAGTGCTGAGAACGTTCCTGCTGTCCCTCGGGTTAGGGATTGTTTTGCAATGATCACCTGTCCTGATTTGAAGATTGCATGACAAGACACTATTAAAGTAAGGGCAAGGAATTCAATTTCTTGATGTCATTTTGCCTGGCCTGGTTTTGAAAATAGGTCACTGTATGCTATCTGGATTTGTATATTATAGCAGCACCTGCTAGCATTTTTGTGAAGGGTCTAGCCGTATTTTCATTATAAACCCCTATTTTCAGGGGTTTATAGACTGTAACTTGGTTATAGAAGGAAGTTTCTATCTAAATGTTGCCATGCAAGGTCTCTTCTAAGGAACATGGTTTTTACCCTGCAAATCTCAGTAGATACATGTTCAGCCATTTCTTCCAGAGTGAAAAATGAAAGCATATTTTCAGCTACAATTTAGTAGATTCCTTTAGAATAAAAGATATCATGCCATATTTATGTTTTAATTAAAGTGATACTTAAAAGGCCTGTGTTTCTGATGCAAGTCCTAATAACAATCTGAGTAAGTATAGGTTATAAAAATTGGTGACTGGGCATGTATATTTTAATTATGCAAATCCACAGAAATAAATGACCTTATATAATGGAAGGATTTAACAGGGTCAAAAACTGGTTGTTTGGAAAGGTTGGTAAATAAATCATATGGATCTGAATGTCGAGTTTATGTTTATCTACTCATTTACACCTCTTTTTCCCATAATGTGGAATTGTTTCTGAGGGAGCCAGCATCACTCTGTGGCCTAATATTTTAAATTGTGAATAGATTCTTGCTTACACAACTGAATCAGCACAGCTGTGCAAATGTGTGTATTTAACACTGATTAAACGCTTCCACTTACACATTAAAAAAACCAAACCAAAACACCTTACTACCACAAACTGTAGGTTTTTGCAGAATAGCTGTGGAGGTGCATTTTATCACCTGCCATACCCTTCTAATATGTTTTACTTTTGTTTTTTAATAAGATCAGGAGCAGCCAGGCAGCCACAGAGAAAAATGGAACTTCTTCTGAAACAAAGATAATAAAATATGCTTGAGGAACATGAAAGGATAGTCTGAAGACTGCCGATGTAAGGAAATTCAGGGTTAATGCTGCGTTACTTCATCTTGAAGTCAACCCCGTTGCATCTGTTTATTGCAGGGGTCTTCAAACAGAGCAATTGCACAAGGATGGGGTGGAAGGTGCTTCAGACTTTCAGATGGTTAAATGTAAAACTTCCAAATATTTTTTGGAGGGGAGAGGCGTAAGGGGGAGGAAGGGTAGGAGGTTGGTCCCGGCCAGCATCACTGGCGGTGGCTGTGTTGAGGGGTTCAAGGCAGCACAAAAAGGAAAGGCACTCCAGCACCCAGGTCTGTGCTTCATTTTGCCTAGATATCAAGATTCCTAGAGGAATTATTTTTACCTAGTCCTCGAAATGCCCACTGGTAAACCGAAACCCCCCATCCTTTGCAGAGCCAACAGTTTGCTACTTAAATGGGTTTAGACTTCATTTTAATGGAAGTGAAACATAGTCGACGGAGGCAAATTAAAACCATATAATTTTGTAATCTTAGTTTAGCTATAATTGCGGCAATAAAACAGTGGAAAGAATAATTGGGGAACATATGTTTGTGAGTGACATTATCTAGGTGACTTCCCTTTTACGGCGCTGCGCTGCTGTCCTATTTGTCTCCCCCTCCCCATGCATTGGAATGACAAACCTGCGAGCCTGGAGTTAATGCTGATTGCGGCAGCTGCTTACACACCGAGTCGCCATGGAAACCCGGGACGTTGCCACGCAACCGTATTCTTTTAGGGACAGGGAAAATGCCCAAAGGCTTACTAAAAATACATGGAAGAGGGGGAAAAAAAAAATCTTAAATTTTCTTACTACTGTTAATGCGTATAAGGGACCGTGCTTCTGCTTGAAAGCAGAGGTCGGACAAATAAAAACCCAGCCCTGACCTTTCCAAAATTGCTTGCCGTTGCTTGAAATCTCCGGCTTTATTGACAAAGATGACTTTTGATCGATTGTAAAATTGGTAGCTAAGGCGCAGCAGCCCCGGCAGGCTGCAAGATGCAGCGCCTGCCCATTGCTATTCCGGAGGGGTTGAAGGTCAGCCGAGAGCCATCAATGCCGTATTGATCAGCCGAGCTGAAAAATGCCCGTGTCGGCAGCTCCTCGCTGCCAGCCTCCAGCACTCTCTGCCGAGCCAGCCGTCCTCCCAGCAAAAGTGACATCACTCCACTCCGCTCAGCTGTTTCTGCACTTTTCTATAAATAGCTAGATAAAAAATTGAAGGCTGCTTTTGGAGAATTTAAGCAGCCAATCTTCTCATCGTCAGCAGACGAGACAGGCTGAGTTTTTTTCTCCCCCCCTCTACTAATATTGCGCTGCAAATTCTTCCTCCTAATATTTGGAGCTTGACACTGAATAACCAAAAATTTTTGAATGGTATGCGTGTCTGCGTTCAGGATTGTGCTGGAATGGATAATTAATTTGTCATTCATCACCTCTCTGGCTGTTAAAGCGCGATCAGATGGGAGTGAGGGATGGAGCGAGGAGAAAGGGTCGGTGCTCAGGCCTGGCATGTTGCTGATGTGGCATATTTGCTGAGCTCAGTATCACCCCTACCTGCAGAATTCCCCGTGTTAAAGACTCCCCTGGCTGCCCCCCTGAACGGAACACCACGAACTGGAGCCAGAGTTACACCAGGGCTCTTGTTGGCTCTAATAGGCGAGACAAAGTATTTGAAGGAAGCAATTAGAAACGCAAACAAAAGCGCTGTTAATAAGCACACTTCCTATTTTTCCTTGATTCCCATTTTGCAGCTCTGTTTCTTAATTAACCCTCTAAGATAGCTGATGAAAGAAAAACATCATCCTCCTGGTCTGTAAATAACCTCTTGCTTGATAATATTTTTTTTAGGAACAGGAGCATTAAAAGCTAAAAAACACAAAAAGAAGTATTGAAACTGTCTGGATAAAAATGTGCATTCTGCAATTTTTATGAAATTTTGGAGGTAATGTAATTTCTTTTGGGAAAAGTACAGGAAAATACACTTGTAAGCATAAATAACAGCCAATCCACTTTTCCAGAAGAAAAACATCTCTTTCTCAGACTCAATTTTTAGGTAGCCATTATGGTTTTGCTTACCATGCCTTTGCTGTCCCTGGGCTGCATTCCCAGTAGGATACAAGCAGGGAAGGGATGTCTCACAGAGCCCATGAGCCTCTCTCAGCTCTTCAGCACCCCTGAGCACAAGTCTTGGCTCAGCACCACGCAGGATTGAACATCAACTGTCTCCATCCTTGTTGATTTGAACAGGGAGCTGAAACTGCTTGGCAACAAAAAAGATGAAAGTACTTGTTTTTCAGAAAAGTTAATGGCACTAGAAATAGAAACCTGACAGCTCTTTGAAGGTGGGGAAGAAGGGACCAGCAGTTTTTCTCTCCCTAGTGCAGTGCAAATTGCAGTGTGGTGAGTATTGTGAAATGCTATGGCCTGTGTAGTATGAGGCATTAGAGCAGAGAACTATAATAACTCATTCTGGCCTCAATATATGCAAATGTCCCTTAGCAGTGGAAGTGCAAATGAATTGCAAAATGTATGTGCAATTATTGCTATATGGGACTTCAAAATGTGTTTTTTTTCCTCTACAGAAACTGATCTACAAGTGATCCTGAATGTAAAATTCACAGTTTACTCTAGAGATCAGATCTTAAATATCTTTTGAGTATCTGGGTGCACAGGATCCAAAATCAAGCTGCAGCTGTTTACTGAAATATTTTTGATAGGGTTAATGGCCATAAACTGAAACACAAGAAGTTTCACCTCAACATGAGGAAGAACTTGAGAGTGGCAGAACAGTGGAACAGGCTGCCTAGGCAGATTATGGTCTCCCTCTCTGGAGACATTCAAATCCCACCTGGACATGTTCCTGTGTAACCTGCTCTAGATGACCCTTCCTCCAGAGCTGCCTTCCAACCCTAACAATTCTGTGACTCTGTAATGTTTGGTCTTTTTGAATGGTCAATACTGATGTGTCAAATGGAAGAACGAGATAAATCCAACCTACCTTTTCTGTAAAATGGACAAAGTGGTATTTTACCCATTGTTTCAGTGGAATGCAAATAAAACAGGGTAGAAGATTTTGCTGCATATAAGTAATTTCAGAGAAAACTAGCGGTAGAAAGGTGAATTTAAATTTTGCCCAGATACTAGTTAAAAATTTATCTGACTTCCAGAAGAACTACCAGGGAAGCATTGCCACAATAGAAAACCACAATCCCAAAAGCAACAACAGAATTAAAATTATTTACTGGGATTGTATTTAAAGAACTGCTTTTTGTTTTAAAGTTTTTTTTTTAGTTTTGCATATCAATGAATATTGAAGCCTTGCTGATTTTTCCAGTAACATATTTATTTTTAAGAAAGTTCACACTTTGCCCTTATCATTATATTCTGTAAGACATTTTAAATAGCACATTTCTATAAATGTACTTCTTCCACTTTAAAATAATGTGCAATAATTGGGAATTTTGGTATTTTTTTATCAAGTTAGCATCCTTCCTACTTAAAATATCATCTGCTTGGTAAAGGCAGAGCAGAGAAGGGTGAAAAGAAAGGCCTTCCTGCATTCTTAACCCAGCATCATCTTGTCTTATTAGTCAATGGGGCTGGTATGTAATGAATACTGAAATGCTGGACTACTGGTTTATTATCTTTGCCTGGTCTCAAGCCAACCCCCTTTTGGGGACAACAGTCTTGACTCTGCATTCTGACCTTTTCAAAATCTCATATTGAAAATATGAGTGGATTAGCCAAATTTGTGAATCACAGTCCTGCTCACTAAGTCAATAAGAGCTTGCTTGCTAATTTCAGTGGCTGCAGGAGCAAAACCAATGTCAGACTGTGCTCCAACAAAACTCCATTTGACTTTCTGTCAGGAGAAAATTAATTTCCATCTTTTTTATTGTCCTTTCATGTCTTTTTGCTGACTGACAAACAAGGAACCTGAACCTGAATTTTCTGAATCCTTTCTCAAGAAAGGTTAAATGAGATTATCACTTTTATTTCCAAGCACACAAAGATCACCTGGGTAGGACCTCCTCTCAGTTCACTGCTGGTCAAATTAAAAATGACTTACAGTGTGGGTGAACACTGGTTGAGTGTTTTCTGGTATGATAAAATCTGATATTTGTCTGGGGAAGAGAGGAGGAGTGTCCCAGGGAACAATTCCCAGACTACCTCAAACTCATGCAAGAGCCTTTAAAACACTGCTGAGCTCCAGGTTTTCCCTCTCCTTCCATGGCAAGGGAGACAAAGAAGTAGCTCTGTAGAAGAAGAGGTTCTAGAATCAATGTCCTAAAACACAGTATGACACTATTTGGAAGGAGAAGGAGATTCTTTCTGTTGTCTGTAGTCTCCTCCTTGGCTTATTTATTTATTTATTTATTTATTTATTTATTTATTTATTTATTTATAAGTCTGGTTTTCTCTTGCCACTCTAGTAACTGAACTTTGAGGATTTTTTCAACATTAGAGGCTGGCTGAATAAAAAAGGGTGTACTTGTGTGTGCACAGACACACACAGGGACATCAGAAAACACCACAAGGCTCTTTAATAGTGGAACTGTAGGCAGAACACCTACACTGTTATTAAATATCTGTTTAGCATCTTACAACTAAAAACAATAGCCTGACCAAGGCTGATTTTTAAAAATATTTTTGAATGAGATAAAGCCTTTCATAAAAAATCCTTCTTTATCATTTTATGTGTTTGTGTCAAAATATCTCAGGGCACAAAGCCCAGCAGAAAGCCAACTTAGGAAAAAAAAAAAATCTTTGTAAGTGCTTTCATGACAGTGAACCATTAAATCTCCTGAGTAATGTAGGGAAGAGCTGGATCATGCATAGCTTGCTCTTTACCCAGGATGCACCGTTGCCTGCAAGATTCTGAATAAAGAGACACACCTGCTAGCTAGCTGATAACACTCTGGGGTCATTTCATTGAAGAAACTGTCAGCCAGGAGGTATTTAAATAAAGCCACAGATGAATTCATGACCTGCACTACTGAGACTAAAAAAAAAGGTGTTAAAGCAGAAAGAGAATGCAGATAAATGCACATTCCTTTGTACTGCAACAAAACTTCCCCGTGTAAATCAGCTGAATGGGAAAGAATGGTGAAAGAATGCATTTCTCCATACAGTAGTGGGGAAGTGAGATGGTGCAGCTGCACATCTGGCTACCAGCCAAAGCAGTCGTGTGCCATGCTTGTTTGCCTACTAGTGCTGCTCAGATTGGCAAATGCCCATGCAGTTTGAAGAGGGCAGGCGCAGGGCTGGATGGCTGCCAGAGAGCGTGCGGGACTGATGCCACTGCTGGACGCCATAGCCTGGTAGGAATGAGGAATACAAAGGCATTCAATAATCTGAATGTCCCTTTGCTTCGAGAGAGTGGTGCCAGGCAGCATTTAATGAGAGATTGCTTTGTTACAAAGTCCTCGACATCAAGTGGGCTGGTGAGCTCATTAACCTGACTGCAGCAAATAAAAAAGGCGCACTCAGAAGACTCCCATGATAGCATACTCAATAGTGTAAGAGTCCTTTTGCTTCCTTTATGGTGATCCATTAGCAAGCAGCAGTGTAAACACCATAAAGCAAGCCAGTTTTCTGATTGTTCAACTAAAGTCTGTTTTCCCTTGGGGATTATGCCACCAGTTGATGCAGAGACATCCCCCCACCCCTCCCTGTTATCTGTTACATAATGATCTTCCGTGCAATGGAGAACTTCCCCATATTCCTTAGGAGTGAAGCAGCAGCTAAGGAAACTACTGACAATTCACATCTCTAAAACACAGAAGGCGATGATGTAGGGCACATCAGAAAACAAATAAACCACAAAGTGATGCCAAGGGGAATGGAAAATATGATTATGCTTATGTTTATACAATTTCAGTTAGAACTTATGAAAATGGTACATATCTTTCTGTGTTGTCTTTTTTCCTGTTTACACAGGGCTCTGTATCTGTAGGAGAGGCAGCCTACCTTACTTACCTAACTTGGTTCTCTGCATTTTCCATAAATGCTCTTTGCCCTCAGGAAAATGCATTATAAAGTAGTACTTCCAGAATAAATGCTTACCATGTATCCATTCGAAACACAGCCCTTTGCTGATTTACTCATCAAAGGAAAAAGAGGGAAGAAGCAAATCCCCGAAGATTTTCTCCTTTCAAAACAAAAGAGAAGATTCCTTGTTGTAGTTATTCCATTAAATCCACTGGAGTGACACTACTGAAAACATTTTTCTCGACACCTAAAATGATCACATTAAAATACCTCTGTTTAATCCTCAGGAACTGCAAAGGGCTGTTGCTTCCTCACAAGCACCCAACAAACAGAACTAGAAAAACAGCTAAAAAAACCCCAGTGATATTTTGTTTTTTTTTTTGGCAGCTCAGTGGTCAGAATGGATCTGGTGAACACTAGTATTCATGATTTTTGATTATTCAGTTGCCCAGTCAAGGTTCTATTACTCAAGTATCTGACTAGAACAAAAAATATAAATTAAAACCCTGTCAGGCACTAATTAATATGCTTTTAAGAAAAATTACATACTAGTTACAGAGTTTGAATGTATTCTGTTCTCAGTAATAAGATTGTTTTTAATTCTTCAGAATTCATTAAAGATTTTCAAGGTGCTGCCACCAATCAGATTCCATTATAGGAATTAAAAGTTACCGAGCAATAATTACATCACCACTGTTAGTATGTGAAACTGGGTAAAAAAGACCAAAAGAAATAATTAGGCTACCTCTTCCTATCTTTACCTACTGTATGACAAAACAGTCTGAATTTTTTTCTTTTTTCTGCAATGCTTAGACAGTACTTCACATTTGTAATTAAAACTTGTCTTGGTCCCTATTTTCCTATGTTGCTCTCACCATTTCTGTCAGAAGCATGCTGATTAAGTGGTGCAAAAAATCTACAGTGGATTTCTGTAGCATATGAAATATGAATTCTTCTAACTCCCTCAGAAATTGTGAAAGGGAAGTCAAGGAAATGAACTTATAAGCTTTTTAGAGGTTTTGTGCTCTTAACATTCATAAGCAGATGGAGAGGGCATGTTGGACTGAGTGCAGTAAAGCAGTCAGTGGGCTGGAGCACATCATGTGTGAGGAGATGCTGAGAGAACAGGGCTTGGTCAGCCTTAGGATGAAAATACTTGGGAGGATTATTGCTACTGTCTAGAACTGCACATGGGAGAATTTAGGCACAATGTAGCCAGATTCTCTCAGAAGGTGCAGTGACAGCACAGGAGTCAGCAGACACTGGAACATGTGAAAGTCCTGTCAGATATGAGGGTGGATTTTGCATCTTTTTCACCACTATGGTGGAAATAAGTAGTTGTAAGTCTCAGCTGGATGTCCAGGAAAGTGGAATTGCTATCCTTGTAAACATTAAATCTCACCTAGAAAAGACCACAAGCAAGACAATCTGATTGAACCTGCTTCAGTCAGATAAAATGGGGCGTCCCTCAGACCTTTTCAGTCTAAATCATTCCTTGTTTCTGGGGCCGGTCTGGGGACAAAACTGGTCAGGCACAAGCTGAGATGCCAGCAAAGGATCTCAGGACTGTTGTGCAGGATGGCCATAAACAAAGAAAGGTGTCACCACAGGCTGCTGTGCGGGATGTGAGTCCCCAGAACTGCAGCTCGGAGAGGATGCCATGCTCATTTCACAGTGTGGTTCTGTCTCTGGTAGCAAAGTCCTTGACACTCATAAAAAAGGTCACAAAACACAGGCAGCAATAGCACCTTGTCACTACAGTACCAAACACTTGCATATGAATTTTTTATTTGTATCATGCAAAGCCTGATGCAAAGGCAGTCCTTGAACTGTAAATCCCATTGAAAAGACATTGCCAGTGATTTGACCTGACAGTGTGCTAAGATGTAAATCACTGGGAGCACTCATAATCAGGCCTTAAGCACAGCACTGGAAAAGAACAAAAGGACTGGAAATGTAAGACCTAGGGCCACCACAGTAACTTTGAACTGAACAATGCAGCAGAATGCAGCCCTTTTTCCTTTGAATGCAGCAACTTGGACTGATGTTGAGAACAGTAAGGAAAAGTATGAGGAGGTTGCACCAGCTGCTGAGAGACTAGAAGACAAGATGGAAGCACAGGGTTGATCTGGAACTGCTGCATGGCACCTGACCTGCATCAAAGTTTAAAAAGAAAGAAAGCAAGATGAGCTTTAAGAAAAGTGAAACAGAATCATTATGTTAAGTACTACCAGTGCAAACTTTATCTCAGCAATAGAAAACCAACAGAGTAACAGGCATTTTTGACAAGCAGAATAAGGGAGACAACTAAGTACAGCTAGATTAGACCCAAAATTATGTATTTTCTCTGTATTAGTGTTACATGAATCTGTCCTTTAAATTTGAACGAGACCATGCTGCACTGCACCTGTGCTGTCCCTGTGAAAAGCAGCATGGGTGTTTGACTGTGCCACAATAAAAACTGCAATCCTGATGACAAAAGTCTGATTCGCACACACATTTGTGAAAGTGCTTCAGACAGTCCCAATAGTAGAGGGCAAAGTTCTCCTTGTTACAATGGATGTTGCTTTTAGCTCCTTTGGCTGACTTTCCTTCTATCTTTAAGGCACATTCAATGACTTTGACCTTGCTGAGACAGGAGTGAAGGTGACTGCCTGTTTGGTTTAGATCTGGACAAGGCACTTTGAGGGAAGGGAGGAAAAGATGAACAGGAAGGTTCAAGAGTCATTGCAGCAATGCAGAACTTGTTTCTCAAATGCAGCAGCACCACCAATAAATGAGATAAAGAATTCTTTAACCCTTCTCACAAAACTTTGATTCCTTTTTGTCTGCTCTGTTTGCATTGCCAACATCACACAGAAAGCAGTAAGAGCATTGCTGTCTAGGAGTATCCCACAGTATTACTGTGCTGGGCCAGTGGGCACTGCCTTTTAAGCTTTTCATTGTCAAAAAGCTCAATTTTTAAAGCAGGCTATGTGATACAGTAGAGATTTGTGATTAAATGATTTTAGGATATAAGCTCAACTCTCACTTCTGCTGTTGTCCAAAGAATGGCCAGACTTTTCAACCAGTGTCTACAAAGCAACAAACAGTTCTTTTTATCAGAAGTGGAACGTTCCTCTCTGTAATCTCTGCTGTGATTCCAGACACATTCCTGGACAGAGACAGTACAAGTTCATGGGAGATTTTCAGTTATCTTAGATTTCTGACCATATAATGTCAGCATTGAGCAGTGCAGAGGATCCATCTAAGGCCAGTGGACAAGGTTCAGGAGGGATCACAGCATATATACTATCTCCCTGTGCTACCTGGACACTGTAATACATTTGTCTCCTACAGCTTCATCCTCGAGACTTGAGGCATTCTTGCTAATTCTGTTTGAGTACTAGCTCTGCTCTGGGAATTTGATAGCACTTGCTGGCTGTTTGGTGATAAAACAATGTAGGAACACAGCACTCCCTCACTCTACAGTACTGCCTGAGTTTCCTACTCAGAACAGGAATACATGCTGAGTGGTGTAAAGAGCTGAGGAAGGCCATTCACAAAGGCAGCCTGAGCTCAGCCCCTTGAGTGAGCACAGGTAGCCTCTATCCATGCTAACAGGTCAGTTTTAGATAGGGTTTTCAGAAATCCAGGGGAGTGATTACAACCAAAATGTGCATTCTATACGTGAAAAGACCAACATTATTCTGACAAATATTTCCTTTGGCCCAGATGTACTGAGTCATTGAAAGGGCATAGAATCAGCCAGCTGTATCAGAAAAAAACCCATGTTCTTGCCACAAATGGTGGGTTTTCTTTCTTTTTTCCCCATTTCCCTTTTTGATGTTGTCTTGTTTTTGTTCTTGTGTTTTTGGTTTTTTTCTTTTGTTTCATCTTGTTTTGTTCTTTTTACAAGTACAAAAAAGTGGCAATCTTGATTTTTTGATAGCCATAAAGTACTGGAGAAGCCAGCATGATAACATATCAAGACAGAGCATGATTTTTCATTTCTCTGGCTCTTTGGGCCCTCCTGATGTTCAGCTGCTTATTCCCTTTGACCCCAAAGATACAAACCTGCTTCATGCTCCCCAAACTCCAGACACACCATTATGACCCTTGCACTCCCAATACTGGAACCTTGCAATGCCAAAAGTTTAACTTTTTAGATTTCACGTGTGACATCCTAGAGCCTCCTTCAACATTTTGGCCAATGCATGTGCACCAGGGAGGGAGGGGAAGGAAGGAAGGAAGGAAGGAAGGAAGGAAGGAAGACACCACACCTGCAAGAGCTTTTCAGTTGCTCAAGAGCTTCAGTGGCAGGGACTGTTGAAGTGCAAAGAAGGGGTAGGACAGAGTAAGAGTCAGAATAGTGGTGATAGTAATTATTATTTTTTTTTGAGCAGCTATATTTGTATGAATCTATGATTGTTTGAAAGACGAACTGAAAAGTTATTTAATATATACATGACCTGTCTTGATAGTTAATTTTCAGACACACATTTCACAAATTTTAGCTGAGTTTTTTTCTTTATCATTTGTAAGTTTGCTTAAGATAATTAAAATTTTGTGTAGACTAGAACCATGTTCTGATAGAAGAGGATTTTTTTCCTCTTACGTTTTGAATCTAGTAAGGTGAGCATTATATAAAATTCTTTCTACAGCAGTGGCTTTTGGAAGAGACTGAACACAAATTAACAGTGCTTGTTCAATTCTAAAAAGGCACTAAAAAAATTCTTTTGAAACATAGACCAAATAGGTGATGTTTGTCTCTATTTTTTAGCTGTTATGCCATATCATTAAAAAGGGCACAGAGGATATAGGTCTCAGAGTTTCCAATAACAGGAGATGTCTAATTATGACCTTTCTAATTACATTTATAGAAGGAAAAGACTAAAACTATGATTAAAACTAGGATACTGTCCCTCCAGGTCTACATGGTAGTCAGCAGTCATTTCACAAAGTCACTAATTTCTGGCAGCCTGAAGCACCTAGTGCATGTGAACATGGCATCAAAACCTCTATTTTTCTGTCTTTTGTGCCTGTAGAATGAAAAGAAGAGCAAATCTCCACTGACATGACCTCAGTTCTTTTCTTTCTCTAGCTTCAGCTGGCAAAGAGAAGTGGACCTAGTGTGACTGCAGCTTCTCTCACAGCCTCTGAGGGAAGGGGAAGTTCTGGCTATGTTTGCCTTGGAAGGTACAGTGGGATATTGAGGCACTGATACCTGGAAAACCAGGATGGTTTCTCATATCTGAAGAAGTTAAGGTTAACCTATTTGTCTAACAGTAGTTCAGTTTTTTTTTTTTGTTTTTTTTTTTTTTTTTTTTTTTTTTTTTTTTTTTTTTGTTTTTTGTTTGGTCTTGGTTTTTTTGTGGCCATGTCAAGAGTCCCACACCATTCTGCAGTACTTTTAATCTTGCCTGATGGCACTGATTAACATCTGAAGATGTAGGTTCATCTCATGTATTTTTTGCTGTATGTCTTGTTTATAGTTGTTTCTCCATGCCATGAAAAAAACATTGCTGAAAACTGCTGGAATCATTAACTGTCATCCCCAGATAGGTCATTCTTGGCCTGTTTGAATTTCTGTCATCTGCAGAGATGAGACCAGCTGTCAATATGCTCTTTGAAGTAATAAAACTTCTTCAAAGCCTTGCAAGTCAGCTCAAGAAAGCCTAGAAAGTGACAATATTCAGAATATCATTTTCCAATATCTGAAAATAATGGCCACAATACACAGAGAAGTGAATTTCTGCCTAGAAAAAGTTTGCTCTGCTTTGTTCTCCTTTCCTAATAACCTCAGATGAAAGCAAGCCAAGTATTGACAAAACATTCAGGCTGAGAACCCATAACAAAGGGACAGGATTAAAAAATTCATTAAAAAATCTGTGTCCACATCTGCCTAAATACCAGGGATGTTCTTATCGTGCCCCTCCTCCCAAATCACAGATTTTTGTGATAAAAATTAATTTGAATCTGAATTTTGTAACTTGAACAATCCTTTCCTTGCCTGCAGTGGCATGTTGTTCAAACTGAGAACTGAATGAAACAAAGGTTTGGTCCTCTTCTGTTAATGCAACATTTCATAAAGCATAAAGTTGCCAAAAGCTGGCACAAAATAAGTATAAGACAGTATTAAAAATAGACAGGAATGTAGGAGTGGTAGCTACGAAATTAGCAAAAGAAGAAAAAAACTGTAACTAAAAATGTACACTTTTACTTTTTTGAGCATTCTGCTGGGCAAAGTGAGGAGGCTGAAGCAGCTGAATGTAGATGTGAGCCAGGAGAAGCAGCAGCATCCTGCAGTCAGGCTGCAGCCCCTTCTTCCCTTACATCCCACCTGGGCCAGACACCAGCACTGCTTTGGTGAAGTGGGAAAATAGATTTTACTGTCCCCAAACTACTCTGCTCACCAATTGCCACCCGATTTTGAGGATGCTGGTTGCCTGGGAAACACGACTGGGTGTTGCTGTGGAAACTCAGCTTCACTGACCACTGGTTCCCCTGCTGCCAGGAGAGAGATGGGAACTCTCCATTTGTGCTACCAAGGGGCAGGACATGGCCTGGAAAACTCTGGTACTATCAATAAAGTTGCAAAATGGTGTTAATAGATTTTACTTTCACTTATTTAAGCCTTCTCTGCCCTTGACTTGGAGGGGGAAAAAAACCAGAGGATAATCCATTTAAGTGAAAGATTAGAGGAACAAGTTGGAGTAGGAGGAGGCGTTTGTTTATTTATTTGTGTCAGAAAAGTTTCTGAGACTTTTTGTGCACAAATTACTTGGAAAAAATGGACTTGAACGCCTCACAAAATGTACAATTTCACATTGCATTAATGTAAGCTTTTTGAAGTTAGTGTAGCCCATCCTTTGCAATTAGTCTTCCTGTGTAGTCAGTTGGCTTAAACTGCTCATCTCACAAAGCACATATACTGTCAGTAACAGCAATAGTTGTTGCAGCCTACATCAGCTCCTTGTTTCCAAGACTCAGGACAAGTAGAAATGGTACTGACTGTGTTTAACCCTGGTTCTGTATTTTGGGGCAAAAAGAATTAGGAAATATCTGAAACAGAATGTTGTAAATTCCTCAATGGCCTCTGCTGGCTTTGAAAACAGAGCAACAGCTATTTTTTCTTTCTGTTTTAAGTAACAAATTGGGAAAAAACACTACTGTGGCTCACATTGACAGCAGGAAAATAATAATAAAAATAATATTAAATACTTTGCACTTATACAGCAGTTTTTATCACAATTTTTCAAAGGATTTTTCAAACATTGATGGTGTTCTACTTTATTCTTTGTTGGTGAGGTGGTCCCATGGTGGTGTGGGAGCTGAGGAGGCAATTTATGATGCAGAGCTTAGGAAGTAATGCAGGCTATTGACAACAGCTCTATGGCTAAATCATGTTTAAGATAAAATAGTCTGTCTAATCTGTCACTGTCACAGTTTGCTGCAGTAGAAAGGGACAAAATATTCTTTGTAATCCATTGATTCTGCTGAAGATGCTACAGCAAAGGAAGCCAAGTTTTGGCTGGTTTAGCAATATCTCTTGATCTATTTACTGTAGCAAACCCCAGTCTTGGTGTTGTTTTTTTGTTTTTATTCTTGTTTCTTTTTGTGTGTGCTTTTTTTTTTTTTTTTTTTTTGTTTTTGTTTGTTTTTGTTTGCTTTTGTTTGTTTTTGTTTGTTTTTGTTTGTTTTTGTTTTTTGTTTTTGTTTTTTGTTTTTGTTTTTTGTTTTTGTCTGTTTTCTGGGTTTTTTTGGGACTTCCACAAAACTTAAAAATACATGTAAAATCTGTAATTGTGGTATACCTACCTATGTTCACAGGTACAATGCAGAATAATTTAAGTAATTATCTTCCTTTTTTTACATTTTCAGGGGTCCAAAATATTCTGCACTTGAATTTATTCAGAGAGAAATTTTGGCCAGTCAGGAGAAATATCTCTCTTGCCCCCTCTTTGTTTTTCTTTTTTTGTTTGTTATTGGAAAAAGTACTGTTTTCTCACTGTAATAAACATTCACAAATTTGATAGTCAAGTGAGGAAATGAAAAAATTTTCCACTGGAAGGGTGACATATGAGCAGCCCTTTGTAAAAAATACCTCCATATCCAGTGTATAAACAATCAGTGTCTCAAGTGACCTGGCAGACATCGGGAATACTCTGTTATCCGAGGAATCCCTGCCTTACCTGTAACTAATCTGAATCAGAGGAGCTCTGATGAAATCTATGGAGCTACATCAGTTTACACAGGCTGACAGTCCTGCTCAAGGTTCCCAGCCAAACAAAGGCTGACAATTCTCCACTTGCCTCAACAAAGGCAGATGCTCTGCCTCCTTACCTGCTCCATTTGCTTTAATGAGGTGTTCGCAGCAAAGCGCAAATGGCACCATTTAGACGTCAACATTAAGCATGGCGATGTTTTAGGAGCAGCACTTAAGGAAATTAAATGCGTAATCCGAGCTAATGTGAATGGTGTATGACTGTTGTTAAATAAAGCTAAAATGGACAAAGTAAAATTCTCTCAAGTGCCTCTAACGAAGGCATGTTGTTAGTTGTGTGTGTTACACACACGAGGCACAATTCTGGTACTCTGGAAGTTTATCCATTCAGATTTTGAACACGGAAACAGGTGATGAGGATGACTGTGTCTGTTCCATGGCACACTACCTGTTACAACATTAGTATTTGATATACAGAATTCTGAAGGTGGAGAAATACTGTTTTAGGAAGTGATGGGGAGGGACTGTGGCTGCTCTGTGCACACAGGAAGACAGGCAGGTGCTGTTTTGTCCCTGTCCCCACACATTACAGATGTAAGTAGCAGAGGCATGGTTTCATAGATTTACCCCAGTGATGTAGGCAGTGTCATTGGCTGTGCTGGAATTATACCAGATTTACTTCTGTGAAACAAGAATTGGGACTAGCTAATTTAGCTTAGTGTGCTGATATGAAATAGAAAGTGAAAATGACATTCATTTGTGTTTCTTCTTGTACTGAGAAATGGCTGGAGGCCTTGTAGGAATGGAAATGTTAGTAATAACAACACAGCATCTCATAAATATATATATATATATATATATATATGTATATTTAGACATATATATTTATATATGTCTAAATTTTAACCATATTTGTTTTAAAACAGTTTTTAGGAACATGTTATGCCAGTGTTAGCCATGCCTTTGATTACTGGCTCTAACCATGCTTATGAGATCCAGCTCTCTTTTTTTTGTCTGTATATTAACCTGAGGACAAAGTAATAGCCTTTGCTGGGCTCAACAAAGCCCTGCATCCATGGGGAAAGCATTATCACAGATAAAAAAATATCTGATTTAAAATAATTTTCAGACCTTTTTACTACCCTTAGGTTAAAAAAAAGGGAAAAGCAAAAGCAATGAATAAATTAGTAGCCACATCACCGTTCCAACAACCTCATTTCAATAGTATCGTTATAAAAGGACAAAGGTCATAGATTAAAGTATTGTAATGGAAATGCAAAATCTATATCTGCTCATAGGTTTAAAACTGTATTTTTAAAGATAGTACTAGTAACGATTATAATTTGAGCCTAGTGTAGCTAATAAGAAAATAGTTCTATTTCATTCTGATTCAAGAACCAATATTTACAAGTACAGGTGTCTATAAGCATAAATAAACAGTTAACAACTTTACTGAGAATATCTGCATGGAGTTTTGTGTCAGCTGTAGAACTGTTTGTCTAATGCTCTTATCAAGACACCTGTTAAAATTTAATCTCTTTTTCTCTATCTCTTAGTAGGAGGCAAGTAATAGGCTCAGGATGAGGCTAGAAAATGAAAATAGGAATATAATTTTCCTGGTTCTGCTAAAATGTTAAAATGCATCAGATTTATAATTCATAAATTATAGAAGTATCCACAATACTTAGAGTAAAATGACAGAGAGTAATGCAGCTCAGACCTACCAAAGCCTGGCATCCAGACTGCTCTATCCTAAATAAAAAGTCCTGTGAGAGAGCTCAAACTCAGCTTTGGTGAGGGAACCCAAAGTGACTTCTGCATCAGTAAGTGCAGAAACTTAATCTCTCCCTCCATAGGGAGCAGAGAGAAGAATCTCCTACAACTTTAATATGAACAGTTCTTGTCCTTCTTTCTAGTGACCCTCAAAGTCAGAGGCAAATATGCATGGAGGAGACTATCATAAATAACATATATATAATACTTTCTCCTACAGTTTTTTACATGCAATTATTTAAAGGAAGATAAATAATATTGTCTTCCTCTCGTATGTGGCACTCCCTGCCCCTCCCTGTCCACTCCCCATACCCTCCTTAAAAGAGTTTCATGTGTGGCCAAGGATCCATACAAAAATGCCTGACATTCCCTCTACTTAATGTGATAGTACATAGAGTGGAAAAACTTTCATTTAACTGCTGTCATTTCCTAATAAAACAGTTAACAAGCAGTTTGCAGTGCCAAGGTAATGTTGTAGGACTCTCTCTCACCAGATCAGAACAGTAATAAAGAAGCACCTGAAGGCTGCCAGGGCTTTGAGGGACACGAGCATGTGCTTAGCTGGGAAGACTCTTCTCATCTTCACCTGGCCATGCAAAGGTTTGCAGCCCTGCTCCAGCATCTGCCAGCTGTCTTGGTGCCAGTTGAAGGACACTGGGGACTAGAGCAGCCTTTCAGGTTGTTTTCCCCCACAGGAGCAGACCTGACTCCTGCAGTGCTGTGCTGTCCTGTGGCCACCCCTGGCTCTCTGTCCCAAACCTCCCTTGCTGGGGTAATGAGTTTGAGAGCAGATATACAACCTGTGATGTACCATTAGGGGCATGTGGGCTGCTTCAAATCTGTACAGCCTGTGGAGAAAATTGGTCCTTGTGGGCATGCACAGGACACAGGAGCTACTGCTGTCAGTGTCTCCCAAAAGAGCTCAGCTTGGGAACACCTGAGCTGATGCATAATGGAGGTGCAGAACACCTGCAGGAATTGTCCAGCTCAGTCCTTTGCTCTCAATCCTGCTCTCTTGCCAGCAGGGCTGACCTCTGACCATGAAGCACTGCTTTTGAGAAGCAGTGCCTCCTTTGTGCTGGAGCACTTGAGAGAAAAGGTGGGCAGAGCTCCTCCAGCTTCTCAGCTCCTGGAGGCCAAGGCTAGGAATGGCACTGAGCACACCTGGGAGGCTGAAAGGGACAAAGGGGCTGTTGATTTTGTGCTTGGAAAACTGTCTTGCCTGTGTGGTGGCAAGAGAGGAGCCTTGACTTACAGGTGGAAACCATAAATCAATCTAATGGCTCCTTTTCCTGGGAGCACACTCTTGGAGCAATGGGCTATTGTGAATTTGTGTGTGAGGCTGGTGGGATGTCAGGCAAGGCATGGGCCATGCTGAAGTCCAGGCTGTGTTTGGTTTAGCCCATGCCTTTATCAGCCTCTTGTGAGCCAGTCACGAAATGTTATGAGCTACACATATAATCTGGTCTCCTCTGCCCTCCTAAAAGTTCCTTGGGACAAATAAGTTCTGGAGATCATACAAAGCCACAAATTTCTTTTGTAGAAGATTGATCTCACTTTCTTGTCTTCATGGGTTTAATGATTTTCAAAGCTAAGCAGATTTGGCCCTCATTTATGCATGTTGGTATGCATAGAAATGGATATTGCTCACAGTACAAGCTTTCCTACAGCATATTTATTTTTAATGTTTAGTTACTTAATTTGAAAACATATGCAACTCTTCAGACACCCCCACACAGAGGGCCTAGTCTTTCAACCCAAACTATTACAGAGATGTTTTCAAAGAGCTTGCATTTCTTCTGTAGGACAAAGGAAGACCTTTTGGGGGATTTGTTCCCAAATGCAGCTCACACTGCATGATTTCAAACTCCTTCGGTGCAAGAAGAATGTGTTATCTTCATTTGCCATTTTTCCCCACAAAGGAAGCTCAGGTAGGATTTCTCATGTCAGTGCAGAAGACACAAATCTGACTATGTACCAGTGTGTATGTGTGTGTACATGTGTTTTAAAAGAAATCCTGGATTTTTCCACAGAAACTCCTGTAGCAAACCAGTGTGGTGTTCTGTGTTTGGCTTGGCCTCCTCCTTCTCTGCAATTGCAGAATGAAGAGATGGAAAACAACTTGCACTAAATTTGTGTTGTGTCTCCCTTCCAGTGATGTTCTGTTCTTTACCATGTACTGCTCAGGTTTTCCAATTTGTTTTTAAATAGCTTGTGGTTATGGCTTCTCCTTCTTCCCTTGGGATACTATTCCATAACCTAATGGTTCTCAAAATTAGAATTTTTGCTTCATCCCAGGTGTATGACTTAGTTTATAAAGCAGTGAATTCATGCAGTAATGTGCATGGTGCAGATGTTTCACATGGGGACATTTATGTGAAGTGCTTCCATTGAAAAATGAGGATAAAATAAAAAAAAAACCTTATTAAGTGAATTTACAATATATTATGTGTAAACACACTTTTATTTTGCAATTTCACTACAAAATTAGCGACACATGCAACTGTAATACTATATTGCCACATAAAAAATTAATTACCAAGAATTCAATTTTTCCAAAGCTTAGGATCACAGTAAATTAATTAAAATTCTTCATATAAAAGAAGGAATTTCGTAATACATTCTTACAAAATATATGTATAGCACATTTCAACCTTTTAAAATTTGTGACTGCAACAGGGTCTTTTTCCTTTTTCTGCTTTTTTTAATAAGGTGGCAATTGAGATCTATCACATTGCATATATCACTGCTTTTATTCAAGAATTCTTGTGAAAATAAAGCACTTCTTTTATTCACAAAAATCATAATTGCAACATACATAAAACCTGTCAAAGCTCCAATTTCCAATATTCTAATGAATATCAAAAGAGTCCAGCATTTGTGACTTTGACAAATTGCAAATGAGGTTTTATTCATTAAGAGGGCCGCTAATGTTTATTTAAATGCAATTTACTGTTGCATTATTGATTAGCTACTGCAAAATTATCTTACAAGGAGCACGTGTAGCAAGAAGATTTCAGGTTGAGAAAGGATTTATCTAGGGAAGGCCTGTAGGCTTGATTTAGGCCCCAGGACATGAGAGTTTTAATTTATCTGGAAAGAAAGGCCTGGTGGAAGGTTTGCTTTGTTTGCATTTAGACAGCAGATGAAAGGGGTTTTGATGTTGAGCTGAGAGAAAATGGCTGCCACTCTTGTTATTCACAGAGAGAATTGAGCAAAAGGAAAAATCTATTACAGGGGGCAAGATAAAAAAATGTCTTTCCTCCCCTGCCCCCTCCCCCCACCCCCAGTCCTATTCAGCATCAGGCTATATTATGGCTTGTTATTTTTGGAAGGACAAACAATACTGAAAATATTTCTTACTACCTAAAATCTCTTAAACTACCTCCCCCACAATATTGCATTAATTGCTGAGCCCCAACTTGTTTTTTCAGTGCCAGAAAACTCCAGTGAGATTGTCATATCTGACCTGAGAGTACAAATTAAATCTTGGCCTGTATAGTTTAATGAAACCTGGATGTGTTGTGTTTTCACTGCTTCCCAACATAAGCAAACACTTTCTGGCAATGTTTAATGGAACTAATTGATGACAGCTCAAAGAGTGATGCAGAGCCTCTTTGGCTTCCACCTTGAGGAGGGAGGCATCTGCAGTGCTCACTTCTTTTAGCACTGGTTTTGTCTACAAGAATCAATTAGTCATGAAACCACTGGCATGGATCCTCTCCTTCCTGAGGGGGTCTGCTGCAAGATTAAATAGTACTCAAGAAAATATGTAGAAGGGATGGAGATTTAAGAAGGGGGAGTCATCCCACTGATCTAGCAGACAGAAGCCTGTGAACCTAGACAATGCCACTGGATCAGGAGGAACCTGGTAAGCAGGCAGCCTCTGCTCCTGAAATAAATATTTTAGATTTCCAGCTTGCAGAAAAGTGTCTTAAACAGAACAAACTGCTGCTTCAAAATGTGTGGACCAAACACACAGTAGCACGACCTGAATGTCCTTTTCTGGGCTCATTACAGCCTGACAGGGCTTCTCATTTCAAATGACAGTCAGGAAAACTTGGAAAGCTCTCAGCCAATTGCAAGGTGGAAGAATGATCCGACTAAAATTAAATCTGAAACTCAAATATTACACCAAGACCTTTCAACTTGCTCATTATTCCATTAAACCAACTGTAAAAACACCATTCTTCATCTGAAATGAGTTCAGAAAAACTTCCATTGTGTGACTTGGTCCACAAATAAAAGTGACGGGAGCAGAATGATATTTTCCTTCAGGGCTTATACCTTTAGTGACTCTGATGATGATGACTAAGTATCAGATCTGACAAGCTGAAGGTTAATTACTTACTCTGTGTTTCAGGTCTGTCAGGGCAGAATATCAGCATTGATTTATTTACCAAAAGTCAGGACTATTTGGTATTTACTTTGGGCAGAGAACTGTTGTTCTAAAGACTTGTTGTCTTTAGAAAAATGCTAGCCTTCTTCTAAACTGAAAATGTTTCTCTGCTTCCCATTTTGGCTTCATTTAAATTTCTCTTCTTTCCTCAACTTCCAAGGATCTCTTGGTATTTTTTCTCTTTACCTTCAGTCCTTGGCAAACAGTAATACACTTCACATCAGTGAAGATCACGGGCAATTAGAAGGCTCAGAGGGAAAGCAAAGGAGGTGGTGTAACCTGGAGGTGGATTAATGTATGCACAGTGAACCATTAGAAAATACAAAAAGCCTCAAATCACATTGTTAGGGAAAAGTCTTCTGAAAAACATCAGGTTGGTGACAAAAGTCTTTCCCCATGAATGTGACGTATTTCAATCATTAACTGGGAGCAAAACAGATTGGGTGGTTCTGCTGCTGCAGCAAAGGACAGGGATGTCTGAAATGCTGCCAGTGAAGCATTGCTTGGCAAAATTTTCAGCTTTTTCCAATTGCAATCTTTTTTTTTTTTTTTTTTTTTTTCTGTCCACAATTAAAATGGAAATAAACATCTATGGGAAGAGGGATATACTTACATCACATACTTTTACTGGCCTCTGGAATCTTCCTCAGTAGCATTGCTCTCACTTTCTCTCTGACCCTGTCCTTCATGTGCCCCTACATCTCTTGGTCTTCCCTTTTTTGCCAACACTCTTCTGTGGTTCTTCTACTTTTCTCAAAGAACATCTTCCTCCCTGATACCTGTGTTTAGTTGGGATTTATTTGGGTGCAAGTCATTAAATCTGCATTTCACCTGGGTCATGTTGGAAACAGACAGAATTCCACTGGCACTGTATGATGAGAGACACTAAAATATAGATGCAGTGTCCTACTTCCTTTCTGTAGTCTCTGGTATCCTGTTCTTGTTTGTTTACTCAGACTATATATAGAGCTGCTCTTTTGTTTCCAGAAAAAATTCCTTTGCATGTGTTATCTATGCATAAACCTTTTTCTTGGCTGTGTAGAAGCCTACAGCTACAGTTGGAGTCAAGTTATGCTGAGATCCCTGATCAAAACACTCACACTTCAATAGAAACATCACTCATTGGGAATTTGCTCTGATGTTGCCTGCAACAAACATTTAGGAACTGTTTTGTTTTATCTTCTCCATGTCTGACTTTAATTTAGAGCCCAAAGCTCCAGCTAGTTACATGTATATTTAAAATATAATAATAATAATAATAATAACAACAATAATAATGACAACTGAAAAATTCCTTCTATGCAGCACCAAGTAGTAAAATTTTTATTATTTTCTTTGACATTCTTGGTACCCCTAACTTTTAACAGAAATGTTCACTATTTCTTTAAAACTATGATGGCTATCCCCTACTCAAGTCCATGTCTTGAAAACAAATAGTTTCTTAGCATTTTCCCCCATATCTTTTTTCCCAAAGACAAATGAAAATTTCTCTAATGTTGTCTTCTGTGCCAAAAGGAGTGTCAAACAAAATAACATTCTGTATAAAAGAAAATCAAAAAGAAACTTGACATCCATACAAAACCTTGGGGAAAAATGTTACTTGTATGTGTTGAATCTCATAGACTGTTCTACTTTTAATAATTTACCTTGAGGATTTGGCATAATATGCATAGAAAACTTTGGTAGAAGGACTACAAAGAGAAATACTGTGCAATGCAAGGGTACAGAAATGTGGGAAGAACAGTTGTGCTGGTGGAGCATTGGTCCTGTGCATAAAGGATGGCTGAGAGTCAGATCAGATAAGTCAAGCAACTCCTATCATGTAAAGCAGGACACCTATGCCAGACAGACAGAGAAGTGCAGTGTTCAGACTGTATGTCTTGGTGGGGGGACGCTGGGTGGATGCCAGGTGCCCACTAGAGCCACTCTGTCACTCCCCTCCTAGTCTGAAATGGGGACAGAAAGCATAACAAAACTCTTGGGTCAAGGTAATGACAGGGAGAGATCACTCACCAATTATTGTCATGGGCAAAACAGGCTCATGGAGCCTGCTCCAGCATTGCCTTCCTGGGGTCACAGCCTCCTTCAGGCAGCTGTACAGTCCTTCCAGGCTGCAGGTCAATCTCTGCTCCACTGTGCAGGGGGACAGCTTGTCTCACCGTGGTCTTCATCCTGAGCTGCAGGGGAATCCCTGCTCCCGTGCACAGAGCATCTCCTGCTCCTCCTTTACTGACCTCACAGTCTGCAGAGTTCTTTCACATATTCTCTTCTCTCTCTGGTTGAAGACAGAGTTGTTTCCATATTTTTGCACCCCTCTTAAATATATCCCAGATATGCTACCACTGATGGGCTTGGCCTTGATCCATCTTGGAGCCAGCTGGCACTGGCTCCATTGGACACTGGAAGCTTCTGGCAGCTTCTGATGGAATCAACACCTTTCCTCCCTACCAAACCCTTGTCAAGCAAACTCAATGCACTGTCAAGTTCCTGTTCTGGATTTCCTCTCAAGGTTGAAGAAGACCGAAGAGACTCAGAGGGTAAAGACACAAATTTTGGTACACAGTATTTTCAAAAGGAATGATTATCATAGAAATAGTGAAGCATAATAAAAAGAAACTCAAGAAGGATTCAAATGGCAAAACACTGTCAAAATGCTTGTGAATAGAAAAATGAGTGTTTAAAGATACTGCCATTGATTCAGCAAATAAATTCTAACTATCAAAACAATCTCTAGTAAGACAATTCCTTCCTCCCAGGCTGATGCATTTTAGGCAATAGGAAATTAACAATGAGATGAAGGACATTATGAAAGAATTTTGACTTCCAAATTGAAGTTCTGTTAAAGTGAGAAAAATAATAAAAAAAAAAAAAAGAAAAAAGAGAAAAGCTTTGGCAAGCAGGTGTTAAGCACAATAAGGCAAACCAAAAAAGGGTTCTGAAGAGCAGGTTGTTAAAGGCGTAATAACTAAAAGTGAATTCTCTTCAAACACATCAGAGGCAGGACTTGTGAGATAGTCTGTAGGGCCAATAGATGATGGATATAGCAAAGGAAAGCTCAAAGGAAACAAAGCCACACAGAGAAGCAAAATGAATTCTGTGCTTCTTTGTTCACTGGGAAGGGGGGAGGGAAGCAAGGTAGACCAAAAACTTTGTTTACAGGAGAAATACCAGAAAAGAATCAGCATCAACTTTTAAAGAACAGAGTTATCTCTCTCTAATCTGTTCCAGTTTCTCAAAGGAGTCACTGGATTTTCATGCAAAGCTGATCTGATGGAAAGAGTCTGCATGGATGTCTCCAAGTGCTTCATCAAAGGCTCCTAAAAAACCCAGTCTATCATGCTTTAATGGCCAGATAATCGCACATGAAAGTTCAAAGATAGGCAGCTACCTCTGTAATGAGGCACCTGAATAAATTAATTGCCTCCTATTTATTTATTTATTTATTTATTTATTTATTTATTTATTTATTTATTATTTGTACATGTCTTGCAGTTCATTTCTGGGCAGAAGAATGTGGTTTTGGTTCTGTAGAAAGTATAGATTGTTTTATCCAGGAGTTCAACATCTGATATACAAACTGGGACAATTGTCATTTGAAGTCCAAGCAGGGACACACTTTGACACCTTTAACTATAGCCAGATGCACTAACTGCAAAAAATGCAATATTTATTTTGCCATATATGTTTTGAGATGGAAAATAAACCACTAATTTATAACTTTCCCCTTCACCTAGCTGACAGACAGAAGGACAGATTACCACTGAATTAAAATATTTTTTACCAACATTCGACACAAGAAATCTCAACTTCATTGTAAGTATTCACCCTATAAAAACTCATAGTAAACACACAAAGACTGTAATGAAAGAACAAATACAGAAAAATTAATAGTGTACAGATACAAAGATGGGGTGAAATAATCATGAGATCTGAGAAAAGAATACTGTTCCCTGCTATTAAGAGGAGCAGCACTTAGAACAATGACAGCATTGACAAGTCCTGGCTGACTAGTGCCAGAGTTCCCCATGATCCACACCTCAGTCAATTCTTCCATATCACTGCTGTTAGAAGGTTTTAGTAAAGGTAAAGGTAAAGAAAACTTCATTGTGCAATCTGATTTCTCAGTTTCATTTTCCACATTTCCCCTGAAAAATGGAAGTCTCTATCACAGTAGCAAATTAGCCCCCAAAGATGCTAGATTGGCCTGAGAGATTTGTCATTTGATACTGCTGTGCTTGTTTTGGAAATAGCTTTGAAAGAAAATGGCATTATGCCTGTTCATTAACAGAATCTGGAAACTGCAGAGCCTGTGTATTTTTTGAGTTGTGTAGTGAGCCTTTCTATAAAGTCATTCACACAACCTGTTATTTGGGCTGAAAAGCACTCTACATGAAAACATAGGCTTGAATGTCAAAGACAGGAATAGCAAAGTTTTGCTAGGTTCTCTGTTTCAAATTCTGAAGTAAATTTGGTGACTTCAGAGAAATTATACTGGGGATCACTCCAGGCTCTCATAGGCAGCCAGTACTCTATAAATCTAACATTATAGCAAATCAAATTCTATACCAGAGAAAGCATCATCCCAGCAACATGTAGCTCCTGTGAGATTTCCCAGCCTAGCTAATAAAAATATGGGTTATTTGTTTGGTGGGTTTTTTGTTTGTTTGTTTGCTTGTTTCATAGGGTTTTAAAATTTATTTAGAAATAATGGAACATGCACAACTCCAATCATTTGTTGCAACTGAGTTTGGCAAGTGGGAGGTGTGCCTTAGTGTGCTTTGAGTTAGTCAGGAACAGGTATGGGCAGGTTAACAAATGCAGTGAAGCTCTGCAGGTGCTTCTAAATACCTGCCTGAAAGATGCTGAGAGCAAAATAAAAGAACTATAGACTGTACCTGTAAAACTAGTTAATTGGTGACTGTTTTATATCCTTTTTTTTCCCCCTTTTAGATTAGATGTTAGTTTTACATGTCCTGTGCATCTTCTAAAGAAACATGGGGATTCTTGCCAAAAATTCTTGAATGGCTGGTATTTTGCCAGAAAGACCTCTGCCTGCCCCCAGGATTGACACTCTGTCCCTCCTGTCTTTGCTGAGCTAATTACTTGGAGGAATTAAATTACAGTAACAAATCGGCACCTCATCGTGATTGGAATCTGTTTGAAGCAGGCCTTTTTGTTACTCATTGTATTTTATAATTCCTTTTTAAATGGCCTATTGAGGGGATCTCAGTGAGAGTCACGCTGGTGGGACAGTCTGTGGAACGCTGCCATTTTATTTTATATTGCTCTGAAGAATGGTTTGAAAGAAGATTCTAAAAACAGCCCAGAAGGAGGAGGATGGCTCACTTTTTATCCATTCAGTCTTGTCATCATGCTCAAGTTTAGAGATGACTTTTCTACTTGCAAGCCTTGCAGACTTCCCCAAGTCTTTGAAAGTCAACCTGGCTTCTCTTTTTCCCTGAGGTTCTCGGAAAACCTATCCTGATTTTGCCTCTGCAGCTCCATTGACTGCATCTCTGACAGCAGGGTAGGATTGCAAGATAACTGCTGCCATGATCCCACCTTCTTGTCTATCCTTTTGCCTCTAGGAGACTCAAAGACATTTTGTCATAGATGGAGCAAAGTTCTCAGGTGTTATTAAAAAAAAACCCCCATAAACAGCAAAATCATTGGAAAAGGCTTTTCAATCAAACCCAAGTTTTCTCAGAGCAGTTTGAGAGTTTGGATTCTGCTTTTCATCACAGAAGGTTTCCCAGGTTCAAGATGAAACCTGAGCAGAACAAGGATCCAACTCTACATTTCATTGTAAAAGTATTTGTGCTAGACAAGCAAAGAGAATTAAATGTCTCAGAACACCATTCCCACAGCTGTATATGAAAAAGGAGGAATTACAGATCAAAACCCCCCATTTTTTAGCCTAAAACAGAATTAGCATCTCCAGTATTAAGTGACTCTACTTGCATGAAGGATCTGTTATTTTGGTAGTAGTTCATCTATGATGAAAAAAAGCAAAAGTAACAAATCAAGGGATACCTCATCCTTGCAAAATAAACATCTCACCTTCCACGTGCAAGGATAAGAGAGAGGAAACACAAAGCCATGCTGCATGAGGCAATCCAAGGCTCATCTGCCTCTGAGATATTGCTCTTACAGCTTGCTATGCAGTAATGCAGTGCTACATAAACCTGGACTTAAGTTCTTCACTTTTTCCACTTCAGAATGCACCTGTCAGACAGAAGTCCTTAATAAAAGGACTATATCCTCCTACTCTTCCTCCCCACATATTGTCACTTGCTTCCTAAATCATCTCTCTGGAAAGACTACTCTTGGAACACGGAGATAGCTCCTGGTTAACTGAGGTAGCCCTAATGAAGACATTAAATACAAAGTAGGACTGCAAAAACATCATTCCTCAAAAATTTCTCCTTGGATTTATGGCTTACCAAGTTAAGGGAGTATGATAGAGACAGTGGAGTCTTGCTTTTGCAGTTGACTGAGGAAAGCTGGAGCAGCTCCAGTTCTGAAGACCATTTTGGAAACTGGGCAATTCAAAGGTTTAGTCAGAGCCTTGCGCTGTGATCAGATTTCTGATTGAGATCTTTATCCCAATATTATCCCTACATGCTCTTTCTTAATTCATTTACCTTCCATGTGACTTAGTTCAGGATCCATCCAAAACCCACAGGAGCCAGGTGGTCTGGATTTCTCACGAATTTCTCATTGAATACTACAGCCTTAAAATATACAATTTTTCAGAAGTGAGATAAGCCTGAATTGTCTCTAAAATGTTCTAGAGTTGCTAATGCAAAAGACAGGCTGATATAGTGTTAATTCTCATTTATTTAATGCCTTTCTGCAATAGAAGGATAAGAAACAGCACATGCACACTGTCTATATTAGGACCTAAGTTTGGAATTTTGGAGAGAAAGAAATAATAAGGCAAAATGTGTGGCTGAAGGAAAGAACACAAGCAGGAAATAGCACATTGACATAAAATTAGGAAATCTGTGAGTTCCATAGCTGGAGAAAACAGCCCATTAAATGAGAATACCTGAAAAGTTGGAAAGGGGCAGGAATACAAGGATAGGTAAGGCATTTGGCATTAAAGAAGACAAGAAGAATTTTTCTGTTTCAAAAATTAGAATGGAAGAGTAAGAATTAAAATGCAGAAGAGTAGATTTGTTTTGCAGAGACAAGAATTCCAAGTCAGGAAAGATGACGAAAGAAACTTCTTTCTTCCCTCGGTGGGATGCCAAGGACACTGCTTGAGGGGACACCCCGAGGAGCAGGAGGTGCCCCTCTGTGCAGGGTGAAGGTTCCCTGCAGCCCTGGTGGCCTGGCAGGGAGCTGCAGTGGCCAAGGTGGGGGCGTCACTGCAAGAAGCCCTGCTGCCCAAAGCATTGCTGCTTCTGCTTCCATGGAGCTCAGGTCTCTCTGCTCCCAGGCTGTCTCCCTCACTTTAAAGCCCAAGCACCTCAGGGAAGAGGCAAAAATGTTCTCTATCCTGAATTTCAAGAGCAGTCACAGATATGTGCACTATTTTATCAAAATCTCAACTTTGACTGACTGCAGCCAAACATAATGAGAAGCACTTTTGAGAATGTTCTGAAATAGACTGAGCAGAGCAGCAAAGGCAGCTTTATCAGAAAAAACAGATCTCACTGACCTCTCTGATTTTTTTTTTCCAATCTGCCATTAGTAATAAAAAGCAGAGGTATAATGAACATTGCCTTCTGCACCAAAAGTGTTAATTATTCCTTCTCTCCCGCAGAGGTAACAAAATGTCATTGATGACTGGTTTGCAAATTCTATAAAGTATGCTTTAATCCAATTTTGCTATCAGAAGGAATTAAATCACTATATGTTTTAAATTATATATATCTTTCAGATCACTCTGATTTTTTCTCCTAGATGTAAATGGACTGTTCTTAGCTTAGCATGACTGAAAAAAAAAAGAATATGAAAGTAGTTTTATCATGCCATTTGGTATGCAAATAAGAGAGGTTGTTATATTGTTAACAGATATTTTTATAGTTAAATACAAGTAATTGTCACTTGGTGTACTTGATGACAAACTGGAAACTTCAATTTACAAAAAAATTTTAAAACAACATTTCCTACATAAATAGGAGAGAGATTTTGGAATCAAACAGGAAGAAAAAAACTCCAAACCTGCTTTTCCACTTGAAAGAATCACAGTGGAAGACCAGTGAAAAGAATTAATGGAATGATACACATTATACTGCAAAACAGAATTAATTCTTACACCAGTATTTTCAGACTTTCTTGTTTTGTAAACCACAACTGACTAAATGTATTTGCAGTGTGACAGTTCTGTAGAAGTGCTAGGAGAAGATTTTGAAGTGGTTGCAAAGCAAAGAGAACTGATAATGCTTTCATACTAGATTAACAAATCTATTGTTTATTACCTCAATGATATGGCATGCTGTGAGGTGCCTATGCTCATGCAGTAACGATTAGCTAGTTGGCTAACTTCCAGCCAGTAGGGTTATTAACACTATATTGTGAAGCTTCAATGTAAGTTTGATTTCCTTGTTCTGTATATTACATGCAGAAAACTTGTATTAATCAATATAAATTATTCCCTAAACAATAAGACACGGTGGGGGTGAGCAGGAAAGACTGGAAATGAGGTGTTAGTGCAAAAAAAAAAAAAAAGCAAAAGAGTAAAGAAGGTCACAAGTTCTGTCTCTAATTAATGTTGAAGGAAAGTCTTTGAAAGGCAGAAATCTAATGGCTAAAACAGAAGACTGACTAATGGCTTGTGCTAAGAAGCAGAATTGGGATGTCACCTTAGACTTACCAAGTTTTTCCCATTATGCTTCAAGTTTTGCCTAAAAGAAGGGTGCAACCTCTCCCCTATTAAAGAGTCATTAATATATTAAATGGTTGACTCAGAATGTTTTATTGGACTACAGGAAGATGGCAGAATTTAAGATATAATGTTGAAATAACATGAACATGTATAGATCAAGTCCAGAGTATGTATGTCCTACTGACATTGTGCCTAACTTAGTTTTTTTTATCTACTTTTAGAAGTAATAGCCTTAGGCATGTACTTCCAGGACTTCTCACCATAACAAAAATCTCAGTACTAAGTATCTGACATTACACACTAGGTTAGGAATTGAACAAGAGCATATAGAGTTCAGATGGACAATTAATCCTTACAGTTCACTAACCTTTGGACCAACAAAAAATCTTTCTGCTTATTTTAACCCCTGCTTTTTCTCTGTTGTTACACTGGAAAAGGTGAGTCAGTTAGATGGGTTAAGAACTGTGGACAACCACTGACTTCATGCTCACCTTTATGGACTGTCAGATATTAATTTCTGGCCTCAGCCAGCATATTCACAAAGCTGGGTGTGCTATATGCCTCACAGGTGTGTTGTGAATCAGATGTGTTCAGAGTATCAGTTGAGCTTTTGAACAGATCTATACAAAACATTTCCTTGAATAGATGGACACAGAACCAGTGACCAAAGATCAGTGATCAGAGAGGTTTCCGTGTGTTTGGAAGACTCCTTAATGTGCTTTTCTTTTTAATTTTTTTTAATTATATATAGACATGAATTTTAAAGTACTTCTGTGAGCACTCATCTCTGAGAAGGTAAACTGAGATGACAGTGCTTACTGTGATGCACCTTGGGTTGGGCTGTGGGCTAGTGCCAGCTGAGCACACCATTTCCACACATTCTTAGCAGTATGAATGGAAGATTTTATATCTATGAGACTACATAAATATTTTTAAATACTTAAGTAAAACAGGAACAGAGGCTTCAGCCTCACTGAGAAGTTTGCACACACTGCAGCTTTAAGCAGAGCAGTATTTCTATCCTATTTCAGTATATGCTGTACTTTGAGCTGGACACTCAGACCCACTGTGATCCATGGACCCCTCGTGTGCCTGTGCCTGAAGCTCAGAATGTGCTCAATGGGCTGGTGGAGCTGGGCCTGACAATAAACAAGGCTGCTGGCATCCTAAGATCCATCTGCTTCCTCATATCTAAACCTTGGTGGAAGTGGCTTAAACTGACATGTTTTACTGCTCAGCTGGAGTGGGCTGAGGACACTCAGCATGGTGAGTTACAGCCAGTGTTACCATCTGCCTGGGTTTTCCTAGATGTACTCAACTTTCCCTGTGTGCATTCAGATCTGGATAGTAGTTGCATAATTTTTCTAAATGCTAAGCAGAAATATGGCAGCTCTAGGGTCAGCAGCTCACATAAGAGGACACGACTTGGTGCCAAAGCTGTAAGTTTGTATCTGAAATTGTGATTGACTATTTGAAAATAGATTTAAGATATAAATAGGTGTTTTCAGAGTGGCAGTCTTTTTCACTCTGTAGTGTTTTAATTGGATTAAAGCAAACTTTTCCCTAGACCATGTTTTTTAAAAGGTGTTGCAGTATTTGAGGTTTTTTTCCAGTTTCCAACATAAAAAATGCGGGTGCTATGGTATACTTATATTTAAGCAAAAAAAGAGCAACCTTAGAAAGGTTTTTTTCCCCCTTGAAAAATATAGAGGAACACAAAGAGTCAAAAAGCAGTCCTTGAAAAGTACAACTAGCTCTGCTGGGCAAATAGCAAAAGGTTTTTTACTGTGCCACACAGCACATCCAGCAAGTGTTTTACACATCCCTAAAGCTGAATTACTAGTGAAGTGAGTAACTTTGAAAATACAGAGGTTATTATGGTTTGTGTCTTTATACTTTTTGTTTAATGCAGATAGTATGTGGCTGGTGCATGAGGATGGATATAAGTGAAATAGTTTCCATGAATCTACATTTACTTTGTCATATGCATGTGAAATATGGAATGAATTATCAGATACAAAATGAAAAAAAAAAAAAACAGAAAAGAAAATAATCAAAAGAAATATATTTGAGGGAATGAACAGAGTAGAAAAGTGGATTTGCTTCTAGAAAAATGTAGAGAACAGAGATTTGAGAAAAGAGAATGGAATGATTAAAAACTAACCATAAAATAGATATTAGAAATACATAAAATGAAGTTATAGCTTAGCATAAGGAATAAGTAAGCACATTTTCTAAAATGTGACAGATAATAAGAAAAAAATTAAGAGAAAACCCAAAGGAAATTAAAAATAGACATATATTTGAGAATCTAAATGAAAAGTTTAAAATTTTGTACTTAGCTATTAGCAATTATTTAAAATTTTAATCAGTTTAAAGGATTATCAACAGAAGTTGTAAATTCTGAGGGAATATTCTGCCTTGTTTGATACTGAAGGGCATATATATGAAGGGCATATACTTAAGGTGATTATGTCTCTAATTAAATGGGATTATTCCTGGGTTAAACTTCAGTTCCTCTTGGTTAGTCCTGTGATATCCTACTTGATTTATTTTACCCATAAGATGATAAAATGGGAAAGGTCAATAAAAATAAAATGGGAACATGTAGACCTAGTGAGCACCGCAAAAAAATGGTATCAATTTCCAGCTACTGATAACAGTTCAACTAACAGAAGGGTTTACCATGGGGACCAGCAGATTCCCCAAAAAACTCCTTGCACAGCCAGTGTTGCTGGTGGTTACTGCCTGCCCAACAGCCTGTCCATCAGTTTTATTTCAGACACATATTACACACAGCATCCAACTCCTCCATAGCTCAGATGCACTGAATAACACCTGGAAGCTCGTTCACTCTCCACAAATCTAAGTAAAAATGAATTTTAAATAGCAGTGAGGACCTGCCATCCTTGTACTCCTCTCTCAAGAGCTTCTGGAGATATCCTGAATATTAAAATCTCACCACATATCAAAATATTGTCATTTATGCAGCTGGTTTTACTAATGACCTAATTATATTTTGTTGCCATCTTCTGATATAGTGACTTATTTGTTTTTCTGCCGTATTAAGAAGAATGTCCCACCTCAAAGGTTATTTTTGACGTTAATTATAAAAGTAAAATTAAACAGGTAAAGCTTTTCTCATTCCTTCTTCTCTAAATATCCCAGTAAAATTTAACCCTGAATGAAAGAAAAATCATGGAACTCTGTTGCTCCAATTCTCTTCTCTTGGAGACAGACAGGCACAAATTTCCACATCAGAGATTGCTCTTCCACTTGATTTTCTAAGTGAAGGAGGACAGAGACCCTTCTATCTGTGTTCACAGTATATAAAGGGACACCACAAATATTTGCATCTTACTCCACCAGACCCTTCACAGAACATGTACATTTTGACAAGGGAAGAAAAATCAAGGACAGAGAGGAAAATACGGATCCATGTGAAGTTCTCCTGAATATGTTTGATTCAATTACAACTCAGAAGGGTTGGTTTAGTAATATTTTAATATTCTATTTGTAATGTAGGTATTTATTTGACCTTGGTTTATGCAGCCGAAAATGATTATAAATTAGTGGCCCATTTGCACAATTGAGCCAAGGACTTAGAGAAATCTTGATCCCTCACTCTCTTTCTGCTCTCCTAGTCCCTGTCTCATTTATAAATGGGAATATTTATGTACTTACATCACCAGATGCTTCCATCAGATCTCTGCTTTCTATTGGAAGGCCATTAAACAAGTCTCAAGGTTTGCTTTCATTTTGATTGAAAATACTGCTGTAGCTCTTTGATGGGCCCCAAATCTTGTCCTTTTCAGGGATGGCAGGGTCTTTGTTGGTGCCAGAGCTATGACACTTTCCCTTGGTTTGAAAACATTTAGGATCAGATCAGAGCTGCAAAACACAGAACAAAGAAGCAAAAAAATTGAAGAAAATAACACTGAAGTCCATGTGATTGTCCAAAGGTGCTACAGAAAGTAGAGAAAAGTAAATCAGCTGCTTGTTGCAGGTAGTGATGTTACCACAAGTCTTATGGCAGGTTGGGAATAGTAGTTTAAGAATTGGTGTATGAAGGAAAAGCTCATAGAATTGCAAGAGAGCATAGGAAACAGATACACTGTTTCATCTGCTCTTTTCTGTAGCAGAATGTTTGAGCTATTTATGGGTAATAACAAATATTGTACCCTCGGTGGAAGAGAATCAGGTCAGCAAGTACTTCAGCAAACCACATAATTCCATGGACCATAGTGGGATATGTATATGAACACTGAGGGAGCTGGCTAATGTCATTTCTAGTTCACTCTTGATTATTGTCTGAACCCATGGAAAAGTGCCTGAGGATTGGAGAAAGGAAAACATCTCTTATCTTCCATAAAACAGGATGAGGGCAAGAGGGAGAACCCAGGAAACTACAGGCCTGTCAGGCTCTTCTCAAACCCTGTGGAGATGACAAAACAAATCCTGGAAACCATCTCCAGTCACACGAAGACATGGAAGCCATTAGGAGCAGTCAGCATTGACTGGCCAAGGGAAAGTCATGTTTGACAAACCTTACAATGTTTTATCATGGAATGACTGGCTTGATTGTTGAGGTGGGAGCAGTGGATGTTGTTTGTCTTCAGTGAGGCTTTTGACATCATGTCCCATAAGACCTTCATGACTAGATGGAACACCTCTCTTATGAGGAAAGCACAAACAGAGGCAAAGAGAATTGAGATTGTTCAGCCTGGAGAAGAAAAGGCTCCAGAGTGACATTGTCCTTTCAGGACATGAAAGGAACTACAAGAGAGCTGGAGAGAGACTTTTTTACAAGAGCAAGTAGTGATAGGATTATAGGAAATGGCTTTAAGGTGAAGGAGGGTAGGTTTAGGTTGCATATCAGTAAAAAATTAGGGTGGTAAAACATCACAACAGGTTGCCCAGAGAAGTTGTGGTTGCCCCATCCCTGGAAGAGTTCAAGGCCAGGTTGGATGATATTTGAGCAACCTGGTCTAGTGGAAAGAGTCCATGCCCATGGCAGGGAGGATGGAACCAGATGATCTTTCAGCTTCCTTTCAGCCTGAACCATTCTGTGATTCTATAATCAGAGATAAACTGATGAATTATAGGTTGTATGAACAGTGAAGTGATCTAAAACCTTGCTGAATGTCTGGGCCCAGAGGACTCCATCAGTGGGATGTAGTTAATTGGAGACTAACTACCAGAAGTGCACTCTAGAAGTCAAAGTGGGTCAAATCCCAACCAGTGCCTCTATTTATGATCTGTGTGAAGGGACAGAGTGGGCCCTAAGCAATCTCATTGATAGCACAAAAGTGAGAAGAGTGGCTGATACACAAGAGGCTCATGGAGCTATCCAGAAGGACATCAACAGGCTGGAATGACAGAAACTGCATGGAATTAAAGGGGAAAGTCCTGCATCTGGGGAAGAACAATCCCAAGCACCAGCACATGCTAGGGGCCACCCATTCACAAAAGAATTTTGCAGGAGAGATCCTGAAGATCCTGGTGAATACCAAGCTGAATGTGGGCCAGACATGTTCACACATGTCCATGAGCAGCAGAATTGGATAATGGTGCTGCATTAGGAGACACCATGTCAAGGGATGTGATTCTTCTGTCAAATCATCTTGATGTGGATTAAAACAACAACAACAACAACTACAAGAACAATCCCACCAACAGGGAGACATTTTGCTGCTGACTCAGTTTTGAGGAATTTGTTTTTGTTATGCAATGTGACACCACTGAGAGTTTTTGAGAAGGCAAGGGGAAAACAAGAATAGTTGAATGCAGCAGTGTTACACAAAAGTTTAAGTATGGACCCTACATATCAGCAATTTCTGTTAATTTTAGATTTTTTTAGTGTTGGATTCCAGCTGTCCTGTTTCTGGGTTGTGCAGTTAACAGGCCCATATCCTTTTTGGAGTACTCTCCTGCTTCTCATGCTCTGCATTTGAACCTCTTTGCCCTTCAGAATAATCCACCCTCAGAGGTGCATGGTGACATCTGTAGTCCTCCCCAGGATGCATCCCCTCCAGGCCAGACACTGACACTCTTCCCATGAGCTATCTCACCTGGTAACTCCAGATTATTGCCCTGTAATTCCTCCCACTTTGCTGTTTACTCCCTGCAAACATTACACTCACAGATGGTGAGCATCTCTCCTTCCCCCTTCCAATCATCATTTGGCCATGCCACAGCACACATTGTTAGTTCTCTTTAATCTTTCTCCATAATTAAATGAAAAGCCAATTTAAAAGGAGCTGTAATGAAATTTCTTCTCCTGAAATTAAATATAAAAATAGTTGCTTCTTTTTATGTATTGTAAGCGATTAATAGGGAATGGGGCCATTTCAGAAAGGACTTCAAACAAATGCTCCTTCATGCAGTTGAGCTGCTGCTGCTGGTGAGAAAGAGATCTGTTTTGCCTGCTGACACTGGGTTTTCTCTTTTATGGCCATTTTTCATACCTGCAAAACATTTTGCAGACTCTTTAAGCAGAGAAGTGGGGGGAGGAGGGAGAGAGGGTTGATAGGTCTACATTAGCTCATTAAAAACTAAAAAACCATTTCTATTTTACATAATTTAACATGGCAAACTATTAAAAAAAAATAAGGTGAAAACTGCAACCCCTAGGCATGCGTTTAAAACATCCTCATTTAGATGCTAATTTTGATTCCTAGTGTATGGCTGGTTAAAAAAAAAAGCCATTAACAAAGGGGCAGATTACTTAAAAGGCATTATTAGGCAAATATGTATGAGTTTTCTGATACCAAGTGGCCCTTTTATGACTGAATACAGCTGCTAAGTAGAGTGACATGGAGATATTTGTATTAAAAGGAAAGAAAAAGCCACCAGATTTTAAAAAACGCAAACCAAAAAACAATAATTATATAGAGTGTAAATCACACAGGTAAAAAAATGCTTTAAAAGGCAAGTAATACTTTCTCCTTTAAATATTTAGAAAATGTGTGGCTCTGCAGGTGATGTATATTGCCAGCTGAACTCTAGGATGTACCTAACATTTATGAAATCGCGAAACAAATGTTAAAATGTTGCTATTTAATTCTAATCATATATCCTGTTTTGTGTGTTAGTAAAACAACATTGACAGAAGAGTGAAATGAGGAAAATAACAGGCAACAGGGGAGGAAAGCACATTCTTTCCAGCTGAGCCTGAACTCATGACTGGCAAAAATAAGGTTATAATGACATTAAAATGAAAACTGTTCAGACAGAAAAGATATAAGTAAATGTACTGTGCTGTATAAATTAAATGAGTAATAGAGGATGGGCAGATGGTTGCTTAACTGCATCACAGTGAAAGAACAGTGAATAGGTTTTCACTGAGAGCTCTCTTTCTGAGCCTGAAAACAATTTTCCTTAACGGGAGGAAGGCTAAGGAAATTTTTGACTCTAAGAAGTTAATTTGAAAAGCAGAACTAATTTTGACTCTCCCTTAGATGTCAGGGTGTTTGAATAATTTCTGCTCTGGAGGGTCCATGGTGTTCACAAGCCCTTCTCTTGGCAAACTCAGGGCAGTCTGGATGTGTTTGCATTTAAATGTTTCAACTACATAACAAAACATGGTTCGGAAATGAAAGAAGCGCTTTGCTTTCCTCTCTTTCTCAGATCTTTCCCTTTACATCAAAACTTGACAAAGCAGATTCTTCTTACACCACAACTCAAGGAGTTTGACCACTGTAAAACTGGTGGAGGGAACTCATCTCACCAGCAAATCTTGTTAACTGAAGCAGGAGAGAGAGAAAAGAAATTGTTCATTATGAAAATGGGATGTTACATGAGTGTAAGAAGAATGGGATGTCTCTCTTCTTGTGTTGATCTTTTATATTTCCCTGCTTTTTAAAAGTGCTGGAAGAAAAATATGAGGATTTAGCTTCTCATGTTGAAGTTCTTTAAATTGCACCATGGCAATCAGTATCAGTAAAGCTACACACATCTTATTTAAATTGCTTAAATATTGCCCCAGAGTCTATATGGTTAGAAGAAGAGTGACCATGGAAGTCTCAAGTGAAGTTAGTCCCAAAATATCTTTTTGACTCAAAATAATTGTTTTACTAAGCATTTTGTATTTGATATTTTTCAAGCTTAGTGCCATTGAGAATCCCTGAATTATTACTTCTCTTTTCATTGCATTATTTTAGGATAAAGAAAAATAAATTGAGGTTTCAAAAAAAAAACAAACCAAAAACAAAAACTAAAGTAGGCTGATCTAAACTAAAGATAATTCATGATCATTCATCCCAATAATGTTGCTTTGTGTATTTGCTGTGACATTGAAAAGTGAATTAACAGTAAATGCAAAGCATTTTCCAAACACAGCTGTAATGTGGAAGTGGAAATGATTTGGCAATATCTCACACAGCTGAATCCTGGCATGAGGTAGAGTTGAGGTAAGGATGGAAAGCTTGTTCTGCTGTTTTTACTGCAGGTATATATTAGTTTTCTGTTGCAAGTCAATTACTTGCTGGTAGCCAGAGTTTGTTTAGTTGTATGCAAAGGTTATTGAGGTTATGTAGTAAGTGGCAGTGGTTTATTCCCAGAGAAATTTATAGAAGAAATGTCTTTTCTACCTTTCATAAGTGCTAATTATTGCAAGTTGATCAATTTGGGATATTCTACTTCAGATATTTATTAAACTCTAAAGAGCTATGTGAAGTGTACTGTTACAAAAGTAGAAAAATATTGTGTTTTGTCAAGCAAAAGGAGTGAATGAACAGCCTATAGACACTACTTCCAGGAAAATGCAGGATGTGAGATTTGAAAAGTGAAAGATGGTAGATGAGTGTAACCTGTGGACTACAGAACTTAAGTGAAAAATGCAGTTTAATGAAGAAGAATCGGTGAAGCATGTAACAGTGAAACAAACAAGATAAACAGAAATAAGATAGTGTGCGAAAAGAGGAGAGATTTAACTTTAATGGAGGAAAATCTGACTTTGCTTTGCATTATGATATCAGGAGAGGAATGAGTAAGGGTCTGTAAATCTTGCCTGTATTTTTGTGAAGTTATTTCTGACATCCCTCTGTATGGGAATGGGTGATCAGTGTTTCAGACTGTCAGACAATCACAATGTTGTGCATAGATGAGGGTTTGATACTGAAATTTAAAGAAGAACAGCCACTGAGTAATTAAATATTCCATGCAAATTTCTTCCACACTTTGGAGAAGACAGGGACAGACTAAATGAAAATTAGAGAAGTTTGTGTTTGGCATTAATCTATAAAGAATCTCTGGCTGCTACAGATGGGAGGTTTATTTGGTCTCTATGCTTTGCCTCAGAGCTAGAGAAAAGCATTAAGAACCAAATTAAAGATGCTAACTACATGTTGTTTTAGGAATCCTGTGAAGTAGTCACAGTAGCATGTGCTTGCCATCTTAGCCAACACTCATAATATTAGTTGAAATGGCAGTATTTCCCTTTTTAAAATTTTTTTCTTTTTGTAGCTCTCTGTTTACATGTGCAGGTACCCACTCTGCTGCAGGACAATAGGAGAGTTCCTGAAAAAACCCAAGAGTCAAGGTTGCTTTTTATAGATCCTTCCTTTGTAACAAGTGAATTGGAGGTGGTTGTTGTGTTTTTACAGCTTGCAGCATGTGGTTTAGAAGATGAGATGGGTATTTGGGAGTTCTTTTGTTTCTATTTTCTTTGGACGTTACTGTTTTGGATTGCTTTTTACGTAAATATTTTTCAGCCTTAAGTGTTTTTCAGCTAGGGTCTCTTCTGTTTCCTGGTTGATGTGACATTACCAAAAAACCCAGTTCTCTAGAGGTGTAGAAAAATGTATATTTTCTATACTTGAGTTTTGAGCAATGAAAGTAGCAACAACTTGACTGAGAGATTACCAAATAAAGATGAATTAAGCAAGAGGAAAGAAAATTGAATTTTATCAAAGCTGCCATTTCTGGCATGTGTTTAGTGCACCAGTTTACAATTAAAGATTTAATAATTCTGATTCCCTTCTGAATGTGGTTTTTATTTTAACTCTGAAATAAGGGGCAAGTCCTGGACAGGAGGTCATTAATTTTCCCGTTCAGTCATCACCTCCTTAGAGCCTCTAGAGTTAATAGGGCTGCATATTAATCAGGGCCTTGAGTCTTCTTTGTAGGAGAAAGGCAGGAAGGAGGGGGTCTCTGAATTTACTCCATTAACTTTAGGTGACAAATAAAGGCTGTTCTTCCTGCTGGGCTGTCACTTAGGATGCCTGGTTACAACTGCACAGCTGATGTGTTGTATTTTTATGGGGTGGTAAAGATGGAGCAAGGTTAAGGCAGGAGGCACTGCTCACAGTGCAGGCTGAACACAGGGAATATATTCCTTGCCTGGAACCAGTTTGAAAATATAATTTATCTATGTAGTGCAATAAACTGCTCTCTCACAAGCATCTCAGAAGCATAACCAGAAGCAACCTGTGCTTGAAACAAAGGACTTTTCTCAAGTGTGGATAATTTAGACTTCCAAACCCCTCTAAGAGTCACAAAGATCCATCCAGTGCTCTCCAAAGGTCACAGCAGCATTTAGAAGTACAGGATAAGCTGAGCTGTGCCCCAGAGGCCATGGCAGGACTGTGACAGCCCTTGGAGGTGTCCCTTGAGACGCTGCCAGTCCCGTGAGGCTGCTCAGGGTGAGCAGCAGAGCAATGGTTTGTCCTGGCTCTGTCCTCCCTGTCTGACTGACTCACCTGCTGTCCTGACAAGGCTGCTCGTGGAAGTAGAAAGGACAGGTGAAAGGCAGGGCTTGGATTTCGTGCCTGCAGACAGCTGACTGCTGCCTCCCCACATCCCCCTTGCTTCAGAGAGCCAGATGTTAGACCCGCTACTGAAGGGGTGTCTTTGATTTCTCATCTCACAGGGTCTCACATTTTTCCTAGAACTAGAGAGAATGAAAGTAATTGCATTTAGCTGAGCTAGGGAATGTGTATTTTACTCCACCATTACTTAAAGAATGTAGATAGTAACAGCACAAAATAAGTATTCTGGTCTAGATAGTCACAACACAGACAGCCTGATTGAAAAAAACTAATGATATTTTTAATTTTAAACACATGTATAATGCCACCCACTTCAATACCAGCTATAGTCAGTGCTGCTGCTTGTGCTAAGGTTAGGTAAAACTTAATAGGGGCTACTTTAAAGGAGATATAAACCCTTCATTAGGAATAAGACAGAAATTTTCACAGCATCCTTACTTAAGTGTAAAACAAAATCCTTTTACATTAGTAATTTATTTACATTTAATTATTTTTCCTCAATAGTTGCCTGAAGGGGAAGTTAGAATGCTCTCACTTTGAAAACTGAAACTCACATTGTTAATACATTATTAAAACTATGATTAACAGTGCTGCTAACAATAACATAATCACAAGAGCATTTACCTATTTTCTATTTTTCACCTTCTTAGAAATTTCTAAGGTTTTCATTCTTTTTAAAAAAGATATAATTTTCAAATCAATTTTATGCAGAGCTAGGTACCTCTAATTTTCCTTTCTTTTCCCTAAAATGTAAGAGAAAGGCATGCCAGCTTTCAGAGATGTAGTGGGATAAAAAGACACTATCTTCACCTTCTCTAATAGCTTTTCACCATTGGCTGGCATGTTTTGACTGAACTGGAATGGGGCAACTTTTTCGTGCTGTGAAATCTCATTAAATGGGTTTCATTGTGATTGTTATACAGAATAAGTCCTTATTTTTCTAATGGTTTATTTTCTTGTAATACATTTCACATAGAAAAAGAATGTTTCATATCATGGGGGTTGAGGTTGCATTGCTTGAAAAATCCTGTATTGTTCTTGGATTCTCATGAGAATTTATCCCTGTGCATTTTCATTCATTTGATTTGCTCTAGTGTAACTAGGTAAGCCTATACCTCTAAAACATTGGTGGTTCCTAAGTCCAAGCTCCCAGAGGTAACTCGAAATCCAGTTGACTTAAAGGATGAAGCAAAAGATATTTATTTAAGTGCAACGAAACTGCTTTCATTTGTGTGTTGGTTTACACTTTGCATTAGAGGCTATTTAAAATATATTTAACTGGAGTGTTCTTTCAATAAAGTTCACACTTCTTGTAATTGCAAGAATCAATCTTTTTATTTCACATAGAAATTGATCTCCATTTGTTTTTGCCTCTGGTCGTAGTTTATGTCTTGAGAATTTTCATTTTTTAAAAAATTTATTATTATTTTTTTAAAAAAAGGCAATAGCATGAGGTATTTATTGGCATTGTCTTTCTCATCCCTGTATGATAAATTCAAGCAGGTAGGGGATGCTAACCTGTTAATAATACCTCCTATTATTGCTGCAGAGATAGGCTGGTAGATGAAAAGGGTTTGTAAATGGTGAAAGCAGAGCCAAAACTGAGGCTGCCACTTGTCATGCTGACTGTTTCCATATGCTCTCCCATTTCTCTGCCTTTATCTACTTGTTGTCTCCTGGCTTACACTGCAAGATTTTTGGGACAGAGATATTTTTACTGTTGAAACAGGGAGGATCTGGTTTTGTGGGAGCCTAGGCACCTCTTCAGTCAAAATGTATAGCAGTAATGAAAAAAGTGTAAAGCTTTGACTGGGATTTTCAGCCTCAAAACAATGAAAAATGTGAATATTAAACACTACGTTTCAATCATTTTGATATTTATGCAGTTTCAAAATCTGCTTTTATTGAATATTTTTAGTTTTGCTCAGATATATGCTCCCAATTAAAAAGGAGGTCTCCTGCTGTTGGTAAGGCTTTGAAGCGTTTTTTTTTTCGTTAGTTAAATTTGTAAATTCTTTTTGAAGTGATTTCACATGATTAAGGCTGTGAGTGGCCATAATGTATCAGGACAGCAGCAAATTCTGTTGTGCTTTAGAAAAGAAGACCTCTTATTTATCAATGTTTTCTGGGGTTTTGGGGTGGCTTTTTTTGTTTGTTTGTTTTTAAAAAATTTCCTACCTTCTTTCATTGTGAGTCCTTGATGAACTATCAGAACTTTGAGTTGCTGGAGAATTACTAACCAGAGGTATTAGTTGAATTGCTCTACAGTTAGTTTTTAGCATGGATTTCAGAGCTTGGAAGGACTGGGATTCAAGTTAACCCTTTCCCCAAGTGTCTTCCTGAGACATGGGGATCCCCTAAAGAAAAGTCTCCTTGGCCTGAGGATTTGCTCTCTGTGACTGTCTGACAGTGCCATGGAGTGAGCATTTTCCTAATGCAGAAGCCATAGGTATTGTTTGATAGAACAGGGGGGAAATCTGGTGAGATATGGAAGTAATCAGGGATTAGAAAGGATATCTGTGAAACTTTTAGGATTTTTTGCCTCAGTGAAAGCAAAAATTCAAACATCACAGAGCAAGGCCAGTAAAGCCACAGGAGAGCTGTAACAGCAAACTTCCTAAACTCCTGCCCCATTTTATGCAAGTAAGGTATCTCTTGGATTCCTTGTTCATGCTTATGGACAAAAATTAGGAAAATTGTCCTGACTGCACTGAAAAAAATCCCAGAACTTGGGAAGAGGAAGTTTTCCCAAACAGTGGGTCCCCATGACATCAAAAGAAAGTGTCAGGAGGACAAAGAGGAGGGCACAAGAGAGAGCAATTGCTCCTCTGGGTATGGCTGTGAGGAAGAACTGATGACTGGTTACAGCTCCCTTAATCTCTTCTTCCCTGTGAACCTACACCCAAAAGAATGGATAAAGTCTTGTCTTTAATTTATAATGGTGAGAGAAAGAGAGGAGGAGAAAGAGAGTAAGAGGATGATGGAAAGGTGCTCTAGTAGCTGATCAGTGCCTGCTTCTCAATCCCAGTACCTAAGGATAAACACTTCACTGGGGAGTCTCAGGGAAAAAGCCAGAGGGAGGGAGCAAAAGAGGAGCAAAGAAGAGAAATCAGAAAGAGAAATTAGAGAGGAGGAGGAGAAAAAGGAGGAGGAAAGTGAGTGGGAACAAGTCAGTGGGCAGTCAGAATGCCTATCACATTTTCTGCCCCATCAGCAATAGGTTTGGGGCAAAAAAAGCCCAGCTGCACACAAGAGTGAGTATTCTGTCAGGGCTTGATTCTGTTACAGACAGGATTTCAAGAGCAGCCTTTCAGCTCTGGGTATGAATGCCTAAACCAATAGTTTAACTTTACAGATCCACAGAATGTATAAATCCTGATCCAACAAAACACTTGCCCATATGTTTAGTTCTAATGGCATAAGCACTCCCATCTGCTGTGACTAATCACATTCTAAGTGTCTAAGTTATCCCAAAAATGTGGAAAATGATTTGATGTTCATCAGTGATATTTGTGTCATAAACACATATTTTTTTGTATCGAGCATTTAAGCATACATATATGAACAGACTTTTCTAACACAAAATTTTTAATTGGGCAAGCTGAAACATTTTATTATTTTGGAACTAAGTTTTCAATACTTTTTTCTGGTTCTTGCTCAGTTCTTTCTCTCTACTTTCCCATACAATTTATCCCAAACCAGTTTCGTGACTCTGGTGTACATTTGTGAAACACTTGCATCCTCAGTAATTATTTCTTAAAAGACTAAAAAATGTTTTTAAAAAACGAATTTGAGTTCTAACTAATGTTTAAGAATTGGATTTAAGGAAAAAAAGAGCTTTTAGTGGGGTGGGATAAAGTGAGCATAGGCAGATGAATAGGGATCTGACAGCTTATCTCCAGTGGATGCTACAAAGATGCATCTGCTGCCCTGGACCATTGGACAGACAGCATAGCTTACAGGACAAGTAATTCATAGATATCATAATTAAAAATATTCTGAAGAGTTCTGAATACTTTTTTATTACTTCTTTTTGCAATCCTGTGGCTTGTAAGGTATATATTTTTTAATTGTCTGTTAGAAGCTCAGCCTTAGAATTCTAGGAGGGAATAAACCAGCAGCTGACACATATTAAAGACCTTTAGAAGCACCTGTTTTACAAACATTAAATGCTTCCATTTTAAGGCCTGGTAATCATGGATAATAACCTCAGGCTAGAAATGGAGAGACTTGTAACAACAGAAAATGTAAGTCTCTAGTTTTTGCTCCAAGGAGTCTCATGGATTATTCTCAAACCTTTCATAGACTCAAAGTTATTTGTGCCAAACTTTGGGACAGTGTGATTTCTGTGATGGAACTCCATGTTTGGGAAAGGGCACCATTTCTAATGGTGCATGCTCAAATCCCCTTAAAGGTTTGGATGGGACTGAGCAGTCCTGGACAGAGATGGATTAGCAGGCAGGGTGAAAGAGAGACATGATTAATGCAGCTGCATTAAAAGATGCATGATAAAGGCAATTTATCTCATGACTATCACCATCACATATGTGCTATATAATTTAATATTAAATAATAGTAGGAGGCTTGTTGCCAAACAGTAGGAGCATGGATGAGGGAGAGGGTGATTGAGGGGTTGGAGTTAAGAGTGATATATTCACTGATAAGAGTGTGAAGGATTATAATTGTAAAGTGGCTACCAGGTAATGCAGAATAATCAAATATGCTTCTGGTATTAAAGTGATTTATTGCTCTGTTCTGAAATTAAAGCTGCTCAAGGAATTTTATACTTAAGAACCAATTTTTGGAAAGGACTTACCCTTTTTTAAGGAGTAAAAACATGTAGGGATGAAAAGCCCTACTCTACATAATTGTCCATACTCCTGTTACATCCCCCAGATTTACATGGGAAAGTAATAAAATAACAAGAGAATTACATTAGACTGCCTGAGTTTTTCCTCTACTCAAACCATAAAATCCTGAGATATGTTTTTGTGGGATGTTACTGAAAATAACAGTAACTTTAAAGCTGTTTTGGACCAGACAATTAGCATGGCATGAGAGGGCTATATTTAATTGTCTCTTATGCAGCTAGATGCAAGAGTTTTGCCTTGTAAGAGGAATAACTCAATCTCTGCTTTGGCATTCTTTTGTTCACATTGTTATGTTTTCTAGTGAAAGTCAGGGCATAGATTCCTGTTTTGATTAAGAGGCAAATGCTTTATCTAATTCAGAGTGCAGTCTGATACCATTGTGTTTGGATCTTGAAAATGTAATGTAATAATCTTTATTACATTATTAGCTGTATAAAAGAGTGATAAAGATGCCCTTTTTCACTTTCATTGGGAAAACTTTCTTCTGCAGGGCAAACACCTGGGAGGGGGAACCCCAGAGACTTCCTGGACAAGGTCTAGCAGGTTTTTTTAGCAAGGTTTATTTAGCAAGGTTTATTTAGCAAGGTTTATTTAGCAAGGTTTATTCTCCTGCCTTTAGGGCAGGGCATGGAGCTCTCAACACAGCTCTCAACCCACAGGTCCTGAAGAGCACCTGTCAGGCAGGTGCCTGCCAGCTTCTCTCCCTGTCACAGCCCAGGACAGCCACTTCTGGGATGGCCAGGATGCAGGAGTCTGGTGGCATAGCAGGGCTGAGAGGGGCAAGGCTTTGCTGGGAGAGAAACTTTGCCCACAGACAGCTGCTGGAGAGTCTGCTGTGAGGGGTCCTGTGCAGGAGGGAGTGGTTGGTACAGATTCAGACAGGGATTTTCCTCCTTAGTGTGGCTTCTGTGTTGAAAGCCACAGTGGAAAAATAACACAGATTGGGGCTTGCCTTGGTAGGAAAAGCAAAGAGTTACAGACTTCAATCTGCAGCTTTCCAAAATATGGTTCCCTTTTCTCCTACAGTTCTTCCTTTGTCCACTGGAAAGCAGATATTAGATGCTACATCAGATGTATTGTTCTGTTTTTTTTTCACTTCCAGACAATAATTTACTTCAAGATTTTTGTAGCTTTCTGAGGCATGCAAACACCCACAGGATGAGATTTTTAATTTGGATGCATGAGGAAAGACTTGGTTGATGCCAGAAGTGAGAGTTGCTTTGCTTTTCACTCTTCAAAATGAATATTATAACCCAAGAAAGGAGATTTCCATTGCATGCTTCAGTCCCTTACATAGGATTTCACAGGATATTCTAGAATCCAGGCACTCTAAACTCCAAATAACGGGACAGTTACAACCAAACTTGCAGTGGTCCCCTGTAACTGAGAGAACAATAAAAACCAAACACTGCAGAAAACTGTGGATTGTGCCTGGACCTAAACTGAGGCCCTGCTTGATTAACTGACCAAGCCATACCTGAGAATCTTGGATATTCTAGATCTTTGCATCTTGGCTGCGCTTTACTAAGAGTAGTAAGAATTGTGAAAATGCAACCACATAGGTTCCCACAGAGCATTTTAGTAAGGAATAGAAATAACTCCAAAAATCCCTTTGCAACACACTTTACAAGGTTTAAAGTGATGAAAAAAAGACTTGATAACCTTGTTTCATCAGACTCAATGTTAAATTCTCCAGGCTCTGGACCTTCTTTCATTTCCAGGGCTCTTTTCAGGATTTGGGTACATGGTAAGAGGCCTGGAAGGAGATGAAGTCTGGTCAGTCCCATAAAGAACCATGATGATCTTCTCCTGGGGAGCTCTCCTTATGCTCCCTTTTCTCTGAGCTTCCCTCAGCCTTGAGGCAGGATCTTTCTGATGCACCTCTACTCCTTCAACCATGCCTTGGTAATTGCTCCCTTCCCATTCTGTAAGAAAATCCACATTTACACAGTGTTGATGGTCCTAGGGAGACAGCTTGCAATGTTTGCTTGGCATTTGAATTTCTTTACTTCATGTAAGAAATATTTCTGGAATATTTCTCTGTGGTATGACCAAGTTTGATTTTACATGAACCTGAGTTCTATTACTGTCTCATTTTTAAAATGATATATGTAGTGTTGTCATTGCACCAACCACAATACTCAAGTGGGATTGGATAAAGCTAAGCAAGTGCAGGCATAGAGCATAAATATGATAAACCATAACAGGCACGTCTTAGAAACCAGTATATCAGAATCCAGCATTGTGCTATTATCTTAGGAATGTTTTTGCATGATATTAACCTTCAGTACACAAGTCATCCTTTCTGTAGGTTACAAGCTGGGGAGACTCCACAGGAGTGATGAGGAAATGTTTCTCTCTGGCACAGATAATGTTGGTACTTAAAAATTACTCAGAAATATATATTCAGTGCTTAGAAATAAGCTCATTCTAACATTAGTACCATCATTCCATATGACAAAGCAGCAAAAAAATGTTGCTATTTAATTTCAGGAAAAGCTTAAAAAGACAATCATTGTATGAAAAAACAATCAGAAATAATAATAAAAAAATCATCATTTCTTTTAATAATTCAGTATGACATAAAGCAAATTGTACCTTATTTCATTGAGCATTTCAGGAAGTTATAGCTCAGTTGATTTTCTAGGGTGGAAATAAATATAAAATATTAATTTAGTAAAAAAAGTCCATTTCAAAGAAAGAAAATTACTAAGTTTTTATTTAATGACATACTAAAATACTAGAAACTATTTATTTACTGTTTACCTGGAAGAATTCCCCATTTCAGCTCTTGCTACAAATAAATGTGAACAAGGTACCATTTGTCCTTTTTAGAGAACAAGAAATACATTTGAAAAATAAAGTATCTGTCTATATTTGGATCAAACATGAGATGACAGAATTTGGAAGACTCAGGAATGAAATTAAAACAAATCATTTAAATAGCTTAATTGCCTGAAAGTGTGAATAACAGATTGTAAGTATTTTCACATATTCAGCAAATGCACCACAAGTGGAGTTTATCACTCAGTAGATGGAGGGAGGTTTCCAAAATCCTACAGATTTTGTTACTTTCATTCTTTGGATGGGAAAAAAAAAAAAAGCCAAAAGGAAGAGTACCTGGGTACACATACAAAACTCTACTGTGCTGTTTGTGGAGCACAATATTTGTTCAATTATATATTTCCCAGAATGGAGTCCCTGGAGGCCCATTTGTCTTTATGTCTGTGCAGCTGTGGGCACCCACATGTTGAGCAGAGCAAGGACCAAATGCTGCACTTCTCTCTGTGATGGGTGACCCTTGCAGGTTTGACTCGTGGATTCAGAGAGCAGGATCCAGCCCCCAGTCAAAATGCTGGTTTACAATGAGAACCCAGCCCTATCCCAAGGTAAAGCTTCCTTTTACTTCTGTTGGAGGCAGGGCCAAGAATTACACTTTCACTTCTGACTGCTGCTCATGAACTCATGCATAATGTCATTGGAGGTTTTAGCTCAGATTCACAGGTTAAATGGAAGGTCTATCCTTGCTTAAAACACAAAATAAGTTGTTAGTCCATGCTGAGTACTTAGGAAAGAATGGCTTGTCATAAACACTCAAAGCTCTTTAGCCACAAAATTCCCAGGATTGCTGAGAAAGGCTGTGATGCAATGACATAGTGGCAGCAAGTGACTGGTAAATAAAGCAACCACTTTTACTGTGATTTCTCATAGCTTCCAACAACTGTATGTGTTTGAATCATTAAATACAATACATATTTCTTCAATCTCTTTCATACTGTACTTTTTCCTCACCATTTCCTCAGCCCTCACCATTGCTAGTTTTACTATAGGCTATAGATTTTATTTTATGCTTACGAAACCCTTTTCTCTTCTTTTTTTTTTTCCAGAAAAAAATAGCATTTTAAAAAATTATATTTTTCAGATGCCTTTATTTGTAATTTTAATATAAAGTTCTCCATAGACTTAATTTAGATTTGTAATATCTTTATAGATTTTATATAATGCTGTATGAGCTTACCCATGAAGTGAAGGTATGTTCTTTATTACCAGACAGTTCTAATGTTGATTAAAAAATATTTCACTAAGAAGCTTTAGGAAAAAAAAATCTTTCATACAGAAATAATCTTTAATACAGAAATAATCCATCAGAAACAACTTTAATTAGCAATGCAAATTATAATGAATTCCAAATGGCAGAGTCTGCTAAGTTACAGAAAAATGTGGCTGCAAGATTAGCAAGACAATGCAAGCTGCCAATTGTTTTGTGATAGAACTGTTTGTGTTTACATGTGTGAAGCAGAGTGAAAGTGAGCCCTATACTTAAGTGCAGATAGCAACCAAAATAAATCCTATTATTATTTTTTTTTTAAAGCATGGAAATCAGAGCTTCAGATGTCAGAAGTGTTAATGTGATATGCCATTCCAGCACTTGTAGCACTAGAAAGATACTTTTTATACTGACTAAATTGAATCTTGATATATTGCAACATTGTTTTCTAATTTTTTTTTCAGAATGCACCACAGTTAAATACAACATATCATTTATTGGAAGATTAGCTTGTAAAATCTGGCATTTTCATGCATTTAAGGAAGCATGGAAGCATGCACTTCTTAGCTTCTATATTGTATTCACTTTTTTATTTGAAGCATTTTGGAAGGCATTTAAATGCTGTGTCTAGGTATCATAAATAAAAAAACTTCCTCAAGGCATGGTCATAAAAATACTAAATCTGTGAACAAGAGAGATAATTGTAAGAGGAAATATGTTTAATATATTTTAAATTACTTTTCTAAATTTTTATTCCAACCCCAAGTAAAACTTTATTTTTGAAGTGCTCTTTCGACTTTGAGATTCAAGGGTGCTTGTCAGATTCTCACTGTGCTTTCAGAAATGCTTTTTAGTGTTTGTCAATAAAATGTAAAGGAAAAACTTCTTCAGACAAACACTGCCCTTGAAAGAAAGAAATTATCAAATCAAACAGCAGGTTTCTGCACTCTGGGGTACTGGCACACCTACTAAATTAGGCCTGGCTGTTTTTCCATAAATTTCTTGTTTGTATGATAAGTATAGTTTTCAGATACTCTTTCCTTTACATATCTGTTTTCTGGGCTCCACATGCCTTTCCTCAAAACAGAATGGGTGCCTGCTTTGCTCTTCTCTTCTCTGGAGTCTGGGAGCACTGTCACCTGAAACATTTTGGGTTTTCACTCCAGAGGTGCAAAGGGAGATGTGAGACCTTCTGCAGGGAGTTATCCTGATGTGCCAGGAATGCACCTGGAGGGACAGCTGAGAGAGCACTGGGCAAGGTCACAGAGCAAACCTTCAGCCAGCCCTTAGGGGGTACCAGGGGATCTGCACAGTCAGGAGCAAGCACAGCTTTTGTGAGCTATGTGCTGGCAGGATATCAGCACTTCTCTCAGAATTAGCATCACTGAGCTGAGGTGGGCTGCTGCAAGCCTCCATCACAAATAACCATGCTTCCACCAGCCCTGGAGTCCCCAGGGTTTGTCACAGAGGTTACTGGACAGCTTTACAGCTGTTCCTGAACTGCTGTTATCTCTTCTCACAGAAGAGCAACAAGAAGTAGAATCCTTTACTTTTTAAGTTTATCACCAAAAACTGCTTCCAAATGTTTGCTAGAAAGCTGTAGTATCCAAAGATCTTGAATAATTTAGTTCTAGCTTGACTGGAACACATAAGGTTGCACTTAGAGCTCAAAAAATATATAAAGATGACTTGTAGATGATTAATATCATGCAGGAAAATATGTCTATGAACTTCTGAGCCAGATGTGTGATGTACATGTTCTTGAAAGGGGCCATCTACAACATAGCAAAGTTGTTGAGACAAAATTTCATTTGGATGTGGGTAACTTTTTATTTGTTCTCTTGTGTATGCCATGTTGTTTTGAAAGTCAAATATATATAAAAAGCATGGTTGTACCTTCAACAAGCATAAGTGCTAATTTCATACTTCAGGGGGAACTCAGTGAGAGTTTTCAGCACCTGTTGTGACACCCTATCTCCACACAGCTGAAAGCTTCATGGAAATTCTCTCTCCAAACCTCCTTTTCAGGGATGCTTTTTTTGTACATCTCAAGAATTTTGTTCTGAGAGAGGAGGGAATCTAGGAAGAAATTTTTTGCCTATCCCTACATCCTAAGCCCAGGAGAATGCAGAAACTCTGGAGTTCACAGATCTCTGGGGTTTTAGACTAGACTCAGTCTGTCTAGCCCATGGTTTTACAGATCCCATTTTCTGCCTGGAAATTTGATTAAAAAGGTAATTCCTTTAGAACCTAACAGAGTAATAGAACAATAAATGACTGTTTGTGTATGGGCAGTCATGCTCAGTGAAATACAGAACTAGAAGGGGAGCTAGGAGCAATCCCTCCATGCTTAAGTGACTCTGTGTTTCTGATATATTGTGTGTGATGCAGGTGGGAGAGAAGGAGTGGACCTCAAGGGGTTTATTTATCCTTCAGTGCAATTCCCTTTAGCATCAGTAGAGCCTGTTCCATAGAGGAAGGAGTTGACTTCATTTGTAATCAAAAGGTCTGGTTTATTACTAAAATATAAGGGTGGACTGAAGAGTAACAAATGTTCTCCAATTACTGCAGAAATAAGTCTAAAGAGGTAAAGCATCATTTGAAGACTTACCTATGCTTTGAATATAGACTTGCTTCTGTAGATGCAAATATTGTTTGTGTTGAAGATGACATAAAACCTGTTAGTATTCTCTTATGAAGGGATGTCCCCATCAGGTATTCATTCTTCCCTTCATCCATTCACTTGTTTCTAACAATAGCTGTTTCTGATCATTTTCTCCACTGCTGGATATTGAGGAAGATACAGCCCTGGGATGAATGTTCTATCTATTAGTCATTTATTTTCCAGTCATTGAGGTAACTGACAGGATAAAAATATTTTTTCCAATTTTTTTTTCTTAATTCCTTTAACCACTGCTGTAAGTGTGTCAGCTACAAACTTGATAGGCTGGAGAGGCCTCTATTGTATGAGAAAATGGTATTTGCAAGTCTTAAGTGGTGCTTGACATAGTGGTAAGAACAGTTTATCTTTGACTTCTGCTATGAGAAATGGTCCTTGTTATATGAGTGACTATACAAACAGGCTAACATGGTTTTGTCAGGCTGTAGAAAGGTGCTATTTTTTCCTTTCTAGATTACTGTCTGCTTTTAAATTATCAATTTAATGAGACACTGTTAGCAACAAACCTTGACAGTGTATTAAACATTCACAACTACCTAGATCTACAGTTTAAATGAAGTGACTGTGTCACTCAAAAAACCCCCTTAGTTTAGAAAACCAAGTTTTTCACTAGCCCCATGAAACCTGGCATTGTTATAAAATGCCTTCAATCTGCAGTGTGCTGTTTAGGCCAAAGAGAGAGACAGCTCTCTAAATTTACTTTCTAGATGGATGGATGATTTCTCTTTAAAAGACAGCACTGAAACGGTCACTGTGAGAGGAAAAAAAGAAGTAGCAAAACAGAGCCCCCTCTCTGAAGGATTATCTGCCCAGGTCAAAGTACAAACAATGCAGAAGTGCAAGGGCTTTGTTATGCATCAGGCCTATTGGCCATTTCAGACCAGTCCTCTCTGTCACCTAAAGCCAGTTGATGACAGATGGTGAGAGTGTCCTTGCAAATTCTTCACCTCAAAGTGACAGGCAATATGGAAATGTCCTGTGATCACAGGGGATTCTCCAAATATCCCTTGGTAATCAACACTAAAGGGAATAATTTTTAATTTGGAGCCTGAAGCAGTTTTAAAGAATTGCCTTTATGTATTAAGACTTTGTACTATTTTGCAAGAAGTATAACAATGGATGAATACAATGGATTTTACATTTTATTTGCAGTAACTAACCTTTAGTTGTTTAGTGAAGAAAGACAGTTTATAAGATAATTCGACAATGGAAATAAAACTCTTAACAAACTACAAGAAAATAAAGGAATGAAAGGAAAACCTAGAACCTTTTTATAATCTATATTCAGGGAATATATTCTGGTCCCCTTTGACACCTCAACATTGATTTTATATTCTCTTAGCTGTATTCAAAAGATAGAATTCTTCAAAATCTTCAAATTCAATATTTCAAACAGAAAACACCATCTGTGAATTCAGGGACAAACATGGTTTTGCCTGACTCCTGCTTGGCATCAGGAGGAATACCTGGTGGGCAAGTTTCAGTCCTTTACAACCTCACAGCTGCCAAGGGCCAGAGCCACCATACAGCAGAGACTGAAGCAGAAACTCTGGGGAATAAAAAAATCCAGACAACCTCTCCATCCACAGGCAAAATGCCTAGATCTCCAACCAGAGCCATTTTCTGAGTGGTAGTAGCCTTGTTCTTCCTCTGCTCTCAGCCTTACACAAGCAGCACTTTTTTGAGAAGTGCAAGTATTTGGTGGGAGCTGTGGTGGGACACTGGGGAGGGCTGAGTGCCATCATCTCCTGAGAAACCCAGATGTGAACAAAGAGCAACCACCCCCTGTGGTAAACTGGGCTAAAGAGGGTGGAACTGGGCTGTGGCAAGGGCTGGGCTGAGTTACTGGATACCATTGTCTCTGTTTCCAAAGTGTGCTTTGCCCAAAGCAGGAATGGCTGTCACAGGCTCATATGGTATAATTTTGGCTGGTGAATAGGCATTGGAACACTGTGCTGGAAAAGATCAAAATGCAGGTACACAGCATTTTGTGCTCTTTGACCTCAGGCTCAGACTCAAACTTGGCTCCTTTTGGAGATTGATGCTGTGTGCTCTTTTTCTTTAACTTGCATCTGCTTCAGGGACCCCCTAGCTGTGCTTGGGCAAAGACTTTGAGGATTGTTCTGCACAGAGCTTCTAGTGGAAAGTGTCATAATGATTGCATTGTGTGACTCCAGTTTTAATTTTAGGCTTTTTGGAATGCTCTAAGTTCAGGCTTTAATTTGCTTTATTTTGTACTTAAGCTAAATTAATTACTGATATACGGGTGGTCTAGGAAAAGCTAGAGACCATGAGCTGACAGTTTTTGATGCTCTGTTCATGTCTGAACTGATCTCATATATTCAAATTTTTCTTACAATTTTTTGGGATGAAGTAAATATAAATTAAAATAAACGAGTACTTTCAGTCCTCAGTGATGTCATCTGTCCCTTTAGGTGTTCAATTAATTTATGTGCTTCCTGGTTTTGACAGATTTTGCTTCTGAAATGGGTTTAGGCATTTGTTTAACTCCTTAAAACCATGTACCTATGCATAGATAAATATAAATTTCTAGTCTACAGATGTAGATAGTAGAGATTCAGTAGGAAATAAATTCTGGGAATTTTGAGTAACACATTTGATCAAATTCTATATATAGAAATGTCATCTGTTCAGAAATACAGAATGTGAAAAAACAGTGCTTTATTTATTTATTTATTTATTTATTTATTTGGTGGAGGGGTAAAACTTAATTTTTACATCTTTTTGTAGCCTATATTTAAATGAGAAAAAGTTTGCTGTCATTTCTTCATTGTAAGCATCAAGTACTGTAATTTGCTCATGTAATAGATTGTGGCCTAAAGGTATATTGCCAACCTACAGAGTGATTTCATAACAAAAGAATCAATAACTCATTATTTTTGGACTCAGAATAGTTTGCATGTTGCTTTGGAGATTTCATGACATTTAGGAGATTATTTGCAAATTAAAACATTCTTTGGATCAATCCATTAAATTGTCAGTTAATCTTCTTAAATTAAACTTTATTTTAGGTTCCATGTAAAAAGAATATTAATTTTCTTCCCTTCCCCCCCAAAAAACCCCACAGGGTGGAAGTTTGAACTGGTTACCTAACTGGATGATGTTGTTAGCTTCTGAGTAGTTGTTCTATTACATCTCTCTGTAGAGTACCAACAGCACATCAGTGGTAGGTATTAAAACTCATCTAAATTTATTAGTTTGACTATTGAAACACACAGTGCTGCAAGTGGAGCCCCCTTGAATCATATTACTGCAGGTTTGGTTACACAAGAACTGGGCCTGAATTTGCTTCTTCCTCCAAACTCTTTTTTCAGGAGATAATGCAGAAAAGCAAGTTCACTGAGAGGAGAGATGTGACTTTTGAGTTAAATTTGAGCTAGACAGTTACTTCTAAACAATTAAGATATGGCTGTGCAAAGGCTCCCTTGTCCAGCTCATCCTTCCTCCACTCCTTGTGTTCTGTGTTATGCCTGGCTTCAAGGTTAGGGACCCAAATTTATGATGGGCACAGTTAGGATGTGACTAAAGCTCCATTGTGTGCAATGAGATTGCTGAGCTTGTGCACACCTCCTGTAGAGCTGCTTTTCCATGATAAAGCCCACCTCTCTCTCTGTGGTGCCCAGGGACCTTCCTCAGCCTCCCTGGCAGCACATCTCCTGCCTTCTGCCCTCTGCCCTTCCACAGAGGGGAGCAGGGAGATTTTCTCCTGATGAGGTTTATTAGTCTGCAGATTTTGTGGTGACACATAAACCAGGGGAATACAAACAGCTATATTTGCTCATATTTCTGGGAAATAGCTGGGGAAATACACTGAGGAATATGAGCTGGAAGGATTTTAGCCCAGATTTCCCTCTTGCTTTGCATATCCATCACTGAGTTTTCACTGGCCTGAATTTCCATGTAAAGCAAAATTAGAACTAGTAAGCTAACATCCTTTCTTGCAGAAGCCATTTTAGGAGTCTGAACATGGCTTTACTCCTGCTACATGTTTTCTGCCTGATTGAACTGTAAAACCAAAAGACCAAAAACCAAACCCTTGTTAGAATAACTGCAGTGAACCAGTGTCATCTGACTAGACACTACACAATGCTTTTAGTCTGTACAGGATTGATCCATTGAGAAAAAAAATAATGGCCCATGTGTGCCAATGAATAATGACAAATAACAAATAAGTCAGAAAATGTCCCAATTACACATGGATTATTTAAACAGAATAAAATGCTACAGTTTCTTGGTATCTTTACTAGGCTCTTTTGTCTTGACTCCACATGCTTTTCTATTTATTTTTGAATTAATTTTATCAGAAACAGTCATCTAATTACGAAAAGTCAGAGACAAAATCATGGTCATGTGTACATGTATGGCAAAAGTCTTCATTTCTCTTGACTAACATTCTCAGTCACTTTGATCTCCCAGAAAGTTTTTCACACACTTCAGCTTCAACACTTGCTGGATTTTCTGTCAGAATGGTAAAGCTTGCTTTCTTTAAGCACTGAAACTGCTCAAATACACTGTTATGTCCTAGATAACACCTGACCACCTATGTTAGAAATGTAAACTAGACTTAGTTCACAAATATGCTCCGTTGCACAACGACATTATAAATACAGGCTTCTCTCACTTGATACTGCCCTAATGCAAATAATTATGACATACAATAAGACAAGTGAGAATTCTGGACAAAAGCTAAAATTTTGTCCTCCAAAGCCTGAGTGACTTGAAAAGGTATAATTTTTCTACTTTTTGAATGTACCTTTTTGAGTCAGTGTACTGGGGTCTGTGTTTGTTCTGTGATTGCTCCACTATGTTTCCAGAACTTGAAACTGTCGCATTCTTTTAAGACTTTCTGTTTCAAATAATTTTTGGTGTATTCAGAGTTAGGAGAGTTGGAAGCATTTTTAAATGGGTTTGTGATAAGCACAGAAGGGAATTCAAATATGAGTTCTTCTGCTAATGTTATTTATTATTTGTACTGTGGCAGCACTGGTGATTCACTAGTGTGCTAGCAGGTGTATAAACACAGAAATGAAGCATACAAAAAATCTGTAACTCTCTCATTCTTCCCTTGCTGATTCCAGTCTGACTTGCTGGAATGACAGTTTGTTAGATGGAATCAATATCCAAATTACTAAGCTGAAGGCCTGCAGTTTTTCTGGAGGTATTCAATATTTTAATTTCTCTATTTCAACTATAAATATTTTAAGGGGGGGTGTCTCAAAATTAGATTCTTGAAGCATAAGTCCTAGATAGTCCTGAATATTAACACAGAGGTACGAATCGTCTGAATTGTCCTATGCTTGTGACCTCCCTGAAGCTGCTGTCTTATGTGACAGGCATGAAAATGTGTGACACCAATTGGACAACACAAAAACTGAAACATCAACCCTCCTAAAACATGAAGTTTGGGAGTAAAACTTTCAGGAAACTTCAGTCTTTTATGGCCAGAGCTCACCATAATGGTTGTAAGGCATTAAATAGAGGCTTATTCCTGTACCTGCCCAGAATACTCTGGGCAGTACTCTTTCCTTCCACTGTCCTGCTCTAAAGATAAAGGAATAAAGGGAGAACAACTCTAACAACACGTTTTTGTCATCATCTCTGCCAACTTAAGAGGTGAAAAAACCTGATTTTTAACTCAAGGGTGTTGTCATTTTCATCTTTGCTTGCAGGCCAAATGGCAGTACAGGAAAGGGAGGAAGGTTTTTTGTCACAGAATAACAGAATGGTTTGGATTGGAAAGGACTTCTAAAGATCATCTGTGCATCCACAGCTTCTCTGCCTTAACACTGGAACATCATGAAAAATGCATCCTTATGTCCAACCTCACTTTAAAACAATTGCTCTCTGTCCTGTAGTTGTAGGCATTGGTAAAATCTCTCCTTGTTTTCACAGAACCCTTTATATAAAAAAAGTAACTTCTTCCTAGAGCCTTTTCCTCTCCAGGCTGAACAGCCCTAACTTTCTCAGCCTCTCTTCACAGGAGAGGTGTTTTATTTCTCTGACCCTTCTAGTGGGTCTCCCATGGACCTGCCCCAACAGATCCATCTTTCTCACACTGCTTTCCCCCAGGGCTAGATGCAGTACTCCAGGTGAGGTGTCACCAGAGTGAAGGGCAGAATCCCTCTACCTGCTGGCCATGCTTCTTTTGATGCAGCCCAGGTTGACTTTCTGGGCTGCAAGTGCTATATTCCAGACATCCAAGTGGCAGACAGGTTTGTTTGAATTTAACAGAAAGCCATGCTAAAAAATTCCAGTTCTCTATGATATGCAGATATATTGCCATTAAATTTTGTGCCCAAATCTTACAGTTATAGCTGATCTTACTACAAAAGTAGGTTTCTATTAAATGCCTTCCACTATCTGGTTTCCATAATTCCAGCAGGATGGCTGGAACTCAACAAAGAATTTTAATAATTGGCATAAGCTGAAAATGAGGAAAGATGAAATTCAAAACATATTCACAAAATTATTCTTTCTGAAGGAAGCAATAAATGAATAGAGCACCAAAGGCAGCATTGAAAAAGGCTTGAATATACATTCCTTCCTTATTTTCTTATGCCAGCAAGAATTTAATGTGAACATGTATGCAGCTTGGCACATTGGCCGAGGTCCAATGTTTGCACTTACAACATCTGGCACAAATTCTCTACAAGTGAAGGGACAGGTTTTGTCATTCTGTCACCTACTGTCCATGAGCTTCATTACCAATAATGTGATTGTTTACATTGATCAGATCAAGGAAAACACACAGATTTGAGCAACTCTGGAGAATTTCACAGTTTATGACATTAAAATAGGCATGCCACTTTATTGTTGCTACTTCTTTTCCTGACATGTTGTTGAACTCTTGGTCAGCCTTCTGTCATGAATGGATGAAAGTTTTGACAGGTTCTAGGATTTATTTGTAAAAGCCAACCATGCCAAAATATTTTATATTAAGATATTTTGTTGTATTTAGAAACCTTAAAAAATGCTTAGATTTTGATGTTTGACACTAATCACAGAACCACAGAATAGTTTAAGGTAGAAATGACCTTTAAAGGTAATACAGTCCAATCACACTGAAATGAGCTGCCCTTCAAGCTAGAAAAGCCAAAACTGTCTATTAAAATGGTCTTTTAAAGTTGTTCTGGTAAAGAGGGCGGAAACTCTGGGACCTTGACTGCATTCTTACAAAAGATGACATTATGGGAAATCCTTCCAGAATTATGGCAGGTTAGATCAGCATTGAAGAAAAACATCTGTCAATTGAGAAATATTTTGTCATAACCATTCTTATATATCTGGTACATGTTGGATTCTGCTTGTCAAAGCTGTTGGAGAATTAAAATTTATTAATACAGAGTTCCAGGCCCTGAAATTGGATGTAATTTTGCTTTTGCAGAACTTGTTGTGAGGCTGAAGCAATTCAATGAAGTTAGGATTCTGCAGCTATTCCTGCCTCAGTAGACAGAGCAGAGTCAGGACAGGGTCTTGGGTGCCAGACTGAGAATGTCCACAGTGTTTGGGTGTTAGCACTTGTCCTTGGCACAATTCAGGCTTCTGCCAAATAACATTTTTCAAGATAAAAGCTATTCATGTTTGAGAGAATAACACAAGTCAGGGTCTGCTCTCCATGGGCATGTTGGATTCTACCACATGGTTTTGGGGAGGAAGACAGGGAATCTGGCCAGATGGCTGTGAGCCATTATGACACTTGCCTTTAGGGTTCCCTAGTCTGCTTTTTTATCAGGGTAGACATTGCCTATAAAGTCTCATATGTTTGTAGCAGTGGGATGCCTGTTAGTAGCTGAGGCAAAAATATCCTGATTCCTTTGAAGCTTTTACATGCATTGACCCAAATCACTCAGTTTTTCAAGGACTTTGTGAAAAAAACATCCAACATATGAATTAAATCAATTTGATATCTCATCTCTCAAGTGTTCAACTGAGAGTCTGTCAGCTAATCCTGGTTGCCCTCTTTCCCAGGGCACCTTGGAGATGCACAGGAGCTTGCTCCAGGCTAAACTAATTATTCTGGTGGTGGTGGCAGCTGCATGATCCCAGCTGTCTTCTTTTCTGGCCACATGATAGCAGTAGGGCTCCAAGAAAACGGGCCACAGGCTCTGTGTGTTAATTGGTGATGGGGACCCACTCCTGACTGCACTTGTGCTATGAGTCAGCTCCTGAATACAACAGTATGTGCATGGGAGGCCACGGCATAAGTTCCAGAAAGCACTGGTACAGCTGCCTGTGTGATTGGGTCTACCTACATTATGTCTGTTGATATTTGCAGGAAAAAAGTGGCCCATTCAGCCAGAAAAACTGTGCATCATTGCTGTACAATATGACCTTGAATACTGAACAAGTCTCCTTTTGGTCCTTTTGAGCTCATTAAGTCAAAAGTAAAATATGGAATCATGGAGTAATTTGAGTTGGAAGGGACCTTTAAAGCCCATCTAGCCCAACCCCTCCGGAGTGAGAAGGGATGTCCTTAACTAGATGAAGTGATTCAGAGACCCATCCAGTGAATGGAGGGAATGGGAGAGCTACCACCTCCCCAAACAGCCTGTGCCAGTGTTTTACCACTCTCATTGCAAGGAATTTCTTTCCTATACCTAGTCTGTATTTTCCCTCTTTTAGTTTAAAACCATTAACCCTTGTCCTGTCACAACAGGCCCTGCCAAAAGATTTGTCCCCATCTTTCTTATAGGTCTCCTTCAGGTACTGAAAGGTTGCTAAGGTCTCCCTGGAGTCTTCTCCAGATTGAACAACCCCAACTCTCCCAGCCCTCTGTCATAGGAGAGGTGCTCTGGCCCTCTGATCATCTTTGTGTGCATTTTCTGGACTAGGACAGGTCCCTGTCTTTCCTGTGCTGAGGATCCCAGAGCTGGATGCAGCACTCCAGCACATCAGAACCTCCCTCAACTTGTGGCCATGCTGCTTTTGTTGCAGGCCAAAATTCTGTTGGTTTCCTGAGCTGTGAGCACACATTGCATTTCATAACTTCCATCCACTAACACCCCCAAGTCCTTCTCCACAGGGCTGCTCTCAATCTCTTCATCCCCCAGCTTGTGTTGATGCTGGGGGTTGCCCTGATCAAGGTACTGGGCCTTGCCCTTGGCCTTGTTGAACTCCATGAGTCCACCAAGGGCCACTCCAGCTTGTCCAGGTCCCTCTGGATGGCATCCTGCCCTTCAGGTGTGTCAACAACTCAACTCAGCCAGGTGTGCTCTGCAAACTTGCTGAGGGCAGGCTTGATCCTTGTGTCTCTGTCGTTGATGAAGGCATTAAATGACATTGATCCTAATATGGACCCCCAAGGGACATCACCTGTCACCTGGACATTGAGCCATTAACTGCTACCTTCTGAATACAGTCACCCAACTCATTTCTCACCCACTAACTCAACCCATGAAATCTATCCTCTCCAATTTAGAGTGAAGGATGTTGTGGGGACTGTCAAAGGCCGTACAGAAGTTCAGAAAAATGACAACTGTAGCCTTTCCCTTGCCCACTGCTGTGGTCACTCCACAGTAAAAGGTCACAAGGTTGGTCAGGCAGGACTTGCTCTTGGTGAAGCCATGCTGTTTGTCTCAAATCACCTCACTGTTCTCCATGTGCCATAGCATAACTTCCAGGAGAATCTGTTCCATGGTCATTTCAGGCACAGAGGTGGGGCAGAAAGGTCAGTAGTTCCTGAGCTCCTCCTTTCTACCTCTTTTAAAAGTGGGTGCAATGTTTCCCTTTTTCCAGTCAAATGTCTGACTCTAGGGTGTCTGTGTAGGGTGTCTGTGTATTTCAGTTTTCCCTGTGTGACCCCCCACTTGGACTAGACAAACGAAGATTTGATTCCGGAAGAGTTAATTTAAAGAAATTCCCAATTTAATAGATGTCTAAGCACCTAATTCCAAATGGATTCTTAGCTATTTCCTAACCCTATTGGTGCCCTGAGCACCTTGGCATGATACTGCAGTCAGAGAATTCCTAGTGGCTTTAATTTCTCTTGCTTGGCATGATCCTTTCAAGCAGTGCACCTGAAAATGCCAAACTAACTGATCAGTGCCAAAACCACAGCAAGATTCACAAACCATGGGTGTGTTTTTCAGATCATCTTGGCAAGTTCTGACGAGACAAAATGTTTCAGTGTGTCTTTATGAGTTTGGGTGACAAATGAAAACCAATGACCCATCTCAAATGCTCCACAGCTCAGTGCATGGAACACTCATTCATGTTACACAGGCTCATTTTCTTCCATCACTTGCCTTGGATTTGAAGCTGCATCTTACCCTCCCACCAGAAAATCTTCTGCCAGATCAGGAGTTCACCAGCTATCACACAATAGCATTCTCTAAGATGAATCCTTCATCACTTCTTGCTGAAGCTAATCTACTTAATATAAAATTCTTAAAATATTCATAGTAAATATTCAGACTCTATAGCTTAATGACAACGGCTGTTGCCTGGAAGACTGGGATTCTAATCACTGCCCTAATGAATAAACATTTGAGATTTACAGATTGTGGACAATGCCAAAGAGAAAGTACTCCTTTCAGACCTGGGTGCATTATCTGTGATTTAGCCACGAAATTATTACAGCTTCCTTCTGCTCCACAGGGGCAAATTTTTACTGGAGAGACCCCTGTGTTTGGAATGAAATTATACTTGCAATGAAGAGACACCATAATGATAGCATTCTATACAAAAATATAAAAGATCCTGAGACACATTCTTTAACCCAGTCTCAGTATTGTTGTAGTCTACAGGAAAGATCTTGAACCAAAATTGCAAAGTTAGACTGACAGTAGAGCTTTTGGATGATTGCTTCTATTCATCAGACTTCCCAGCCTTAGTGAAATCAGGATGAAGAGAGTTACATTGTTTTTTCTGTAGTGGAGGCTTAGGAAAAAAAAGTGTTGTCCTATTCATTTATTATCAAATCTGAACAGTTTGCTTTTGAAATGTTAAATGTTACCCCAGTTGAACTCTCTATTTTAGGCAGTGTCTGGTTCAGACTGTCTTCCATGGGACTCCTAAATCAATACAGAGAATGAGAGATAGATGGGAAAATATGAATTACTCCATTCATTTAAATTTCAAGTCATTATGTTAAAAAATATATAAAGATTCTGGTACAATGGACTCTTCTCAACATTCTGGTACATTGGACTTTTTCTTTTCTCCTACGACCCACTTAGAAATCCAGAAGTCATAAAGTTTTGCCTTGTCACAAGCTATAAGTTATGGTGGCACAGCAATATTTTTTACTGTCCAGATAAAAAAGGAAATTACTAACTCCATCCTTGCCTGGTGATGCAGTTAGCTGCCTGAGGTCTCAGTGGTTTCACTTCATTTAACATGAGGAAGTATAAAACCGACATATAAAAATTCCCTTGAGCGATCATTCGTAATTGTAAAAAAGCCCCTTTTTGTGAGGTTTTTTGATCTATCCACACATTGATTTTTATGCAGAGAGCATCACTTTTTTACAAACAAAAGGCTCTTTCATATTTGCTACATAGTTTTCCATTTTGGTTTTTCTTTGTTTTTGCTTTGATACCATATTTAAATTTATTTCTCTATGTCCATTCTTTGCAGTTTCTAATATGACTAAATGCTGAGATTTTGAGAATAATCTGCCTTCTTCAGATATTGCTAGAGTTTCTAACTTTGTTAATGAGGCTATCTTGATTTTTTTAAAAAAAAAAATCATTTCAGTGTTTCAGCAAAGTTATCATTGCTGTTATATTGTGTTTAATCTCCAGAATTCAAAGGCAGAGAAGACTACAGGGCTTTGGAAAGGAATTCTTGTAAATAGACTCTATAGATTTCTAATCTGCAATTATGGAGCTTACAAACTAAGTGTACTTTGAATATTTAATTTCTGCAGGTAGGCTGTATTTATAGGAATTTTTGATCATACCATGGTGGTTAGAGTTCATGTGTATAAGGCATTTGGAGTGGTTGAAAATATATTAAGGCAAATTTACAAATACTAATGATTTGAGTGAAACACTGAAGCCATATCAGCATTTTCCATGTAGTCCTGGATGCGTCAGATCTGAGTGATATCAGTGCCACAAAGAAGAATGGGGATGTTCTTGTTGTAAAGAAAATGGATGGTTTTGCAGAGCCAAAACTTGCTTTCCTTCTAAGTAGCTACCAGCTAATTTATACTGAGGTTGCTGATCATTTTAGTCAAGGTAAAACAGTGATGAGGGTGACTAAATATCAAAGAAAAGTTGAAACAAACAAGTGTTCTTGCACATGGATTAGATGGGGAAGTCAGTAAGGGAAGATTATGTTTTCAGGATTTTGTGAGGAAGCTATAAATAAAGGCATGTTCTAAATAAAGCTCATTAAATAAAAATAAAAGCAAGCCAAACACCTGAGCATGACAACAGTTACTTGTTTATAATGAGGAGTTAGACTGACCTACCCATAGCCTTCTCAGATAAACTGTATATGCTCTTTGAAATTTGTGCCATTGCAGCAATGTGAAATCATCAAAATCTCTGCTTTTAAGTAGGAAAAAAATTCTCCCTTCATGGTTGTAAAGAAGAAGCTGGAAAATGGGATCCCAGAAGGCTTAAGATAGAAAAGTGAGTCATGAGACATGAAAAAGTTAAAAATATAATTCTATTGATTTTTATAGCAACCTCTTAGCTCTTTGATGTCTGCCTGAAAATCTATAAAGAGTTGTCACAGAGAGACCTTGCTGATGGCATCCAGTGCATCTGAGCTCTTAAGTTTGGCAGGGAGAGCCTCTGCATTCAATGTCATGGTAGCAGGTTAGATCATCTCATCCTTTTCTTTATCTGTGTCTTCCATGGAAGAAAAACTCATCTACACAGGACCTGAGTGAAAGAACATAGCATATTCCACTGTTACCATTTAGGATACAATAGCCTGTGTGTGTCTTTTTAATTTTCTAGAAGTTAAATGTTGATTACTCAGGCAATCAGTGCAAGACAAAGGAACCTGCCAAAGATAATTCAACCCACCTGCACTAGACACATGACTTAGACTGGGACGAATTACCCTTGAGAACTGGGCACCTTTCCTCACTGACTGTTACTGGAACAGGCACAACTAGGTCAGGAAAACTGTAGCTCTTTCAGGTGCTTCATGTCAGGTGAGAGCCCTAATTACAAGCCATTAGGCTTTATCCACCAGTAATCACCCTAAAAGGAAATTCCTCATGTGAACTCTGAAGCTATTGAAGTAGAGTGTTGTCACTTTACTGTGGGAAGCCAAGTCCCTCTGCTGGCATACAGGACGCTAAGGATATCAAAGGAAGGTTTTGTTCACAAGAACAAAATTCTAACTTTTTTTCTCCTATTCTGAAACAAAACATCATTTTCAATTGAAATCTTCCTGTGAATGCTAGATTTTTGGGCTGAAGCAAGAAAATGACAGCCTGTAAGGTGAAAGTGGACCACACTGTACTTAAATGAAAGCAAAAGCTTGCAAAGAGAGATGCCAGGCAATCCAGGGGTGGGATGCCTGCACACCTGCAGGCAGCAAACACAAAAACAAAAAAAAGACTTACTAACACTGATAATCTGTTTTGGGTGTTTAAGTGGGTAGCTTGCAACAGGCAAGCTTGCAAATTTTATGTAAGCTATATGACCATAATGCACATAAAATCTCTACACTCATTGTTCAATTATATCATATCCAGATATCATATTCGTTGAAGTACTATATATTTTCTCAGGAGGCTGCTTTGTCTCAGAGGATGATAAAATACTCAGGGTCTTACAGATGGCTCCAATTCAGAGTAGCAATTGACAATTGAGTGCATATAGTTATCAAGGACAGTCAAAACTATGTTTTCCTCCATTGTCAAACACCATTCATTCAGAAGGAGAAAACTCTCAGCTGTTAGCTTTAAATCCTGTTCTCACTGGGCTTGTTTCTTTAAGCTTTATTTCAAGTGCTGGTTCTGGCTGTAACCCTAGCATTTCTAACCCAGTCATGAGGGTGCTGTGGGTGTGTGACACCTTATGACTCCTGCTGCTATTTCTGTGGCAGTAACCAGACCTCTCTATGTTATGGAAGTAGGAAATATCTTTTTGTGCCTGTGAATCCTTAGCTCTTGCAGTGACCACAACGGTGGGAACTGGATGGGTTCCACACCTACTGGCTCTGGCACCCAAATAAGTGTTTCCAGGTCTGCAAATTTCACTGTATTTATACACATGCATACCCATACTGTGCATGTGCCTGAGTTAAAATATTTGAGAAAATGCCTCTCCAAAGTTTTTGCATGTGCCTATGCATATGCCCCATGGTAAAGACTAAGATTTTACTCCTGTTGTATAAAATGACAAAGTTTCACTAAGTAAACTGTATCTTTACAATTGGATTGAAGTTTGAATAATCAATGTTTCTAGGTTCTTCCTGTCAGCTACAGATTATGTGGAACAGCCTGGTGGGCACAGGGCCCTAGGAGTCTGGGTCCTGCCTGTTTCATTAAGCAGTATGAGGCTGACTGTCAGCTATTAGCACGTAGAATATTAGAAGCACCATACCTGCCAAAGAGGAAAAAAGCATCTCCATACAGCTTTATCACTATAATCCATTCATCAGTTTATTGAACTGAAGCTTGACAGGGGGTTTCTCAAATGCATGTGATGCCCCATGCTGTTAAGAGTTTTGTGTTTTGATCTCAGATTATGCTGAAAGCTTTGTGCTAGCTCCTTTTTGGTTATGTATCTGAAGTTGTTCAAAAGTAAAAGCTATTTCTCCCAGAGCAGAGTGCAGTTTGTACTTACCTCATTTCCCCAGAGACACCTATGGCTTAGGGAGTGGATAGAAATTCATCCTTCCATTTTGTTGTGTGTGCCATCAGAGGCATCCCCTGCCCTCCTGTGGCTCTCCTGCTGTTGGCTTTCGAATTTGAGCCTTGGCCACTTTATATCTGGCCACAGTGCAGTGAATTCTGGCTACAGCAAAGATGAGGAATGAGGCCAAGATATGGATTAGGCAGGTTCCACTTGATGACAGGCTGTTATGTGTGCATTGCAGAGGTGAGATGGTTTTTTGATAAGAAAGGTTTACATCTGAGAATTAAATAAAATGTGCAAGGGTGAGGATATTCTTTGGTATCTTACTGTAAGCTTCAGTGCCATTCTCAGCTACCAAACCTCCCTCTCCAACCCCCCCTCCATCTCTGTCCTTTGTAAATTGTTGGCTGAAGATCCTAGAGCTCTTGAGAGATCTTGGCAGAGGTTAAAGCTCTTTGAATGCCTGGGCAGATTTCTGTGTGGAAATCTGGAAAGTTGGCACAGGACAGTTTTGTGGATATTCTCTTTGTTCACTCTTTTTGATGACTGAGAACACAGTAGCACCATAAATACACAGAGGTCATTAAAAGTGTTTTTATGTAGCAGCAGAGTTCAAATTTCTCATTTTCTACATCCATGGTTTACATCTGTGGTTCTCACCCTCTCTGTTGGATGCTCGGACAGTGCTCTGTCTTAGAGAGATAGCAAATGTAATCATCACCATCCTTGAACCACAGTTCATAGCTGACAGCTCTCTTCCAGCCTTTAGTTCACTAGAAAACATGGAATTTACTCAGGAAGCTTAAAATGTGGAAAGTTGGGTCTTACATACACTACCAAATAGTACACTCCTGATTGTAATGGAGGACTTTTCATGTTTTGTTCAAAATGCTTCAGTGTCCTTTTCAGTGCTTATTTTAAAGTATTTTTATTTAAGACTGCCTTAGAAGAAAACCAACAAAAACCATTGATAAAACCAGACAGGTATCGTGGGAGAAATCCTTGGGGATCATGCTAGTAGATTATCGAATCAACATTTCCTTCAGTTTCTTGAAATTTAAATGTTTACTTGTAAGTGGTGGAGTTATAAACCCTTGCCAAGATTTTGGTCAGTCTGAAAAGCTGAGCATTATATTGTACTAGAAACTGCAAGTTTGCCAGGATACAAATCTCAGCTTTTGTTTTATTGATCTACATTCTATAAACTTTATTTACTATGTCAACAAGCTTTTGATCTTGTTTCTCTCATGTACTTTTATTCCAAATAATTTCCAGAAGTGTATATTTAAGGATATACAGATTTTTTGTATACTTGGTTCCGTCGCCAGGAAGTTTGATTTGCTAAATATTTGTTAAAATCTGACCTATTTCTTAATAAAGGTTGAGAATTATGTAATATAGATCTTGAGCAAGAAACTGTCTGAAAATCTGATACACAAGTGGGTGAAACTTGAATCTCTCAAAATAGAGGCCTCCAAAAATTTCCCCAGGATGTCTGGCAGGAACAGTGTTATGAAAATAATCAGATTGGGTATTTGTGATGTCTTACTTTTGTGGGATGCCAAGAAGAAACACTGAAACACATATTTTCCAAAGCAAAGAGTATACCCACAGAAAGGCTTTTTAGAAGGAAGTTTCCTTTCAGCTTTATTTTGAAACTCATTATTTTCCAGGATATGATGTTTCATGACAAGTTGCTGAGATGCTGTGATTATATGACAACAGTAGTCCAATATTCTGGAAAACTAGCAAAAGCAAAGATGAAAAATATTAAGCTAGATTGCTAAGAGGATTTCCACATTTTTATTCTACAATATTGACACTAAGTTTTATCAAAAGGAACAAGGAGGTTCATGTTGTCAAGGTATAGGGTAAAGAAACCAGAGTTCTCCTACAAACCAATGTATGTATTTGCAAACTAAGCTACTAAACTTTAAAAAAGCCTATATTGAGCTATTTAGAGGAACAGTACTTGTCTCACTTGTACTTGGGTGTTCATGTCAGGTAATCAGAACAAAATGGATATTGGAGTCTGGGCTGTCTGTGGGGTGAATGGGTCAGGTGCTAGAGCCTTTTACCATCAGTCTTCTTTTCCTCTGCATGCTGAAAGATGACATCCATAATGAGCTGCTCTATCACCCTTCCAGGGACAGAGGGGAGGCTGATTGGCCTCTAGTTTCTTGGGTCCTCCTCCTTCCCCTTTGTGAAGACTGCACTGACACTGGCTTTCCTCCAGTCCTCAGCCACCTCTCCTCTTCTCCATGACTTTTCAAAGATGATGGAGAGAGGCATAACAACAGCATCTGCCAGCTCCCTCAGCACCTAGTGGCTGCACCATTAGAAGCCATGGATTTGTGGGTATCAAGTTTGCCTAAATGTTCTCTATCCTGATCCTCCTCCAATGGAGGGAGGAGACAAGGCTTTCTCTCTTTCCTTCAGCACCTGGGGCTCCTGAGGGCTGGCCTTCTGAAGCAAGGAAGGCATTTTTTTCAGTAACTCCATGTTTTCTGTATCCTTCATCACCAGGGCACCCACCTCATTCAGCTATGAACCCACATTTCCCTAGTCTTCCTTTTGTCACTGATGCACTCAAAGAACTCCTTGCTTCCTTGATATTCCTCCCCAGATTTAATTCCAAGTGGACCCTAGCCTTCCTAGTCACATCCCTGCATATTCTGACAATGTTCCTACATTCCTCTGTCCTACTTTCCATATTCTGCAAGCTTCTGTCTTCCATTTGAGTTTTGCCAGAAACTTCCTTGCCATTCAGATCTCCTTACTCACCCATGCAGGTCTTCTTGCTCGGTCTCTTACTCATAGGGGTGTACTGGTTTTGAGCTCAGAGAGAGTGATACTTGAATATTAATGACTTTTCTTGGAGCCTTCTAGACCCCTAATCTGTGGTGCTCCTCCAAGCAGGTCCTTGAAGAGGCCAAAGTTAGCTCTCCTGATTTCCAGAGCTGTAATGGCACTTACTGCCCTGCTTCTTCTATGCAGTAGCCTGAACTCTGCCCTCTTTCTGCACTACAACCAAGGTTGTCCCCAGATTTATTCTTTTTTCACTTTGTTTGCTAGTACAGCATCCAGCCCACACCTCTCCCAGCAGATCCTCCACCAGCTGAGTCACAAAGCTTTCACCAGTCCTGCGCAGGAACCTTCTGGACCGCACGTGCTGAGCTGTGTTTCAGCTTTCCATCAAATATCAAGGTGGTTGAAATTCCCCATGAGAATCAGGGCCTATGAACAGGGTATGTCCACCTCATTTCTAGATTCAAAAATTCAGGTTCAGGATAATCATTAGATTTTCCCATATTTAGTACAAATATTTCTGTGCAATTTTATGTGCCTTGGCCTTTGTCAGACTTTTTAGCTATGTACATGTCTTGTCTAAAGATTTGCCTCTTTCAAAGGGTAAATGACTGTAAGGGTGTCTCTGTAATAATTTCACACTAAGCCCACAAATTAAAAATATGTTTAAGAAGAAAAGTAACCCGAATGTGGGTTTCTCTGCAGTAGGATTTTTTTATTACTCCTAATGTCCAAAAGCAGTACTTCACATTATGAACTAATGGCCTGTGAAATGTCATTTAAAAATAAAAAATGTGTTTGAGTCAGAGGAATAACATCTTTGACTGTCTTACAGTTTTTTCCCCACTGTTTTGAAAGTAATTTATTTTTTTCTTCCTTTTTTTCTTTTTAAAGAAAAATATTTGATCTCAAGCTAAAAAGGACAGACTTAATTACAGACCATAGCTTTTTTTGTTTCAATTTGCACAATTTTGACAACAGTGCTTTAAATGCAGGGACACTAGCACAGCTTAATTGAAATTCTGATGATGTTTTTTGCACTAATTGATACCCATGTTGGCAGACTGAGCTCAGCGACCCAGGAATGAATGGACAGGAAGAATGAGACTATCAGCTTAGCCTTGCAGGTGGTCTTTCCTGATCAAGATTAAAGAACATTGGCAGGGCACCACAGGAGAGCTAGCACTGCTGATACCCTGTGCTATTCCCATTTTGTATTTAAGCACAGAATTTCAGTGTTCAGGATGAGATTTTCGGTCTGACTCCATTTGCAGTAGTAATAATAATATCGAAAAGAGACTGAGAAATTACTTGATCATACTGTGTAAGGAGGTTGGCAAGGAGGAAATGCCAGGTACAAAAGAGGCTTTTAATCTTTTGGAAAAAAAGATAGGTGAGAACTAATGATTTGTCTTGGATTTAGCATGAACACAGATTAGTATGAGATACAGATTAATAATGGGGTAGAAGTAGGGTGTTAATAAGCTCTGGAACAAACTTCCAAGGATATGTTAAATTCCATGTCCTTCAAAGTCTAACAAAGGGTCTTGGTCCCTTAAATAAAACTGCCATGATATCACATGGCCTGCTATATTCACAAGAGCAGACCAGACAGTTCTGGCCCTCAAAGACTATAAATTCTGTTAATTCTTACTTTTTACATAGTATATTCATCAAATAACTTAAGAAAGCACATCAGTAGCATTACTACAATTGTACAGATGTAGGGACTGTATCTCAAGGAGGTTAAATAATTTCTTATGAGATGTTCAAGAAGCCAATGCATAACATAAAGTAATATACAATCTGTTTGTCACATCATGCTTTATCAACTGGACACTGGAAAAAAGACCCACAGACACAGTTAATTTAATTTTATATTTAAAAACAAAGTAGGGCAATTATAATTGGTAATTGAAAACAAAAAATGACAGAACATTTGATTAGACTCACATAGTGGTATCTCAGTGCCTTTAGAATGTACATAGGACTCTTTAGTTAGAAGGTGAGAAAAATACAGCCTAAACCCTATTTCAGTTACCTCAGAAGCCTCCCTGTAGAAAGCTATTTTTGAAGGCAATCTTATCCCATTTGGCAAATGTTTGCATGAAGAACTTCTATTTATTTTTTAAATTAAAGAGTATAACAATAAATGGCCTAGGGTTAGGGCAATGACTGCAGCAGTTTTCCTTGATAGGGAGAGGCTTTGTTGAAACTGTGGGGCTGAAAAAGCTGACAGGGCACTTAATCTGGCTTCATGATAATTGAAAATGAGATGGCCTATTGGCCTGAGATGTGCATTTGGTTTTTATGGAGCTCTTCCAAGTCAGATCTTAAGGTGGAATCTATAAATGGCTTTAGTATATGTGTGCCAGACTATTTCTTGTTGCTTTTCATTTCATAAGGTAGAGCAAGTACTATTATAAACCCAACCCAAAACTTGCTAAATTTCTATTGATGACTGACTATGCAAGAATGGCTGTAAACAGAAGGGGACAAGATAATAAAAAAATACATAAGCATATTGAAATGTTGCAATATTGTTTATATTGAATTCAATATCTCTATTGCACAGCACAGTCAGCTGCCAAGATTTTGTGCGTGACAGGCTGTGCCAACATTTGTATTCAGATGCTCCAGATCTTGGGAGGAGAAGGAAAAAAGACATTTTAAATTAATAGATAGTACATTCCTTCCTCCATGACATACTGAAACATTCTCTGGTACTAAATGTGATCAGCAAGCAGTTCTGAATGCACTATCACATTCATCACTGATGTTTATTAATATTATATTTCTGGGGCAATAAATCCAGGTTATTGTTAGAATGATATTTTTGGTATGAACTAAGGTTCATTGACCTAGAATTAGGTTTAAGAATAAGCTCTTTCCCTAAGACTGGGCATCTTGCACACATGTAGGCAGACACACATTTTCACAAAGGTGAGTGGGTATAAATTTGAATTTCAATCTCTCTACTGTACCTGCTGATCATAGATGACTGCATTCTTTTTAAGAACAATTAAATTCCATTGTTATCAATTGTCTGCAGCTTGAAGAGCTCCCAGTGGCATGAAACTTTCAGAGCTGAGCAGAGACTACTTATGCTTAGTTGGCTTTTTCTGGTTGGTCAGGAATGGTCACAGTGCAGGGTTTGTTTTGTTCCTGGCCCTGCACAGATCAGCAGAGGGGTGAGTTTAAGACACCCTTACAAGTGCCACTGGCAGAGGAAACTGGGAGCTGGAATCCTACCCATAGGATCTGTGGGAGGCAGAGGGAAATTGAAACTTGTAGTCCTGCTATGGCTGTGTTTGAATGATCAGATCCTACACCTGAGGGGCTGATCAGCTGGATTTTTGCCAATGGTATAAAACAGAGGATGAGAGGAAAAAGGAAGTTCTAGCAGAACATAGTCAGGATTTAGGAAGTCTCTTGAGCATCCTGTTCTCTATGCTACAGGTAAGCTTATCAGGTAGGACAATAGCAATATGACTATGTCATGTGAATTAGACTGGACCTTATTAGAATGGATGCTTTCTACTTTTCATGTTTGAGAAATGCTTTTTTTTTTTTTTTTTTTTTTTTTTTTTTTTTTTTTTTTTGATGGGTGGGCACTGTTTTCATTTAAATTTAGAAGGTGCAAGAACATGCAAATGCAGCAGCACAATCATATCATCATTTTGATTGAAAGGTCAACAGCCCTCAGAGAGCCATGCAGCAGCTCATTCATCAGCAGGATGGAGAACAGGAATGTGAAGTGTGCTGGTGGGTTATTATACGTGCTGAGCCTGCTTCTCCTCTCATGTACACTGCTACCACACAGGGGTAACAGCACTGAAATCAGCAGTTCTGCTGGTACATGTGAAGAGAGAGTCAGGCTTTCCATGTGTCAAACCCTCATCATCTTTGTCTGGGTGTCCTGGTTTGAAGGACAAGTGTCTGCCAATAAAGGCAGGAGCTTCTCTTTGAAATGGAGAATGTAACCCCCTCCCTCCAAATTATTATAAATTTGAAATTAAGGGGCTCTCAGGCAAAGATATGGGAATTAGGAATAACAGATCTTTACTAGGAAAATTAAAATAGAAATACAGTATTACAAAGAACAATCCCAAAACACTGACAGAGTTAGAATGCAACCTGACACCCTGTCAGTCAGTCAGGGTGTTGGCAGCAGTCCCATTAAATGGTGGCTGCATCCTCCTGCAGTGGCAGGTGTGGTTCAGCTGGAGCAGTGCTCCTGTAGAAGGTGCAGTTTTCCTCTGAAGGTCCAGGCATGATGTGGAAAGGTCTGGCTTTCCTCTGGAATCCAGTAGAAAGAAGGTATCTTTCTGTCCAAAATATCAGTTTTTATCTGGGTGGGAAAGGCTTGGCTCCTCCCCCTGGCTGGAGCATCTCCCAGTGGGATGATGTAATTTTATCAGTCATGCAGTGGGACTGAATGGCCCAGCAGCAGATGATATCTTCCTGGAGGGAGGATGGGCTGTGGAAAAGATAAAGATGATTGCCTCACCTGGTTTTAAAGATGGCCCATTAGCAGATAATACAAAGATGCCACAGAGATAAGGGTCGCTACCCCACCTGGCTTCAACAGATGGTGATAGAATACACATTTCTGGCCACATCAACCCAACACACTGGAGAGGAGAGCCCTCAGAAATGCTTTGGAGGCTACATTCATCTAAAATGCTCAGCTGAACCAGCCCTTAAAAATTGATGTTTTCTTGTGTTCTCTGAAGCACTTAGTCAGCTAAATAATTTGAAATACATTATTACAGAGGCAGTCACTGTCATTGCCAGAGCAAATGTTCCTTTAGAATGTCCATTTTGTGAATCTTGTTTTGACTATTTTCCATAGTAACTCAACCATTTTAATTTCCTTTGGACCATGGCACAGCAAGTTTGCAGCCTTTTTAAATTCCCACTGAAAAGGCATGAAAGCCTTTGGATTTTTTTGTTTCTTTCTTAAATATACAAAAAGATTAAATGTTTTTTGCTCTTCTAGCTGAAGACGTGCATAATAATGTGCAAAATGCCTTTCTTATTTTGAGTGTTGAGACAGAGGTTAAAATAACTAACATTATAATCCTACAAACAAAAAATTTATCTGGGAAGTAAATACATATCTTCATGTACTATTTCCACTCCTGAGAAATTCACAACAACATTTTTTCTACAGATCACTTCTAATATTCTAATCTCAGTTTTGACTTTTAAGTCAAATAACTAAAATTTGATTTGTACCTTAATCCTGGATATGCAGTCCTTCCTACCCTTCTGAAGATATGGTGGAATTCAACAATTTCATTTTCACAGATGGGGAAATTGAGAGGGTATATCTTTGTAAATATTGTGACACCTAGACTTGAAAAGCTTCTTGTTTCACAGAAGAGAAAACAAATTATTATAGGACTGAATGAAGACCCATACTTTGTGTGGAGGATGGACTTTTCTGTATATTTATTTTTCAGTGGGACTTTCTTGAGAATGTCACAATTTTTAAGAGTCACAATTTCTCATTGCATGAACTACAAGGAGGCATCAAGAAAAGATGTATTTATGATACCAGTAAAGAAAATGTTAGTTTCTTCTCACATCTTAAGTGGACTAAAAAGTTTTTGGTACATTTTATAGTTAGTTATTTTATGATAATTTTTTGAGCCAAGAAAAAATTCTATAAGAAAGCCCCTGATTATGGAAGAGACTGAAAACACTCAGGGTTTTTCCTGTGTGCATTTTCTTTTTGATAAGTTTGCAATGTCCAGGCTTACCTGCTGAAAATGGTCCAGGTGTTGAAATCACTTTTCTGTCTGACCAGCAAACTTTCTTTCAGACTTGCAAGGTAGCACCTATGATCACTCATGGGAAATGCTGCCCGGGTTGGTGGGCAGAAGAATGTTGGTCTGAGGACATCCACATATTCCTGGCTGGTGTTATTTCATAGTGATAGGTTGGTCAAGGCTTCCCTTCAGCAGCTGCAGTGTTGGGCCATGGTTGTACCAGCTGCCCTGGCCCCTGAGCCCTGGAGAGAACCAAACCCCAGCTGCTTGGATGCTGTTCCACATAGATGCTGGAGGATTTTTACTGGAGACCCTGGCTTGGTCTTTGATATTTTTCTTGGTATGCATATTAGGATTGTTTGATACTTTCTATTAGTTGTGCTCCATATTATGAAAAATGTTTTTGCTTGTGCAGGTTTTGCTAGATTTTAAGTACATGGGTTGAAGTTTTCCCGAATGGGTATTTGCTTCAGCTGATTTCTTTCCTTTTATTCTGTCTTTCTCTTGAAGTTCCTTTCAAAAGTGTTTTGGTTATTTTCAGTAAGCAGGTTTGAAAAGCAGCAGAAGTACCCTTTTAACCCAAAACAAGAAAACAAAGGAAATTTCTGGTACATTTCTCTTTGAAGAGCTCAAGCATCCCTCTCCTTTGGAGCAAGGTGTTTAGCAGAAAAGGAGCTTTCTCTGCTCTTTTTGTGGCTGTGTCTCCTGCCAATCTTGTGTTTGACCAATTTTTGTGCCTTTGGAAAACTCAGTTTACACACTCACACAAAGTGGGCAGAGACACCTTGGATTTCATCAGCAAGGTCACAAATGAGGCGATGGAGGCTCCTCTCATGGGGTTTCCCACCTGTTACAGCTTTTATTCCCATTGCACAGTGGGCTGCACGGGGAGCAGGAATGAGCACCTCTCTGAGGGACACAGGCTGAGAGAGCTGGGGCTGTTCAGTCTGGAGAGGGCTCCAGGGACACGTCATTGCAGCCTTTTAGTCCATAGAGGGGATTTGTAAAAAAGAGAAAGTGAAGAGGACAGATTTAGTTTAGATACTAGGCGGAAATTCTTTATTATGACGGTGGTGAGGCACCTTCAGAATTGTTTATTTGGCCAATAATCCCAAAGCTAATGCTTTTTTTAAATTTGTTTTTATTTTTTCTTTTTTTTCTTTTTTTTTTTTTTTTTGGGGGGGGGTTTTATTTTTTTTATATTTTTGTTTTGGAGCTCTGCATATGAGAATCAACATTTAGTTATTTGTCTTCTCTTTAGAATCACCTTTTAAGATGAAGAAAAAAAACTCTCTATATTACTTTTAGCCATTTTTAAAAACTTTTCCCCAAAGAATTTCAAATTTATCCTGAGGTGGTTTCAGAGAACACAGCTTATCTTGCTTGCAAACGAAAATATTTAGAAAAGATCCTTCTCATTCTGCTATTGATATTTCATCTATGTGAGATACTGAGATTCAATCAGCAGCTGAAAAGCATTGGAATAAGTTCTTTTACTGTTCTGCTTCTTTCTAGTTTAATTTTTCTGACATTTTATCTGATTTGCTGTTAAATAAGTAAAGAAGCATTATGTTTTAAAAGTTGGAAGCCAAACTTTTTTCTTCTTAGAGCAGTGTAAATGTGGTGTACTCTGCCCTAGGGTCACACTATTTACAGAATAATTAAGTCAGAAAGAAAAAGGTAGTTATGCATGAATATTTTGTGGCTTGTGTATCTGTGTTCAATATTTATGTATATATACACACACACATATACATATATAAGGACTTTTCTGTAAAATAGTGATTTATCTTTTACTAACTAATGCTATCAATCCAAAGAATTTCTTTGATTGTGACCTTTAATATAATTTTTTTCAATTTGCTGTTTAGCAGCTGGCTTTAAAATATTTCAAATAGAACTATTTAATATAGCCCATTACAATTTTAAAACCTCATCATAATCTATTTTTCTAACAGGGTCACCTTTAACATATGATGGGGTGAACATATTTTATTAACATCTATTCTTTTTATAAGGATGTCTGATTGAAAGCTGCAATTTTTTTATCTGCTGGATTTAAAAAAAAAATCACACACAACTTTGAAAAATTCAAAAATGGGTTATTCTTGGATAAAAGTATATTCTCTTCTGCCAGTCGTCTTCTGTCTTGAATAATATTTTGTAATCTTCTACTGACAACTGACTCTGAAGGATGTCTAATCTGTCCTTAGACATGGCATATAGCTGCAGTTTGCTATAATATCTGTTTCTGCTGCAAAAGACATTTATAATACTTTCTACATAATTTAAATGTACTGTGTAGTTTCTTCATTTTGGGGAGAAAAAAAAGAAGACAATTCAGAGCTCCACTGCTGGGGGCTGTCTGCTAATCTTCTTCCATTGTTTTATTTACATAGATTTATGAAATCCCAACAGAATTTTATTTGTTTGTGTGCAGTGCTGCTACTTTGATATAAAGAGGAAGTAGTGGCTCTGCCCCTCGTACACAAATTCGTCAAAATGTTTATTCAATTTCAGGCTCATTTGTTTAATCTTTTAGACAACAATAGGAATATAGAAAGCTGATCAACAGGACTTTTGTTCCAGCCAAACTCTAAAAATATAGATTTTTTTATCTGGAAGGAGGTTTATTTCTGGTCTGCTCTGACAGAAGGGTGATAGGTTTCTATCTCTTAGTCTAATTAATACCTTTAATCATTTTTAATGGTTAAACAGTCTTCCTTTAGTTGCAAGGCAGAGAAGAGATAAAGGCACACAAGGCTGGAGGTTAATCCCTGTATTTTATTTCTTAATTTCTGCTATAGGGATTCCCTTTCCATCATTTCTGTTTACTTTTAAGCACTCTTCAGATGCTGGCAGAAAGAGACAACAAAAGTTTGATTTGGGCTATCACTCAAGATTAGGCAGACATCAAACTTTTTGGAATTTAAAAAGAAATTATATTTAGCTGAACAAACAGGCTGATCTGGTTCTATATCCACTATTTTAATATAATGGCTGAGAAGGAAGCAAAAAATACAATACTTTCATGTAGACTGCTTTGTGCAGCTAATGCTCTCTGCCTTGCATCATTCCAGAATAGATACTATGTGAAATGCTGTAGCACAAATAATTATGGATAAAAATTGTTAGGTGGTGAATACAGAGAAAACACTGTATTCATTTTCATTATTTTCTACCAGTGTTAGGCTACTTCTTCATGAACAAAATCTAACTCCAATATTATGTTAACTTAAGTTTGAAATTAAAAAGGCAGAGAACTTTATTGGCATTTTATTTAATATGCTCTCACCCTTAAGAAGAAGGTGAGATTTTCATTTGAGTAATTCTTGAGGTGGTTTAAAGGACATTCTGAGAGAAAGAAATTTCATATTTGTAGAACTGTGGTAATTAGTGGTGTGGGTGAAGTTTTTGACTTGTTATTTCTGAAAAAAACCCAAAGAAAACCAAACCAAAACAAAGCCAAGACATTTTCTCTGGATAGCCTATACAATGATGGAAATGAAAGAATTGTTCTTTAAAGGTTATAAGTGCTTATTTCAGAAAGATTTTTATGATAAAAATCACCTTTTCTTGACTTTTCCACTTAGAATTTTAATGTTTTTAAGTGAACTGTAGATGTTAGAGTATTCTGCAAATAAGATTAGAAGCTTTGATGTCACCCTTCCAAAGAGATTATAAGATTTAGGATTTGGGCTCAGACATGTACATGTCCTCAAAAGAGACTTTGAAAAAAATTGGATTTGTTGTTTTTCTTTTCCTTTGTATACAAAGAAATACTGTTTCATTAAGTGCTGCTTGCATTCTAGAAAAGCTTGAATAAATGCCTTTCCATTTGCCACTGAACTGATAATGACTATGAACAGAAGTTCTTTAAGGAAAAACACAAATCCAAAGACCACCTGCTCGAGATATAAAAGTCAGAGAAGAGCAGATAGTGCCTGTATTTTTTATGAGTGCTTATTTTACTTTGGAAAGTTACAGCAGCGTTATAAAGAGCCATGGTTTTTTTTTTTTTTTTTTTTTTTTTTTTGTACACAACATAGTTTTTTGGAGCTAGTTTAGGGCAGAAATTGGCAACAAGTGCCAAAGATCTTCTTCCAGCTCACCTCCCTCCCTCATCCCCCCAGGAAAGAGCCTTTTCAGGGCTGTGGAGATTTCTGGTGGGGATCCTTTGGGAGCCTGACATGATGTTGTTCCCATCTGGGCACCAACCATGCAGAATAGTTGGCAGGTTAACAGAGGTGGCTGAAAAGAGGGAATTTTGAGTTCTCCTTGTCATTTGCTACGTGTTGCATAGATGAAATAGGCAGACATATTTAGTATTTATGTTGACAGTACCTAGGTAAAACATATTTGAAAAGAAAGGTGGTGTCCTTAGGCTGACATTTTGGAAAAAGTATGCACATTCCGAGGCACATATGTCACATTTATAAAATATCTCCAACTGGTTTATATTATGGGGATTAATAAACTAAATGCTGGATTTAAAGGTCAGGATTTTAGCTGTGTTCTATAATGTATGAGGCACTTCTACAAGAGGTTTATAAAGTTGCTATACTTTAGACCCCTCAACTCCTTAAAATTTAAGTACATGCATAATTGTTTTCCTGAAATGGATGTACTTTCTCAAATTTGGCATGAATAAACCCTTGATTGTCATTTATTCTTGTTCATATGATTCACTGTGAATTAGAAAACAAATAATTATAAATTGTCCAGGTTTTTTCCTCTGTTTCATATTATTGATCTTTGGCTCTGCTCTAAATTATTCAAGCTGACTAGCAGTTGAGCCAATGGATAGAGTTATAAAATTGAAATAGGGAAATGGGGTTTCATTTCACTGTGCTCCAACTTTGTTAAGAAGCAGTTTTTGGAAGAAAAGACCAAAAGGTCTAAACAGCCCAAGAGTCTGGTTCTGGGTTACCCCAGATTAGTGGACTGAAGAATTCCTAAATTCCTAATTTAAAACAAATCCTGTAGTAGCTGTGCTAATATCACAGACACTGAGAGCTCTGGGACCACTGAGTCTGGGACTACCTGGTCTGCAAGGGACTTTGGGGGTCAGGTTTTCCCAAGAGACTCCTCCTTGGGCCATGGAAATCAGGAGGATGAAGTTTGTGTCTGTGATAGGGTCTCAGGTACCTTTGTTGTTGCCTGTTGAATTTTAAACTTTTACAAGGCCTGAAATACCATTCAAATGTAATAGGTTTGGGAATTTTTCTAATGTGGCTCTTCCATGCCACAGTTTGTGATGAAAAAGGTCATAGAGCCTTAGTAAAAAACTTGTTAATTTGTAAGGCATTATTGTGTTTGCCTGTGCAAGAAGCACCTAATTTATTATTGGGGCAGATAGGCACTCTAATAATACAAATAATGAGCATTAAATATCCTTTAATGAGGGGTTTGAAAGTGAAGAACATATTGCCTTTACAGACCAGTCCATTAGACATGAATATATGTTAAAAATCCATTATAATTTAGTGCTTTGTAAACATGAGTACCTTTTCAAAGAGGAATGAGGCAATGACTTTTCTTACATTGGTCTCACCTCACCATCAGGAAGATATTGGCAAATATAGAAGAGTCATGCAATAACTTCTAACTCAACCACATCCTCAGAACTGCCTTTCCATATATGTTGCTTAAGAACTTTTCTTTCATATTTCAAAAACATTCCTGGTCCCTGCCTCTCTAGGCTGAATCATGCTTGGGAGTTTTTGATTCCTGCAATCTATCCTTTGAATAAAAGATTTCTCATTTTTGCCTCCACAACCTTAATAGAAATAAATTAAAGATTGAAAAGGGGACAGGAGAAATAATCTCCATCATGGTGATAAGTGGAAAACCTAAAAGTGTATGATACTGGTCTAGAGTATTCAGAGGGTCAGGCCTTCACAAGAAATTATTTAGTGCCTTAGAATTAAGTGTAATGGCCTAAAATATAGTCTGAATGTATGTAAAGCTGCCTGAATGGTAAGTCTATCAGTCTCTGGAACAGTTGCAAGAGAAGTGCTAGAAGCCAATGACTTGATAATTAAATTTTACACTGGAAAATTTGTTACAGGAAATGATTCTTCTTTGGTTTTTGAATAAACCAGGTTACTTAATAAGACTTCTGAATCTGTTAAATATCCATTTATAAGATAATTTCTTATAAATTTGCAATAAGGGAAATTTCTTTTCTCCAGAAAGCTTTAGAAAATTACTGTCTCTCTTTTGGTGATAGTCTTGGGATCTCATGGGTTGCCACAATGTTAGCAGTAGTAGTTTCTAGTCTCTGTAAGTTAGCTGCCAATTGTACAAAAAGAACTAACAAATATTGCCTACTGTCACTTTAGTAGGGCAGTGAATTCACAACCAATTCTGATCCTAACTTGTAAGCTAAAATTCAAATATCTTTAGTAAATATGAAGAAAAGAAAGGATGATTATAGATTTTTTTTTTTTACTGAAACAAACATGAACCCCCTTGATAAAAACAAGGCAGCTAGAGCAAAATTCCCATTCAGCAACATGCATCCAGTATTTTCCTATCTTTATCTACAGGGTATTTTAAAAATGAATTAGATACTGAAGCAATTAAGCCATAGTGCAGTATTTTCTGAACTACTCATTGAGTAATCCCAGTCTTAAACAGATAATTGTCAATAACACAATAAACATTTATAGCCTGTGTATGCCCCTTATGAGAAGTGCTTTCCTGTTGTTATGTGTGCTTTCCAGGGAAAGTGCACTTTGCCCAAATCCAATTGTATAAATTGTCCTTTACTACTGCTTTATGCATAAAAATAAGCACCAGAATTTTATCCATAAGGCCCTTTTGAGTTTTGAAGATGCATCAATTTTTTATTTTACTCATAAAAACTAATTTCTGTTTTCCCCATAGCTCCTACTTGAAAGCTAGGGACACTGTGATCCTGCTTCACTTTTTTGAAATATTTATTCTGAAAAATAACATTCTGTAAGATACCTCTGAGTGACACTGTTGTGCTCCCTCTGAGTCAAATTCTCTCAGATAAATCTGGTTGTCAGTTTTGTTGTTGTGAAAGACTCATGTTTTTGACTGCATTTGTGTGCTTGCTGTGGAATACAAACAACAATGTACAGGGATGAAGTTTTATTAAAGGAAAAATATTGGGTCTACAGAGTTTGATAAATGTGAAGAAGTACATGCTTTTTTAGGAATATAATATTAGGGATTTTAAGGCTTTTCTTTCATCTTGTGGCACCAATAAGATCTTACAATAAAAAAGGACTTTGTCTCAAAGTCAATAGGCCACACAATTATTTGTCACCATTGTTTTCATCTCATACTCATTTCTGAAGAAAACTTGTTTCATTAGAGTGTCCACTGGTGTGAGTAAGGAAGGTCACAAAGCCAGCAGTAGTCATGAATCATTACAGAGGCAGAAGCAGCTGTGTTTGGTCAATTCCAGAAGTTCTGCCACCCATTTGTTCTTCCACCTCCCATCCACACCATTTGTCCAATATACATATCCAAATTGTCTCACACAGAGAGGGTTCCTGTTTGAAAAGCTCATGCCTTGCATCTTCAGAGTGCCTACATTACCTCTTAAAATAACAAATGTGTTTTTTAAAGTGTTCTGAACTAAAAAAGTTCCCCAGTATATAAATTCTGAATGAAAGTGCTATAAACAACTCATTAGCAATATTAAATGGAATTTCTGTCCCTAAAATCTTTCTTACTTTATTGCACACATACTCTCCACAGAAGGCTGCTGCTGCCAGAAAGGCCAAGGTGCTGGATGTCTGGCTCTTTATGGAGGTCAGAAAATACCTTGTCCACGTTCACAGATATATAGAAACTGTCAGGATGAGATTTGAGAACTGAACAGATGTGTCAGGAAAATAGGCAGAATGGTCTCCTCTTACATGATCATAACCTGAGCAACTCTGGGCATCACAGCCCCCTCAGTGTAATGAGATCAGGTGACATGGACAGAGAGAATGAGCCCAGGATGGAGTGTGACATTTCTGATGGCTGTCAGAGCACCTCTGCCAGGGGACTGACACAGTCCCTGTGAGTGACTCTAAAGCATGGCCATGCTCAGTAAAACCCATCTCAGTAAAAACTGAAAGGAAAAAGCATGGCCATTGTAATTGTCTCAGTCTCACAGCACAGCTTATGCAAAGGTGTTTGTGTGTCAGTGATGAGACACCTTTGCAAATATATATGTTTGCTAAATTAACCACAGATTGTGTAATTTATTTATTTTGCTGCTTCTTCATTAAACTGTAGTGTTGAACTGAACTATATTTGATTTAAAATTTGTTCAGTAATTTATTTTCAAATGTAAAGAATGCATCTCTGCTTCATACTTTAAATGATTTAAGCCTCTTACAGCGAACTATAGTCAATTAGGAACACTGCTCAAAACTCCTAATTTAAAATAGAACTAAATGTGGTGCAACTTTAAAAGTTTTGCTACCTTTAAAGAAAGAAAATTCTTCTTTAAAATTAGTAAGCCTTTTTAGCCAGAACTTTTGTGAATATACAAAACTCAAGAAAGATGAAGGCTCTGGCTTCATTTACATGTCATGTTAGTACAAACTCAAACTGTATCACATCAGCCCAGCCACAAAGTGTTCTCATTAGTTTTACTAGGGAGACAGACCTCATGTTGGAAGGAAATCACATTTCTCCCATACTGGAGTGGATCAGAGATGGAGGATTTTCCTAAGACCTGACAATCTACAGCTGTGGCTGTACCTGTCAAACATCTGTCTGGAACAAACTCTTATGGCTGTGGGGAATTGTCAGCTGCATAAGGTGATGGGTCTCCTGAGGTGCCCCAAAAGGAAGGAGACTCTGCTGCATTTTCTCTTTCAGCACCACAGACAGAGCTGGCACTGCCTGCTGCTGCGGCTGTGGGAGCTCACCCTTGGGCAGACACAGCACAGGAAGAGCCCTTTTCCGTGTAATTATGATTCATAAAAACTGATCAGTGAGGTGGCAAATGTTTGAGCTCCATGTGTAGGGTAGAAGCTAGAAGCTGAAATTGTAGCAGGGGAAGCTGGGACAGGACAGATTCCAACAACCTCTGCTGAGGCCACATGTGCATCCAGAGGAAACACACTCCTGTGTCCTCTTCTCGGGTCAGGCCAGAAGGTGACCTTTGTGTTTTGGGACATGCTCTTGAGGGAAAAAAATTATCAACACAACACATCAATAACAAAATTTTATTTTTACAAAAACTTCAATATTTTTAGGTTGTGCTGTGTTCAGTAATTGACTGAGAATCATTGGAGATGTTGCTTTTTCATCCACAATACCTCTGAACAGAGTAGCACTAAGTTTCCACTTTTAGCTAATAATTTCCAGTTCTAGAACAGGCCATTTTTTAACAGGTGAGCATTGCTCAGGAACAGCTTTGCAAAAATGAAGCACTTGAAGAGCTCACAATTTTCCACTTTCCACAGGACTGTCAAAAAATGCCTTCTTTCCCTGTGAGAAAATATTTCTCTTTGAAATACTTCAACCTTGTTTTTAATTCACAGCATTGTTATTGAATTGCCATATGGCCTCGGGCACGTTCCTGAACATTTTCTGTGTCTTGGTCTATCTATTTAGCAGAATGCTTACACAGCACAGTGCACACATTCTAGCACTTCAGAAAACAGGCAACCCAGCCAGGGCTATACTTCTGTTCAAGTACTTTTAGGGAGCATCAGCAGAGCTGCTGATTATCATCCTCCTGCTTGAAGAGAGAGAGGGTGAGCTGTGCTTTCTGTTTCTCCTCATTCAGTGCAATGCACTCTTCAGGTCTCTATTTTGGGTCAAAAGGGAGAGAAAGAGAGGGAAAGTGAGGGATGGGTGCTCTGTCATTGGATGCTTAATTCCCTAACATTTCAAGTGGATGTTGTCTCCTCTTGGCACAAGTGTCCCAAGTTTGGGCAGATGACCACCTTCTGGACCATTGTCTAATAAACCATTAGAAACCATTATTGAGTGCCTATAAAGGGCATTCTTAGAGAACAGAGAGAGGAGAACTCAAAGCTAGGCAGGAAGGTGAGACAGTTTTTAGAAAGCACAGCTGTGGGGGAGAGAGGAAGCATCTCCTACTCTTAGAGGCAGTAAATACAGCAGGTAGAAGTAAAGGCAAACACAGCCACAAATATTGTGTAAATTGTGTGTCTGGGACCTGGGGAGAATAAAAGGAGGAAAGTGGTGATTTTGGAAAGTTCCCTGCACAGGGCCCAGCTCCAGCCTGGAATCAGGTGCTTGAAGCAGCTGGCTAGTTGGGACAGCACTGGCTACCTGACTGCCAGCTGTGCTGTGATCCAAGCCTTCATCAACTCACAGCACAGTGCATAATAAGTTTTGACTTGCAAGAAGTAAAAGAAGAAATCTCAATGAGATCTGCAGATCAAACAAGACATAATTAACTTCAGCCTTGCTCTTTCACACTGATCATCCCTACCATCCCTTTTCTTCCCTTCAGGCCAAATTGTAATATTTACCACTGTCCAAACTAAGTCTTGAGGTGATATAGCACAGTATTTAGATTGCACTTAGAAAGATGTCTGACCATATGTTACTTCTACACTCTTTCCAGTGTTCTTTGGATGGATGACAAAGGGAAAATAACAGTATTTTAGTTTATAAAGTCCCTGATGAATTAACATTTTGTACTATTTATGTCAGTCTTCCTAAAGTCTGCAATGAAATACACAGACATGCACATTTTTTATTATTCCTCCTGTGTTCAAAGGACAGGTTGAAGCATAATTCTTTCTTCTAAATGGCCTGTAGTACCAGTTCCTAATATTAAAATGAGCTTCTTTAGGTGGTGGTGACTCATATGCACATCAAGTAGAAGTGCTAACTGGGACAGGCCCACAGTGAGCACTGCTCCCTCCCTAGGAGGGCTGGGAAGGGGAGGCTCAGAGGAAGGGCTTAGGGGTGATTTCTGACACAAAAGAATGCGTAACCAAAGTTCATCTTTTATTTCAAAACACAAACTCAATATGAAGACCCAGTAGCATCTGCTGTACTGTCTGGCTGTACGTGTTGAGGAGCCTTTGATGAAAACAACATGCTCTCTTTGTTGAAACTATAAACAAAAATCTACCAGCTTCTTTTAGACAGGAATGTTATACTGATTATGAATTAATTAAAAAAATTCATTCTGATGTGTCATGGGAAATTTCGTTCCTTTTGTGGCCACAGGATATTTTGTGTTTTTTAAATAATTAGGGGTATATCTTGCTTAGTTAAAAATTTTTAGCATTGTTTAAAGACACACTTATTCAAGACTGAAAATAAAATGCTTCCTTTCATTTCTATTAAACTGGGACTTTGGAATTGCATTAGAGAGACATATTTGATGTAAGAATGCAGGTATGGATAAAAATTCTGGATAGTAATCATGCTCTTTTACTTCCTTTTTCTTAATAACCCTATGATAAGAATAAAGCCAATTTTGAAAATAAAGTGTGACATACTGCTTTGAGATACAAAGTAACTGTGTGTAATGCTAGAAAGTAATGACTTTGTTTTTAAACTGTAACTCGACATATTTGTCTTTACATACTATTCATTTTAGGACTGTTTCCAGAATGCATTAAATATTTAATATGACAATGCCCACATGATATTTATATGTAAAGATTTAGATCTAGTAATCCAAATCCACATAAAGCTGTTATCTAGAGCTGCAGCTTTCTAATTTATGTACATACATGCACAACTATATGTACAAAGAGGCAATGTTTTTTATATGGAGTGATAACTCTCAGATGTACAAACCAGCAAAATATTCCATATTATTGTTATAGAAAAAGGAATTTAAGCCTCAACTGTTGTAGGGAATAAAAGCTCTCTAATAAAAAAAAATCCATATTTTTGTTAGAACTGAAGTGAGTCTGCTGAAATGAAATAGTTGGGCTGTGAGAAATTAATCTAAGCTGTGAGACAAAATTTGCAGGTATTTACTTCTTGCTTTACAGCTTTTTGTAATGTACAAAAATCACAAAATTCACAAATGATGAAGATTAATAAAATTGGAAAACCTCACAAAATTGCCCATAAAGAAAACTCTCAAGAGGATAGCTGTCTTAATCTTGCTTATTTTAAGAAGTTTTTGTTGATAATTTTAGAAGCATTTTGCCAAGGGGACCTAATGCTGCTGTAGACCTTCCAACAGGAACCACACCTTTGGAGATACAGATTTATATTCAGCATGTCAAGGGCCTTCAAAATGTGTCAAATGAATCATTGCCTGCAGGGCCCAACCTCCACGGTACAATTTTCTGCACTTTGTACCCCCAGTTCTTCTGCCCCAGCAGCCCAGGGGAAGGCAGGTTCACATGGGGACAGCTTGTGGGGAGAAGAGCCAAGGACCAGCATGTGTCTGGAGCCCTTGGCTTCTTGTTAGCTCAGGGTATGAAATACTTTGTGAAGCTGTGAGTAAAGACCCAACTGTGCTCTATTAAAGCTCCTCATGCTCACTAGTGGTGTATTTAAACTGCACATCCTCAGAGCACTTTCTAATTTGTGAGTACAAATAAGTGTTAGAGTGAGATCCAGGAAGGAACAGATCATCTTGCTATCCTTCCCCAGATCCTGGTTTCCATGGCAAGAAACAGAGACACAAGGACCAGAAAGGAGCCATGCCTTATTTCTGACTATGGTCATTAAAACCAACCAGGACCAGTCAATGGACCTCTGAGCTGTGGAGAGGATTATGTCTACCTTTGGAATGTGGATCCAAAACTACAGCTGGAATGTCTATGAGCACCAGTCATGATGGTGGGGTGTGAAGAGAAGCAAAAAAGGCCTTGATGCTGTGTAAGCAGAGCTCAGCAATAACTAAATCATTCCTGAGTTCCCAACACTGTTTTCAACACAAGTGCAAAACTCAGCCCCATAGTGGCTGCTATGAAGAAAATAAACTCTACCCCAGCCAAAACCAGCACAGACAAGTTAAGTATATTCCACTGTCTAAGGTAGCACTGGTTAACATTTTAGCTGTCCTTAATGACTTCTCAACCTTGAATGACAGTGAGAGTACTGAACAGGTTTTGGTAAATGCTCCATCTCTCTCTGCACTTCAGTTTCTCAGCAGATAAAATTAGGGAACCTGTATTCTCAAGCCACCCTTGAAAGTGTGTGGGTTCAAGGAACAAGCAAGCTATTAGTACTGGAAAGTTGGCTGAAGGTTTCCCATTCATCATCACTCATCTCCCCATCCCTCTTTCATCAAGTAGCTCTCATTGTTCTCACTTGACAGGAGTCAACCTCTTTTATTGTTTATCTTCCTATCTACATGCATTTAAAAAGTAGTAAATACTGAAATGACACACAGTGTATTAAAACAGGTGATGCATGTTGCATACCTAATGGGGGCTCACTTGCAGCACCTAGCAGAGAGAAAAGGTGATGAGACAGGTAGGACTGGCATCATTTTAACTTGGGGAGGGTGCTCCAGTACCACAGCAATGGGTATTGGGTAAGCAGGCTGGTTGTGGCTGGGTAAAAGGGATGGAGGAGCACTCACTGGAAGTCAATGTACATGCTGAACACAATAATCCACTTTGTTCCATTGTGGATACAAATGTAAGAAGTGCAGAACTATACAAACATTTGACACTGTATAAATGTATAAGATCAGAATTAGTTGTTAGTGAAATGAGAAGAAATGCTGTTGAAAACACAACATTGGCCAGGAGGTGAAAATGGCATTTATCCTGGTGTTTAAATGCATACATAGGTCTTTATATGTTGTTATTATTATTATTCTCCTTTATATGTGTCTGTTTCAGCAAGGAAAGGTAGAACACAGGTAATTCCTAAATGCTACAAGCTAGTCTAAATCAAGTAATCATGCAGTGATCCTCAGGGATTACCAAGAGGTCCCTTAGCAGACCAGTTAAAAATGAATGTGTGTGAGTGTGTGAGTGTATGTGTATAGACATTCTACTTCTAAGGTCAGAAGGTGATTGTGATTGTGGATTGTCTTTTATCGTGGTTCCCATCAAGATACTAGGTCAATTCTTTCCAATGCAAGTAATGAAAGATATTTTGCACTACTTCTTCCACCAAGAACAGGCTCTTGTCCTTACATGGATGGTGCTCATCAGTACCCCTGTTTGCATTGAAGTTACAAGGGATTCAATGTTAACCTCCCTTGTTTAAGAGACAAAGAACAACCCAACATCTTAATTCTTCATCTGACTTGTTCCTCAATGTGTTGAAAGGTCTAGTTCCATGCAGTTGATTTAACAAATCTATTAGCAGAGTTAAAATATCAGAAATAAAAATAGAAATCTGTTACATTCTTATGAGAGGGAAGGTAGCAAAGGTGTGTGTCACACAGCATGACAACAAGGCTGAGTTCAGAGCTGGGTTATTTTATTCATTTTATATTCATCTCATGCAAAGGATATTTAAATATAATGCATCAGATGATAGTTTTTTTTCCTAAAGTCAGAGGAAGAATCACAGCAAAAGAAATTCAGCCTTTTTAGTATCATTAGCACAAAGGAATTTTTGTACTCATCTCCTAAAAGGGTATTTTTTCAGGTGCCTAAGCCCATCATTTAGTGCACATCCACAAAACTGCTACTCAAAACTCATATTTGTTATTTTTACAGAACCTGCTCACCATATGGAGTAAGAGGAATCACCCATCTGAGTAGAGGTTGGTGCCCAAGTTCCCCTTCATCAGAGTCTTCTAGTTCTTGCCATGCCAAGTGAACTCTTACTACACTGTTTTTTCCAAGGATTTAACTTTCCCTCAGCTCTAGCAGAAGCTCCTACTTTGGGACTGAAGACTTCAGGGGATCACTGAACAATTTTGTTTTGACAATCTGAGCTTCTCATTTTTTTTTTTTTCCTGAGGATTTGGCATTGTCAAAAGGCTGTGAGGCTTTAAATCACCCAGACAATTTTAAGAATGCTACTTACACTACCTACCATTCCATGTGGCTTTGGTTTGCAAACACATCTGAGGTAAGTGACAGTGTACATTTGAATGGCCCATTGAATTCAGCAGGACATTCATCAGGTTAATACCTACCTTCTTGCTGACCCAGATCTAAGAAAAGATATCCTACCAAGATTTTCTCTTCTTAAAAAAAAAAAAAAAAAAAAAAAAGACAGAACAGCATTTAGACATTTCCATTTTGCTTTTGTCCATTGTTGCTTTCTCTGCTATTGTCCACAGCTGGCATTTTTTTGCTATCTTATTTTTCCCTTGATGTTTATAATTCATTGATGTTACCTAAATTTGTGAGGTAATAAGGTTTAAAAAATAACTAGAATTAAATTGCAGTGCTGTTCTGGGATGTTACTACAGCAGCTGACTCAGCAAAAGGCTGGATTCCCCAGTGCTATTCTAGAATTTGTGTTAGAAGAGCATTTATGGCTATGTATAGGTGTTTTTCTGTAACCATATGAAGTATGAAAGCACACAAGGAAATACATAGAAATTAGAAAAATAACTGATATAAGGACTAATTCTAGATCCTCATCTTGCCATACTGTACCACTTTACTGAGTTCTGATTTTGTAGCAGGAATAAGAGGAAATAGCTGTTCCTCATATCAGAGGGATTTTTTTTTAAATGATACATGTAATGCAAATTTGCATTAATGGAATCCAGCAATACTGTTTGTTTGTGCTTGTAACTAGAAAGACATATGGCATCCAGCTCTATTTAAAACTACTTTTCCTAAAGAATGACCAAATTTCTTGCTCCATCTTATACTGCAGCATTATTTTCTCTTATACTTTAGGGATGGACACACAGAGTGCAAAGTGGTGGTATTTGGTGACACTACAGATGTAAAACTGGATATCCTCACCTTGCAGAATAGAATGTTTCTAATGTTCATATGTCTGAATGGGTTTACTGAAAACATAAATAAAAGAAAGGTGAATCTCACCTTCAGTTTCTTCAGGATAGGGTGGAGTGCAGATATTTAATTTTATGAAGAGAAATAGGGAGCCAGGGATTTGAGCATGTTTATTTCAGGTGACTGGTTAATTTCTAGATGAAGTTTTCATAAGTCATGATGAAAGAAAAAGTTATTGTAATTACCACTCGAGAAAATTATTTGTCTTTGTCTTTCATTACAAAATAACTGTCTGAAGTGTTATGGATTGGAAACAGAGATTATTTTAGGATAAACATCAATTTCCACATCTTAGGGAACTTTGATTTAGAAAGCTCAGGTTCATAAAATATCCTAAACTGGAAGGGATGTGTGAGGATCATGGCAAACATTTATTTCCTGTCTCTGGGTATCCTGTGATGAATGTTTTGGGTACACTCAAAGACAATTTTTGAACAAGGTGAGATTTTTGGCCTGTCTTGTCCAAAATGCAGCAGAAACTCTATCCTTTAAGCTTAGCTTCTGTTAAAGTTTTATTGCAGGCAAGCATGAGTTTCTTGCACTGATTGGCTGCTACACAGGAGGTGCCCATCAAGAGAGAAGATGAGAAGAGGGCTTTGAGTAATAGGGCAGGAAACCCAGTTCTACATGGTAAAGAGCATGATTCCATCTAGATGGAGAATGTTTTGTACTAGATGGTTTGATCCATAGGTGTAATCAGGCACAATAATCAAAAGAGTTTAAAACACCAAAGCACAACTTGGTTGAACTCGCTCCTCTTAGTCCCACAAACATCCTGCATTAAAATATAGAAGATCCAAGGCTGCCAACTTATTTAAAAGTAGACAGATATGTTTCATCCAGGGAAAGGTAATAAAGGAAGTGAGTTATTAAAAATAAATGTCCCACTTTTTGCCATTGCTACTTTTCCATGGCAAAGTTAAGGTTCAACACTTTGTTCAGGTGGAGTATGAATGATGCTCTGACGTGACTAGAGACGACCTTCTGAGCAGCCCTGACAGATTCCTGGCTTCCTCTCTCTGTGCCTGTTGAAATACATGACTCAGGGGACCAAGACTTATGGGAGTTTATAAATGTAGGCTTTGGCACAGAAGACATACAGACATAAAATACTCACTTTCTGGTTTTTCCCATGGTGCTCACCTTGGAGTTTAGTAAGTGATTGTAGAGAAGCAAGCACTTGTAGCTGATTCAGGGCAGTAGCTTGGGCATGGACACAGAGTTCCTGCCCAAGCACCAGAAAAAGCCAACCTTGAAAAGCACCATGAACCCTGCCAAAGGCACTGAGCACTGACACAGCTGACAGAGAAATCTGATGAAAAAGACATTGTGCAACTAAATCTATTAGCACATCATGAGATACCTAAACACCCTGACCGTGAAGGCTGCCCAAGTACTTCAGCTAAACTGATAGACACAATCCAATAGTTTGAGGAGTCTGGAGAAAACTATTTCAGAGGCTGTCTGTGGAATTCAAGAATATGGGGTTTTGTTGCAAATCAGGTCCGGCTTAATTTAATGAACTGGTATTAACAAGCATCACATTCTGCATCTTTCACTGTCTCTCAGCTGAGTAGTACTCATTAAAAAGAATATATGCAAATTTTAGCCACATAAACAGAATTTCAAATAAGAGCTAACACAACAAACACTCAAGAAAGCTTTCTTTTCCCTTCAGGATGAGTTGTCTGTTTACTATATCCTATCCTCTAGTTTGTCCTTTAAAATGCTGCCACTGCATCAATTATAAAGAAAAGGCCACAACCTCACCACTCCAGCAAGTGTAATGGGAAGAACTTTCCTAGCATTATCCCATAAAACAGACCTTAGTGAGTGGATCAAATCACGTCTGCACCGGGGTCAGGAGGAGCTCTGCCTCGAGGGCAAGGCTGCCCTCTCTGAAGCCAAATCTCTTCCTATACATCAAGAACTCTTCATGGTAAAATAGAAGAGCAGATGCCATCTCCTTTCTGTGCTTCTCCAGGCAAAGTGTAAACCTCAGTGCACTCAGCAGTAAATTCCTTTAAACATTTACGTGAGCTAAAATTGCCACATCCGCTGACATTTACTCAACGTGAGGCACTCCATCCAACCACGGCTGCACGTGCTGGATGGGCAGCACAGCTGGAGTGCCTGTGCTGGATGCCTGACTTGAGTCTGCTTTTCTACATGATGCTCTGCTTCCTCTTTCCTTCCTTTTAATTTGGTCAGCTGAGCCTCATCCATTCTCTCTTCCACAGCCTGTGAGGGCTGTTATGGCAATAGATCTTCTTTCTGATGCATGAATGACAGTTCCGTTGCAATTGCTTTTTTGTTTTTGTTTTTGTTTCTTTTTGTTTGTTTGTTTCTTTCTTATTTTTTATTTTCTTTTTTTTTTCTTTTTTTTTTTTTTTTTTGTATTTATGATTTAAGATTTTATGCACCAACCCCCACGGCAGTTAGTAATCACAAGCAGTTGTTCTCCTCAGATAGCAAGAATAATAACTGAGGGAAACAAACCTACTCTGTCCCAGGTCCTGACAACACAAGATTTGTGGAGGATTTAATAGGAAAAACAATGCCTGTGGGAGATGACACACTTGCAGCTGTGGAGGCAGTAGTCCTCTGATGGCATGGCAGAAAAGCAGGAGCTGCAACCTCAAAGCACAATGCCTGCTGGAGAGCTGCCATAAATGAACTTGTAGTCATGGACCTTGAGGACAAAAGGACCCACAGTTCTCGTATGTTTTAGGCCCTAGTCCAAATGAGCTCTGACCTCTTCTGCATTGAGGGAAGTCAGCAGCATTATTCTAAGACCATAACCAGAATGCATTCCTAGAAGTGCAAAATGGAATTTATCTCACCAATGGGAGGCAAGAGATGATGAGGAAGGGAAAAGGAGCAGGATGCACAAATTTTATAGACAGCTGAAACAAAGCATTGGCCTTGCTTCTTCCTCAATTAAAAATATTGACTGTTTAAAGTCTTTTATTTTGTGATTTATTTGGCAAAAAAATTAATTCATCAGTGCATTTCATTAAATAGTAGATTGTACATAATTTTACTTTACCAAATGAGAATTGAAGCAAAGTAGAAACTTAAGCTTAAAAACCATTCTTGTTGTTTAGGTGTATAATTCTTTCTTCTGCTTTGCATGCCTGGAACTAATGTGGCATTAAGTATATTCTAATTTTAAAGAATTTAATACATGCATAATCTGCTTTACAAGCAGAGATTAGATTTTTTCATATTAAAATAAATTGGGACAACTGAGAAGCATAACTTAGGGCATATTCATTTGAACAAAACAGGCAAAATCTTTCATTTTTAAATGTTGTTTTTAAAGCATTGATATACTATACTTTAAATAATACTGTGTGAAGCTTTCATAGTAAAGAATTCCAACATTCTGTGACTTGAAAAGAAAACCTACAGCAATACAATTGAACTTCTGGATAAGCTTGTATTTACTGTATGTATTGATGCTTTCAGTGTGCTAAAAAACAGAAACAAATGTTTATATACAGTTCAGAACACCTGACACTGCAAAATTATTTGCTGAAAGCAAGAACAAATTCAGATTCGTGAGATTTTCAGAATTACTTAGCAACTTAAAATGCCTTCATTTTGGGTTTTGGGTTGCAGCTGGATGTGACTCTCAGCAAGGGGGCAGAGCACTTACCTCTGAAATTAAGCTCCCTTAGAAAATTATACCAAGTTCAGCATCCAAAAAGTGGGGCATGGAGGGAGGGTGGTATATCTCAAGGCAATTTTAGAAGTTCTTCACAGCCTCCACCATCCACAACATACCCTTTTGTTCTCTCTCTCAGTAACAGAAGTCAGCATTAAAGTTTATGAGCAGAAAATAATTTTTCAGACATAAGAACTGATCTGTTCTTTTGTTGCAGAGCATGGGAAAATCCTACCAGATTCTGAATAGGTATGACATTTCAAGATTTAAACAGTAGAGCAGTATCAGGCAGCTTGAATGCATGGGGACTTCCTTCAAAAACTCACAACATTCTTGTCAAAATAAAAAACATGTTCCTTTCCAAGAATAATTTTAAATTATTTGGTCTTCAGTGTTTGAGAGAGTCTCAGGTTGGTACTAAAGGACATTCAGACAGCTTGGGAGCCTTTTACAGTGTGTACCATTTTATTTGCACCGTATCTCTTTCATCAAATTAACACTAAAAAAGCTGTCATAACAATTTCACATACTTTTCACCTAAGTGACCCTCTCTGGAGCAGATCTTGGCCAAGGAATAACATTACAGGCCTAATCCTGTTTCCACTGATATCCTTTACAGTCTTGCAAGTAAATACACTTGTTTCTGTCTCTCACAAGTCAGAAACAAGAACCTGACCTGACTCCCCTCACACACATGCACACACTTGTGCCTAAGGGCACATCTACATACAGATTGCAAGTGCTTATGCCTCAGCAGTGTCACACCCTGGACAATACCTGGCCTCCTAATTTCCTTCCCTATGACAAGGCTATGAAGTTCATGCAAGATTTGTTATGGAAACAGCCTCGAGTGTGTTTCCTTCCCTGCTGTTTGATTGCTTTTGTGGCATACACTTGTAATATCACCTTGTTTGGGCCTAATATGGGAGAATTTTGGATGCAAAGCAGATTTCCTACTATATCTTATTCCTGTGAAGCTCGATTTCACTCCTCTTTTTTCCCCCTACCATTTCACAAGGGAAAGGAAAGGCTTTTCATTTTTGTTGCTCTATTAAAAAACTCATTACCAGGCAGACAGGGTGGGAGAGCTGGCTCTTTCCAGTTTGGGCACAGCAGGACCTGCACACAATGGCAAGAGGGATAAGGCTGAGAGAGGTGAAGGCAGCCCTGAGCCATGCTCTCAGCACTGCAGGGTCCCTGGCAGCCCTCCTCCTGCCTTGGGCACCCCCAGCCCGTGCCCACACTGCACCCACCAGATGCTCTCTCTGAAAGGCAGCACAGCTCCATGGGGGGAGCATCTCTAACAGGGCTCCACAAGGCTGCTTCAGGTATTTTTCAGTCCCACAGGCTGCAGTGAGGGGGTGATGCCAGATCATTGCAGGCCAACAAGTTATAAAATGTTTTCAAAATGACAGGCAGCCTTTCTTTGATGCTGAGATTAGCTGTCTCCAGGCCATTGCTCTCCAGCACTTTTGCTGCTCTCCAGAGCAAGGGAAGCAAGAGCCAGAAGTAGGGAGAGGTGGCCCTTTAGTGCCAGAGTCAAGCTGAGTACTTGCTACACAACTCTCATATTTGATGGGTGCTTAAATGCTATAGTGCATTTATTTTACCAAATAGTCAAGTGCTCACAATCTTCCCTGCAACTGGACCAGTATTACAGTGGGAAGGTCTAAGTTTCCAAAGATGAATAGCTGTCTTCTGTGCAGCAGCTGGCATCAAAATGTCTGGGTTTCCATCTGATTTTCATGTAAGAAGTGTCACACAACATGTATCAAAATCACAATTTGAATGCATTTTAAAAAAACCTCATGGGTGAAGTTGTGGGTATGCTTTTGTTTTTAGCCTTCCATGCAGAGGACATGCATTTCAAAAAGTGGTCACCACCACAGATAGCCCTCCAGATCTCATCTTCCAACATGTACAGCAACTGCCTGCAGAAAAAGGGTTCTTGTTTTTCCCACTGGACATTTGCATTTGTCCAGAGAGCATCCAAAGGGTGCACACTCCTGGCAGGGGAGTTTTTGGAAAGGGGTAACCTTAGGATAACCTTCTGGCTGCATCCACTGGCTTGGGGGGTTATGTCTGTAGACATTAAAGAGATGTTTCTCTGGACAGAGGTAGGCACAAACTATGCACAAAGGAAAATGGTGCTTAAATAAACTGTGCTGATCATAACCTTTCTAAAATGGGTAATTTTTCCCTAATTATACTTTTAATACTTAAACAGAGAAGCACTTTCTCTCTCTTAAATAAAAAAGGGCAATTTGATAGAGAAGTGCAGAGGTGGTATATCCTTTTGAATAGTCTGTTCTGAATAAATCAGGTGAGAAATTTGGGAGAGACATTTAGTGGATTAGCTGCCATAGGGAAAGCTAATCCTGCTGGTATCTCAGACACATTCTTCATTCCTCCATGAAGCACTTATCTTTAAAACAAGTTAGTCAAAGTTTATACATAAGTATAGTATCCCTATTCTCATTCAATTATATGACTCATCTCCACAGCTTAAACAGAAGATGCAGATATTCCAGTCTGTTTTGTAATTCAGATCATTTGTATGCATTGGGTAATGTGATTTATAACCATATTTGCACTTTGAAATAAAAAAAGGATTCAGAAAGGAGACACTAACACCTCTTTAAATATATTGCTTTATTGTTCATGCTGAAACCACTTGACCTGTGCAATACCAGGTTCTTTACCTATACAAATAAATTTAAGGCTTAATCCTTAATAACATATACTGCAAATGTTCAAGAGCTGCTTAAGTTACCAAATTAGAATTAGGGGAGAAAGAAGAACAACCTACTTCAGCAACAACAACAAAAATAAACTACCTGCTTTAATTTATTCTTAGGAGAGGAGGCATTTTTATTAAGTGAAAAAAAAATCAGGGGGAAAAAAAAGGTATTCAAAATAAACCAATACATTACTTTGAATTATATTTATAAAATATTTAGCTGTCTGCTAGAATGAAAAAAATAGAACATTTTTATTAGACATACTTATAAATCATTGTCAAAACATTTACAGGAGCTTGTGGTAAACATCATTTATATTTACACCGAGCAAACAATTGTTGCCATATTAATTTTTTTCATTATTAGTAAAATGACTGTTACCTCCAAAATCTTATTTAAATCAGAAATGCATACATTTCATAGACATATATATGCAATTATTATTCCAAATCAAGACAATGTTCCTGTTTTTCTTTATTGACTTCCTCCAATGGACTTTTCCCATCTAGAATTACTTGATTTTGGGACACAGCTTGGAATAAAGCAGCAACATATTAAGACTGCTATATGAATACATGTTGTCAGTGTGGCATTGCATCCTGCATTCTTTTAATTAAATTATCAGATTATTCTTGTATCCAATTAGAACTTAAAGTATCTTTATAAAATAAAATTTAACCATCACACTGCACAAGAAGTAAAATTATTGGAATTTGAGTTCATATGGTTACTTTTGAAAAAAGCTTTAAAACACTGTAGCCATTCACATGCATCCATGGATGTGTACTTTCTAAACATGAATAGATTCCTTTCCTAATGCCATGTTGTCATTTCCTTTTAAATACTAAACAGTTATCCCATCACTGGAACTACTTCATTAAATCTTAACTTTAAATTTAAATAAAAAATGTTGATAAAAGAAAGCAGTATGTCCACATCTGGTAAAGGTAATGGATTTTTCCAAATGAGTCCCTTAAATAATATATTTCTATGGTCTACATATAGCACTATGTATGCAAATATATATAATAAAAATATGCACATAATTAATACTAGAGGCAAAATATAGTTTTGATATGCTTTATGCATGTGAAGTACTTGAATATAGGACATTACATTGTCTGAGCTGTTTATGGAAGTTTTTCATATTAATACAATGGTTTGATTGCAAATCTGAGTGAGGCTTAACCTCTACAGTGAAGTGTGCTGAAAATAAATAAAACACAAAACACATAAAAGCTGTTTATCAGCAAAAGTACTTTCACTGGCAAAAGTCTTCCAAATCTTTTCCTTCCATAATCCTTGTTTTACATCTCTCTCAATGAAATATCATATATAATGGAAAATACTGTTTTTAACTCACAGAAATCCCATTCTGTAGGTAAAAATTCAAACAATTCACAAACAAAATTCAAACAATATCACAATTATGTGATATTTAAGCTTCAAAAAAAGCATTTATGAAATATCACAGAGATCAGATCAAATGTTTGTTTTTGAGTAATTATGACCTATTTTGAATACCTATAAACTGTATATTTCTAAAATAACTACACAATGTTTGTTTTATATTAACATCTTAATCATTAATAACTTGAATATTTGCTGCACATTTTAAACACCTGCTTTACCAAATAATTGAAGCTTTAACTGCAAAGAGAAAGCAGTATTTTGAATATTAGGGAACGCCTAGGGAAAGAATCTGGCCTTAGTTACAGCATTTATAAAGCTATGGATAATTATTTCGAAAACAGTGATTAATAAGTGTCCATTTTCATGTCATCATTGGTAATAGATGCTATCTCACTCAGGCACCCCGCCATTCTGTTTAATACAAGTGTATCCTAGTGTAAAAGGGAGCTTGTCATACTTATCTCTAATGGTGAATGATTTCTCTCCCTCTTCCTGAAGACACTTTGCACCCAATATTCTCAAATCCTATCATGCTACAGCCTGACAAATAAGCTAACAACAATGCAGGTGGCAGGCTACATTTATGTGTAGGTGTATGTTCTCTAGAAGATATGCAGAAGATAACTGAATCTCTTTTTGCTTGTAAATTGGACAAAACACGCATAGGAAGAAATGTGCTTATGGAAAGGGATACAAAATTTTTACATTTCAACAAAATATCATGCTCTGAGAGAGCAATATGCTTCAAAGAATCGTTGCATTTTCAGAAAGTGGCAGAAAAATTAAGCACTGTTTTTTGTAATTGCTGCTGAAATTCTTCAAAATGCAAAAGCAGAAAGGATTTGTCATTATAATGTTGCAATTACTGCCTGTAACTTCTGCTTGCTTTCACATATGTCTGTGCTTTCTATGTTTAATTTTATTTTCCAGCAATTGTACTGTTTGAAACTGACAACAATTTGTCCTGATTCATGGTTTAGGAGGAACAGCTGATTAATCCCATGTCAACAGTCTTGACCCCATGCAGAAAATAGAAACATAGAAGGTCTGCTTAGCAATATATCAAAGGTACAGTTGCTTGTATTCTCTCCCTTATAAAATTATAAATCACATGCAAATGCAGAGTAAGTTAGGACAGTATAGCTCAGTCATTATCACTTTTATCCTTTTGTCTTCTTATACAGTCAATGTGCTTTTTATTTTAAACATTTCAGTGTTAGGCAACCAGTATGTCACAATCATGTTTTTCTGTATGTTATTTGGATACAAAAAAGTATGTATGTATGTATTTGTTCATTGGTTTAGGCTCATCAGTTCCTGACCTGAGAGACCTGTACAGCACAGCAATCCCATAGAGCAAAACCACCTTGATTCTTTCCATGAAATGCTTAAATATCATGGCTTGGTGCTGTAAGTGCTGGCTCATGTGAGTAGGCTTTACTCTTCGAGAAAACTTAGCTCCAGTCAGGCCATTTATCCTAACAAGGACTTGCAGATTTGGGTCCTTCCAGCAAGGTGCTCAAAGGTTAGTTTTTCAGAGTGTAAGGTTTACAGAATGTCCTTTTCAATTCTCTAACATTCAAAAGATTTCCAATCATCCCACAAATATGCATATTAAAAAAAATTATTCTTCCACTTATGCTTCTGCTTAAGTATGAACATATAATGCCTGGTTTATATTAGTCTATCCAAAATTGCTGGGTAAACTGGACGAAATAAAACATATATAACAGTCTTTTAAAGTGTGACCAGGGCAAGACAGAACAATTCCATTCTGAGTAGTGAAGTACAGCGGGTCTCCCAAGCCAGTTTGGAAATACTAATGAAATTTTAAGGTCTTCTTTTCTGTATGGTAGCTCCAGAAAATAATATGTTCTTTATTATTTTAAGGCATACACTTCTAGGTAAAGGGAAAAAAAAAAAAAGAAAAAAGAAAAAGAAGAAAAAGAAAACGGCAAAAAAATGTACATAACATAACTAAATAAAACCAAAATCTGTGGAAATCTTCTCATGTAAACTGCATAATAGCTCTTCAAATGGCCCCTTTCTGTCATCCACTGTAACCATCACATTCCCATTTCTGCTGCAGTCAGGTGAACTGTCAAAGAGCTATTACGGTTGGCTGCATAGAATTCCAAGGAAAGACAAATCTGTGCAATTTTCTCCTTGGACAATAAATGGTGAACCTAGGTTTTCCTAAACAATTTTGGTAAAGGAAAAAAGAGTTTTTCATTTTTTCCCATATTTTTGCATGTATGCGATAATGCAAGGGGCTTTATTTGGGCTGAAACCTTTACTATGAATGTGTAGCCCTTTGATGGATGCACATTAGCATTCCAGTATGAGGGTAAGATTTTTATATTTTTTTTTCTTTTCTGATGCATAATATATATGTTCAAGTAGATACTTAAAATTGTTCTTATGGCATGCTATATTTTAGTTTGTGTTTTTGCACTGTTAAAAGAATTGGTGCACACCAAGTGAAATAATGAAATGTGTACACAAATTCAAAAATCATCCAATCTACTATTAAAAAACTAAGAGCAATGTTAAAATTATAAATGCATTTAGTCTTTCATGTCTGTTTAAAATACTGCATGCTCAGAAGTGAGTGCATTATTGTGATATGTAATACCACATCTTCTGATAAGGCTTATCTCATAAATAAAAAAGACGGATAAATGACGTGTTTCTGAACGGTTTTTCTTCAGAGGCAACTATTTTGTCCATTCTGGTATGTTGTATAAGCAAAATGAGAGTTTGATTATGTCTTTCATATAGTTAATAAACACGTGGTTGTCAGAAACCACAACGAGGTTTCTTGCTGGTTGTTTTCATCTTCTATAAAAAATTAAGGTGTTTCAGAACTGACCTTTGCTCTGTTGAGTCATATCCCTTTTTTTTTTCAGTTCAATTTGCCTTACTGATCAGAAGCATAAGCCAGAATTTTTATATACTCAGAAAGAGGGCAAAAGACAACCAATTCCTTTAATTTTTTTAAAGTTGGATGTTTTCATTTCTTTTGTACATGATTTTGTTAAAAATTGAACCTATTCAGATTAAAAAAAACAAAAACAGTCATGGATTTTATTTGTAATTCTTGCTTCACCACAGAATTTCCTCAGCAACTGCCTGCTTTGCATCTCTCTAAGTAGTAATTGTTAAATATGACACTTTTTATATTTAATTCAGAGCTATATTGAGAGTAGAAATTCAACTACATTCACTGGTTTTACTTTTTTAGAAAATTAGATTTTCATTTGTTGCCTCTCCAGGAAATGCTTTGTTTACTATATTCCACATATCTATAACTGCACCTCCCTGTACAGCGTTATGTGTATAGTACCACAAACAACTTTATCATACAAAGGCAGTGTTCCCTGCCCCAAAGTATTTACATTTATGATAAAAACTTCTATTTTGAAGCACTGTCATACTATTCCTGAAAAATAAACCAACATGATGCAGATTAGCAGAAGAGAACCCAGCCCTTAGTCAGAAAGCTTTCTGCTGCTTTCGATAGACAGTGTTACATGGGAAGGGTTTTTTCTGTGTGCTATTCTGAGAATTCTTCCTGCTTTTATTTCTCCCATGGAGGATGTAGGATCTATAAAAATATTTAATATTTTTTTTCCTTTTCTTTTTATTTTTTTTTTCTTAGATAGTTCAGTCTGGAAAATGCTGTTTGCCAGCTTATTTGTTTCTGTGTTTTGTTTATAAGCAGAATACCATTCATTTCTGCATATCTGCTAGACTGGACAAATCAAGGTGACAATCCATGGTTAACTCTGTCAGGCCCTTTGTCCTGCTCTTCTGAGGATTGCCATACAATGGGAACAAAGTGGAATATATCACCGTCCAGCTGCCTTGTTGTGACAGTGTGGCCCCGGATTACAGTGCCTCAGCCCCTGTTTGCCTATCGATAGCCAGCCCAGGAGATGACAATGCAAATCATGTGAAAGCTCTCCTGCAAAATAAAAAAAATCATTTCAAGAGGGAGGGAAAAATAGATCAGGCTTCCCTGAAAAATAGAAACTCGTAAAAGGCTCTGGTTTTGGTGGAACTGCTACATTTAGAAGTAGGGCCTGTTTTTTTCACCATGGCGTGTTTCTAAGAGGTGCAGGTAGAGCTTATGTTTAAATCTATTATATGGTGTCTGCTTACAGGACTCTGCATTGATGTTACTTTTAAGGCAGTTTATATTTCATTTAAGCATGCAATTAATCATCTTTACAGTGCTGATGTGACTGGCATCAGCAGTGTTATTTAATTAAATTTGAAATTATTTTACAGTATATACAGGCTTCCAACTAACCAGTCCAAATTAAATGCTGAGGTCTATTTCTTACCCATGGTGTTTCCAATTTAAATGTTCATCCAAAAGGTTACACTTCACGGGTTGAAATCATTTTTATCTTCTAACTGTTGCTAAACCCAAAGATCAACTGTACGTGAGTCCTGTGCATTTATTAGCCGTAAGAATGTGTACAGATTATCTATATTTCTCCTATTCCATTTCATATTAGTGATTTTATAACTGATGCTCCTTAAGCACTATTTTTCTCCCAATACTTTGTCTCTCGTGTCACATCAGCCCAGGGCTCCTTTCACAAAAAAAAAAAAAAAAAAAAAAAGAAAAGAAAAAAAAAAAAAAAAAAAAAAGAAAGTCTTTCCTCCATTTTGTTTCAGAGAGGTAATCAAGCAATTAGCCCACAAAATGGAGGTACTCCGCTCCTCATCCTGCATCTTACTTCTGGTGGGCTTTACCTGCATGCAAGCAGCAGGCACAGCACTTTGCTGCTGAGCCTGTGAAATTGGCCCCTGAAGAGCGTTCACACGATGGCCCATAAGTGGCCACTGCTTAGGGGGACTCTGGGAGGAGGGAGACCTTCCCAGTGGGATCACTGGAGAATTACGTACAGCACGTGCTCTACCTGCAAATTCTGCACTGGCTGCATGAGAAAACGTGTGGCTGTGCTCCTTCCCCTGCAATACTCACCCCTCAATTTTATAATGACCTGAAAACATGTGCTGAGCCAAACTTTAAATACTGGGAATATCATTGCTTTTCACCATATATTGTCTTTCAAAAAGGAAGGAAAAGAAAAAGAAGAAACCAAACCAAACCAAACCAACAACACCATTTGTTTTATGTTACAGCTTTCCACAGACAATTCACAACATGTCTAGCAAGGAATCAGACCAGAAATACTGTCTTACTCCTATCATATATATAATACAGCTTTTGAATGCTGGAAAATCTGTCATCCGTTAAGTGCAGCTCAGGTCTTCTGTGTGAAAAGCACGAGCCTTTTTTTTTTTTTTTTTTTTTAATGCAGTGCTGCCGTGTCTGCACTTTTTTGAAATTGCATATTTATCAGGTTATGAATAATTTATGAGTGGGGAAGGGAGGGGGAGGGCTGGAAGGGGAAGGAAGAGTGAGAAAACATATGCTGGGGCAGAGGAATACCTTAAATGAATCCACTATCAAGTCTTTTGAAGGATTACTTGTAATTACATTTTTTTCCTTTCTGTTTTGTTTCTCTTATGCTCCTCTTGGTCATCTGCTATTCCTATTGTGTTGTCTGTTGGGTTTGTTTGGCTTTTAGGGAGCACGAAGGGATTGGGGGTAGTGCTTGCTACGAGTTGGAAGATTTTGCCGCGGAAATGAATTGAGCATTTCTTTGACTTCTAAAGTACAGGGTGTTTAATAAATATTAATCCTTCAACTGTCAGACTGAATTATTGTCAAAAAAAGGCTGACAGATTGAGGATTAATGACATGCTTCATAAATTAGAAATGAACTATCAGCAGAATGTCCAAAGTAGGGATCAAGAGCAGACCTGATTTGTACCTTAGACCAGTTGAACATGTCATCTATGTCAGACCTGAGCTCAGACCTATGCACAAAACAAAAACAACCTTCCCTCCCACAAACACACCTTCTGCTCTTCATACACCAGAATCTGACATCTAGATCCTTTCTTCTTTAGGATCTGCAAGGACTAAAATAGCAAGATTGTCTCAGACACTAGATAATTTGATTAGAGTCAGATCTGTATCATTTTTTTGCAGTTTTGTTAGAGGGAAAATTGGGAGAGGTACAGTAATTTCTGTTCAAGTATCTCAATGTCTTATTTTCCCACTATGAAAAATGCAACATCACAGAAAGATGAAGACCGAGCATTATAATGGGAAATTGTAAAAATGGTAGCTGCCTCTTCAAAAACACACAGAATTTCCAATATAAATTATGTATTAAAGGAAATATGTTTGTGTAAAACAAGTAGTAGTAATTTAATATAAGGTGACAGGATTTTTAGGAGAGGCTAATGTGTGTCAAAAAATATCGTGTACAGTCTTTAATCAAACTCATGATCCTCAGTTGAATTATTGCTTGTAAAGCTGATTTTACTGTATTTTCTAATTCATTAAAAGCAAATCTCTCTCTCTCTCTCTCTTTCTCCCCCTCTTTTTTCCTCTTGTGGTTATTAGAGGAAAATTACATTTAATTTGTGTAAGGCCAGATCTTTTAGGGGTGCCTGAATCACACAAGCAGTTATTTGGGGTGCCATTCTTTCTCTCAGCACAGAGGTGCACAATATGAAACTGGGCTACCAGAGTGTATAAAAATGTTTAGCTTAATCACTCCCTAATGACAGCGACTTATGTCCTTAGTGCAGTCGATTTGTTTCCTGGGTTTTAAAAGTAGATTATTTCCATGGTGCAGGCTTAGTGTAAGCTGTTGAGAAACCACAAGCACTGCACTTCAGCCTGAGTTTGGGACGTTCGCCAAGGGTAATCTGATTAAAAGGGCATTTTTTACAACATTGTGGTGCTTTGAAAATTCTGTGCAGCCAGATAGAGTAGGGCCAAAAAAAAATTGCTTTTTCAAAGCTAACAGTTTTGCCTGAGCAGAATTAAAAGCGTGATAAGCAGCATCACTGGAATGATTCTCTTCGACAGTCTTGCAACTGGATAAACAAAGCATCCTTAGTAACACATCTGTTACAGACCCACAAGCAAATTCATGATCTATTTAATGCAAGGTTTTTGCTTGTTTGTTCTGCCTTTAATCACATTTGCTTGCTGCACAGGTGTGAGGTTCTGAGGCCTTGCTTTATCTCTAAGAACGAAAATGTTTCCCTTTTTCTGCAGTAGCTTTTGTCTTCCATGACGTGACATTTATAAATGTTCTGCTGGGAAAGCGGTTATTTGTGACGTGCTCTAAGAACCAATGTTGGGTACCATATTCCTGGGAAGTTTAGCAGCTGTATGTTGTTAGAAGATAATTATCCTATCTAGAATCTTGTATTTCTTATAAGAGATAGAATGTAATACTAATTAAATATGTCATGTTTGCACACATCAGAACATACTCAAAAGAACTGTTCTTGTATAATTTGCCTTGTTGAACTACTTTCATATTCTTCTGCAGCACTAAATAAGGAAGAAAAGGTAACTGAATTCTCTCCCCTTCTTCACAGCCTTGTATTTCTCTGAATGGCCAGTTCATGATGGTCTGCACATGTGCTGATACACAGGACTGCTTACAGCAAGGCATTTGTATACACAATATACTTCAAAGTCACTGGCTTCAGTGAGACTATACAATAGATCAGACTGGCACTATGTTGTAGTATGATGGGCAAAATGAAATTTGTTTTCTACAAAACAGGCTATTTTTGGTTTGCTTAATAAATATTGAATAAAAATTGAAAGACATGGTTTCTTATCTTCTGCCACATCACATGGCTCTCTGGAAAGGGATAAATATATAATGAATTAAACTGAATTAAATTTTGTATTAATTGTTTAATTGCTTTGTCTTAATTGTAGCTGCTGACTCATAAGTAAAGCAAAAGTGCAATGCTACATTCTACATTGTACATTCTACATTTTTTCCCAAAGAAGGCTCAGCAATAAATTTACCTTTATATTTGCTTCAAAATGGATATTTTTGTTCTGTTTATTTTTTTTCCACATGGGCCAGAACATCTGTATCGTCCTCTGTGAATGTGGCAAAGCATGTTTTCCCTGTTGCCAGGAATGCCTTGGTAATTTTTTTATGTATCAGCATTTTAAAACTGGCACCCTTAGGATTATACGAAGCTTTTAGATGTATCAGTCACTGTACACGTGAGGCATAGGCAGCACTGCATTGACTCTGAGTTTTAGCTGTCGAGATACACATCACATGTTCACCCATCTATATATTCATACTTCATGTATGAACATGTAATTATACAAAATCTATTGCTTTCAGCCATGATTCTCATGACATTCAGCATTTCCTGCTGCGCCCCTCACAAACTATATGCACTATATTTGTGAGATAAAAATGCACTGATTTTAAATCTGGTGGCTGCAGAGCCATAGAGTAGTCCAGCCAGCAGCATTTCCAGCGTGAGGCTGCATGTCCCAGAGCCCTGATGGGCTGAGAATAGCTCTGTCAGGGCAGCTCGGCTTGGGAGCCTTTGATGCTGTGCTAAGTTCAGTTTAGAGTATTTACTGATACATGTCTCCGGCAACTGTCAAAACTGCTTGGAGCTATGAGATGCAGGCTTTTTCAATCCCAGTGACCAGCCAGTCTCTCAAGGCACAAAAAGCTGCTTCAGGGTAGCTATAGCCTACAAATTCACTTTGCGTGACCATAAAAAAAAGGGGGTGGGGGGGAGGGAGAAGAAATTTTACTGGGGAAAAGGCTGAAGCAAGGTGTCATTGTGTCACACTATATTTGCTGTTACCACTGCTCCTCAGAAATGGAAACATAGCACAGGCAGAATTGATTGAGAAACATCGCTTTACTATAACTGTTTACTCTGGATGAGTCAGCACAGCCTGGATTTCTGGCATACTGAATGTTGACAAGCATTTCTTTTTTTTTTTTTTTTTTTTAAATCTTCAAATTCAGCATATGCTCTATTTAAAATTTTCCTTTTAAGATTGAATTTTGTGCCCCTTAAAATGAGATATTCATGCCCGAAAGATGACCTGCTGTTCTCAGGGAGAGAAAGGCAAACCATTAGAAAAGAAGAGGATTTCTTGATAATCAAGGACACCTGTGATTCTGTGTTGCTTTTGAGAGCACAAAGACCTATAGATCTGCTCTTTCTTCCAGAGTAAAATGTCTGTGATCCATAAGAAGCGCCAATCCTTCCTTTCTTAGCCCAAAGAGAAAAAGGGAAAGAAAGAAAATTATGCGCCATCAGATCAGCTGCTCTCTGTTTCTTCTTTAAAAAGCTGAAGACGTTGCTATTTAACATAAAACCTTGTGACCTTACTGCCACTGCTGCTTTGAAACACTAAGCTATTTAAAGATGCAAATTGCAAACAGAGGGAAAACATCAGAAGAACCTGTCTCAAAATTAGTGTGTTTGACTGAAAATTAGCTGGCTTAATCGAACTTGCAGGAAGTGGATTTTCTATTCAGAAACCTGGTTAGAGATTTTGTCCACTGGGGCTATTGTCAAAGTGTACAGGACCTTCGGGAGCACAGAAATTAAGGTTCCATGTAACACCCACAGTATTGTGCTTGTGTTTGATTTGTTTATATTTCAGACTAAAATCCTACACCACAAGAGCTGTAGGTGAGGAATTAATAAGCCTGAGCTCAGACAGACCGAGGAGCTGCTGTGGTTTCAGGTCCCCACTTTCTTAGACCAAGGAAGTGATGATGTTCAGGCAGCAAGGGCAGCATGTGTGCAGGGACAAATGCTCATCCATTCATCCAAGCGTGGAGGGGACCCTCCACAAACAGACTTCTTTCTTTTGGCAAGGAAGAAAGACCTCAGCTGCCCATGTCACACTCCTCTCTAGTGCTGGGATTTGCACTGAGAGGAGCTCTCTGGGCAAGGTGATTAAGATGAAGGAGTGGGAAAGGCCAAGCAGCTGGTGGTGGAAGCAAAGTGCTTTGGTCACCATGTGCCTATCCTCACAACTCTGCAAAAGCATCTTGGCCAGGGGTTTCTCCCTCTGTTTACTAATTCCAAGAGCTCATTGCCTGATCTGTTCAGGGACAGAGTGAATATAGCCCATTACCTTTCCTTTTGTGAGAAAGGTGAAACTGCAGCCACTGCTCCAGGGCTTTAGGGCAAATACCTGTATTTCTAAATGCATGCATACTTCTCATTTGCCACTAGTGCATAGTCTGGAAATTAGAGACAGCAAAGTAGATATACCACGCCCCCAGATTGGTTCAATTTAAAAGTACTGAGTGTGCCATATGGACACAAAACTGTTTTAAATATGTACTTTAATAAATCTGTCTGCCATGTCTCCACCAGTTGTGTATGGCTATGTAATTTATTTGCACAAATTTGTGTTGCTTTCCTGACATTAAGAATGGGACTCTTCATTATGCTACCACTGGAAAAATAACTTGCAGAGGTAAAGGGTACGTGTTGAGCTTGCAAAGCTCAAAGCTAAGGACCAAAGAAAAATCCTTAGCTAATAAAAACATGTAAGGAAAATATCACACAGGAGTTATTCAAAACAATGTAAGTGTTTGAAATTAGGACTGTAAATAATCTTACAACAGAGACATCTGAAGATTCAGACTTCTGTTTTCTATTTTACCAGTAGGATTTCTGGATAGGCACAGTTTGAAATCAATCAAGATATTGTTGTTAGGTGTCCCTGTTTGGATTTAGTAGCCTAGCCAGGGTTACTCAAGCAGCACATTGGTTTAGATGTTTAGTTTAATGGCAAGTTCTCAATGAAGAAAAATAGAGCTTTGTCTGAGCAAGGTTAGATGAAAATTAACATTCTTAAGTTCTTTTGAAAACATGTAGTTTTAGAAGAGTAGAAGGATTTTCCAAGTCTTATAGGAAGTTGCTGAAAAATAAAAGACTAAATAGTATATTTCCAGAATGAAATTGGATAATGGTTCATACTGAAGGTATTTTCATTAACATCTACATTTTTCAGGTCCAGAGATTTATACTGTTGCATCATGTAAGAGTCATTAATTTTCAAATTATATACCAATATTTTATTTTGTATTTTCATTTGATTCAGACAATATATTGCCAACTGTGTCCAAGAACAAATATATCCATAGAAGCACTCATACCTATAATAATGAATAGAGCCCTTTTGCAGAAAATTCACTATTAGGAAACATAACTTTATCTGTTCTCAGCACAGAGATATTTCTAAAAAAGAAAGTCTAAGGAAAGAATTGTATTTTTACAATTCTACTGTCACGGTGAATATATCTTTCCATTGGCGTAAAAAGCACAGATAAAACATATTTTCCACATTTACTTTTTTTAGCACTAAAATTTCTGTGTCTCTAAATTTCTATGAAGGCTTAGGGTAAAAATTCCTGAAAACATTTCCTATTCTTATAAATTCTGCTAGCAGTGCTGTAGAATCACATCCTTTATAGGTATCTGTCACATTGTAATAGTGTGATACCACTTCTTCACTCACTTTAGTTCAGCATGTCATAAATTTAACTTCCAGGAAATAACTTGTATTATGAAGTGCTACATTCACTTTCAAGCTACACATTGAAATGGTGTGATTCTGTTTCCTTCTTTTATAGGTAAGAAACTTGGCTTTTGTACTAGCAAGAAATGTTTAAAGGTGTAAGTGTTGAGGACATTGCCCTTTCTGGATTTGTCTTATAAGAATGCTACACAAGCTCCACAAATACTACCTCTCAAAGGTTTATATTTTGTAAAATTTTCCTTCACAAAGCAAATAATTTCCATGTGTCTGCGCACATACCAGGTTCGAAGGTTATAAACATGTCAGTTCAAAAAAGCAGATTTGGTTTTCAAGACAAAAAAATAGGAACACAGCGTTTTCCCTGATAATATTTGGAACAAAGTTAAACAGTAGGGAAAATAATAAATAACTGTATTTCATAGAGGAAAGTTAATTATAGGGTTAAAGTATTAAATTTTTTTGTATTTTTTTTGATTGTTCTAGTCTGCAGCTTTCTCTGTAGAACCCCTAGATGCACAATTTAATTCTAACTGCTATTGTTAGAATGAAACAATGATCAATGTATGATTCCTGTTCATAATAAGAAATACATCTAAAAACCATGCAATCAGTGTTTTGTAAACCAGCAAAAAGTATCCATAACACATAGTTATCAAAACCCATTGTTATAATTTTAAAATCATCCAACACAGAGAAATCGTGAGGACAAATAATGCAGAAATTTAAGAACTTGATTACCAGTTGGATATAAATTTGAAGGAAGTAATGAAAATTTATTTATGCTGTTCTATCTGCTATCTGCACCTTATTTGTGTTTCAAAGTATAGTTCACACCATTACAATGTACAAGTTAACAGTAATCCCTAAACCAGAGGGAGTACTATGTTCTTTCCCTTAAGACCAGGAAAGTCTTGTAAAATGTTTGAAAAAATGTGTTGCCGAATAAATGGCAAATTTTAGAGGAGAAAAAAACCCCAGAATTTAGAAACTGCTGGTCTCCTAGGTAAACTTAAGTATTGACAGGTCTGAATTAACAGAGACTGCTTTTCAAAAGGCTCAATGTCAGCTATATATTGCATTTACTCATTCATTTCTACACTACTCTTAAGGGGATTGCTTGATTCCTGACCTGTATGACAGAAAGAAACTTTGCTGTATAATAGAGAAATAATGTCTGTTTCATACTCCAAAACAGAGTCAAATACAGAAGTTCTATCATTTTAGCATTTTAAGGGGATATACAGATGGAGGTATATTGGACTCAGTTCATAAAAAAAATTATGGCATTCTTTATTTGCATCTTCACTGAGCAGATAGTAGCTCCTGCTAAAGCTGGATTTTAGTCCTGAGCCTGTAAGTATTCAACAGAGGGCAGGTTAAAAAGTGCAAATGAGCACTCACTGTGAGTTATCTCCTGAGGGAGGGTGTGGGAGCAGTGTGCCGAGGAGCCTTAAGACTACAATAAGAATATATATTTTGTGTCAAAGTAGCACATCCTTTGCAGTGCACTGAAATAATCGTACAAAGTATTCTCCTGAGGCAGAGTTTAGTCTCAGGACAGATAAGTAGCAGCTAGCAAGACCCAACTGAATGCAGAAATGCCTTACTACACCCACTGCACCGGAATTTTATCAGGCAAGGAATTCATATCCTTTGTCACATATAGCCTGATGATATTTGGTGATCATCTTCAGCTGGAGATGAAATTTATTAACTACATTTTTTTTTAAAGCCAAAAATTATGCCCAGAATCTTACACAAAAATTAAGAAAGGCTGACTTTTCAGACATAGCTATTGAAAACACAGTTTGTTGTCCCTCTGGTATGATTCTAAAATTGTTACAGATTTTCACAGATCAGTTAATGATTTTGGTGGCAGGAAAAGGTTAGAGACTGTTCAGTTATAATTTGTATAACTTAACATGCATAACAATGTGTATAACATTCAGTTTGTTTAAAATGTCACAAGCTTTTGGTTTTGATTTTTTTTTTCTTAAAGGGTGTCATGAGCCATATTTTGAACTTCAGAAAACCATTGCATCTTTATACAATTTAAAACTTCAGAGAGCACATTCTTGATTGGTTTTGGTTTTAGCTTTGGCTGGTTTTAGCTTTGGTTTTGGATTTTTTTTACTTGATATGGGTCTTGCACTATTTTATTTCTTTCCCCCCCAGTTTATATACTTTAAATTGTAATCTGATTGACATAGTACAGGAAAATTTTCCAAATTCATTGAAGTATTTAATTATGAAAACAAAATCATTCTTCATATATAAGATTTTAATATTACTTTTATTTAATTTCAGACTCAATTATCAATAAAAAAATATTAGATTTTTTTTTCTTTTCCTTTAAAAATACATTTTAAACTGAATCCACCTGCTCTTTGTCTCACCCCCACACAAGTTGGGGAAATGTTGGAGATTAGGGCTACAAAATTGGATGTTATTAAGCATACTTCTATCTATAGGTAGCTGCATTAAAAGTAGATGGTCTGGCTAAATTAGTGAAGCTAAGTGGAGGTGGCATATAAAACTTTATTACAGTACTTGAATGTGTTCTATATATCCTATGTAGGAGATGCTAACTGACAGGCAAAGATGGTTTAAACAAAATAGCCTGAGATAAAGGATCTTCAATTTAGTCATTATTTTTCGTTTTTGTATCCCTCTGGGCTTTTTTTTCCCCACCTCCAGACTGGTGAAGGTTCTTACATATAGACATCATAAGTGGAATAGTTAATTTGTCTACGTGCAATTATTTTTTACAGTCAGTGGAGCTGCTGCCATGAGTCAGAGTTTGCAAGTTTGTTCTCATCATCTTTCTGGCAAGGAGTACCAACAGTTTCACAAGAAACTTCCCAAATCACAAATCTCAGCCCAATTTTGCTGACAAGTTTGTGCTTTTTAAAGTATTTGAAAGCTGGAGGTTTGAGTTTAATCAGATAAAGAAGCCCGACCCTCTAGGGTTTGACTTCTACCAGTTTTAAGTAGATGAAACAGTAACTTTCCAATTCTTTGCACCATGAGACTTCTTCCAGAGCCTGTAGCTTTGTCACCGGAGCCAGACTGACCTGAGATATTAACAGTGCTATGTCTGCTCTCCCAGTTGTGAGCAACATGAATTTTAGCTTTGCCAAAGTCCTGTTCCTAAGCATGGAGCAAATCCAGTTGGCTCTGAGCATCTCTTTATGGGAACAAAGTTTTGCTCACTTTGTCGCTGGTGTTTCAGGACTGTTCTTGCATGCATGCACACACACTAGTTGTTGTTTCCTCACTTTCTCTAACAAAAAGAGGGCTGTTGTCACATTTTTTTTCCTCCTCTCTTGGTTGTATTTGTCGGGCAAAGATCATCATGCTCTGATTTAGTGTTTTCAAATAAGTGTGCCCTCTGGTGCAGTGCTCTATTGAGAGACAACATAGCCCAGGCAGGAGAGTTCAGCATGGCCACTAATAAAACACAAGTGCTGCTTTGTCAGGCCACGAGTGATTACTTGAACAAGTGCCAACCAAGAAACCAAACATTACAGCGCGGCTCTTCAGACCCTCAAGACAAAGGGCCAATTGACTTTGCTCATTAGTTTTTGTGCCAAACATGTAAACACAGTTTCCTCTCTATCTTTGATGGTCAAAACATGCCAGCTTGTTAACATCTTGGGTGGTATGGTGGTTTATGAGCTTGTAAAGACTATTATGTACTGGTGGGTTTTGTCCGAATTGAATAGATTGGCTTATCCTAAGGACGGCCGAAACTGGCATCTTTTTGACAATTTAGAAATTCTGTCTTTGCTCCAACAGACTGAAGAAACTGCCCCACAGAAATTTAAAATACACAGGATTTTTACTGGCAGACATGCACATTAAAGCTTTGTTAAAATTAGGATTGGTCTCTGGCTCACTAAAAAATAAAAAAAAACCCTGCTGACTTGATAAGAGAACCTTTGGCTACATAAATTGCCTGATTAAACCTGATATGTAACCACAGTGCAGAAATCTCACTGAGATTTTTGCTGGGCATTCTTTATATTACACTGCTTTTATTTTGGAGACCTCTGACATTTTAACTTCTTGTGCATTTACTCCAGTCTTTTTGTTTCTCAATGCTGTGACTATACAAGATAATGGAAATTGGAACAATTTGAAACAACCTGAAATGTTTGTGAAAGGTGTTGAATTTTAGTCAGTTCACAGGGAATGTTTTCATATACAGTGTGACTGCTGGCATGAAATTTTACCAAAGTAAAACATTGAGAGTTTCTTAATGTGGCTACTTTATGAATGGCTGTGAATGGTGGTGAGCTTAATGAGCTGGCTTTCCTTTTCAGTTCTGCAAATGATAGCCATATATTTTAGCTATAAATTGGAGGTTACTTTTTTCCATTGTACAAAAATATGATGAGGTTTTTAAAAATGAGGATAATTATTAAGAGAAAAACAACTGAAACCCTCTGTTTAACTTGCATTTCCAACTGAAATTGAAAGAAATTCATTTGCCAGCTTCTGTTTATATTGAAATACAGAATCATATAACCTTCCATCCACGGGTCTAATGAGAATTACATTGTTGTTGACAAAGAAATGGTGAGAAATAGGAATGAGTAATTTATTTTGAATTTCCTTTTAAAGAACTAAAAGATAAGGAGGGGAAAGAAGAATAATAAAGGGGTTCTGGGATTTTCTTGAACTCTCCCCCTCTCTCATTCACACACACACGCACATATATCTTTGAAATAAAGGATCCAGCATGTATGGAACTATCTGCAAGCAGAGCAATGAGCCCAGTGGGAGCCCAGATGCTGCTGGGCTCAATGAAACTAAATGGTGGAACCTTGGCCGTAGATCCTTACACTGAGATTCTCAGTGTCGGTAAGAAATGAATATTAGCTGGACAGGAAAACAAATGTATGGATCTAATGGCATCTAATAAGATATCTAATAATGAAACTCGAAGTCTCCCCTCCTGGTCTGTCCCATAGACAAGAGCCCCCACTGTCCATGTCTCTGGCTGTGAACCTTCTGGCCTGCAGGTTCTTTGGCAGGTGGCTGAGTAGGCACACAGGCTCCTCGCTTCTTCCCTGTTTCCCCTGCAAGAGGGGTTGCATGAGGTTTGGAGCTGCAGGTTAAGATTTCTGTCTGGGTTCTGTGTGATTTAGATCTCAGTCTGCAATCTCTGTCTGTTTGAGGTTTCCCTGCATCGTCTCGATTTAACCCTAACCCAAGAGTAACAGCAGAGGGCTGTTAATCATTCCCAAGTGGATGGACAAGCAAATGGTTTCCATCCAGAAAAAAGCTGGTTTTCCAAGGCAGGTCTGTACAGGAATGATAAGGAAACAATCTCTCAGCTACAGTTTTGAGGAGGCTGATGGTGGGAATCCTGCAGTAGATTAAGTTTCATATGCTTTCAAAGACGGTACCTATACTATTGACCTTGAGGGAAAATGAACAGAGAGCGACTTGCCTTCCTGAAAAAAAGCCACCACTGGTACATCACCAGGGAGGGATGAGCAAAGCTAAAAGGTATTTGGTTCACAGAAGGTATTAAAAACACTGGGCAGAATTGTGGTTTCATGCCCAGGGACATTGTCAGGTGCATGCACAGGTTCAGGATGGAATCCCAGAGGGCTTTCACCGTGGCCTGGGGAAGGGGCAGGGTTAAATCATAAAGAGGTCCACAGGGTCAGTGCTCTGTCCAGGACAGATTGTGAAACAGGAATTTCATTTCCCAAGAAGGTTTTATTGAATTGCCTCCTCACACAAAATTGTACTGAGAGACTCAAAGCCAGAACAGTGTCTGAGCTCTTCTGAGGCTCTTAAGACTTAAATTGCTCTGGGAACAGCTTCAAATGGGTCCAAACACTGCAGACTTGTGAGCGTCCAGAATGGAGGATCTCAGCAATTTCTATGACAGCTGGCATTTAACTCTCAAAAAAGTCCCCTGGAATTTACTCAGTACTTGAAATCTATAGCCGCCTTTGGAATTTTAGGAGTTTTTCCCTGCAAGTGGAGCTTCTTCCAGGCTTCTCAGTACTACAAATAAAACTAGCTTCCAAAGCACATTCTCAGTGCCTGGGGAAGGGACAGATTTAGAGGCAAAGTGCTGGTAAGGTCCATATGAATAGGGAAGGTACTGGTGAAATAAAACAGTCAGTAAGATTAAAGGTACTTGTGGTGATGGTTCAGAGAAATATGGATGGAGATCTCTTGTCCTCTCCTTCCTCACACTCCATTTCCCTTGCTCATGCCTTAAGTTACAGGAGCCTCAATTCCTTCCTGTGTTACTCCCTCTCCTTCTTCACAGATCATTATTTCCTCCTTGAAGCTGCTGACTTCCTTCATGTTGATCCTTCCCCAAGAGGAAGGTCCTCTCCCCTGTCAATGTGTGTGCTGAGACAGTTCATTCAAGCTCTGCTAAATGCTGGCCATGAGGTCATCATGCTTTACTCACCAACGGGTCTTCTGGATATTCCAGATTTTCTGAGATAATTTGGGACTGCTCTTGGAGTAAGTAAAGCTATTCTCTGAGGCACATGATAACAGTTTTTGCTCAGGACTGAACTTGTATGTATGTATGACAGTCTGTGTCAGACAGCTGCAGATATTGCAGGACAGTCTGTGTTCTTCTTTATGTTGTTTTTCCTTCCTCCTGAATGTGACTGAAAATGTCATTGTTGCAAACAACATTTTTCTGTGATGTGTTGGATTTGACCTGAAACTGAATTTGGTTCAGTACCCCTGTATCTAATATTTGTTTTATAACCCTTATTAGCCTTTGCACTAAATTTTCTGTGTAGAAATAATAATTTCAAAATGTGTTTCCAATAGCCATACATTTTTGATTGCCTGATGTTCAGGGTGAGTACATTAATACTGTTCAAAATGCTGTTTGCAGTTTTTCGGGCATGTCAACACTCTGGAATTTCAGCAATCGAATTTGACCTGCTGAACCCTGCACGCAAATCCCTTGAATCGATCGCACCACACAAAGCAAAGTCTGCTGTAGTTTTGTAGCTAGAGTGAAAATTGAAGAGTAGCTTATTGGTGCTCTTTTGCTACCAAGTTCACCATGGTAAAATCATGAGCTCATGATAGACCATATAATGAAACTCTCAGGCAAGACCAAAACCTTTCAGGACTAGCAAAATGGATACAGAAATTGTGGAAAATATGTCTCTTCTTATCCTGAGTCAGGCAGTATGTGGATAGATAGGGCCACTATGTGCAAGAAACACCATTCCCAATATTTTACAATGGTTTCCTACTGAATTTCAGCATTGTAGTGAAATGGTGAATTTCAGTCAAAATAAATTTCAATCACCACTGTGATAGAATGATCACTGCATAGGGGCAGGGAAGAGAATTCCAGTCAGAAATCACTTTCTGTTTTTTCTGTCACCAGCTAACTGCAAAACAAAACTATCATCAGCAGATCAGAAAGATGAAAATTTGAATTAAAAATAAAGGTATAAGCTATAAAATTGAAAGAAAGGTATGTATCTGCCTTGCTTCCAGATTTAGACCCTATCTGAGCATTACTCATCTCATCATCTGCCACAGTTTGTTGTGAGAGATTTGCAGGTTCTCAGAGACAGGGACATTGCTCAAGCTCTTGCAAAAACAGCTGGTCAGAGCACATTAAATCACATTGGAAGCACGTGAAATTTACTTCTTAAATCCTTCAAGTTTTTTTTCCTTCTTTGTGTATACAGCAGAGTAGCACAAAATGCCATTTATGAGGTCTACTGGTGAGAAGAACATATATGACAGTAGGTGTCAGATTCTTTTCTTGGTAGGGTTCATCCTCTCTTCTTCAAATCCACAGTGATTATGTAGTGAATTATTAATGGCAAGTTAAATGCAGTTATTCTGGTGGAAAAGAAAAAAGATGTGTACTGTTATTATGACTGAGAAATTGTTACATGGCAAAAGGATAGGCTGTCATTTACAAACCATTTTTTCTATTTAAGGTTCTCTCATTCTCTCATTCCTCTCTAAGTAGTTTCACACAAAATTGAGAGACTAGGAGGAGGATGAAGTTTCTTATTTAAAGGTCACTCAGTGCAGTGGAGGGGCTCCCGTTGGGCCTATCCTTGCAATACTGCCTCAGAGTAGGATCATGTCTGGTCCCTTTGGGTCAGGGCAATCAGACTAAAGACTATCCAAAGACATTTGGTAAAGGGGAAAGTGTCACCCTTTTTTTTTTTTTAATGAAATAAAAAGATGATGATGTTATAAAAGAAACCAGTTTCAATAAGCCAGTTTCAGAGAAGTGAAAGAGAGCCTAAAAATATGAAAGAGAAATATGAAAGACAGAGAAACAGTCTATGACTACTGGTTTTTGAATAATACAGAGTACAAAGAAATATCCTTTTTTTTACTTGAAGTTCCACCCCCAAATTGTAGGGATGTTACAGACATTCCATGATACTGATTGAGCATTTATTGATTTTAGAATATCGTCTCTTTGGTGTAAAGAAAGCAGTTCAAATTCTCTATTTTTTCTTCATCACTTTGAAAGAAAAAGTGCAGAAATTTGTATTTTCCTGTTTCTGAACTCTTTGTCACCAGTAGTTTGTGTATGTCATATACTTTTGCCCAGTCTCCGCCATTGACAGTATTTGTATGTTGTCTGCAGTCTAACCAGGACAAGGACTGCTATGGTGTGATCTCTTTGTTCATAAGATTACTATTTATATTCTATTGCCATCCTTACTTCTTGAACAGCACCTGGCAAAATGGGATCCCAATCTGCTTTCAGGCTGTAAGAATGCTCACTACAATGTGGCAACAACATATGTAGTTTCTAGATGCCTGCGCACACACATAAAGAATTCCATGGGATTCAGAGTAACAAGGTACTCTTCTAGAAAAATCTTGTTTTTCTCTGAAGACAAGCTTTTTAAGGAGTTAGAAATATTGTCTTTGTTCTTTCTAATGCAGTTTTACTCTTTTCATGGAAAATAATCTTTCTGCTTTATTAAACCCATAAAAACTTGAAGGTTACAAAACCTGCTAGAGAATGTTTGTCCTCAACAACGCTTTTGTCTAAGTAGCAATGAGGATGGCTGCATAGTTAAGATTTCTGATCTGATCATTTATTTAATCTATTATATGATTGAATTTTGTTCTGGTTTGTATTCAGGCAGCTTCTCTAAGTATGTTAGAGATATCATACACTGAAATTCCAAAGTGGGTGCAGGGCTCCCTACTTTTGTTCTTCTGCACTGATAGTTTTTAAAATGAAAGCTTTAATCTGTATTATATAGGATCATTAATTTCTGCATTTTACACTTGAGCAACAGCATTCTGATTATCTGCTGCAATGAAAAATAAGCAGCCCTGCTCCTGCAGACTTAATTACTTACTGCAGGGCCCATCCCTTCCTAGTTATGGCACGCAATCTGCAAATGGGGTCAAAACCATTATTAAAAACCAAATTACCCACTGGATGGAGAAAACAAACATACAACTGTGACCTAGAGGACCTCACCAACATAAGAGGCAAGCCTAGCTGCACACATTGCACAGCTCTGCTCTCAGACAACACAGTAAGCAGCCAGATGAGCTCATCACCCAGGATAGCCATGCATGCCATGGTGGTATGAAGTCTGTTCTGCCAAAGGGTTTTATAAACAGCAGAAGTGACTGATGTGGAAATACTCCCAAGTGCTTCAGAGAATGTACCTGCTGAAGAGGTGCCTAGATACAGTGGAATTTCCAGAAGAGCTGATTTTGGCAGGAAGGACCAGGAGTGGTTCCCTAAAATCTCATTGTGTGGCTTTCTTGAAAATTAAACTCTATATACCAAATCCTTGCAAAAGTATGATTCAGCCTTGAAGAGAAATACACATAGGCTTTCAATAATATTGTATCTACTGTTCTTTAGAAATAGTACTGGTTGCATTTTACAGCAAGCAATAGGAGTTATGAAGGGTTTGGGATATTTTAAAAGTATATAAAATGCAGTAGTACTTATAGAAACACATAAAAATGAAACAGCAAACAGACTGACTCTTTTTAAAAAATAGTAACTTATTTGTTTAAACATAGTGCAGAAGAATATGCCATATTTATACCATTTCCATAGTTGAATGAATGAAAAAATGTATCTGAAATGGAATTTTCTGTGTCTAAAAGTCTAATGGCTAGCAACAGAATTGTAAACTATAAATGAAATGCTGATCCATTTATATTAACAGAGATACAATATCTACTTGCAATATTTCTAGCAATAGTATGCTAAGCTAATTTATAAGACAATTGGACAAGGAATCTATTGTTTTGAAATCACATAAAAAGCAATAATAAAAGAAAATAATAAAATATTTAAAGTGCATACAAGGAAAAAAAGTCCATAAACCACACAGTTAACATTAAAAAATCATTCAGTACCATTTGAAATTTATCTATTTGAATATGCTGTATTTAATTAATTGTAAGCACTGAAAATTGCTGAAGCTTAAAAATATTATTCAGTCCAGAACATAATAGTATAATATTTTTTCTATGAGATAAAAACATTATAAATTCTAAATAATAAAACTCCAGGAAATGGAGAGGATTACGACAAAACAGTAGTAAGTTATCAACATGCAAAAATATGAGAGATGCAAATAGTCTATAATCATACAGATATCAAGAGGAGTTCCATAGTAAAGTTTGTGCAATAATTTAAACCTGAAGACGCATTAAAATAATTTTTAAAATTTGCATTTGCTGAATTCCATCTGCAAGTCCAGCAGAATGAATCTCCATGGGATAGGATTTTTTTTCCCTTTCATCCACCACTAATGTTTTTACTATGACTCTGTGCCACTGAGCTGCTGCTCTGCTTTCCTGACATGTCCAGCTGGATAGATACACATGAAGCAGACCTCTTGCCCACTGAACTGAGATTTCAGCCAGAAGTCACATGGACATTTTCCTAATGAATGCAGAAGGGCTTGTCCTCAGTTAGTCAGAGCATGGTGCAAATAACACCAAGGTTGTGGGCTCGATCCCAGTGTGGGCCATTCATCTAAGAGCTGGGTGATGAGTTGATGATCCTGGTGGGTTCCTTCCAAATGAGAGTATCCTGTGATTGTGGCTGTGTGATATCTGAGCTGTGGGCGCCCGTTTTCTCTGCTTGGCACTGGGAGCCCTGAGAGGATGGCGATGGAGAAGGGAAGGTTGTGTGGATGAAGGGCCGGCGCAGAGCTGCAGTACTCCAGCAATCCAAGGGGTGGCATAGGGAGGTTAGAGAAGGGAACATGCACTTAAAATCCATTTTTATAAAAATGGGGATTTGTCAAGGACTGGGAGACTTGGAAGGACTATCAGGAGTGAGGATGGCTTTCAGCCTTGGAGGACAGCCTTGTGTGGGGAGAAAGGAAGCCTGACAGCGGGAGCTGGCTCTGTGCTCAGGGGCAGAGAGAGAACAGCCCGACTCTGCTGAGCAAAAGCACCATAAGGACACACTGGCAGATTCCTCTGCTCCATGGGCTCAGCTGGCTCCCCCAGAGCTTGGCTCTGCACCGCTGTGTGCAGTGTCCGAGTGGGCAGGGCTTTAGCAGCCCAGCCCCGAGCAGAGGGGCTGCTGCCTGGACAGGGAGAGCAGGAGGCCTGGGGCACCCATCACTCCTGCTTCTTCAGCGCCTCAGCAGCCTGTGCTTGTGGCTGCAGGCTGCTGTGCTGTGCCCACAGGGACAGTGCAGGCTGTGCTGCTCCCCACACAGACAGTGCAGGCTGTGCTGCTCCCCACAGGGACAGTGCAGGATGTGCTGCACCCACAGGGACAGTGCAGGCTGTGCTGCTCCCCACAGGGACAGTGCAGGCTGTGCTGCTCCCCACAGAGACAGTGCAGGATGTGCTGTACCCCACAGGGACAGTGCAGGATGTGCTGCACCCACAGGGACAGTGCAGGATGTGCTGTGCCCACAGAGACAGTGCAGGATGTGCTGCACCCACAGGGACAGTGCAGGATGTGCTGTACCCCACAGGGACAGTGCAGGATGTGCTGCACCCACAGGGACAGTGCAGGCTGTGCTGCACCCACAGGGACAGTGCAGGATGTGCTGTGCCCACAGAGACAGTGCAGGATGTGCTGCTCCCCACAGGGACAGTGCAGGCTGTGCTGCACCCACAGGGACAGTGCAGGATGTGCTGTATCCCACAGGGACAGTGCAGGCTGTGCTGTGCCCACAGGGACAGTGCAGGATGTACTGTACCCCACAGGGACAGTGCAGGCTGTGCTGCACCCACAGGGACAGAGCAGGATGTGCTGCTCCCCACAGGGACAGTTCAGGATGTGCTGTATCCCACAGGGACAGAGCAGGATGTGCTGCACCCACAGGGACAGATCACGATGTGCTGCACCCACAGGTACAGTGCAGGCTGTGCTGTATCCCACACAGACAGTGCAGGATGTGCTGTATCCCACACAGACAGTGCAGGATGTGCTGTGCCCACAGGGACAGTGCAGGATGTGCTGCACCCACAGGGACAGTGCAGGCTGTGCTGTATCCCACACAGACAGTGCAGGATGTGCTGCACCCACAGGGACAGTGCAGGATGTGCTGTGCCCACAGGGACAGTGCAGGATGTGCTGCACCCACAGAGACAGTGCAGGCTGTGCTGCTCCCCACAGGGACAGTGCAGGCTGTGCTGTATCCCACAGGGACAGTGCAGGATGTGCTGCACATCACAGGGACAGTGCAGGATGTGCTGCACCCACAGGGACAGTGCAGGATGTGCTGCACATCACAGGGACAGAGCAGAATGTGCTGTGCCCACAGGGACAGTGCAGGCTGACTGGGCTCGGTGTGTGCTGGCAGGAACCCCAAAGCACAGTCCCTGTCCTGGGCATGGTGCCCCAGCCCTGCCATGGCAGGGGCCAACACTGCTGGGGTCACTCGCCTTGTCCCCACATCTCCTCCTCCTGTAGGGTTTCCCAGTATGAGAATAGCTCTGTCCAGCTGCTGAATTGGGGATGAGAAGGAATGTTTCAGAAACACAAGATGATCAGTGCAATAACCTGAGTAATTGACAGCACGCTCTCTATTTTTATTTCCCCAATGTGATTCGCTGTTACAGGAGCAGCCTTTCAAGGAGAAAGACTGAAATACTGTTCTTGCTGTTGTTACAAGGGCTACTTGCTTAAATTTTTTTTTTGTCATAATTAAGCTTGTCAGGTCCACATCTGGATTTTCAGGCCAATACTTGATTCTTTCAGATTCCTTTGGTCAAGGAAACTGCAAAGCCATTAAGTGAAATAAATTAATTCAGCCTATCACCAATGCCTGACTACATGCTCCAGGAGGCACCTTAAATCCCAACATTTCCCTAATATTTTCACAATAACAGTCGATTTTTTGTTCATACTTCCATCTCAAAGCATTCCTGGAGCAAAATGCACAGCAGTGGTTGCAAAGCTGAGTCCTGCAATAGCATGTGAAGGATGGTACTGAGATGTTTTTACACTTTTTAACTTTCAGAGAAAGATGAGAGGAAAAATACTTAAGGTTCTTTTACATTCCCCTGGAGGGCTTTCTACCTCACCTTGGCACAGAGGACCAAAGATAACCTGAACTCCTCTGATTCAGTGGAAACCAATCATTCCCATTATTTTTTGTCCTTGGCAGAACTGGGGTCTCCCTTTTGCTCAAGTCTTCTAACTCTTAAGAGATCCTCTTACTGCCATTCCCTGAGATTTTTCCCTCAGTCTCTAGAACAGTTTAGCTCCATTTCCATTCTCCTTGCTGGGGTTTCTTTAAAGATATAAAATGGTATCTCTAAATTCCCAGGGTAAGTATTAGTGCCTTTGCTGAGAAAAGCTGGTTTTTATTGGCCAGTTAGCAATCACTCACAGTTGAGATTTTTTTCCCCATTGCTATCTGTTTGTCATTGTTTCAGTATCTTGCAATCTTCACAATCTTAGATTGTGTGTTGGATGTGTAAAATGTCACTGATTCATTTTAATTATTGTCCACCCCACAAATGAGCCTCTTTAAGAGATACATTGTTTTGCAGGTAGAACTGAAATTATGTGTATAAAGCCTCCATGTTTGTGATCACACAGCCTCAAGAGATCAAATTTTTGTCATTACCCTCATCAGTTTTAATGTTTCTTATGAAACACCAGGTCCTACAAATCTGAGAAGATGAGACTCTGAGAAATTCTGGAATTTTAAAAAAACTGAAATATTTATTGTGATATAGGAAGCTAAAAAATTACACTGTAAAGCCTCAAAACAAACCTTTTAAGAGAGAGATCCCAAGGAAGTGGAATGAAAAAGTATAGAGCAAAGATGGTGCTAATCTTGCCATTTGTAAAGACTTGCATGACTTCTAAATACTTGGAGTCACTAAGCTCATCTCAGGAATGAAATATGGTGGTGAGTGCACAAAAAAAGGAGAAGAAAAGCTGTCTGGAAACTGTCTGCTATGGTTCACTTCGTGGTACTTTGCGTTTTATTTTACACAGAAGTTCTTCCTTTCTTTTCCTCTCTTATTAATTTTTGTGGTCAGTGGTGTATGGCTCAATCTGCAAGAAATTGGCTTCTTGTGTCACTAACAAGACACTCTGAGTCCTTTTTGGGTTGTCTCTCAGTCATGCCATTTCTAGGATGAAAACTCAGCAAACAGCACCGAGGAACACACTCTGAGACAGGAGGTCTGAGCACAGCTCCAGGCAGAAAGACCTCACGGTACATTCAAAGCCAGTGCTTGGCCAGTGGGTTTTGCAGAAAAGAACATACAGGGATTGCTCCTCTCCTGCTGTTTCCAATGACAAAACAGTCATGCTATCCTTTCCAATGATTCCTCACTAAAATAAGACATCTGTCAGCTGGATGAAGCCAGGCTTGTTTTTAAAACCTGTACAAATAGTACATAGACTCATGGCTTCACACTGAAAGAGAGCAGGTTTAGATTAGATATTAGGAAGAAATTCTTTACTCAGGGAATGCTGAAGCACTGGCACAGATTGTGCAGAGAAACTGTGGGTACCTCATTCTTGGAAGTCTCCAGGGTCAGGTTGGATAGGGCTTTGGTCAACCTGTTCTAGTGAAAGGTGTCCCTGACCTGTGGCAGAGGGGTTAGGATTAGGTGATCTTTAAGGTTCCTTTAATTTTGCATTGATCAATTTCTCAGCCTTTGCAATGTCTATCACTTTTGTTTAAATAATCTTAATTAGAATTTATTTCCTCTCCAGTCCATTTTCTTTAGCACCCTGTGCTGTGATAACTGATGAAACATGCTTTCAAATCTTGAGACTAGAGAGGAAGAAGAAGCAAATTAATTCTGTGGGAAAACTTTTTTTAATGCAATACTAGAAAGGATGATACTTATGACAAATCAGCTACCTGAGGTGTTGTAAAAGAATGCAAGAACAATATCCAAAGGCTTAACAAAAAGTTATTTGAGGTTTAGATGAAGAATTACCGCTTGGAAAACTAAAATATCTTCATTGTAGGAATCCAGCAACACTGGTCTTGTTTCGGAAACCCATTTAGTATTTGCATTAATTTCTAATAGTAACAGAGGGTTTTTTCCTTTTTTCTTAAGATGTAAAGTAAAGCCAGCTCAAATGAACTTCAAAAATATATTAGTGAAGTTTTATGGTAAACTCTAAATTTATAAATAATGTAGCTAACTTGCATAAAAGATAAATTAGGTCCATCTTAGCATTTAAGAGAATTTCTGTTATGAACATAATGTTTAAAAGCAAAAAGCATTGGAAAAAGCAGTGCATATTTCAAGCTAATACTCTTAGAATATTTTCAAATGTTTCAGGCCATTAGATGCATATAATATGTGAAATGAGATGATGAACCTTGCAAAGTGCCTCTCTATATACTGCCATAGAACGGACCTAAATAAATTGCCAATAGATACAGAATGCAAATGGAAGAAAATACTGATAAAGACAAAACCATGCATGTCAACAACACCGTTCAAACTGGTATACTTAATTAAAAAAGTGAAGTCAATTAAAATCAAAACAACAGTGTAGCATGTACAAATGCTGGAATAATCATTAGGCCTTGCTGAATAATGAAGGGGTAAAGAATTTTTTTCAAGTGAAACAGCAGGGGTGATACATTACACAAAGCAACAATCTACAACAATATGACAATTGAATTACTTCAGCCCCATTAAGCAGGTGCAGAAGAATAATTAACATGAATTTCTTCAATGGAAAAGAAAAAAGCCATAAACTTTTGTCTAATACAAACTGCTATTTTTTCCCTCCAAAATGATGAGAAAATATGTCAATGAGCAGATGGATTAAAATGAAACCATTATGCTTATCCTCTATGTGAGTCCCTTTAATTGTATAAAAAATACGTACAGAGTATACTTTCTCTGTCTGACAGTGTTAAAACAGATCACCATGGTTCACATAAGCTTTCTTGGTCTTCTGCTGAGGCATAAGCATCAATTGCTAATTTTAAAAATATAGTATAAAAGGCAAGAGTTTTTGAATTTTCAAACACATGTATTCAGTCAGCCTTCAGGTCTCATTCAATATCTGCTTTTCCCTTTCAAACTTAAAATAAACATGTGACCTCCAATTTCAATCTGAGCAACAACTGTTCCATGATATGACAAGAAGGAGTGAACAAATTTTATAAAATATTATGAACTGTTGTTTCTTAATCTGCAGATTCATCCAGTGTTTTTCCCTTTGGAGTCCTACTAAAATAGTTCTATTTAGTTCTTTTGAAAGTGACTGATTTGGAGACAGACAGCCATGCAATTTACTCAGGGACATCTCATTTTTTTTCCTTTATAATCAAAGAAATGGGTAAACTCTACCAGTGGTCATAGAAATATTTTAATTAAAGATGCAGACAAATATATCAAGTGATCCAGTTAGCATCAAGTTAGCAAGGAGCTGCTTCTCTGAAGCCAGAGAGACTGTGGAAGGATTAATGATGATTTTATCAGCCAAGGTTGTGTGCTCTGGCAGCTTTAACTAAGCCATTTCACCTTGCTTATGCAATTGTCTGTGAGGAGCTGAAGACCCCTGGGTCTTCAAACAGTGTGTCTTGTCCACAGCATCTCCTCCCATCCCCTTTGCCCAAGTCTTTACACAGCTGGTGGGCTGCTGGGGCTGCCCTCCATCCTGAACACACCTATAACCCACTGTTCTTTGTCCAAGTCTCCCATGAAACTGCATTATGGCTCATCTGAAGAGCTGTACTTTCCCCCTCCTCTACTACTTGATGAGATCTATTACCACAGTATAGTTTTGCTGTATTAGCCTAGAGATTCATATGTGTCCATTCCTGTGAGTTGAGTTGTTGGGATCAAGTGTTGCTAAAAACAAATTTCCAGTTTGAGTAGGAATAAGAAACTACCACCTCTCAGTTAAATGGGATTAATTTTCCTTTGAGAGCTGGGAGTCCCATAAGTATTTGAGGCTGCTGTATGTACTAGTCACATAGATTTTCCTCATGTGTTTTTTTTTTCCTTTTTTTAAGTAAAAACTTTCTAATTTCAATCATCTATAATTTTTCTAAAAACACCAAAGACTAGAGTTGCTTCTTTTGAAAAAAGGAGTGATGTTTTGGGACAAAAATAAATTTTAGAAATGGAATGAAAACACAGTAGTTACCAACATGTAAGCAGATGTTTGGTACTTTTTTCTGGTTTGATCAGTTCTGCTGCAATTTGAATCAGGAGGTCTTTAAACTACTGATTTCTGGAACCATGAATGCTAATTTTGTAGATATTCTGTGTGTAGTGCTGATTCTCTAAATTTCCATGGTGATATACCTCTGTTTTATCCCTCTACATCTTATGACAGACTCATATCAAGAGTGTCTGTTTGCTTCAGTGACCTCTAATGTTCTAAGACACTGCTGATGGCATTTTTCCATTTAAATGTTGATGCACTTGCAGATACCTCTTATTTTGATCCCATACCCTCAAGTTATAAAAGCCATGCTGACAGCCTGGCAGAAACTATGGAGAAACCACAAACAGGGAATTGACTGATTCTGCTACAGTGACTGACCTGGGAATGCCAGCATGGACAAGGATCGGTTAAAGCAGCTGCTGCAGAGATAAAACCCCTGTGATAGTTTACAATTTTAAGAACATATACAAAGAGTAAGTAGCATTGTAAGTCCTGCAACTACTCTGCAAGACCACAGCCACAACATGGATAGCACTAAAACCTCCCACTCCAGAGAAGATGAAAGAGCCAAGAGGAGCCAACACCCCTCTCTGCATGAACTCTGAAGAAGCCTACAAAGGACAGAAGCTGCAAATCCATGCAGCTGCCCAGCCTGCTGGAGAAAGAGAGGGAGAGACATGGCTGACAGCATTTTGTGCTGCACTACAGAAACAGTGGGCTATGCAAGTGTCATGCCCTTTTGCTCAAGGTAGTAAATGGCTGATGCTGTTTTGGTCCTATGTGGCTTATTTAGTGTGCCTTAGCGTCCTTGTCTTTTATCACTGCTCCACCTTCAAAGAGGATCCATGCAATTGGAAGTCAATTTTATGTGGACTGTTTTTCTAAAATGGAATTTTTAGAAATTTCTATTTTGTAGCTTCTGGCAAAACCATTTTTTTCTCTGTCCTTCCTTTAGGCTGTTGTATTACCCTTCCAGATAACTGAGTAAACCCATTGCTCCCCAGCTCAAGGTAATAGTAGACATCTGCCTGGACACAAGCACCAGGCACTAACTCTTGCTGCTAAAGAACACAAGAATTGTTAAGGGGAAAAATATTTATAAGCTCAGCCAAGTGAAGGGAGATGTTGTGGTGTGGTTGCCATGGTGATTAGACTCACTATGATGACCATTTCTTACATGTCTCAGCTGCTTCATCCAGTGCAAATATCCTCCAGCCAGGAATATAGTCTTACTGGAGAAGTCCCTGGGTCAGCAAAAGTTAAAATATTGGACTAGAGAAGGGTCATCTCTAGAGGAGAGAAGAAGGTAGACAAGGTAGCTAAAAGATATAATAGACATGTAAACAAAAAATGATTGCAGGAGTTGACACAAAAGTAGGCAATTCTAGAGAGGGCTGTTTCATTCACAGACCTCGCTCTGCATCTCAGTTATAACCTTATCAAGCCATGCAACTTGTTGAAAAGGATTTGGTCTGGCAGCACCATCACACTGTTCCAAGTTCCTGCTAGAGTCCTCACTCTGCATTCCAGCCCAGTGGGAGCTCACCTTTGTTTTCATCAGGAAAGACAAGAGATCCTTCTGACAGTTTTCTGTCCCTTGAATCACTGATTTACTATATAAATATGGTGCATATCTATTTATTATCAGACCTGAGCAAGTATCCATGGATTATTCTAGGGCTCCTACTTTTACTAGGGTTCAGGCATTGTAGTTTTTCCATTCAATTCCAACCAGAATACATTATGCTGTTGGTGATGTGCCACAGAAAAGGCCTGTCCTGCCTTTTGTCAGTGATGATTATTGAGTTAGTTAATGGAAAGTTACATGTTCCAGGCTACAAAAAAGAAGCCCATGAGAAGAGATTTGCTAATCCAACCTTTGAATCTTGCCTTTTCAAAAACTTACATGCCTACCTGAGCACTCTGGGGGCTTTCACTGAGCAAAGGAACAGTGGCCCAAGAACACTTTTATTTAAAACCAAGTGGAAGATTAGGGTGTTTTGATTTGAGGCTCCCTCCTTCCTTCCCACATCTACAATAAAAAGAACAAGCAATAAAAAGAATTAGCCAGTGCTTCCTTCTGTCTCCAGTTTTCTTTGTTTGCAATGTCCATGCAATCACTTAAAATTTACAGGAACAGAGTAAGAGGCCCATAATCTTGTAGCCTGAGGAGGCAAAACTGATGGAGGAGATCTCCTTAATGCATTTTTCCCTATGACCAATTTAATGTTGAATATGTGAATGATTTGGTGTGACTCTCACTTCTTCATAGACTCTGTCCTCTGAAATAGCTGTCATGATCACTAGATTAGAAAGTAATACTTGCTGGCTTATTTTCCAGATTTATTTATGGTTTTCTAAGAGTAAAAATTATGAAGGTATCTTTCCCATGATCCTGCTCTGGGGGTGCAGCTTCTGAGGTGGATGGGTTTGAGTCCCATTTAATAAAGAAGGGAATTGAATATTGGATACACATCTCATTTCCAACCTTTGCTAGATGAACCCTCTGAGAATAGCTTGATTATTGTGATGAAGGAGAACCAGCACCTGAGCAGGAGATAATACTTCTCTGTGGTGCTATTTTAGTTGGTTTCATTTGGGAATTCTCTGTCAGGAGCCAGAATGAAAAATGGAACTCCATATAAATCAAATGGACACACATTAAGCCTACTTCAGTGTTAGTGCCCCCTGTGCCAAATATTTGAATACAACTGCTTTTTGTCAGACAATATTAGACTGACACATACAGTCTGTATTTGTCTCATCAGAAGTAAATTCTAATTGTAATAAATGTGCAAACTCATAGCCATGGTAGATATTTTTTGCCTTAATCATATGAGGGAACACATGATGTTATTTGTAATGATAACCTAAGCATCAAACTCAGGAGATGAACTACATTCATGTTATCTGTGAGCACCATGTCCTTGCTCCCCCCTTTCCCACCCTCAATTTATTTGGAGAATAATAAACAGGCTTTTAAAAACACAGGCTTTAAAAAATCTCCTGAATATTTATTCCCATTAAAAGTAGATGCTTTTTTCTTTCTATGAATATTTTTTCAAATAACAATGCTTTCAGCTGGTTTGCTTATAATAAAGGCTGCAAACATAACTAAAATAATTGGCAGCTTTTATTCACAAGAGAGCTTTCTCTGGAAGGGAAAGAAACAGTTTGGTGAATCCTCTTTCTTGCTTACCCCCAGCAGTTATCACTGCACATAAAGAGGTTGGATGAGCCCCGAAGGAAGTTGGAATGTTTGTCCCTGTGCGAGCACGTTACAAACGCCAAGTTAGTGTGACTAATGGATAAGACAGAAAGTAAAGCTGGTGATCTAAGATGAATAGAAGCATTAGAGGGAAAACCAGGAATGCAAATCTCACTTTGTTAGAAACACAGACCTTATTTCTGCTCCAGAGTTTTGTTTCATCAACTCTTATAGCTCATGGGCTCCTTCACCATACAGAGCGACTGTAAATCCTGCGAAAACTGGGAGAGGTAGAGCCTGGAGAAGCTGATGTTTGTATTCAACATTGCTTGATGGAAGCTGCTAAGTGATACTGAAAATGCTGGCAGGAATCCCAGAGTTCGGAGGGAATTTCCATGTGCTGACTCAGACATGAATTTAAGCTTGCTGGAGTGCTACACCTGATCCTACTGAGGATTATACAATCTGGAAGCAAGACTGAATTTGAAGTGAACTATTGAAATTCCTACCAGCACATCTAGAAGACACAAAAAAAAGGAAGAGCTGGGGATGCAAACACATAGTATATAGCTCCCTAGCATGTAAAGCACTCTCTAAGGAAAAATTAGAAAGACACTGAACACTAACATCCGGGAACAGGGGCAGAAAAATTCTTACCCTCCCACACTGACAAAACAGATTAACAGCTCTTTAATCAGCCACAGAGAATCAGCTGTGATCAAACTATGTTGCTGCTGGAAATACCTTAAATTCTGAAGCCAGTACTGGGTGCCTTAAGTCTTGCCATTTCCTGAACTTGTCTTCTATGCTACTTTAAGCAAAATAAACTTCTCTACTTACGTGCCAATATGGAATTTAAAGCTTTAAAAGCTTTATAAGCTTATTAGATAGACCAGTTCAAAATCACTGATGAGAAATCATTTTTCTAACAATGCTAGTGAAAATAGAAACTCTGGATTTCAGGCTAGATGTAATAGTAAGATGGCTTTGAGAAAGAGAATGCCATGCAGGGCCAATCCAACTCCTGTGAGAGCAATTTATTTGAGTTGCAGGGCAATAGTGGAAGAGACCCTTTGTTAACTAATGGTTATGTATTCCTATGGGAAACTTGCAGACAAATTCTCCCAAACCTGTTTTTACTATTTCCCTTCTCATTGTCAAGAAAGAGCTGCTTGCTGGTCATAGCTTTATTATGCAGTAATGCTTTAAAACACTTTAACATCTCTGTTGGTATGGGAAACATCATCTCAGTCTTTCCAAAATCTTTGAAAACTTATCAGAAACCACAAGATCTATTTTTCAGACTCTGGTTGGTACTGTTCATGTCTAGAGCTAATAAAACAATTCAGAAAAATTCATTTGATAAACTACATCTGTGTCTGCTGTGGCTCATGAAATGCATCATGGCTTTCTCAAATTTCTTGTTGATTTGAAATTTTTGTGAAAAACACCTTACACAGAGTTCTTAATGTTTCAATCATTTCTCAGCAATCTATTGCAAACTCTCAGTGTTTCAGCATCAAGCTTATGATTGGATGTAAACCAGGAAGATTGCTGAGACTGATTAGAACATCTTCCCAGTCTAACCCTTGAAATTACAAACTGGAAATATTTGTGACTGTACAGGGTTTCCTGTTTTTTTTCCCCCCTTTTTCTTCTTCAAATAAGACTGAGGGAGTTTAATAAGCAATTGATTATGGACATGTTTGGATAAAAGCATGTAGTTCTCATGGGCAAGATTTTCAGAAGGAAAATAAAGTATTAATCTGTTGTCAAAATTCCCTTTGGACACAGTGGCAGTGGGATTTTAAACACTGCTAAGTACATTCCAGAACCAATAAATTTATTTAGGAAGAGGAAAAATGATTTAACAAGTGGCAGTGACTTTAAAAAAAATCTTTGGAAAGTGCTATTGTATGCCCTGCACACTGAAAAAGGCAAAAATCTATTTTTATCTGATATTGCACTTATTTTACACATAATAATAGCTAGTTTAAAAACAAAAGGAAACTGCATTAAAATACATAGCTTTTTGTAATTTATTTATATATAGCTTTTTGTCATTTATTTATTTCAACTTCTGTGCCCCTTAGCTTCTGTGCCACTTTATTTTCATTGAGCTGCTAAAATTTTATTAAGGTTTCTTTTTACTTGGTGCTAAAATATTTGTGTTGACATAATTAGATCTTATCGTCATGGAATAACATTTATTCAGTTGAATATTCAGCATTTATTTAGTATATTAGTCCTTTTTCATTAACAAATTCTAACTTACAGCTCTTCTCCTCCAGTAACAGAAAGCAGAGTTCATGAAATTTGCAGGGCATTTTCTGTGAATGAAATTCACCAAAAATAATAGATTTTTTTGTTGGAAACTGTATGCTCTTAGGGGAAAGGAATTTTCCAATTTTGGTTGGTAGCCATGGATTTTTTGCTTATAAGCAAGAACATTTTTGGTGTTAGTTAAAATTCACAACAGAATTTCTTCCTAGAAATAGAGCCACATTGCATTATTTTTGAACAAGGCTGTGGCTATGTTCCAGCAGGTTCATACAACTTCTAGCAATGACATCAGGCTTGTGTGCTAAACACAATATTCCAGGGGATAAACAGTCCTGTGTGCATGTCGTGCTGGTGTGAGCCACGAGGATCTGCTCCATCATGAACAGAATGAAAAAAAGCATTTCTGCAAAATACTTCCAAAAATTACTTCTGTATGAAGCAGTGCTTACTCATGAGTCACCTCCTCGTGTGGTGTAGGCGACCTACTGTAACAAGCCAGCTTGTACCCAGACCCTTTTTTAGTTCTCTCACCTCCTTTCAGTCTGTCTAATGGCATTCATGAGAAAGATGTGCCCCTGTGTGTGTCAGGAAAGGAAAGCAGCAGCTCATATCGACTGAGTGGGGATTTGTGGATTTGAGGAGATGGAGGAGACAATATTTGTATGGATATAAAGGAAGAATTCAGACTCCAGCAGGCAACTTGTGTAGGTTCTGGTGTAGGTTTGTTTAGATTAACAAGGGTCTCTGATTTTTGGCTCAGAGAATTACCTCTTTAAAGATCTGTAAAAGGAAAAAAGAGAAACTATGATAAAGAATAAGCTTATGGTTTAACAAAGTACAAATTGCAGTGTGAAAACTACTTTATTCTTCTAAGATGAACAAAACCTTAAAATTAATTGGAAAGGTAAAAAAACAATAGTAGAGGCAACATAGCTTAACTGAGCTGTGAGGTTGTGGAAGGGTACATGCATAGAGTATTTTTTCAGGCAGATTTGATCTCACCCTTTTCTGAGCCAACTGCAAAACCCAAATCTCTATTGGCAGACACATAGCTGTAGTCCTCACAACACTCATTCTAAACTAATAAGCCTGGCAGAGAGAGAGTATATTAGCTCATTCTTAGTTCCAGCAGCTACCCAGAAGGCATTACAACACACTTGAGATATATCTCATACAAACTAGTGATATGCCCTCACTGCACAGAAGTGACTGCAGTGAGCTGTAGGGACAGCTCAGAGTGAGGTATTATACCTTACATCCCAGGCAGACTGCTGCTGAGTCAAAGCTGGTTTGGCTGTAACCCCTGTGGCTGAACCTCTGGAAAGAGCCCAGTTTCTTCCAAAAACAATAATAATAAATAAAATCAGTATTCTCAGGGCAGCATGTGTGTTTCCAGTTTGTGAGATCAACAAACCTTATTTTAGCCTCAGGTACCTCTGAACATTTCTTGAGTGTAGAATCTGTGTAATATAACTTTTAAGAAGTACAGTCTGCTAAGTCAGGAAAAAATCTCTGTAGGGGTGGGATAAATTAGGAGAAACTATAACATATTGTCAGGAAAAGAAATGGCCACTTTTTTATCCCTAGCATTAAGCTAAAGAAGCACACCTTAGAAAAAAATAAGCTTTTTTTTTTTCTAGACTCCAGGTAACATATCTGGAGCTGTCAGCTGAATTCAGGGCAGAGCTCAAGATTACTGACTGGAAAACAGGGCCATCAGTACTTTGCTTAGTGTTTGCAGAGATAGGAGCTGCAGCTGCTCAGGTGGGAGACAATCTCTGCTGGGAGCCTGTGCAGCCAACAAGACCAACAACATCTGGGGCTGGGTCTAGAGCAGCATGGCCAGTACATCAAGGGGTGTGATCATTCCCCTTTTTGCAGCACTTCTTAGAGAGCAGCTGGAGTCTTGCATTCATTTTCAGACCCCAGTACAAGAGTGGAAAAAATTGAGTGGAGGCACATCAAGATGGGCAGGGTCTGGGGCAAGTGCCCTCCAGAGTAGAGGCTGAGGAACCTGGGCTTGTTTGTCCTTGAGAAGGGAAAGCTCTGGGGGGCCTAAAGCAGGACCTTCTAGGACCATGAGGAGGACTCCAAGAAGAGAGATCCATAGCAGTGTGTGGCAGGAGGAACAATGGCAGTGAGCATAAATTGAAATAAGAGGAGTGGGAACAGCCACAAATGGAAGAGGCAGTCTATGGGCTCATGCAGTCTCTGCATTTGGAGGTTTGCTGCAGCCAACTGTATAAAGTTGTGAGCTATGGGATCTGGTCTCATAGCTGAGCCTGCTCTGACTAGAAAGTTGAGCTAAAGACCTCCAGAGATCCCTGCCAGTCTCAATTATTCTGTGATCCTATTTTTCCAATGGTTTCTTTAGGAGGCACATTCAGTTTTTTTCACCAAAGCACATCCATGCCTCAGACTGCTCATAAAGGCTCTCCTAAAGGCAGCAACTGTAAGCAAACATATTTTGATCAAAATATTAGCCAAAAAAATTTGGCTGTTTCATTCAGGGTTTACTGTGAGGTAACACTAGATGTTGGCATGAGTTTCACATGGAAAATCATGCATGTGAAAATTCCTATCACAGCAGATGTCTTTTTTTCCCAGTCCTTTGTCACTGCTTAGTTCTCCAAGTGCATTTTCCTTCTCTTACCGGATTTTTTCCTTTGTTCTCAAGCTCCCTTATATATGGATTTAACTTCTTTTACTGAAATTCTTTGTAGTAGACTGATTCAAAAATTCACAAAAGGGCAGGAACTGGAGGGATTTCCAAACACCATCTGATCTCCAGCAACAGATTACATACTCTTAGCCCATTGCAAACTTTTCAAGAAGCCTATTAGCTTATGTTTCTTACATTTATGGGGAAACTGAAGTCTTGTTTCACCCTTCCAATGAACAAGAGAGTGTGCACTGGTGTTCAACACATAAGCAGTAAAGATTTAGGGCAAAACTTCTTGTTTTGTGTTTCTGGACTCTTCCTTTTGGATAAATTTAGAGCACCTCCAAAAAGGCAAATATGATATATATTCAATTGGGCATAAAGAAAGAAAACTCCTCCTGATATTAGTGTCTTCCTTGGTAAGGACAGTTGATAGAATCACTCTTATTAATTGTAATATTTATATACTTACAATGTCTCTAACTTCATTTATCATGACATGCTACTTTATGCCTAATACTCTCATGTGTATTGTACAACATCAGAATAAGCTGGGTGTCAAATCTTTGAATATTCCATGTACAAGCTGTTTTGAACATTCAATTGTGTTAAAACTGTGAATAATTAAAAAACAAAAAGATTAGGTGGACCTGAAGCAGTGAGGGGGGAGCTGACTTAAGAAATGTTATGAGAAGCTGACTATAGAATGGTACCCTATTTTAAAAAAGTTAAAGTCAGTAACCTCTCACAATATATCACTGAAAGAAAACCCCCAGATGCTTCACCTGGGCATCCTTCTTTCCTTAAGTCACATTTTTTCTTGTACTGTCTAAGATATAGTTAAGTAAGAAGAGCTTAGCATTAGGATGTCACCTGGGCTGCAGCTTAATACTTGATAGCATTGCTTGCATGTAATCATGTCAATAGTTTGAATATGTGGTCATAAGGTTGAAGCTGCAATGTGGTGCTACTTCTGGATCAGTCCTTGTTTGAGCACTGTTGACAGAAAGAACTCAAGAAGGCAACAAAGCAGATGGGAATTCCCTAAGTGAAAGGGAATACATGAGAAAGAGTCAAAGCAATCAACATTAATTACTTTTACTCTCAATCAGTGATAAATTTAGCCATTACCAGCAGCTGGGAGAGTTTTCCTAACTCCTTACTTTTAAAGCTCCCAGTTTATAGCAACTTATGGGCTGTTTTAACCTGTGACAGCCTGATTTTCTTTGGCTTCTACTGAGCCCTCCCCACTGATTAGCTTATGCAGATCTTCAGTGGTCTCACACACATACATACATAGTGTTCTCAAAAGTTTAATTATTCCCAGTTGTGAAAGGCTAAGCAGTCCAACTTGGAGATGTTGATGTCAAGATGCTGAAAATGTCAAGATGAACTAAACCCAGATGATTCAAGACTTGTTGTGTGTTTAGCTGACACTACTCTGTTTGCAAGGAACCACTCTATGGCAAAGATACCCGAGTACATCATCTGAGCACTTCTCAGCTGGTCAGTTTGAAACCAGGGCGACTCCCACATGCTTTAACTACATCCCTCAGTAGGTCAGTGCTTAACAGATCTACATCTTTCCTCCTCTGTCTGCAGTCAGTCAGGGTTTGTCTTCGTCTAAAGGTCTAGTCATGAGATCTGAGATGTTGAGTGGACAAACCAGGAGGTGGAGGTAGCAAAGGAATGGTCATCTGGGCTCTGTACAGGAGTTTTGCAAAGTCATCCTTACAGAAAACAAAGAGTAAGGAGGGTAGGAAGACTCTTCCTGACACTAGACTAAAAGTTCTTTGTTAGGGTATTTTAAATTAGACAGACTTAGTCAAACAGAGACTTATCTCACATAAATATTCAAAATGAGAAAAGAGATGTTGTGTTGTGCTGCCTTCAGACTGATGGAGCAGTAAGGTATTCAGTGAAGTAAGTCTTAGAGTACCAAACAAACAGGAAGGTACCTGAGAAAGCCACGGATCAGAGGTTTGATTGTTGGAGGATCTGTCTTTCAAGCTGCTTATTTGTGCTAAAAATTGGTTTGAGCGCTTCAAATTGCAAGTGCCCAATCTGCACAAAGTGGAAGTAATATGCTGACGAAGTCCTGTGCAGGCAGCAATCAACATTATCCTGGATGAGCTACAATATTGCTAAGATGTTTTAAGGAGGACCTGCCAGAGAAGCATTACAGTAATTAACCCTGATTGTCAAAATGTTGGGCAGGCCTGAGTCTCAGAAGCTGAAGCATTCAGATAAATAAATAAATAATTACCTGATGTGCATCACTGCTTAGGGATGACAAGTATGAAACCAGCATCCTGAGTCCATAAAGATAATAGCTTGCTCACAGTTGATGTGAATGGATGACAACAGAAACCTTTAGAGGTGATTTGCAAAGGCAAAATTAAAAAAAAAAAAAAAAAAAAAAAAAAAAAAAGGTTGTACCATTTTCAGGTTTTTTTTGTGATGGCTATAGAAGGCTTGAAAGTCTCTACCCCTCCTCACATTTCACATCTTATCTGATCTGTTTTCCTGGATGATTCTACAACAAAGTAGAGAGAAAGTATAATTATGATACCGCATCACACCATGAAAATAATACTGAGTTAGGAGAGAAAAGGACAATTAATTTTATTTTTTAATTAAAACCACTGAGCTCTTTGTGTTTTTTAAAATTAATATTTCTGGGAGCAGCTAGTTAATTTCAAGCTGCTTTCTAAGATGTTTTACTTCTATCTCCCCCAACATTCAGTACTTCAAGTTCTACAAACAAATGCAGAAAAAAATGCTAATCCATTTCTTTGTGTACTTCAAAGATATCTCCCAGGAAATAAAATGAAACCTGATATTACCAGTATGTTTAGTCAAAAAAAAAAACAAAAACAAAAAAAAAAACCAAAAAAAAAAGAGAGTATAAAATAAGTGTGAAGCTGCCACTCTGTTTTGTCACACAGCAAAACAAGGAATGATGGTAAGTGACATAATGCCTTTCTCTCTGCCATCTTTGAATCTGTAAATGCTGCAACATTAAAAGATGTGTGTTTAAGCTCTTAAATGAGATATCGTGTAAATAGCATCAATATCTGACACATTAACATGCAGAAGTTGCTACAGCAGCCTATTTAGCATGAGTAAGTCAACAGGATTGAAAGAAACTTGGAGATAAAAAACATGTTCCAGGAAAAAAAAGAACACTGCAAAAAAATGCATAGTACTGGGTTTTTCTGGCAAATTGCATTCTCTTCTGTTATCTCACAAATCAAGATTGGTTTGGGGTAGCTCTTTTGTGACTAAAGTTATTGCTCAGCAACAGTATTTACTGCCAGAGAGGGAGAAGGAATAATCAAAGCTGACCCAAACAGTGTAAGCAGATATTCCACATGGAGTAAAATTTTGAATGATTTATGATAAACAAAGCATTCATTAAATCTCTCTGAAAATAAGCATAGATAAGGCAACAGTCAGAGATAGCCAAAAGATCAATCAGAAAATAAGCCACAGGAAGCCTAGTGCCAAAAGTAATTGACATAATCATCAAACCAGTTTCTGATGGTACAAACACTTTTGCATTCAGTCTGGTTCCCTGTGCTGTAGATCATTTGTTATGTCATTTTGATCACTGTTGCCCAATATGAGCTTGTAATAGTTTTGAGAAATTCAGGCACTTTCTGGAATTTACTTTCCACATGCTCACAAAGATGCCAGGTCAGGGCCAGGTTTCTGTTTCTGTAAGTGAGCACTTACATGATATTTACTTTTGAGATGCAGCTTTATCCCCAGATGTTGTCCATTTTTGTATGGAAATAGAGAGCCTTGGGACACTGTGGACCTTTGTGCAAGGTGTTCCTTCATGGTGATTACAAGGGAAGAAGTGCACAAACCTGGTTGCTGATAAGGGTTTTAGGCTAAGTCTTTAGGTCATTAGTCAGAGCAATAGCAATGCCTTCCACAGTTCAAAGATTACTGCTCAAAGTCATAATGGAGACCACTGTCCAGAAGAAAAATAAATCTATTATTTCAGTGTAACTAAAGCACTTTTCAAAATGTGAGAGATTTAAAAGTAAAAATGGGGTGTATTGCCATATCTACCAGAATAAAGGAGAGAGAAAGGAATTCTATCTGGAGATACACACACTGCAGAACTGAATCAGAGTTTAATGTTTCTCTCAGGCAGTAGACCAGCCTAAATAGAAGCCAGCTGTGAATAGAAGCATATTTTGTTTACTGGTATGATCAGTAGAAATCATATGTTAGTAATTTAGAGCTGCCTCCTTGCCTATAAAGTGCTTATCTGTGCACTACCCAGAATTTTAAAGTTGTTTGGAAGTATAATAGTTGAATAGTGTTTCAGGTATTGATGGATATTTATGTCTGTTCAGCTAAGGAAAGGAGTCCACTGAGTACAAAACTATAATGTTATTTATGTGCTTGTGCAATATGACTAACCTACTCAGTGTCTTAATTGTGGCACATCATTCAGAAATATTTTATCAATCTAAGAATCTGATATGTTTTGTAACTAGTGGACATTTCTTGGACCTTCACAGAAAAGAGAGTATTATTTAGAAATGCCTAAAGGAAGAAAGCAAGAAGTATCTGAAAGGGGACTTTTGGGTTTTGTTTTTTTTCTTGAAATTCAGATCTGTTTTCAGAGTAAAGAAATACACAATGGATATGATGCATACAGGCAAATCAGTAATGCTGTAAATAATATATAACTCTGGTCTATATTCAATTCTTGTGATTTCACTTATATTTTAAGCCCAGCTGTTCAATGATGAGTACTGATTTTTGATGTACAAGATGAAATACTGTAATTATTCAGTGTGTGGAAAATCTGAGCTGATACCCTTCCCTGATTTCATCCATCCTCAACCCTTCAGCCACTATCCTGATTTCTTTTAAACACAAGTCAATGGTTTCTTCTCAATCTCTTTATCTGCCTGTAAAGGCCTCCCTTTCCAACCACTTGTTGCTGAGGGGATATCTCAGCTCAAAGACCCCTGGTGCAACATCTCAGAACAGCTTCCTCAGAGCAACTGCACTCAATTATTATGTCAGCATTGTTTCCTGACATAGTAAATAGGAAAACTGCATTTCTTACAAGGAATTAGATTGTATGGTATCCTTACTAGGTTTAGTGAATGAACTTACTCCCTCCTCTATAACTAGCAATAAACAGTAACAAAACCTTTTGCTGACATTTTAAAGAATAGTACAGAATGCAGGTAAAACACTGCAGAATTGATTTTGCACTTATCAGACAAGAAGAAATGTAATTATATTCCATTTCCCCAAGGACTGTTTTATCTAGCCTTTCTATTAAAAAAAAAAAAAAAAACCAAAAAAAAAACCAAAACCAACAAGCAAGTATAAGAATCCAGTAGCCTTCTATGGATGCCAGAAGGGGTCCAAGCTATTGCAATTCCTGGACTGATTTTTCAGAGAGGCTAGTGCTATGTACCACTGTGGTTTTCTCTTTGTGTGCTATTATTTCAGCAGAATTCCAACTGGACCCGATTTTTCTGTGGAACTATGGTGGTTCTAAAGTGAAGCCCTTAGTTCTCCTTTAACAGCCTACTGCTCTGCTGAGCATTATGTCACTCTGCTAAGACAAAATCAAGAAAAATTTCCTCCTCTTTGGTTCTTACCACTGATCAGGTAATATCCTTTGCTATTTTTTGGACCACATGCACACAGGAGTGCACCTGTGTTTTACATTTCTGTAGAAGATATTTTTTTTACCTAACTCATTCTTTAAATTTTTCTTCCTGGAATGAATGAGACTGTGGGGGATGAACCCCTCACTGATATGAGGGAATAGAAGAAAAATAGAAACATTTTTAGTTCCTATTGTTACATGTAATTTCTCTGTGTGCCTGAATTTTGCCTGTGTCATCCTGTTGATGGTTAAGTCTGTACCTGCAAAATGGGGACTAGAAAGCCATAAAATATTTTTTATCTAAATAAAAGTGAGGATAGCTGACCTCTTGGAAACACAGAGCCACTTCCAGGCTCTTCCTGGTGGTGCCAAGCAATAGGACAAGAGGCAGTGGGCAAAAACTGATGCACAGAAAGTCCAGCAGAACATGAAGAACTTTACTGTGCTGGTGACTGAGCTCTGGAACAGATTGCCCAGAGAGGTTGTGGAGTCTCCCTTGCTGGCAATATTCAAGAGCCATCTGAACACAACCCTGTTCTATGTGCGCTAGAAAGACCCTGCTTGAAGGGAGGTTGAAACAGATGACCCACTGTGGTCACTTTAAACTTTACCCATTCTGCAATTTTAAAACTGGATGGAAAGATAACCCCTGAGCTAAGTGCATGCTTGCTCTGGCCTGAGGAATATCCAAATAAACTTTGATGCTATCAGATTTCAAATAATAAATTCAAATGCCAATCATGACTTAAAAACCCAACTATTGCAATTCAGTTACCCCTTTTAGTACTACTTTGCAGTTTCTGCAGCATCATAGAGATGGTCCAATGAGTGGAGTTAGAAAGTAATAGATAATTTAAAAAGTCTTAAAAAAAAATCATTTAATTACTTTTCATTTCTTCTACTTGCACTTGATAAATGAACATATTAAACTGTGAAGACTCGGGAGCCTCCAAAAGCCTTTGATGTGTATTGGAATTATCTAATAATTAACCTCAGGATTCACCAGCATGACTCATTGAGGTGAAGTGAAACAGTGCTTATGATGAAGGGAATTCCAGATCTGCCAGCCCCAAGGAAGCAAGCTGGCTTCGTTCTCCTACACTATGTCATGGAGAGCTCTGAGCTCTCCCAATTTACCTTTTGTTACATTTTGTTCTTGATGAGAGGCTCTTTTTCAGTGCAGCTTTATTTCAAACAGCTGGGCACATCATTTTTAAAAGGCAATATTGAGAAATAACAGCTGACTTACATAATGCACATGCAAAGAGAAGATGTATTTTTGTTGGACTGTTTTTTGTTCCTGTACCTGATATTGGAGAGCATTGTTCAGCCTGGGTTATCTATCAAATACTTTATATTGGTGTGGTTACCTGAACTAGGAGTGAGCCCTTTCTTTAGAGTGAGAAAGGCTATGCTCACAACTTCCTCTGCATTTTTGGCTATTACAGCATGGATCCCTGTCTAACCTCTGCTCTAGAGAAGGATAGTACTTCAGGTCCTACAAGTACCACTGAAGAGGCACTGGTTTTGTGTTAATAAATTGCTCTCCTTGCCTTTAACCACAAGCATAACGATTCATAATAATGCAACTTCTTATTTATACCAGGGTCAGAAGTGGTCACTGATTTTATGTACTCAGATTAAGTAAGTACTTTCATCCTGAATTTGTAATGTACTGGAAAGCATCAATGCCAATTGGACCGAATGGTAAACGAGGGCATCAGCAGCTCCCTGAAAATGAGCACTCAAACCCAGGAATTGATTAAAGAGTGGACATTTAAACACCTGGACAGCAGTTTCTGTTGTCTGTGACTCTCTGAGTACTTTTATAAAGTGCTGTGGGAGGCAAGGTAGCCTCAGACTCACTGAAGATGGCCACAGTGATGACTGACCAGCCAGGGTCACTGTATTGCTTTCATTCTCTGTATGGTTCAGGAGGGAGGGTGTTGACAGAAATGTCTGCAGATTGGAGCAGTGGCAGTACTGAGAAAAAATTACACAAGGCAATGCTTTAATCTCCTGTTTAAAGACTACCTGTCCATAAGCATACGCTATCTTAGAGCTGCATTTCCAGAGCCCCTTCCGGAGTAAATCAAAATATTCACTAGAATAAGACTCTATAAGACTCTTCCAGTTTCACAGATTTTACCTAAGTCTTTGGAGGGATTTCTAGGAAAAGACAGGGTGAGGAAGGACTGATCTTGCTGAACCAAGGAAGAATTTACCAAGGATGTAGCACATTTTGAGGTGTCCTAACATTGCCCCATACCCTTAAACACTAAGTAGGAATTTCTCAGTGTTAACAAATGTTGCCTTCAACCTCTAGTCACAATGTTGTTATCAGGAAAGGGGCAATATATATATAGCAATATATCATCATAGAATCACAGAATGGTTTGGGTTGGAAGAGACCTTAAAGCTCATCTGGTTCTAACCCTCTGCCATGGGCAGGGACACTTTCCAGTAGACCAGATTAGTCAAAGCTGCTCCCAGACAGCCCTTGAACATTTCCAGGGATGGGAAATCCACAATTTCTCTGGGCAACCTGCTACATACAGTGCCTGGATTGCTCTTAGACATTTGTGTTGCTTCCCCAGCAGACATCTGGGTGGTCAGAATGCCCCCTCAAGTTGAGAGCTTGTGAGCAGGATTCCTCCTGTACCTGGAGTGAGAAGGTTTTGTTGACAGACTCTCCCTGATCAGGTGTCTGTAGCAGATCTCAACAACAAGGTAGCTTTTTTTGGCCCTGTCCTTGATTTTTACCCTCAAATTTGCAATCTGTTTGTGGCTGGTTTGTGCTCTTATCCTTTCTTCTCAGTCAAGAGTTCACCAACAGTGACCAACACTTTCATTTGCAAAAGACTAATGAATTTCATTGTGCCTTGAACTGAGAGTCAGAGTCTCACAAAATCTTCTGAAAGTACCTCTCAAGAAAAAGGAAACATGCTCTCTCTCTCTGTGATAGACTACATTACATATATCTTCAGTGTACATCCACTGCCTCCCAGTGCTCTTCCAAGTCCAGATTTTCAAGATCACTGACACAAAAAAATAATCCATACATTTTCCTAACACTTACAGGTCTAAAAGCATTTATATCTTTTAAAACCAGTTTACCCAGGCTAAAGCTAGTATGTTTCTTCTGCTGAAGTGAAGAAGCAGATGTATTCAAAATATTACTCATATTAGTGAAACCTGAGATACAACTGCCTGGGTGAAATTTCCTTCCATCTGTAGCAAGTCTGACTGAGTCATACTGAAACTGAAGTTATAATTTATTTATTGTTGCCAAAGGAGCTCCCTTTCCTTTCAGTACTTGAATGCAGTGAAAAGTCTCAGATGAACTGTAGTTAATAATAGTTTGTGGTCAACTCGGGGAGGCACTCCAAGCAGTCATATTTGCTTTTGACCACATTCCGTTCAATACTCTCACTGCTGATGTGGCCAGGGGAGCAGGGAGAGCCCCTACATTAATTAAGAGGTTCAGCATTTGAAAGACTACATAAGCATCTGCAGTTTGAAAGCAGAAAAACAGAGATTTGTAAAAGACAAGTGGAGCCTTAGAACTGGGGATGAGGATTTTTAAATGGCCTGGTAGCAACTGGGTGGAAAAATAATTCCAAGTTTACAATGTGCCACAATTGCATATGAGGCTGCTTCAAAAGAGAGAATCACATTCAGGGATGCTTTAAGAACACTGCTGGCTGTAGGACAGAGGAATGAAATTATTCTGCTCTACTTGCCACTGGAGAAGCCTCAGTTGAAGTACTGGATCCAATTTAGGGCATTGCACTTAAAGACAGATGTATGCCAAGTGGAGATAGAAGAAAGCAGCAGGAATGATCAGCCAAGGAGGCAAGGCTGAATGAAGTAGCCTTATTCCTTCTGATAAAAAGGAAAAGCAGGAAAGAAGGTTGATAATGACCTCTAATCTCATAGAAGTTTTTTTTTGTAAAAAAGGAGGTGGTCTATCATCCCCTGAGTCCAAGAGAGGAAAGCCCAGAAGAAATAAGCTTGCTTCTCAACAAATTGTATTTAAATTATATATAAGGTAGAGCAATCTAGTCACAAGATTTATGAAAGCATTAGAGCAAGATAACAAGATATAGGTCAGATTTCAATTAGTGAAGATTTTAAAGGACAATTTAGGTTTAGGTGTGGTAGGTTAGGTGTAACTGAACCTTGTTCTTTGAAGTGATATGAAGAAGCTGACTTCTAAATGTCCCTTCCCACACTGAAGCTTCAAAATTATGAATTGCATCTTCCCCTTTCTCTGTGCAGTGCTGTAAAATGGGGGTTCAGAGGTGCTGCAAGCAAAGACAGCTATTTAACTTTAAAGAAAATTATCTTTTGCCATGTGTGCTTCAAACACGCTGTTTCTTTTCATGGCATTGTAAAGATTGACAAGAAATTTGGATCAGGACAACAAATGCTGCAAGATTAGGAGCTGGAAGAGGTTTATGATCCATATCCCTAGAATCTGACAGTCTGAATTCTTCCTGGTTGCCTAATGTCTTTCTGAAACAGTAATTAAAAATATATCCTGATACTGTGATGTTGCCTTTACTGTTCTTAGTGGGAAACAAAAAAAAATAATGTCAGTCCTTTTTGAGAGGATTGGGGCATGAATAGCATGAACTTTTCAAACTGTAATCTAAGACTACTTCCCCCTACCCCTCACCATCCCCAATATTCCTTATGGATTGATTGAATTTGGAAAATTTGCCATGAGATTAAATCATTAATCATGTAAAAAATATACCTAAGCCGACCAAACCAGCCAGTTAAAATTTAAAGGATGACTTTCTACAGCTGGGATCTTCCACAAGAAAATCTCCACATTTTATAGGCTACACAGCCATGTGGGTATGAAAAGACAAACTTGAAAATGTTTCCCTTCTTATTATTCAGCAGACAAACATGGAAGCTCTGACTCAGCACAATAAAGCCTTTTTCCAATCAACACAAACTAATGATTAGGAAGGCTTCTAAAGTGTTATGTAGGATTATTCTGAAAATTGCTGTCTGAGGATGCCTTAATGGAGATATGACTGGTTTTGAATAAGGATGTGTAAGTCACCATCAGTTTTCATCAAGGTGGCCCAGGCCTGTTTATCCTCTTGCTGTATGTGATGACATGCATTTCAGCCTAGGTGAAAATGTCCTGTCCATCTCCTAGAAAAGCTTAATAATTTATTTGTAGCCCAACTCATTCTAGACTTGTACACACTGCTCATTCTCTGCAGGGCACAGCTGTCTCTTAAAGCAGCAGTACTGTATGCTTCAAACAGCTTTGCCTGACACTCTCCTGGTTTTCATTATATTGTGTCATGTTTTCAAAACAAAACAAAATGAAGAATCAATACTGAGGATGCTTGGGAGAAATATCATGACCTTGGTTATAACTGGTATAATTCAGCAACCAAGTTGCAAAGGTCAATTTTACCTTGCCACCACCAAGATAAGGACAAAGAGGAAAAAAGTTGCTCATGATGTAGCTGTCCTATAGGGTGTTAGGCTAAATTGTTCTATAGGGTGTTATAGGCTAAATCTATATATAAGGTGCTGCTAAACTAGCAGCATCTCATCAGCTTTCTTCTCTTTTACTGTTTGGAGTCAGTCTTTGCTTTATAGTAATGCGTATGGAATAGGAAGACAGTGCTCCCCTTTTTTCTCTGTTAAGGAGTTTATGGCTCTATTTTAGCAGACCAGTATGATGCTGCACTCCACCAAGAAATGGCTCATGTTACACTTGAAATCACAGTGGGCTGAATGAGGTGAAGCCACATGGTCTCACTCCGCAGGCTTTGTGTTTTTCTCTTGCTTGCTTTTCTACCTGAGCTGGCAGTCCTGCTTCAGACAGTAATCATCAGCTCTGCATCCAGATTTTTGAGCTATTCTGGTGCAGCTGGTGTGTGACTCAGCAGTTCTGCTGCAGTATGTTTGCAGGATCAGTTCCACTGTAGCTGAATCTGTCTTGTTTGTGCTGCTGGGCTTCTGGGGATGCCATCACATGCATGCTGCACTGCTGTTGATCAGAAGCCTCCTGAAATCTGAATTACCTCTGTCTTTGTCCCCACTTTTAAAGCATAATATACAGTATTGGGAAGTACCACTCTTGCTTCTGAAGAGAAGAGCTGCTGCAGACCCAGAAATCAGAAGCAGGTGAGCATATATCTGAACTAGGCAGGACAGTTTGGGACTGCAAAAGCTGCAGGGAGACACAAACAGCCTCACACCAAAACATCCCCCTTGCATCAAATGAAATTACTGAATGAAGAAAAAAACAGACTGGCAGATTTGATAACTATGGGGCTGGATAACTGGAACAATGCTAGCAGAAAGCTTTTTCACATAGCAATGTTAAGTTCCCACTCTGAAATCTGTGAGTTTCCCATCCTCTGACTCAGCTTCTTTGCACCAAACTTCTGTTCTACAGATCATCTAGGCACTTTCCCATTCAGGTTCTCCCTTTCTATGGCACACTGGGATTTTAAGGTTTTGTTCTTCTGTACCAAAGGACCTGACATTCTGTAGTCTTTTTGGAAGAATTTAGTGGCTTGGGATGGCTAGGGCCATGTGATAAAATGGCAGATTATGAGATTGGGTTAGGTGGCAATCTCTAGCTCCATGAAATTATTTCCTAACCCACATGTCTCCTCACTCTGCCTCTCAGTGTTTTGAAAACTTAATAGTTACCAGCACCACACATGCCAGATATTCTGGACTGATCAATGCTGTCTTCTGTAGTGCAAGATTAGAGAGCAAGCAATATATGTACCATTATAGGGTAATAGGCTCTAAAATTCAGAGAATCCAGGTTACCTTTTTTCCTCATGAATTTGACTGTTGTTTCAGATCTGGGCCCAGACTATATTCTTGCTGTTAAGGTAAAAAGGGCCAGGGGAATGTTTTCTTTCCCTTAGTAGCCAGGCAAAGAAATATCTGTATATTTTCTTACACTCCAAAACAGCCTCAGATTGTCACCTCAGATGTGTCCAGCATTACTGACCAAAACAGCAGCAGGAGATGTCAATGACTTGACTGTATGGACACACACTTGGCCATGCTGTGTGTCTGTCTGCTCTATTAGTACAGATGTAGTCTGGAGGAGCCAGAGGTGGCTGATCCTGAGATATGCAGAGACTATTTTGCAGAGCCAGTGCTGTTGTGCCCTTAGTGCTCTTCATACTTATACCAGTCTTGGCAACCAAGCACAATGTACTCTCTCATGCTCTAATTGAGCCCTCATTTTGCTGCACAGGCAGCAGAAATGCTGGAATACCTACAGTGCAAGCAGGAGCTGCCTCATAAGAACATACTGGCTCAAACTAGAGGTCCCTTTAGTCCATTTCTCTGCTATCATAGTCCCCCATAGCAGGTGCTCAGGGAGTAGCAGGGCATGCATCATATATCCCAAAGAGAGCAGCTGAGCAAATCTGGGACAAGAGAGATTGGAATGAAAAAGTGTGCTCATCATTTTTAGAGTCTGGGCTTCATCCATGTACTCTGGTAAAGGAAAAAAGTTTCCTGTTTACATGCACCACATCACTCCTGCCCTAAAAGCAAATGGCTCCTTCTGGCCTGTTGCAATGAAGAGCAGAAATGGTACCATCCAAAGCAAACTCTGCTGTAGAGACCCCCAGAGCTCTGCCCCTCCACCAGCCTGGCACAGCACAGCTCCTCACCAGCCACTGAAACAAGAGACAGGCCTTGCTTTTTGATTGTTTTGTAACAACACCTGTGAGAGTATTCAGGTCTTGTGGCACCTTCAAATCTGGGGATCACCCAGTCCATGTGAGGCTGGATAGAGAGCATCCTCCTCCAGTGTGCTTTACCTCCAGCAGAGCCCAGATAAGGAGCACCCTGTGCACACAGACATCTCTTTGCTCAATGTGTGGGTGTCACACATCTCCATGTGCCCCTGGAAAACCTTGCAGTTCTTGGCTTCTCTGCAAAAACCCTGTGATACAGTCCTGCTACCAAATTGTGGTCCCCAGTTTTCTCATTGGTCTGGGGAGCTGATGGCAGATGTCACATCACAAATGGAAAAGGGTATCTGGGGATGGTCCATCCACTTTGAAGTATTCTGGTTTTTTCTCAGAAATTAGGAGTAAACAGAGCAGGCCAAAGAGGTTTACATGAATGTACAAGAGCTTCTGCTACTATGGCCTGAGCCCACCCTTGAGAAGCATGTTCAACTAACAGAGGAGGAAGCAGGCCAGAAAGTGGGTGAAGAAAAGAAGAAGGTACTAATGGAATAAGTCAGTTTCCTAGGACCTAATGGCAATAGTGTGTTTACACACCTAAACATGAACTTTGGGTATCCTTCTGTAATGTGTCAGCCCCCCAAAAGAGTATCAATAATTTAGCAGACTTTACTCTTTGTCTCACTTTTCCTCTCTTTTTCATATAAATGATCCCCAGTTTTTGCTGATAATGTGGTAAAAGAAAGCCACATCCCACACAGAAGCAATTCTTGCCAAAACACATATGTCCAGAAAGTATTTTCATCTATGTGTGCATTTCTGCTGTGGCTGCTCACTGGAAGATTTGTGCTATAACAGCACAATTTCAAGCTTTATCTCAGCTTCAGTAAGTGGAATGCTGCAAACCTTCAAAAACATCGTAGCTTTGATGCTGCCTCTGCACCTTCCTGACAGTTTCACTATCCCACAACAAAACATATTTGCAAGAGCACATAGTGACAGGATAAGAGGGTACGGCTTTAAACTAAAAGACAGAGGTCTTTTAGACATTAGGAAAAAGTAATTAATTGTAAGGGTAGTCAGGCACTGGAACAAGTTGCCCAAGAAATTGTGAATGCTCCATGACTCCAAGTGTTCAAGCTTAGGTTGGATGGGGCTCTGATCAACCTGATCTAGTGAAAGGTGTCCCTGCCCACAGCTGGGAAGTTGGAACTAGATGAACTTTGAGGTATTTTCCAACCCAGACCACTGTGATTATATGAGCATTCCCACAGCTCACATTATGCAGCTAACCAGTATTCATTGCCTCACTATAACAAGACAGGCAAAACCGATGAAAACAGGAAACATCACAGAAGGTAGCCCTAGAGCCTGCCAGGTGCAGCCTGGTGGCTGAGAGGCCCAATTTGTGCTGGAGCCTTGCAAGCCTCATCATTTTGCCAGACTTGGAGCAGAGAGCCAGGAGCACTTGTTTGTCCCCATTGTCATTGGAAATGGGGTAGTTTGGTACAACCATGCTGCAGATGCTTTTGTGTCAGAAGGCCCATCTCCTGTGTGTGCCCTGCAGCCCCTGTCACACAGGTGACTTCCACCTCAGCCTTTTGTGTGCCTTTTCTCCCCATCCTGACCCTGCAGCTCGAAGCTGTGATGCCTGCAGTTGTTTCACACCATCCCCTGGTGGGCTCAGACTTCCTCCTCTGAAAGAAGTGGAAGCAAAGAAGGATGGACACCTGCTTAACATCGGTGCTTGGCTGTGAGTGCTCCCTTGAACTCTGCCAGCAGAGATTTGCCTCCCTGCAGCCACACCTCTGTGCTGAGCTGAGCCCTGAGCTCCAGTCAGCTTTAGTCTTCCCTATCCCCTGTGCTCTTTATGCTCACAGCTGTCCTTCTTCTTTCCCTGCCTCTCCCCATTTCTTTTTCCTTTGGGACTTCTCTTTGCCTCTCCCCTTCAGGCTTCCTGTCTCCCTCTGAGCCAGCACTTCCGACAGCAGGAATTTCAAGATATGGCATGCTCATACATTTTGTATTAGCTCCAGGGGCTCTTAAGCTTCTGACATCACAGGGTTACACAAACTAGCAAGCACTGTAGTCCAGGAAAGCACCTGGAAGTAAGGGAAAAGGAGGGGGGCAAATTAAATTCTTAGCAACAGGAATGCCACACTTTTGAAGTATTAACTAGCTGCTCATTCAATTGCAAAGGGTAACTGCATTAAGAACTCACATTAGAATTAAGCAGGAGAGAAAAAACACTTGCTGGCTAAAGGCTGAGGATAAACCCAGCATTTCTGTATCACTGCCTAGGGTAAAGAAAAACCTTAATTACAATACTTGTCTTTGAATAATATTTCAGTCATAACAGCACATTTCTCAGATTCTGCATGATAAGTGCATTAATATTTTTTCATTTTCTATGACCTTTAGATAATTCCTAAGGGTCTTATTTTGCTAGCATTGATGGTTGCTTATTTTTTCATGCTTCTTCTGTACAGTGGTCCAAAGCTTCATCACCATATATCAGCATCTTTCTTGTCTTTGTAAACCTACTTCTACGAACAGGATGAAAAAAAATGTGGTGATGATTTTATTCTCAAGCCTCATAACTAATATTTAGGTGTAGAGGCCTTCTGCCATAATAGACCTTAGTGCACCTCAGACAGTATAGAGACTCAAAGAGTGCAGAAATTTATTCCTGTAGAAACTGTTGGAACTGGGAAAGACTTGGGGTCACCTTTTTTCACTAGTTTTCCTTTCAGTCTCAAATTTTGTGATTCATTGGTGTGTAGTTCCCTTTGACTATTTGAATACACATCCAGCTTGCCTTACACAGGAGGGTTGCTCTGGACACTACAGGAGTGAGACTATGTCCCTTGAATTCACTCTTTAAAAGCATGTACTTTAACACTTTAGAAATGCTTTCTACGCACTAAAAACTTCTTAAAATATTTAGAAATTGCCTTATTCATGCACTGACATTCAAATTGAAGGGAGTCTGGCGAATTTTTATAACTGAAAACATCCTTTTTCAGTGTTCAGGCCACCCTCTTTTCAAAACATTTGCTTTCTATTAAAAAGTTAATATTTCAAATTACATAAAACCCTGTTGATTTCCAGTTATAAAGATAGGGTAGAGAAGATCAAATATCCACCTGGCCAGTGGATTTTGCTGAACTTATTTACAAATTGCATTTTGAACAAAAATACTTTTGTATCAAAAAGTGTGAGCTAGACAAGATCACCATCAGATCTGAACAGTTTACAGGCAAAGAAGTTCTTCACCGAATATCTGAGTGCATATTTATTAACAAAAAATAACAAAAAAAAACCAAAAAACAAAAAACAAAAAACAAACAAACAAACAAAAAAAAAACCAACAACAAAACAAAACAAAAAAAAACCAACAAAAAAAAAAAAAAAAAAAAAGCTCTCTAAATTTCTAGAAGCAAGTACATTTAAATGAGACTATGTCTCACCTTTTTGGTATGCCAAATACTGAACTCCTAATCATACTGTTCAGTCTTTGGGGATAAAAATGCAATTCTGAGAAGAGTGTAAATGCCCTTTATGCAAAGAAAAGTCTCTTATCTGCAGTAATTTGGCGAATAGGCTCTGTGATGATATCTGAAGTGCTGTGCTTCACCTACAGAAACTCTGCCTCCCACCTTTAGATTTTTGGATCAGTAATTTCCAGAATTGGAGAGATAGCTAGGCAGAGAAATGGCAGGGTGGGACATCCACTTGTATATCAGTGGATCATTGATATGCAAGTCTCTTTCTCAACTAAGCAATTTAGAAAAACAAAAGACACTATCTTTTGGGATGGTTGTATTTCTTTCATAAGCAACTTCAGTAGATAAGGGTGTATTTCTGTTCTCAGCTAAGTAGCATTTTATCATGCAAAGGCATCAAAATACTATCTAGTCATGCACTTGTCCCAGTGGAAAAAAAGATTTTCAGAAGCTGAAAGAAGCTGAAAGAGAAGAATGCAACAGCCTTAGTATTTAAAAATCTTCTATTGACAATACAGGACAATAGTGACATGTTAAAAATAAATACTGGCTTTGGGTTTTTTGTAAATACAAAAGATACAAACCTTAGAATCCAAATTAATTTCACCTACATTTACAAACCATGAAGCCAGACTAGTTGTGAAGATTTCAATGAGGAGTATTCAAAAGACAAGAAGAAATGTCTTTTGCTTAAGGCAGCAGTAGTGTAAAGCCTACTTTGTACATGTTCTTGGATTTATGATCTGATTTGCAGCAATTCTTAATATTCACAGGAGCTGGAGAATTTTCTTTAGAAACTGGAGTGGTCACTATTCCCACATCTTAGGCACTATATTGATCAAACCCATTTCCAAGGCAGCAGTCCCAAATCCCTCCTGGAACTTGGAGCCCAGGTGTCTCAGAGAACTGAAATGATGGATCTCTTCCTGGGAGCAGATTACTGGAGCATAAACACTGTGAGTGCCTCCCTAGCACTGTACCAATCTCTGATGCAGGATTTGGAAACAGATTCAATAGATTTGATTGTTTCAGAGCATCTTATTTCAAAGACAAACACAAGATTGCTGCCCCCAGTATGTGGGAAACAATATTGACACAACTGATCATGTTACACCTATCATGGGTACAAATATCACAGCATTTGTCTCACAAGGAATAGTCATGCCCTGGATCCCAGGGAGAGTACCCTGAGGAGAACCTACCTTGCTGACCAGCTGAGTATGAGGCAGCATTTGGGACCAAGAGCAGACATGCTTCATATGTGGTTCAGCATGCAGTACAACCTTCCTTTTAGTCACACAGAAATCTAAATTCACAGCCACTGTGAACATTAAAGGGAAGTGAAAATCCATCATTAACCCATGCACTGTCTTTCTCCTGGCTACACTGAGGAAGGATAAGCACAAAAACCTTGTCTAATATTTTATTTTAATTAGAGTAAAAGTAAACTGCAATAAGCACACAACACAGGGAATTAACAGAAAATTAAACAAGTTCTATGTGTAAACCTGTAAAAACACTCTGAGGCAATTTGAATTCTTCATTAGGCTGGGGACTGTACACATACTTCCTTCTTAATTTATTTTATTGAGTGCTCATGTTTCATTCCTGAGCAGGCCTGCTTGTATTGATTTGATCTCATGTTCAGTAAAGTGTGTGTGTGCACATGTCTAATGGGAGCAAAGACCTGAAAGATAAAATGGTCTTTTTTTGGCCAGACCACACACCCTTGGAGATTTGCCTGGCCCAAAGAGGATGTTATTGCACAAACAGCACAACCTCTTTTTGAAGCCAAGAGGGGAACTCATGAAACAACATTTGTGCATTGCAGCTGAGAAAAGCTCTAATTTGTACTGCTTATCTCTGATCCATGCACAACAGATCTGAGAGGAGGATTTTGCCCTTAATTTGTTCCCTGGTGTCTACACATTTTGAGTGTGTTAGATCAATGAATGATGCTACATTCCATATGTGCCACAACACGTAGACCAAGCTAGGTACACTGAAGATGAAGAGGCAGCATCAACTTTGAACCTCCTGTTTGTAAAACAACTTTAAACGTTAGGAAGATGAGTTTGCAAAATGAATTAATTAGCAATAAAGACCAAAGGCACACTCTGTGTGAATAAACAACATGGATTCAGATCTTAGTGAAAACTTGGTGAATGTCAAATAATAAGGAGGTCTGTAGAGTCTGTCAGGCTTTGCAAATCCTGCATTTCTGAAAGGAAAAGTATTACTGCTCACAGGAAAAAATGCCTATATAAGGTTTGAATCTGTGTGGTAGAGTGAGACCTGCAGCCAAAAGATTCAGCATCTTTAGCTTCCTGTGAGAAAGATCTTTTTATAGCTGTTTTTTATTTAGCTAGGGTTTTCTCCTGGGAGGGCAGGAGGGCGTCAGCTCAAGAATTCACTTGATAGATTTTAGATCAGCAGCTAATCTGTCACTTCAAGAGGTGACAATGACAGGAGGGAAAGACTTCCTAATTTATTCATAAAATACTTTATCTGTCGATTCCATTTATTTAGTTCATTCTTCATAGGTAAAAGTATTGAAAAAAGGAAATTAATCCTGACCTTGGAGGTGAGAAGCGGAATGCTGATAACTCCAGCTCTGGGGGCACGAGTAGGCCAGGACTTTTCTCACCCAAGAGTGTAAAAAACATGATAGACTGATATTATCTCATGCATTTTACCCCTTGAATTCTTGTTGATGCCACAATACCACAGAGGCTTTACTGACTTATTAACAACACTTACTCGAAGCTCATATTCAGCATTGCGAGTCACAGCCTTGTGTGTTATTTTGGCATAGCACAAAATGCCTGTGGTACATTTTGTCTGCCATTGTGCACTTGCTGCCAATGAAAGGATTACATCATGTCAGAAATGCCAGAATTTTCTGAAGGAATTCTTTATAAAGTGCAAGAATTCATATATATTTTTCAGTGAGCTGCAGCTTATTTTTAAGTTAATAACAGCGTGGAAAAAATTATTGTGTGATTTGCTGGGCAAAGAGTCTGAGCAGCAAGAATGCATTGGCCAAACCCCATTACAAATTTCTTCTTTGGTAAGTGTTGAAAAAGCACTTCGAATTTAATTTCACTAGGACTCTCATGTCCTTAAATTTTAGGGGTTGCTGCATACTATTTATGGAGGTCACTATGATACTGTGCAGTTAGATTTTGATTTCACAATGGTAATATGGAAAAGGTTTTTGTTGCAAAAAGTTAAATCTCCATAACAGAACAGAGTCTACTTATTTAGCCACTTTGAGTTACTGTAACTTTGCTTTTATTTGAGCACTTTTTCATCACCAACCTCAGATGATATCTTTCCTAGGCATTACAGGAGCACTGTGCAAAATGAGGTATGAAGATTCAAGAACTGTCTTTCAGCTAATGGAGTGAGTTTGATCAGGAGCTGAACACCTTATTTACTGATCTAAGCTATCTGCTGAGGTGGTTTTTGGTCCATCCCTGGAAAAATTCAAGGTCAGGTTGGACGAGTCTCTGAGCAACCTAGCTGAAGATGTCCCTGCTTATTGCAGGAGGAAGTGGAGGAGATATTATTTAAAAGTCCCTTCTGAATGAAATTGTGTGATGCTCTGAGTCTGTGCTCCAGTTAATATGGTCTTTAGAGACATTCCCAGCCTTTCTCTGCCAAATTTCAATCTTCAAAATTCAGATGGTTTGCAGTGATGAAACATACATTGTTTGGATCATATGTAGTTTTTACAACTACTCCAAAACTTATTAAAGGGGAAATCTTCAGAAAATACTCTCTAAAGAGACTGTAAGGGATGCTTTTCAAAGGCATGTAATTTTTCCAAGTTTGAGTTTGTTTTTCTGGGGCTTTTTAGGAGATCTGTAGAAAGTGCATCTTGACATGACAGTGGTTTCTTGTCAGGTGTCACTTTACATTAAAGCACAGATATGTTAGTATTTCTCAAAATGTAGGGGGAAATGTATAACAATATCCACTTCCTTAATTTCAGTTTTGGAATGGCAAATAGGTTTTTAACTAACATATATTTAAAAAAAATAAGGACAGCAGCTGGAGGCATGTATTTCTCTTGAAAATCATAGGTTATTCTTTCAAAAACAGCAAAAGATCATTGCACCAGCAAACAGAGAGCTACTGTGGAAAGCAAAGCATGTCACCATGTGAATTTCAGACAAATTCTTCAATTGCTGAGATTTTTGTGTGTAAAACATCTCTCTTGAGACATACAAGAATGGAAAGCATTTTATATAGCTATTTTATATTTTATATAGCTGGTACTTGTACAGCAGTACTGGGGACCAAGAGTTTTCTGTGAAAGCTGCACATTTTTGATCTCTGGCTTTCAGTTTTCCTGTTTCAGAAGAGCAGGACAGAGGGAAGAGTGCACAAGTTAGAGTCATCCCAATACCTTGGGATGCAGCTGAAGTGCAGAGCAGGACCTTGGAGCTGAGACCTGTTCCCTGGTCACACAGTTTAGACTGAAAAAGTCTAGAGGAAAAGAAAGTAATTTGTATTATGTATAGACCTCAGCCTTGTTACCTTTTTCTTCATCCACCATTGTTCAAATTGAGTTTTCCAATTGTTTCCTCAATCTAATACTTTTCCCTAATTATTTGGTGTGAACCTGAAATATCTGAAGTTGCTAGATGGTCTCCATCTCAAATATTTGCCAGACCCAGGACTCCATATTACATAAAATATATGGGAGCAAATGCACTCAATACTGTCAATATGACCTATTTTCAGCAAGTTCAGTACACACTGGCAACCAGTATAATGCAAAAAGATGATATTTACATCAAGGTTTAAAAAAAATCAGTTTTAAAGATGATACAAAGAAATGTGTATTTAAATGTAAGTCATGACTTAGTTATTGATTTCTCTACTCTGTTATGCATGAATATGTCATTAGGAGATGTCAGAGCAGAACATCAGTGAAAGTTTCATTCTTTGAACTGATCTAATGGTCACAGTGGCAGTGAATATTTAATGTGTGGGTTTATATATATGCATGTATGTATACGTGTACATGTATATGTATATATAAATATATATATATAAAAAAAAAAAAAATATATATATATATATACACTCATATATATATCCATCCATGCATGAATGTATGATCAGAGATGTAAGTATGTAAATATGCAGGCACATGTAGGTACATGTATTTACAAATGCATACATGGAAAGCTGATGAAGAGAAGCAAAGCAGCTGAAATTACTTCTACATCTCAATTCACAGGTCTAGATGTGTCAGAAAGGGCCACCAGCATTGGCCTCATTGCAAAAGCTACTCCATGAGGGGCCAGAGCTGCAAGCATCCTTGTGTCACTGGAAAACCAGAATTTTGGAGGAAGTTGCTGAGACATGCAGGAATCTAGTTTCCATTAATCTGTGAGACATTTGAGCAGGTAATGACCATTGCTGTTAATGTAAATTATGCATGTAGGGCCCTGTGTGACTCTGTGGGGAGCTGTACCATAAAGGCAATGTATTTGCAGGTGTAAGGATCTCATCTTAATTTAATTAAGTAATTAGATTTATAAAATGGGGCGTCATAACTCTTCTGCATTGGAAAATTATTGTTAGCATCCTAAAAATGGGGCAAAACTCAGCAAATGTCTGGAGACAGAAGAAAGAAATATTAGGGATAGAGAGTGGATTTTTGCATGATTTTTAATATTTGGGTTAGTTTTTCACTGATTTTGTCCTCTGGCTTCTTCAAAACAAATAGTTGAGAGTTCCAGCTATACCTCTTTCTTTTACATCTCCTCTTTGCAAAGCACAGTACAGTAGAGAGCTCCTCCATCTGAGCAATTTGCAACTTCCCTTCTGTGTGGGACACCAGGCAGAGCTGCAAGATTTGTCTATTTTTTAGCTATTCAGTGGCACCACTTTGCATTGTATCTGGCTGAGATGGAGTTCATTTTCCCCCTCACAGTGCTGTTCTTTGCACTGGAAGCTGGAAAGGTGCTGATACCACACCAGTATTTTGGCTACTGCTGAGCAGCTGGCACAGCATCAGCGCTGTTTGCTCAGCCTTCTGCACCCCAGCAGCAGGTTGGGGTTGGACAAGATGCTGGGGGGGACACAGCTAGGCCAGCTGACCCAAAGCAACCAGAGGGATAATCCATGCTGTATGACAATAACTCAAACACAACAGCTAAAGGGAAGGGAGAGCAGAAAGGGGAGGCATTTATTATTTACAATGTTTGCCTTCTGGAGGACCTGCCAGGCATCCTGAAGCTCTGCCTCGGGAAGTGGCCAGACATCATTTGCTGATATGAAGTAGAGAATAAAATTATTAGTTTTTCTCTTTACTTGTGTGTGTGCAAACTTTGGCTTTTGCTTTAGTAAACTGCCCTATCTCAAATTACAAACCATTTTTTGTCTTATTTTCTCTCTGTTGTTCAGCTGGGAATGGGGAGAGATAGAGAGGCTTGGTGGGTACCTGCTTTCTGGCCATGGTCAGCCCACCACACATAAATAGCACACAGACCTAGTCACAGATCTGTCTAGACTGCTGCCAGAGTTTGCTAGTGAAGGAAAAAATTGCTGCTTTCTCAGGATTTTTTCCTCGATATTCCTGCTCCTCTTGGGTGACTGGAGCTGTGTGATGCCCTGGGAAAAGAGGAGCACAGCTCAGAAAATAAAAGCGAGGGATAATGGGTATAATTTGTAATTTCAGATTTACTAAAAGATGTGAGGAAAAAGAGTGTCAGTATCTTCTTTGTCCCCACCTACAGGTCTTTGGCCTTAAGACAATACAGAGAAGAAAATTTCTGGGAGTGGGGAGAACACTCAGGCTACATGCAGAATATGGGTGAGCCTCAGAATGAAACATGGATCCAAAATCAGGGGGATTTCTAGTTACTGAGGAGATACAATAGAGGCCCCACTTCGCTTTCTAAAATTCTTTGTTCCTGCTTGCAAACAGAAACTGAATTTATGAAAAACTGGTAAACCCAAGTCCCGTGTTAGGTCATAGAATAATTTAGCTTTTATTTCTTTTTCTACTGTGTCATCTTAAAAGTTGATTGCTTTACGCTGGCTGAAGCTCTTGGACCACTTTAGAAATACACTGCTAACTGTACCTTGCTGAAAAATGCAAAATACTTGCTGTAATAGGGAAGTGGGCCTAAGAAACTGAGTGATAAATTCTATGATGAGAGATACAAGTGAGGCAGGTGATTTGGTTAAACACAGAAATAATGCATCATGCTGGATTTTCATTTTCCTTGTTTGGGAACTGCATGATTGTGCCAAAAATAATTTTTATTTTAAAATTAGATAAAGAAAACCCCATTCAATTCTGCTTTCAAAATATGAATGTTTTACCAGTTGTATTTATATTCATGGAATTCCAGGGTTACATTTCAGAAACAGTAGGGTACTTGCTTAGATGCTGAGATTAGAAAAATGTCCACTCTTATTTTTTCCAGCACTGAATTGAACATAAAATGCTTTCTGAAGATTCAGTTGGGCTTTTTCAGCCAAATTTACTTAAACATGCCTGTTCATTGTGGAGCTGAGGAAATGAGGAGAGGATGAAGAGTGCTGAGAATTGTTTTCTTCTATGTCTGCAAAGCATTTTTTATCATTTTCCTTTGAAGTCTCTGAAAGTTATCTGGTGTTTGTATTAACTTTTTATATAAAAAGAAAAACTGATTTATCTTTCTAGGGACCATTTTAAACATCAGAGAATGTGAAGAGCGGGAATGAAATCCACCTGACTAAACAAAGCCCAGCACAACAAATGCAGCATTGGAAGGGTTTGTTTTAAATTCTGACTTCACTCTTGTAATGGTGTTATCCAAATTCACCTCCTGAATAAATGAACACACAGCTCCCACTCCAATGAGAGAAATTTCTCTATGTGTGCCTCAAGCTTCCTTCTGACTTATAACAGCTGGATTTCAGAGCAGCATCCGTGAGCTAAAATTAAAAAAATGCAGAAAATATAGGTATAACATCTTTCATGATGAATAGTTAGGAACAAAAGGAATTTCACTACCTGTTAATGGGTTTTTTGAAACTGCAGCAAGTTCTGCATCTGTTTCTCTGGTTGATCCTGTACAATGCTCAAGTTAGTTTTGCTTCCAGTGAAAGTTAATCCCTCTCTAATTTCAGCCTTATCACAGGGCACCCCAACAAGTTTACTTTAGAATCTCTTAGATTTGCTTGGCCCTAAAAAGCAGGGGGAAGATAATTGAGTATACAGGATTTAGTCTTTGTAACTCAAATGTCACAGAAATTCATGAAAGTCACGACCTTCTGTGCTTGATTTCCTGATGATATATGACACATATGTCTGCCTAATTTAGTGCTTATTAAATGAATAATGTTAATGGTTAAGGAGTATGAAGCCTTAATTAGATTTTGCAAGCAGCTAACTACTGTAGCAAAAAGAGCTCTTTATTCAGTATTTACTGCAAACATACCAGAATGTCTCCACTATAATCTGAGAAGACTGAAGCCAATACAGAAGCTGCAACCTTTGTTAAAAACTAATGGGTGATGTGTCATTCTTAAAAATTGATTTCGATGTTATTCACAGGTGGACATTTATTTTTTTATTGAGTCTTGGAAATTAATAATTATGGGATCCTTTAGATGTAAAAGAATGAACTAAGAAGGATGCTCAGCATTTTATTTAGAAACACTTCCAATTTGAGCTTCTCTACATCATTTAAAGAGGTTGCATTAGTTTATATATCTGCTTCAGAGTTAGAGTTGTTGGAATTATGCAAGAAATACAGCTGCAATTCAGTCACAAATGACTGACCATAGATTTACTGCTACTCTTACCACCATAATAGAAGGTATTTCCAGGTATTTCCAGGTATTTGTTGCTCAATATTCACAGTATTCAAAACATAGTCTATGATTCTGTGATATTGTCCAAAATTGTACCTGGAATGCATTGTTAATTACTCACTGTTCATTTGTTAGTCGTAACTCATTAAATTATGTTAAAGTTTCAGTCAGCTAATCAGGAAGCAGAAAATACACTGTATGACCAACAATGTCCCACAAATAATGATTAATCCAAATGAGCAGTTCCTGAACAGCAGAGTGACTAAAAATCATTCAGCTAAACCAGTTATCAAAGACATAAAATGCTCATGTATTGACACCAATCAAGAGGTTTGTGAATGAGTCATGAACCAAAAGCCAGTTTAATTTAGATTTCCCAATTGCAGTAGTAAGTGAGTGTTTTGACAAAAAATACTAAATTTAAGTGTCATAATTCCCTTTATTTCAATACTACTTCTGCATGCCTTATCAGAATTAACTGGGCAATCTACAGGTGGCTGTAGAATTGCTACTGTCTTTTGTGGGATAAGGATTAGCACCTCTATGTGTTTTATTAAAACCACTTGCTAGTAAATGCTTCCTTGGCTTGTTTTCTATGTAAGAAGCTGTAACTTCTTGTTCCTATGGTCTCATCTTGGGTCTCACTCACCATTTGGCATTTTCTTGTACTGTTTTAGCAGAAACTCCATTTTGTTGATTGAATGATGATGTTTCTGGGGCTGAGAATGTGACCCCATATCATAGTTCTAGTTAATCATTTAAATTGACCATTTTTGTCTGAATTTAAACTAAAGAATATTTTTTTCATCCTTTAACTATATTTCAGCACTCTATGCATCATCATTTAGAAAGACCAGAATTCCCTGCATTAAGGTAGTTCCATTATACAATATATTGAATGGATTATCTACTCCAAATCAGGCTCCAGTAAGCCATGGCCAAATTATATACTGCATCTGAAAGGAAAGTGGTTAAATCTAAAGATGTTCTGAAAAGATTGAGCAAAAGATACAGGATTTATCCTTGAAACTCATCAATTCATCTCTGAATTATGTGATTTTTGGAGCCCCAGCTTGAGTTAGTTGCAATTCTATTGAATAAAAATGACAGTGGAAGATATGGTTTCAACCAGTTCTATTTAATAATTTTCATGAGAAAGCTGATCATGATGCATTGTGCAGTTCCTTTTCTAGAACAGCTACATTGAGATGTTCTGAGATTCCTCTTCCAAGTGACAAATCCAGAGACATTTTGCATGAGCCAGGAAGTCTAGTTAATTCAGAACTGTTGGAATAAGAAATGCCAAATGTTTTTAGCATTACCTAAATAGATATTGTCATTATTTACTGACAAAGAGAATTCTTATTTTTTGGTCACATCTGGAGATCTGTAGGTATGAGAGGCTATAAAAATAATCAATCTAGGGCCAGAGGAAGAGAACACCTGCTGTTATCATTGCATGATGCCTACTAATATCCTGGTGAAAAGCCTTTTGTTGTACATGTGACTATACAGCATTATTGTCATACATTATGTGAGCACCCAATAATTTATTAAACATATTTTCCAGAACAATACTAGTTTTTAAAGTAGCTTTTGAACATCAAAAAACAAACTAAGAGCAGAATTTTTTCAGCTATAAACCACATATACAGCTTGCTATGTTGCATTTCCAATGTAGTAAGTGTTTTTAAAGAAAAAACAAGGACAGTAACACTAAGTGAAGGCATGCAAATGATATACAATTCACCTGTTACCTATATCTGAAGGAAAAAAATCCTTAGCATGGATATACACTTGTCAGACCCAGTGAGAATAATTGGCCTAATGAACAGCTCTTTTTCATAGGGCTGGAAAAGGTGTTGGTTCTGCAGTGTAATTCTCCTCAATTTTCCCCCCTCTCTGAGCTCTACTGCCATCATACAGAGCTATTTGTTGGAGAAATTGCCAATTTTTTCCCATTAAAGGAAACTGCTTATCGTTCTAGCTTTCCTAATTTCATGTAGCAGATGATACCATGCATTTAAGAGAGCTCACAGTGACCTTTCATGCATGATTTTGATGCTTTTTATTGAGAAATGCTTCATACACATACATCCTTTAAAGCAGAACAAATGTTCATATATACACAAGAAAAAACTCTTAGAAGCTACAACGTGTTGATGGTTTTCATTATTTAATTCATAGGGCAATAGGTTTGGAAGATTATCTGCAAATGTCCTACTTCTGATATTTTGCATGTCTTTTGTTTTGCTAAGTGTTTTCATCCATGTTTTCACATGAAAACAGTGCAAGGAGACTGGAAAAAACCCGTGAAATAGGATGAATTTTTTAACATAATATTAACAGCTTCTACTACTTAATTGTCTAACAATGCAGAGGTGAACACAAAAAGCAAGAGAGGAAATGAAAGTACACAGTTTATGATGAGAAAATCCATGACCACTGGCTTGCAGAGGAAATAAGCACCTAATCATCATACATGGGAACACTTGCTCATTATATGCTAAAACATAAATTGTAAGGATGTATAAAAACTCTCTTTCCATTGTCTAGCCTCGTATTTATGCTCCAAGCAAAATTTGAAATGCTGTGAGTACATATGGCCTAACTATGCCTGAAGGGATAAACTCAGATGCTTAGAATAAGAATTTTCCTGATAAATAGTGGTACAATCTGGTTATTTCAGAGCTATTGCTGGCTAACTCCAGATAAAAGAGAAACTCCTTTTAATCCAATGAAATTATATAATTTACACACCATGTCACTGCAATCAGGCCACAGAAAGTCCCATTAAATATAAATAAGTCTATCTTATCCTTTCTTGTATGCACTTTCTAAATGCCATTCTTATGATATTTATTTCTCTGTGCTTTCTATTCACAAGAAGAGATCTCAGCTACTGACAAGATTCTTGTTGCTCTTGCAATGGATCGTTCTTTCTCTGTTTTATCTTGTATGTTAGTGGCAATACTGGAGTTTCCTGTACAGAAGAATGGGCAGCTGTACATCCAGAGCAGCAGGATGCCATAGGTGATTGCCTTCTTTGCTGCATAAACTCTAAATGTTTGTTTATGCCAGCTATGCCACACAATATAAGTCAGTGCCTTCAGTAGCTGGGTATGTTCCAAAAGGACAAGGAAGTCTCCTGCTTGACCCATTCTGCATTTTTCCATGTTTTCCTAAAATGAAAAGTAAGGAAAATCACTCTGATTGCATCTGAGTTTTAAGGGTCTTAGCAAGAGGACACATGCAAATGAACTCAAAAAGCAAAAGCATGCCTGGAGTATGAGTCTTTTCTCCATAAAGCATGAACAGCTTCTACTCACAAGTGAAGAAATGCCTCGTTTGTGCAGTAGAGGAAGGCTGGTTTGAGGACTGCTGTCAGCTCTAAAGCATCCATTAAAGGTTTGTCACTGTGGGATCTAACTGTGATCTCACCAGAGATTTGCAGAAACTTGCATGGGTGTGACTGTGCAGAAACCCCTGTGAATCTGAAGAAGTGTTAATAAAACAGAATGTAGCAAGGAATATGTTTTGGTGTTAAGATTTCCAAACATTAGTAATAAGCAATAATTCATCATTTTATGGCTCAGAACTGGAGCCAGAATCTTTTCCATTTGAATGTGACCTGTGACTTTATCCACTTGGAAGTGACTTCCCTGCCAATATGTAAAGGACTTTCAATAATATTACCCCACTGCAAGTTTTGCATCTAGGATAGAATTGACTTCACAAAAATGTATCCAGAAGCATATACACCTGTAACTCATAAGGGTATTGACAGTAGTAGCAAAACTGTGTTTTCTCAGTTTAGAAATAAGCACCAATATATGTAGAGCGCTTGCAATTACATTATAAAATATTTTTTATGCCATTAAAGAACGAGGTAACATGAGAACTGTAGATATCCTGATAGTGTTAACTCGCTAGCTGGATAAATTAATTTATTCAAACAAAATTTCATGTTTCTTAGCACTGGTCAGAATTTTTTAATTTTCTAGGATATTTCATTGATATTGAGCATACTATGCCGACAGTTTGATTTTTCAGAACAACCAGTGAGAGCCCATTTCAAAATCTTGGAGAAAATGAGCAATTTGAATATCAGCGGGAATTGATTGCAGGGAATTCTGGCATCAGTGTATAAGAGTCATCTGAGTATTTACTGTATTATCAGGAAAGCTTAAAACAGCAGTATATATAAAGTCTGTTGTTCATTGAGCTCATAGGATAGTTTCAGCTAAATGTAGGTAAACAAAGTTTATCTGTTTCTGCTTTAGATCATTTGGAGTTCACTTATTAATCACTGTTAGGCCTGTGAAACTAAACCTCTAGATTTATCCACTCACATGCCATGCATTGAGTGAATTTACCCACTATAATGATGTTAAGGACTGTGGCTTTCACAATATGTGACATTTGCACATCTCACATACTAGGTGGTATATGGATCATTAAAAGTCAAGGTCAAAAATGGAATGTCTAAAACAAAGCAAAGCAAAACAAGGTATCTGTACCCACTCTCATTAACTGGGCATTGATATTTATTTTTCCTGGTCCTTCATATAATGAAATAGTTCACATATAGAGATGTATATTTATAGTAATGTATCCCCAAATCATTGCTCTAATGAAAATCTCTGGAGGTATTTTACCCTTCTATTGATATTTGTGAGTAAAATATGGATTTCTAACCGTATACAGAACTTTCTGACATGCTTGTCAATGATAAACCAGACCTCTTAATATACAGAAGTTTTAGAGCTTAATTCAAATATATTTCCCATTTTGAAGTTGTGATGGCTAAGTACACCTGCTTACTTGAAAATTATCTATTAGTTTGTAGTTTTCAATAGCTTAATCATAATTTCATTTTCTCAGTTTGTATTGCAGGCAGTTCACCCGCTCTTCATCTAAACTTGAATGTTTCCTGTTTACACATCAGAAAATATAGAAAGATGATAATATTTAGAAAACAAAGAAAAAATGAAAGCTGTGTTCAAACACATTATTTATATAATTATCCTATAATTAAAGTAATTACAGTTTGTGATGCAAAATAGTCTTTATTTTTTTGAAAGATTTGCAGGTTTCTTGAAGGGTGTTTACTGATCATCACAGCAAAGTGACATGAAAAATACTTTGAGATGTTCTCATTTCTGCAAGACATTTAAGCTGCATAAGACATTCTTCATGAAACAACTGTGCATCTTTACAGTCCATTAATTGACAGGCCTGTATGAAAGGGAACTAGACTGATATTCAAAGACATTTTTGAGCTTTTATAATCTTTACTGCAGCCACAGCTACTCTGCATTTGAATTTTCTGAATAAGAGTGGATTTCTAACAAATAACATTGCAAGCTCTAAGAAATGGTGTAAATGAAGGATTTCTCGCCTTATGGTATTTTTGAACTTCTAGATTCAATTTGCTTTCCTTTATAGCACCTGGAAAGCTGGAAGCTTACAAAGTGAATGCTCTGTGTCCATGAAACCACCTGAACCTAGCATCAGTAGTTTTGAAAAATACCCACTGGCTGCTCAGAAATGCTGATCTGAGACTCAGAACATGAAGCCATTACTTAGGAAGCCAACCAAAATTGTGTTTCTACCTTCCATTGCTAGAAGTCTCAGGGTATTCCAGCAGTGAGGTGTGCCTGCCCTGCAGCAGTTACCCAGCTGGCAGCACACAGCCCTTCCTCACAGAGCACACTCTACACAGACATTGTGGATCCTGGGGGTCCTACTGCTGCATGGATGAGGATAGAGTTTTCCTCTGGAGCTGTCCAGGATTTTTAATCCTGGATTCATTTTTTTTTCACCTCACAATCCGTGTTTCACTCTTCACAGAGCTACACAACAAAAATTGTTTTGGTCAGATTAACCATAGAAGCAATTCACATACTTCAAGTAACTTATACATGGGACATTTTCAGTAAGAAATACTAGCCAGCTACTACATTTGCTTGATTACATTCATGTAAATATCAATATGTGCACAATCAATATCTGCCAGGACTGTGGAAAATTAGGAATACTATAACTCTCATAGTATGATTTTTTTTTTTATTGTACAGCTAAAGGAAAGTGTATATTGACTTGATCTCCAGAGAAAAACATCTATTTATTATTTGAAATGAGCCGTATCAAAGACAAGATGGATTTTTCTACAATTATAATAGGCAAAGTAGAACTTATTTGAGAATTTTTTCTTTCTTCTTTAAATATGATCTTCAGCAAAGTGCAATCTTTTACTTTTTCCTATCCAGCCTCATGAGCAGGGGCTAAACACAGTGACCACATACAGGTATTAAAGTTCATAAAAAACTATCCATCCAACAACCTCCAACAACCCACTCTCATTTCGAGAGTACAATGTGCTTTCACATGTTCCTCCCTGCTATCATCACAATCATCATACATGAGCACTTTCCCTGCAGGATGGAGAATCTCAGCTAAGCATGATTTTAGGGTACACAAGAAAATGTCTGTTTCTCAGAGGAACATCTTGGAGCTCTTAGGAAAAAAAAAGGCAAATCTTCCATCTGTCTAAACTGTAAAATATTTATCTGAATAAATCTTTTCTTTGGAGACCTAGAACTTGTTCTATGTTTTGGCCCTTTGATCATGACCCACAAATATTTCCTGCTGTATCTTTAGGTTTGCAAAAAGAGACCACTATCCAAAAGCAGACAGTGGCTCCCTACCCATCAGTCTGCAAGGCATAGATAAGCAGTTTGCTTTTAACTTATGATGCCAACCTTGTTAGATTTAATACCCCAGAGCAAATTACTTGGAAGTTCATGTTTGCATAGGTAACCAGATCCACTTGAATTGAATGTAGTTGTTTTTATGCAAATTGTCAGGTATCGAGATCTCTGCAGTTTCTGGAACAGCTTTCTGAGACTACCTGTTTAGGAATAAATTAAATAAAATAAGAAGTCTGGCTCAGCTGATTTTCTCAAGAAGTATTGGGAGAAGTTAAGAGACTTGGACATACAGTGCTCAAAAGATACTGGAGCTTAGATAGAGCTGCATTCTTGAAAGACTCTGTACCTGCCCTACTAGCCAACAAAAAAAATCCATTACCAAATCATTTTCAACTAATTCTCAATGGTTTAAATAATATAGAAATAGCTAGGAGACTTCATAGCAAGAAAGACTTAAGGGATTTTTGTACTCAATGCTTCTACATATGACAAGACTAATTTTGCTAAGCCTTTCACTTCCTAAAAGTGCAACCACCTTGGGCAGTAAGTTCAATTTATAACTAACCCTGCTTTAAAAATGTTTTCCTAGAATTTAAAATATGTCTTCCTGTAAAGATGAGTGTAATAAAAAAAAAATAAAAAAATCCATAGAATAAGTAAAAAAGGATTCTTCCAACCTTTCACAAGTATATTTTTACCATCCTATTGGCATTAATAACACTCAAAAAATATTTCTTATATTCTTAAGGGTCACAGTTTATTTAACTCCACACACATATACATATATAGAGAGAGTCCATCTTTCTAATTCCTTTGAAGGGTCGTTTTTATGACTAAAATAATTGTTAACCAGAGGAGTTGAGACTGGCATTTGTGTCAGACTAGCAATTTACACCTTCAGCAGAGGATTTGGGAAAACTACACTGTTGTGACATGTTTCTTTCACTTTGCCTTTTTTTATTTGACTTTATGGATCCTCTCCTTTGTTTTGATTTTGATGTTCTGGAAGAGGTTTAAGATGTCCTTTCTTAAAGTACTGATTTTGTTTTTGTCACTAGATACCAGAAAGCACAGAAAGCTGGTTACAGTCAAGGATCACTCTTGCACTTTTCCTGAATTCACTACATGGCTGGGATCTGGTATCTGTGTGCCCTTCAGAAAGAGTTGGAGTGCAACTTTCAGTCAACAATTTATGAGTCGAAGCCCTTTGAAAAATTGCTTTCTATAGATATGACATAACAAGTCAGGTGTCATAACAGGTACCAATACACAATGAAGCACTGTCATTTTTTTTTTGCTGTAATTATCACTCAAATGGTAAAATATTTTAGCTTTTTTAAACTAATCATACAGCACATAAACATCTTAAATGCATTTAGAATGTGTTTAAAGAGAGAGATGCTCTGAGATGAGAGATTAAAACCTAGCTGAAACTTCTAGAGAAGCTAATTTTCAGATTAAAGAAGACTTAGGAAGCAGTTACAGACAGAGTATCTGCTGGTTTGGGTCTTGTCCTGGTTATAACAGTTCCTTATTAAGCTAATCTGCCATCTGCATAATAAAACAATCTGTCAACAATAATTGAGTCTGCTTTTTATTCAGCTTGCAGTGGTGTCTCCATGCTACTCCAAGCTCCCAAACTTCCAGCTCACACACTGCTGTGGTATGTCCTAAATCACACCAGGCACTGCACAGCTCCAGAAAGCAATGTGTGCCTGGGTCATTGTAGAGCAGCAGAGGAGTGAATGAGAATTATCCTTTCATACCAGTAAAAGTCTTCTTAATAATTTATTGTTACACACTGAAGACCAGAATATTATAATTGAAGTTTAAAAAAGTAATTTTTAGGTCCCTCCAAAGTCTTTTGAATGGTACATGAAAGAAACCACATTTTAAACTGTGGTCCAAATTATATCTACTCTGGTATTATGCTGTGGAATTTGGGCAGATGATTCATTTCTACTTTTTTAGTCAAATAATTATTCAAAGACCTTGGTTCTTCTTCAGAAAAACACTCTTTTTAAACCATTATGGCCCTTTAACTGAAGTTCAGAGGAGTTACTTGTGATCACCATAAATTTGTGAGCAAAGAGGCAGAGTTCAGCCTGAAACTTTGAGGTACTGATATCAAGGGGAACGCTGACAAGCTGTACAGTAATTTTAGGATGTCTAACCATGAAACAGTGTCTGGTTATTTGGCTGAGTCCTCAGAACTGAACAGGACTGATCAGAAACCTTCTGTAGTGTTTGAACCCATTTTCCCCAATTATTTTTCTTTTCTTTAGCTCAGCCTCTGTAAGAGTTTAAATTAACTTAAAAATAAGTGTGTGTGTCAGCACAATCATTTTGCTGATGGCAAGAGTGACCTAATGTTTACCAACTTAAAAAATGGAGGTTTGTGACAACCACAGTGATTTAACAGAAGTGTTTCATAGAATCAATAGAAAGGTCTGGGTTGGGAGAGACCCCAAAGATCATCTAGTTCCAATCCCCCTGCCTTAGGCAGAGACACCTTCCACTAGTCCAGCTTGCTGAGAACTCCATCCAGTCTGGCTTTGTATATGCCCATAGATGGGACATCACAACTTCTCTGCACAACCTGCTCCTCTGCTTCACCACCCTCAAAGTAAAAAATCTCTTTCTGATGTCTGATCAAAACCTACTCTCTTTCAGTTTAAACCCATTCCTCCTTGTCCTGTCACTAAATGTTTTGCAAAAATCTCTCTGCATTTTTCTTGTAAACTCCCTTCAGGTACTGAAATGCCTTAATCAGGTCACCCTGAAGCCTTCTCTCCTCCAGGCTGAACAATCCCAATTCTCTCAACCTGTCTTCATAGGAGGGAATATTTCAGCCCTTTAATTACCTTTGTGGCCTCCCTTGGTCTCATTCCAACAGGTCGATGTCCTTCCTGTGCTGGAAACTCAGTTTTCATCAGAATTTCATCAAGGCTTTATTGTGATGTGGTGTTTTCTCAAGAAACAAGAGATTCAACATTCCTGTGGCAAAGAAATCAAGAATTAGAAGAACAAGAAACAGAAAATGTTTAAGGATGACACTGAAGACATAGATGCTAATGGTTAATTGCCTTAGCCAATTTTCTGTAGCATCTGCTGGAGTCACACGTACAGAATTTAACACATAATGAAAATACCTGTGGTAAGCAACCACAGATTAGTAAAGTGTGTCAGGTCTATCATGACAGGACATATTTTAAGGGTTTGAAATGCTGTCTGTTCCTTTCTACACATTTAGTCATGCTCCCCTATGCCACCTATTTGAATAGGACTACTTGTGTTCTTGGAGGGAAGTATGTATGCATGCATATCCTGAGTTACTTTTCCCAGGGAAATGAGAAATTACTCAGTTGATATGTCAGTGTCCCACTTTCTTTGAAGATGTGTGGAGGTGTCTCATTTTCTTATGGGAGAGGAATAAGAGTAGAAAACAGGAAAGGATTAGGAAACAGCACTAGAAATCTGAAAAATCAATTCAGTAATTATGGGTTTAACCCATCAAACACAGGTCATTTGGCCAATTGAGAAGGATCTGTATTTACAAGATGTCATCTCTGGGCAAATACAGATATTGAAAATCTGAAGGCTGGATCTCTCAGTGTGGCAAACAGGAGGTGCAGAAAAATCCCATTAGCTACTAACAGGATTTGCATCCTTGTGTATCATGCACCACTTTGAAAATTCACTCTCAGTCATCAGGAAGTAAGGTAATATTCCAGCACCCAAAATTGCTTCATTTGGATACAGACAAGAGGCCTAATTTGCTATCATATACAGAATCAGAAGCATAAAGAATTGCTTATGATTAAATATTTTATTTAAAACCTGGGGTTTTCCACTGGACCTGTCAACACATGAGTCTTTAATTTAAAAAAAAAAGAAAAAAGTAATTACTGGATCTTTAGTTATTTATAACTCAGTTTCGCAGTTGGAAATTGTTTCCAACCTCATAAACAAAAAAAAACATCTAAAGATAAAAGAATTCAAAAGAATTTTACTCATAAAATGGGAACAGTTCAATTACATAAAAAATCTCAAACCAAACAAAATACATATATGCATGTGCAAACTGTTCATTTACTCATCATGTCCCAAGAGTATGTTATTTTCCTAACAGTCCAGATAGGTATTCATATTTTGAATCTGTACAATTTAATTCACATACTGAGATTTTTATTCTGATGGAAATTCTTTGGCTTTCTCTTAGAGGATTTCGGAATAGTTCTTATTTTCTATCTTGCATCAAGAAATGAAAATGGAACATACCAAGCAGATACAGAGTGGAGACCATCACACCACACTCCATCCATGAATTCACACAATGATTCACTCAAGTCAAAGTCATTTGTGCCAGATCTTCTACTGGCACAACCCTCCACCTCAAGGTTTTTCGGTCAAGAAATATGTAAGTGGACAGCCAGGAATACTGTCTTAATTCTTTATAAACTGTATCAAATGCACTAAATACCTTGACTGAGAAACTTTGAAAGAAAATGATGTCCAGAAGATTCCTCAGAGCACTCTCTGTTCCCAGTCCTTAAAAACTCCTTTCCCCAATCATTAAAAAAAAAGTCACAGTTAGTAAGTACTCAAGAATTAGAATCTACTGATTCTAGTCATGAAAAGATGTTTTTAATTTCTAATCTTAATCCTTCATATGATTGAATATGAAGAGTTCATATATATTTTAGTGAGATGAAATAATGTTTTATAGTAAATGTTATCATTTTAAAAAAGACCATTACATGCATTAAGAAGTGATGAGTAATACCTGAGGAAACCAAACCACATTTAAATGCAAGAAAGAATATTTTTGTGTCAGGATGTTTAGCCAGGCTGTTCCAGGAGTCATTGCCTATTCTGCCAAAATTTAGTTTGTCACACTGGAAGTCCTTCTGACAGCATTGCACTGCCTTTCCTCCAAAACAGCACCTGAAGCTGGGCTTAGCCTTTGGAAAATAAGCTGAAGCCATTATAAAAACCTCTAATGAACCCAGAAAAATTTTCTCTTGTGAAATATTGAAGTCTTGATATATTTGTATTAATGGGTTCTCCTTTTCAGCATAAATTTTTTCACCTCAGAATTTTATATCTGAAGATTAGTAGGCATACCCACAGATCAAATCTAACCCTGATTGTGTGTCTAGCTAAGCAGGCCACTTCTTTTATAAGAATATCAGGAAAATCTAATAGCCTTCCCATGGTTTACATAAGAAAAGAGCAAGTTTCCCAGAAGTTAGCCTTTTTACGTGATAGGTAGTTCTTTTACAGTGATCTTTATGCTTTAAGTAAAACTTAAATGTTACCTCAACTTCATTTTTCTTAAAGCACCAACTGCATCAGCTTAGCCAGGTGGTTTAGGTGTGTGGGACAGCACCATCCCTGGTGTTTGCAGTCACATCATGAAGTCAGTCCTAGTGAATTCACAGGAGCTGGGATTATGCTGCTCCTTGGGGATGTGGCTCTGGCTGCTAACTCAGATGATATATCTATCTTTCTAGTACTTGGATTATTTCTGCCCAACAGGCATTTAAGGTCTCCAGGCAGTGCACAGGAGGGCACAGAGTATTAGAACAGAACCAAACCACCCCATAAAGCTAAGCAGAGAAGACACAATATCACATACACACACAGACTGTGTAATGTGTGGTGCTCAAAGTCTGCCAGTTCAAAATCCTGAGCAAAAGGGTATGTTTTTCCCCTTATTCAGAGCTGTGGAGAGGTACTCCATCTACCATCCTGAAGGTGGGGTGACAACTGTTTTCAGTCCAGAAAGTGACTTTTGCAATTGCAGTGCAAGATCAGGGAGGCAGGGCTGATTTAACTCTTATTTCACAGCCCAGCCTTATGGTTCAAGCCCAAGTGAATGGAAGGCAGCCAGGCTTGTTCCTCTTTCCTGAAGAGTCATCAGCCAGCAGTGTTATCAGGCTAAATAGAGCTACTGCTGGGGTAATGCTGAAGGGAGGAGAAATTCTGCAGGGGAACACACTCTATCCTCTCTGTTCAGCCAAATCTGCTCCTCAGAAAATAAGAGTCATAGGGTCAGGAAACACAGGGCCCTGGAACAGGAGTCCAGCCCAGGCTTCAAAGACTGCTCCTCTCTATTATGTACCACTCGTGGTAAAAAGTGCATTAGTAATCCTGAAAGCAGTTGTCAGACTCAAGTTTTGACTTGCTGGGTGCTCTTGCAACTATGATATAGAGTCATGACCCATCTTTGCAGTGCATTTGAATATTCTTATCATGTCTTTTACATATCAAGGCCCTTTTACAGTGCCCTGGGTAGTGCAGTCTTAGATAAATGAAAACTGCCCTCAGCTGTTAGCCTTCCCAAAAACTTTTGCAGACCACCTGAGGTATTTTAAGTAGGGATTATGTAGTCTGAATATTTCATATTACTAATTATTTCCCACAAATCCTTACTGTGTCCTCAGATAGTCAGGTCTGTTGTAATTGCTCCACTGCAATTTACAGAAGGTGAGAGAGTGAGTTCACCTTGTTTCAAAATCCTTTCCTATCACAAATTACTCTTTCATTCTGATAGCAATTTAGACCACTGATGGGTAAGTTTTGTTCCTTAACAGTTTGAAATAACCCAGTCATTACAGGTCAGGATCTTATGCTGCATATAACTATGCATATATAATGATACAACTGGTGGACTCAAAACTAACAAAAGTGCTTGTCATAGATAACAAAATATGTGGAGCTGGGAGGGGCCCACAAGGAGTGGGTCTATTTCATGTAGAATACCATAATTCCTTACCTTCATTGTAGACACAGAATTGGTTCCCCTGATATGAAAAGAGGTTTAAATTTTTTAAATTTAAATTTAAATTTTTGTTACAGAGAATTATCCAGTTTAAACTCATTTTTGCCTCTGGTTGGGATTTACAGAACGCGGAATTCATAGTGAATGACCATGTTTCTACTGTCTCATCAGTGACCTCAATAATACAGCAAAGATGTTTGTGCAGTTTTAAGGAGTATGCAGACAACATGGCACTTGTATTTGGATACTAATTTGTGAACCTCTTGGCAGTCTTCTTTTCCCATAATGTATTCATCACAAGATATATTGGTTATGCAATAAAGTATTTTTTAATTGCTAGCTTTAGAAATATTTAAGTACCCAATTATTTTTGTCTAAAAGACTATTATAGAATAAAAAAAGGAAAAGTTAAAAATGGATATGGCCATGGCTAGACAAGGATTATGAGTTGCACAGCAAGAGAACTGAGCCTTTGATGAAGTTTATAAATAATTAGTAACACACTTTAAGACATTTTTCTTGGTTCATAGTACCTGTGCTCACTTAATTCCAGCTGAAAATGTGCCCATTCATTCACAGTGAAGGACAGATAAGTTGGTAACCAAGTCAATGGGAAAAGAGATTCATGTTGAAGCACCTAAGAACAAATACTTTCTGCACATACTCAGATCAAACACTCACTGAGAGATTAGGCACCAACACAAATTTGTCCTGCCCTGGCAAAAGATCACAGGGAACATGAGATAGACTTGTATGTGGTAGAGTAGTGCCCATAAATGAAGGCATGTGAGTATGTGTAATAATTTAACATCTACTTTTTATGTGAATGATTTTTTGTAACCTGAACAAGAGATTAATATCAAGAAATAACACTCTATTAATAGGCTGTCCCATTTTTGTTTTTTTTCAAAGTTACATGCATAACCAAATATTCTTATTTTGTTTCTTATTCCATAAACATTGATGGGATGAATTTGGTCAGCACAAAAGGATATGAGCTTCAAAATCAATTCATATATTCATTAAACATCACTAAACTGCACCTTGAAAACCTTCACAAAATTGTTTCCACATTTGAAGAAGCACTTTGACACTTGGAGATGCAAGCAGGGTGCCTAACCTAAATACACTATCTAATGACTAAAGATAAATGTTTAAGTTCCATTAGGTTCTCAAACCACTGCAAAATTCTAGTCTTAGAACACATATGCTACTTGCAAAGAGGAACAGAGAAGGATCTCAGGAGCTGTACTCAGACAGCTGTTTACTCATCTCAAACAGAACTTTGCAGAACTGTTCTGCCCCAATCCTTTGATTTGCAGAATTCCCTAAAATATTAAACAAGAAACAAATAAATATGAAGCCAAGGAATATTGCTTGCTAACTTTGCTTCTCTTCCTAGTGATTTACAGACCAGTCCTGCAAAACTTGTCCTCTCAAAGTTCTTCACATAACTGATACAAAATCTATTCCTCTTATCAGAGTATCCCCAGTTCAGACTGTCACACAGTTTTTATACTGTTATGTAAATCAGCATTGCTGTCAGCTCCATCTGTGATACTCTCCTCTCAAGAATTACTCCAGTTGTGATGAAGTGGCTCCACTAACAGAAGTCTAAAAGATGTCATAGAATTACTTAAATCCCAACAGCATTTTGTTTTACCATAACAATTTTTCTGCATCAACACATATAATTAAAGGTGCTGTAGAATGCATGCCGTTGAGCAGGCTTACACCTTGGACATTCCTCATATTTCTGAGTTTATACTATAGTCCCAGATTTCATATGAATGTCATTACAGGACCCTTTTTAATACTTTGGAATTTATTTTGTTTTAAGTGGTAAATACACCAGAGCAGGGAGATAGAAGGGCTGGCTTCTTGATAAAAGGGCTATGGTAGAAATTTTTGAAGATGTGTATCAAATTGGCTGTCATCAACTATGTAGTGGAGTTCTGCTTGTCAGTTTTGTTGTCACTTTTCCACACCAAAGGGAAAAAAAAATCCCTGACATGACTTTACTTTCCCTTTTAAATGTGTATAAAGAGGAAAAGCACTGTATCATATTAATGCAGAAAGAATGGAAATACAGTGTTTTTCATAAATGCCTGTTTATGTGAGAGCAACTGTGCTATTTGCTTTCCTTTTCTTTTGTTGTCCAAAACCTGGTGAAGAAAACATAATGGGTTTGAATAAAGAAACTTGGAAAGTAAACTGATTTTTAGGAAAAATATCCTCATAGCTAGCAACAGCTATAAACCTAAAACTGCTATTTCATTATCCCTTCCATGTTTCAGATTTCAGATTTTTTTTATTATTTATTTAAAAAAAAAGGATTGTAAGTACAGACAATTTTTCTTATTTTATTTTTCATCTATGTTGTTGATATTTTTATTTCATCCTGGAAAAAAAAAATAGAAAAAAAAAGGTAAAAATGTTTCAGGCTCCCAAACCATGCATAACTGTTACTTTACTTTCTAAAAATAATATTCCTAATTTTAATTTTTATGATAGAATGGAATATTGAAAAAATATAGAATAGAATTTTATAGATTATGGAATATATACATTAGAATTTTAAAATTTATATAAATACATACATATACAATGTATATATCTATATGTATATATAGATCTATGTATAGAATTTTAAAAGTTTATTTTAAATTTATATTTAAATGGTTGTTTATTATAAATTTCTATTTATATGATTATTTTAATTAAGGCTATCAGCTGTCTTTAGTTTGCTTTGCTTTTATGGAAGAGGAAGACAAATAAGTGCTTGAGATAAACCATATTAGGGCTCAGGTTTTGGGAGGTAACACTTCCCCATTGGCTGATGCAACCCTTGAAGGTGATGTGGTGTATGATGTGACTTCATCTTTTTATTTGGGGCTCAGAAACCCTTTGGTGAAGCTGCCAAAGAGCTTTAGTTATGATAAGCCTGGAATTGCTGGGTTTTCCATCCCTTCTCCATACAACCAGAGTGTTGCAATTGTAACCTCTTCTTGCTGGCACCTCTGCACACTACTGCTATTTTTGCTCCCTCAGGAGGCATAATGTAATATGGATTTACAGATTAATTTCTGTTGGTTTTGATTTACTTTGTTTTGTTTTTTTTTCTGGATTTCACTGGGCAGGAAAAAAAAATCACAACTGTTAAATTGATTTTATTTTGTGGAAGCTATATGCTCTACATTTCATTTGCACATCCACATCACTGCTATCTGTCTGCGATTGCCAGAGATTTTGGCTATACCTTATTAATAATTTTTCAGGAGACCTCTGTAGCAGTCCTAAGCACAGACAAAGTATTGTGAAATTTTTCTGTAGTTGGCCCCCATCAGCCCAAAGCTGATGATAACTTCTGAGAAGTATCCTTGTAACCTGTTAGCTCTTTAATGGCTCCAAATTTCCCTGTGATTCAGAAATAGCTAGAATGCAGTCTGAGAAACCAAGTATAAATGTAAAATAGATACTCTGTGCAGAGAAGCTATGGATTCCAGGTGTGTTGGTCTAAAATTCCCACCTCACTGGTTATTACAGTGGATGATGTATCTGCTTGAGGACCCAAGGCATACTTCAATCAGATCAGGGGCAGCAAAGACAAACTTCAATGGTTCTTACTCTGGGGGAACAGTCTGAGGACAAGATAATCAATGAAAGATGGGAAACCAGGATGGCCCTAGGATGAGAGGAAGATTCAGAAGAGATTGATGTGTGCTGCTGTCCTTGAAAAGCCCCAAAGTCTGAGACATCTGGGAAGAGAAAAGCTACCAGAATGTACTTTATTTAAATGCAAGATTTATTGAGAAAGAAGTTCACCAGAAGTTTGAAAAAGACATAATGGCCAGTAGAAAGGTCTTGGAAATACAGGAGGACACCATCCACTTACCAAAAATATTCTAATAGTATAAGTTATGGTCTATCAGTTTATGTTTGGAGTTTCTGAGTTTATCAGAAACATCTCAGTAGGTACTGGTCAGAGAAAGCTGCAGAGCCCAGAAAGCTCTCTAGAAGGAAGTGGGACAGTAAACTAAATGTGGGGAGTAGAGCTTTGTTTCTGATCATTATTTCAAGGGATTTCTGGCTGTGCAATGGTAGATTAAAGTGAAGCTGGCTTTTGGCTCCTCCGGCCTGTCACTCTGAGAAATATGCATCAAATGCCAACATCTAATTCAAAATCCTCTTCCTATTCTCCTTGATCCAAGGAAAGTTTCTGTTTTGAATTGTTCATCTAGGGTTGTTTTTTAACAATGAGTTTTAGGGCATACTTTCATCAAACAGTAGATTTTTTTCTTAACTAAAATAAGGATATATTTTTACACATTCACCTGAAGACAATCCTTAATGTAGTCTAGTGCCCTGGACACATTGTTATGTTGAACTCCTAGAAGATTTGAATTTTAAAGGGAAAAAATGCTATGTATCCTCATTATTCATGGACCAATAAGGTCAGACACAGGTTTTCCATATGTAGAAAACTTGAAGTATATAAGGCTGTTGAGATTCAATAGATCCCATGGGTAACAAATAAAAGCACTGCTGTTAAAGTATAGTGCCTCTTTCAATTTCTTATATGTTTCTAAATTACCATTTGTGGGAGTTTAACACTGTAGAACAAAAAAGCTGAACTTTTCTAGCAGTCCTCAAAAAGCCATTTATTGTTTGTATAGTTCCAGATATAACTGGATTTGGGTTAAAGAAATTTAGGTCTTTTGCATTGTGTATTCATGCAGGGGTTTTTATTTTTTTAAGTATTGGAAGGGAAAAATCATCACGATGTGTTTTACCAGTTATGCACACTAAGGCTATCTACTATCTCTGGAAAATTTAAAAAGACAACTTCAGAAAGGCAAGTTATAGAAAAATTCCTTTTAAAATTTACCTTTAAAAAATGGTGACTTCATGGATTGAAAAAGATAAAGGAACACTTTTTCTTAAATCCCATTTTTATTTTGTATTTTGCATTTGTAATAAATAAAATGCTCATTTGTATTTCAAGTGAAAGCAGTAGGCCTGTGTAAGAAAAACCTGCATTTCAGTTTGTAACTTAATGTAACGCTTTTAACTGATTTTTTTTCTTTGAAGATACATTTTTGTTACATAAGGTAATATAAAAGTGGCACAAAATTTCCCCTTCATTTTTATTTAAAATATTTACAGTATTCCATAAATACATCAGCTGCTATATAAGAGTTTAGTACTGAATGGATTGATTAAACAGCTAGCTGGATACATAATTAATATCTCAAGGTCCCTTTTTAAGCTTGAGTATAACGGCCAATGAGAAATGATGTGGCTGCTTTGGGATGAGCAAAGCTTTTAAATGTTACCCTTCAACCCACACAGCAGTCTCCCTTTCTTCACAGAGCTGTGCTCTCGTCCATAATTTCAAGGGCCTTTGTAGATGGTGTAAGCAGCAGGACCTTTGGTTCAGCAGCAGTGATTTTTTCCAGTTAAATGTGTAATTCTCCAAACGGAAGGACAGACGCTTTGGAGACATCATTATTCTTCACCTATCTGTCAGGAACTACAGAGGATCTAGCTGGTTTGGTTGCAGCCCTTTTATCTTCAGTCTGATTTCTACGATTTTTCAAACAGATCCACAAGGCATTCATCACACCATGAGCAGGAATTTCAGCCTGAGCATCACCGGTTATATAAGCTCTGGGCTGAGTAAACTAATTTCCCCTGATTTCAGTCATGTGAAGCAGAGGGTGGAAAGGTCACCCTCATTAGTGGGGAGAGATGCTGCTGCCCTGGTGGCCAAGTGGCTTTGCACCCTTTTAGTCATTGATCTGGGAGCCTGCAGGAGCAGTGGCTGCAGGGCACAGCTCAGCTCGCTCTTCTTGAGGCTCTCAGGAAACCTACCAAAGGTTTCCTTCTGCATCCTGCATCTCTGCTATGGGCAAGTGAAATAGCTAAAAATGAAAGATTCAGATTATTAATTCCTCCTGAGAAAAAAAAAAAGCATTTGGGACAACAAATCCAGGGAAAATTTTCTGGGCCTATCAGAATCCCACCAGGTTAAAGTTACTCAACATTTAGTTTTCAGAAAGCAAAATCCCTCTACATCCAAAGCCAAGGAAAATGTTTAATATCAATAATTTTCTTGTGTAGTCTCTGTTCCTGACCTTGAATGGCTGATTCAGAGCCAATGTGGGATTCAGACCATAATGCCAAGGAAACAGCAGAGACAGTCAACACCATTTCTTCTGGAGGGCTCACCCTGGGGTCTTACCAGTGAAAATGATAGAGATAAGTTAAAAAATGAAACTGAGGAACATCTTCAGCATTCAAAGAAAAATCAGTTCATGACAGAAGCAAGAGGTAAAGCATTAGCAATTGTTTAAACAGCAGTGCACACTTATGGTGTAGGGGTTTTTCTAAAAGACTGCAAGATTCAGAAATGGGTCTGAATTATTGTCGAAAACACGACTGTTAGTGAGAGAAGGAGAGTGAGTGAGTGAGAAAGTAAGTGATGCTTCTTTTTGGAGAACATTTAGGAAATTATTGAGTGAATTTTCTAGATCACCTGGTCAGACAGCCTGAATGCTGAGTTCTAGTGTGGATACTCAGATTCAACTGCTTTCTCCTCTTGGGTTGAAGAAAGATGACTGATTCTTCCCCAAAGGAAGGAAAGGTATAAAGACAGCTGCTTGGGAAACTCTACCCTTCCTAAGTATGTTTCTGCCTGGGCCCAGTCCTGCTGACTGTCAGGGGTCTCAGAACAAGGCAGGGAGGACAATCCAGCAGAAGAAAAGTGAAGATTCCCTCCAAAATAGCACATTAGTCTGTGCAACAAGCAGCCATGGGCAGCCACCCTCCATGGCCAGTTTGGAGCAGGCACCCTTGTTTTAAGGCAGTCTTGGAAAACACCATGCTGCTGTCAATGCAGACTCTCAGGTTGGGCTCCTGCATGACAAACCACCGTGTTAAATGGCCTGTGCCCATTGTGACAGCAAGAACCACTTAAAATTAAACAATATGGAAAGTGTCCCAAACGTCATAATATTCTTTTTGGATTCAAATCCACTCTAATTTGGGTGAAAGCACCATCAGCAGGGATCTGGATACACACACAAGTAGGAGCAGCAGCAGTGTGGGAACTAACCCATGACTCCTTGATCCCATAGGATGCTGGGCTATCCTCACCATGTTTAAGGTCAAATCAGCTCACTCCTCTTCCTTCTCTGATGGAGAAATGAGTGCTTGCAACTTGTCTTGGGATTTATACAGGAACAAACTGAAGGCCAAACAGAAAGAAGCTGCTGAAAGCAGAGTCTTAAAAAGTACTTTGGTTAGTTTCTGAAAGAAATAGCTTGTATTTTTTTTTCAATATGAATGCTTTAATGCTTTCTATTTTTTAAAGAATTCTTTATTATTTCTTTACCCTTTTCTTCTGTTAGTTTTTCCTTCCCTTTCTTTTTTTATTTTTACACATTGTTCATAATTGTAATAGGCCAGCTTGTGGAGGGTTAGTACAAAATGGATAAGTCAATATTTTTTGTTCAAAGCTTTCCTTTCATTTATTAGCAAGCCAAACAATGATTTGCAGAGAAGCTTCCCAACATAGGTGCCTTGAGCTGATTAGCACTTTATTCTGCTTTCACACATTGGCAAGGTTGTGTGTCATAAAGCAGAAACTCCACTTGTTGTTTTCCTGTCTGGGTTTCAAAGAAAAAAAAGTATTTTTTCCAGTTTTCTTGCACAGGAACTTTAAGATATATGAAATTTTGTTCCAGTGAGAATTGATGATTGCTTTTAAAAGTATTTCTTAAAGGGGCTATTCTTTTTAAAGAGAAACCAATGTCAGAGTTCTGTGAATGAAAGAATGAGCTCTCCAAAATCACTGATGGTGCTGTCTTGCTTCTCTTAATTGATTGGTACTTTGGTTCTGAAACCCTGGCCCACAGACCATCTGTGTCCTGCAGAGAACTTGCTAGCAGAGCCTTTAGAGAGGAGCCAGATACCATGATGATAGTTACTCTGTTTGATTACTGATGTTAAATCATCTTAAAAGCAGTTAAATATTCATGAAACCTTTTCCTAATCAGAGTTCTAGGAAAGCAATTCTAAGTGGGAAAATTCTTTTCGCATCTGAAGATGTTCTCCTTTTTTATATACTCACATAATAATTAATAACTTATTTATAAAGCCCTATTGGCATGGCTGAGGTGCTTGGGGTACTATACAACATGATCAAAACAGAATCAAAACAAAAGGAACAAAAGTTCACACTCATTAGAGTCAAGCCAAACACCAGAAAAATTGCAGACAAAAAACAGGATCTGCTTCTCTAACCATGCGCTCTCAACATTTGTAGTTTTGAAATGATGCTGGGGTTTGAAATACATCAGCATAAGCCTAAAAGAATGTACAAATAAGGGCAAAGTCCCTTTGTTCTTCCATAAACTTATTTTCATTTCACACATCCTCATACATTATCCTAGCTCACTTATTCCAAACATGCCTGAAGCAGAACCCATAAGGAATTCTGCATTGCCAAGGCTCTCTGTGCTGCCCCATACAACTTTTCTCAAATAAACTGGCAGAAAAAAAGGTGTTCCAGGAGCTTTGCAGTAAATGTTTCAAAATGTGACCCGCTATGTACCAGGGGAAGCTATAAAGCAAGGAATTTGACCTTTGCTATCCTTGCAAATGAGAACTGTGGGGCAAAGTTCCCCACTTGCCAGCCTGGACAGGGGAAAACCATATCAGTATAAAGATCAATTTTACAGGCAGCTACAAAAACATGAATTTCAGTACCATCTGTCACAAACCTTGGAAAAAAGACCTAGAAATTAACACATGGACCCATACACATTTAGTCATTCAAATGCAGTTACAGAAGTATTTTTTAAAGTTCCATCTGATCCATAGTGCAGGGAAACATCCATTATTTTTTTTCTGCCATATTACCAAGTACCATTTCCACAATACAGGTTTTCAGAAATGCAGACTAACTATACAAAAAAAATGAATTTTTTGTTCTTCTCTCTTAGACACCAGCTAAACTGCTACTCTTTACAAATAGGTTAAATGGGTTATGGGGGATAAATACAGGAGAAAAAAACAAGAGAAAATATATAGTGAAAGTTAGGCTGTCATTAGCAGCAGCTCTTTCTGATAAAGCTCAGGTCTTAAACTATAGAAATGAGGAAAACAGATTTAAGCTGTTGCTTGAATGTCTTAATGCAGTATCTATTTAATTTGAGATTACATAGTTCATAAGGAATAAATCCCCAAATATATTTGTGAAATCTTTCAACAGCCTTAAAAAATATCGCAGTTTCACTTGCTGAATTCACTCTCGGGAGTCTGATTTTAGAAATACATCAATGCATACATGATTTAAGAGAACAAAAGCTGATTTTGGGTTAGTATCTCAAGGTGCAACATTTGCTCTAAGCAATAAATTTCAAGGAAGCTCAGCTGGAACTGAGGACAAGTATTAATGGTGGAAGTTCAAAGGCATGGGTGGGAGCAGCAAGGATGGATAGGCACAGGATTCACTAATGTGCAGTGAGACTGATGAGGGATGCACACTTCTGTCCATCTGTACTTTGAGAACATCTATCCTAATAGATCATCTGACTAATTAAACAGTGTTTCACTCAGAGGTGTCCACATAGGATCAGACTTCAGTATAGAGGCCAGACTCAGTGTCCATTAAAATCTCATGAGAAGCACATATCACACTCAGTCCCAGCTCTATGCATGGCAGGACATACAGATCTATGGCAGGAGAATACTTTTTTCCTGACCCACCTTCCTGAATTTCATTTTCTTTTCCAAGAGAAGTGATGCTAAACATTTCACAGCATTCATCTTTTTTTAAAAAAAAAAATAAAAATAAAAATGAGAGCCTTGTAAAAAAGGGCTTTTTCACAATGCTTTATGGCTGGCATTTTTGATGTACAGTCTGACCTCTGATGCTTGGGAATTCTGCAGTTCTGAAAACATTTAATTGTATGTGAGGAAAATGCAACCTCTTGAATTGTCTATTAGATTGTATAACTGCTTCTCAAAAGCAGTAGAAGTAAATGTAATATCATCAGAATTCACATGTAAGTAAGAAAACACTGGGTAGGAAAAATTATTCAACAACTGTCTAAAACTTATGGTCAAATATTTCTTTCTTCTAAAGTCTACTTTTGTCATCATCTATTGCACAGAATGTTCTCCATGAAAAAAAAAAAGAGTAATAAAAAAAGCAGTTGTTTACTTTGTTGGTTGTTTTTAACTTTTCAGAACCTCTTGCCTGAGTAAAACTTGTTATTAAATGCTGACAGCTTCAAAAAATGTCTCTGGACTAACACAAAACAAAGCAATTTTCTTTGTCCAATCATCTAGCATGAGTTCAAATTAAGGAATTCAAAGTCTGTGATTTACATAGAGTATATTTAAACAAAGATCTAGGGGACCCACATGTACTGTACAATCTTCAACTCTTTCTTGTGTGAAATGAGTTTATACAAGTCTGGTTCACTGAACAAGGCTATTCAGTTTTTTAGTCCCTTGAATTAGTTTCTAGGTCAGCAAAGCACTAAGAACATTAGAAAAACAAAACAAAATAACAATGACAAAAAATAATCTAGACAAACAAAACCCCCCCTCTAGACACTGAAAGACTACATCCTAATTATGCAAGTCTTCCTGCTCCCTTATTTTAAGTTAAAATACCTCCTTTGAAGAACAGAAATGGGATTGCTCAAAGTTAAGTGCATTAAAAAGAGGAATCAAGGCTAATGACTGTTTTGCCCAGTGGAAAACTCTCCAAGTTGTATTATTTCAGCTCCTATAAATATCCTAATAGGATTTTCATGCTGCATTGGAAAATTCCACTGCAGCAACTCAGTCTGTTTTATATGTAACTCATTCCCCTCTTTCTTTTATGCCTGGTCATTTTTTATGTACAAATATGATACACAATTCACCAAAACATTTGGTAATTGTCTGTGTGAATCAAACAGTTGTAAAACCTGCATCATGCAAAAGCTCAAGGCAATACTAAATTTTGCCCTGCTCATGATCATTTTTAATGCTGCCTGTATATGTGTAAGTCACAGACAGCCATCACCATATAGAAGAAAAATGTAAAGCCATTTTTTCTTTTCACTGTATTATTAAAATCAGTTAAGCATAAGGAAAAGCAAAAACAGAGAGAAAAGACAAATCCTTCCCATTTCCATAGCAGCATCAGGCTACAGTTGCATGTTTATCTTTGAAAAATGAAATTGGTCTGTCCAGCTGCTTTGTTTATAAGTGCCTTTCTAGTTTTTCCTAAGTTTAATATAATTTGGGAAAATCCAGAGAAATTATTTAGATGCCTTCGGTTTGAAGCACCTTGGCCCTAACAAGGTATCATAAAAAGACAAAATCTGGGAGATGGTGTCCCTGTGGACTGCATCTTCATCCACACCCCCCCATTCAGCCAGACGCCTGCCATCAATGAGCAGACAACAGCACGCACAGGGGGTACCTGTGAAAGTCCTGCCTCCCATTCAAAGTCAAATCATTTGCTTCCTTTGGGACACAGACCTTGCAATGCTCTGAGGCGAGACATCAAAGTAGGCAGAACAGATCTTCTTAAAAAATAATTTCCTGGGGCATAGTGATACCTGTCTTTTAGAGCTTTGGACAGGGCTAGGCTGTTTTCTGAGAAGGAGTAGTTTCAAAGTGTGCAGCTCCCACTGTAGGATGGATCCATCCTAGTCAATACTCGAGTATTGAATGTCGCAGTTACCTTGCAGTTAAAGTTTGCAAGTTGTCTCTAGCTGATACTGAACTGAAAGCTTTTACTGCTTCAAAAGGGTTGCCAGGCACCAGCCTGGATTCAGTTCCTTTCAGATATAGTGTCTTTGTCTCCTAAGGCAGGGTCTTACATAAAGGATTTATGAGATATCGAGGATTAAAACTATGGAGGATTCAAACAGATCAGCTAAAAGTGAACCTGTTTCAGAAGGAGTCCTTACCTGTCCTACTTCCAGCATGTAGGAAATTATAAAACTGGGATGTGTCCTTTAGCATCTTTGTGCCTGCATTTCCCTGCAGAGGATGGCAGCCAAAATCTTCAGCCACTGTGGTACAGCACAGATTGTGCAGCCTCTCCTTGCCAGACTTCAGGGATGCTTCTCAAGGTGACTGCCCTCATTCATACATCTGGGGTTTTCACAATCAGGCTCCTGGAATGAAAGCCAACATATTACTGTCAGTGCAATAGATTAAAATGCTGATGCTGCAGAAAGATTTAAGGGTAGAAAGTTCTGGATTCATGGACTCATTCAAAAGCAATATAAAATAAATAGGGAAAATGACTATGTGGTACTGAAGCACAGTAGTGCCCATACTGAGAAAAGAGAGCAACTGTTTCTTTCTGCTGATTTAGAGGAAGGCTGCCAAGGCACATCCAGTAAATAACTATTGTTCAGAGTCATCTGAACAAGGTTCTCTAAAAGCTGAGTTTGATATACAGAAGAAACACTCAACTGATTGTTATATAATAAGAATTGACTGCAGAGGAATGGACTTTTACAGAAGCTAGGACTGTATTTTGAGTTAGGGGAAAGCTTTTTATTCTGTGCATTGAAACCCTGGGCTTTATTCTACTGGAATTTACTTTTCCAGATGGCTCAGAATGCTGACTCTTTGCAGCCTGTTCAGGGACCAGGTAATGGGGCAGTGGTGCTGCAGAAACACAAAACAACTCCAGAGTTTCCTGAGAAACATGACTAGGAGGAGGAGAAGAAACAGCGTTTACCCAAGAGCCAAGTCTGCAAGTAGCTGAAAATGAATCTGCAAATGGATGCTGTGCCTGTGAAAGCAAGAAGGGAGCATGTGCAAAGCAGTTGAAACAGTTATGGGTTTGTGCTTTGTAGTTAACTTGGTGTTAAAAAACACATAGCATTATTTTTAGCTCTCAGAGAACCCGAGCAAAATGCTCCAGGCAGCTGTTATCTCTTCTGTCTTGAGTAAACATTTGGTTTTTGTCAGTGTGGTGCTCAATCATCAAAATGTGGAACTTCCTACTTTCCCTTTCCCTTTTCTCTTTACTTGTCCTTGTCCTTGTCCTCATTTGTGTCCTTTCATAACTTTCTGGAGCTTGGAGGTTTCAGGAGGAGGAGCTGCCCCAGAGCCATTTCTCAATTCATGGGTGTCTGAGATGGTCCAATGCCTGATGCACCTGATTATCTGTTTGAAATCTGAGTTTGATTTGCCTTCTTCAGAAAAGGGAAAGGGAAAGGGAAGGGAAAGGGAAAGGGAAAGGGAAAGGGAAAGGGAAAGGGAAAGGGAAAGGGAAAGGGAAAGGGAAAGGGAAAGGGAAAGGGAAAGGGAAAGGGAAAGGGAAAGGGAAAGGGAAAGGGAAAGGGAAAGGGAAAGGGAAAGGGAAAGGGAAAGGGAAAGGAAAGGAAAGGAAAGGAAAGGAAAGGAAAGGAAAGGAAAGGAAAGGAAAGGAAAGGAAAGGAAAGGAAAGGAAAGGAAAGGAAAGGAAAGGAAAGGAAAGGAAAGGAAAGGAAAGGAAAGGAAAGGAAAGGAAAGGAAAGGAAAGGAAAGGAAAGGAAAGGAAAGGAAAGGAAAGGAAAGGAAAGGAAAGGAAAGGAAAGGAAAGGAAAGGAAAGGAAAGGAAAGGAAAGGAAAGGAAAGGGAAATAGGGAGAATATAGGGTTATGCATGGAGTTTTAATTTTGTTTGCCTCTTTCTCCCCACACAGAGCTTCTCAGTCTTAATTGCTGCACCTGTTGGGTTGAAGTAATTTAATTGTCCCTTTATGCCAAGGTGAAGAAAGAGGAAGTATGGCTGATTTGTATGTTGTTCACATCCATTCCCTGCTCCTTACTGGCCTATTCTAAATAATGTAAAATGAGTCAGTCAATTTGGAGTAGAGCACAGATCACAAGATGTTGTTGAGGATGGTGTCACACATCTTGATTTCTGGGACATAGTGTCATCCAAGGTCCATTCTGGATTGTTACCACAATCAAACACTGCCATGGGTTGACACTGAGGAAATTAAAGAAAGAACTTACTTCATTGGAACTGATGAGGACTCTTTACAAGACCTTCTGCAAGTAATGGTGAGCAGAATGCAAGTGTTACATCCTATGCTTTCCTGGGTGTCAGAACTGTGAACTGTATATTCTGATGGACTTCAGGATAATTGACATTCCAGCTCAATAATTGAGGTACAGCTAGATTTTTCAGCCATTTATTTGCAGTAGGGTTGAGTCCAGGACATGCCACATTTCTGATACTTCTCACACCTGAGAGAGAGCTGGAAGCCTTGCTGCCTCTCAGAGTGTCATATCCTGGGGGCCCCCACCTTATAGCTCCAAATAAAAGGGGCTTTTGCAACAACTTTCTTTTCTTTCTGGTGTCAGGGATGGGAGGGAGCGGAGAGCAAATGGTTGTGGTAAAATTTGCAGTCTTTCCTCCTTTTTTTAATGTGCTGGAGCCAGCCAGCAGTATGTGTCTGGAACAACATGTCCAGAAAGAATTGCTGATCTCAGCAGCAAGGTGCAAGCTAAGGCACATCCAGTAAAAACCTCCACAATAAGGCACAAACCTCCTTTTTCTGGGATGGTGCAATGTGCTGTTGATTCACATGGGCCACACAGTCTAATCCTAAATTATTAAGAATTTTGGCACTCTGGCTTCTGCTGATTAACATTTTACTCTGCAAGCAGTTCAATCTAGCTTAAGTGGGGCTGCATCTTCAAATTGATTTTTAGTATAAGGATGAAAGAATCATGCCATATAACTCAAACCATGGTTCCAACAGATCCAGATAGGAATTATAACATGCACCAGAAGGAATGAAAATAAATTTGCTCTGGGTTCAGAGCAGTCTGGTAAAAAAACAAAGAAAAAAGAGAATGAATTTACAATCCTTGCTTATATAAATAGCACCTGTTTTGACAAATTTTATATGCTTGTTTTCTGAATTAGCATGCTTCCAAAGTACCACTTTTTTCAGAACATAAATGACAGCATTGACAAAAAAAATAACACAGGCTGTTACTATATATATGTTTATAATCTTTAAGCTTTGCAAGCAAGAAATTGTTGAATTCATCCAGTAATTCTTAATCTGTGCACACTTGCTCGGTCTTCAGCCATAGTACAACACACAAACATCTGGTTATCTCAGAGGGCTGTGATCCACAGCACTAGTTGTGTACTCCAGATGTGGATATTGCAAGATCTTCATTAATGACCCAGTCACTGACACAGGGTGAACCTTCAGCAAGTTTTCAGGCAATACCAAACTAGGAGGAGTGGCTGATGTGTCATGCTGACATCCAGAGGGAACTCAACAGCTGGAGAAGTGGGAAGATGAGAATCTCATGCTGTTAGAGGAGGGGAAGTCAGAGGAAGCCCAAAACCCTGCCCTGGGGAGGAACAACCCCAGCACCAGCCCAGGCTGGGGTGTCACCCCTCTGGAGCAGTTTGGCAGAGAAGGAAGGCCCTGGGGTCCAGGTGGGCAGAGGCAGGACATGAACAGCACTGTGCCCTTGCCTCTGAGAGGGTTAGAGGCACCCTGGGCTGCATTAGGCAGGGGAATGACAGTGGAGGCATGTGGCTCTTCCTCTTTAGTCCCTGCTGTCTACTGGGCAAAAGTGACACTGGAAATACTAGAGGAGAATCCAGTGACATGCACAAAACTTATTAAGGGGCTCCTGTATCTCGCATACAGTGAGAGAATGAGGGAACTGTGACTGGCCAGCTGGAGAAGAGATGGTGCAGGGACTCTTATCACATACATAAATATCTGATGGGAGGGAAGGAAGAAGAGTCAAAGATTCTTCTCATGAGTGCCCAGTGACAGGACAAAAGGCAATCAACACAAACTGAAATACAAGGAAATCTCCCCAAAACATATGAAAAAACTGTTTTACCTTTGGGATGGACAGACACTGGCACAAGTTCAGAGAGGATGGGAGTCTTCATACTTGTAGATATCCAAAACCTAAGTGGACACAGACCTGAGCAACCTGCTGTAGCTGACCTTGCTTGTGATGAGAGGTTCCACTAAAGAATTTTCAGAGGTTCTTTCCAGACTCAACCCTTCTCTTATTGCACAATACTTTTCTCACTGCACCAGAAATATTGCAGCAGTATTCTTTCAGCTGGTTTGCATTTGCATTTCTGACATGTCTGCAAATAACAGACAAGTTCGTTGCTCTTAGTGTTCAAACTAATTATTCACCAGCCCTCTTTAGGATTTGGGTAGCTTTAACCCTATTTAAGCTTTAAGAACCAAGAACCAAGATGCTACCTTCAGTGCAGGGCAGCACTGACAGGCTCACTCCTAGAAATGCCCCAGCTCTTTCCCTCGGGAGACCATCACAGCCACTCGCAAAATGAAGTGATTTAACTCGTGGTGTCTGCCCAGGGTTTTTGAAGAGCCTTACAAATTAATCACACTAGGTCTGCAATTTTTTACTAGACCCTAAGCAAACTCTCTGAAGCCCATAGGAAGCACAGTAAGTATTTTGATTGCTCACTCCTGAAAATGAACAGGGCTGAGAACCACACCTCTCTAATGCTGAGGCACAGGAGATGGGGAGCACAAGCCCATTTTTGGCACCAAGCTTGTTTTCCAAACATCTAAAAACATTTGAAAATGGTCTGACCTACTTAGAAAAGTGAACAAGCTGGGAAAAACAAGTACAAGCAAAGTATTTATAAAATTAGGACAAAACATACATAAGTAAAACTTGCAAAAATTGTCTGTAAAGCTCCTTACAAGCCATTTAAAGTTTTGCTCATGCACTGAAGTCTAGACAAGAACATCACAGATTACTATTCTATTCTACCAAACCAGATGGGATTCACCCATTGCTACAATTCCAACTACCAAAAGTATATTTGTCTCTTCTCTCTAATCCCTCTTTTTCTGACATTAATGCAGGAGTCATTGTAATGGGTAGGCTTGTTATGAAGGACTCAATAGTAATAAAAAAATACAAAAATTGCTGTTCTTGTATTCCTCTTGTTGTTGAAGAATAAAATTATACTGTAAATTAAATCTGATTTTATGACATTTTGCATGCATATAGATCTTCATGTGAACTCAGGGGAGCATACTTTATTTGAGCTCTGTATTCCTTATACTTTTTAATTAATTTTTCTTTGTAATTCAGAATAAGTTTCTAATGGATTTGTGGAACAATATGGGGTCACTTGGGGGTGATTTTAATACCTGAAATTCCCATGGTTATTAATCAAAGACTTTTTAGCCTTTTAGATAAATTATCTGCCTTCTGTTTAGAAGATTGAGATTAAGCATGTGAAAGAAATTGTCCCTACTGACACAAAGGAAAAAATGTCATGAAAATACAAAATGCAACATTTTGGATATCTCACAAAACTACAGAATATGCTGCACATTTTCAATTTCCTTTCATCTAGCTTCATGAAAATAATTTGCTATGAAAATAACAATGATTCTGAAAAAGTGTGATTTTCATTTATTGCCTATAAATCTCAGAAGCTGTCAGAACCAGTAAAACTTTTTTTAGTTGAGGATTTATTGTTTACAAGTGACAGGTTTTTTTTAAAAAATCCTCCAGCTTTTTAAGCACCTAAGAAAGAAAAAAAGGTGTTCACTCAGCAAGTTTAGTTGGGAATCTAAATTTGCATACCTTTGTGTTTGTTACATTTTCATCAGCTGAATGCTGAACCATACAAACAGATAAAGTGCAATTAATTTGATTCCTCTTGACTTCATGGTGTCCAGTAATTAGAAAAATCCTGGTTGATTTTCTGTTCACTAAAGAAACAAAACCATTTTTTTCCATACATTTTCACTTGATCTAGAACAGCATAGCTGTAGAGTAATGTCCTTGAGGGATACCAAAGATGAAAGAACATGCATCTGAATTGAAACATTTAGTGTCTGTTTATATGTGCAAAAATATATATAGCCTAATGTCCAGTCTCACAGTTCTGCTCATCATTCAACAGTGGTTAATCTGATATCAAGAACTCTCAGAAATTAGCTGTGGACTTGATTTCAGCTTTTCACAAACAAGCATCCTTAAGGTGTGTGCAAATTCAATGCGTGTCTTTAGCTCACTTCCGTCTCTCTGACAAATGAAATTAATCACGTTTCACAAAAGCATTTTAAGTATTTACAACAGCTCTGTTATCATAATGTCTAAGTATTTCACAAATTTTCTTCACCTGAAGAAGGACCTGGTTTATCAGTTTGCTAACCTGAGGCACAGCTGGCTCAGAGGACAATGGTTTTGGCTGTTCAGGTTTTGTGGGGGATGTGAAGGAGTTTAGCTGCATCTGTGCATTGATCCAGCTGGGTGGATTCACCTGGACCTATAACACATCCAGATAACTCATCAGGTTCCATCACCTACTTCCATTGTACTGCTCACAAACTCCAGCCCATGTTGTGCAGCAAGGCTTTATGTTCTTTCAGCTGCATGAATAAAGGGCAGGTTGGTTGTCTGAAGCCATGCAGAAGTGGGTCAGAGGACCTGGGCACTGCTTTCTTAAATCTGAGGCTGTTACTCATTCTGCATCCTGTATTCTTTCTTAGCCACCGACCACATATAACTGGGAAAGTAGCAAGGCAAGGGGAAGACAAAGAAGAAAGTCAGCAAAAACTATCAGCAAAAAATAAAGAAACTTAAGTGGGTAAACAAACCCCCCCACCAGATATGGGGCCACAACAGACCTAAGAAACATTTTTCACTTTCATCCCTCAGAAGCAATTTTCTGGAAAGAGAAAATACCTTGATGAAAGCCACCTGGAGAAGTCAGAGAAGAGACATGAGATGAACAAAACAGCCCTTGGAGACAACTCTGCACAGTGATGTACAGTGTTCTCTGTGGTTAAGTATTTCTTTCCTAGGGAGAGCACATCACTGCACAAGGCTGCATTTCATAAACTGGAAACCATCTTCAGAAAAATACATTTATACACATCATAGGGTACACAATGTGTACTTTGCTTCATTATTATTACATTATGAATGCTACATGTCTTTTCTTCCTAGAAGAATACTTCAGAGGTCTCAAAATTTGTTCTGCCAACAAAGTAGAAAGATTAGCATAAGTACAAGTTTTCTCCATGTAGTGTAAATATGTAGTGCACATTTTGCAAGTTCATGGAAGGAAACAGTCAAAATACATATTATATATACATGTATTTATCTATATGCTAAAAATGGAAGAAGACACACAGGCTTCAAGAATGTGCATATATCAGCAGGTCTTAAGGTATATGTGTTACTTGTATTCAGAACCTAGGTTTAGCATTTTGCAGAGCTGTCTTCTGAAAGTGAAGCAATTTTTCATTTGCCATGATCATTTCATGAACTTGTGAGTAACTTTATGACATTAAACATGGCAGGAGCATATTTGTTTAGTAATTAGAATACTAAAATGGTTATTAGGAACATCATCCAAATTTTCTGTAATTCAACTCTCAGCTTTATTCAGGAGCACAAGTGGCCAAATGGCTCAGCCTCAAATGTGAAAGAGAGGGAAGCAGTGTGAGTCACACCAGATGGTTGTTGACCTTAAGGCAAGACAGAAATGGATGGGAAAAGCTTTTCTCAGCTGTGCTTCTTCTAGGCACTGCTCCAGAAACTCACCTAGTCCTGGTAATGGAAAAAGTTTTACTTTTTAATATTGAAGAAGTTCTAGTTTAAAGATAATATATGGTCTTTTTTAATGTCTTTTAAGATACATAAATTGAATGACAATAGGAAAAAAAGCAATGAAATTTACTTTCTTAAATCCCAGCATTCCAGAGTTTGAGTGCTATGAGAGCATCATCACTTCTAAAATCACACACTGCCAACAATTATTACCATTCTTCAGAGCTGACCACGGGAACAACACTCAAAAGAAAAAGAACTTGTGTTTAAGTTAAATGCATGCTTGCCTTTTGCAACAACTTGCAGTTTGAAGGTTCTCATTCTGTACTATATGAAATGTGTTATGATAGGAAGTTTTCAAAAGCTGAAATAACTCTGAACGAATCTGAAAATGTCATTATTATTTTTGTTTTTCTTTGAGAGAATTAGGTATCTACTGTGTTTATCCTAGTTAAAAGAAGTCAGATTTCTAAATTTTTAAATCCTCGGCAAAATGTCAGTCACTATCAAAACAAATGCAGTGTCTAATTCAAGGTTTGAGTGAAAGATTTTTGAAAACAGTGGAAGATGTTTAAGTCTGTGTACTCTGGTTTTGATCCACAAAAGCTAAATTTATAGGCTATGAGATAAAGTTACATAAAGGAGTCACCTCTCTGCAGCTGTAGATCTCTAACAACTCTAGTGCTTTGCTCTTATGAGGGTCTATCCATGACCTAACAGATAAACAGAATGGAGCATAATCAGAAAAATAAAAATCACAGCTAAGTTACAGAAATATAAAAGTAAACACCTCCTCATTTATTTTCACACACACACACACACACACAATACACACACACAAAGAGAAAAAAAAAAAAGGAAAGTGAAACTATTCCTATTTTCTTCTTGGGAATCCACTTGAAGTCTTAATTAAGCATGTTAACTTGAATGTGGTAAGAAGGTCTGCAAAGTCTTTTTTACCATTTTGTAGTTTTCTGTGGTTTATCTTGCTTTTCAGCAGTTCCTCTGATATTACCAAGATATTATTATTACTATTGAGTGTAACCATGTTGTGTTGTATTCTTTTGAGTGGGTCAAATAACCTTTATAGTACATTTTTAAAGAATCAATTATGCCTAAGGAGTCTACAATATATGCTGCTGACTGGGAAATAATATTTGTATTTAATTATGCAATACTGTGTGGAATTGAGAACATATTGCACAAAATGGCTTTGACTGACTGTAAGATACTTTCTGCAGGTGTTATTATACACCAGGCTAGCATAGTTATCTCAGTGCTATATGGAAATTAAGGAGTTAGCACTGGGGGTGTTATGTATTTAGAGGTTCACAACTGTGTATCTAGCTTTAGTGGTCAAACAACACCTCTCATTCAGGCAGACTATACAAGCTTGCAAAAAATCATATACACCCTGCAGAATTTGGTATTTGGTAATGAAAGCCAGATCAGTTAGCAGAGCTGAGAATGTCAGTGTTTTGTAGCCCCCAAAATACACTTGACTTCATGGGAGCCCTACTGAGTGCCATCAAATGAGGATCTCGCTTTGTGTGCAGTGTCCCACGGGAATGTCACGGGTTTGTTACATGAAACCCATAAATCACTTTGATGTTATCTGGACCTGTATTATCATAGGCACTCTACAGGCTGTAAAATATGCTTCTGAACCACGTAGAAGGCACTTACTGCTCCTGGGCATTGAGTCAGATATGAGACTGCACCCCACTGTGCCCTGAAACACAGATTTTGTGCAGCATGGGTGCATATGTGGCCAGAAGGAGGCCATTATCTGTACTTTGATTGCTCTTTCATTATATCTCTGCACAGCTATACTGACAGCTCTTCCAGTTTCTGTTTAAAAACACAAACAAAAGCTAGTGAGCACTTACCATGTCTTCCCCCTTCGACATTTGATGATTATATCGATTTGAGAAAATGAGCAAATAGTGAGAAGTACTGCAGTCCAGTACAGGAAGACTGAGAACTTTTAAGTGCCGGGACTAATGGATGGCAAACACAATTTGTTGATGTAAGAGCAAAATTGTGAGTTTAAAACAAACAACAAAAGGAAAGAGTTATCTTATAATCTGTAAGAAACTGAGGCATCCTAACACAAGAAATATTTGTAAATTGCTGAAGAATGTTTTTTTTGTGCCTGAATTCAGGCACAATGATGAATTCAACCAGGATGTAGAGATGCATTCTCAGATAAATATATTACAAATCAAAGCTAAAATCACAAATGCATAAGACAATGCCAGATGCTGAGAGTATGGCATCATACCAGGCACAGTCTTCCAGGAGAGAGGATGAAGAATTTGCAGTCTGAGTATCCCACAATACACACAAATTCTGGAGAGCAAAATTGGACTGCAACGAGACAGAAAATAAAATTACCAGAGAAAAGACTATAAACTAATTGCACTGAGAAAGAACAAAATTAGGAATTCTTAATCACACCATTAGGTACAAAGAAGGTTGAAAACAAAAGCCTTAGTAAGAAAATTCCCTTCAGGAATTATTTTTCTTTTAAAAACTCACTGAAGCGTGAAGCACTGCTGAACTTAAGTGGCTAGTTGATTTTCTAAACAAAGGAGACATAGGGAGCTATATGGCAAGAGAAAAGGGCAGGAGCAGAAAACAAAGGGATGGAAAGCAAGAAATAGCTATAATAACATTTTAACACCTGAAGGCAGCAGCAGAAGATGCAGAGATGGACCAGACAGTGAGCATATGCAGAGCAAGAGACAGACATTTTAGCCAAAGGCACACAATCTGAACCCTGCTGCAAATTTCCAAACAAGAGACTTTATGCACAAAGTGCATTGTGTTCTCAACAGGCTCAAGAGGTTCTGCTGAATGCTCACTGCTTTGATAACTTAGCAAAGATTAAAAAGTCACACAGAACAGCAGACCTGCAGATGTGTCCATGCATCTGACTTTCAGTGTCTGGCTAGGAATATCTCATCTATTTCTGCGGCTCTGCCTGCTACTGAAAACATAATTTGCAGTGTTGATGCCTTATGGTGGATCTCTAGTTCTGGTTGCTGGTTTTGAAAATTGCTGTTTCTGGCCTTATTTATAAGACGAGTGCAATATTTTTGCACAGAGTTCTGCCCCATGCATGCTTGATAAAAATTACTGCCATAAAAAAAATCCTATTTGACCCAGTGTAAGAGATTAATACTATGTTTAAATCCAATTTCAACAACAGGAGAAAGAACTTAAACCTTAGGAAAGCTCAAATGAAAATCCTTTGCTTAACTCTTTTTTTTTTTTTTTCAGTAAAGAATAACTGAAAACTTGATGTGGAAACCAAATGCTACAAAATCTCGATTCCAGATTTAAAAAATGTGACTTAGAACTTGTCTTGACAAAAGTCTAACTCAAAATCATGAAAGACAACAGAAGACCTCCAAAGTGCTTGTACAGAGGCAGGGCTGCTACCCTTTGGCACCAGCAGTTAAGTTTTTCTCAAGTAATTTTTGCCTGTTTGGCCAATTAGCAATTACAGTGAAATCACTTACATATTTCCATTTTTTTGAACTCTGTATTTTCCAACACATCCTGAATTAATGAATGAGAGTGCCAACTAATTTGTACTACACAGAATCAGTTTCTTAGTACTTTAAAATATTTTTCCTCTTTTGGTAACACCTTTTATCCTTTTCTCTATTTTTTTTATTGTTGCTCTTAGCAGGACTTGGTTTTGGTGGAATCACACAAGATGTTAGTCAGATAACAGAAGTGATTTCCAATTCATGCTGTAAAACATTTATAATTCTGGACTACAATAATGGCAATTATTCTTGTGCTCTGACCTTTGCTGTATTCATTATCACTTACATCCTCCTCCACTCAAGTATTTTTCACTTTTTTAGACTTTCCTCCTTTAGGCACAATTGTCATATATCAAAACTCTGTAAGACTTGAAAGTGCTACACAACAAATGTAAACTAATGTAACAGCTTCTAGAATAAGACTGATCTTATTAGTATGAACCCTTTCCTTTTTGCTTTCTTTAACACAGAAAATCAGGCCTGGAAGGACTTGTCTTTCAGTGTGTAAACTAAACCATTAATTCAAATACTTCTATTCAGATAAAATGAATTTATTAAGTAGGTTTTGTTAAAGTCATTACCAATTTTCTTTTGTGGATTCCATCTCTTGTTGTTTATTCAGTTTCATAAAGAAAAATAATAGTACTTTTGTTTTCACAGAGTACAGAGATTTGATTTAGAAGTGGGTTCCTGAGAAATATTTAATTTGCAGTAACTCTTAATTACTACTATTAAAATAGCAGGTGTCAAAAAGATCCTGTTCAATGTCAAAAAGTCTACTCCTTTGTCTGTTCATTATATTCTGTTTCTACTTTTGTTCTGTATTTACAGGATCACAGAATGGGTCCATTTGGAAGGGACCACAGAGGGTCATCTGGTCCAGCCTCCCTGCTTGAGCAGGGTGATCCCAGAGCACATGGAACGGGATTGCATCCAGAAGGTTCTGAGATATCTGCAGAGAGGGAGACTCCACCACCTCCCTGGACAATTTGTTCCAGTGCACAGTCACCCACAGTGAGAGTGTAAAGAGTAAAGAATTCATTCTCATGTTCAGGTGGAATGTTCCATGCATCAGTTTCTGCTCCTTTCCTCTTGTGCTATTGCTTGGCACCACTGGAGAGAGCCTGGCTCCAGCCTCTTGGCTCCCTCCCTTGAGATATTTATATATTGATGAGGTCCCCTCTTAGCTGTCTCTTCCCAAGGCTGAACAGCCCCCTCAGCCTTTCCTCATAAGAGAGATGCTCCAGACCCCTGATCAGCTTTGCAGCTCTCTGCTAGACCTGCCCCAGGAGCTCCAGATCTCTGCTGTATTGCAGAGCCCAGAACTGCACACAAGGGTGGAGTCAGCAGCTCTGAGAAGAGGGACAAGACAATCATTGAGCCACTGGCAATGCTCTTCCCAATCCATCTCAGGACACCACAGATCCTCCTGGCCACCAGAGGCTGGCCCATGGACAGATGTTGTCCAGCAGGACCCCAGGTCCTTTCCTGCAGAGCTGCTTCCCAGCAGGTCAGTCCCAGCCTGGGCTGGTGCATCTGGTTGTTCCTCTCCAGGTACAGGACCTGCTTTTCTTGAATTTCAGAAGGTTCTTCTCTGCCCATTTCTCCAAGCTATTATTCTTAAAATGCTTTATTAATCACTGTTTTACTAGTTTTCTCAATTATTTTTAATTATTTTTTTAAGGTGCTTGATAAATTTGCTTTACGTGAGAACTACCTGCTCTCTTACCTTTAAATTTGTACAGTGCCTACTCTTGGTTAACTCACAGTAAGAACTGTTCATACAATTGCAGATGGTGAAGAGAGTGGCAGGACAGGCACCTCCACAGTGATCACATTCCTAGTTCCTGTAAGAGCCTATTTGAGCTAAGCAAGAGGTTAAGCAATGGGAATGACAGGGGAGCAGTTCTGCTTCTGCACACATTCAGGCTTGGCCCTCTCATGTGGAGTCTTCTCATTAGTGTCAGTCACAAAGAGCAAAAATTTGTCTATGTTAAAATGTGTAATGAAAGTATGAGTGTACTTTATGTGAGTTACTAAATAGCCTTTGCTAGTGAGAAATTTTAGTTATTACTTACCTGAGACAAGCAAACATAAACTAGAATTCAAGATTTCAGCCCAAGTCCTCAGGGCATACAAAATGTCTCTGCCTCCTTCCCCCCCAAAAAAAACACTTTCCAGAGCAGTCTTGAAATTCTCAAATTGTGCTCTGAAAAGGAGATATAACTAGGAAAATATCTCTATTTCTCTGAAGAGAAAGAAGTCAAAAAGAAAAGAGGATACACACAGCACATACAATGGATTGTGTCCTTTGCCTGGTATCTTCTTATTTTCCTATGAAGAGAATTCATGAGTGAAAGGCACCTCTACTGGAATGTCAGTATCAATGTCAGCTCGTGGGATCCAGCTTCATCAGATTTCCTTTTCCTGGTGTTGCTGTAAATAGCTTGTGTTGATTAGGCTTGTTGTGTTTTGAATTTTCTGTTGTCTGAGTTAATTACATGTTGGAAGCATAGGAAAAAAAAAAGGCATGTGAACAATTGAATTAGCTGGAGTTTTATTCTTCTTGAGCCACAAAGCCAGAATCTGTTTTTCTTTTCATATGGAAGGATCCTGCAGGGAATGCTTCCTGCACAGTAGCTGTGGCTCCAGCTTGGCAGGGAAAAGGAGGAGACATGCCCTGACACTTTGGAACATGGAGCTCACCTCTGTTGGACCATGGCAGAGGGCTCAAACTGCAGATGTAAGCTGCTGTGTGCAAAGTGAGACAGCAAATTGCACAACTTCCCAGCTGGGAGACTGAAACCTGTCCTGAAAGATAACTGTGGTTTTTATTCATTGTGCAGCAGCTTCCTTGTATGATGGTAACATTTGGTAAAGAAACTGATTTCCTTACATATGAAAGCTTACCATGTAAGCACCCAGGAATTTTTACATAGGCTTGGATGGTACAGGCTGATGATCTGCATGAGTTGCTTCAGCTTAAAGATGAAACTTCAGGCAATGGCAAAAATAAATTTATAAGCTCATATCCTTGTTTACAAACTAATTCTAAGTATAAAAATGCTGTTTCTAGCTAAGACCCATTGCAAACAAAAAGAAAACAAGACTTACAAATGAGATATGGTTACATTTTACTGTCAGTTAATCATCCATCAATAAATTAAATCATAATTATCCCTTGTGTAATATCTTTGTGGTTTCTGTCTTATCCTTTTTTGTTTGTTTGTTGTTTTGTTTCAGCTACCCAGACAAAGCTTATTTCAATGTGCTTCTGAGAAAAGTTCTGAAACTCTGCTCATAACCACCCATCTGCTGTGATAAAGCATTCACCTCTTTAGAAGTCCCTTATCTTCATGTTCCTCACAGTTCTGGGAGGCAACTTTTCTGAGACCATGTCTCTGTGTTCCCTCTGGAGCTGGGGTTTACACACTGGGTCTTGACTCTAAGCTCTCTCCTGTGAATTCACAGCTCTGCTCCACGTGTATGATCCCACCATTCACAGCCTCCTCCTCTGTCTGTGGTACTATTTAATAGAAAATATTCCAGACTTCTTGTGGAGTACACCTTCCTCCTTTAGAAGCTACCTTCCTTACTTAAAAATAAAAGTAATGAAAATCTCTTGTTTTGCAAACTTGCTCTCATAATTTTTCTCTCCCTTTTTGGTACAAATATATTTTACAAAACTCCTATTTTTTAGGTTCTGTCTTCTGCATTATTTACTGCCTTACTGCATTTTTTGGGGAAAGAGTTTGGGTTTTTTGTTGTTGTTATTGTCGTTTTTGTTTTGTTTTGTTTTGCTTTTAGGAGGGGACAGTAAGTGTGGTTAGTGAGTTAATTAAGAATTACTTAAATTTGTTTGAAAAATAACATTTTCCCTCACATGGATCTCCAGTGAAACTTAATGGTCACCTCTAAACAATTTAGTAAGGATCTGTAACAGCTCTGGATTTATTTCCTTTTCTCTGAATTCTGCTTCAGATCCTGTTTTAATTTCTTCTGACCATTTCTGTTCCTAAGGGCATCCTAATTATTTCTTCCATCCTTCCATGCCAGAGATATGATCTCACAGCTTTCATCCTTGGTTTTATTCTTTCTGATATAATCAGTTAGCTCATATTCAAGAATTTGTAATTTTTTCATAGTCAAAGAAGAAACTGTTTATGAATGTAGATATTTCATTTTTGAAATCCTTCTGTTTTTCAAGAAGGAATATTTTCTCATTTCTGTGTCCCTGGTTGCCGTAGGAATCAATAAAGGAAGTGCTTTTACTGTGCCAAATGTTTCTAAATTATTTTCCTGGCACTTTGTCTCTTTAGTTTTCACTCTTATGTCTTTCTCTTTTCCTTATATACCACCTTTGTCTTCTTAATGTTGGTATGTTAACATTAAATTTAGCAAGAAAATTCAATTATTAGGGGTGTATTTATTAGCGAATAAAAGTTATTTAGCTATAAAGAAAGAAATTATTATTTTGTTTGATTTCATCAGGAAAAGTGCAGGAGTATCTTGAAAAATACATCAAAATTAAAATTGTATAAAAATCTGATTCATGCAGAATCTGTGCAAGGTGAAAGCATTTTGTTGGGGCTAAAAATTCTTTTTGAACCATGTGTTGTTTTGGTTTTTTTCTTTCCTGCATGTAGTCATGAATAAAAATGAACCTACAAGCCAAACTTAACTTTGCAATTGCATGCATTATCTTTCTGCAGAATGGTCACATTTAAGCTAACTTAACAATTTTAACTAAATATGTTGGCAAGTATGATTTCAGCTTGATCATGGACTTGTATTGTTGTAGAAATGGATAACTAAAATGAAATTCAGCTCACATTCCAAAATAGGCTGTCTCTTAGAAAAGAGAAATTAAATTATTTAAGTCTATTTATGCAACAGTAGAGGACTGAGAAAAATTTCAATAATCATTGCTTTCTATTTAGCAAGAACACAATATTTCCATAAACTTAGTGTGAGCAAAAACCTCTGTGTTAAATCCAGAATGAATAAACTAGCTGAACTTAAAAGGTTCTGAAGTAAGACTTATTTCAATTTAATAGTTTTATGCTGGTCTCTGAGTACTCAGGGACTTGGTACTTTGAAACAGAATTGGCATAACAATCAGTGAAGTGAATGATGTCATTTCCCAAAAGGCCAATTCAGGTTCTCCTTTTCCAGACAGATATTGTATGCTCAAACTTTGTTCTTTATTAAACAGAGATATGTAAACCTCAAGAAGATATTAATTTCAAACTTTCAAATAGAGTTAATACTTGAATTTCATAATTCTAAGGTTAAACCTTCTCTATCAGTTTGATCTGGTTGAGCAGAGAAGGTAAAAAGTACAATTAAAAACCCCCATATTATCCTGCCTACTCCAACATTTTTCTTTGGCTTTATTAATCTCTTCTTCTCCTCTTTCATTTAAATTTCTCTTTTGTTCTGTTTATGACCATTCCAGTTTTCAGACAGATTCCTGGACCTTGCAGCTGTTCTTTGGCTGAAGTGATAGGAAAGGAAGCTTTGAAGAGTTTTCTTGGTAAATTTCATTATTTTCTCCTTCTCTAAAACACTGTTGACAAAGATGAGACTTAAGGTTTAACATTAGTTGATGACTCTTCTTAGCTGAGGTGCAAGAACAGTGAAGATACTTCAGTTGGTGTTGTTCTGTATGTTGAATTAAATATTAAGTATAGAAGTATACAGTATATGTGTCCAAATCAAGAATTCAAAGAAGTATTTAACTGTTTTAATTATCTTTCAAAGGGTCTCAGAGCACTCTAGCCAAGACAGATAGTGGGTTCAGCATTGTCTGTGCCTGATCTATATAAGATGCAAAATATGTGGTGAAAAGAAATGAATAATTTAAAAGCTTTGTCATTACCATAGTGCTTGTAATTGGTTTAATTTCTTTAATTTATTTGGTGCTAATTTGATTTCCTTTATCTTATCCTCCTTGGCCTGGATCAATTCCACTTCACATCAGTCTGTGAAGACTGTGAAACCCTAAGATTTGCTTCCAAGAGCAGTAAGATGAATCATGCTTTTTCCTTTAGATACTGAGATAGCCAAGACAACTCACTAAACCTAGGTAAAACTCCATTTGTTGTGTAAAAGGACCATTTCCCAGCTGTGTAATGTTATCACCTGCTGCTCAGGAAAACAAAAATTGTCTGCTGGAACCAGGTCTGCTCCTAAGCTAAGCATTCATTTCTAGGAAAATTCCTTTCTAGGGTGAACACATTTATACATGAAAGTATCTGTACAATGTGTCCTCTGGACATGAGGTAACCTCTACAGCAGCACATCTTCTCTGCCAAAAAATAAATTATTTATTGAAGTCTGGTGAATTTCTCAAATAGAGAAGAGCCTTAGCATTTTTCCATATTTTACTTTGTACTGAAGTGTACAGTGAGTGGGTCACACACAAATTCACATTGCCCAAGCATCCACTCACATGGAAGGGGTGTCAGCTTTGGGGGTGTTTGCACTGGATGCACAGGTTGCCAACACTGAGCAAAATGTTCTGCAGATGAAATTGCTTTGAGAGTTTGAGCTGTGTGCATTCAGATACAGAAATACAAGAATATGGCCATTGTTGACACTTGTAACTATTACCCAGAGCTTGGAAACATCATGTGGTCTTAAAATAACCAGTGGTTGCAGGCCACTTCTCTCTGTCTTTTTGCTAATTGCCATGTTAATGAATTGTTGACATGTGATTGGGAGGAAAGTGTCAGTGACTACACAGCAGAAAGGTGGAAATTGCAACAGAGCATGATAAGTAATGCCAGCTCTAGGTAGATGTCTTGATAGCCTTTTGAGGCACTCATTTAAATTTCAATTGTCCTTTTTTTATGCACAGCTAGGACTGGCAATATTGAATTCATATAAACACTTAATATAAAATTCTAGCCATTTATTATGAGATTATTTGTTTCAGTACCAGAGTTTTTCTTAAATAATTTATAAAGGGAGAAGTAGCTACTTGTTGAGGTTGAGATCTGGGTTGTTTTTAAAGATAAAGCCTGGGAAGTAGAGGAAATTCAGAGGAATAATGCTATGCAACAGCCTAGCACTAGAGCAGGCTAGTTTTCAGCCAGACCATCTTTATTGAGCCTAGTGTAAACTCCCTAACTGTGTTGCAGATCCTCAGGTAAATGTAGATTTTGGAGCACAGCAAACAGGGACCCACATCTGGAATTCTGACAGTGTGTGTTCAAGCTGCAGAGGGGCTCTTCCTCTGGATCAGAACCCATGTAACCTCTGATCTAATGGAAATATTCAGAGATTTGGTGGTCCCTTCTCCCTGTTGTTGGGAAAATGTGGGTCTGAAGCACTGGCTGAGTGGCAGCCTAAGGTGAGGACAAAGGACCCAGCTCTGTCAGAATAACAGTGCTGTCCATTTATGTCACTGTGTTTATGGAATAATGTGAGGAAAACCCCATATGGCATCGTTTGGTACCACCCTTGGACATGGACTGAGGGGCAAAGACCCAACAGGAGAGTGAACATCTGACCTATGAACAATAATAAGATTGGGAGATACAAATATGCACAGGATTTTGCAAATGGGTTGGAAAAGAAACTACTTTCCCAAGAAGCTTCCATTTGAGCTAGTGAACTTTTTATGGCAAAATAAGAAGAATAAGTTATGTACAATGTATGCTCTCTATGAAATTTTGAGAATTTAGTATCTGTAAGAGGATGGTAAAGTGAACTCAATTAACTCTTGAGGGAAGAGATCTTCACTCCTACAGTTTCAAAAGAAAAAGAAAGTAAGAGATTTGTTTCATTTATAATGGAAATAAAATTAATTTTTATTCTTTTTTCTTGCTCTATATAATGATACAATATGATAAAGAGCAAAAACTTATTTTAAACCACACGTTGGGTTCTAATTTTAATGGTTGTTCTCTTTATATTTTTGTTTAAAGAAATATTACTGAATAATAAAGCTCCAGATCTCAGAATAAAATTGCAACTCATCTATAGTTATTATGGTGAAACCACTGTAATTATTCTTAGTTTATTAAAACTATAGTAAATCAGTCCTAATAATAGTAAGACTATAGTAATCATATTGAATAATAGCTGCAAGTTATTATCTCTATATTTACTATACTATTATAATAATTACAGTTCAAATATATGGTTTTATTTAATGCAATGCCTAAATTTACCATGGCAATTTTACTCAAGTTTCTTCCTATACATATTTCCTAGAATACAGTAAGTAAAACTTCTGGTGTGAACTAGGAAAGCCTCATATCTATTTTTAAAAACTGTCATTTAAATGATTAGTAATGAAATAATATTACTTAAAATTAATAAATTTGAGGTTTTCATGAATGAAAAAAAATTGTCTTTTGTTGTGGCACAAGAAATTTTTGCAACATGATGAAACTAATTTTTGAGACTAAAAGAGAAAGTAAATTATATGCTTAAAAGAGAAAGTAAATTATATGCTTAAAGCATTTGATAGATTTATTTTCTTTAAAATTCTCCAAATATTTTTTGAAGAGGTGGACAGGCAAAAACAGTCTCTTTTACTACACTCTCTTGTCTTAATAAAACAAAAGTTACAAACAGTGAAACTGGACAGAAAATGGATAGATTCTGCATGTGTCCATGTATACAGGGGTCTGTTCCCTCATACAAGGATATTGCAATTCCTGCACTTTAATGGGGACATAAGGGGTCAATTTCAGTTGTTTTGAGAGCTGGATGTGTCTCTGTGTTAGGCACTCCAGTTTCACACATTCAGAGTCTCATGACTCTCTGCAGGGCCATTTGCTTTTCTCATGTTTAGCTTGCATATTCTTACAGTTCTTGCCAAAATCCACTGGCACTATTTTGGTGCTTCCCACACTTCCTTCTGTAATATTTCCTGCATGTCACCCATTACAGGTTATTACTCAGAGAATTTGGAAACAGTAATGACCTGATCTCTGATCAGACAAAAAACCTATCTCCCAGTCTATGGGTATCCCTTGAGATTTTATTTCTCTGCCTCCTTGCTGTGTAGGATTCCCAAGAATGTGCACCCACAACCTGCCTCCTGCAGTCCTGGGGGTTAAACTATCAGGGCTGCACAGGTCTTCCCTACCTGAGCTCAGAGAGGTAAGCTTATAAAAGCAAGAAATCAGACAAAATCAGACAGCTAGAATCACACTGTTTGTGAGCTCTCCCTTCTGAAGAAGGCTTGGATAAACCATAAAATAAAGAAGGGAGAAGTGCACACAAATGCACGCATGGGCCATTTCACATCCTATGGGATGAAGACAAGAACATTTCTTCAAGTAGGATGCATCAGATTTAAGCCTATATTACCTGAATATTTTAGTTAAAGCAGGAAGAATAGGATGTTTGTTAATGTTTCCTCTGTTTTTCATATGCAAAAAATTATAGCGTCTCTACACAGCCAGCATGATAGCCTTTCTTAGTGTGAAGAGGGAACTTATCTTATAATGAAAGTGAAAACAGTTTGAGATTGCCCAATACAAGAAAAGGAATTTTAAGGTTAGGCAGTCACAGTATTAATTAAAGATTTATTTTTCAAGCTTAAACAGTGAGACAATACAGTCAATTGTATGCAATCACAGTCCCAAGCACTTCCAGAGAACCTGAATCTGGTAGAAGCCAAAGTTCCTGAATTATCTCCAGTTTAGCTAAATGTAGTAAAAATAAATTTCAAAACATCTCCCACAAACCCCTGATGTGAAATCTATGCAAAAATAACTTACTCTTGTCTTCTTCCTCTTATTTTAGAGAAAGAAAATGCATAATTTGCTAGATATGAAAATTTTTGCAGCTCTAAGATTTGTGGGTGTCTGAAACTACTTGTCAACATAGGCAAATAATAAATAAAATAATATGAACTGATAAATACAGTTAACAAAAAAATTGAAATATAATGTATTCATATCCTGATTTGCCTGTCATTCAAGTTCTCTTCATTTAAATAATGAGTTGAACTTTTTTTTACCTAGCAGACAGAACCCAATTTTTTTATTTATCAAATTATGAAAAATTTAGTCAGTAGCTATACATCTGTGATAAACTGGTTAGAAATGTATGCACATGCAAAAGTAATCAATGTCACCATAATGGGAAGGAAGAACAAGAGGTGGAGCTGTGGGGAGCTCTGACTCACAAAGAAGCAGGATGAAAATATGGCTATGAACAGTCTGAGTGAGCCTGTGAGAAAGAGTTCACTCTGCCATGACAAAAGAAGTCACGGGGAACATGAGGCTTGCCAGCACAAAGAAATCTTGCAACAGGCAGGAGGTGAAAGTCAAGAACCAATGTGCATGAGAGGTCTAAAATAAATTTAATTCAGAAAGCGACAGAAAACTTCCCCCTAGAGGAGACCTTTGTTTTACGTTATCACAGAACAAGCAGAAACACAACTGAAGGGTTATTGCTGTGTCTGCCAGCTGGAGGCCAGTCACTGGAGCAGACTTAATCATTAAACAGGATCCTCCACCCACTGGCAGGCTCTGATGGACCAAATTCTAAAAAAACCTCCTTTTGATTGTGTGTTCAACCACTGCTGCAGCTCTGCAAGATCAGCAAGCTGCATGGGATAATATTATGATGAAGATGACTTGTTTATTGTTCAGGCTTCAGTAGCAGATGTAGCCCTCCAGACAGACAAAAAGCCCTTTCTGCACAGCTCCCTAGAAGCACACAGGGTGTCTGGGCAGGCCCTGAGGAGCACACAGGCTGTAAGAGGTCAACAGGCAGCATCAGCATGGGCTAGTTCATGGGGCAGATACAACAGTACAGACACCAAAACAGAGATGCAGCTTTGAAAAACGGGTTTGTTAAAGGATGGCAATACAAGCAGCTGCCCTCAACTGTGCCAAACATGCTTTCTGTGTCCTAAATTCCCTCCCACATCTGCAGTGGCACATGTGATCAGGGTTGGAGCCCTGATACTTTTGGAGCGCTGGAAGAGCCTGGTGTTCTTCCAGGAGAGTCAAAAGCATCCAGCCCCTGCCCAAGCCAGCAGCATTAACTTGCTGAGCTCCTTATTAAAATGGCAATGTATGGAGTGCTGAAGGCTGCAATCCATAATACCCTTGAAGGCTGCAGTGGCTGAGTGGCTCTGTCCTGGCATTGTCCTCCCAACAGGTAAGAACAGGGCTTGAGCACTGCTCCTACCTACCTGGATCATACCTGGATGCTGTGCCAAGGCACTCGTGGACCTGCCTGAATTTGGGAGGGTCTGAGACATGGATAGGTTAATGAGTAGTTAGGCACTGTTCAGTTTATAAAATGTTTATAAAAATAGGCACCACCTCTCTGAAAAATGGGTTGAACTAAATGTGCAGGGCCTTAATTTACCATCTATTTTACTGAACATGTTCAAAGAAGAGCAGCACTCATCATGGCATGAAGAAAGCAAAGGAAATTGACTGGGCTAACTGGAAATACCCCTGTTACTTCAACATTTCAGTTTCCAGAACATTTCCCCCAGGCAGTGGCCATCCACACAGGCTGAAAAAGGCAGGAAAAAACTGATTTTCCAGCTTCAAAATGACAGAATGTCAGCAATAAACCATGTTACTATTTCTTAAAAAAAAAAAAAAAAAAAAAAAAAAAAAAGAAGAAGAAGAAGAAGAAACAAAAAAGATTTTACAGTCCTTGTTGGATATCATATTTTCTAGAAAGCTTTTGAAAATGTTTTATCGCATCAGTGTTAGCAGTCAAGTCTTTTTACATGAGAATGTAGCAGCGGCTGTTCTGGGTTAGATGAAGGGTTTATCTATCCCTGGTATCTTGTGTTTAACAGTGGCCAATAGCAAATGCCTAGGGAGGAATATAAGAGCCAGACATGCAGTGGTGCTCCCTGGGTATATGCTTTCAGCCACCAGAAATCCACAGCTCAGCCACATCCCGACCCAGAGGGGTTATCTCTGTGTTTAGTAGCCTTTGACAGATTTTCTTCCATGAATTTGTCTAATAGCTTTCTGAACTCCTGTCAGCTTCTGGCATTTTGGTACCTGCAAAGCAGTAAAGCAAAGGGGAAACCAGATGTGGAAACCATTTTGATAAAAAGTTCTTCTTCTCAGGAGAGACAAGAACCTGGAGACTGACAGACAGGCAGCCTTATGTTCAAAATAAGAATTTTGAACTTAATAGCTTGTGACCTGCCCCAGAATCCTTGGTCACCACATAGGATTCCTGGGAACCAAAGTCTTCAGGACTGAATCAACAGACAACATACAACCACTATTGTTACTGAGTCACAAGCCAGATTAAGAGTGAAAAAGCAAAAACACGGGAGGCCAAACTCATTCATTTTGAAAGCAGAGGCATTTTTTGAGAAAAACAGTTTTCCCTGAAATTTCATAGGGAACAGAGTGCATTTAAGGTAAATACACATTTATATGGCACCAAGTTCAATCCTAAAGTTATTATGTCTGATAACTTAGTATCTGAGTTGTAAATATTCAACAGTATCACAAAAGATTTTCTCACATTCTGAAAAGAATGTTTTCAAACAAAGTACTCATTAGGGCAAAAGTTGTTTTCTACAAAGGAACTACATCAAGCCAAATTCATCCTTCAAGTAAAACTTGAGCCTTCAAAGAAGAGAATTAGGAAACATTTAAATATAGTTAAATGCTTCTGCAGTTTCTGTGGCATGCACAGGAATGCTCAGATGAGTGTCCTAACCCACAGGGCGTGTTCTAACATCACCATCAGAGGTGTCTTTCAAATATAATGTACCTGTAGGTCTCTATAAATAGCTTTTCCCTGGAGTGCTGGCATCTAAATTTTTTTTATAACCAGTGCATAGCTACAAGCAGCTCTAAATGGCTAACACATAATTATAATTCCCTTTTTACTCACAAATCAAATAACAAAAAAAAAAAATTCAACAAAATTCTATAGGAGACTAAGAATACAATTCTTGTAATGCTGAGCAGCTGTATATGAAATCAGTAGAAATTTATTTGCTTTGGAAAGACTGAGATAGAATTGGACCAGGAACACCAGCAAACATATTTCTAAAATGTGAGTCAAGCAAAAGAAGAAATAAGGCAGCAAGCCAAGGGGAGCACAGGAAACCCAAATATCCCAATATCATATCCAAAAAATAAATAATTCAGTTGAGTCCCACCATATCATTTTCTCAGTGGATTCAGTGATCTCCCATGCAATAACATGCCACAGTACATTTTGATCTGCATCAAAATTAACAGTCAGCCACTTTATGAAGTATTATCTTTGTTAGCTTTACCACTAACAAAAATACACTTTTCAATTCTTCACATCCACATAGCACATCTATTAAAGCAATCTGGGAAATTAGTTTGAGATAAACTGTACAGCAATTTTATTCATAGCCTCCCTGTATTTCACACTGTTAATCTGCATCACAGCTCACTAAATAGTGCCTAATGTTTATTGCATTTAACTGAATGTATACGATGCTGAGGGTACGCCAGGGACCGATTATCATAATTATACATGTTTCTATGGAAACCCACAAGTCTATCAGTTTTGATTCATTATATTGTTATACCTTCTAGCACTTTCTAATTATTAGGTGCTCATAAAAAAGTCTCAGTCTTGCTGTTACTATAGAAATGAGCTATAGACAGGCCTCAATTATTAACCCTTACAGGGCAGGAATAGAAAAAAGGAAGAAACACAGCACTGGATAGAGAGTAGCTGTTTTAACAGCATAAAATATAAACTATTTTAATCTGCAATCTTAACTTTCTTTAAAGGCTTCGCTGAACTTTCTCATTTGTTTGAAGAAAAAGTCCAGCTAGGAAAACAGAGAAAACAACTTGGCTGTTTGCCACACAGTCTGGGTATGGGATGTTATAGTCATCCTCTGCAAATGTACCTCAGTGAGAATATAAGATTCCCTTCAAAGGCAAAAGTGTGGTTAACAGACTATGGAAAACACTGTAATGTTTGGTCATTAGAAATCTATAAAAAGTCTGTCAAACTAAATGGGAATATTTGTGCTCTTCTCAGTGGCCTTCAGTCTAAAGCTGGTCTAACGTGCCACTGGTGATTGAGTGGAGGCTTGGTTTCAATGCTGGAATTACAGCTGTGTTCACTGGGAAATCACAGGAAGCCAAGATTTCCTCAGGTGACTTCCATAAAGGAAGAATAATCCAGGAGAAAATGAGTTATAATGAAAGTAATAAAAACACTCTATTTTGATATGGTTATTGTACTCTCAGTTAATGCTATTGCTTACTTTGAGCTACAATATACCCATTTCTCTCCTCACCCTGTATCTCCTATCATTGCCCCATGAAACCTAAAAGAGACTGAGTGGTTTCACTGTTTCCCTAACCCTCCTTCTGTTACAGTTTTCAATTAGAAGTGCCTTTTAGTTTAGATCAGCAAAGCTCTCCCAAAGTGACAGCTCACCCTTCACACTGCATATCTATTTATTTGGGAAATCAACACACCATTCAATAACCTGAGAACAGGCCTGATTGCTATGCTAATAGTATTCAAAAATATGTCGACGCCAATTGAAACAAGTAAACTAAGATTAATTCATAAAGTCAATAATAAAAGAGAAGGGGAAACATTCATACTTTTGCTTCTTTAGCTGAAATTTTATCTTTCAGGCTTCTGTCTTCTCAGAGAAATGGCCACAGCATAGCTCATATGAGATTTCAGCTAATACTTCTGTTTTTCTCTCTGGAGCTGGCTTTATGTGGTACAGCTAAAAAAAAAAAAAAAAAAAAAAAAAAAAAAAAAAAAGAGAAAAAGAAGCAGTGAAAAAAATATCACTTTATATTCATGTCATTGTGCAGTGGTCATGGCATAGAACTTTTCAGCTCAAAGTTAGGGAAAAAGCTGTGAATTTAAAATATATTCCCATGTTTTAAAAGACTCACATTGTGTAATTAGCTGTAATCTACATACTCAGTTCTAAATCAGACTTCCACAACTTCCAGTCAATTAGAGCTAAATCACATTACATACAACAATGAATGAGATGTACATTTGCATTTATATGTAAGAACTAGCATAAAAGAAAGTGAACAGAGTGTCATTCTATATAAAGGTCTCAGATTTATACTATATTTTCAAGGACCCTTCTGTTCAACTCTTATTTTACTATTGCCATGGAAAAACCAGATTTGATGCAAAACAAGCTAAGCAGCTAAAGAGAAAATTTAATCAGATAATTTTAAAAATCCACTAATTGGTATATTAATACGTAATTTATAAGGTATAATATGTTCAGCTCGATTAAAATAAAAATCAGACAGCAGAGAATATGAATATTTACGCAATTTAGCATTTCCAAATAATATGACAATGCACAGGGCCATATCCTCAGCTAAGTTCAGTGGAGCTTTGCCAATTTACACAGGCTGAAGACCTTGCATAATATCTGCCTTTTCAAGTCAGTTGCTTATGGCTATGCTGTATAATTGTCACACACTCAGGTGCAGCAGCATGACAGTGAGTCCAGCAATGTCGAGCAGTGTCCAGCAGTGCCCAGCAGTGCCCAGCAGTGTCCAGCAGTGCCCAGCAATGTCCAGGAGTGTCCAGCAGTGCCCAGAAGGGTCCAGCAGTGCCCAGCAATGTCCAGCAATGCCCAGCAGTGCCCAGCAGTGTCCAGCAGTGCCCAGCAATGTCCAGCAGTGCCCAGCAGTGCTCAGCAGTGTCCAGCAATGTCCAGCAGTGTCCAGCTATGTCCAGCAATGCCCAGCAGTGCCCAGCAGTGCCCAGCAGTGTCCAGCAGTGTCCAGCAGTGCCCAGCAGTGTCCAGCAATGTCCAGCAGTGTCCAGCAGTATCCAGCAATGCCCAGCAATGCCCAGCAGTGCCCAGCAATGCCCAGCAGTGCCCAGGAGTGTCCAGCAGTGCCCAGCAGTGCCCAGCAGTGCCCAGCAATGCCCAGGAGTGTCCAGCAGTGCCCAGCAGTGCCCAGCAGTGTCCAGCAATGTCCAGCAGTGCCCAGCAGTGCCCAGCAGTGCCCAGCAGTGTCCAGCAGTGCCCAGCAGTGCCCAGCAGTGCCCAGCAATGTCCGCAATGCCCAGCAGTGTGCTGCTGTGGGCAGTGAACACACCTGACAGTGACATCCACACTCCCCAGCTGACATATATTTGTACACTGACTTTCCCATCTGCTTTAAGGGAATAACAGTCCTTCAAATAAATATACAGAACTTAAGGATCTTGCAGGACCTCCCATGGTGTTCTTAGTGACATTGCCTTTGTGACAATGGGGAGCCACATTATTGCTCTGGACACACAGTCAAATCCCACTGACCTTCATTTTCAGACACTCACTGTACTGGAAATGAGTCCATTAAAATTAATGTGAATAAATTAATTAATCAATCAACTAATGAATGAATGATCTAATTAATTATTATCTATTAGGTAATTCATTGTTCAAGAATATGCCATTCACCATTTATCATACACACAGTCTAGTGTTACAGGATTATATTTGCTACCTAATATATACCTTTTTTAACATATCTCTAAATATTATTTCATAAGCCACTGAAAAAAAGCTTGTACCTAGCTTTCTTTTCCATCTAAATATCAGATTCTTCTAAGAAGTGTAAAAGCTGGCCTCACATTTACACAAATTAAGAATACCTAATAGCCAGTACATCTCTGGCACCAAAGGGACAATGCATGTCATTGCTCTTAAAGAAGCATTTTTGTGCCATCACAAATTAAAAGAAAATGTCTAAAATCTATGTAACAACTCCTGCTTCAGGAGACTGTCTAGATTTCAAATTTTTTCCTACATAACTGAAGAGAAACACCTCTAAATTGGTACATACATGTGCAAGAACAAAGGGGAAAAATCAAGGGTAGAAACAAATTGGATATATTAGTCATAAATGTTAGATTATTACAGCCACTGAGAATTACACAGAACTTCTTGACAGCATATTACTCTTTTTCAAAGGTGTTGAGTTTACAAAGTTTTAAATTGTTTTTAGAAGTTAGCTGAGGTTAGCTGAAGCTACTTATCTGAAATTGCTTTAGCAAAGAATTTTTGCTTATGAATATGCATGCTGTTTTGTGCAAAGTACTTTACCAACTGCAGGAATATTAGTATCCTATCACTTCAAGTCTTTAGCTTCAGTAGCTGGTGGCATTGGTTTTGTATTACAAACTCCTCAGGGCAGGAACCTTTTCTGCTGTGATGCCATGTCATAGAGACCACGCCATGACTTTCCCTCTCCTCCCTTATCAGCTGGATTGAACAGAACTCTGAACATGATACAGACCTGTGGGGGGCTGTCTGGGTTCTTATGCAAAAACTGATTTAGAGAAGCTAATGTTCAAAGTTCAAAGAAAGGTTTTTTCCTTAGCTACGTGGATTCAGTTCAGCTATTATTTTACACCATTCATTATTTGAAAGGATTTCATAATCAAAGGAGGGAAAAGTTCAGCTAAAGAGTGAAGTCCTCTCCTATAAAAAGACATTTGGATATGAACCTAATGTTCAAATTTCGCCTTCTCTAAATCTTCTGATAAGTCTGATTAAATAATTAGTCATGTTTCTTTTTCTATGGCCAGCTGTTGTCTTGACTCGGAGTTTTGGAACATGAAAATTTTCCTATTTATCCTACAGCTTGGCTGAAGACCAAACTGCAGCTTCAATGTCTTTGTCAACAAATTCCTTAATTCTGCCAGGTTTGGATAACTCTGAGTTCCTTTTTCTATTTATATTATGGCAACATAAAGCAAAAGAAATTCAACCATTAACTACATGGACTGTGAGTGGGATTTTTAAACCCATGAACACTGAGATTTTCCTGAACATACTCATTATAAAAACACGAGGATTTATAAAAGTTTATATTACGAGTTTTCATGAAAGGTACATGAATTTTACTTAGAATTACCCAGTTCATTTGTCCTGGTGAAGTACAGCACTTACACCAACATTGGTGCCTGCATAAAAGAGTGAAAATCAATGAATTGCTGCAGTTTTATAATGAGACTCAAGGAAAAGGGAACAAAATTAAATTCCAAGTTTTCCCTGTTATTACAGTAACTAAATAAAGACAGGTGATTTACCCATGAGTCTCACATCTCGCTGTAATTGGCAATTGACTCAACTTGCAGTGACAAGGGCCATGGCTTATTTTGTGTTGGATTTGTTTGTGTGCGTGGAAACCTCCATGTGGAGTGATCTTTGCATGAGGCTAAAATCATACCCCTTTTTTGTGCAGTACATTAAAAATAGACATGTACCTTTGAACAAATTCTCCCACTTCTGCTACAAGCAAGGAGCCACGGTATGAGTACAGCCAAAGGCAAAGGAGGGTTCAGGATACTCAAATGTCTCACCTGTCTGTGTGTATGTAGGAGGTGAGGCAGTCTGCTTAAGAGAACTTACACTCATGTGATGAATGAAATTTTCAGTTTTAGAGTTGTTGTTGACCCACTGACAGTTACCAGGCATAAAATGAGGGGGACATATTTTTCATATAACCCTTGCATTCCAGATTGGATTTCACCTCTGAGCCTTTAAAACTAAAAACATATAGTGATTTGTATAGCTGAAAAGAATTATGATTATTCTCACCCTATTTTCATGTCAAACATCCAAATGAGATTCAAAACTCAGCCTTGAAGAAGAGACAGCTACTGTGAACCTAAGACTAAGGGACAGGCACTTGAGAGGAAGATGAATAGTGCTCACTAAACATACTGGCTCTTCTTTTAAGAGGAAGGTAGAAATTATTTGCAACTTCACAGCCATAGCAGAAGCCTTTGCTAGTTCTAAACTGTGCCCACGTATTCATGCTGCCTCAGCAACACACATTGCCCTCTTTTGCAGGATCACCTCAGCTGCCCTGCTGCCCCTCTTCTTGCTCCCCCAGTGCCTTTACCACATGCACATTTCCTTGTTTAAGTCTGTTTTTCCCTGGGGTCTTGGGACCCTTTGAGGGCCCAAGGCTAACTGCTCCTTTCTAAGCTCTCCATTGTCTGCCACATACCAAACTCCTTCTCCTGCAAGCCCTACAGATCTCTTTCTGCCTTTGTCTCTAGCTCTAAGTCTACTTATCTCATTCTTCCACGTCCCTCTCCCTCTCTCTGTCTCATGGCTTTCTTTCAGGCTGTTCTGTTTTAGGTCTCATTCTTGCACAGTGTGGTCTCTGCCTAATCAGCCGTGTGACTCATTGCATTTGGGAGCCCTTTGCTATCTTTTGGGGTTTTTATAAATTCTCCATGGTATCTCACTGTATTCTCACCACTGTGTCCATTTGCTATTTTTTGTATATTAATACATGCATGCATATTATAATATTTGGTACAAACAAGCAAGAAGGTTTTGCTTGGGATATTTGCTCTTCTAGACTCTTCTCAGCTTTTTTGTGCTTATACAGATAAAGCTCTGCCATCCATGCATGCATTTCAAATCTTCATTAATGTCAGTTCTTCATTTCTATTCTCCTTGTCATCAACATTCATCTGTCCTCAGCCAGGAGTTAAGAGAGCATTTTAGAATGAAGGAATTGTAAAACTATTATTATAGCAGCAGGAGGAATGGCAGCATAATTAATAAAGGGGCTCAAAAAATATTTAAAATCATTTTTGTTGGAAAATTAGGTCTTTGTTGTTTTGACAAAACACTCTACAGGAGTGCCACTTTATTTGGATTATTACTGCTTCTTAGGTGGATTCACTTCTTCTGTACCCATCCCCTTGCCCTCCCCCATTTGATTCCTTCCTGTTTGCTCTGCAGCCATGGCAACTCTTCACCCCAGGTTGGACATTTGGCCAGTGTCATTAGGTCTGCTCCACTGAGTCAGCAGTTAAAGTCAGGGAAAGGGGGAAGCTCTCATCTGGACAGCCTTCCCTTCTATGTGCATGTACATTTGCTTTACCAAATTCTGCCATCCCAGGAGGACCAAAAGGGAAAAGGTCTTTCTCTCTTATTCCCTTCCTTTCCTTCTCTTAGTCTCTCCTCAGGACGCAGAGTATCTGGCTTTGGAAAATTCTTTAGGCTGCTTCAAAATTTGGTTGTAGCAAGTGCCAGTCAAAATAGGATTGCTTCTTTGGCTTTTGTCATTTCTACGGGGAGAGAAAAGACAGTCGTTAGCTTAGAAAGGGTCATGTTTCTGAAAGCACCAATACAGCTTTTCACTAAAGGATCCTTAAGTAATTTCTAGGCAATTAACTAAGTCTCACAACACTGCCCCAGAATTTATGTTATTGTACAGATGGAGAAACTAAAGGACATTAAGTGACATATACATAGTTTTGTAAATCTGTGACAGATCCAGTCACAGAACCCAAAAATTTTCTTTAAAGTCATGTGACATTGTATTTACATTTGCAAATTTAGTGTCTTTCTCCAGGAGTCCATTCATAAAGTTCAGTTTAAGATTTTAATGCTTTTCCAGCAGAAATGGTCTTCCTGTTCAACATGGCACTTAAGCACATGCTTGTCTTCAAGCATGAAGATTGGCCTGGTTAAGAGATTTTTGTTCTAGTTATTCTACTAAAAAAAAAAAAAAAAAAAAGATATTTTTTCAAAATTTTGCATGGAACATTGATTTCAACAGATTTACATTCTCAAAGTAAAAAGCAAACACAACTTTCACAACTTATAAGCAGACATATTGATCTTGTTTCTCAGCACAAGATAATCTATCTATTTAACTCATTTTTCTTACTTTGGCCTTATGAACCAATAAAGAGCAAAGAACTCCATTCTGTGCTGGTAGCCAAAGGCCAAGAGACAGCATTGTATGGCCTTACTGTGTACGAAGTGAAAAAAAATCACTTTTAATATGCCAAATGCTAAGTCAGTAACAACTGAGGGGATTGAACATCTTCCAGGATAATTGTTCAGCATCAGGCAGAATCAGAAATAAACCAGCACATGATGCTGTGCTTATTTGACACATTGTACTGTTTGAAGTTTATTACCTAAGGTGCTTTGAATTTCATATTTAGCAAATTCTTGGATGTACAGTAACACAGCATGATACTTCTATGCATCCTTCTAAATATTTATTAAAAATGAATGTTCTTGTTCAGCTAATTAATTATTGACTATGTTTTCCACTTTATTTCACCACTGCATACACTCATACAGTATTTGCTTTTTTCACTGCATCATAACACTGGTGACTTGTACTCAGTTTGTGACCCATTATGTCTCCCAGCTTTTTTCTGCACATCTGAAACCTGGTCTATTGCTTCCTATTTCCTTTTGAGTTCATCATGTCTAAGAGCAGATTTATGTATTCCTGCTTACTGAATTATGTTCATTTTTTTCCAGCTGATATCTTCAGATCAATTTAAGTTCTAATTCCATCTCTGGCATGCTTGCAGCCACTCCCATAATAGTGTTCCCTGTAAATTTAATAAGCAAACTGCTATATTATGCAGCTCCCAGATTAATAATGAAAATGTGGAGTAGTACCAAGCTACTAAGTACTCAAAATAATTTTTGGTCAGTTTTGCACCTACCTGGAGTCAAAGAGTTTGGTCTAGCTTCCTTATGAGATGCCTGTGTGAGACAGTATTTATTTAATCAAGAACAATAATGTCTTCTGTTTTTCTTATATCCAGTGCAGTGCCCAGTACTGTATCACAGCTGAACTGGTGTGACATGGTTTGTCTTTGAACCATGCTGACTGCACACTTTTTGTATACTTTGAGGTGCCTAAAAATAATTTGTTTTGTTATCTGAGACCATCTCTCACAGAGAAGTGAAGCTGGTTAGTGCACACTTTCTTGACTCTTTTTACCTTGTTATCATAGTCTTTACAAATGGCCTTCTCAACTCTTCTGAATTATCACCTCTGAAAACACTTCAGCATTGCTTTAGCTTACAAGTACAGTAGCAATTTCATTACACCTAGGCATTTGAAAATTAATGTGTTATCTTTGTACTTTTCTAAATGGTTGTCTTAACCTGAGATTTCACAACTTTCCTTGGTGTTAGTAATACTAAGTCCCTGACTTCTCACAGAATTTATGGTGCAGATATGCAGAAATTAACTATGTATACTAGATTAAGTTTTTCAATCTCTGTGAAGTAATGGTCTTAGTTTCCTTGTCTTGCTCCTACTAAAACTGCTTTCTTTTCACCTTCCATGTATCTTTTAGAAAGTTTCTTGGTTTATCCCTTGGCACTTCTGAATTTGTCTCAGTACCATCTGTTATTTTTTTTTCATATTCATCTGCAGTCATTTTAACTACTTCATACTTCCTAAATTCTTTATTTTACACTTTTACTAAAGAGCCTATGATTTTGCAGGATTGGTCTCTTAGTGTAGTTCCCACTCTTCCTCTGTATTATTGGAGTAATCAATATTAATTTTTTTACAGGAATTTATTTCCTTACAGAATTTATTTTCTTTGTTTATCTGTAGACCTCACTTTTCTCCACAACTATTAAGGGTTCCCTGTTTGAAATTAACTACTTTTATATTACAGGGTCATGTGTCTCCTCTCCATAAAGATCTTGAACTCTTTGCCATTGTCACTTTGCCTGCAGTCTCCACATTTGCAGCTAGTCCTCTTTGAATGACCAGAACCAAATTTAGACTGGCCAATTCCCCAGATACTTTTTTTTTTTCTCCATAACTTGGATACAAAAGGGTATGTAAAAGACACTTAGGAATTTCTGAACCACCAGAAGAACTGCTTGGCTTTTAAGAATGGTTATACATTTGAAGGCCACAAATTAACTCTGCCAGGTTCTCCTAAGGGAAGTCCCACAGTCAGCTGCTACCATAGCATCAGTCCCTCAACAATCCTGCCACAACCTGAATTGCTGAGCTAATGAATTTTTGAGCATCTGCACTTGATGATGGAGACCATAATGAAGATGAACTCAATATTGGAATGTCCATGGTATGTCATAGCCCCATGAAATTTGCAAATGAAGATCATAGGAGATTAGATATAAATTAATGGGGTTTGTGCTGATAATATAGTAAATACAGATTTTTGTACACTATTCAAACACTATAAAACAACCAATTTGCATTCCAGGGGCCAGCTGTAGATGTGTATGCTTGGCATTCACTTTCACTTAGTAGAGAACATTTTCTATGTAGAAGTAGTAAGAAATTAAGGCTTGGATAGCTAAAAAATAAACACCAACAGGCTAATACAGATCTGTGCCCCAGCCTCCTGTTTGGCACAGTTTGGTAGCAGGTCAGATATCCTCAAAGTCACCTCTTTTGAGGCATTAAGTAAAGTTGATAATTTCATGGTCTCATATGTTGGCACATTTACCTCAGGTTATAAGTACCTGAGGTACTTTTCTTAAGGATTTTGCACAACAACTTCATTTTTCATTAATAATTACATCTTCACAGTCCTGTTTTCATTATTTTTCTTTCAGCATTAGAGACCCAAAGAAGAAGACAAAATAACTGCAGTCATTCTCAAACTTTTTGTCCTAGTAGAGTAGACTTCTGGGGTTGTTGGGGCTGGTTAGCTTCAAGTTAGGACTAGCACATTATTAGATTTACTTTTTAGAATTGAAGAAACTATTAAAACTCAATGGTTCTGTAAGCCACTCTTTTATTCTTCCCAGCCTCACCAACAGCCTGTCAGGACCTCAGATCGGGAACCACAGCTTAGATGGAAAGGGCAGATTTTCAAGGTAAGAGAAACACTTAGCTTCTGACTGAGCTACACATACCATGGAAAATCTCTTCTTAGACTAGCTAATTGTATAGCTGACTCTCAATAGTGGGGAGGATTAACCCTGGAAAGAAGATCTGGCTGACACCACTACGAATAGTGGTAGTTCAGAAAGAATGGGATGTCAGTGCAAGAAAATTAAAGAAAATACTGATTCTGCATTGCATAGAAAGGCAGGGTACTATTCCAAGTTAAACTATCATTTATATTCCTCTCCAGAACGCCTAGCTCTTTTCCAGGGTCTGATTTCTGCTGTCTGTTAATTCTTGATAATTTTTTACCTTCTTGACAAGAAGAAGAATGGATATCAAACTCCTATGTATTATGCATCTAAGCATTTTTATATTCAAATCCAGATACTGTGTTCTGAATTTCCACTTTTGCTGTATAATTGGGTCATCAGGTTTTTCATTAAAATGCTTAACAGAACATTACAATTAAACTCCAAATCTATTACCTTTTGCCTGAGCATGTTTATAATGTTCTTCTTTAGTATCTTGGATGAAAACATTTCTTTAAATAAAAGATTAATAAAAAGAATAAGATACAGTTTCTATAGTAATTCACTAAAATCATTTTTAAAAGCCATGAACACCATAAAATAAATTAAATTCATCCTGCTACATTTTGAGAAATATACATTAATCCAAAATGGCTATATTTGTACCACACTTTGAAATTGGTACCCATATATTATTCTCAGAGAATTCAAGTTTCTTAATCTAGTTTGGAGTTGACTGATCATGACAATTAATCAGCAGTTTGCTATTTTAAATTTAAAAACTGGTTAGAATGCCATTGCAGGGTTTGCATTATGACTAGCAGATAATTTTTGTTACCTTACAGAGGTGATATTTTAGCTGCTATAGGAAATGTAGGCTGTTAAAGGCTTTATTAAAAACCTCCAATTCTTAAAAAGCAGGAATGCTTAATTAAACAGTTTTGAAATTCACTGACAAAGTCTGTCCTTTCCCACAAGAGGAATGTGTGGACACCTGGGTAGGATCCTGCCTGGCCCCCACTGAGTGCCCTGGAGGTGTCCTCAGAAAGGTGCTGGAACAGGCAGGAGCAGATGGCCAGGTACACAATTATTTCAGCCTGGAATACAGCACAATAACCAGCCCACATAAGGAGATCATTAAAGCCAAACTGATCTGGAGACTGTGAAACAACTTGGGGAAAACCAAATTTCTATCAATGTGGATTCCCACCTAAAAAAACCAGAGGGTTTACCAGGTGACAAATTTAAATATCAAATAATAGTACATTACACACACCTCTCAAAAAACTTCAAGAAAAAGCCAAAAATCATCCAGGTCAGAAAAGGCATTCTATGAATCTCTGATGACTTTAGAAATGCATGCATGTCACATAATCATTTCTGAGTTTCAGCTGCTGCATTCTTACCTATAAATATTGAGATGCATTTACATGCAAACATATATACACACTCATATATATATATATATATATATATATATACTGTATGCACCTCTGTCCAGGCACATGGGCACAAGTAGGTGGGAGAGAGAGGAGAGAGGCAACAGAAAAACACAGAAAGGCTCTTCACTTTGAGTTGTTTGTTCTTGGTAGAATAGCCATAGAAATGAATGAGAGGTCCATAGTTTCAGCAAGATATAAAAATTGATTTTCAAATTTGTGGTAAAGAGCTGGGGCAATATTTTACAATCAGATTAAAAGACAGACACTTCATTGGCCCCAGAAGATTCTAAGGGAAGATGACATTCATAAGCATTGCATTAAAATGTGGATATTGAAACACCTCAGAAAATCTAGAAGAACCAAGCAGAACCTTTTTTTACATTAGGTATGCAGTTACTCTTTTGTATTATATGCTATCTGAAATTCTACAAAAACTTTTTGCTGAAAAACAAACCACTGTTTCTATGCTTAAAACCAGAATTAAAATATGTGATGTAATGAATTATTCACTTTATTTGACTTAAAGTAATCACTTTCCTCCCTATGTTTATCCCCTGTGAGTAGTGTCCAATGCAGACACAGTTTTGAAGAACTTAATATTGGGGGAAGAAACACCTGGCATTAATGAGTGAATTAGGCTCATTGTCTTAGAAAAAAGATACTTTGGAAATTTAATCCCTGATGTCCTTGGTATCCCAGTTTCAAAGAGTATCTGTGAAGTACACAAAATGGATTGACCTTGAAAACAGGAAATAAAGATGGGTGAATTTTAGGCAATGGCACTGAATCCCTCTTGCTGTTGCAAGCCCAGCTGTAATTGGAAAGCCAGTCTGGCTCTTATAAACATTCAGTCAGAGAATTCTGATAAGCTTTCTTAATTTACTCAGATCAAACCTTTTTAAAAAACTACAAACCTCAGGACAATGGTCTTGTGAAAATGCATGTTGCTCAGTGCAGCGTTCTTGCCAGCTTACATGCTAATTTACTTTTTCATTAACGTGTGAACGAGGAAGATAAAATAAAAAAGATTTGTCAAACTAGAGAGTTTGCTGAAGGAGACTGGATTTACTCACTCAAAGATATCAGAACCAATGTCAGAACTATAGAGAGCAGTTCTAGTCAGAATCAGAGCCAGAGTCAAAACAAAAGATGTTTTCTGGACCTCAATAAAGCTATGCAGCAAAAATAGAGCTAGTCACACTTAAAATGTGACCCTTTAACAGTATCTACTACCTGATAACAAATCAAAATATAGGCTTAATTTGTGCTGTTAGTGGATTACTTCATTTTCCAGCAGCATAATGCCATCACATAAACAAATGAACTACATTTTTAAAAATATAATTAAAAGGTTGTAGTATGTATTAATGGCAGTAGAACCCTGAGTCTCCTCAAAGCCAAGTTGCTCATAAAGGATGACATGTTCAAGAACAACCATCAAAATAGCAGCAATAGAAAATAGAGGTGTGACAGCAGAGTGCTTCCATGAAATTCCTATGTTATTTGTGACAAAACTGTGTCTTAACTTCCTCTTACTCCCCTCCACAGTTTGTTATTTTACTGTAACACTCATGAGGAGAAGGTTGGCAATTCATTCCTGCATTCAGTGTTTGCAGCTGTGCACTGCAGTGTCCACTCCACAAAGCTGCAATAGCATTTTCAAATCAAAGTGTCCTTAAGCAGAAGCATTAACTACATACTTTGTTTGCTGTCTTTTATCTTAGATTCCCGCTTTTTTGTGCTCTGCAGCAGTCTGGGGAAGCACCAGTTCAGCCATCATCTTTATTATGTACTGTTATTTATTAATCACATTCATGATGTGTTCGAGCTACATTCCAATCAAAACTGTGAGCTTGTCCAGAAGATGCAGCAGTCATGTCATTTTGTATCAGCAGCTTCTCTTTTATTCCAATACCTCTCTGACCTTCAGCAATAGTGTCATGTGCCTCTATAATGGTTCTCATTGCCTCCTTTCTCAAGCACCACAGCTCCCTAGAGACCATCTGCATGGGAAGATAACTTTAGGAGCCTCTAGGGGTCTGCCTTCTGTTTGCTCCCATACTGGCTAAAAAACCAGCAAAAATCCCATTTGTTCAAATCCATATTTTTTTCTTTCTTTTATTTTTTTTTTTTTTTTAATTTAAGAGCACAGAGCAACAGAGCCTCTGCTTTAAGTTTCTCAGGAAAGCTACTGCCTAATTACTGCCTGCTGAGTAGCACAGTTAAACACAATCAGTCAGAAAGCCTTAAAGATACAATATCCTTTTTCATGAACTGTCTGCTTGTCAATTTGAAGTCGCCCTCCTGCTTTAAATCAACCAACCACAGAGCTGTTGTGAACAGCAACTGATTTTCCATGCAGTGCTGCAAAACAAAATCACACCGTATCCTATTTTTAATGGCCACAGTTTTTCAACTGCATAACAAGAGGTAGCTGGCACTGCTGAGCTGAGCCATATCAAAAATGGGTTCAAGTAGAAATAGTACAGAATCCTTGAAGAATACAAGTACAGACCCAATTACGTGTGCATTGAGATGCTCAAAGCCAATTACAGGCAAATAACAGTAAAGCATTGATTCCACCTTCATAGCTGCATTGTAGACATTGGCTGTTTTTACTTTTTGTATCTACAGGACACAATGAAATAATATTTAAAGCTCAAATCCTAAACATTATTTTATTAATCCCCTGTATATTTATGCACATTGGTTTTTAAAAACACCAGCCTTTATCAAATTCTTATCAATGTGGGAAAAGGGCAATAACTTTATATTTCTGTAGGTATTTTTCTGTTATAACTTCAGACAGACAGGTATTAGTACACAGCACGTAGTTACACAGCTCACAAGCTTTTAAGGACTTGGCAGAGTGGCTGTTTTCTAACACTCTTGGGACGTTGGATAGTCACCAATGCTTGCCAATCTGACCTGTTCTCATCCATGCACTTCAGCTACAAACCTCTTAGTAACTGGAAATTCTTTTTATTAACGTGGTCAAATTTTTAAATACAGTGAGTGAAGAAAGTACAAAGTGTACCTAGATTGACAAACAACATGTAAAATCACATTTCCACTACAATTTCCATGCTTAAGTCAATACCCTCAGCATTGTATTGTTTTCAGGTACACTCTTCATTTTTACTCAGATCTAATGATGTTGTGTACCAATAAAAAGTCACAAGCATAAAAATGTTTTTACACCTTTCATCATTGGTCATCCTAATTTAAATGGTCCAACTTACAAAATTTTTTTGTCTTTGTGAAACCTATTTCTGTAACCTCTCAAAACACTACCACAAGGCAGAGTAAAGAGATTGTCCCATGGAATGGGTAAACTTTAGAACATCATCTCCCCATCTGTAGGAGTGAGTGGGGCAGAGACAGGAGGAAATGGAAAGGGGAAATGTAGAACAGACATTCCACCATCAGATTGGATGGAATAAAATCTGTACCAGTGGTGCTAGCAGGAGTTACTGGAAGTCCTCTCTTCTATATGTTATTTGTCCATGACCTCACAAAATCTGATTTTCTTCTAAGAAGAGCCATATCCTTCAATTTTTTAAATGTATAATGCCAGATTTAAAGAGAGTAAATATTTTCCTATTTAAAATACTGATTTTTTTATTCTCGTATATTGCAATCTCAAATAGATTTTTTTTAATCAGTCTCAATCAATCTCAAAAAAATTCTCAAAATACTCAGCCTTGCCTACACATTAATATAATCTTTTTTGGGGTACCCCATTTGTTTAAAATTTATAACATATTTAATATAATAACAAAAACTCACATAAAAATGTAAACCCCCCCATACTTGCAATAATTTGTACTAGTAACAATGCATTGATTACACATTTTAGTTAAACTAGCATTAACAGATGATCCACTGATATGAGAGACAAAATCCTGTGAAATTAAGAGGAAGGGCTTCACAAAAAAGCACAGCATTTGGGTGTACATTAAAATATGCACATAAATAAATTATAAAAATTAAACTTAGAATGACAACTATATATTGAATCCTTTAGTCTTGACTGAAGTATTTCTGGTCTATCACTAAATACAGCCAGAAAGTAAAAACTCGGTATATTATTGCTATATAATCAGTTGGAAAAGTTAATACAAATGTGCAAATATGGAATATGAAAATGCAGATACAGAGACTACTCTTTTAGAGGGAAAGCTAGGAAAACCAATGGGACTCCTTACACACTCACATAATGACACTTATAACAGCATTCTAATAAAGAGAAGCAGTAAACAGATTTGGATAAAGGACTCAAAATAATCTGATTTAGTGGTTCACAAATAAAATAACTTTGATTGAAATATCCATTACTTTTAGAAAATATTTCAAAAGACTGAAGGTAATGTTAATATTAAACAGCCTTTCAAGCAAGAATATATTCCATATTTGTTTTAATTTTCCTCCCCAAAACTTCTAACTTTGCAGAAGCTATAAAGAATGAAAGGGGAAAAAACAAATAACCATTATGTGTAAGTTTCCTAAAATTTTCCTAGGGTGGTTTTGGACATTCACAGGCCTACAATAAAGGAATGCAGCACAGCCAGAAGGCATTTCCCTACTACACTGAGCCAACAAAGGCATCAGGCAGAATAAAGGGATAAAATGCATTGGCCAGTCTGTTTCCCAATATGCAATCAGTCTATATCACGGATTCATAGAATGGTGTGGTTCAGAAAGAGTCTTTAAAAACCATTCAGCCCACCCCCATGAAATGAGCATCTACATCATGTTGCTCAGAAGCCCATCCAACCTGTCCTTGAATGTTGCCAGGCATGGGGCAATGTGATTTTAGGTGGGGTATTTCAGAGACTAGAACAATTATGGAAGAAGAGAACAGTTCAATAATTGGACCATCCACTGTTTTCTGCATAGGATATGACTTTGGAGATCCTCTACTTCTTTGGTTACCTTGGGTGATCATGGGGTTCACAATAAAAGTTGAGAACAGTTCTCTAGTCATAAGTCTCAAGGGCCAATTTAACTACCAAGAAGAACTCTTGACATGTTCTTTCCTTAAAGCCAGAGCTGTGGCAACTAATGAAGTCACTGTACTCCAGTTCTGAAGAAAAACTATCCTGAATTATCCATTTAGAAGTTACCTAAGGATCCCAGTAGCCTATCTGAGCATGACAGCTTGATAGATCATTAATTCTCTTAATTGCAACCTCTGTTCCTAAAACAAGTCATGAAACAATGAAAGGCTGGAACAAATATAAAAATTTGCAAAATACCAAATTTTACATGGTAAAATAATTATCAGACTTACTTTTGAAGTTACACTATAATATCTATTAAGGATGAAGGATTCAGGGAAATGAAACTCTTTTACGTTTCTTGAATTCTAGCTTAAAATAAAAACCAAAAGTGTCTTTTTGAACAATGAGGGTATGCAGAGGGACCATGTGTTAGAAAGGTTTCAGCAGCACAAAAAATAATTTCTAATAATATAAAACTGAAAGAATATGATAAAAACAATAGGGCCAGAACATTTCCACCAAAAAAAAAATAAAAAATTATACTTTGAAATTGTACAAGAAATCACAGTGATTCCTTAAAGAAACATATTTTAAATTTTAGAGAGAAAAGATTACCAAGCTCTTTCCTTGCCTAAAATTCTAAAATTTACTCTTCAGTTATGCAAGACACTGAGCAATTTTTTTCTTATCTGTAAAAGCACTCAAGCTGGAGCTTAACCTGAGCATGTGAGAAGTACTACAGAAATCAATAAAAAATAACTGTTTCAGTGCTTTGAAGGTAAGCAACTATTAATGTGAATTGCTAAATAAAGCCGCGATTCTCAGATTTTTTGAAGAATGAAGTTTTTATTTTATAACTGAAAGTGTCTTTCTAAAGCACTTGTTGCAGTTATAAAAATAATGGCTACAGACCAAAATAAATGAATAGCTGTCTGTTGGTTGTCAGAGGGCTCTGCTCTCCCTTGGAAGTGCTGTCTGGTGGGACAGAGATTCTGAGTCCTGCTATTAGGGAGACCTTGGGTGAGTGCTGAGACCCTGAAGTGTGCCTGTGAAATCATTAACCTTCAATCATGCAGTGGCACAGCTGTAATAGCAAGGATGAGTCAGGTTTACTTTTGAAATTAGTAAAGACAATAAAAGTCTAATAGCTGAGTTCAAAGATTCACAAGCATTATTTCTCCTGATCTTAATTTACAGCATCTTCTGGAAATGAGGTTTGAAAGGTAGCTGCTCATTTCCTCACTCATGCTATGATCATCCTGGATCTTGATGGTTGTTTACAATGCATTTACTCATCTACATACCATGTAGGAAAAAATATGCAATATGGTGGTAATAATTAGCTTTGACTGCAGGCAAACTCCCAAATAAAAGGCTGTACTCATGGCATTAAATAAATGAGGGGAGCTGTGACCTTTTAATAACTTACTGGGGAAATTTTAGCCTTCACAAACGGTTATAGCTACTAAGGAAATATTTCTCCTACAATCACTTTATTCTTCTTATTGTGGGTGTTAGTGGCACTATTTAATTTCATACAGAGCTGTATATTGCTAAGCACATCAAAGAGGACAACACATATTCAGATGAGTATGATAAGCACCATTATCTTAATGACCTGCTTACAGGATTCGGAGAGTTAAAATCAAAAGAATAATAAAAAAGTCAGCAGTTGTGTGTTTGGGGTTGGTTTAATTTTTTTTTCATTAATAAATAAGGCTTTTGCTTGAAAACATTGAGAAATTAATGAAAATATCTGCAGATAAATATTTATTTTACTTAGAGATTATAAAATTCAGATTATTCTATTTTCTGCAGCTGGGCTATTCTTATTAGGAAATTCTTTATTTTATTTAAACTTAAAGGCCAAATATGGCAATATCATGGACTTCTTTTTTTAAACAAAAAGCATACTTAGGCAGGTAAAAACGTGTGACTTGCTATCCTGGATCAGAATAAGTTTCACCTGTACTAGCATATGATTTGGCAACACTTAGGACTCCAGAGGGAGTTTTAAAAATCCTGCAGCAGGCTCATAAAAGTTATCTGCCTTATACCCTAAGTCTTTTCCTAATTAATAACCAAATCAAGACTTCTTTTATCTCAAAGTGTAAAGTTTAACACTCATTATATCACATGCTAATAGCTAATTAGGCTGACACTGGACTGGACTGCTCTACTTACAAAGTTTGATTCCTTTCTTAATCTTGGTGAATTCCTGACCTTTGCAACATCTAGTGTCAAAGGGTTTCACAGCATTCATATGGTGAAAAAAATACTGCAAATTTAATTTTAACCTTATTGAATGTTCTCTTGTATATTACAATAGAGGCAATCAATTCACATTGTACTTCCTCTACATATTTGATATTTTATTCACTGCTTTCATGTGTTGCAGGCTAACAAATCCGTCTGTCAACATCTTTGCTACATCAATGCTACAGAAAATTCTAGGTCTGAAACTGCAATATTTTTTTCTGTGGCATTAGTTGTTATGAATGTATACAAGAGCTCGAATATTTAGCAATATACCCCTTGTACATATGTCTCTTCATTCTGTTTCTAAAGTATTAAGAGCCCTTTGTAATTAATTTCCACAGGTAGAGTCAGGACTTTCTTTGCAAGGAAACTTCCAACTGCTGTTGCTTTCAGTCCAAGAAACAAGAATATAGAAAAGCTGTATAATAGAAGCAGAAAGAAAAATAAAACTACCAGAGCATTAAACTGTGGACTGCATTTATACAGATAATCAAAACTGATGTGGAAGTTCCAAGGCTGCAGATAACTCATACCCTGTTTCATGCACTACTTAGTGCCTCATATAAACAGGCCTCTTCAACTGCAATAATGTTGTCAGTGCAGAAACAATTAATAACCTTGGCATCCTTCTTCTTGGCCAGAACAAGACCAAGACAGATTAAGGTGGATATAAACCAGAATTGTTCACAATGTGGCTGAAGGATGTTCACAGCTGTGATGAATCTTTGGTCTGCTATTACTGACTCAAAGGCTGCCTTTTTCTAGAGAATATCTGTTCTAGGGCAATAAACTCAGGCTTTCAGGAGCTCAGTATTCTTCAAAGATTTTTTAAAATAATTATTTGAAATTGAAAATCAAAATGGAATGTATTGAATTAATACCATAGTTACAACAGGCTATTTTCTTTGGGCAGGAGTTCTAGAATGAAAATGAAAGCTGAACTCTTTGGATCACTTTATATGAGGATATATAGAGAGAATATATATAGGTGAATAAATGCATTATTTTATATGTGATTTCATACAAAACTAACATAAAAAATTTCTCCTGTAGAAAAATGTGATATTTTCTCTAAACATTTCAACTCAAAGAATGTTTTACAGGTTTTGCATATGAACCAAAACTGGAAAGCTCTTGCCAAAAGCTTTTGGGTCTCTTTACTGGCACTGCAGATCCAAGCCTAGAATTCAGAGTGGCTACATGTCACTGAATTTTTGATGTGCTGATTTCAGACTGGCCCTATTTTGAGAAGGATGTCTTTTGTGCAACTTTTGAGATAAAACATATGCAGATAAGCCCTTTTGGAAGATGTATTCAGCGATGGAGTGATCAGTCAACATTCATTTTGTGGCTGGTTACGGTACTAATTTCTGCATTAAGACCAAATTCTTGTTTAAATTCAGTGTTTCAGGCAGCATTCATACACTGACTCACTGAATGTTAAATGAAAGGCTAATTTGAAAGCAAATTATAAATCTTCATAAATTCACTCTTATTCTGCATTCTCATCCTACATTTCCTAGCAAATCCTTCCTGGGTTTTATGGCTTTCTGTTTGTTTAAAAATTTCTATACATTTCTGTAGAATGTTGCATTTTTCTGTTGAATGGAGGTCTTTAGGTCTTCATTCTTGGTGACAGTGATAGCTATCATTCCCACCACATATCACTAAGTGAGAGTATGACTTTGGGTTAAGAATGTCAGACAGAAATAAAATAATTAACTTTCAGTTTATATCCTAACATACATTACCAGTTTATAATTCCAGCTATTTTGGTGGAGTAAAATCATCTTTCTTTTAATTCCTGAGGCTGAATATCCCCAAAACAACTGCTCAAACCACTCTCTGAAGGATGATGTGCGCAGCTTCATTTATGAATCATCTTTATTATCTCTGCTTAATGGGTTTGAGGGTGCCTTGGATTCTCTTATATTGTTTAAATCCTGTCCATTCTCTTTTTAGACTCAGCAGTGATAAACAGCTAGAGGCAATAATTGGATATTCAGTCCTTTCATATGGCCCTTCCTAACCTTCACATTCCAGGGGCAGCCTGCATGCACTGCAAATTGCAGCCAAGTGCAAGCAAATTTCAGTCAAACTAAGAGGCAGGAGACATGTAACTTCCCCAGCACCCCCTGACAAACAAGGGCTGCTCCTTCCCTCAGCAGACAGGAGTCTCATGCAGTCTCTCCTATTTACTGTTCTTTGTTCCGTTAAAGGTCATTTCTTTTCACACATGATTTGCTATTCCCGTCTGCATCGAGTGTGTTTCCTTCAGAAATGACCTATTTGTAATCATAATAATGCATTCCACTTACAGATTATTGTCCAATAAAGGGGTGCTGTGGGGTTTAACAGCATTGCTTCTTTCACTTCCTGTCCACCAACTATTGAGGCGTGCCATTATATTAAACTGTAGTCCATACTCCTCTTTCATACCCTGTTGTTTGACCAGCTTTAGATAAACTGCATGCATTACCTGATTGCTGATATATTCAAGGATAATCTCATGAAGTCTATGCTGTTTCAGGGTGGAATGCAGTATCTGCCAGGAAATACAAACCATGGAAAACTATTGACTTGATAACGTCCTGATTCTCAGACATTGTGATTTTAAATATTTAGATTTCCTTCCAAACAGTAACAATGCAATTTGAAAAGAATCCTGTGAATTTCAGCAACTGAAAAAAAGTGTCAGGAAAATTGGAAAATTCAAATTTTTTTCTTAAGAGGTGGGAAAGTGTTATGGATACATAAAATCTCTCTGTACATGCTAGGCTAGTATCTAAAATACTAACTAGTTTATGAGGTATTTGGGTAAGACAGAATATTTTTGTGGTTTCGTTTTCTTTCTTAAAGCACTTTTTTTGATTTTAATATTTCCGTACAGGGGAAATTACGTAGAAATTAAGCCACTGCTCTTGCAGAGAAAGGAGGAAGAGTGAAGCTATTTACAGGACACTGAAGGGGTACTGAGAGATACTAAGACTTATAAGATGTTTTTTCAGAAAAAAAGACTTAAACACATGACAGTACCAAGATTGATCACTTGGAATGAGCTCTCATTCTGTTTGCACCATCAGTGCTGAACAAATATGTAAAAAACCCCAAAGTTAAATATTTCCCCCTTTTCATCAATTTTTGAAGAGGAATCAACACATTATACACATTATACACATTTTGTGTCTTATTGAGTGAACTGTATTATAAATTTTCCAAAAGAAACAGTATTCAAATTAAAAAGAAATATCTTTGCTCCCAATCTTATTGGCACATTTTCTCACTAGATTTATTTCTATTATTATCAAAATGCTTTTTACCTACTGCAGACTCTTTTTATATCTAGTTGTTCATATACAAGCAGCTAAAAAAACCAAAAAAGCAAACAAACAGAAATAAAAGGGCTTTTGAGATTGAATGATTTTAGGAAGAGCCTACAGGAAGAAAAGAACCATAAGGTATATTTTACAAAAGTATCATTTGGAATACAGCAAGGATACTTGAGCAAAAAAATAGATGCAAAATGTTTTTAAACGGTAAAGAACATGGACCCTTCAAACCCATTTTCAGGAGAGACTGAAGTGTTCTCTGTCCATGCTTCATGTAGTATAACAAACAGATTGCATATTGCTAATTTCAGAATACTCTATTCTTCTGCCCCTTAAGGGTGAATAGACTGCTAAAGCAGAAAAGACTTTGGTTTATAAAGTGTCAAGTATTTGCCCCTCCTTGAACATAAAATCCACAAACAAGGCCTTTGAGGCAAGCATAAAGCTCTCAATTCATGCACCTTGTTCTGCTTGTTCGTTCATGGTAAAATATTTCTGAAAATTACCCCAGTTTTATATGTACCCATAAACACTTTTATGCCATGATAATTTTCTTTAAAGTTGGGATATCCTCTGTATTACTAAATACATAGGTATGAAAGTTGAGCTTGCTATCTTCTTAATTTCCATCATCGAAAATCTTCATAGTCTCAATGTGGGGCAATCATAAAAAATATGATCTACTCCATTCCCAGTTTTTGTGCATGTCCCCTTATACACATTTCAAAGGCTGGTGGTCTACTTTGGTAAGATCTTGAACCACTGTTCTGCAAATTCTGCTTCCAGTTTTTATTTCATTTACACATTTGGATGAAGAAGCCCCATATTGCCTTATATTTCTCTTGTATGGCCCAGAAGAATGAGAACTGTTTATATTCTTGCTTCTTATTCTGTCCATAGTGAGGCTGTAGAAAGGCCTGGACCTAGAACCACACTCCTCTACTCCCTAGAATTTTTCATAAATGAAGAATAAGAGCAGATTTGTCATTTTTATATTGAGCCTATTTTCCTCTTCCTGTCTCCTCTGGAGGATGTTGTCAAATCATATTTCCATTTTGGGACCTGGAAAAAGACTTTCCTAGTTTGAGCTGCTATCAAAGCCTGCAGCTTTCTGAATTTCTGATGAGCACATTACTTTAACATTTTCCTTTCTCCAAGTTGTCTCCTGGCCCCTGGACTATTCAGCATCCTTCTCTCCTTTATATTTACCTTCTTGTAGGGTGCAAAATCTGTAGTCAGAAGTCTCCCCTTTCAATCTCTCTGTGTTCCTCTCTCAACTATTATCCACCCGATTTAGAGAAGGTAAATTTTTAGAATTTAAAATCCATAACTGAGGCCTGTTTTGAAAATAAAAGTGAATTTAAAAAAGTACTTATGTTTTGGCAAAATGAGCTAACAAGATATTAATACAGAATCAGCAGTGGAACACCTGCTACTTTTCAGAGGATATTCATCACATCACCAAAAGAAGAAGAAGGAAATAAGTTAATTCCCCAAGGGAATTGATGCTTTGTGGTGTTGGGAAGAAAAGAAAGTGTTTGAAAACATTAATGGCATTGGTATTTTAATTTTTGTGAATTGAGGTTTCTGAACACTAATGACTTATTTATCTGGCTATGTCTCTCACAATGAGTTAAAAGTAAACCTCTAAAAGCATCATACCAGAAGTTAGAAGTCTCCTAGTGCATGTTTCAGAGGTAATTACAGTCCATGATATATTTATAGATTTTTCTGGGACATTGGGATAAAAATTATGTGCAAAAAGGAAATGAAGGATGAAAGAAATATTTTGCCATCACTAAGACATAATTGCCATGTATGAGGAAGCAAGACACATTGTCCTGCATGCTTTTCCTAAATACCAAGGAGCTCATAGAAACACTCTGCTTTCCTCTACACTTGTGATAAAATATTTTGCATTTTCAAAGTCAGAAACAAAGAAGAAACATCTCTATAAAATTACTGAAATACCCAAAGGAAAAATTTTTTTGTGTCCATAAGTCTTGAGCAGCATGACAAGAAATCTATAAAAAGTATATATAATGCAAAATCAAACTAAAACTGCTACCACTTCCTACAAATCTTGCTAAAATTATTATTGTGCTTTGGCTTAGGAAATATACAGATAAGTTATCTGATTTTCCTCCAGAAGACATTGATTTCTCTTAAAGCTGTCTTCTAAAAGGTGCAAAAAACTTTCCAGCCAGCCACACTTCAAAAACTCTTATTAAAATGCTATGATTTCAATTGCACTGTTAGTCAGCCTTGTCTTCCAGAAAAGGAGCAAATGACAAGCAAGTCCACTTGCTTACTTACTTGAAGGGAAAAGGGCTAAGGAAAAGTAAAAATATGTTTGTCCCTAACTAAGGAGGAGAAACCTAACAGCTAATTGATCACAAGTTGCTGGATGTATTTATTTGCCTAACAATAATCTTTTCTCTATAATCTGTTTGGGCTCTAGAATAAAGGACAGAAAAAAATCCAGATAACTTGTGATGAAAGGTTCATACATACTTTCATTTTATTGGTGTTTATCTTGTTTCCATTCTATTTATCTTCTGGCTTACCTTGTCTGGAAAAAGTCAGCAACTTAAAAAAAATTACTTAAGGACAGCTGTACTGCCCAAGAAACTGAAGTACTAGCCTAGGACATATTATGACAAGAATTAGAGTCCTTTACCTTGTGCTTCTTAGACAGCAGGAATTGTAGGAAGCTAATTTTTACTCCTTTTCTCACTATCTTCAAGCTTTATTGATATTTTAAGCTGTTAGAAATAAAAGCAGCATTCTACTCACTGCTCTAGCTAATAGCTAAAAAAAGTCCCCATACCTGCTGTCAGTCCAGAGATCATTTCCTTTGCTCTCTGAGGCAAGGAGCTCCTCCTGATTCCATGGACAAGGAAGGAAGGAATTTCTTGTAGGGCAATTTGAAAGACCCATTTGTTTTGCAAGGAAAAACAATTTGATGATGTCAAGGGTCCTTTCCAACCTAGTTTATTCTGTCATTAATCTGTGAAAACTTTGCTACTTCTATCCCTCCAGAAAATTTTAAAGCATACTCCATGTAGAATTACATAGCTATTGCTCTGTACAGGTAAAAGACACAGTTCAACACAAACAATGAAGACTTCATGCTCAGCCTTATTCAGGTCTCAGCCAAATTACTTCCAGTTTTATAAGTACACTCAAAGTTGATGGGAATGTTTCAAAAAATCAAGAAAGTGAGGAAAGGTGCTTGTACTGCCAATAAATTTGTAAGACTGCACAAATAAACCAGAGCTGTAAACCTAACTCCTTTGTTGGCTTTTAGCACATTCATTATTTAACAGGGCTTTGAAATGAATGCTTCTATTGCTGTCTAAACAATTAAATAGTTTTGAGACTTTCTGAGCTTCCTTATACAATCTAGGCTTCTCAGCTGCCTGTCCAAAGGCTCATTAGCTATTTTAAGAGCATAATTCACTTAGAGTATTCAATGTGTTAGCAAAATGATGCATATTACATTTGTAATTAATTCTGAGCTGGCAAAATAGTAAGAAAAAGTCTCTCATAAAAAAAAGTTAATAATTGCAAGATCTTAAAGAAGGACATAAGGATCCTTTGCAAGATTTTTAACTTCTGAACTAAAAATGCAGTTACACTTTTGTCCTATTTTTACCCTCAAATGCTAAAAGATTTTTGTTAATAGAAAGTAAGAGATTACACAGACATAATATCACAGACCTGTTATTTAAGAATTAACTATTTATTAAACAATACATTCCCTTTCAATGCTACACTGTACATAATTAATTAATAAGGGAATTTACCTGAAAAGAAGGTAAATTCCTGAATTTATATTTATTCTATACCTAAAAAAATTATTGTATACCTAAAAAGAAGGTACTTTGAAGATAAATATTTTTAATTGACGGTACTTTCAAAGGGATGCGATGTTTTAAATTAAATTACATTAAATGCTTTTGTGTTTACTCTGCATTAAACCCTATTTTATTTATTGTCATCTTCCCAGCATGGTCTCATCATGGTTGAAGAGGGCTGCTAATGCTATTTATATTATGCTGCACTGTCCTCTAATTGACCTTGTTTGTGCAACGGAATGGCTGCTTTTCTCAAGCTGCCAGCTCTTTATTGCTGCATTTTGACCATGCACTAGTGGCTCTTTGTGCTGCTTTTTGAGTTCAAGAATCAATACTGCATTCCCCACAGCCAATAAAGGAAGCTGACAGCATGAATTAGCTGAGTGTAGCCAGTTGCATGGAGGGCCATTGTCTTTAAGGAAAATCCGGACGATTACAAGCCTCCATTGCTTAGTGGAGATTTTAATGCAAAGCGCGAGGTTGCTGTAATTTAATTTTGGCCTGCTGCTCTGACACACTCCCCTTTTCTATTGCTTCATGGAGTCCAAGCTATTAATGGCTACAGACCAAAACACATAGGGAGACAAAGGCAAATAGTCACAGTCACACAGTAGCAGCACTTACTTCTGATTTAACAGCAATTTTTCATTTGCATTTAGTGGAATTGACAGAAACTCTTTTTTTTTTTTTCCTTCTCAGACTTCTCCCTATTGAATTCGTACATGTAAAATAAGCCAAATGAAAGTGAAGCATCCAAACAATACAATGTGGTGGCATGTCGAGCTGACACCTAAAGGAAGTTTGCACAAAGGGGCAAAACTGGAAATGTATGCAATGCCAAGGGCTGTTTCCCTTCTAGTCTTGCTGAATCATCTGGTCAGGGATGCTGCTTAGCCACAGCTGCTGCAAAGTAAAGAAGTATGCACAAATAAGGCATGCTAAGAAAATGTAAAGTTAACAGTGGGACTTCTGCTGCTAAGAGTAGAAATTAAATCACTTTTTATTTTTAAAATTGTAATGGCTTTTATTCAAGATTCTTTGATATTGAAAACTGTATTTCCTTATGACAGATAGTATTGTTGATTCAAATGGATTCAAGCTCAGTTATTCAAAAGGACAATGTGTTATGTACAAACCATTTAACTCAAGCTTTTAACTTGTTTTCTCTGTTGACAGTAGTATGAGAGATTGTCTGAGAGGTAATCTTTCTAAAGCAATGCCTGAAAAGTTTTATCCACTTACAACTTCTATAAAAAAATCCAAAGCTCTTGATTCCTACTGCCTGTTTACCTGCCATATAAATGTCTCAGGAATTTACCTGAGATAAAAGGTTGAGGAAAAGCTTAAATTAAACGATATTTCTTCCTGACCATGGGTCATGGAAAAAAACCTCAATGCTTTTATCTCTTTTGCCATTGGCCATCTTGGCCACTAAAGAGTTAATCACCCTCTTCTTCTACAGCCTATGTGCAGCAAGGAAGCATTTCAGGAGGATGAACCACCCCATCCCAATGTAGCAGTTAGAGACAGCTGATGGACTATGATCAGGAGATATCTATTAGCAAAGTTAACTTTTTGAATGGTAAATCACAGTGAGTTAAACCCCAGACCTTTTTTTAAATTATGCAGTGTGATAAAGTGAATGAAGAAAACAATAGCCAAGAGCTTGACTAAGTATTTCTTTATTCTTATTGACACTGCTTCAAAGGTGAATGAACAGAACGACACACAAATAATGCAGGGGGGCATAAGAGGTGTTGGGGCTTACAAAAGGCATATTTGCTGCCAAAATGCAAAACCCCAGGGGACTTATTCCATCAGCAAGCCAAGAGATGGAACTAACAACTACCCTGAAAAAAAGAAATTATTCTCTTCATCCTGGAGATGGGAGCTAAGAGTTGATCTTACATTTTAGGAGATACTCATGAATGCTCAGAGTAATTTTCCCTGAACCATCATATTTAAGGGTCTTTTATTAACTACTCTTTGACTGTTCTATGACCTTCTCATCTTGCAGTCATGTGCCACAGCTCTTCCTCTCTGAAAACACATTAATTTACCTTTCAAGAGATCCTTCTTGATAGACCACATTTTGCACATATTCATAGAGCAAGGCATAAATATTCCAAAAATTTTTCTTAATGTGGAAAGCTTAAAAATTACCAACTGTGAACTCAATTTTTCTACAGTATAAACATCTTATATAACCTATTATAAAGAAGTAAAATTAGCAAAAAAATTGTAAAAAGCAAGGTAAAAGTAATTTGGAATGACCCACAAGTGATTATTATCCCTTCTACTGCAAAATTATGAAACTGAAAATCAATGGATCTATGAAAGAAAGGATCAATAGCTATAAGGAATAGTTAAGCTCTGTTAGGGAAAGTACCAAGGTGACAATAAATATAATCCAGGCAGACAAGCTGACTCATGGGGAGGAACTCAGTTCTGTATGTAACATGGGCTTGACCCAGCTCCAGCCAGCAATAATTAAAACTATGTGACTGACACCAGAAGGATCAGATGTGGACCTTGAATGAGTTTTTAAATACTTCAGTTGCTCACTGAGAAGACACGTTGAACTCCTAGCCAAGTTCAGCACTAAGTTACCCAAATACATTTCCCCTGGACTAAAACCAAAGCTACTTGTATTTATTATTGGAAGGCAGAGTACAGCACCAGCTGTTGAAAAATATCATCAGTCACAAATGATCAAAAGTTACCTCTATTCACAGAAGATTATTTTTCCAGGCTAACTTATTAATAAACTTGAAAATATATTTCAGACCTTGTAAAAATGTTGACAGCTAGGAAGTTTGGAATCATTAGCAAGACTCATTTTTCAGGTAGAAATAAGGGCAGAGCACACCTAGCTTGCTACCTTTGAAAATAATATATTATTATGACTATATGGAACTAAGGTAAACTGAATTTGCATTCTTCAGTTCAAAAGAAGAGTTGCTTTGATACCACTGTGGTATATTTACAGTACATACACATGTTCCTGGGAATAAATGTTTATTAAAATTGTATTTCTCTATTCTATTTTTTTAATTGCGTGCTTTTTCCCACAGTCAGGTTTTCAGTACTGAAGCTATTTCAAGTGCACTTTATGTATAAAAATACTGTTGAGATTTCAAAGGGAAAAATTAACATAGAATTTGGCAAAACAGCAGTTTTATAAATGCCAGTAGTCATCACTAAATTCTGTACATTTGTAGTAAGACAGTCATTTCTCTTTTTGCCACTAATGAGAATTGAATCAATGATTGTGTTTGTATACATCACAGAATATACAGTAACTCAAGCAATGTTCATTTTAAAATCACAAGCAAATTAAAACCTATGTTTTGCAGATGTGTTTATTTGTTACTTCTTGAAACCTTTGAAGCTAATATTAGCTAATGAGGTTAAAAAAGAATTGTTCCTGCTGTTATTTTAACCTTTTTACCTATCTTACAAATATTGATTTTGCTTAGATATGCTATATACTGTACAAAAAGGCAGAAGCAGATGCCACCTCAGATGTTGTGTCATTTCAGTGAGTACAAATAATACTTACTAGAAAGCTGGAAAAGAATATTGATACATAATTACTACACAATCACAAAATTTTTAAAAGGCCAAGAGTGCCAAGGGTTCTTGTCTATCCCTCAAAACTACATATTTTGTCCAATTTTTGAGAATCAATGCACCTCATTTTTGTGAAACCTGAAGGGAGTGTGGCAAGCTTTTGGTATGCCTGAAGGGGATCCTTCCCTCAATAAGAGACTGCCTAGAAAAAATAATTTGGACTTTTTTGATTAAGCTTTCAGGTGTCTATCTTCAGAGCCTAGCAACTGAACTTTGTTATCTTAGTTCTGATAACTGCATTATTATTATTATTATTATTATTATTATTATTATTATTATTATTATTATTATTATTATTATTATCATCATCATCATCATTATTATTATCATTATTATTATTATTATTAAAGTAGGAATCTTTTCCCAAGCAAAAGCTAAGGCTTTATCCCTATTAATACATAGACAAAATTTCTTATTTAATGATTTCTCTGTCAAGGTAGATAGGAAGAACATGTTAATGATCTGTTTTCTTAAAATAATTTATAGGCTGTATAAAAAGGTTACTCATTTCACTTGCTACCAAAATGGATTTGCAAGGTAGCCATATGGTGTGAGTAATACTTTTAGAACAGTTTTTAGGAAGGGAAAAGAAGAATATCTTATCACATAAAAGCCATGGAGAATTTAGGAAGAGAGAATATGATCAACTCATTTAGAATTTGGAGAGCATATTAGGGTTAACACCTCTAATGATAACTGCCACTTGAGCTTTCATAATCAAATGCTTCAATTTTAGGTCTCATCTGAAAGGCAGATCACATAGAGAATAGACTGAAACTCTTTAATTGCCTTGTATAACAATACACATTTTTAAGTAAGTGAATGCATTACAGCTTTGACTTTTGTTCTGATCATTTTGTGTTACAAATAGAAGCACACCCATCGTTCCTCTCATCGGTTAGAAATTTTAATGTTGGTGCATAGGATATTCATTCTGCATAATTCCTTTCACTAGTAATAGGAAATGTCTGGTTATGCCTTTTACACTGAGAAGAGAACTGAAGCTATTGTTCTTGAAAAGACTGCCTTTGCTCTGGGTAAAAAACTATGTCAGTGTGAACTGGCATTTGTGTCCTCTGCAATCTAGAAAGCAGAAAAATGCATTTGAATAAAATGTATCTCAATGGCCAGTGACCACTTCTTACATTTTATGTTAATAAACTGTCTTGCACACAGCTCCTATTTATACCTGGGTGAGTCTCCACAAATGTAATATCAGGAAAGTTACTCCAGGTTTACATCTGCAAAACTGAATTTGGCTCTGTGGAGGACATATAGCTGGTATTACATAGCCTCTCATCAGAGGTTTTGGAGCCTGTACAGAAGCAATGTTTAGAAGCAAATGAAGAAGTAGGTGAGCAAAGGTTTTCCATTTAAGACAGTGGCAAGTCTAGCAAGTTGACACTAACAGAAAAGCTCTGATACCAGTGCTGTTTCTTGACTTGTGCAGTGGAGGGCCAGCCACCTTCTTCCGGCTCTTTTCCATGTATTAAATGAAGATACTGCCACCTACTTCTTGAGATGGTGTGAGATTTAATTAACAGTGTTCTAAAGCACCACATGAATCTCAGTGCTGCTGGAATTTGTCCACTGCACACATTTCATATTCTGTATCAGCTACAAGTATCCTGATATCCATATTTCCAACATTAAAGGAAACATATTACTGCAGAGAAGGAGGCAAGAAGTAACAGTTTGGGGAGTGTGTCACAGACTCCCCTTGATTTACAGAGGTATCATGTCCCTTTCCATGGACTTACAATCTCTTCTTCCTTACACTGCTTGCATCCATCTAAATAATGATGGGGACATGCAGCTTTACTTTTAAACACTGGCACAAATTTCACTCGAGCAGCTCGTAAGTCACAGATGATATCCAGTCCTAGGAGAATGCTGACATCAGCAAGCCAAGGACTCCTTTTGGAGGAGCAGAGGAGGACACAGGGGCAGCATGACCCTGGCTGTATCCTACTGGGATGAACCTTTCCAAAGGCAGTGCACAAGAGCATGTCTGAGTGAAGATACAATATTCCAAGTATTGGAGACACCAACGGTGTTTGGGGGACGGAAAATGCCAGATCTTTTTATCTTGTAAGCCAGAAAAATAAAGGCCATCAGAGATTTCTACCCCAAATAGTTCTATTCAGATCAGACTACAACTTCAGAGAGATGGAAAGGTAGAGCTAAACTGGTGTCTACCCTTGGCCAACCAGCCTGAAGAGAGACACACACTTCAAGACTGTATGGTTTTACTTGTGCTAATCAAAATACATAAACAGTAATGAAATAATACATCAGAAACAATGTTACAAACCATTCAAGCTTATAAAATACAATATAGCCTTCACTTCTAAAAGTTAATAAAATCTTAATTTCTTCAAGAAATTTTCCATTGTAAAAATGAAACCAACACTTCTATTAAAAGATTAGCTTTCCAGGCAAAAGATAAAATCTGTAATCCAAAAAGCTGATATTAACAATGTGAAGTGGCTTTTTGCCTTGTCTTTTCTTCCAGAAATTATATTTTACATTTTAAAGAAGCCTATTCCCCTTAATGATAGTGAATTTAGTTTGCATTAGCTTGCACAGTATTGATTTTAATTTTTTCCTCATGACTTTGAGCCAAATTCTGTAATCGTGCCTTTTTATTAAACACTTGTGGACATCCTTCTTTAGCTAAAACATCATGTGGTCATTTGGTTTCCAAGATTTTTAACAATGCATTTTAAGCACAAAATGTTTGACTGGGGAATTCTTTTGTGCCACCATTTTGTTATAGCCTTTTGAAAGCAGAAAGAGCCCTATCAATATTTTATTGAATGTAACGATCTGTGCTGTTTTTTTCTGTGAATATGTAAGGCAATGAACCAGAGTTGTCTGAGACAGAGCTGTGTCAATGCTGTCAAAACCAATGCAGCACCTCCAAATACAGGCAGTGAAATGTAGAGCAGGAAGCTCACTCAAACACTTTTTTCTTGAAGAGTGTGCAGTTTTCAGGCTCACCTTAACCCCATGCTGTCTACCAAGAGCACCTGGGAAAAAATGAAAGACATTTTCAAAAACAAAGCAGGTCTTTCTAAGAACATTTTGAAATAAGTTCTCATGATCCACCAAAGTTGCAGAACAATAGTAAAATCTACTGGATAGAAACAGCCCAGTGAAATATACTGGCTAAATATTTTTTGAGCTGTTACTTGGGGAAAAAAAAGTGAAATTTTCAGTTTGTTTAAGGCAAAGGTAGAAAAAATCAGATGATGTTAAATATTTATTTAGAACCTCCACGCTCATCATACAAATCTGAAAACTTTAACTTCTTTAACCAGACTGTATGTTAGTAATTCAGGCTGCAGTTCTGGTTCTATGTGTTCACATTAGTGCATTATATTCAACAACAAAGAACAGATAGGCTATTTACTGTGCATATACAATGCATAACAACTCTCTGACTTGAAAAGCTGATTATTAACAGCTTCAGTCCTTATTCATGTGCTTAATCTTACAGACTTAAAGAGTTGCACTGGTAAAAGAAATGCCTACCTCCATCTTTGACAGATAAAGGCCCAGTTCTATGGATAATAACAAGGTGAGTGCTTAAGCAATAAAAGTAGAAGTTAAGAAAAGAGCAGGGCTCTAAGAGGAAGATGTTGCAGCCACAGTAGGTGCATATCAAGTGTTTTATAAAAGCCTAAACCCATCAAACACATGAGATGAAAAATCTTAAGAAATCAACAGATGCCTATTGCTGCACAGTCTGTGATTTTACATGTATCTGAATACCTGGTTGCACATCTGTATGAGATAGAAGCAAGTGCAGTTTAAAAAGGAAATCATATACCAGGAAGGATTGAAATGATCATGACAGAAGAAAAATATGTAACAGTGATGCAGAACTGTAATTCATTCAACATGACCTAATTATTTTAAAGGAAATGCCAACAGCATTTTAAAAGCCTGTGGATACAATTGTTAAAATTTAATGCTGGTGTTTGCATGTATCAGAATTTATGGATATTTGTGTGAAATTTTCACTTCTGTTTCATCCAGGTCAACTCTGAAACAAGACTGTGACCTCAGTAGGATTATTCAGCTTAATAAAAATTTAAAATAAAATAAATAAGTAATGCCAAGTCATAGCTCATTTGTAGGACATCAATCATACATTTGTAAGTTGTGGATTAAATAAATACAAGGAAGAAAAAGTAACTCGAGACCCAGCAGAATTCAACATTTTATATTTGTTCTGTTCATTTCTTATATGAACACAGTGCATTTTCTCAGTCTAATCCAGAAATAACCTGGCATCCATCCACAGGTGCAATACCTGTAATGCAGTAAGATGCATTTTTCAAGGTCCTTTTTAGCAATAAATGAGTAGAAAGCATCCAGCATATCACTTTCAATAAGCTGTTCTCTCTCTGGGATGAAGTGCTTCCTCAGCCACCTGTCTGCAGAGGTGTGCTGCATGGTTTGGCAAGATTCAGCTCATCTGATACCAGTGAGAAATTGGTGTGAAGAGCCAGTTCACCAGGCACTCTCTGACTTCTCTCTGCATACTCTGCACAGACCTGCAGGCCCTCCCCATCCTACATAGGTGACAAATTTTACTGCCTGCAGTGAAAAAGGCAGCACATTGGAGGTATCACCATATCTCCCTTTCATCTACCTGTAAACTCCTTTTTGTGGCTGTAGGAGGAAGCAAACTTGGTTACTAAATTTATGGCTAAATTATGGGCAATGGCTCATGAGTCAAATCTTGCTTTCATGGAAGATACCTCTACAGACACCTGGATAATTCCAAAGCTGCTTGGGCTAGCATAGCAGTGGGATTTGACACTGCCTTTCCACCTGAACTTGAATGATTCCTACCAAACAAACAGAGCTAGGAAAAGAGAGCCCACAGCATGTAAAGACACCACAAGATGCAATGTTCCTATTGCCTGAATATTGAGATGAGATAAAGTTTGGAGGAGAACAGCTTCTCATTTCAACTATTTCTGTCAAATTTTGAGAGCCATGTGTGGAACTGTTGGCTGGATTTTATGCTCTGAGGTAGTTTGCTTGCATCATCTATTACCTAGCAGACATCTGAGATGATCATGTCTAGCACCACATGGTAAAAGAACACTGTGATGCCCATTGCCTCCCCTGCTGACGCCCGAATTATCATGCCCTCCTCTCAACCTGAAGACAGAACAGAAATGAATGTGCCTCCTTGTACCATGGCACCAAATAAAATCAGTGACAAATCTTTGTTCTGCAAAGAGAGAGAGCAGATAATTAGGTAGTAAACATTATTGTGCTTTTCTCCTGACCCAGAATAATCCAAACACTTCAGCTGGAGGAGATGCTTTCCCAAAATTGCAACGCTAATGATATGAGCTAAATATTGAAACATATATGTACAGCTTGTCTCTCTGCATACCCAACTGATGCCATTTTGGTTTTTGCCTTTTTTCCTTATATGTTCTCTGTATTCTTTGCACATATATTTGTAGCCTATTGTATTAGTGGCTAGTTTTCCCAGTAGTTTTCTATGCCCTTCCCCTAGGCAGAATGACAAATCTATCCATAGGGCCCCTATTCTCTCTTGGTTCTACCTGGCTAACAAGATTGAGAACAATTTTTGAGACACATTTTCATAAACAAAGTACAGCTAGTACCAAGAGGGAAGTCCAGAGAAGGAGCATGACCTGGGGGGAATTGCATCACCACTTGTCCTCCTAACTGGTGCTTTTTGTCAATTGTGCTGATTTGCCAAACCTATAAAACTGAATTCACCCCTGTGCAGGTGGGCTTTTGTGGACATTATTTCATAACTGCCCCTGGAGCTACAATAAAGATCGACTTTTATATTATCTCCTATATTAATATTATCTAGAAAGTGTTTTTTGTTTCATTTCTAGGTTAAAAAAGGCATCACAACCCTCCTCTTTCACAAGAAACAGTGAACGTCATCCAAAGAGCAATGCCATGCAAGACAACACCACAAGGTTGTATCTCCTCAGAGGTGGGAAACTACTTTCAAAGCTTCAAAGACAACCTTTGCCACCCCTTCTTCTTTAGTGAAAGACCTGAATTTGGCCAATTAATGATAAATAAAATTGAAGAAATAAAAGGAACATGAGGACCCTTTAGCTTACCCCTTACAATGGCATCCTTTGCTGAACTCACCTAGTAGCTGGCATTGCTGCTGAAATGTACTGACCTGTCTACTTCCACTCAATATCTGTGACAACATCTTTCCATTATTCACCCTTAGGGCTGTGTTTAACTAATGGAGAGAGTTTTAGTGCTCCTGACACTGAGAGACAGATACCCATGGCTATAGTCAGTCTTGGTGTAGCAACTGTCCATGAATTTTGGCTCCAGCGTATGGGTCAGTTAGCATCAGATAAAATTTCTGAGCTTTAATTTATTTATTGAGGCCAAATGACTTCAGTAGGAGCTGCAGTTATTCAACACTTCTCAAATCAGGCAATTTTACTTAGAACCCTAGAGAAAGAAGTCAGTATCTGGGTTTTAGGCAGTTAAGTTTTTGACTGTTGAGAATGAAACTGGTGGCGTAATTTAGGCCTGGCTCCACAGGCTTCTGCTAAACATACTTAGGTCTGACCTGTACCACACCACAGTTGACTCAGTCTTTGGACTTTTCTTGACTTAACATTTCCAGATTAAAGGTAATTTTCACCAGCTGTGTGATAAACATGTTTTTCAAAGGGAACCAGATTCAATCAGTGGAGCACCAAGACAGCGCATGCCATTTGCTGAATGCAATGTGCCATGCTCACAGTGGCAGGGGCAAGCAGAGCATCAGTGGTATGGAAACCACAGGGTGTTGAATCAATGTTCTCATTGCTTAGCAAATGAATCAGCTTTTGAGAGGAAATATGTGGCCCATATTTCCCAAAGCATAGTCTGTCCGGTGTTTGCAGCTCTGGAAGAATTGTCAAGTTTAGCAATTTAGTCATGATTAATCCTGCAGGCAAATATAAGCAAATCAGGATTATAAAATCATCTAGGTTGGAAAAGATGTTCAAGATCATCAAGTGCAACTGTTAGCTTAATGCTGCCAAGTCAACCACTAAACTATGTCCCTAGTGCCACATCTACAGGTCTTTTAAATACCTCCAGGGATGATGGCTCTGCCACTTCCCTGGGAAGCCTGTTTTAATTTGTGGCAACTCTCAGTGAAGAAAATTTCATCATATCCAACCTATCCCATTTCCTCCTGTAATTTCTTCCTACTCGGGAGAGGAGGCCCACCCTCCTTTCAGCCACCACCTCCTTTCAGGTAGCTGAAGATAAGTTCTACCTGGGCATCCTTTTCTCCAGACTAAGCAGCCCCAGCTCCCTCAGCTGCTCCTCACAAGATTTGTACTCCTGACCCCTCACTAGATCCATTGCCCTTCTCTGGACACATTCCAGCACCCCAATGCCTTTCACCCTAGTGAGAAAGTATTCTCAGAAGTGAACACAGGATTTGCCCAGTACAGGGGGACAGTCACTGCCTGGTCCCACTGGCCACCCTGCTCCTGATCCAAGCCAGGATGCCATGGCTTTCATGGTCCCCTGGGCACACACTGACTCACCTGTCAGCCAGCACCCCAGGGCCTTTTCTACTGGGGAGCTTTCCAGCCACTCCTGCTCAAACTTGTAGTTCTGCCTGGGGTTGCTGTGACCCAAGTTCAGAGCCTGGCACTGATTGCCTTATTAAACCTTGAACCTCACTCAGTCAGCCTTGGCTCATTGATCCAGCCTGTCCAGATCCCTCTGCAGAGCCTTCCTGCCCTTCAGCAGATCAGCACTCCTGCCCATGGTGTCATCAGCAAACTGATTGACAGTACACTCCATCTCATTGTCCTGATAATTGATATAGATATTAAACAGAACTGGGCCCAAGACTGAGCCCTAGGGAACATTTTTCTGCCAACAGGATGTAACTCCATGTAATCACTCTGTGGGCCCAGCCACCCAGCCACACCTTACCCAGGGAAATTTGCATCCTTCCAAGCCACGAGCAGCCAGTTTCTCCAACAGAGCTCTGAAAATCCATGTGAGGGGAAACCAGACTACAAAATACAAGCTCCAAACTGTCTTCTTTCTCATTTCACTCCCAATGTTTCCCTGATTTTTATTTTTCTGTTAAAACTGTATTGCAGATAAGCCTCTCTCTTCTTATTATTGCTGTTATGATGTGAAAACAACATTGATAAATCATTTTTGTATGGTTTAACTGACCTAAAGATTCATTCATCCTTGTAGAAATTATTGCATACACTTATGTGCACACGCACCTCAACTAGTTTAAAAATCTTTCCAAATAAAATCTGGAGAGAAAGTACTTTCCTCTTTATACATTTAGAAACAGGATCATTTTTCTTCCCAATTATAGCAACTACACAAAGAAGCAATAAGTCTCAGAAGATTTGTCACAAATCCTCCAAGTCCATGACACCAGTTTCAAAGCAAACCATTGGTTCCCTTCAAAGCAGTAGTCTGCAGCTGCCTGATAAAAGGCCACAACCCAGTACAAGGTAATCATTAGGCAGACATTATTATTATTTTCCTAATTAGCCAAAAATCATTGGATTTCCTGTGGTTTCTTCCTGCTGAGCAATCATTTGATCTTGCTTATGTTGACAAACATACAAGTCACCAATTGTGCCTCAATTATCATTTGACAAGGACAATGTTTTCTTCTTCATGTGTGAAGAAGAGAAGACTAATAAGAAAACGGCCAAGAAGATTCAGAATATAATTGTCATTTCTTTTGGCTTCAACTGATCTGGTGACAAACTCCACCAAATGAACAGGATCTGCAGAGAGCTATGAAGCTGCTGTTCAGATCCTGGGAGGGAATGTTAATGCAGAATTCTACAGTGAGCCTCACGTGAAATAGACTGAAAATATTCCTGCTACAACTGAAATGTAGAGAACTCTGTGTTCCTGAAAAGGGACCCCACAGCATTCCCCCTGCAACACTGTCTAACTGACAAAATGCAGCTAAATTTAGCAGAGTGTGCTCAGGGCTGAAAAAAAAAAAAAAAAGTGAAATGTAAAGAGTGAGATAAATTTGTACAATTCAAATCCCCAAATTTAGTTTGAAAGGTATTTCAAAACTCAGCTCCCTACATAGGGAGTATTTTTTTAAACTAAGTATAGGAAAATCTGGCATAAGGATGTGTATATGCAGAAGTTTATTTTTAGTTGTTGCTAGTGATGGGTATGAATTTTTTTGGTTTAGATATTTCTTTTTCAGTAAGCTGGTCTTTAGGCTGCTCAGACATTCTTTAAAAAAACACTAATGCAAAGTAGAGTGTCATACCAGTTCCTGAATATAAAACCAAGCACTGTATTGTTTCTAAGGGAGTTCCAGCACGTTTCTTGAAATTTCTTCTTGATTGTTGCATACTGCAGCTCTTTTACTTGGCCGTTAAGCATATCACAGCATTTTTTAAAAATTCATTTTATGAATTAGTATTGCCACTCCTCCAGGGAGGAAATAAATAATGGAATTCTGATGTGTAGAGAAAATAATCACAGGAAGCATGTAGGAATAAGAAAAAGCATTTTAAAAGAGTAAAATAGTTAATTTTTGGTATTGATAATTTGGAGGCAGACAGACAAGTATCTTGCTCAGTTTCTATATATGACTTAAAATAGATAAGGCAAGATGCTGAATTTATTATATTAACATCTGTGTCATCAAGAAAGCTTCTATGTCAACCTTTAATGTCTTTATATTGAACGGTTTTCATTACCAAAGAAAAATAAGTAAAAAACAAGAACAGGCAGGGATGTGCATGAAAAATAATGCTTCCTACCATTTTGTAGGAAAAGACAAATATTTCATTATTAAGGCTTGTGGAAAAAAAATAACAGATTGAAGTGCATTTTCACTATTTGCTTAAACATTTTTTTGTTCTAGGGAGATAATAGTGATTGCTTTACTCTTTTATTTACACGCAGTTTAAATTGCCTCTCAAAAATACGGCTTACAGGTTGAATGATGTCAGATACTTTGTGAAATTACAAATGTGTTCTTTTTATTGAGGCTTACATATCCTGCAGCAACAGCCCTACCATCTCTTTACAGCTTGCTGTACTGTTGCTAAGAATTTAGAAACAGACATGTCAGTTTTAATTTTAAAGAGACTGTATTTTTTCCTCTGCTTTAATAAATCAATCTTGTACTGCAATGTTGGCACTCCTTTAAATGGGTCAGGACAAAGTGTGTCCTTAATTCACCTCAGCCTGATTGCTGATCACCAATAACTTGATTAGCTGCACCACAAGAAATTATTTGGATCAATAGATGTAAACATGACCAACCACATCCAGAACATCAAAGTGAAGAGGATTCTTCCTTTTCCCTAAATTCCCTGGAGTCAGAACAGCCTGTCGGGGGCCTGTGCTCCCAGCTCAGGACACCCTGTCCCCTCTGCCTTGTCACATGAAAGGATCTGGGGCTGAAATTTTAAAGGAGCAATGACTACAATCTCACCTTAGCACAAATACAGAAGTCATTGCCAAACTGAATATTTAGGGCTCTGACTAAGCAAACTCTGGAGAAATTATAGACACTGAACCCAGCAAAGAACCTGCACTGCCAGGATTTCCTCTTTGTTTGAGAATTTGGCATTTGCAAGAACATTCCTAATAGTGCTCAGCCATTCAATTCAGGGATGTAAGGATTTTTTTTCCCCCAAAATGCATTTAATTAAAGAATGTTTTATCCAAAAAAATTAGGAAGGCTTGCTCAGTATCTTTGGTGTTTTCCTCTCTCAGGCAGAGCCTGCCTTGCAGAAATGATGACATTTAATATCCCAGCTTCTCCACTGAGCATGTGTGATAAAGCAGAGCTCAATGAAACATGCAGACATTTTACAGGAACATTTATTTACTCTATCCATCCTTTACACCTTCTGCACATTTGCTTCTTGTACACTGGGCTGCATTGACAAGGCTTGATAAAGCACTTAAGGCCTTTCCTGGTGCAGCTGCTCACAGAAACTTAATTTCAGCACTGCATAGGTGAATCTGTATGTTCACCTAATTTTTAAATTTGCTCAAGCAAGTATTCAGGGTGGAATGGTTTCCTATGCTCACCCAAAGCAAGAAAAAGTATTGTGGGATGAAGCTGAAAACCAACAGTTAAACAGTGAATGACAGACATTAAGTGCTCACCATGGCATCAGAAAACAGAAAATCCATAATTGCTTCAGTTTAATAACTATATGCAAAAGATTAATTTAAGAAAATAACAGTGTGGTTATGAAGACTTTGCAATTGAATTTTTGGAATAAATTATTAATTTCAGATTATTATCCCAGATGAGAGCAGAGAGATTTTTTTGTTTGCTGGAAGGAAAAAAAAGTCAAAAAGAAACCCCTATAAATAAGGATAAAATATAAATAACTTTCCTGACTCAAACAAAACTAAAGCCTTATATGCTGAGCCTCACCACAAGATTATTGATTTTTATTTTCTTCCTGGTAATGCCACAATTTCATTGTTACAAAAAAAAAGTGATGACAAAATTATTGTATGTAAGGAGTAAGGTTTAAGAAAATATGCATGAATGTCCTTCTGATTTATATTTTACTGTGAAATTTCACATTTCTCACTTTTGTTTTTGCTTTAGAACCCTACTGATTTTTTACTGATTTTGTATCACTTCATGTATAGAAACTTTGACAGAGGTACTTCAGAATGTGAAGAACAGTGGAACACCAAGTTCCTAAAACAACAGAATTATGCATTTTAAATATGATTGAGTTTAAGAATGCCAGAAGGACATGAAAGCTCTGTTTCTATCTTGCCTGACAAAGAATAAAATTAATAGCTTGGATGAATGCAGTGTAGCCACAAAGGACAATCAAAGTAAATCTATAATGGGCTGAAATTCAGTGAGAGAAATAAAGGGATCACAGTGGTTTGAAGGAAATGAGAAATAACTTGAATTTTTTTTAAAAAAATCTATAATGATCTTTTTTTTAAAAAACGGATTTATGTTTACTCTTGTATCACTTTTTCTGGTATTACTATAGCTGTTACACTGATTACATTGCACTATCCTTCCTAATGGTGCAACAACACACCTTACAAATATATCATTGCAAACAAAAGAAAATTATTTTATATATTTATCCTCATTTTCAAGAACAGTCTACATAGAAATAGAGGAATTAAAGGAATGTCAGATGGTAATATCAAAGGACATGGTGTTTCCCACAGGTGGATTTTTGCTCTCCACATACATTTGTTGCCCACTCACAATGAAGGCACAGGATATCTGGACATCTCTGAGCTTTGAGGGACATATTTTCTTCCTGAAGCAGGACAGAATTGTGGTCAGGGCCCCTGGCAGCCCCCCTGCAACAAGAGCTCAGTGTCCAAACTGCAGCTGTCAAACAGAATCTCTGCCCTGCACCCCAAGGCAGCTTTGTTGAGCCTGATTTCCCACAGGTATCCCCCCTGTAACATGGGGGCACATCCTTGGGTACCCCAGTTGGTGAGCACTGTGCACCTTCCCCGTGCCCAGGGCCCTGCCTGCACGTCATGGCCACGTCTGACCCTGGGTATCCTCACAGGGCCTGACCCACACCCAGACACCCTGTCCCAGTCCCAGCCATCCCCAGGCAGACACCCAGCCCTGGGCTGCCCCGGTGCCTGCTCCTGGATGGAATGATATGGATGGGCTGCCAGGGCCTGCCATGCCCCCCCAGGGACCCCACTGCTCCCCACGGAGCCAAGTGCCCACAGCGCCCTGGCACACTGCTGCTGTAGTAAATTTGGGGGTGTGATTCACGCTGAGGGCTCTGAGGGAGGTGATTCTCCCCCTCCACACTGTGGTGACACCCTACCTGGAGAGCTGCACCTAGCTCTGGAGGGATCTCCAGCATAGGGATGTGGACCTGCTGGAATGAGTCCAGAGGAAGGCCCCAAAGAGCAGAGGTTGCAGCACCTCACAAGAGAGCTGGGGTCTCAGCCTGGGGAAGAGAAGGCTCTGGGAGGCCTTATAGCCACCCTCAGTACATAGAGAGGCCACGAGAGCTGCAGAGGGACTGTTCACAAGGCATGTAGTGGTGGGGGAAAGGGCAATGGCTTTAAACTGAAAGAGGATAGATCTGGGTCATATATTAGGAAGAAATTCTTCTCCATGAGGATGATGAGACATTGGAAGAGGTTTCCCAGATAAGTTATGGGTGTCCCACCCCTGTTAGTGCTCAAGGCCAGGGTGGATGGGGCCTTGAGAAAGCTGGTCTAGTGGAAAGTGTGCCTATCCATGGCAGGGGTTTGGAACTAGATAAACTTTAAGGTCCCTTTCACTCCAAACTATTCTATGATTCTGTGAAATGTCAGCTGAAGACACAGCCAGGATGTGCATGCAATGGTCACCCCTACACTGCCACTGCTGTTGGCAGCAGGGTCTGCAAGGGCCTACAATAAAAAATGTACTTTTCACTGAGTTGGATATGGGACTTTCCATCTGCTCAGACAGAGAATAACTATCCTCTCTTTGCATTTTGAAGACAGACAACACAGATGAGGCCTTTTGGGGCCTGCCTCCCTTTCCAGCACAGTGCCATGCCCTGCCTGCCCACCTCTGCCACCAAAGTGTGCATGGGAGAGGGAGAGCAGACCCTGAACCCAGGCAGCAAGGGCAGGCACCACCAGACTGGCAACCACCAGAGTCCTTCCTACCCCCAGAGGCACCTGAGCCAATCCAGGACCAAGCACGCACGAGTCCTTTGTGACTGAAGCAGCAGGGCTGTGTAAATCCCAATAAATGTGCTGTGCTTGTGCAGTCACACATTAGGACACCTGCAGGGACACAGAGCATCAGAGAACCAGTGCTCACTGTCTGCTTTTAGTCTCTGTAAATAAGTCACTGTGCTCATACTATGCAATGTATTTAGACAAGAAAAAAAGGTTGTCAGGGATGAGTGTTTGTTACCTTGTAGGAAAATCATGAGTTGGATGAAATTCAACCCCTCTCTTTTCTGCTGTGTTTTCTCTACTGGTTTTTCACCAGAAGGCCAGGATTAGTTGAACAGACATGTGAGATATTGCCCATTCCTCAACAGCTGGAAAGGACCAAAGTATACCAAAGTATTCAGCAACTGGTATAAAAGTGTATTTATTTATGCCACCCCAGGATACTTGCATAGAAGAATGTTATTATTTAAACAGCAGATAAACCACTGAAAATTTTATTTTCTTGTTTGTTTTAATTGTCTCAAAGAGAAGTCAGTGGTATATGTGCTCTTTAAACTACATCCTAAGATGATTGTGCTTCGGTGAAACAGCAGAGTGCCAGATAAACCTCCAGAGCAATTGAGCTGCCATTATTACTGCCCCAGCTGGTCACTGCAGTCACTTCATATTGGATAAAGGAATGGGCTTGAGGCATGCAGGTGAAATTATTATCATCAGGATTTTTCCTGAGATACCCTCTTTAATAATTCAAAAACTAAAATTTGAAAATTATCCTGTATCTGTGTTAACAATAGTATCCATCCAATTAAAATATTTGCTAGATTTCATAAGTAGCTGCAGCTGCCTCAGTTTTTGATATGAAGTGACTGCACCAAAACTGCTTCAGCTATCAACAGGGAGGTCATGCCTTGCCAGGGTGAAGAGAACAGTGGGTTCCTCATGAACTTGGATTTACCCTATAATGACCTGAGAGAAGACAAGATAATAACACAAATATGGCTTAGCTCAGTGGGATTGTGTGCAGAGAGGTGAGCAAAGAATCTACAGCAATTTGAATGGTGCCAGAAAAAAAATATCAGCAGACCTATGATGTCTGGAAGATCTAAAATGCCTTGCAGGAGCAATGGGCCAAATTGCTATCAAGTAAAAGGTCAGAATGAAGAAAACTGCTGGAAGAAAAGAAATCATAAATCTCTTGGTTCCATACTTGCATTTGGATTGACTTTGGACATATCTTTTTAGTAGACAAAGGGGAATGAAAACAAATCATGTTCTGTAGCATATAATTCTCAACAGGAAATAGTACACAAAATATATGGATAGTATGAAAATGAAAGCAAGTCCATCTTGCTCTTGATAATTTTCTAGTCATTCACCAGTGTCAGTGAAGTGTCATCTGGGATCCAGGTAAGTTATGCCCTTGGGATTTTGTTTATATTTGTTCTTGTTTTGCATTTGTCTGCATGACTATATGGTCATACAGTTTCAAAAGCTTTCTAAAATCTATCTTAAAACAATTTACTTTTGTTGCCTGGGGTATACTATTTAGAAGTCCGCGCAAATATTATTTTTCCTCCCTAATCTAAATTTATTAATGATAAATGAGTGTTCAGTCTGATCTTTGGATCATACTTTTCAACCAGAAATTGGTTTTTTTGGAAGCACTGAGATAAGACTACAAATTAGGCTTGCTAAAGAGAAAACCTACGCTGGAAAGCTCTGAGTCTATTGCTAAAAGCAGACAGACATGCTTTCCAAATATACCAAGAGAATTGCACAACTGTTTTCCACAGAGAAGCTGTGGGATTTGAGTAAGTTTTTATGCTCTGAAAACTCTGAAAATGTTCTGCATCCCTCTAAGGATGCACCTTCTTCCCACCACCTCTCTGAGGAATTGCATATACATAGAGAAGGGGAGAGGTAAGGAAAAATCCACAAAAGTTTTCACAGGGGAAAATGCTTTGGGAAAGAGGCACAATTACCTGTCACCATCTCCTGGTTCTGAAAGAACTTCTATACTTTTTACTCTTTCTGTGTCATGTAAATAGGTCACAAGCCTTTCTGTCTGACTTTGGGAAAAGCCACAGAGGGAGGTCAAGTCATTTGAGCTCTGAGGTTTGGCCCTAGCTTATTAACTTGAAGGAAGTCGCCTGGGTGTCTGTTTGGCTGCTCTGTGCTTAAAACTGGTCCTGAGTCCAACTCCTAATGGATCAGGATGTTTCATCCTGATCATTCTTTTTTGTCTCCAGGTTCTCAGTGGATTAATTGTATATGACCACAAGACTGCACAATAGCGAAGTTTCTAAGATGATGCCAAAAGCACAGAAGGAGGCTGACATATCTGTGCAAGGTGATCCACACAGAGGTCATGGCCAAGCTGGGACCCCTTACTGCAAAGCTGGTTTGGGAGCTACTAGTGCCATCTCACTTGGCCACCCTACTGGGAATTTCCAAAGAGCTGACTTGCAAACGGGTCTTTCTAGAGGGCAGTCACCTCTATCACATGTCAACTCAGAGGCTGACCCAGCTCAAAGGACCTTTACTATGACACAGCCCCAAATATCCTATGACAATTGCCTTAAAATACAAAACTGGGTCATTCCTGCAGTCATATTCATGTGAGCGACTGTTATGCACTGAGGTAAGTGTCATTACAGGAATGGGTTATTTTCATGAGCAAGTGTTTGAAACTCTCTCCTCAGGAGAGTAAGTGCATCGCTTCAGTTTCTCTCTTCTTCTCACAAGGCCTCTGTTTGGTGTAATATACATATACTTGAACTATAAAGCCTACCCTTGTGGTCTATTCAGTTTTCCAATTGACTTTAAAGAAAGGTCCTTGTCTAAAGACACTGTAACAGATTTGAACTCTGTCAGGAATGCCCCCTGTGAGTTCAAATCATGTTACTTTGCCCACTAGGTTCATTACAAAAAGTAAGTTGAACCTATGGCTTTCTGAATTCACCTGAGAAGCCAAGATTGGACCACAATAAAGAGGGGCAGCATGGTTCTCTTGATAAGCCCAGGCACAGCTCTGTTAGCATTCTCTGGAGTTATTGTGTCTTTAGACAGAAGGAACAATTTTCAAATGCAATGCCTGAATCTCAGGTGTCTCTGTCTCTGCCAGCTTTAAATACTACATTAAACATAGCTTTATGTGTCATATGCCTAAATTTAGACACCCTCATTTTAAAGATGATCTTATAAAGAGGGCAATACACGTCCAAGAGAAGACAAAAACACTCAGAGTACTTTTGACTTCTTATAAATACTTTTTAAATCATTATAAAAGGCCATGGAAATATTCTTCCTACTTGCATATGAATAAGACTATCTGGTAAGAATACCATTATCAGAATTTAAGGGAGTGATCTTTATTTTCTACTAACACCAATTTAGTAAAGTGTCTTCTTGATTTACATAATGTCATGAATAGCACTTCCTGAACTGTTCACAACAGAGAACAGGATAACCAGAAAATGCTTCCAATTACAGTCATCACACAATAAAACAGTGTGCAGGCAATAGTTAAAGATTTCTCATAGTTTTGCTCTATGCCACTCTCACCTAGACAACGAACCTGGAAACTGCTACCAAGGCTGTGCAGGGGCACTTCACACTTTTTCTACGTGGTACCTCATAAAGTACTCAGCTAAATCACAGGTAATTAGGTTCTGTTGTTTAATTCAGCACAACGTAATGCTATTTCACTTCAGCATATCTGGTCAACTGGTTTTGTGTCAGAGCAGAGTCACTGCTTAAAAAATGCAAATGAGAAAGCAGTTCCATCATGTGAAGCCAGTTCAGAGTATTTTGGTTATAATAAGCAGAATAGATGGAAAGGTTAAGAAGTGTGAGATTTTTATCGGAGAATCAAATCAAATCAAATAAATCAAATACATGTCCATCGCTCCCTCTGTGGGTGTGTGTCTGGAGAGGAGAGTTGAAAACTCCATTTTTTTTATTTCTGTCTTGTAAAAGGAAAGCATGAGCCAAGTACTGATCTCATCTGTATTCTCAAATCTTACTGACTTGCTCAAACTCTTCTGCAAAGTTTGCCAACAAAAAGCTGACATGAAAGACAAACTTTAAAAAAATCAATGCCAAATAATTGCCCAAACCATAAGAAAGAACAAACTTGCCAGTATGTTATGTTCTCCCAACACTGTGGTGAGCTGTAAACCTAAAATCTAGGGGAACGAAACAGCTCTTATTGTGCATAGTAGGCTTTATATAACAGCAGGCAGCACAAATCATTTCTCTGCTGCAGTTCAATAGCTAGTCATTCCTTCTCTTCTATATTCAATTCTGCACCAGAGCCATGACTTAAATGCTATGCTGCTGTCAGTTAGTTGGCTGTCCTTTCCTGGGCTGACAAAGGGGATGCTTACAAATGAAGCTATTGTCCCAGTAATCAGGCATCTCCTGGTGGGACAGTATATGATAAATTTTTAAGGACATGGCTGCAGCATAAAATGTGCTGTATTTTACATCAGATATTGTCACACAAGGTTGTTCTTTTTCTTCCCTTTTAAGTATTGTTGGACAACTAAAAAGCGTTGGAATTGTAGGAGACCCAAGGTGTACCTTGCAATGTAACATTGAAGGGTTATGGATAATATCAACTATAAATTGCAAGGATACAGATGACCTGATTACAATGAAGCAAGTCTAAAAGGTATACTAAGTATTGACAGAGTTTATTAATTGGACTGTACTTGCCCTAAAAATATGGATTCCTTTTAATTCTGTTCCAGGGAAGCTTTTTAAATGCCTTATCCAAAGATAAACATCTTCCCATTTTTAAGGACAAGCAAAAAACTAATGCTTGACATGTGTGGATGTTTTAATTGACATTTCAGGTACAAGCCTAACATATGAGGTAGTTGCAAATTTCTCATATAAAAGTGTTGAAAACCACAAGGGATAAAACTCATTTGAAAGTCAATATTTCTTTCAAAGAATATAGGTTCCAAACATGAAAGCAAGGCCCAGATACCTACTTTCTATCTCCATGGCAGCCACAGAATCTAGGTCTGGGTCCCACCAGTAACAACCCCTCCTCACAGTTTTAAAAGCAATTTTACCATAAGCCACTCTAGGAAAAAATATTACTCACTGATTAAAAAAAAATCACTATTGTCAAGATGCTTCAAACTGAGAAATAAAGGCTGATCAACCCATTCAAGTAAAATGGATCATGATACAGAAACAGAGGGTATTCAGTGCCTTATATTCAGCCAGTGCTGGAAGAAGCAAATAATACCATGGATTACCCTGCAAGAGTGCTATGACACTAGCTCCTGCAAGTCAGTGGATACAACAATTTTTCTCCCTTTGGGCTAGAAATAAGGCATTCCATTAGTTCTATAGTACTAGAGGAGTGTTTTCCAAAATTCATTTTCCTGTAGAATGGTTTTTTTGAATCATGAGTCACTCCTACTGCAACTATCAAACCTTCAAGCCCAAAGAATTTTCTTCCTAGGCCAGCTATTATTGCATGTATTCAGTAGTGATATTGTGATTCTTGTCTTATTGCTTTATCAAACTGTATTAAAATCCTTTTGCTAGCAAAATGGGGTTTTTTTCTTCAGTACCTAACTTCTTCCCTTGCAGTCACTTCAGGTGTCTGATGTGAGATTTAACAGGAAGAGGGTCATGCCTAAAACTGGGTGCTGATGGTCCAAACTGCTGCTGAAAGCCATAGAGGGGAAGAAAAAATTCTGTTGTGTAGGACAAGAGTTATGAGTACTGAATGGATGCCAGCTCAAGCTTTCAGGAGACTTACAACAAGACTCTTTGCAGGGAATAACCTAAAACTTAGGCTGATTAATATCCTTAAGTTCCCTAGGGCATGTGTACGAGCATAATCAGATATGGAGAAGCAGAAAACTGAAACCTTGCAAATTGTTACTTAAAACCAAGTACGTTTACTTGCTTGGTAGGATTACCGCCATGTTCTGTGACTCTAACCATGACAACATCTGGAAATTTTAAGAACTTCTAGTTCAATTTCTATTCAACTTTCAGGTTGACTTTATGGCTCAGTATTTTCTAACGTTTTCTTGTAGTTCTCTTACCAGCTGTATGGAAAGACACTGATTTCATTCTTGACTATTTTCCTATTGCTTTATGATGCCGAAAAATATTCTGACAAAAATAATCTCTGTCTTTCTATTGCCAAACTATCTGCCCGGCACAAATTTCTTAACAGTGTGTTCAGTTAAGATTTTAAAAGCAAAGATTTTCTCTGCATCAACAAGCAGAAAAATTATTTTGTGATTTTCCTTTATGTATTTGCTACTCTGATTAAATCAGTAGATGCCTCTTTGAATTCTCATGAGACTATCAAAGAGCTTAATAATGCAGTTAAGTGTGGGTTATAAAAGCCAAAATATTCTTTCAATAGGTGTTGAAATAAGTTTCATCAGTTCTTCTAGTTACTTCCCATACTTCTTAGCCATATCCACAGACACACCACAAGCTTGTAGAGATCCTGGCTTATTCACATGAGTTGTCCAGGACAACTGTGTTGAAAGACATATGTCCATTTGGTTAAGCATGAAGTAAGACAAGAAGGGAAGAAATTTTTGCATAGACAACCTGTCTTAATAATGAGTCTTCAGCATCAAATAGCAGCATATGAACACTCTTACTGACATTTTAGTTCAACATCTCAAATATGACAGGCCAAAGACATAATTTATTAACAGTTGGCAGTCTGGCACTGACTGGGGCCAACTTTTACTGCAGTGTGCTCTGATTTTTCTCTCTGTTCTTTCAGATTATTTTGACTTTCAGAAGAGAGAAGAGCTTTGTCATTTGCTAGTACATTACTCTAATTGCAGACTTATTCCTGACTGCATATTAAATACACTGCTTACAAAAGTAAAAATATTGTTAAACATTAACAGGAAAAAAATAACAGTAAAAAATAGGTAGGAATAAACAATCTAAGGCAAAGATTAATTCCTTTGTCTTATCTTCCTTTATCCTATAAGGATTAGTGTTTTTGTCAGACCTCTCATTGTGTCCAGCTAGATTCAGTTTTGTACTTAAATAATTTTAAGGCAAGATTTTTCCCCAAATGTTAAAGATGTTCAACCTCAAGATTGTGGCAACTACAGCTCTTTTAAAAATAATTGATAGTGGAATTCCTTTTTTTCCCTCTTGAGATTAAAGTTTAAGCAATATCTCACAGACCAGTAGGATTGTGAAGTCAAATGAGGATATAGATGCCAGTCCTGAATTAGACAAGGACTGAGACTGTGTATGAACTCACTGTCCCAGCCAAGCAGAAAGGATCAGGTAAACAATCTCTCATGGGGCTTCAGATCCTGGACAAGCAAAGTGATATCTCAGTATCCCTACATACATATAGAAGGACCTAAAAAACTTAAGAGAATTAGAAGATTCTCTTCAGACTAAGAAAACACATCTCCTCCGTTTTTACATTTTTGAGAGGAATCAAAGAGGGGAAAGTAAAGGTGAAGCTCAAACTATGCAGCAAAAGGGGATACAGGGGAAAAAAAAAAGGATAAAATTTCTTTCCTTCAGAAGCCAATTTTTCTTTCTTTTTTTTTTTTTTTCAATCATAGGGCATCAAAACTTTGGATCTTAAATCCTGAATTTGCCTTGCCACAAATTTACTGGCCAAACAGTTCTCAGATACTCTAACAATGCCATGGGTTTTTATCCCTGAGCAGTAAAGAGTAATAAAGGCAAGTGCAGATGAAATATACATGAGTGATAAATTCTGGATTTGCCACTCTGGCAGCATATTGCTTTTATGACTGAGATCCAGGTTACTTTAAGCCAGGCCATTTCAATTCAGTTTGCAGAAGAAAGACTGTGAAAAAGACTGTTAACCTATTTTTCTATACTGATAGAATTTTTCTATATTGATAGATGAAACGGCTTTGAATCAACAAGTTTAGGACACTTTGATTTGATTTCTTTTCATTTTACAGGGAGGAGTAAAGAACATCACCAATGATTTGCAGTGAGGTGGATCAATACAAAACAGTAGGCCAGGTCCATTAAATGCTTGAGGTTCAAATATCTATGTTTGAAATGTCAAAGAGCACCACAAGGGTGAATGATACAGTGAACATATCAATTAAAATACTTTGTTTTTATCAAGTGGTGGCAAGAAATCAGTGCTTTTCTCATTCTTTCACTATTTATACTTTATTTTAATCCTTTTTTTTAATGTGTGTACCTTGCAATTTATTTTTTTTTTAATGAGAGTTGTTAAGAAGCATTCTTGAAAACATCTGTCTATAGTACACAGGAAGCAAGTTTATGAAGATCCCCTCACAGTTCTGTTAACCAAGAATTTTTTTTTGGCTGGGGCAGTATAATGCTTGAGAAAAATTATCTCAAACTTTTGTGTAATGGCCCAGCCCATGCACAAAATGACCAAGCTATCTACTGATGTGCAAAAAACCTAGGGGACACCTGCACTAATAAGTCTTGGGCTGAAGCCCGTTGGTCTTGATGATCAACTCTTTCTTTCAATTGAAAGTTTCAGGTTATCAAAAATCTTCCTTAGAGACCTACTACATTGTGTAAATTATTGTTCCCTTCAAGGGAATGATTGTTTTCTTCCTCCAATTCATTTCCCAGCTTCAGAAGCTTTAACAACTATATCTGCTTTAATACAATATATTTTCCCCATCTTTCAGCAAAAAATGTGATGTTCACAACTATACTTGAATAGCAATTCACTGAATGTTAACATCATTATGAATATACCAGCTTTAGAAAGCCATTGCAGAGGGAGTCCCAGTGAGGTGACACAGTACATACAGGCTGAGTGATATAAGCAAAAAAAGCTTCTGTTTTAGTACTCAGCAAAACCCAGACATCAGCTCAATGAAGTCACACTCTGCCTAATTCAGGCAATATCAAGAATGTGCATATGTCCAAGTGCCTGTGCTCAGCCGTCCATTCATTTTTCCATATGTACACAGTGTACTTACATCAACAATTGTTGTACACCCTCAGGAAGTATGCCCTCCAAAAATTTGAATATATCACAAGACTGCAGTCAGAACTGTCATCTGTGAGCTAAAAAGCAGATCTCTGTTGCTCGTGGAATACAAGCTATGCATTGGAAATCTGCTCTGCAGTTAAGGGATCTCTAGTAAAAATGGAAGAAGAAATGCTGTCTTCACTAGTATAATATTGTTTCTTTTTAAGCATAAACATACTCTTCCACCTAATAGAAGCTTTGAAACTAAGATTTAGGTCTGATAAGTACACAGTTAAAAATATATATACTAGCAAATATGGTTTTCAATCATTGTCTTTTAATGGCATAGCATATATAAAAATGATGGATTTTAAATTTATCATGTTTCCAATTAATATTGCAAAGGAAGCCTGATTTGAATATACTGGTAGCATCTACTTCTTACACAACAGAGGAATACAATGATACATATATAAATGTATATATATACATATGTGTGTGATACACACATACACAAAGATTTTGGAAATTTGTCTCACATGCAAATATTTTTAAAATATTTCTTTATGTTACATGGTCTCTTGACAAGCCAGTGTGTTCTTATACACTTTCACAATAAAAATACACTGTCTTAAAGTACAGAGATTGTACAAGTAACAGAGATATTAAGAGATGGAAAATATCTCAGCCATTCAGTACATTTTCCAGATGATACAAGATTTTTGCCTGCATCATGTTTTTTCTAGTTTGTCTAAGTCTAGCTAAGTATCCTCCCACCATATGCTACAGATTATTATACTTCCTAATGGACATCACTCAACTTTTCACTTTACAGCCAGAAGTTTCCTGTTCTTTAAGTCACCCTCATCTCTCACTTTATTCTTTTGTGCTACTCAAACTCTTCAGTAACAAAGATTCTGTAGCCTTCTTTTCTTTCTTTTCTTTCTTTTCTTTCATTCTATTTTTTTCCTCATCCCTCCACCAGTTTCCCTTTATCTATGCCATCATTCAAGGCTTTCTCCTATTCTCTTCCAAGTCTTTCACAATCTGTGCCCTGGCCACCCTGTAATCTTTCATTCATTGAAAGTGGATACACTTTCTTCCAATCAACACGTGGTAATGGTCTTCATCACCAAATTAATACTTTTTTGAAGGTTTTCATGTTTTCTGGATTGTCCCTCTTTTTAGCTCACTTGGAATGTGCTTCACACAAACAGAAAATCCTCATAATTTCCCTCCTTTAAGCACTCTTTTATTGACACACATAAAAGGTAGCAGGGAGAAGGGATGTGCTGATTGATACAATTGCCTTGTGTGCCACTACTCTCTTTAGTATCCTCTATCCCCATATTCCTCTCTCTCACACCATTTTTGACAACCTATGGCCCCTGTTGCCTCTTAGCCATTAAGGTTTTTGGAACAAGGTCAGATTTTTTGGTGTTTTCCTCACTGACTTCCTGGGCAGCAATCAAGGCTGCTAGACAACATGTCAATACAAAATAGAAATACTAATTGCTAATATTCATTGACCACTTATATTTGGAAACTTATGAGTACAAGTCATGCTTACCATGCACTATAAGCAAGACAAAATGTCTCATTCCACTGATAGCGATAGGAAATTTCTAATCATCTTAAATTATGATCTTCATACCTAATCTAATGAGGTAGAACCTTTTTAGTTATCTTCTTTTACCTTTGTTGCCCTTATATCCATTCCTGTAGACCTTTTGAGGTGATTTGCCAAATCCTTGTGGTTCCATATTAACTAAATTCAGTCTTCTAACCTGAACACCCCCCCTAGTTTAGCTAGAAGAAACCGAGGAGATAAAATATTAGAAATTATCAGTAGTTTGTAGCAACAGTTTCCTCCCAGCCTGAAAGGAAATCTAATGAGAGGCATTAAGAGCAGCACCTCTGCTTCCCTCAGGGAACCTGGAGGTGACCAGTGTCAAATGTGAGGTTTTTTTTTTTTTTTATTAGGTCAGGGAAACTTTCATGAAAGAAACTCTAGCTGGACTAGCAGAGTAGTTGTTGGTTGGACTTCCCGCAGGTACTGCTATTCACATTCCATCACATCAGCTGGTACTACTCAACTTTGAAGCTGATGGATCAAATAATTATCTTTCATTCAGGTTAAATATAATTAAACTTATTGCACGAACTAAGAAATCTGAACAAGAATGAGTCACTTTCCAAAGTTATTAAATATGCAGAGAATTTCATTTGAGGAGTATGCAGTAACATGAGAGTCAGATTTGAGCAAGTTTATATGATTATTTGGAATAGAAGGAAACTGGAGAGATGTAAAATCATTCAAGAAAAGTTGGTGCAAAATCAGCAAGAGATCTTACCCATGTCATGGCCTTGATTGAAAAGGCTTGAAAAAAAGCCCTGGGAGAGAGTGTTTTGGGGCAGAGCACTGGGAAGAGCAAGTCTTGACTCATAGGAAGATAATCTCCAATTGTTTTTTCTTCCATGTTCAAAAACCCAAAGCTTCACACACAGTAAAATGTGGCATAGAGATAACATAAGTAGAATAACTGACTTGGCATGAAGTTCCATCTAGGCAAAGTAACTCTCTTGGGATTAACAGGATCCCATTAAAAAAATAACTAACTTCTTTTCTTCTTTTCTTTTTTGTTTTTGTTTTTTATTTCTTTTAATGAAAGACACTGCACATCACACTCAGCATTGGCCAGCCCCTGAGGATGTTGTGAGTGACAATATTATGTCATGTTATATGGTTTACAGTGCCTAGCACAATGTGGCCCTCAACCCTGAAGGAGGCTTCCAGATACTACCTAAGGACAAATAAATTATAGCAAATATGTGTAAATAAACAGTCATTTAACGGTAGTCAAGACACGTTGTTATGCTTTCTCTAGCTTAAAAACCTTCACTAATAAGTATTTTGAACCATTTTCAGAGTTTCCTTCTTTATTTGCTTATAAACAATATCAAAGAGAAATGCCAGAAGATGCTGCTTAGGCTATCATGCCATATTTCCTATGACCCCAAGGGAATGCTTTCTTTTCTGGCCCTTCCACAGCTGGGGGCAGGGTGGCTCACAGGGTTTAGCAGGAAGGGCAAAAAGCTCTTTGAATATTGCTTTTCTTTTTTCAGTTTTGCACTGCATATTGCCTCATGCTCACTTGTCTAGGGATGCAATATGCAGAGCCACTATATCATAGTTTCAATATGACACATTGTGAACCTTCTGGCTTCCAGTCCAGGAGCCAAATGGCATTGTGTATTCCCTCCATTTGGCCTCATTTTCATCTTCCCCCTTTGCACCCAGGCTGACAAGAGGAACATATGAAGCTTTGTCTCGCTGCTGCATCTTGACCTTGACCTCAGAGCTTTAGAAAAGGGTGCTTGCATGTGCAGGGCTGCTATTGTCTGCAGCCAGGTCCCACTTTCCTTTGACATTAAACGAGTAAAAGGCCACGTGACAGACTCCCTTTGCAGCCCCAATATTTCTGTCCTGCTTTCTCCTTTGCAAATGTTTTTGTACTGATTTTTTTTTTTCCTTGGGTCAGGCTTACAGCATCTTTTGCTTTTTTTTTTCCCCTCTCTGTTGTTCCTATCCCCCTCTCCTTTTCCTACACACACGCGCGCACGCACGCAGACACACGCACAGACACACACACACAGAGGAAAATCTATATGTGTCAGACATTCAGCAAGGGAAAGACAAAGGCACTGAGTTAATTACCCATCATTTACTGCTGCTGAGAAGAACAGATGGTAGCAGGCGATATGTAAATGGCAAGGGGCAGTGAATTATTCGATTTTTTTAGATTAATCGTCGATGACAAAGGAAGTGATTACAAGCTGTGACATTTATACAAATGTATAAAGTACATAATGCTAGGAAAAAAAAAGGGTTTAATATTATTATGAGGATGTCAGGCATGTGAGCACCATTGTCATAATACAAAGCAACACATTTTGTGAGATCCAAGGATCTGCTTTTCTTTGATTTGCAAACTTTAGTAAGTCCTAGCCTCTGGAAATGTATATTTCCCAAAATGAATCCATGCCTGACAATCATGAAAAAAAAAATGGTTTGGGTGTTTTTGCATATTTCCCACAATGCATAACTCTGCCTAATCTCAACAGTAGAGCTTATGAAGGATGAAGCTGATGTCGAATCAGTGTGGACTGTAAAATAGGAAAAGGTGCTAATAAAACACATAGACAGGAAATGGAAAATAAAAGGAAAGGTGATGTTTAAGCTGACAGGCCCTCTGTGAGGACAAGAGGGCAAACAATGAGGTGGAAGTGAAGACAGGAGAGAGCACTGTTTGTTTACTGCATGTTTGAAAAATAATCATTTTAGAGACTTTGAAGGTCAGAATGACATAATTTCCAGGCCAGGCCTTGCTGTTTTTACACAAACATCCAACCTGCTCATCCTCAAGGTAGCCTACTGTATTTTCTGCTGTATAAATAATTAATTGGTACATGAGGAAAACAGATGCTTTCTTTTGCAGATCATAGAAACCGCTCCATCATCAAAACGTCTTCAATCACCTAATTATTAAATCTATATGGTGCTAATAATACAGATGGGAGATGAAGCCAGTGAGCTGCAAATTTTTTTCCCATTGAAGCGTCCCAATCTATTGCATTCCTTGTTTCACATCTTGCAGTGAACTGCTCTCTGTAACATCAGCAAGGCAAATAGAAGAGAGAGTTTGGTGGCAAGCTTATTTATCCTCCTCAGAAATACTTTCCAATCAAACAAGGCAAAACATCACCAAAAATTACTGTGAAACACTCCACTGTTGTGCATGCTTTGTTGATTATAGAGGGGTGAGGGAGGCACAGAATAACAGTCTATTAGTCATCAGTACTGGGTAATACATTTAAATCTAGCAATCCATTTCATATGAATATTTTCTCAGGAATAAAGTACTGGCTGCACCAATCTGCCCTGAAGAAAAAGGAGAATAAAATGCTGTTGCACACCGGTATTTCCACTGTGGTATTATAAAAAGCCAAATACTCAAGATAAGCACCAACAGCTAAGCTATTGGTTCCTGAGATATTTTTCTTTTTCTTCCTTTTAGATAACGTTACCTTCATAAAATGCAGTGAATGCAATAATGTACTTTTTGCTCTGTTCATTGGTGCATATGCAAGGTTGGTTGGTACATTTTTCTTACCCTAAGTAAACATAGCATGGACCCCAGAATAAAAACTCATGTGCAGTTATTGAAACAATTGATTGTATCCATTTCTCCAGACTGGAGACACTAAACCAAAAGCATCCCAAATCAGTTCACTTTGCACATATCAGGTTATCTATTTATTTCCTTGGGACAGTGCGATTATGAATTAAAGTTGTAACCTGGAGATGGGGAAAGGCAGTCATTTCTCTCTTACAAGGCTAGAAATCAGGAGAAGACTCTCCCTTCCTGAAAATTGAAGAGAAGGAAAACATCCTTCCAACTGAGGAACAGTGAATGGGACATGACATTGTGAAAATATCTAGGTACGTGTCAACAGCAGTATTTCTTAGCCCTCCCTAGATAAGATGAAATGGTTCCAGTGAGAAAATCCTCACTGTCTCCTCCTCCCCCACCCTTTTTTTTTTTTTTTTTTTTTAAACAAAGGATGGATGATTTATGACATGGGCATGAGCATATACAGCTTTCTTGTACCTATAGATTCATATTTATGAGATTTTTTTAAAAAACATCGTGGGTAGACCATACATTACTGTAGACTTTCCATTATTAAAGTGTTATGGATTCCAAAGGACAAAAAAACAACATCAAGAGGGAAACATATGTTTTTATTTGGAGAAAATGGCTGACTCTGAATCTGCACTATATCTAGACATCTATTTGTATACATTCCTGCAACACAACAAATTCATGAGGGAAGAGAAAATAAAATATCCATGTATTTCTTCAGCTTTCCACTGCTTTGGAGATATTTATTTATGAAAACCACAGGTAGTCATTATTTATAGTCCTGATCTTTTCGTTCTTTCATTTATTTTTTTTTTACTAAAACAAAGATGAAATTGGAATTGATTTTTTGAGGGACATTTATACTGAAAGCAGGATCATTTTATATTTTCACAAGTTGAAGTCTGTATTCATTACTACAAAGAAATGTAAGACCAGCAAGCTAAAGTATTTTCATTTGCAACCCATATTTATTTTATAGGAAGCTTGTCACTGCACCATTGCATAAAAATGGAATTTAAACTATGCTTGCACAATAAAATGAACTTCAGTGCACTGTTTTCATACACATGGAAATTACACACTGGTTATATATTTTTCTTATGTATGTATGTATGTAAGCACACATTTGTCTAGAGAGGGTTTTGTGCTTGGTTAGCTGTGGAGTTCGTGTTTAGGCGAGCGCATCTAACAATCACAGTCTCCCATTAAGAAGATATGCATATATAATATTTATATGCAGATGTGTATGCTTGCCATCATGCATCTACAAGCATGTTTGTTAGTACTGTTTTCATTTTTTTCATTCCAGTGCCGTCCACATTAAAATAAAGGTGAATTTTATCTGCTGTGCGTTGTAGAACGTAGACACTGCTGTCTATCTAAACTGTGCAAGCAGGATGTGCTGGGAGACCAGCATCTTTCCAGCCACTGGGAAATAGGGAACAATAATTAAAAAGTGGAATGGGAAGGCCTATTGTGGCAGTGAAGAGGTGAGTCAGAGCATCAAGACCTTGTTTAGTGAGAGAGGTCAGACACTGTATAGGAGTTAAACACCCCAGAAAGACTCCAGGTTATTTTTTGCTTTATTGTATGGCTCCTACAGCTGAGCCAGTAATACGTTCAATCTTAAGTGGGATATAATAAAAACCCTAACTAGCTAGGAAAGCAAATATTTTCCCTTAAGTCGCTTTCCTGTTTATTAGCAGGATTTTCATTCTTACAGATTTTCATTTTTTCATTAACATGTCCATCTATCTTTGTATGTTATGTTTAAAATAGACATTGTAAGAGCAAATACGACTAAAAAATATTTGGTAGAGGAGTTACAGACATAAAATTTTATTTTTGTTAGGCTTTAAACATTGCAGATCATTTAAAATTATCATACTGCTAATATGGTCCTATTCCTAAAATACCTCACAGCTCTCTGGATTGTGCCTTTCTGAAAGCAGATAAGCAAGTCCACCAGCATCAGTATTCCAAAATACCTAAACAAACCAACAACAAAACAGATAGAGTAACACCTAAACAATGTCCCTTTAGGCATTTATTTCAGTGCACTTCAGCTGACTCCACTTTTATATAGGTTATAGGATTTACTATAGCAACCTTACCACCCTCTCAAAAAAAAAAGGTCTAGCTCCCCCTTCTTTGTGACTTAAATCAAACCAATAGAGCCCTCTATTGGTAAAACCCCAAATAGCTACCGAAGTTTCTTTGCAATAGGGAGCCTATGCCATCATGTTCCAGCTGAAGTCAATGGCAGATGTTTTTAGACTTAGACAGCATTAGCAAAAGGCCCTGAGAGAAAAGTTCTGTGTTATATCCCAAGTATGAAATTTCATCTTTCTTCTTATTGCAACTGCATTATGCAAGTCGTAACTTTGAAATTTGAGCACATCATCACCACATAAACCTGTAACACACCTAAGAGCACTTTGTTCTCCTCAAAAACATTTCATTTTCTGTAAAGGATGCAAATATATTACACCTGGCCCTGATTCAATATTTCTGCTTTGATAAGTACAGGATTTTGACTTGACTCTCAAAAGGCTTTTGGGACATCATCTTCTGTACAGTCCTACAAATTAATTAAGGCCTTGGGTACATTATAATTAGGGGGCCTAAGGCCAAGTCACCCCAGCAACCTAAAGATGCATTACTTTTTTCATTAATAAGTGAGAGAGTGTATCAGGAATGGAAGTTATCTCTGCAAAGAAATGCAACGAGCCGAAACAAGGCAGTCTTTACAGAGGAGGACTGCTAGAGACTTCAGAGAGATTTTTCTCAGTTCAGACAGCCAATGTTGAAAACAAACATTGATGAGTCCTTATGATTAGGCCCATTATTTGTATATCACAATCCATATTTCACAGCCCATTTAATGACAAAACTGCTGCTTGTAGTCATGGGGATTCAAGTACTTCAAGGTGCTATTGACTTCATGGACCCTTCTTGGGGCAGGCTGGAGGAAGCAAGAGATTTTGGAGGAAATAGACTCTAATATATGTCTGGGTTTTGCTGAGGTAACTGTCCATATCTTGGTTTAACACAGTGGGATTTCATGACTCCCTTACCTATTTATGTATTTACATAAAATAATTAAGATTAGCACTTTGTGATTATGAAGTGGTTGTAGTTACTGCTTAGTTATTAAGGAAAGATACTGACCTATCCAAAGTTGAAAATTATCATTTCTATTTTGTATACTAAGAACCAAAGCATAAAAGCTGATTTAAGGCTGCCACCAAGGTGATCTGTGAATCTACAGTGTGGCTAGAGCTGTTCTCTAGTTTTTGGAAATGGGATCTGGTAGGAGATCATGTTTTTCACCAAAGCTTAAATGGAAGGAGATTGGTGCACACCAAGGACTAACCCAAATATGGAGGTGAGGCATGACCATATCCAACATATTAGCTAAAAATCTTGGAGCCTTTCTGGGTCTCAAAGCTCAGGCATAGGTTAAGGTCACAAGGGAAGGTTTTAGCAGATGCAGCTCCTGAAAACAGAAAATTAAGTCTGGTGCTTCCAACTGTTTGGCAGCCCCCATGGCCTCTGGCTCCTTCTGCTAGTCCCACATGATATAGTCATGTTCTCACTGAGTCCAGAACCTTTCTGAAAGTCAGCATCAGTTTTCCAGCTGTCTGTGAAGCTGATCTGATACATGGAGGTCTGTCCTATACCTGCACCAGGGCTACACAGGAAGTATTAAACCAGCAGCAAACTCATCCATCTTCACTCCTGTGTGAGTCATTCCTTCCTCCTTTCATGCGACTCATCCTCTACCCTCAAGGTCCAATCATCTTCTTTCACCAGTTTTCTCCATGTCCGTTGCTTTTTTTCTGCTTTCTGTGGGCAAGAAGGGGAAAAAAACTGTATGAACAATTCTAAATGTGTAAATTATGTACAAACATCTAATTGCTCAAAAGGTGCAGAAGTTTCTTTCATTTTTAAAACTTTTTATTTTACTTGTATGAATTCTATTGATCAGCAAGAATTAAAATAAGCTGTGGATGCTCAGTATAATAAAATATGCACAAATAATACCTCCTTTCAAGTTAAGCTTGGGTTGTTGCATTTCCAATGTCTTCCAATCACCTTTCTGTGTGACAAAAAGATTAACTAGTTCTGGAAGGTCGTGGCATCTACCAGAAAAGGTGACACTGTTAAAACACACAAAGTTCTTCACTGGACATTTTCTGTCCTCCTTCCCTAATAATTAATGAATATCCATGTTCTGCGTGACAGGCATCTCTGTATAACTGTGACTCAGTGGGAATTATTTAAATTCTATTTTGGAAAGACAAAGCCCTGTTATACTTCTGTCTGAGTAGTCAGATATCTCTGTAGGAATTACATGAGAAAGTGTTAGGGGAATGGTAGAAGTGGAAAAAGTCCTTGAGAACAGTAAGTCAACCTGCTGTAACAAATCAGTCTGCTACTTTGCTTATCAGGTCTTGCAAGTGCTGCTTCAGACTAAGCAAGTTTCTCTGCATTTCCCTGGGCAAGGAATCTCCTCTACTCTGCTTGGCAGCATAAGGGATGAGACCAAAAAGGGAAGCAAAGCAGCAAAGCAGGAGCTGAACTGATGTGTCTCACTGTATTTTTCCTCTTTGTCTTTGATGCTATATATTGATTTTCCTTTCTACATTTGCCAGACAAAATAATGGCCTTAAAGGTCTTGGAGAAGTGATTTTATATTTTTATATATATATATATATATATATATATATATATATTTTTTTTTTTTTTTTTTTTTTTAATTCACAAACACCTATTATTTAACTCAGCAAAAAAGACTAATTTTTTTTACTAAAAAGCAATGACTTTCTAAAAATTATGGCACTCCACGATTAAACAGAAGAAAATGGCACTGTGTTAAAAACAGCTTGCCTCACACCCTGAAGCTCTTGATGCTATAAATAGAGGAGGCTGGCAGCCTCCAGCTCACCATCTTCCACTGCACTGACACGCTAGTGCTAGGAGGGGCGTGATGCTGCCTTCACCTGAGGAGAGAGTATTCTGCTGTCTTGTCAGTGTCTGCTCAGAAAAGGCTTCCAATTGGCTGGTTTCTACCCTGTTAGGAAAATTACAGCTGCCCTTGTTAAATCCCTTCTTTTTTGCCCAGCATGGCGCAGGTAACAAATTTGAATGGATACAATATGGGTGTGACTGCTAAAGAAATGCAATAACAATGACATTAAAGGGAATATAATTTCAAATCCAGTCTTAGAGGGAAAAAAATAACAGGAATAAAAGTAAATTAATGCAAATGTTGCATGTAATCTCAGATTTGTAGAAAAATAATTTTAAAAATAATTACAGGATACAACCTTACAGAGGAAGATACCAAATTTATTCTGAAAATGTTTGACTACGTATATAACTGATGAACTTATTTTTAACCTTAGGAGAAGAAAGGCTGCATGAAGCACACATTGCACTTGTCCAGGATAAAATGAAAGAAAGCTGTTGCCAGGTGTCCCCCCCCCAGCAAAATGTTGTGGAACAAGTAAAGGTTAAATCAAGTCACCTGGATTGATGTGTGCTCAGATCTCACCTCTCCCTGAGTGCAGGAAGGCAGCAGACACGACCCTTCTGCTCAGACATTGCCAGCAGGGTGCCAAAACTGGGACAAGGACAGATGCTGGCAAGATGCATCACTAACCACCCCCCAGATATGTGCAGAAAGGTCCCTGCAGGACAGCCTGCCCATCCTCCTTCTGAGGAAGCCCTGACCCCTGCCATCACTCCATTTGCTCCCAAGAGGTTGCAGTGCTGCTCCATTGCCCTTCTCTTCCACACACAGCCTGCTGGAATGGGCATGCTGGTAACTTCTCCTAGCTGGTATAACCAGCTTCAGAAAGATCAGACACATCAGTGTCAACAAAACCCAGGAAGAGTCACAGCTTCAGTGAACAATTTACTGAGAGCAAAACAAAATTCTCTTTACTACGTGCAGTGACAAAGCTCCAGGCAGAGACAGCAACTGAGCTGCAGATTTCTTATTTGTGCCCCACAGCAGCAACTCAGCTCAGCCCCTCTGCACCTCCCTACAGTGCTCCCTGTCAGGGTCATGCTGCAAAATGTGGCTGTGCCCAGGAGAGGAAAGGGGCAGGCAGGAAACCACAGCTGAACTCCCCACAGATCCCAGGCAGTTTATAATTGCCTGTTGGTAGGTGGGTTCTTCCACGGTGTGCCTGTTGATTAAAGGTCAGTGCATATCGTCCTTAAAATTTCAGGACACATTGGTGCTCTATTGCATGATTTTTATTTCCCTTAGAAACTGGCACAGGAGAAGTAGAGCTGACTTTAGGCTCTAGGAGCAGTGTTTGCACCAGGAATGATGTCTATTCCCTTGGGACAGGTCATTTTCTTTTCCAGTCTTCGCCAAACTTTGGGCAATCTGGTCAGTTAGGTAAGAAGATACTAAGCTGGAATTTTTTTCCCTGCTGCTTTTACTGGTTTAAATTGAAATCAACATTGTTTTAACATGTTCATGAAGTTAATACACTGTACTGAGAAGCTGAGGAGGAAAAAGAAGGGCAGTGACCAATTCACCTGCCAGCTTAATAGGCTGTTTGGATAAGGCTAAAAGCAAACTGTGGTTTTGACTGCAAGCAGCAATGTCCTCAGAGTAAGAGATGTTATTACATACTTGTGATCAATATATGTTGCAAAGCAATGTCTTTATTTTCTGCTTTATCCTCTGAAAGATGTATGCCTCCAAAACACTAAAACAAGCCACAATATTGGTAATTACAGGTTCTGAATTATTTCCCTATCATGGCTGCAGTATGAATGTCATGAAGCCTAAAATTCAAATTATCAACAAGTAAAACACTCAGAAAAAGGGCAAATGAAATGTTATCACAACAGATAGGCCTGGATCAGAGCTTACAGCAAATACCAACTGAAGTTATCAGGAAGCTTGGAAAGTGTAGCAGTCTGTATTGACTATTTAAACAAAACTATTCCATACGATTTTATGGGTCACAAAATATTCTGTGATTCTTGTGAATTTTGGCAAGCAGCTCTAAACACTCTCACCTTCTAATTGTCCATGGAAACTATTCATATTTAACAATTAACTCACCCAGAGCTGAGAATAATTGCATTGATCAAAAGAAAACTGACATTTAAATCAACATTTTTATTTTAAAAAGTCTTTGTTCCGTGAAGATGAGACAAAGAAAACTGAGCAGGGACAGCAATGATTCTTTTTATCATCATTGATGATCTCATTTTAACTCCCTTTCTCTTTACTTTATTTCCACAAATCTTCCTTTTTCCTGCTTCCAGCTCTTCCTCAGAAAACACCACATATTCCAGCACTCTGCAGTTTTTCCACTTCTTCATGAGGAGCACAAACCATTTATCCCCATTAGTTGTTTGTGCAGTTCCCATCAGCAAGGTTCAGACAGACTGAAAGACTCCAAGTCCCATTGCCAATTCTCTAAGTTATCTAACTTCTTTCTGTCTCTAACTTTGCTCCTCTTTTGGTACTAGTCCTTAATTTTATGGACACATACAGGTCCAAATACTGAAGAAGCATGAAACAGAGAAAAAGTAGATCCACACAATATAAAGAATATCTATTAGGGTATAATGTTCCAAACTGCTCAGACTGTTTTTGGTATATAATTGTGTCCTTTTTCTGAAGACAATGTTGTGATAAATTAAAGTGATTACTGTGTGACCACTTCTAACCTGTTCTTATAAAATTCAATTGTCACTTACAAAGTGATATTTATCCTCTTTTGTTTTATGCTGTCAAGGAGACTGAAGCACAGGCTGCAGTGCTTTAAATTCCAGCTTTTATTTTGGTAAAACACCAGCAAAAAGACAAGCAGAGTTCAGTAAGACTGCAGATCTGAGTGTCTGGAGCAGCCAGGTGAGCTGCGCCGCTCCATCTGCACTCTGCTCTCTGTGCCAGGCTGCTTGGCAGGGGACAGGAGCGGCCAGGACCTGCTGTCCAGGCATTGCAGAAGACATGAATCTTGTCAATTCTGGACTGAATTCCCTGCCAGTTATCAAGCAGGCAGCCAGCAAACTGCAGCTCAGCGCGCAGCAATGTGCAGGGCAGCGTTTCTGTGCCTCGGTGCCCTACCCTGGATGGCGCTTGTCAAGGATTCCCATGGGCTCCCTCCTGCTCCAGGGGCTGCAGAGACCATCACCACCAATTCACAAGGCTTGCTGCAGCCACTGCAGCTGAAACACAAGCCTGTGTTTACATACAACATAGCTTAAAACAGCTTTGGCATGTGACTCAATGTGAAATCTCTTTCTCTGGACAAGCTTATAGGAACTATAACCTGGTTTCGCAAGGTTCAGGTTCTTTGGATTTCTGTTACTTTAAGGTGCTGAACTCTAGCATTGTCAATTGTATTCTCAAGGGTTTGAATCACTTCCAAGAGATTTTATCACTCTATACTTCACATGAGGCAGGACTGCAGTCATATTCAAAGCATATTGTGGTGGTTAACAAGAAAAAAAAATTAAAATACATGTTTCTAAAAAGAATTTTTTTTCTGGATTAAATTTATATTTGGCAGCTAGTAAAAACATGTTTGGTTTTTTTTCTCTTAAAATTCTTCCTTGAAGCGTTCTGATTCCCTAAATTGTCTCCCTCATTTTTCTCCTTTAATTTTCTTATATTCCTTCTTCAGTTTTGTTCTATTCTTCACCTCATCCACAGCAATTTCTTCCAGCCAAAGTATGAATCAATAATAGAGCCTTTCAGAATGACACAGAAATGTGTTTAAAGGGAGGAAAATATCTTACTAAAGATAAAATGTCTTACTGATATATTTACTGTCATTTACAGATTATATTCATTTGGTTTTATCAGCTCGCAATCAATGAGCCACGGGCGTGAAAGTTTACACGTAAGTTTATCTTAATGGGGAGAAAATCAGAGAATGGAACTGCAACACTTTTACAACCTATACAGAAGCCTGGTTAGAGCAGTCACAAACAGTATGGATTCTCTGGGGTTCTTCATAAGGGGCTGTGAAAAGCTTAGATTTGCTCGTGAAGCTAACCAGGTTTTGCATCTCTCCTCTCAGATTAATTTAGGCAGACTCTGATGATCTCCAGAGCTGCTATCAAACAGACAAGGTACCCCAGGCCACAGCAATCCTGCAGCTGGGTCAGAGAGGTGCTCCCTGGAAGCTCAGCAGCAGCGCCTTGTCCTTATCCCTGACTCCAAACAGGACACTGTGACATCTTCAAGGTCATTTATGAGAGTGGCCATGGGTACCTGAGTCCATGCCCATGTTTGAGGAGTTTGCCAGCCTGTTGTTTCTAGGCTGAGCTCCTGTAATCACTGGCTGTGAGTGTACAGTTAGCCCATCCCAGGTGTAAAGTGATGAGGCTTAATTGAACTTTCAATTTAAAGTTAATTGAAAGGGGTTAATGGTAAACCATATTATCTCACAACTGGACTGGGCCAAGAATGGAAAATTACTGTAGCTCAGCAGATGGGCAACAGCTTAGTAAACCTTCTTAATTTCATTTTGTTCTCAAATATATCTGGTCTGACCAATATCATGACTTCACACAGCAGCTATCTTTCACCAGACCAAGAAAACTCCTGCAATGGAAAAATGTTTAGTGGGGAGAGCTGGACCATTAATGGTTTACATGCCTGAGGTGTGTTCCTTCAGGACTCCCAAATGGCACAACCATAAGAAAAAGGGGTAAAATTTGAACTTCTGAAAGCAAAGCCTTCCTGTGTATCTCAAAATAGTCACTTAAAACAGTGCCAGAAACTGATAAGAAAAGCAGACCCCAGACACCACTGCCAGCCCTGTTAAAAAAATTTAATTTGAGGCCTTGAGCACTTTTTTTTTTTTTCCCTGGGAGAATGAGTGACATGATTCAATGAAGAAACGTGAGCATTTCTGGGAAAGATCCATTTGTTATCTTTTGGTTGGAGTCTGAAGCTATTTTATTATGATGCTGCAATGCGAGCAATCATTTAATTCCTGGGCTTTTGTCCTGTACTCACACAGAACATCAAAGCAAGCTTAATGCCATTTGAAAGATCATAATCTAAACTAGAAGATTTAAAATGATGCCCAAGTCAACCTCATATGCCAAGAAGATAGGGAGAAAGTGTGATTTAATCAGCTGGCAGATTTTTAAGCTATTTGTTCAGCATCTTTTTTTCTCCTAATCAAATTTACCAGTAGCAGGGGAATTAAAATAAAGACTGTCTGTACAGATATATATTTCACTTATCCATATTTTCCAGAAAAAGGACACTCATAGCAAAGATTTTGTGAAAACTCAAAAGAATACTAAGAGTATTAAAAAAAACCCTAACCAAACCAAAACAACCCTACCATCATTATGCAGGTACTGAGGTACCAGCATCACTGTATGAGCCAAATGATTTTGTTGGCACACAGCCACATCAGAGCTCGTCCCAGAGGAGAGGGCATCCTGACTTAGGGAAAGTCAGGCTTGTTTATGCTGCTTCTGTCTGCCTCTGAGAGAAACTGTGGTGCACCATTAGGACCATCAGCAGGGGATGGGCTGTGTGCCTTCTTCCTACCAACAGCAGACAGATGTGTCTCTTTTGTTCAGTCACTTTCCTCAGTCTGTCATTTTTCCCAGGGACCATGACCATTTGCAGTAGCCTGACACGAAGGTCACACAAGGAAATAGAGCTGTGCATTTGAATTTTGTTTTTAATTGGGTCTCATTAGAAACTGCAGAGGGCTTTTTCTTGCCTTTTTTCTTTTCTTTTTTTTCTTTTTTTTTTTTTTTTTTTTTTTTTTTTTTTTTTTTGCCAGTTAAGTTCTCGTGAGTGAGATCATCCCAATTGAAGCTACATACACAAAACTTGGGTTTGATACTTGGATTTGAAACTTGCAGCTCTGTGGTGCTGTTGGAAAAGTCATATGCAAGATGGGAAGTGCTACTTCTTCTAACTCCTAGCTACCCTTTCAGTCCTGTGATAAACACAGGAGGGAAAAAACACAAAGGCTTCTTAAACTCTGTACACTCACTGTATGATAATGCAGAGAAGGGGCAAGATTGACAAGCATGTTTTCAGACAGGAAGCAATGCAGGCTTCAAAGAGCCTACAATATTTTTTAATTAATAAGAGATCAGTAGGAGCCAATTAAATCATGGCCATTCCAAATAGGGAAGATTGCTTTGCTCTTTTTCCTGTGCTGCTGCACAGTAAAGTCTTAAATTTGCTGGTTCCTCAAAAAAAAAAAAGTGCTCCTTGCCTTTACAAATTACTCTGCTTTTCTCAGTCATAATTAAATGACAGTTAAGAAGCAAAGAAAACTTCTTAATTTTCAAAATTTAAGCTTTAGTTATCTGGGAAAATTTTCTTCATCAGGCTTCATAATGGTGCAGGGAGCTAACACTTCAAAACATATTTTGCTCTCTCCCCATAAATACGTAGTCTAGCTTATTGACACTTAAATAATTTGATGCCTTTCTCATGTCATATTCAGAAGACAGGCAGTTTAGGAAAAAAAATAATCTGTGTAGCTCCAGCTACAGCATAGTCTCCTCCAGCATATCAATACCCTTGCTACTATAATATATTCTATTAGTCAAATCAAACCCCTCACCTTTCCAGGCAGAAACCTTACCTGAATTCCTAAAAAGGAGAACTTTCCCTCCTGCTTCCTTCAAACAAACAAATTCAGCCAATTCATTTTAATTGCCTTGGAGTGACCAGCTGTGCATCTCAATACTGAGGTTGGGCTGTTCTTCATTGCTGGAGTTCCATGTTGATGCCACTCTCATTCTGTGCCCGAAGGCCTGTTACAGACACTGCCTCCTACCCCATCCTTCAGTCTGGGAGCTTAGAAGCTGCCCTTCTTTCCTCTACACTTTATTTTTGCCACTCCTGCATCATTTCTCCCTTCTTATCAGTCTCCCATTCTCTGGAGAAAGCAGTGCTTTAGCATCCAGTTCTTAATAATCCTAAATAGAAGAAAATTCATGCTGCTTTCTCAGGCTTCTGCTGACATGCTGCTGGGTTCACCATTCCTCATGGTCAGCCAAAAAATGTATGTGTTGCCAAGCTTGTGTTCTTACACATAATTCAGGGGCTTTCATTTTAAAATTCGGGTCCCACGCAAGTGTTGTCTATTTCTCAGCATTTTGTAAAGTCATGAACTCCCCTGCATTGGCAAAGTGACTGTTGAGACAAAAAAATTACAAGCTTAATCTGCAATGTGCGTGAGAAAGAGGTTTATAAAAAAGAGAGGAGTTTTAGATTCCATGCTCATTTTGCCTTGCTTTGCCTCAGAAAGTGCCATCTGATCAAATCAGCAGAGGTGGCTGCTGTCTTCATTACATATCTGCTAATTTCAGAGATACTTGCTGAGAACTTTAATTGCCATCTTGATTTACATAATTTGGCTCCTTTGCCACCTTTCTATATACTAATTAGCAGGCTTGGCCTACAGCTTTGTATTTCACTGGTCTGCTTTAGAAGGTGGACATACTACATGGGAACAATTATTTTTTCTGCTGCCCCATTCCCTTAGGGCACAGGGCATCACCATGTGTGTGGGCAGGACAGAAAGCTGACTCACAAGCTGCAACCTTTCTATTCCTCATCTATTTTCCCTCAGGAAACCCTAGTAACTTCACATGATTTCTTATCTTCTATTCTTAGGATCCTTTCTGTGAGGAAAACCATCAGTAGCAAGAAGCAGGTATCTCCTGAATTACCTAATAACCACAACTGTCCCATTTCTTTGCTGTTTCAGTAAGAGAAAAGTGGTGGAGAGGAAAGGGAACTGTGCCAACTTGAGTAATATTCACAGTAAATGTCTTTTAAAAAAAGTACTGAAGTCTGCTGACTGCGGAATTTTTTTTTTAAAGCCTGCTGTCAGGCTGGCAGTGGAAAAAGTCCTTCTCACTCTCTCAGATGCACAGTCACAGCCCCAAAGGATGAGGTGACTAAGCTGTATGTGCTCTTCCACTTTAGGCCTGCTCTTTTGGATCTTATCTTTACCAGAATCATTTATAGACAGAAAATTAGTCATTTTATTGCTAACAAGAATTATTATAAACGAGATCTGAAAAGGATGATGGAGTGAAAAGACTAAACCTCCTGAAAAGACCCCAGGACACTCCTGAAGTAGCTTTTCTACCTTGTTTTCTTTACACTTCTGAAGTGATTAGCATTTCACATGTGAGTTTTTCATGTCTTTTGATTGGGAAACGCTAGACAATTTTTTATTTTTTTTTTTTACTTTCAATTTTCCTTCTTGGTCCAGAACAGACTTGATTATATGAACTCTGCAACAAGCTGGCCTGGCTGCTGAAATCTGCACCACTTTGATGGTAGTGACAAGAACTTGGTGAGGGTTTTAATAATTGCAATACAAAATGATATGAGAGAACCAGTGCAATTTCCCACTCTTATTTTTGTTCTATGCTTTTTGAATCTACTTCTTAGGAAAATAAAAAAGCTCTTTGTGATAGGGATTATCTCCATTATATGGTTTAGTAGTGAGGTAGTTAACCATGTTGATTTCTGTAGTGCTATATTTAAGTTTCAGAGTTAACATCCCTCTGAAACAAATAGACCTGATTATTCTTTTTAGAACAAATTTTTCTTGTTCTGCAGACTGAGGTATTGTCTACATTAAGAACATTTGCACCATTATAACTGCCCTAATTTTAGTCACATCAATCCCACTCCTTGATGTAGACGAATTAAACGTAAGCACATCAGTAAAACATTATTTTATGGCTGTGCAGTCTGCTCATATTAGGCATTTTCAATGAAGAACAATCGAGTTCCATTAGTGCAAGGTTCCCCAAATGGGGAAAGATGATATTAATCACTTTGCACTATCTTTACACAGAAAAAGAAAAAGAAAAAAATGAAAAAGAAATAAGAAAAAAAAAATAAGAAAAAGAAAGTTAAAATGTTTTCTGAAGAAAGTAAAGTAATAATTTGGAAAACTAAAACCACATAAAACTCTGTACCTTGGGCAGTCCCAGCCCAAGACTCTGGGGAGAGTAAGCTCCTGCTGCAAAGGGCTCTTATGTTTAATAGATGTGGGTGCATGGTCAAAGGCTGAGGATACCAACTTTCAGAGCAGACTACTGACACAGCTAAAAATGCAAACCACTGCCTTCCACACCACCAGCCTCATGCTAAAGAGGCTTATATTCCCTTGGGAAGGAGCACATATTTTCTGTTTGCATACTACCTAACACAGGAGGGTCAGCTACCACAATATAAATATTTAATCCTAATAACTAGGGAGGCAATATCAAGGGGATATGTTAACATGATACCTCTCTAAAGCTCACAGTGAATAAGCAACCACTCCTCTTTAAGAGGTGTTAGAATAGGAGTTGGACTTTTAAAATATAGAATCAAAAGTTTACCAAAGCCTGAATTTCCAAACCCATTTATGCTGTAGCTGAAGAGCCTGTATTTTTAGCATAAGGCATAACATGCAGCAATTTTGCCAATGTAAGGAGTCAGACAATGAAGATAAAGGGGCTGGCAGCAGTAGAAATGGGGGCTTGCCTCTTTCTCCCTCCCCTTCCCTCCCTGGAACACAACATATTTTTATCAGGAACAAAAATAAATAAATCCTCAGTTGTCTTGCTGTGCCCAATTAGTATTCCACCCATGAACTGTCCCATCAGGGAAAAATGCCTCCCTCACACACGTGTTCAGGATAGCACTGATGGATCTGAGGGCCTCTCCAAACACAGTGACCATCTGCTAAGCAAAACATAGGGGTCTGACAAGCAGGAGCCATTCAGCCCTGTTGTTGGGCCACATTATTACATATTTGACAAGGGTAATGAGAGGCTGTCATTAACCTTACATGACAGTCTCCACAATGACACACACTAAAGCAAGAACAAAGAGCAGAACTCAGTAAAAAGGCACCTACTTCCCATTTAACCCCGAAATTGTCAGACACCATTATTGCTAATGGAGGCTGGCGGTCTTGGGGTTAATTTCCATCTCTGTGCTCTGCTTGTTCTCTTTTTGAAATGTACTCCTCATATGGTTAAGGAAGCAGTTTTATCAAGGCTATTGGGAAGGCAATGCATTATTTATCATAACACACTGAGATGTAAGAACAGAGAGAGTCTCCTAGAGGAATGAACAAACAGACATATTTCATGAGCCCTTCAGATGGTCTGGAAAAAAAGTAATTCTGAGCTCAGTCTCTGATATTTAAGGTTATCATTGCCTAAGTGTGACCTTTCTCTCATCTGCATTTCCTGCCAGGTTTCTGTCAAGCTTGAAATCACAAGACTGTTTTTCCTGGTGACCTTGTCACAGTCACCTGGCTTTATAACCACAGGGAAATCCCATAAAGTGAATCGGTCGCCTGACTTTTGGTTGAACGACAGATGTAGGGTGAGACAGCACTTACAACCTCAGGAAATAAAAGGTCATCTGAATATAAGATCTCTGTCTGAGGTGTGATGATATGAGTTACAGTCCTCCAGCAAGTTATGAAGATCTCGTAATAGAGCTGCTTGCCACCTCAGCAAGCCGAGGAATAAATCCATTTCCAGGTGACCTGCGGGCTCAGCCTAGGACAGGGGTCCCTGGGAATGAATGCAGGCACGCACTCGGGTGCTTTGGCACACTCAGGACAAAGGACAGAAGTGAAAGTGAGGATTGTGGCTCGCTGCAGGGACTCGGAGCCGGCGCAGCTGGGCGTTACTCACAGGAGCCGCAAGGTTTGGGAGCAGCCCGAGCCAATGAGAAAACAGGACATCAGGAGGTGGGGAGCTGCAGCACCAGGATGCTCAGAGCCATCGGGGGAGGGATGCCGTCTCTGTGGAGAAGCTCTCTATAAATAGCATACAGAAAGCAAATCACTTTCTTTCCTCACAAAGAAGCAAGTGCAGCAGCACGAAGCTATCCTTCCAGAGGCACTGGCTGGGAGGCTGAGAGGGAAGCTGTATGAACAAAAGATTAATACTTCTGTGGAAAAAGTGGAAGGTAAAAACTGCCATTAGAAGACAAACCATCCAAGAAGTGAGTCCAAGCAAGACTGGATTTTGTTAGAAAAAGTAGGATATATGTTGTACAAGTACATTTCAGATTATTGATTGCTTTTCCAAATTTATAATGTTCCTTTACAAATCTGGATGTCAGTACCATGTGCTACCTTTTCTGCTCTCTCACTGGAGAATGTCCTCCTCCCAAGCCACCCACAGAGGAGTCTGATGTAAAATTAAATAAGTCTTGTTCCCATTGAATCAAACCTCTCTTGTTATCTAGCTATCCAGAATTCGTTTTTTATTAACATCTGCATGATCAAACAGTTGTTTTACAACTATTCTCAAAGAGCTACTGAAAGGAATGCATAACACACACACACAAAACTGAGTTCTGCTTTAAAATTACAAAAATGCCAGTGAAACATTTTTGTTCCTTTACCCAGCCTGGGATACAGCTACAGCTACTGGCATTCAGTGAGCAGTGGAAATACTCAGTCCCACTTGTCCCATCTCTTTATAATGGGATAAGTCTAACCAGCTAGCACTTCTCCCCCAGAGATCTTCTTTCTGAGCTAGCACAGGACTCCATTCATTAATTTCCTCAGTAAATGTGCATGTCAAACTACTAAGGATGACTGAAGCATTGTGCTGCAGTACCATCAATATATGGATTGTACACTGTTCTCTGTCTTTCCACCTCTCTCCCTCCCGCCCTTACCCACCTCCATCCACTCCCTCTTGCTATTTTCTTAATCCATAGTTTAAAAACTTCTTGGCTTTAGCTCAAGACAGAGTAATATGGAAGTCCTCTTTCATCATCTGAGTTTCAAGACTGGTATGATCTCTATTAATAATTGTAAAACAATATGTTTTAGAACCTACTAAATGGGTTCTAAATGGGCAGCCTTATCAAATATGATAGCACATACAATGAGAATGAAGCCAAATTACCCCTGACTTGAGTTTGTTAGGGTAAGACTGGTGGAGATGCTCACCTCATTTTTAGTTCAAACTCTGGTCATATGCCTGTGAACAATGGGAAATAGCAGTGGTTTGAAAGACAGTAATTTCTTTCTAGTTTTTCTGAATATTTTATGTGCTAACCTTATGGTAGGCAAAAATGATTTATGAATGTAGAAATATCATTGCTCCTAAGGAAATCTTCAAATGGAGTATATGCATAATATTCTAGTGGCTTTTATTTCTGTGGAGAATTTGAGGAGTCTGTGTTATCAAGATCCCTCAGGACAACAAAGAAAGATTTGATATGTCTTTCCTTAAAGGGAATTTTAAAAGGGTTCTTTAACTCTAATTAGCAAATCTACTTGGGAATTCTCAGAAATAGTATTCCATACTCATAAATGAAAAATACAGTATAATTTTCAAACAAAACAAAGTTGATTTCCTGTTTTAAGCACAAAATTCAGACTTTATAGAGGACCAGATTTGATGGCTCCATATTAACATAAAATGAGTTCCCTCAACACGTCCAGCATTTAACCTTTTATGAAAAGGTCATCACATTTACCTATAAGAGTTATTTCCTTATGAATGTAATTATTTATGGGCCACTCTCCTTGTGAGGATATATAAAAGTATTATATTTCCATTTAACATGATAGCTGACAATTAAATGTTCATACTATTAATTGCCAGAATTGCTCTTCATTTTCTTTTTTTGAAGCTGAGACTAGTTGCTCTTTCACTCCAATATTTTGTATAACTTTATAAGAGATACATATACTGGGTAAGATTCTTCCTGTGTTATGATATTAAAGAAATAGAGATAATCATTATATAAATGGTAAAACTGCACTGCTCTGCAGTCACTTAACATTTTCTAAAAGCTACAATCAGCTTGCTACACAATCAGGGAAATGATCATAGAATTATTGAATGGTTTGGGTTAGAAGAGATCTTAAAGCTCATCTAGTTACAAACCTCCTGCCATATTCAGAGACTCCTCACACTATACCAGGTTGCTCAGTAATGTCAAATACTGAACTGTTACTGGAACAGAGATGAGGAATATAATAGAATGTACCTCTGATGCATTTTGCATAACATTCAAGAACAGAAACTATTTTTATCACTTGTCCAAGTCACCTTTACATGCCCACCCTTGGACCTGTAAATCTATTGTGTAGTGCACTGCATCTGAAATAGATGTGAATGAAGGATTTACATTATAACCCTTTCTTGCAGTTTTCAAAGAAAGAAAAAAAGCAAAAGGAAGGGGAAAGAAGAAGCAACTATCAGTGTGACCAGAAATGTCACACTATTTCAATAAATTCTGCTATCCCAGTAAAAAAAGGAATTTGGGTATTTTTGGAATATGGAACCATATAAAAGAGTTCATATTTTAATCAGGAGAGAGTTCATTCTACATCCTGGCATATGCTGGCAAGCCGTGCAAGTATGATGCTCTGCCTTTGAATTAGCTGCAAACACCATCACATGAGTCAGACTAAACTGCATTTAATCAGATGCCTGATGAATTATGAATGGGTCTACCAAGCAACTGCACCATTAAGCATTAGATGAGACATAACTGCCCCAGATGCTTTACCTAGGGTAAACTCGAGGATTTGTATTCCAACTTTCTAAAAATGGAAAGACTTAACAACCAAAATTTGTTGATAGCTAAGAGGCTCCAGGACTGGAAACTTGCTTGCATAAAGTTAAGACAGGAATTGCAGGGTTGCAATATGTTTAAAAAAAAAAAAAAAAAAAAAAAAGAAGCCATACATGAAGAAATACACATTTGTTATCACCTCTGACAGAAATAACTTGACCACAATCTGAGTAACAAGGTTCCAATGAAATAAGTGAAGAAGATAGTGAGGTAGAAGTTGCCTCTCTGAGGAAATGGCAGACAGCTTGGACTTAGACCATATTTCCATATAAAATCATGAAAATTACAATCCATTCTGAGCCAGGAATTCTAAGAAAAGACAATAAAACAGCACAGGAATCATGCCAGGCACTATTAAAAGATTAGCAGAACAACTCTGTCACTAAAATTATGATTTTTGCTTTCAAAACAGTAGGCAGCATTGCAGATTTTCAAGGTCAGGGGTAAAATACTGAATGACAGTGAAAAATTCTGACCTTCACTGTGGTGAGCAATGACTGCAATGAGAAAAAAATGGTCTCACCATCCTGGTGTCAGGGCACAGTTTTATCAATGGGTAGTGCAAGCAGTCCAGAGTTTAGGCTGCATTCCTGTTATTCCTCTCATGGCTCAAGAAGGACTATTAGCTTTTTATAGCAAGTAGCCATTGGCATTGCTTCTGCTGCACCCAGTTTCTCAATCTATGCTGCTGGAGGGGAGACAGCCCTGCACAAGGCCTGAGTACACCAAGTGAGGCAAGTCAGCATGGCAGAACGGTTGGCTTATTACAGCCCTAATATAGAAGATTCAGATGCAAATACAAAATAACCAGCTGATGTGGAGTGCCTGAATTCAAGAGGGAAAAGTAGGTAGGAGCCCCAGCAATCAAGTAGGTAGCAGCAATTGACTAGTGAGGAGCTGTGTCTTACAATTCTCTGAGCTAGTGATGGATATTTGCCCTGGAGGAGGAACTTACTGGAGGCTTCTTTTATTGTATCAGTGCTGTCCTGGTTCTCTCAAGCTGTGCTGGAAGCCCTAGAGGAAACATCACATCCCCCTTCACTCTTCCTGTGTCTCATCACATGTGCCCTTGATAGCCCAGGGTGATTGGTTTCCTTCCCACACAGAGGTCTGTGACAGAGTGCTCCCTTTCCGACACCTGCTGTGCTTGCAACAGCCCTCCGCAATTTCCCTCAGCACAGCCACGTGTTCTGCTCCTGATCCTCACCACAGCTCCCTCCAGCTGCACCTTTGCACCGTGTGAAAGGTGGAGGAAGGTGTTTGTGCCAGCAGCTTCTCAGACAGCAGGAGTTTCTGACAGCCCTGGCTCGCTGCTGTGCTGAGGTCAAGGGTAACAAATTGCTTCTCTTGAGGAGTTGTGCCTCTAGCCAGGAGCAGTCTACAAAGACACTGATGCTCCCTGCTCTTTGTGTTGTGTGTGCAGGAATACCTGCAGCAGTTCAAGCCTGCATGGAATTCTCCACCTGAGTTCTGGGGAGTTTTCATAGGAAACACGCTTTCTGGTCTTGTCTGCTGGAGTCAAGGTTTTTGGGCATTGTTATCTTTTAGTTAATCAAAACTGGTGGTCTCTATCACAACTAAAGTACACATGTGGAAACTGGATCACAAAAAAAAAATACTCATGAATCAGATAAAGGCCAAATAAAATGTTCTATGAATATCTACATCGTACATACAGGAAACAATGTGTTCAAATCAGGGCTCCTCCACCAGGGTACCAGGGAACTAGATTGATTATTTGTGCCCTGAGCTTTTTTTTCCTTTCTAAGAAGAATAAAATGCTACAAGGAGTCATTTAGTTGACAATAAACGATGGAACTTCCAAAGGGAGTAGACATCATTTTCTACTCATGGTCGTGTTTCCAAAGTGTCCTCTGCACATGGAGAGCTCTGCAGTCCTTTAGCAAGTAACAGGCTGTGCTGAGATGGGTTTCTTTTGTCATGAAATTAAGATAAATACAAAACACACAATACAAACCCTTTCTAATAATCAAGACCAAATTATTGCAGTGATTAAAAAGGAAAATACCTTTTTCCAACTTGTTTCAATAACCCACACACAGTCTCTAACTTATCTTTTCATTGTCAGACAGGTGTCTCATTTCTGTCCTGGACACCTACTAATACTGTAGCTTTGTAAGTACTGGTGCCTTGATGGTATTTACACATTTTCCTAATCTGCTCTTCTCCCAAGAGATGACTAGGGCCCATCTAAGTAGTGACACATCGCAGCTGAACAAATTTGTGACTTTGTTAGTGAATATTATTTATGTCCTGAGGAAGGCATGAATGGCTGTGTTGTATTTCCTGTCCAGTCACAAAAAGCAGAGTAACCCTGTACCATCTCAAATCACCTGTGTGAGCTGCTAAATCAATTCTCTTAATCCTAATGCCAATTTGCATGCTGAAATAGGAGTTATCAGCAGTTCAACTGCTTTGAATAGGAGAGCCAGTGTGCCACCCCTACTCTGCCACTATTTCATAAAAGACTGTCACAATCACATGAAGCCTGATCTCTTCCCCAAGAGCCATCTTGGGGAAAGTACTGCAAAATAAATGCTGGGACCACAAAGGATCTTGAGAGTTTCCAGGAATTTCTTTTGTCTCAGGCTTCTCAATTATTCTTTCCCTCTTCACCTTGCCAGAGAAATCATTCAGAGGATGATTGCTCAAACTGTTACAGGAACAGAGACACCAAAACCAGAATTTGGGTGAGGCTGAGGGCTGATACTAAATAATTGCTCTCCTGACAGGCTCTGCTCAGCTCCACCTTCCCTTGTGAGAGGCCTGTACATTTGACTTTGACTATTTCAGATCCCCCTCTGTGCATCCTCCACAGCCTCCACAAACCTGGAAGACCCAGCCCCAGAAGAGTCAGAAATTTGGCATACTGCTCCCCAGACCAGCCTTCACAGGGGCTCAACCAGCACCTGCTTTCAGAGCCCAGATGTTTTCCCACATCTGGGTTCCATGTAGCAGAGTTACCTCTGGGTTCTTTTAAGAAGTGGTCCAAGAGGGTAATATGTGCCTGTCTGAAAAGCCACAGGGTTAGAAGTCCAACACAGCACAGGCAAAAATAGATTTCAGCTTTGTCAATCCAAGGGGGCAGGACCAAACTCTCAGAAGTTTTTCTAAACTTTGCAGCAGTGAAAGGCAGAAAGGATTTACCAAAATCATCTCATTTAAGCACTGCCTCCATTCAGTAGGATATACAAAATATACTGCACCATGGTTTGGCAAGAAAAACCCCCTGGAATCTACAGGTATAAATGACTTTGCTTCAAACTGGCTTCTTGGATTGCAGACAGCAGCTTTTACTCATGGAAAAAAACAATGGCAATATTTCTTTTTAGCAACTAAACAAATTCTTAGCACACACAGGAAGGTCTGGTACCTTCATTCTTCACATTTTATTGTATGTTTGTATGTTCCTTTCTGCCAGTAAGGCACTGTAAAGAGAAGATGGTTGTAATCAGATCATTGGCTAAAACAACTGATCAATAGCAACTGCATATGCTGCAAAGAGCCTTTAATGGCTCTTAATCCCCATTAGGCTGATCTGGAGGAAGTTGAAGGGGAAACTGCATCACATTTCAACCATTTATAGCAGCATCCTGGTACTTGAGCAGCTTTCAGGGAATGGAAGCATTTGTTCTGAGGTGCTCTGGGACAGTCATCAATAGGATAGGAAACTATTGCATCATTATTATCCAGGAAATGCTTTGGGGACTGTCCAGGGAATTGACTCCAAGGGTTATAATTTTTTAACAAGAGCCTATGTTGGGTGAACCAGCAGAGTACCATGTGAAGATTTTCTACCATTGGTAATAAAACATGCTTTGGGATGTATTTGACACTAGGTATAAAATCTAAGAGGCTAATTTTAATTATGTAAGCCACCATACTGTCTTTAGGAACATCTTCCAAACCAACATTATTCATGTTCCTGACAAGCTACAATGCAGAGACATAATGACAGACATTTCAACTGGTTTGCTTCCTCACTAAACCAAATAAAAAGTCCACACCACACTCTACAGTACACCCATAAGTGGTTTGAGAACTTTTTCTTGTGTCTCCCATGTCACTCCTCTGTGCTGAAAAAAAACCACTTTTGCCTTTTCAGCCTACACATTTTGTTTTGCAAAGAGAAAAGACCAGCACTAGGAATAAGGACCTAAAACTTGTACCACTCATTCCATAGTCACTAGGCATTATCACAGGATTCAACAGGAATTTGTAATGAATTCAGTGTTTAGTTTACCTGGTGGTGTATCTTGCCTTTGCTGACTTTGAGAAACATAAAGCCTTTGAAAACCAAATTAAGTTTCAAGGTGCTTGACCTGAGCAGTGTGCTGTGGGCAATTAGCCCTTGGGAATGATCAGTTTTGATTCCAGCTGCATTCAGTGAGGTAAGTGAGGAAAGCTAGATAAGCTTGTCAGGGCTGTGGCTGAGATATAAGGTTAAAGGAACTGTGCTCCCCAGGTCAGGGATCTGTGCATCTCTTTCCCCTATGCATACCTGGTATGTATTGAAAGAAATTAAATGAAAACTATTCTACTGACAAGATCTAGAGCTGTACAAACTGCAGTTTCTCCTTACCAAGAGAATTTTTAGCAGCAAGTGGTCTCTTGGGATGTCTGTGACTCTGGGGTAAGTTGGTGTTAAATGACATCTTTATAAAATGGCACCACTCCTGCAGGTGTGTTGAGTATTGCTTTAAAATGACAGCATCGAAATAGCAGCCAGCTCTCCTGTTCTCAGAGGTCCTAATTTTTGCTCATCTTCAGTGTCTAGAAATGTGCAGGAAACAAAGAGGCAGCTCTCCATCAGTGCAATTGTGCTGGAACTACTGCAGGAAAACTGAGCTCATTGAGCTTACCAAAACTATCACCCAGCCTCAAGAGGCCCCAGCACATTCCTGTGAATTGATTCTGCAGCTGGAAAGGAGAAAGACATTTCCCCTCTGCAACTCCAACCACCTCAGAGATACCATCAGCTTTGAGAAGAACATATGTGCTCCTTGTTTACTTAGAAATTCATAGAAAAGGGCCCAAAACCAGAGAGGATAGGCAGTTCTGGTCTTAATTCTAGGCACAAATATGTTAAGTCTGTAGTATCAAGGGATTAGTATGGTCTCTTAGTGAAATTTGTTATCATGTCATGTTTTTCAGAGCAATTGCACATCCACTGCTCTAGAGCATCTCTTGGGCAGTTACCCAGTTATTCTCTGCACTTTCCATTGAAGGCTCCTATCCAAGCCTTATGAAGTCAATGGAAAAGCTTTTCAGCAGACACTGGCTATAACATAGATGAGAGGCACCTCTTTGATGAGTAGACTGGGTTTCTTTGCCTTTCTTTGCCTTCATCCTGCAAAACCTGAGGTTCAGAAACTGGGAACCTCAGTGCTCCTAATGCTTATACTGGCAGTTTTACCAAAAAGACTAAATATATAATTTTGTTGAACTGAGCCTTATTCCTAAGGCTTCTTGTGTGTCATTTAAGCTTCTGAGGGCTAAATAACAGCTGCAGTAATATGAAGAGATTACAGAAAAGCACCAGCCACTGGAACCAAAGAGGTTATCCCATGGTGCTTTTGTGCAGCTTGTTTCATATCTGCCTCATGAAGTCCTCTGCCTTTCTAAAATAATACACAATTAGCATTCAAGACACATGTTTTCTACTAGCAAATGGGAAGAAAGCATAGCAGAATTCTTTAAGAATGCTGATTTTTTTTAGTGGTTTTCTATTTTGAATGACATCTGCTTTGTGAAAGACTTAGGAATCTGGAAAGAGGTTTGCAGAGGAGAATGAAATCGTCTCTCTGATCCTTCTGTATTCTATCAGCTTCAAAATAAATACTTGTACTTGCCTTCCTGCAAAAATCAGTACAATGCCAGCTCACTATCTGACAGTTTTATATAACACACTGTTATGTGGAAATATTTTGAAGTTTATTTTGATGTTGTATTTCAATTAGTCTAATCAAAACATTTAAGCATTTTAATAAACACGACTGAATAAAACCCCACATCTGTCAGAAAATGCCAATGATCCACTGTATTATCTGCAGCTCTACATACCAGGAGTTGAAGATAGCTAAAAAGTAATTCTCTATAGATAAAAAATTAAAAACAAGCAAGCAAATAAAAACTTTTTAGATAGATTACATATTTCCAACTGTTCAAGCTCTTCATATTAGGGACAAACCCATCTCCTTATCAGTGTGCCAATTTGAAAGGGTTTTATTTGTTTAAATTGCATCCTCTGCAGTAGGTGTGTATAGAAGAGATGGCTGGGGTCTGTCATAGTGTAAGGATGTATGAAGACACAAACTTTAATATTCTAGGCTCATCTTGAGCTCCTGAGGGTGAGATAAGGCTCTCAAATTTCAACTCTGGGCTGCAGGGATGCCTGCAGCTCCTCAGAGACTGAGACCAGGGAGATGAGCTACCTGCCCAGGGGTGGTGGGCACTGGTGAGGGTCTGTGGGACATCAGAGATGAGAAAAGAGGTCTCCTGGATTTTATTGGAGTTTTCAAAGTCCTGACACCACCTCAGTGGTATGAACAAAGCTGGTGATGCAAGGCATCCCATGGCAGCCCTGAGGGAAGTGCCAGGGGCAGCAGTGAGCCACAGAGGTACCTTTGCTGATCTGATCTGATATCCAGGGAGTTTTGACACTTACTGGGGGCTTGGATGTGGGACACTGTGGAGGTTTCTCTGGCCCTCGGGCTAGGAGTCCCACTGCTCTTCTACATGTACCTACAGCAGTGCCAGAGGATGTCTGAATCACGCCAAGAGTGATTGGGGGCTCTGGAATGAGGGTCAAGGATATGGACATTCTTTGGCATCTCCTTGGACCTACTAGAGAAGGAGAGCTCAGAGAAGATTAGATGGATTCCACAATTCTGTGCATTAACAAATGTTTGCACAGCTGGGCTTGAAAACAGGGATTTGAATTCTAGGACCCTGATATCTTCAAGAACTGCCAGGAAAAGACAGGACAGCTGACCAGGTAGGGAATCTTTGCCAACAAGCTGGCCAGTCTGGAAAGAGTTTTAAACTGGGAGTGATGAGGGTCATGATGACATTGTCCAGGTTTAATAACAAAGAGTGCGGAGAAATGTGGAAATTTAGTCATCAAAACAGGGCAGAAGGGAGCTCAGCCCAAGTACATGCATACAGGGAAGGAAGTACTTGCAGGATATGGAAGAAATTCTGTTAGCATTTGGGGGGAAATCAGCCTGAGTGCCCCAGTGCCTGTACACTAATAATGCAGGATGGGGGGCAAACAGGAAGATTGAGAGGTCTGTGTGCAGGTGTAAGGTTTACAGGGTTATACAGATCTCACTGGAATCATGGAGATGTGGTGAGACAGCTCACATGACTGGAACAATGCAGTGGCAAAATAAAGGCTCCTTGGGAAGGATGGTGAAGAGTGGAGCTCTGTACATGAAACAGGAACAGGCATCATGAAACTGTGCCTTGGGATGGGTGAGGAGGCAGCTGAGACCTTATGGATCTAGATTAGAATCAAAACCACGTGAGCAACCTTCTCACAGCTGTTTGTTATAGAACCACCATCAGGAATGTGAGCCTTCTCCAGAAAAGTGCTTCACATTTGCAGACCCTGGTACTGATGGGAGAATAACTCAGTGTTTTACAGAGGGTAATGCAGCAGGGCAGAAGCAATCCAGAAGGTTTCAATGGTGGTGAGTGAATGGAGTGAATGAGACAAACCCAGGCTCTTCTTAGCAATAACCAGTGAAAAGATAAGAGGCCACTAGCACAAATTTAAATATAGAGAGCAAACTTTTTTTTTGCTACAAGAGTGGTCAAAAAGCAGCACAGGTTATCCAAGCAAATTGTCAAGTCTTCATTGTTGGAGTTATGCAAAACCCTTCTTTGCAAGCTGGTCTAGCTGACCCTGCTGTGAGCAGAGGGCTGGATTAGAAAGTCCCCAGGGGTGCAGACCTCATTGACAGTGATTGTCTGGGTCATCAGTGTGAGAGCCAGGGGACAATTTTTGTCTTTTGGGAGGAAGTGTTGCAGGGACCAGAGCTTTACCAGAGTCACACCTAAACTGACAGACCCAGGAGCTCCTCTAGGATCCCAGTTCTGTGTGCATATCCTGGCACTGGCCTGGCTTAGGGAATGCTCCTGTATCCTTCTCCTTGGTTTCTGCTGGAAGGGAGCCAACACTGCAGCACACACAGGGTTCTGTGAAGTAAATTATCCTTTGTGCACTAATGATCTCATTTTCCTTCTAAACCAGGAAAGTTTTTGAGGAATCTCGCTTTTCTTACCCAGTCCAATATAATTTCCTTGAAATTCCCAGCTAGAGGGTCAGAAAGCAAAAATTCCTATGCAGTTCTGTTTCATCCCACAGAGGAGTTGACAAGGCTGAGAGTCTGAGTCCAACACAGACAGAAGAGCACCAGACTGAAGTACACACAGCAATCAGAAAGCTGACAAGCTGTTGCATTTTGTAGCAGATGCAGCTCTAACAGGGTATGTGGCTTCATTCCTAGATATAATGAGCTGCAAACGCATACTGGGAATGCTGTTTTTGTTCAAAAAATATCTCCTCAGTTAATATACAATATGTGCACTGGATGAATGTGTGCTTCTATTCCCATAAAGCAGTGAGAGATCACAGAGAGGAGCTGTCACACTTTACTGGGCTGATACTGATTGTTTTGGCTGTTCATATCATTGCTGTCTATTTCTCTTCTGAACAATACAGTTAAAAAGTTAATGCTCAGACATCAAATTAAGGGATGTTTCTTCTACCACAAGAAGTACAGTTCCAGGCTGTTTAAAGGGATGGATATATTCTGCCTGAGGTTCAAGCTGGTAGGATGCACTCACACTTTCTGTGTAGAAGTTTGAGGACTAAATCATGTATGCACCAAAATGCAAATTAATTGTTGTACAGATCAGATATGTCTCTTCTGTGTACTCAAGCAAGGAAGCAGAAAGCAGGGAGAACAGTGACCACACATATTGGGAGCTCCAGAATGGATTAAATGTCTTCAAGAGGGCATATAGAGAGAAAAACTTCAAGACAGCACAAAGGCAAGAATGGATGATCAGGTACCAAACAGGTAATGAGATAAAGCAAATTCACTAATTAAACGTGAACAAGATGTCAGGGCACATAAACAGCACACTCAGGCAGATACCCAAGTATGTATGTCATTCTGTCAACTTCATTTTACATCATTAAGACAGGAATGACAAGCTTCACAAGCATCAAAGACAAGACATTCAAAGTAAGATTCTGATCTGGAATGCAATGAAAAATGAAGGAAAAATTTATACCAGAAGCAATGTTGGTTGAGAAGGATGTGTGCAACACTATGTACACACGGGATTCAAAATCAAGAGGTAGTAAAATAGCAAAATAACAAAAGAAGAAAAGTGACTTCCTTTTTTCCCTTCAGTTTGAGGGTCCAAGAAGTTCAGGTACTAGGCAGCAATGCCCACTACATTGCAGCCTGTCCTCAGCTGCAACCTCCATCTCAAGGAATTAGAAAGTAATTTGAGGTGGTTGCAGTATAGGGAGACAAGCCTGTGATCATAAACTTGTTTTCAGTGCTGCCATTAGTGTTCAGATATTGAATTTTTTATTAGCTTTTGTAAGCTTGTAATGACAGAATTAGGCTTGCAGTCTTTGACATAGGATGTCATTTTTCTGCTGCCACAACAAATTGCAGAATCATGTGCCTGTTGAAGGTGCTGAAAGGATCAAAGTGAGTGCAACTTCCTTGTCAGAAGCAACTCTTAAAAACAGCTTCTAAAGGACATTCCTGCTACTGTGCCCTTCATTTCAACTATGTTTTGCATTTAATTCTGCCAGCTGGCCCATTTTGGAGCTTGCTAGTGGACTCTGAATCAGATTAAGTGGTCTATCCAGTATAAATAAGAAAGATGGAAGGGGAATAAACTAGGTAAATATTTAAATTCATGGTCTAGGGCTACTGATAGCTCAAAGAATGAAACCAGCTCTATTTGTCTACCTGAAGTTCCTGCTGATTCTGAGAAAGGAATAAAGTGATTGCAGAAGAGAACTCTTTTTTTTTTTTAACTTGGAAAAAATTTATTAAGAAGATGAAAAAAAAATCAACAACAAACCAAACCATTGCACCACTGGGAAGTTTGCAAGGCAAAGGACTCAGAATTATGAAATGCCTCAAACCATGTCTATAGCTAACCACAACCTGCACATATACTTTATCAGAGTATATTTAGTTGTATGACTTTCTATGATAAACACAGAGTGTTCATCTGCAGTTCTCCTTCCTTGTGCAATTTACTGGACAGATCATGTCCTAAGGATGTGTCAAAGTGAAGTGGACAGTTAGGTGAAGGACTCCCATCCCTGGCTGGTTTCTGAGAACAGGATGTAACTACATGAAACAGGATGAAAATTTCCAGAGGAGAAACTATCTTCCTGATTAAGTCCCTGCACTATCATCTTGATCTCTGATTTTTTTTTTATCTGTCTAAATCATAGTTTTTCTGTGTGATACTGATCATAGCATTTGTGCAAACTCTTTCTCTGTGGTCACTCCTGTTTCATTATCTGAGTGCCCAGTCTGAAACAGCTGGAGTATTGAACCCATAATTGCAAAAGTTTGATATGAACTGTGCCCTAAACACATAAAAGGCAGAAGAATTTGCAGAAAAAACTGGGCTGTATTCTTGAAAAGTAGCCTCTAAAAAATGAACTAAGGCAATTTTGGCTTTAATGTGAGTGACTTTTTTCCAAATTTGTAAATCTGACACACCATCCTGTTACCTGGCTGCTGTGTTGTATAAGTAAATTCATTAATATCTACAAAGAAGACACAGATATCAGAATCAGATTAAAGACTCAGAAAAAGGAATACATTTGTGCTCAGTGCAGCTTTTGGACATTAACCATTAAATGACATATTGGACCACTCACAAAAGAATGAATAAAAACCGTTGTGGATCATGTGGATTAAAGTCTTTATTGCAGTGTGTGTACACAGTTGGCAGATACAAGGCTGTAGGATGCATTAAATGGGTATTTCCTGTCTGTGAAGTTTCACCAGTCTTTCCAGGTAAGATCTTGTGTTTTGTTCAGAGATATTTATATACTTGGAAATTTCTGAAATTTCTGCATGGTCAGTTAAGAGCCAGTGATATCAATCCCCATTACATGGATAAGGAATTGACCTAGGCCATGTGAGTCTAGGTAGAGGAAAAAGACGTAAATAATTTGAAAGAAATCTAATTTTATTTTTTCTTGCAGTAAATAAAATTCACAGATTACTCAGGTCAAAGGGACATTTAGAGAAAAAATATTTTTAAATTCTCAAATGCCAGCTGCAGCAAACATGCCCTGGGTATGCACAGTTTTGTAGGAGACTGTGATACTCTTTTTTCATGGTGCCCTTATTAGGTCTTTTATCTCTGAAGAAATGCTAGTCATGACACAATGGTTTGAACCATTGTATAGTTCAAAGTATTCCAAAGAAGAAAAGAGCTCCAGTTAATATTATTCATCTGCTCTGCTCTATTTGCCTCTCCCTGAAGTCAAGTCAGAGCTTATTTTCAAAGCCTTCCATAGACTACAACAAAATTTATTCTTAAAACAAGTCTGATTTTTGGCTGCCCTTGGCCAATTTTGAATTTACTTGTAAGAAAAGCCACGTTCACATGCACGGGAGCAGAGGCTCAGCAGATGTCTCAGCAGATACAGATCTGAAGTGCACATCCCTTCAGAAGGCAGGGAAAATGCTCCCTGTTTTATGAACTGCCTCAGCTGGGTGTATCTGCATGTCTGCTGCACCATTACCATTTTTGTTAAAAGCAAATGCAAAAGTCTGTAGTTAAAGTGTGCCATGAGACAAAATGTGGACTTTGGGGATGGCATGATAATCACACAGCAGCAAGCTGAATACCATCAGAGTGATGAGCACTGTTTTACTACATCAGGACTGGAGAAATCAGGCAAAAATGAGATGGGCTACCTCATCCCACCTGAGAGCACTCAGAAGAAATCTGCTTTTCTGGCCCTCAGGTAATATCACAGTCACTAGGGAAAGGCTTCTGAGCTGTGATATAAATAAATAAACTGTGAACAAGACCCATTTTCCACTAACTGAATAATAACTTCATCAAAAGGGCAACAAAACTGTTTCAGATTTCTCATAGTTCTTTCCATTAGACTAAATCCCATATTTGATTAATAGAAAGTAAATAAATCAATAATAAATAAAAGAAAGAAATCATTGATATTACTTTTTTATTATGACTGGGGGTTTTTTTGGGGTTTTTTTTTTTTTTTTGGACTCACATATATTTACACCTGATTATTTTCTTTACAGAGCTTTTGATGCTCTGTTTTCTCTGCTGAAGTTCAGGCCCATGCAGTACCTGTTTCATTAGTGTCACTTGGCTTTTCATTAGACAAAGAAAATGAGTCTCTAAAGCATTCAAGGAAGAGACCAATAAAGATATATTACTGTCACTTCACTCAATAAGAGCAGATGGGTCATAATAGTAAGGCTGATACCAGTACATTTGTAGAGTGATTCTTTGTTATCAGGCAGTTAATGAAATGAATTTCTATCATAGCATCTTTAAAATATAATACTCTCACAACTGTCTTTAAAGACCTATTTTGAACCAAATATGTTATCTATCAAAATATTCATTAAAATTAGGTGCAGGCCTACAGGAAGAGACAGATTAAATCATTGAGGCATCTGGGCCTCTTATTCCTCTAATGTGACCTCATTATATCGTAATTTGTTATTGCAGAAATTTAATTTTCTGATGCCATGGAATTATTGAGGGTCTTCCCATTTCCAGCATTTTCACTCTACCTAATTGTAAACTTCAAGATCATTTGATATTTGATACTGTTTGGCTCCAAGATTGGATAGGAAACCGATAGCCTGTAAATGAGGAAGCACTTAATGAGGAAAACGTGATGATATCTATTGACTATATTCTAAAATAAGATAAATAAATAACACCTTCACTTGAGATGCCCTCAGCTTCCCCCTGACACATTTATTAACTCTGTTCAGAGCAGAGCATGCTTCATTGCCTGGATATCAAGGAAAGAGGCAGATTCAGGAGAATAACAGTGGCCACCAGCCTACCAGCCCTACTGCTGAGCAGTCACTGGTCCCATGGGTGTGCAGGAGAAATTTCCTGGCCTGAAAGCCTGGAAGATGGACTTTGAATAGCACAGGACCAACATGACAAGCATGTCAGCTAAAACATGCACCCATGAGACTTCATGCACTCCCAGGGTTCTTCACTGGGACAGCCTTCCCTGCCACTGAAATACACCAGAAAAACAGATTTCTTTCCTGGCACTCTAATAATCCTCCCCAGCTGAGGCACGACACTGGAAGACTTCAAATTTTCCAGGAATTCATGACCAAGGTTCTATCACCTACCTGTTCCTTATGGCAGAAAATCCCATGTAAACAGTGTGACAACATTGCTTCATAGAGAAGGTTCTGTAAATTTTGGATACTGCACAGCAGTTGCACGCAGGACAGAAAACCAAAACACCTGTTAATGCTGGAACACCTCTGCATTCAAAGCTGTCACAAACTGGGGTTGAATAACGAGAAGGACATACTCTCAGTGAATGGTATTTCAGTGTTCCTATAATTTCCCACACCAATCACAAAATGAACTTCAAGGGCTTAATGATCAAAATTGGTGCTTGATCACTCTGGGACAGCTTCTCCTGCTGCTCTGAAGTTTGAAAAGACCTTGTGCAACTATAAGTCAAAGAAGAATTTCCCTTTCAGGTTTAAAACCAAAACAGCCTAAATCAAGCAATAAAAAAAAATTAAAATCAGGTATAAGCAACTGAACCGAGTTCTCTACAAGTGCAGCAATATGAAGAATGCATTCAAATTGTATGCAGCTTTGTCATGTACTAATCTACATTTATACATGTGAAGGCTACAATTAAAAACTTAAAACAGTTCTAAATCAACAGAGAGTGGGTGAACATCAATATTCATGTGTAAAATTTGGCCAAGGTATTTAGCTTCATTTTCTATGAATACATCAACTTTAAATTTTGTAGTGAGTGAATGAAAATACCTTTGCAAGATTTCTTCAAATTACAAAAGAATTCACAATACAGAGGTTATTACTTCATAACCTCAACACCCCTCAAGAGGAATAATCACCAGGAATGTTCAGATTTTTTTAATTAAATATTTTTTTAAACCAAAAAATATTTCATTTTTACAGTCTGCAAGTGAATACAAGAATTCTAGGAGATGTTAAATTGAAAAAAATAAAAAGCAAAGGACATCTCCCCAAGGTAGGTTCTGAAGTGTGTTTGAGCAAAATCACTTTTCTTAATTAGCCTGTCGCTCAATAATCTAATAGTTATTAATTTCAGCAAAACCATAAATATCACTTAACACCCAAACTCCATTTTTAATCAGTGAAAAAAGCCATTTGTTGCAAAGATTTTTTGAGTAATAACTTTGCATTCTTATCAGTAATGTGGATTTATAGTAAAATCAAAACTATATTAATTATACCATATCCTCATTACATATTAATAGACTCAGAAACCAAACATTCTGTGCCTTGCAGACTGAGGTGTAATATTTATATGAGGCTTTGCAGCAGCAGCCAATGTGGCACTTAGCTCTAATGCTCCTACTTTAGAGTATTGACTTGGTGCCCCTGGGACCCATGAGCTCAAACCCAGCTGGGAATGCAGATATGCTGCACTGAGCCTCCAGAACAGTGTCTTGGGGTTTTCCACTTCTCACAGGAGGCCAAATTATGTCAATGGCTGCAGTCTGTGTTTTGAGACATCAGTTTGTGAATGCAACACGTGTGTCACATGTCTAATACAGGCAAGGCTGTGGAATTCTCGTGCTTCAGTGGGAGAGAGGCTGGGAAGATGCACCCCTCAAGGTCAGCAGCATGCAGGTCTTTAAACACAGGCATGGACAAACCTCACACAAAGCTGGGAGCTGAAGTAATTTATCATCCTCAGAGCACAGGAACAGGAATGCTGCTTCTTGCCCTGCGTGGAAGGTATTTACCCCACTGGAAAGCCTGGGTGCCCTGGCAGCTGGTGGGATCCGGTGTCTGGGTCATTTCCTGGGTGTAAGCTGAGAGCAGAATGATCAATTGCATCTCCATGACAGCAGCTTTGTAGAGCAAGTGCTGAATCAGATGCCAGACTTGTGGCATTATTCGGCCATCGATGGTTTCTGCAACTTAACTGAGTTTGCTGCTTTTTGATCTATTTGTTGTGTGGTCCAAATTGTTTATTTTGAAAACTGCTAAACATGACTGAAGCTGCCAGACAGATGAAGTCCATTATTGAATTTTAACTGTGCTGCTTTACACTGCCACGGATTTCTGTACATATCCCAGCCCCAGGAAACTCCATCAAGAGAGATGTTCCTCAAAAGGCACTTTGAGGGAAACCACTTTGACTAATATGGAGGAACAGAGAGAGCTCATAATAGAACCACTCCCACCTAGTTTGCCTCACAAGACTCACACAAGGGAATGGGCACCCATGGTATGTTGCATTTTGGCTATTGGAGAATGGTGAAAAGGATAATGCAGCATAGTTCTTTGTGCAATGGAGAAGCAAAAGAGAGCTTTATTTAAAGAAACACTACACTTATATAGGGTAGTTGTGCAATACAGAACAGAAAAGCCTCATTGGTCCAAGAAGGAAACAACTCTTTGAAAACATGTTTTTATGAAAACATCATGTCTCTCACGTCTCCAGCAGGTGTTTGATCATTGATATAATCTCTTGTCCTTGAGCAGCCTGAGGAAGGCTGTTTTCATGGCTCCCAGCAGTATCCTAAAGACAATGGTATCACTGCCTCTCCCTGCCATCTCTTTTCCATGTGTGTGGACGTTGCTGTATGCCTGGATCACCATGACCTTGTGAGATCTCAAATAAAAGAGAGGTCAAGGCTATGACCCAGTCCTTCTCCTAAGCCCAGGAGACTTAGAAAAGGCAGTGTCATTGCTGAAGTCTCTGTGAATTGCTCTGTGGGGTAGGAGCCCACAACTTCCTCCAGCCATGACCCAGGGTGGCCACATTTACAGGTGAGACCTGGCAATCCATGCTCAGCTAGAGGTTCCAGCTCTCTCCCTTACAGAGACCCAACCCAACAGCAAGTCAGGGAGTGATGCCCCTGCAAAGAGAGCTAATTCCTCCCTCCCACAAAGGAAATGGCAGATCCTCATGCCTGGCAACTGCTCTTCATCTTTTTTTAGCTTTTCTAAGTTCATTTTCTTGACTACACCATCCTCATAAGTGTTTGCAGCTCAAGCTGTGTCATCTGAATATGTCATTAGCCACTGAATAGCCGAGTGAGGAGCAGTCAGCTGGGGAGGATTCAGAACTATATAGTACTGATCTCTGCCCTCTGAGGATTATAAGCATTTTTCTAAGTGCCTCTAATTTTAATCTCCCAAGCTGTGGCTTGTACAAAAATATATTCAATGGCCTCCTCTCTATTATAATATCTTTATATTAAGGATTTTCTCTTTCACCTCAGGAAGTCAGCTTTGTAGCAGACCATCTCATTTAAAATCTAGTGTAAGAAGAGTGGCATTTTTCTGTGTAAAATTGGAAGTACCACAGGTGATAGATTCAGCTTTTGCCTCTGTCTGGTTACAAGTATTGGAGATGGAAAAAATTATTTTGAAACACATTGTGGAAAGTTCAGATCTTTTCAGTTAGTGAAAGTAAGTAATTTACTTCTGTCTGTAAGTAATAATTATCTGTGTAGAAACCATAGTAATGGAGAAAGGCAGCGCAGCAGGGTGAAAGGAGAAAAAGAAATCTTTGGATTTTCTGAAAGCATTCAAAAGGATCAGTAAGCAATCTGTCTGTACCTCCTTCCTGGTACCATGCACACAGGATAAAAACACAATAGGGAAATAAATAAAAAAATCAGTAAAATAAAGACACCTAGCAAGTAGAGCATAGATGACTCTCTTGTGATCCAGCTAAGGTCAGTGGTTAAAAACAGGATCCAGCTGCAAGGAACAGGAAATGGGTATGGGGGCAGGGTCAGTGTGGGGTTTAATGCTGATCTCAGCAAAGTCAGACTGTTTTGGGCTGTCTCTGGGGCTGAAAACATCAGGGCAGATGTGAATGAGTTAGACCAAAGATTCAGAGGTATGTCTGAACTTTTGTCTTTATTTGTTCATTCCCACACTTCCCACCCAGCACACCACAAAGTGAAGAAACCTTGTCGTGGGCTTCCCTGTGGTTGCTGACCTGCAGTTCTATGTTGAGGAAGTTTAAAGGTTCCCAGTGATCATGGGAACTATTCTCATGTCCTAGGACAGATCACACTGAGCAATTTCAACCAGGTCCACGGGTGACTTTTGGGGAGCTTATTTTCAGTAGAGGGCAATCACATCCTTCTCTTTTTTCCTTTCTTTCACCCTCTTCACTCATTTGTTTATTCAGCAGCATACTCTACTTTCAGACAGGCAGGAACTGCAGTTTCAGAGGCTGGGAAGACAGCAGAGACACCAGCCATGAGCAGAAGACCTTCAGAAATAGAGCCAGTAACAGCACCTCCCAACAATACACTATCTGATGTTTTCCCCAGTGCTTTCTCACAAGCTTATCATTTTTCCTTGTTGTGTCATGAGAATTTTTTCTTCAACAGACCCTCATTTCTTAATAAACCATTAAGCTGCATTTACCCATCCTTAGACTTGGAGCTTTCTGTCCAGTGCCTTATCCAAAACACCCTTCATGCTGCCAGGGCTTCCTGCATGAATTGTTTGTGATCAGCAGCCCAGCTTCATGTGCAGTCAGTGCCCTGAGCACTGTGCCTCCCCTATCAGCCGTTCCAGGCAGGAGAGAAAGCACACCCTATCCGCCTATGATATCCTCTTTATTTCCTCGTTGCAGCCCTTTTCATTTCTCCCTGGCTGTTCTCTGACAGCTGCAGCCCAGGCTCCAATCTGCTGCAGGTGGCTCTTTTTGCCCTTCAGGCTTTCTTCACCATTGTGATGCATTAATGAAGTAGAGCTCCCTGTCAGACTTCATCAGCAGTCTTGTGAAGGCAGAATGAAATCACTTCTATTGACCCACTGGCATATTTATAGGCTCCTTCTTTTTTGCTGAGTATGGCAGTTATCACCTTTCCATCCCCATGTTGTGTTTGTTCAGCAGAAAGCTAAATCACATCTGTGCACAAGTGGAACATTAATCAGTGAGCGTAAGGCACTCCTAGAGACTGCTGAACCTATCTAATTACCAGAGCTGGGGCAGCTCACAGCCCCTTCCCCTCGCAGGGGTCTACACCCCCATCAATCCACAGCCTCAAACACAGCCCAGCAAGCTCAGGGACTTTGCTCTCCTCCTGCTAGACAGTCCCCACAAAGCAGCATTTTACACTTTTCCTACACTTGCTCCTGATACTTCTCTTTTCTCCTACAGAAATAACAAATAACCCACTTTGAGGCAATGCTTTTTGGTTTTGTTGTTGGATTTGGGTATCTCTGTTTTCCCCTTTCTCATAACCAAAATTCCTAATTACCAAAATCAAACACCCTCCCTGTTATTGAGGTTGGAGTTTGTAATTTAAGTTCATACTATATTACAAGATGAAGCATAACACTACACCAATATGGTAATATTTGGTAATTATGAATAAACAGCAGAAGCACTTATTAAACTTTGTGTGAAAATAAGTTATATGTTGTATGCCTATGCATGATGGAAAAAAAAAGTGCTGTCAGACAAGTTTGTATCATTTTTAGATGAAAGTCCAAATTTGTCTGCCCAAGATTTTTCTATAAATAGATATACATTAGCTTCTAAAAAACCTTCTGATTCAGTCTTGCTTCATTCTGATGAAATTAGAAGCTGAGTTTTAGTTAAACATTTTATTTTCTGATTTTTTCATGAGCATCATCTAGAACATATTAAATGGATTAAAAAGTGGTAAATCTACAAATCTTTAAAAACAGAAGCATCATCTTCTGGGGATAATTCCAGGCAGTAATCTTTTCTTTGTCCAGTGCTATTTTCAACAGCCAAGAGGAAAATCTTGGAGGTAGATTTTGCCAATCATATAAAAATCTATAGAGTAATTAAAACTAACAGATCAGTTTCAAAAAGAAAACTGCCTTATTTTAACAATATGCTTTTTAAGAATCAGGATTGTAGATGGTATTTATAAGAAAGAAGAGCAGTAAGGAAAGGACTTTGGGGTCAGGGCAACCAAGACAGTGCCTCTTTGCATGAGAGGATATGGTCCTTGACTGAGGGATCAAGGGAACATCAGTTAGAAAGTAAGAGTGGTTTATACCACAGTGACCTTATTAGCAAAATCCTCTAACTGGTAATGACTTCTAAACCATCATCTGTGAGAATGTAATGGGAGAGCTCCAAGAAGTGTTTCATAGAAAACCTTGATCACTGTGAGAAACCAAAGTGCTCTCTTTAGTGCATATTATTCAGAAGGAATAGGATCATGTAATTAATCAAAGAGAACACAGATATCAGATGCAGTAAAATTATTTATCTAAGGAGATGAAAATACAGCAAGAGGCTGGGCTTGGTCACTTCTGCTGAATCAATGCAGTATTGAAATAACATCTAAGAACATTTTAAAATAAAAGAGAACAACGATTGAGAAAAGTTACCTGGATCTGCATTGGTTTCTTTGCCACTTATTTAAACCATGATACCAAAACCTCCAAAAATAGATATCACATTGCAGCTAAAATTTATTGAATTTGATAGAGAAATCATAATGTATAATTTTAGGTTAGATGATTTTATATCCAAGTAGGTAATAACTCAGATCCTTTGGGGATGGCCTTTTCCTCCTGAACAGTGATCTGTCTTCATGTCCACTAATGGGCCTCACTTGAACTCTTGGTAATTTTACCAATGGCAAAATGGATAATTAAAATTTTAGGGGCTTAACTATGTTATTAAAGGAAATTATTAGGCCTGGGAGAACATGGCTGAGAAATTCATATTTGCATCATTAGAATACAGGTCAGTAGGGATCAGTTGCAAGAATCATGTAAATTGTACACAGTCAGAAATTCAAGAAACCCAATTGCAGGATACTAAAATAATTATTTAATGGGTATGTAGTCTTTAATTTACCTACAGCAGTTTAAAGGAAATCTATGGTTCTAATTGTGTAGCTAGAAACACATCTTTATTATCTCTATTGAGATGAACTCTTGGCTCTTTTCATCTGAAGGAATGCATGAGCTCTGGTCCACATGAATTTTTTCTGATTATCATGTTGTTTTAGCCATATATTCATAGTTTGTTATTTTTTCTGGAAAGTATCATTAAGCTATAGTCAGAAAATTGCAGCTGGCCATGCTCCATCTAAACCTTCCTTCAGAATACCCATTGCTAGGAATTTAATATGGATAGATTTCTATAAGAGTTTCTCACCATTAATGTTTATTTAACACGTTTTATTTTGTTTATCCACAGGACAAAAGAGTGGTCTAGCCCTTGAATTATACTAGTTCAAGTGATTTTTCAAATTTCAGCTCTGTAAAAAGCTTTAGATATTTCCTTATAAAGGTATGATAGAAATCCAAGATAAGCCTTTATTTATGGCATCTGAAATCTTTCAAATACAATAGCCTACTAAGTATGAATTAACAAGACTGTATTATCTTATTGTGAGGGCTAAGATTATTCCAAGAAAAGCCAAATGAAACTAGGAGATCTGCCTCTGGGGTCTGAGTACTTAAAAGAAGCTCATTGTGTATGAGGAATTGATTATGCTGTGTTGAAACAAAATGGAAAAATCAAGCAATGCATATATTTTCTGTTGGGAAAAAGAACAGCCTTTTGCAAGCAGTGATCTCAACATCCATGTCCTCTACATATAAGATACTTTAACTGCCTGCTCCCACTGGTGAGGGTCTATTGAGCAGTGGAGCAGATACAACCTAAGATTGTTTATGTTCCTTTCCCAGCAGATAATAGAGGGGAGACTGTGTCTGCATGAATTTGTATGGATCAGAACCATGGAAACCTCCTTGCCATCATATTACCACACAATACAGTCACCACAAAAGCAGCAAAGACCTCTGTTTCATGATAAACTTTCCCAAAGGCAACATCAGTTAATTCAGCCTTCAAATAGTGAGGATGTCAGGGAGGCAGAGAAGTAAAGACAATTGTTTCTAGGAATCTTCATTTCTCCAGAGATCTAAGTATCACAGAACTATAGAATCATTAAGGTTGGGTTCACCTCTAAGTTGGTGAAATCCAGTTGTTAACCCAGAACCACCATGTTAACCTCTAAACCAGATGCCACATCCACACATTTCTGAATGCTTCCAGTGACAGTGATTCACCATGTGCACCTTGTTCCAATGCTTGACCCCACATTCAGTAAAGAAATTTTTCCTAATACCAAATCTGAACCTCCCCTGGCCTGACTGGGGCCATTTGCTCTTGTCCTGTCATTGTTGCATGCAAGAAGAGACTGACCCCACCTGGCTGTAATCCTACTTCCAGGGTGTTGTAGAGAGGGATGAGGCGCCCCATAAGACTCCTTTTTTTGCAGGCTAAACAATCCCAACTCCCTCAGCTGCTCCTCATCACACTTGTTCTCCAGACCCTTCCATCTCCAGCTCCTTTCTCTGGACATGCTGCAGCTCCTCAATGTCTGTCTGCAGTGAGGGGCCCAAAGCTGAAAACAGGATTTGAGGTGCAGACTCACCTTTCTGACTGCAGTCCATGTATCCAGATGTGCTACAGCTTTGGTATTGGAAGAGATCTTTCCACTGCACACTTTCAGAAGATCCCTGAAGAGTTGCTGAGATCAGGCTCTATTTCCTCACAGTTATCTCACACTTCTCAGCTACCAAGAGAAGGGTGAGTGTGCATATGCATGTGCCCACATGAGCTCAAGTTCTCTTTTGCCCTGCTGCCTCCCACTTTCCAACATGGTCTGGGACCAATGAATTCAACAGCTCCCCTCTTCTCTGCATGCTTCAAGAGAACTGGAGACTTCCAGGGTGTTTTCTTTGTCCTCATTTAATTGCTTTGTCTTGACCTTCTGTCTTTAAAAAATATGTCAGGGGAAAAATAAACCCTTTAGTGAGGGCTCATAATTCTCAAGATCAGGTGACTGGATTTATCCTGTCAACACTCATTTTACCTTCAGCAGGACAATCTTCCTGTTAGCAGTATCCTACAGACAGCTGACATGGCCTCAGCTGGGAAGGTCTGGTATTCCTGTCACCCCAGTGACTGCTCTGTGGGCAGAACATAACAACATCCTGGTTGCTGTTACAGGACACAGCACCATATTATAGCTCAGCATCTTTCACAGACCCTTCCAAAGCCCACAGACTTCAACATTGCTGTTATTGGTACATATACCTCCCATAACACCAGCTCTTCAAAGGTCAGCTTCTCCTCAGTGCCATGTGGACTGATCCACAGCTGTCCCACAAAGTCACACTGTGGCTGAGGCAGTGAGCATTTGTGACATACAAGGTATTTTGACTACAAGGGAAAAAGAAAGGATGGGGGAAGAAAGAAGAGGCAGAAGAAGACAATGAAGATAACAAAGACAGCTAAGAAGAAGACAAAGAAGATGAAGAAGACAACAAAGAAGACGAAGAAGACAATGAAGAAGAAGACCAAGAAGAAGGCAAGGAAGAGAGAAGAATAGCAGAATTTGACAAATGCTTTTCTCAGCACTATGTCAAACATGTTTACAGAACTGCACAATTAATAAAAAAAAAAAAAAAAAACCTGCACTAGAGTCTCTAATTATTATTCCACACAGGGTGGAACACTTCTTCATTATCCCTTTTTGAATTGATTGTGTACATCAAACAGTCAAGATATAAATAAAATATGCCTGCATGCATAATACCCTCACATTAAAGCAGAAGGCAATTAACCTATGATTTTTCATTAATTAAATTAAAATAGCCCTCTGAAAATGTCTCAAATCAAAACAAGTTCCTTACAGAATACTTTTTTCTTGCTATGATGCATAGACCCTTGTAAAATCATTGGTCCAATGAAATCACAATTTCATCAAAGTCTACCAATTTTCTTCTGTGGCTGCATTGTTCAAAGTTCTAATTCCAAATACAATATTGGTTTTATTTTTCAGTCTTTAAGATAATATTTACTACTGCTCATTCACTATTTAACTTACTGTTTACATTTTATTTTTGCTAATTATATTGATGTGTTTTGCAGAATTACTGTACTTATTCATCTCATCAGAAATCTGGCAAGTAAGACTTAAAGAGAGGGTCACTTCTCTTCCCTTAAATTTATATAGATAATAATAAACTCACTTAGTGTAAGGTATTGTTAGTGCTTTATAATTATCTCCAGTTAACTGAGTTTAATTTTTTTGCCACAGAAAGGTTAGAGTCAGTCTACTTTTTGCCCCATACATAAACATATTCCTTTTCAATCATTCTACTCAGGTAGATTGAGTTGTGCTAAAGACACCTTCAGATGTCAATTTGCTTTGTGCACTGTAAGCATACATGACTGTAAAACAAAGGGAAGATGTACTTCAGCCAAGAATACACACTGGATGATAACAAAATGTCTACTGCAAAATTGCTGCTTCTAAGATATGCCCACATCCTTTCCCCAAATATAAGGGACAGCTATGAAGGTCACAGATCTCAATGGAAAACCTGACTGAGTTTGGTTTTGTGAAGGGTTTTTTGGTGTTTCTTTGTGAAACCTAGAGACAGAGAATTTTAGATACTTGCAGTTATTTATAAAGCTTTGATAATAAGAAGCCACAAAATAAACTATCTCTTTGTTGCCTTGTGAAACTAAATCTTCACACTCTAGAAGTGTTGAATTATGTGTCTGTCTTGTAAGTGGGAAATGAGGTTTTCAAGTACAGGATATATGAACAGTGGAGCTTCTGTAGCAGTGTGATCCTTTAAGTCAGAAGTCACTTAGACTTTTTATGGACTCTGCAAACTTTGGATTTACAAGATTTTGGCTGTTTCATAAAATAAAAATGACTTGCTCTATTAGCAACACTAAAAACCAGCCTAAAAACCAGAATGGATTTTAAAAACCATTGAAAACCAGAATGACAATTTCTTTGGTACAGATCATACCTGTCAAGGTAGGAGAAGCATGGAAATGTCATGTTCCCTTTCTTATGTGTTGCTGAGAGCCCATGGATGAAAAAAGAGATCAGGAAGCATCTACTGTAGGGAGGGAACACGTTCCACATTCCAGCAAAATCCAGCACACATGTGGGAATTTGTATACTGAATCACAAAAACATGAGGACAGATATTTTGTTATTTCTGCATTTTCAGATATCATAAATTGGAATGTTTTGCCTGATGGAAGGGAATAATATTGGTTCTTATTCCTTTGTCCAGAAAATGGGAACTATATTGACCTCATCCAAATGCTGTGATAAGACACATATTAGAGTCAAATGCTAAAATAATGAATTAGTAAAGACCAGCAGAGTAGGTCCCTCTGCTGAGTCACAAGTCCTCAGGTTAGACTTGATGACAGACTCTTTTCAGTCTTTCACAGACCATGCAAGCTTCAAAATTTTCACTTTCTACTCAGGAGAATCACAAACAGCCTCACAACCTTCACCACAGTTCTGTGTTCCTCCACTTCTCAGCTTTTGGAAGGTAATACCCAGCCAGGGCTTTTCTTGACTGGTCTAATTCCATCCATGTGCTGATAGCTCTACAGCTCTTTCACTCATTTAAATTTTTGTGTTCAGCATTTGTGGTGTGTCACTGGAAGGAATTAATATTAAATGGCCAGGGTCCCCTAATCCCAGTCAAAGTAGAAAAATAGAAGGATGAAATAAGTCAAGCCTATCTTTCTTGACAGCAATACAGAAATTCTTTGCACTTTATGTGTTTCCTATTTGAGATTTCATAATTTCATAAGAAATAGCATTCAAAAATTTCACAGGAAGAACTGAAGTTTTAGCTACAGATTTCCTTCTAAGATGCTCCAAACGATTAGCAACCAAATTAAACTCAAAATAATAAAATTTAGCTTTGAAGATAACTACTTCTATTTCAGATCTGAAAAAGGATTTATAGGCATAAAATCTTGTCTGTTTTTTCCAACTATATGACTTGTTCTAATAATAGATCTTATTTCTCCCACAAATCTAAAATAAATAACCATTTATTATTTTGTAAGAGTACAATTGACATATGGTTTTCTATTTAAACCCATTTCCTTCCCTAAGCAAAAAACTCTCACCACCTTGCAGTAGAGGCCCAGTTGGAAAATTAATTCTACTACCCTCATGTCTAAAAAAGCTACATGGTTTTTAAAATTATTTTAGAATTATTTTTTAACCTAGACAGGAAAGATTCAAGTGGGAGTAAAATGGAAAAATCTGCCATTACAGATCATCCTTAAGAAAGAAAAAAAAAAAAAAAAGAAACAGAACCAAACCCAGCAGCAACTTTTAAGTGGGACATGGAATGAGTCAGCATTTTTCTTTCATTACCTGTAATTTGCATTTCATTTCCTGTAATGCTTTCTTCCTCCCATCAGTTATTTTTCTTCTCTTGATCTACTTTTTCCCTTAAAGAAGCCAACTTGAGCAATTGTATTAGATACAATTTTGTGATATGTAAGTATCTTTTAGGAGTGAGGCAAAGCAGTTGAAGGCCAGTGCCTCAGACACCACAGGTGTAAATTCTTGTTCAAAGTGTTATTCTTGTTCAAAAAGAAGTGAAGACTATTGGCTTTATTCCAAGCATGTGAAGGCTTTTGTGCTTTTCATGAAATAATAAGGGAAAACCCTATAAAGTACCCCAAATATAGGCACTTTTCCCACTCTTCTCCCCATTGCTCCAAGAATAAAGACCTTGTATAACTATATATATATATATATATATATATATATATATATATATATATATATATATATATATATATATATATATATATATATATATATACATTGCAATCCAAATGCACATAGGGCAATTCTTTCTGACCAAAATGTCCCCTCACCAGAGCCCCAGAGGACTTGCATAAATACAGAAAGTGGAATTGGCAACAGCTGTGGTGTCATAGGCTATCACACAGATTTCAATGATTATCACCTAAACAGACCAAAAAAAAAAAAAAAATCTTATTAAATTCAGAAGGGAGAAGGTGGGGAGACTGCCTGACATTTTGCCATAACACAGCCATGACAGCATTTGCCCAGAGAAACTCCAGTGCATGGAACAGCAGGGGCAGACAGACAGATCACAGGCAAGAGCTCTACTGACCCAAGATTTTCTCTTTTATGTCACAGCTTAGGACACTTCAAGATGAGCTAAGCATTTTAGCAAGTTCCTGAATCACAGATAGCTAACTGCACTGCATTTCATACATTGTTTTCCAGACTGGAAAGATACAAGGAGTATAACCTAGACTGAGGACAGTGGTTGCACAGCATTTCCTCAGGTAGGAGTCTGAAGATATGCCCTAAAACTCCTCCTGTTTTTCCAAGGCCAACAGGAGCCAGGAAAACAGCCACCTTAAACAGCAGCCACCATAAATAATATCTGTAAATGTGGTAGGGGAAGGCAACAACATAAACACCAACAACTAAATAATTTTTTCGTTGTAAATGTATGTAAAAATTTAAAAAATCATGTGCTGGATTATCACAGAGGCACATCCAAGAGGTCTCCAGATCAAAAACTGGCCACAGCATCTGAGAAAGCTATGCATAATTTCAGCTCAATGACAAATTGCTGCCAACTGGACAGTTATTCATGTAAAATTTCCATCTACAAGTACTGGACTGGATTTACTATTGAAAACAAATATTGGATCACTGACATTTCTTCATGCTACCCTTATTGTCATGAGAAGGAGAAGAAAAACATGACAGATACAGAAGTGTTCTGCTATGAATAGCCTGAACACAAGCTCTTGTCATCCTGCTGCTCATCAAGAGCAGAGAAAATAGGTAAATACTAATTTAAGTTAGCCTAAACTGCCTAAATGAAGAAGTAAATAGATATGGTTCCAACAAATTGTGCATTTATTAGCTAAATAGATATGATTCCAACAAACTGTGCATTTATTAGCTCTGTCATCTGAAATCAATGCATTATCTGCCTCTACAGTTTGAGAAAAACAGAAGTATAGGATTACAAATTACAAATTCAACTCTGCAATGAAACAGATACATCGTGTCTTTCCCACAAAGAAGGGTCGTGATGGAATTCAAAGCTGATAAATGAGCTCAATTCTTGTCTCACACTTTAAGGGTACACATCTAGTCTGTTCAGAGCAGGGCTCTTGAAGATTTGGGTGCTGACTTCATGGGCTAGTTTCCAGCCCTGGTTAGATGCAGCCAGGTTATGTTCTGTGCATTTACACTGAACTGGAGGGAGGCTCCAAGCACCAGGTACTCATCAGCTGTTGCTTTACTCAGCAGTGCACCACTGTTATCAGCTGAGAGCACATAAATGGGGAGTAAGAGGCACAGTGGGGTGCTGACACTGTGGGGAGAGCAGCTTGTCCTAAACAAACAGCTGTCATGCCAATAATATGGGAACTAAAGTGCTCTGGCCTCAGCAGCCCCAGAACCACAGTGCTGACTGGGAGGGACTCAAGGATCACTAAGTCCAGCTTCTGGCCCTGCTCAGCACCATCCCCAAGAGTCACACACACCATGAGCCCGAGACTATTGTCCAAAACTTCTTGAGCTCTGCCAGGCCTGGTGCTGTGACCACTTCCCTGGGAAGCATGGTCTGCATGGATACAGGCTAAAAGGCACACAGCTGAACCTGTGCTCCAAGGAGAAAGGAAATTATTCATCTCTCAAACTGCTGCCATGACTTTAAAATCCAGAACTACAGTGGGCATCTCTAAAATAATTTGGATTACTCTGAGTGTGTAATACAATTTACAGTAAGTAGACTCTCTGGAGGTGAGTATTTTTGCACAGAGCTTCTGCAGAAGAACACTGCCACTAGAGCTCTGGGGGAGCAGGCAGCTGACAGCACACAAACCTCCTTGGCTGCAGCAAGGGACCAAGAGGGGAGGAACAAACAGCTGGAGGGGAAGAGACTGTGAAGCTGGAAAGCAAACAGACTAGAAATTTTCTCTGTTATGACAGATCTGCTGTAGGACATTTCTAATTATTGTCCTGAGCTAAGCATTGCTGCCTCCATCATCTCTAGAGGTTTCCAGGTCTCTGCTGTGCTGGTGCAGGACTAAGCACAACTGCAGCCCAACCTTCAGCCATGGTGGGTTTGGGTGGAGGAGAGACACTCCTTTTAACAATCATGCTTGGTTTAACATCAGCTGTGCCTAAGGGGCAAGATTACAAACCCCTGTACTGAGGAGCTCACAGGCAGATTCAGGCCTCAGGGTATCATGCATGCTCTATGACCCAAGCCTAAACACATCCATGGGAGGTTTATTTCAGTCTATCAGCAGCAAGGGGACGGCTTTTATGAGAAACCTCTGGGCAGACAACAGCCCTCCCACACTCCTTGGCTTTTTTGTATTGCTCTTTACTTTGCCTTGCATATAAATATAAAAAATCACAGTCCAAGGCTCTGAAAATGTAAATGCCTGAAGGCATTTGAGGTGTGCAGTCATTGCTTGTGCCATGGGGCAGTGTCAGAGGGCTGTGCTCCCCATGGAGGCCTCCAGCACCTGTGTGCTGATCCCCATGGATGGTTTGGGGGAGTTTCAGGGCTTTGTTCCCCCAGTGCAGACAGGCACAAACAGTAAGCTTGTGCTCACAGAACACCTGTTCCACTCTACTCTTTGACAGAGGAGCACAGTCTTCCAAGAAAGAGAATTAAATTGTTCCCTCTGCAATGGAAAGGTCCTTGGGCAGGAAGGCTGTTTCAGGCTCTCTGTTCCAGCACATTTCAGCTTGGGTTGCTGTTGGAGGAGAATGAACCTGTCACTGTGTCTCCATTTCCCTGTGAAAATCAGCTTCTCAGCTGACTTACTTGATGTGTTTAGCCACAACAAAGCACTATGTTCCAGAAACAGTGGGGTCTCCACTTTGATTTAGGGCTTTTTTTATCATTTAACTGAATTTTCAGAAAACATAGTACCTCTCTGCAAAGGTGTGTATGCATGAGGGTTCCTCCTAGGAACTTGAGGTACTCTTCCTGAGGAATTGTTCTTTACCTTTGCAGCAGAACTCAAAAAGGACATAGGAGGACCATGCTGGCAGCTGCAAGTACTGAAGGGAAAAGATTTTGCAGCAATTACCATGTAGAGGTCTGGAGAAAAGTACAGTTTGTGCCCATTTGTGATGGACAAGAAAAGATGTAGCTTGACAAGGTTCTGCACAGGAAACCTTTACATGGTTGTGAGGCTGGACGAGAGGAGAGGAGAGGAGAGGAGAGGAGAGGAGAGGAGAGGAGAGGAGAGGAGAGGAGAGGAGAGGAGAGGAGAGGAGAGGAGAGGAGAGGAGAGGAGAGGAGAGGAGAGGAGAGGAGAGGAGAGGAGAGGAGAGGAGAGGAGAGGAGAGGAGAGGAGAGGAGAGGAGAGGAGAGGAGAGGAGAGGAGAGGAGAGGAGAGGAGAGGAGAGGAGAGGAGAGGAGAGGAGAGGAGAGGAGAGGAACCACCATGAAAGACACAGACTATTTTGTAGGGTGATCACAGTTTGTAAAGGATATTCACAAACCTGAGAACCACTGAACAAACATTTTCTGGGATCAGTCAAATTGTTAAGTTTTGATTATTTTTGTGAGGGGAAATATCCTATTTTCTCCATGAAATATTAGCTCACATTACACAAATATAAGCTTGCTGACCAAGGTCTTTTTTTTTTCTGATGAAACAGAATTTCCCAGAGAACAAAACACCATTTTCTGACTGGATCTTAATAAAGCCTTCAGGATATTTCCCATGCTTATGTAAATTTTTCTACAGCAGCAACAACAAAATGCAACATATAACTTCTGGTCTTGCTGTGTTATAAATAATAAGTGCAAATTATATACATATAATTCCATACTACAGTAATTGTTCAGAGCTTTTGGGAAGGGAAAAAAACACAAACCCAAACCAAAAAGCTAAACAAGGAAACCCTAGTATCAAATGGCAATAACTATTATTTCAGATATAAGCCATTTAATTTTAAAAATTTCTTTACCATGCTGTAAAAATGCCACCAGCTCCAGGTGAAACCAGGAGCTCCTCTTATGGGTAACAGATTGCAGCCCAATTTTAGGCAGAGAAGCAGTGACCAGCATGAAAGCAAATTATAATGAAAAGTCTATTACTTTCACAGTAGAAAAGATCCCAGTATATGAAGATAAAAATGGTTTAAATATAGGCAATAAATAAATCAACTTTATCCAGTGTTCAAAATGCCAGGATAATGTAATTGAAGGATCATTCACTGATATCTTGGAGTCCATTCAAAAATCAAGAGTTTGGCAGAATTAAACCCCTCAATGACATATACACTTAAACATACTTCCTCAGCCCTGTTCCATTTACTTCCTTATGACAAGGTCATATGTAAGATGTCTAAATTGCTTGGACTCAGACAAAAATAATTACTTTATTCTTGGCTATCTTTCTTCAAAACTTATTCCTAACCTGGCATGTTCTCTTCATGAAATCCCTTATGGCCATCTGTTGAGATGAGCTGAAGTATTTTCCAAGGATGTATATAATGCAGAAGAAACAGTTCCAGTGTTCAGATCATAAAAATCTGTGAAAAAGAGGAAGGCACACAAACGTGTGCATTAACTGGAGGGACATTGGGTCTGATTCAGCCTGGAAAAGGACATTCAGAGGTGACAGCAGAGAATGGGAACAGGAAATCAGTGAGGTACACAGCCAGGGCTACAGCTCCTTCATGGCAGAGTTCATGGATTACAAGGAGTGAAAAAGTGTTGCTGCTTTTTCTTCTAATGTCCACTTTATACCAAAGACAAGCCTCCATCAAAGCAGACTGTAAATTATTCTTTACTTTTTTTATATCTCATTACTCATTCTTCTATTCTTCTCTCTGGAAAAGAAAACAACTCTGAGTTCTCATGCTGTATGCTTTTTGGAAAATATTTTGTGCTTTATGGTATTTAAAGGTGTTTTATGGTATTTAAAGTTATTTTATGACTCATCATATTGAATGTACAAAATGACTTTTCAGCTACAACTCTCCTTCCCACGTTTTTTTTTGAACAAGCTGACTTACCTTTTAGATATACTTAGCAAAAACATTATGCTTTCCTGACAGATCCTCAGCAAGACAGCAAATTCAGAATGAAGCCAGTGTAAGGCAGTCACACATTCTCATACTCGAAATTTATGCTCCACTAAGCAACTAACAGTGTTAAATTTCTTCCAAATAGTTGGACATATTTAGCTGCTTCTTTTGTTTGAAAATAATTCTCTGAAAGATCCAAAGCTTTGCAGATTTATCTGTCAATAAACATTAATCTGCAAATGGTTCATGGAAGCATCGTGCAGCCAATGGGTGGCTCACAATCTGTTTATTGCTCCTATTGCCTGCTAGCTGTTAGCACTGCAACTGCTTTCTCATACAATGACTCCTAAAAAGCTCCAAAAGGCCACCAGACAGTTTAATTCAAATATCCATGCAAAGCCACATACCATGTTTGCTTCCTGCTAACACCCTTCTGAGCACAGATCCACTCAGCAAATATTGATGGAGACAGGAGAGTTGTTTTTGAAGCATTTGCCTAAGGCCAAAAATTTCAGAAGTGGCTAATTATTTTGGGTGCCACATCTTCAGTGCTTCCCAGACAGGCACCTGCAAGACATCTGTGTATAGAGTGGTGGAAATCCACAATAATTCTGAGTCAGACTCAGGCGGACAGCCATGAACTCAGTGTTTGACATCCTTAGGCATTTTTGAAAATTCTAGTTTACTCTGTGTTTTCCTTGTTGTATGGTTTGATTTTTCTTTTCCCCCAACAGAACTTGAGTGCTTTTTTCACAGACATCTTCTCTTGGTTTATAAGATTTCCATAACACAAGATTTTGGGGTATCACCTTTCAGTCGTAATTAAATTCAGATAACATGTATATGATTTTTCTTTTCCTTGGGGACAGAAAATTTATGGTAAAAAGAAAAAGGATAAGAGAAGAAAGGGGACTGTGCATATTAAATGACAGAGTAAACTCTCAAATTGCCATAGTTATAACATTTACATTTTTCAAGGTCATATGTCAAATACAAATGAAATAATGAACCTATGCTAGTCTGTGGTATCCCATGTCAGGCAACTCAGGCATCAGCATCAATACAACATCTTTGATGAGCTGCACTTTTGTGCCCTGCTGCTCTAACCTGGAAGTTAAAAAGGCAACAATTAAGCTTTCTAAAAAGGAGCAGGAAAAACAGGGAAAATGGGGATAAGGGTTGGCAGTATTCTTAATTGTGGAATTGTTATTTAATACCAAAGCAAAAGAACTAAAAATGTGCAGACTGTAGGTAAATGACAATGAACAGGGATGTTAATGAAAAGGTTGGATAAGCTGCAGGTATGAGACTCACATCTGACCCATGAGACATTTCAAGAAAACAGCAAGGTGGGAGTGTGGAGGGAAACATTAGAGGTGAAGGAGCTGTTATTTACAGTCCTATGATGGAGTGCACAGCAAAAATAAAAGTACATCAAAGCTATTCTTTCAAAAGACACAGGATTGGAAAAAAAACAAAAACAAAAAAAAAAGCAAACCAAAACAAAAAAAAAAAACCTTGGATGATTTATTTTTTTCTAAATTAAGTCACTGCAGTGAAATCGTCAAGTTCCTTCCAGAAAGGCAACTTGTAGTTAACTATATACTACAAAGGAGGGTGTATATTATAATCCAATTTAGGATATGTTATATTGTATCATTAGAGAACAATTTTCACTTCGTACAGCTCAAAATGTCTTAATGGGTTTAAAACACATGCCTCTTTTCTCCCCTCTCAGCACAGCATAAAATGAAGCTATGGGTAATATTTCTGTTCCACGTGCCTTCCTGGGAAGTATATGTACTGAAAATGAAATGGGTGACTCCAGAGTTGTATATGTTACAGTCATATTTGAAACCAGTCATTCCAGGAAATGATTAAAATTTTCAACCATTTCATAAAAAGGCTGTTTCATTCAGTTATTCTGTGAAATAAGAGAGAGTTTCACACCTTTAATGAAGTTTGGGAAACAAGTAGGGAGGCACCAGGTGAAATACTTGATACCTTATGACATGAATTAACTTAAAAACACAACACATGAGGTTTTCATAGTTTATTTACTTCCAAAGCCATATGGACATCTACATTTATTTCTGAAATGTTCCAGGCTCACATGCCAGAACTGAACTTGTCTCCATAACTAAGGTACCTGCAATATCAGTATTTTCTCCATTTTGCTCCCTCTGTGCTTCACTGAGAGCCCTGCCTGCAGAGCTCCCTCCTGCTGCCCAGAACACTGGCAGGGCAGAGGGCAGGACTGGGCAGGAAGGGGCTGGCAAGGTGCCTTCAAAGTGAAGGACCAGTGTGCTCAGAGTGCTGGTGGGTGGAGAATTTGGTGGGTCTGGATGAATCCTTTCTGAGAGAGCTTGAGCTACAGGGATTGGTCTAACCTTTAGTTTGGTTTAGCAGTGCTTTTGAGAACTGGGCAAAGTGAGTCCCCACAGTCCAGTCCCATGAATTATTGTCTGACATCCATGCAAAGAGCAATTTTTTATCATCCCCTTTGTGGATATCTTGCTTTCCCATACACCAAGCCAAGTGGAGGCCACAGAAACTTCATTTTTTGGATTACTTAGTGGCAATTTCAGTTCTTTTATCATCTGCAACCCAAACCAAGACCCAACCATGAGTTGCCAAGTAGGAGAAAAATACTGAAAAAACTGAAAGGCTGTTTCTGGTTCCCTCTGAGGTAAGGGCTCAAAAAACACAAAATCTCAGAAGGTGGTCTTAGTACAACATTACTTCCTTAAAATTGCCCTGAGATGAAGCTTGCAGACCAATAAAGTCAGCCTGGCCTTTGATGAGTATTCATTGCTCTAGTGGTCAGCTTTATAGCAAGGCCATTAGTCAAGGATTTTAGCACCCAAAACAGAAAAATCCCAAGAGCTCAGCAGCCTGTCTTTTGATGTCTGCCTATTCAGATGATAAATGCTTTATAACAAGAACAGGTAACAATTCTTGCTTTTCTGGCAATATCATGCCTCTCTTCAACTTTCATATAGTGTGTGGGGAATGTTTTTTTAGTCCAGTGTTTTTCATTAGCTGCTTCTTGTCACCAGCCATAGAAATTCACACCTATGAGCAGTGGAGGAAATATAAAAGGACCAACCAGCAATTCCATAACCAAAGAAGAGACAAATTATGATGAGAGCAGAAAGAAAAAATAATAAAGAGAAGAAAAGAGAGAAAGAAAAAAAAAGAAAGACTGTTTTTTCAAACTTACTTTACAAACAAGTAGTGTTCAAGTCTTGAATTGAGTTTGGGATCTTGGCTTTCCTTTTTTATCTCAGCAATAGCTGTACTATATTTCTCCTTTAGTATCAAGCACTTCGGACACTTCTCATACTCTTTGTAAAGTTCTTTTCTGAAGCTACTTTCAAAACCCAGAGTCATCTCCAGCAGTCAGTGCAGGAAAAAGCAGAGTATCCTTATCCACTGCCAGCCCTTTTCACAACAAGCCTGTTTCTGGGTGGAACAGGAGTCAAGCAGCCTGGGGAGCGCTCGGAGTCAGTCACTTCGCAGAACGCATCAAACCTCAGCCTCACCTGCTCCACAGAGCGAGTGACTGGAGGAGTCATTTGCAAAATGACTGAAAATTTCAGTCATCTCAGGAAATCACTGGTTTCGTGGTACTCCTAGCATACATGTGCCGAAGGGAAGGCTGAGGCTGGGCGCGGACAGATGGCGTTCTGCACACCCCCTCTTGTGGCTGCGGGGAACAGCGCCTGGAACACCGCATTTACTGGGTCTTTTGTTTAAACACTGCAGTAAGAAGGGAGGAAGGAGATGTGGGAGACCTTGTTTTATCCCTATGCTGATATTCTTCCTTGAAAATCTCTGCCCAGGGAGGTTTTCAGGGTTTTTTCCTTCAATTCTTAAGCAATAGTGCATGCGGTTTGAGCTGGATAAAGGACAAAGCAGTTGCCAAAAAGGTTCCATATGGATGAATCCACTGGCTGTTTAATGTGACCATTCAGTTTTAGTATACCTGTAGCTGTCCTACATGAAAGCAAAACCTTCATTTTGTTTCCTGAAAAGTATTTTAAAGCTGCATAGGCTTCAGGTAGGGCTGAAGCAAAATGAATGTGTCCAGAGAATACTTTCTTAGCAGACAGTTAGCAGTGAAAAAGCTTTCACATTTGCAGGTGAGCAGCTATTCAAATCCAAGCAACTTTGAACAGAAGCTGTCCTTAAGGCCAAACTCCTTGCTTTCCTGAGTAGAAACCAAATAATTGATCTTCTGCTCTGGACTGCACTTAAACCAAGAGCTGATGTTGTACATCCCATTGCGAAGGGAGGGCAGGATAAGGAAAGAGGTGGTTGTGGTTTACTCTGAAATTCTTGCTTAATTCCAAAGTGCTTTAAAAAGAGTGATGCAAGTAATGGCAGAAACTTTTGGTCAATACCATGTGTCTGCAGTGCTGCCTCCACATTGGCTTTGGGATGTTGCATGTTGAGGATGTGTTTGCAGAACTAGTGCCTTACCTCGAGTCCCTGTCAAAAGCATAATGCCAGACAGAGAGTTAAAGCTATCAAATCAGATCCTTACTTGGTTTGGAGCCACTCAGAAAAGGTCAACACAGGTGCCCTCTGTAGGACTTCATCAGAAAAGCCTTTGGACACCATCAAGGTCTGTGATACCTTTTTGATTTTGTCACCAAACCCCTCTTCCCAAATACCACATACTTCCCCTTTCCTCCACTATTGTTTCAGAGAATTCTTTTAAATACATTTTTTATCTAATTTAAGTAAACATTGTATTTCATCATAACTACAGCTATTCATTTCTATTTTTTTCTTTTTTCATTTTTTTTTTAATTTTAGATTTACAGTGATCTTGAGAGTCAGTGGACTCATAACTTCTAAAAACATAGCCTGAGAGAATCTGGTAGAAGTCCATTTTTTCTTTCTACATTATAATCTGGCAGAATAAAAGACTATACTGATCAAATACAAATGTACTTCACACCAAAACTTAGAGGAAATGTGTCTGATCTACTGCAAAAGAAAATTATTGAACTGCATAATTTAATAAAGGCTTACATTAATGTGAAACACCCAGAGCAAATAATAGTTTAAAAATATAACATTGAAAAACATTACTTAATAAACAGAAAGGAAGCAATAGGTTGTGCTCTCCTTGGCTTTTTTCCCCATTATGTAGGGTGCCCAAAATAATGACCATTGTTAAGTTCAATATACTTCATGTAATGCATTAGGGAAATGGCTCAGAGAGTTTCTGCTGCACAGGTCAGTAAAAACTAAACTGAAATTCCTTTTCACATGAAAAATTAGAGAGACTTTTAGGGAAACATTTTAATATTTCATTTTGGAAATGCAACTATAAAGTCAGCTAGAAAACATTATTTTTCTGCAGCTTAAACTGTCATACTTGACAAATACCAGAGTATGAATACTGGCTACACATTCTTTTGACAGATACTTCAGCAGTGTGGTTTTGTCCATATCTCTATATATTTAAAGAGCTCAAGGTTTGGTTCCTGGCTCTGGCACAGTTTTTGCAAGTGTTAGGTCAAGGCGAGGACTTGTAACAGTGACTCTGAATCTGCTTGAATGTGTCTGAGTTTGAAACAGTGAAATTCCACTGTGCTTTCACAACGTCCTGATGTGCCTCAGCTCCCTAAATATATCTCTCTGGAAGGGAAAATGTATTAGCTCTTGTGAAGCACCCTTCTGCTGCGACAACAGAGAACAGACGGGAGGACAAGGGCAAACCAGGACTGGCCCAAAGCTCCTCAGCAGGGCAGGACAAAATTAATTTTTCTGTTCTTCAACTTATGTCATACTCACAGGTAGCAGCAACACAACTTCCCCATGTAGCACCCTTCCTAAATTGCCTGGGGCATATGCAGTCCTAGGGAAAGAGCAGCCAGAGCGAGTTTCCACCTCCCCAGGTGCTTGGGGCTCAGCAGGGCTGTCCTGCTCTGATCCCAGCCCCCTGCAGCCCCTGCTGCTCTCTGTGGCTGCAGCAGCTTTGCTCCTCACAGTGGCTGGGTGGCACCTTGGAAGGTTGGCTTGCACCTTGCCTTGCTTTGAGTGGTGGCATGAGGTTTGGGGCTGTATGATGACCAGGCACAAACTTCCATGGAACTTGACTAAAACCCCACACAGCATTCAGCTTTTCCATCCCAACAGTTTTAATTAGGCCAGCCAGTTTGTGTGAACTGTTCATCACCATTAAACCCAGTATTATTTGCTGAAGTGAATGTAGGCAGGCAGAGAAGTCAGGTATTAGTAATTACTGTTAAAGCATACTATAAACACAGCTGCTTTATTGATTTCCAATATTTAATATTCCACAGTGATCAGCACAGATCTAGCTACACTAATGAAAATACTGGTATATTAATCTCAGTTCCTTAGCCAACATTTAGGACTTTTCTTTATTTTCCTAATACTGAAGAAAAGCTTTATCCCTAATAAATTAATCTGAGTCAGAAGCTACTTTCAATGACCACAGTATGTTGCCAAACTATGATGCAAAAAGCAATATGTTTTCAAATGTGACTTGTGTACTTTATCCATGTGCTACTTTTAAAATATATTTTAAGTATTTTGCACCCGTGCTATGTATTTGGTTATTTTGCATTATCAGTTTGCTGGGTGGATGGTTTCATTGTCAGGCTGAGGAGTTGGGGCTGTTCCACCTGGAGAAGAGAGGGATGTTTGGAGTCCTCACAGCAACATTCCAGCATCTGAAGGGGGCCTGGAGGGAAACCTGGGAGGCAATCAGGAACTGTAGTGACAGGACCAGGGGAATGGCTTCAAACTGAAAGAGGGTAAGTTTGGATTAGATGGTAGGAAGAAATTGTTTACTGCAGGGGTGGTGAGGCACTGGAACAGGTTGTCTGGAAAACCAGTGGGTGCCCCAAACACGGCAGTGTTCAGTGCCAGGTTGGAGGGGACTTTGAGCAGCTGGGTCTAATGGGAGGTGTCCCTGTCCATGGCAGAGGGGTTGGAACAGGATGAACTCTAAGGTTCCTTCCAACCCAAGGCATTTTGAGCTTCTATTGTGCAGTTCAGTTGTGCTGAGACATACCATTGTGATTCACATTTCAGAACATGACAGGCTGGCAATTCTTTCCTTCTACTTTTGCTCACTCCGTGAATCAGTTTTTACTAAGTTAAATTAAATTCATTTCTCAAAGATGGGTAAGGGGTAGACTTCTAAACCTCCTGACTTTTCAGCTGTGTTTCTGACATTGGTTTGCTAGGGAAAGGATCAGATCTCCCTCATGCTCTTGTTTTCAAGCATCATTACCATGGGGATTGGATTTCAGGAAGGCAGATTTTTAGAGAGCACTTTGTTTGGGTTGGTCTCACAGATGATGGCTTTTCCTGTGAATTCTACCATTGACTTCCACCTGAGTATTTTCTGGTGAAGATTGAGTACATTTGAAACTCCTCCTTCAATTCAGTGTTTTTCAAATGGTATCTGTGACTGGAAGAAGCCAAGCTGTGGGTTCAGGATCTGTAACTACTGTTCACTCAGTCAAAGACCCCAGCATTGCTAGATACTAGATAATAGATAAGAAAAACTGCAGTGTGGAACAGACTACAGGAAGTAGGAAGATGCAGTTTTGGTGTGTTCAAATACAAATGCGAAGGTAAAAAAAAAATTTAAGGCATGTTGTCAATTCACTAGAAGATACAAAACTTGGTTTTCTTACCCTTTCCATAGCAAGTGAGAATAGTCAGCTGAGAGATTTTTATCAGAACAGAACTTTGTGAATTGAGATTTCTCAATTCTAGATCTCCTAAAAAGCACATCAAACTGACATTATTTGTCTATCACATCCATTCACCAAGTGAGATCATCTTGTTTTGGTTTTTTTTTCCTACAGTTTACAAAAGCATTCAGTCCAGTCATCATATCTACTTCTTCTCTTTTAAGTTTTGCTTCTGTCATTTCCACAGTTTTATGTTGTGACACTTAAAGACCCACATTTCCTCAGAAAATAATGCTTCAAGGTACAAAATGCTTCTTGAAGATCAGTTTTCTTTCAAGTTCTGGTGTTACTCCCAGTTGTACCACTCTTCTGTCCTGCCTGCTGCACCTTCAGTAATAAACAGCACAGAGAGAATTTGCAAAACATTAGGAAATTAATCACTAGGAACTGGATTTGTCTGACCATAAGGAAAATTCTGAAGAGCTATTTGCTTGGCAAGAAGCAAATAGAGAAGCTGAACAGTTAAAGATGTCTTAAATAGATCTATTTTTTAAAACTTAATATATTTAAAATATTCACATTAAATTTTATGAGAATCACTTTGTTCTTACTATTTTTGATTAAGGAATCTAATACTTTCAAGTGTGAAAACAATCAAGTCTCAAGTAGCAAGTGACCTCTGCTGCAAAATGAAGAGTGGAGACTTTACAATATTCTTTACAGTCTTCTTTCCTGGCAAAGATCATGTACTACCAGATGGGGATCAATTAAAGGAACATGGAAAAGCTGACAATTGGCTCCTTGGCTAAATTTAAAATGTGGAAAGAAGTTGTTTCAGATGATGCTAAAATGGCCAAAATTTTCTTGGGGTCTGGAAAACAATTGAAAAATGTGAAAAATTTTTTAATTTTTTTTTTTAATTTTTCTCTGTGTCTTTTTGTCAAGAAAATTCAGCAAGTTTATCACGAACTTACAAATAGCTTCATCTGACCTGCACTTACATTTACAGCAAAGAAATCACTCAAGCAAAAGATATTCATTACCTCTGAGAACAGCACATACCTTTATTTCCATGCAGCTTTCCTGAACACTAGTAAGCCATTAACTCTATTTGCTGCTTCCTGCATTCAATTACCAAACACAAAGTGTTTGCCAGACCAAATTTTCACATGAAACTATTCAACATGCAGATTTTTTTTTTCTTGCAATTCTTGTCTTATTCTAACAAATACTTCTGTTTTTATCTGAACAAGGAGTGGGTTCCATGATCAAGGATTAGAAATGCTGTTTCTACATGCTAAATGCAAAAAGCTTGAAGGACTCAAGATCTCTATCCAAATTATACCACTCAGACTGATTCTCAAGAGGCCTGAAGTACAGTTTCTTTCCGTATTTTTAATTTTTAAAAAATACCCACAATACATAATTGTACTCTTGGTTTTTTCAGAGCTACTGTTTCAACAGCAGAAGCACTCCAGCAATGACAAATACTTTAAAAAACAATAGGACAGGTACTTTAATTAATTAATGCACTGTTAGAAGCAGTTTTGGATGCAGAATCTATGGGGGAAATTTATGAATATTTTGTCTGAACAGTTCTTCAGTTTCCCAACAATTCTGTAAATATTTTAATATTGTAGCAAAAATGATGCATCCCTGATGAAAAGTTAAGAGACAGGAGAAGGAAAAAAAAAGTGTTTTCAACCTTTCAACCAAAGTATTCCCACCCCAAAATAGGAGATGTAGCCCGGGGCCAGGCAACTTCAACCTTGTTAACTGAGCCACGAGCATCCTCTTAGGAATGACTAGAATTCATTGCAGGCTCACCAGAGCCCTGTAATGGATTCAGCATTAGGCTTCAAATGCAAGGGCTGAACTTCATGGGCCAGCAAAAGGCATGGGCTGCAAAACAGGCAAGAACAAAAGCTCTGTGTGCAAACTCCTTCCCCTGTACTTAGAAACTGTTCTCTGCTGGTTTTTTCTTTCTGCAAGAAAAATCGTCTCTTTCAGGATACATCGCCTTCCTAATTCTACTCAAATTAGAGAAATTATCCTGGGAGAGGGGAAAGCATATGACAAGGTTGAAAATATAGCTGTGAAATAGTGGTAGCATGTTACTGGTTTTGCACTTTGGTTTGATTTTGGTGGGTTTTTTTTGTAAGTTTTTTGTATTATTGCTGCTGCTGATTTTTTTTAAAGCTTTTCATTCCCGTTTCCTTTACTTCCCTCTCCAAAAAGAAAGGGTTCAATTTTTCAGTCTCTTCTTTTCTGAAATCCAGGGAGGCAGATTTCTGTGTATCTTTTTAAGAATTCTTGAGCTTTCTGGAAGGAAACAGAATATTCTCTATTAACCTATAGTGTGTCAATGGTGATAAGCCTTGTGGTAGCTCTCTTGTTTTCATTTTCAATCTGCTCTTGCTGGAAGGGATAATCTGCTTAGACTCTGCTGAGTAGGACTGGAGCTTGGGAGCTCCTACATTACTCCTTGTCCTGCAGGATCCTGATGTTTTACCCTCTGAAATTTTGAAGGGTCCTGCTGAGAGGATTGCAAAGCCCTTCCCCAAATCCCATTTTTCACCTGGTGTGACACAGCACTAAATCATCCCATTTATATAAATCTCTTCTCTGAGACAATTCAAGGACTGCCCTGCTCTCAGTCTGGCACTATCTGGACCATCTGCTTTACCTTCTTGCCTTAAAAATTAGTAAGAAGCTACAGACAACCAGGGAGTTTTCTTCAGGAGGCAAGGTACTAAACATGAATGATGTAAATATGGGACTCCTAAATCCCTCCTCCTGCTCTTATATACACACACACACACCCTTCCCCCACATTTAAAAGCATGTGGAGGCTGTCAGCCAGCTCTCCTTCAAGGTTATTTGGAAGGTCTTCACTTTCCCTGGTGTCAGCAACCAGACATGAATCACAGCATTCAGTGAAGGAAGGGCTGCCTGTTGGCTAAAGCATCCCAGAATACTCCTTTCAGACTCATCCAAAGCACTGCCACAATGTCTAATATTAAATCCCAGTGATAAGCAATAGCTGAAATTAAACAATGTGGGTGTCAAAATCAGCTGGATCTTTCTAAAGGCAAAGCCAGTGCCCTTTAAGAAACACTGAAAGGAGAAATCAGAGTGTAAGCTGTCTGACCTCGTATTTTCCCCCCCATTCCTCCCTTACTGTCTTTCTCCTCCATCCCCAAAGGAAGTTAAAGATGTTTTCATAATGTAGATGATAGAGACGACTTATCTGCATAATGAAGCTGAAAACAGCCTGCTTGTGCTGAGGCTCCTCCTCTGCATGTTACATGCCAGCAGAGATTTGCTGCGAAAAAGGAGAGCTGCAATGCAGCATTTTCCTCTGGAACTTTGCAGCTGTATTACAGTTCCAAGCACACCACAAAAAGACTTTTGTTTACAGTATTTAAATTCAATTTAAATGGCAGCTGTTAAAAGTAGGCAGATGAATCACTACACATCCACTAACATTTTAGTGCTCACTCACTCTAAGGCTTTTATTCTAAACAGTATCACTTCATGTTCTCATACAGTTAATTTTCCTATTGTTTTATCATACTACCTGCCTAATAATTAGTAGTCCTTAATACTTGCTATTAGCAGTCCTTAATACTCATAAAAAATAAGATGCCTGGGTAAAAAAAAAGAGCTTAAAATACACAAAACCACTAAGTAGGGATAGTAAGAGCAGTAGCCTCAGAAGGCAGAGAAACTTCAAGGAAGTGACCTCTTACTTTCCTCAAGCACAGCAGTGTCAGTTCCCAGTAACGTTCACCATTCTCCTTCCCAAGCTGCACAATGCCACCAGGAGGTCACTCAGGATGGCAGGATCTTTTCTCCAGAAGTCCAAGCTGCAAGCACTTGGTGACTCTGACCCCAGGCAGTGCCTTTCCTCCTCCAAGCCCATATTGCTTTAACACCACCTAGCCTAGCAAGGCATTTCCAATATGCATCCCAAATTCCAAAGCACTGTTCGAGCTTACTCGTGAATCTGAACTCCAAATATTCTAGAAAAAATTAAAGTCTTGGTCCAAATTTTCCCCTCTTAGCCCCCACAAGTATTCATTTAATCCACCAATATTTCCTTTACAGGTTCAAAATGTGCTGCAGTTGCAAGTGAGAATTACAGTGCTTTTAAACTAGCTCTCCATGGGAATAGTCACCAGTCAGCAAAATTATCAGACTCTGGTGAAGAAAAATCCTGGATGAAAAATATATCAGTGACAATGATAAAATTCAGCTGATGTAAAAACTCTGACAGAGCTCTGGTGGAAAACTATTCAAATACTCTCTTGCTTTTGACATGATATGAAGGTAATTCATATAGAAGAATTATATTTGCACAAGGTTAGTAATAACCTCAAATTAGATTTCTTCTCTGTTTGTGTTTTTTTTTTAAAACCCAACTTCCTACATGCTGGATTTAACCACTGATTTCAATAAAGCTGGGATTTAACTCTCGTTGACTGCAATGCAGCCATTTCTCCCTAAGCTTGAAAAATACTTATCTTTCCACATATGTGCAGGCAAACAGAACAAAAGAGAAGAAACTACATATCCACATGTCTCCTATAACATCTTCTATCAATTGCATCTTACAGAATGACAGCTGCAAGCGTGCTTTGCACCAAGCCTTCACTCTATGCTTGAAACTGTAGCACACAACATTAAAGCTCTTGCAAACAGCTATGACTGTCACAAATGATAGAATTATCTCTCCCCTTCATCTTTCTCCTGCTATTTCACTAGAGAAGGCAGTTTTATGATGGGTCCTTATTTGAATGATCACACTCTGATTTTCTGCATCTTCTGCTGCAATCGACTGGAGATCGATCAGTTGTTGATAAGTGCTGTGAATGTTAAAATACATCAGGCCAGAAAGAGGGATAGATATCTCTACTAGCTGTGTACAAACAGCCCAAAATAGCAGACCTCTCTCCCTTGAAGAACTTACCCCTTGCTGCATTGCAAATATCAAACAGCAATGAGTTATTTATTGCCCAGCCTCTCACTCCCAAACATGACAAACTCTAATGCTTTGCCTGAACTGACCTCTGATGGAAAAAAGATTAATCTCTCTCTTTCCACAAAGACTGTACAGATGTCCAAAATATGGGATTTTCCTAGATATTTTATTCTATTGCTGAGTAGAGTGCTGAACTAGATAATCCCTAAATCACTGATGGTTGAGAGGGTTTAGCAGGGGAAGGATCTCTATTTATGTTCCCATACACTTCCCTAAGTATCTGACTGCTAGAGACAGAATATTAGGCTTAGAAAGACCTATAGCCAACCTCTGTCTTGTGATTACAGCCACAGTCTAAATTCACAGTACAGGTTTTGTACTGGAATTTGCATCTAATTTATGCCGCTCCATGCTGGGAAGAGAAGGTACTGGAAGTCACCCTCTTCCCCCACAGACCTTCCCACCCTTTGTCCCCACACTCCCACCACCAGCTCTGCTGGTGGGGTCACCTGTGGACCCCTCTCCCAGCAGCAGTCCTGCCACAATAAGCAAAGGTCACTTCTTTGCAAGGTGCAAAGCCAAGTTTGCTGCAGCAACAGCAGCAGGGATGCTACAGCTCCTCACTGTGCATGGAGATCAGGTTCTTCTTACCCTACAGCAACAGAGCTCACATGAGCCCTGAGAGCTTCCTTCAGCCCCACAAACTACATCACAATGGGGTCACGGGAGACATCAAATTTCAGATGTGTGTGGAAAAACACTGTGGACTTCAGTGTAACTGCTTGGATCTAGCTGAACTAATATAGCCACTGCTCAAATGCCAAGAAACTTTGATTCTCACAAGACTGCTCCTTAATTGAAACTATTCAACAAATGTTTTCTGCAACTGTAATTCAGCCAATTGATTGTTTATAATCTTTGGCTCTGACTGCTGCATTCAGTACAGGGAGAATTTTCTTGCTGTACTCATTTGCATCTGAGCATCAGCCTTGCAAACAAGGGCATATTGTTTATCAGAACATTCACAAGAAAATGTTAGGGGAACAAATCCAAAATCCCAATACTTCCCAATCACCTGGAAAACATTCTCAAAATCACCTGTGACTACTGATTTTATATAAACAACTATTTAAACCCAACCTTGACCCTTGGCAACTACAGAGTTATTCAGGGCATAGTAGCTGGGAAATCTTACCACCTTGAGATAGCAATGAGCTATCATTAATGAATAATAAAAATTCCCATGTGAAAAAACCCCCTTACTTTCCACTGCTTTCACTATTCAATAAGTACTGGCTTGGTACAAGACTCAACACATGCATTAGTGAACTCTGACCTCACTGGATAGTACAGTCATAAATGTTGGGCTTTTATTACAGAGGTCTTTCATAGTACTGATAGAGTGGGATCCCAGTGGCAACAAACCATTAGAGAAACTTTCTTTTTCACCTCTCTAACAAACACTGAGCCTGCAAAGTACTCAGGATAGTGAAGAATGCCAAAAAAGAAAGGACATGTGCAACAAGAGTGCTGGACAATTTAATTAGAGCAGTCACAAGATCAAAACAACCCTACTAACCAAACAATTATTTCATACTCAAATGCTACTTCCTCTTTATTACTTTATGTTGTTGCAATTAAACTGCATATTACCATTTAATTTCCTTAAATGGGACAGTATTTTCACAGAAAATAGATGTCCTTCTGGATCTCCTCTCTGAGACATGAGTAACTGTTATTAAAACCATATTAAATTACTCTGTAGTAGAAATTAATCAGCCTCAGATCTAAGCTGTAAATGGCAATAAGGGGAGATTCCACCACCACTGAATATTAGTCCCTACTTTTAAAATATGCATTGCTGATTTGATTTAGGTTTTGCCTGGTTTGTCACTACTCCTAATCTGAGAAACCAGAATTTGATCAAGGAGAGGAAGTATGGAGAATACAAGGGGAGAACAGCATGTTCAGATCAAGCAAGAGGCAAATCAAAAATTCTTTATTCTATTTGCAGAAAGTTCTACCAATGAAAACATAAAAAATCAGAATTTAATCAAGTCAACCTAATATACAGGTATGAAGTCCAGCTGTATCATTCAAGGAAGTGGTTCTCTCTCACTAAGTGGTCAACTACCTGGAAAAAGGCTGACATTATCAGTAGAATTCTTTGAGATAAGAGAGAGAGGTGCCTGTTTTTCTGAAATGTAAATAAATAGCAATAACTAGACTCAGGTAAATATTGCAGAATAGACAGACAACGTGGATGGGACTGGATGCTTTGACAGGACAATGATACTCCTCTGACAACTTGAGTTTCTTTGTTTCCATGTGAATTTCTAATGCTCAGTTAAGTCAAAGAAGACACCACTTTAAAAGCCTTGTGACTGCCTTAAAATTGTATGTTTCATTAATCTGTGTTAAGGCACAGATGTGCCAGACCTTTCATTCTTCACTCAGAAGGAATAAGGATAATCCATGCTCAGGACTGCTCCTCACTTAGCCAGGAACAGTCAGTCCCACTGTGCAGTGCAGGCCAAATAATAATAAAAATTCATGCTTCTAACCCTTCAACAGTCACAAATTTCAGGATGTAAAAATAACACACTTGAGATGCATTAAATGCTCATTAAAATTAATGAGAATGATGTGACTCTTACAAAAAGTGCAGCATTGTCTAGTGAAGGAGCTGTTTAGTCTCACAAGTGAACTGAGAGTGTTAAGAAGTCTGCTGGTACCAGATAAAATCCGTGACAAAGCTGTACAGAAAAATTCACATGGCCACCTGGAAAAAAGAAAATCACAGTTCTGTCAGCTCTATTTTATCAAAGATTTTGACACTGTTTCCACATATACTGTAGGTAATTTTCCCCCCATGACTTTTGATTTCCTTTTCTCTTTCTTTTTTTTTTTTTTTTTTTTTTTTTTTTGTGATTTTTTTTTTCTCCTTTCACGAAGTACAATCTCTCCTCTGTGTTTCATGACCTAATTTTACCCCTTTGCCCTTGAAAGTCTGTATTCATTACCAGACAAAATAATGACAAGGAGTAGCAAAAGTAGCATGCTACAGTTCTCATGCTTGGATGCAGATATTGATAACTTTGCTGAAATTTTGAACAGTATTTAACTCCTCTCAGATCTAAAATCTGGTAAAGAATTGTGCCAATAAATGAATTTTTCAAGGGAAAAATCTAAGATCAAAAAATGGGGGGTCCAGGACTGTGGGAATTACCTAGGAGACAGAAAGGAGTTGAATAAATACAAATAATGTTGACTGCAACATGAGAACTTTAGAAATTGTCTGCATAATTAATTTTAACTCCTGGTTTGGCAAAAGTGAACATGAATCATGGCAAAAGATGTAAAAGAACAATAATTAAGAAGAAAATAAAATCTAGAAATAGTAAAGAAATGCATTTTCTGTAGAAAGGATTGAAAGGAGTTAGCATTGCAGTGACATAGGCTGTTCCTTTTACCTGAGGCAGGTCTGCAGTAATTGCAGGATCTCAGGCCAGACTGCAGCCAGATTAATCCTCTCTCTATTCGAATCACTGGAGTGTCACTGGAGATTTGTGTCCTAAAATGATGCCTTGGGACAGTCCCATGCATAGCTGGTGTCGAGTTACCTGATAGCCCAGCAAGAAGGGACTGTCAATAATCAGATCCCTGGAAGAGAATAGCAGCCTTGAACTGATCAAGCACAAAAGAGCTTCAGTAACAGCCATTCAAAACATGAGAAAGCCTGAGGAAAATGAACAGAAAAAACCCAACAACAAAAAACAACAGCAGCAAGTAAGGTTAGTACAAAGCCAAATGGAAAATTACTAGATTCAGCAGTTGCTTTACTAGGATGTTAGATTTTATATTAAATTTCAAAAGCTGTATTATCATTCATGTCCTGAAAACAGTATAACAAAAAATTATGAAAAAAAATCCAAATGTGAATAAAATATTTTTATTACAATCCAGAGGGGAAGTCAGATTGATTTACACTGCTTAGTTTCATTCTTCCTCACATTTCAGTTCCCACTCTCTAGTATTGAGTTATCTTAAACAAATGCAAAAACTCAGCTACTTTAAAATGCTAAAGTAGAATATTCTATCTAAATTCTGTGTAGGAAAACAGGTCACAGAATGCAGTCCCAGACTACTAAATCTGCTTAATGCAGACACATTCCTTTTCCACTTTGAATCAATACCGTGATTTTCAGGAGCTATGCAATGTTCTGCTGCTAAATAAATGTCTTTGAATCAGTAATGCTGAGATCCTATTGTTTTAGGAAAGTCAGGAAAGATATAAAATATGTGACTTTGCAGGACCAGGGCCAAACTGCCTGTATGGATATAAAACATTACATCACATTATATAAATAACAAAGAGAGATTCATACAACAAAAAATCCTGAAAGAAAGCAAGAATCTAATTTCTGCAGTTTTACTATAGATATTCCTCTCTACCAAGAAGAATGCAAATGACTGCCTTTTTAAGCAGCTTCTTGAAGCTTGACAGCTTCTCTTGAAATACTTTTTCTTTGTTTTAGATTCTAAGGATGAAGGAGAGAAAGGATTGTTTTATGATTCATTTTGATTTTTTTAATATTTCTTACTTGATAACTCATTTTTAAATGATGAGCTTGTAGCACTGAGAGTGAAATCTAACTCATCACAGGGGCATTATTTTTCCTTTTTCAGAATTACATATGTGTTTAAAAACCAGTGTTTTAAAATACATGCTATTAACACAGTAATAAAAAATTGTCCTGTTTATCACAGAGCCTGTATTCATAGGCTCATTTACAACATTCATAGTCACACAGGGGTGCAAAATCCTCTGTAAGAAACAGTTACATGGCCAAGAAATAATAACCACAGCTTCAGAATTGGGATTGACTGAAGTCAGCAGAGCAACACCTGAGCTGGAAATAGAAAAGGCTGCAGGGCAAGGAGGAGGTAGATGCTGGGAGCTCTCCTGCAGCCCTGAGATACTCACTGGTGTGAGGTAGGGATGCCCAGCCCAGAGCACTGGGTAGAAGAGGCTCTCCAATGGGAAAATCCTTGAGAAACCACCCCTGGATGAGTGAGCAGAACCCGAGGCCCCAGGCTGATAACTCAGGCTGCCTCTTGCCTGTTCCCATGTGGAGAACACCTTCACCTGCTGTTTTCATCATTTTGGCACCCATGGCTGTGCAGTGGCCTGCTGTCAATAAAAAGAGTGGAGTTTAAAAACAAGCTAGACCTGTCAATAGTTTGGAAAGAGCCTCCAATAAGCCATTGAGAAACTTGTACATGTGCCTTTTCTCTTAACCATATGCCTCATCACCTTCCTGATGTGCAGCTAGGGCAATCCTGATTTTAGTAATAAATGGATTCTTGAGAAAAATCCCAACAATTCTGCATATGCTTTCCCTTCTGGTATCCAAATTCCCAACTCCTGTATATAGCAGTGAGGATGCTCTTGAAGAAGTAGGTTATGGTACTTCAGCTGCATGAACACAGCACATGCAGCACAGTGGGTTGTGCAGCCATTGTTCTTAAAAGGCTGTAAAGAATCCAACCACTTAGAGAAATTAAGTGACATAGCCTGGCTCATTCTCAAGCACTAAATATGAGGAGCCTATGGTCTCCTGTTAGATAATGGACAAGGTCAGCTACATTGGACTAGGTTCAGTAAAGAAATTAATGTTTGCCTATATGGTGCCAATAGAAAGAAATACAGAAAAATCACTTCCTGTTCTAACATCTTATTATGACAACAAAAAATAAGAAAGACAATAAACATATTCTAAGGGTTTCTATGGCCTGCAGACTTTATTTCTGACTTCATGAAGCCTTTAATATGCAGTGGTGACTCTGTTGATAAAATTGCCTACCTGGTAAGTACCATTATTCCATGAACAAGTTAGTAGTACTAAGTAAATTTGCCAAATATTTCTCAGTCAGTGATAGAGAATGTATATCTTTTACCATGTGGCCCACATGAGGTAACTTACCTCAGTGAAAGAGGCACCAACCAATTCACAGACAGGCATTAACCATGCATGACCTGCAGGGAGACCATGCACTAACTACCTCACAGCAATTTGCTTTCTGACCATGATTTAAAAACTGAGTATCAGAGAGAAAGTACCTCTCTGCAGCTTTTTCTGGCCACATTATTAAATGAAGAAAAGGCAATAACCATATGGGATGTGTATTCCTCTTCCTATTTTCTCCAGATTGCTTACCATAGAAATTAGGCAAAAGACCTGTGCCACAGTAGCAGATAAATGTGAAGGCAAGAAATGCACAGTTTAAATACATATTAATACATTCTACCAGTACTGAGAAGCAAACAATAGTTTGACTTCTGAACAATGCCTACAGGGACACTTCTAGAGACCATCTCAGTATTGCTGCAGCACGCTTGGCATTTTGCAAAATCACAAACAAAAAAAATTGCTCTCATCCCAGCTTTCTTTTCCAGTCTCTGAGGGGATCAAATGCAGATGAGGACAGGAGAGAGCAAAAGCACAAGCCAAAAGTTTACTAAATAATTGTAAAATTGAAAGCAGAGCTTATTTAACATCAACAGCCCAAAATTTTTGTCTGCTGAAAGAAAAACCCTATCTAGATAGGTGCCATGGTTTCACTCCAGCCAGCAACCAAGCCCCACAAAGCCACTCACTCCCATAACCAGCAGGATCAGAAAATGAATTTGAGGAGTAAAAGCTGGAAGATTCATGGGCTGAGATAAAGACAGTTTAATAGGGAAAGCCAAAACTGCCCATACAAGCAAAGCAAAACAAGAAATTCATTCAGTGTTTCCCATAAGCAGGCAAGTGTTCAGCCATCTCCAGGACAGCAAGGCTCCATAACATTTAACAGTGACTTGGAAAGACAAATATCATTGCTCCAAATGTCCCTCCTTCCTCCCCACCTCCTCCCCACCTATAGACTGATCATGATGTCATTTGGTCTGGAATATCCCTTTGGTGAGCTGGGGTCACCTGTCCCAGCTGTGTCTCCTCCCACCCTCCCAGGCATCCCCAGTCCCCTCACCAGCACGGCAGCACAAAGAGAAAAAAGGCTTTGGCTCTGCTCATCTCTGTATTATCAGCCCTGTGCTCAGCACAAATCCAGAACACAGCCACTGTGAAGACAATTAATTCTACCCAGGCTGAGCCCAGCACAACAGGAATGGATTGAAGGCAGGATACTGACTTTTAGTAAGATCATCCCTAAAAATAGCAATTGGCACTATCTTTCTCTGTTCTGAAGGGAAGATCTTTATATCTCACCCAGGTGAGATACCTATTCTTACAGGCATCTAAAACCCCAAATTAGGAGCCCTCTGTCAGAAAAGCAGCAATGCAGAAGAGAAGGGAGAGCCTGGGCTGTGAGGTGACATGCAGCATGTAGATTCTCTTTAATTATCTTTCTACAAATTAGTACCTCTGTCTCTCATAACTCCTCAACATAACCACATCCACTGGACTCTAATTTAAGGTGTGTGGCTGATGTTCTGTATGACATTTCTTCATGATAAGGAAAAGGGCTGTAGAGACAAGTTGTATCAGACTGTGGCAAAAAAAAAAAAAAAAGAAAGTCTTTCTTACACTATTTCCTGGAAGTAGTGGTATTATTAATAAGAATAATAATGGTAATCATTACAGAAGATATGTGTACCTTTATTTATTTCATCTGAAGTCTACCATGGTTTTCTCAAACCTGCCAACATAACATTCAAAGAGTCCTTTCAATTACTGAATTATTTTCTATTAAATTAGAAGCAATATACTTTTCAAAGAAATCATCTATTATTTATATATAAAAGGCAAAGAAACAACTAACCCACAATGTCTTTACAAATCTTACAGCTGAATTGTTAGGCTGTAAGCAGAGCCATATTAATGGGCTTATTCTACAACAAAGCACTTAAAGATAGCACAGTAAAAACAATGAAAGACGCTGAACTGTTTTAATAAAAACACAAATTCAAACCATTCAAGGAAAAGTGTTAGACATGTAAGGGAAATTCCCCTACTTGTCAGCATCACCAAAATATCTGGTGTGGGACTCAGGTATAGTTCATTGCCTCCCTACCCCAGATTCCTACTGTTGAGACAAGAAGCTCTGATGTTTATTGACTCCTGCTATAATATACTACCTGTATAATAGGCAACAATCAATATTTGCCTCACAGTGAGGGGAGAGGAAATTCAGTCCTGTTTTATAGGAAGAAGAAAAAAGTAGAAACCTATAAATCTTACCAGCACCTAAGACCCAGTGTGAAAGGTTTTTGCCACTGCTATTAGCCCAAGTTTAGGCCCATTCTAATATATCCTGCTCAATAAAAACCCAAGGTTAAGGGCATTTATTGAAACTGTTAATTTTCATTAGTAAGAAGAAACTGAGCCAATTCCTTGGAGTCTGGCCAAATAAGATGACTCTAAGACAGTTCCTGGAAAAACCCTGGATATAGCAGTACTTTAAGAGAGAGAAGACCTGCCCCTAAAACTCTTATTTGTCTCTTTCTCTTCTTCTTTTAAGCAGCAAATATAAAAACTTAAAAAGTAGAGCCTGGAAGAGGCCTCTTGACTTCATCTGGTTCATCTCTTAGCCTGCTACTCCTGATACTCCTGTACTGCTTCAGACAGATGGCTTTCCAATATCTTACAGGCTTTTTACAAGAAGTTCTTACAGATTTTCAAGAAAGGTGCTGCCCAGGCTTTGCTATTCTTACTAGTTTTCCTTGAGTCCTAATTGATCCACTCCTTGTAGTAACTTAAAGTCATTAATTTTTGTTTCACTCATAGAGAATAAGCCAATTGGAACACTAACCCTGCTCAAGCAGCTTTACTACTACTACTGCTAGTACTGTAGCACTGGTACTATTATTGTTGTTGTTGTTGGCACAGTGAACAAAGCTAACAACAGAGCATTCATCGTCAAGACCACACCTAGCAGACAAGATTTATACATCCCAGTGCATTTGCATTTTTTTGCAACAGCAGCTTGAGTCATGTAATTTGCATCCACTACAACCTGTGGATTCTTTTCTATAGATGAGCTTGTTCTTCCCCTTGTATTTATGCAGCTGATTATACATGCCTAAAAGTAGAATTTGCAAAATTGAGTTGTATCTTACTTTTTCCCTTAGCTAGGTTGTAATTCTAATTCTCTCCTCCAAGGTCTTTCCACCTTGATGTTATCTACAGATTCAATAAACAAACTTATCATCCCAATAGCCATATAACCAATTAAAACATTCAGCAAGTTAAAACTCAAGACAGAAACAAAACAAGCCCCCAGAGCAATGCAAAATATGTTCTATCTTGAAAACAAACTACTGTCAGCACAATTTTTTAGTGTTTACACCTGCAATATAAAAATTTTGTCCAGAATGTGAATCTGCAGCTTAGTTTTAAATATAATGCAAATCAACATCAGAAGCTTGAATTCTGAAAGTTAGAATATCTATGGTTCTCTCTCTCCCTAGAATATCTGTCATTTTAATAGAAAGGTATTAGAGTGATTTGATGCACATTGTTTCCAACAACTCTTCATGATGATTCCATTGCATCTCATTAATATCTTGCAAATAGCTATATTATGGTTTCTGTTTGTTTGCTTGCTTGCTTATTTTACCAGGCATTGAAATTAGATTAGTTTCTATTCCACAAGCTCCTTCTCCATGTCTTTTGGAAACAGAAATCTTATTTGTCCTTTTCCAGACTTCTAAAATCCCAAGTACTATTCATGAGATTTCAAAGGTAACCTTTCACTTTTTAGAATTTGCTTCATCTTGCTTTCTAAGGAGCTTTGGATAAATGTTAGAGATTTTTGAATTGAATGAATCAGTCTTCTGAATACTCTCTAACCTGTGCTTTCTTTACATTTGCAAAATAATTCTGGTTTATCATTCTTTTTTGTTAACTGTATTAATAATCTGAGCAATATCTTTCTTGGTGAGAACTAAAACGAGGAACTCCTGAATTTCAGACTTCATCACATTTGATAGTTTTCTCTCTGTTTTGAACAGTGACAATTTTTTCTTGACTGTCTTCTTAATAATAACATAATCTCCTGTTATCTTTTACAGTCTATGTAATATACATATTGATTTATTCGTCTTGCCCTTTCAGCATTTTCCTTTCAGGCAAATTTCATTGTTTTATACTTATGTTTAGCAACTTGATCTGTTTTCTGAATCTGCCCAAGTCCTTTTTCTGTTCAAGGTCATGTAAGTATTCAGGACTTGCCCATACTTGCTCTTTTACTCTCTAGCCTCCCTCAACTTTCAATTGTAGTCTCAGAGTAACTTATTTAAAGGTTTGTTGTCTCTCTTGAGAAACATTTTCCACCTATTTTCTATGAAGTCTTATCAGCCAGTTTTCTGAGTTGACTCTGTCCTCCTTGCCTTACCTCTGTAAGTTGCTTCAGGTTTTTTGTACAGGGGAGTATCATAAATCACCAAGACATATAGACTTGAAATTTTGTCCTTGTTATAATGTGTTGCCAGTGATAAATGTGGCACTTTCTCTTTCTTTCTTATAAATTTTCCGGTTTGGGGTTTGGTGGGGGATTTGGTAGGTTTTGGTATGTTGGGGGTTTTTTATTCTACTTTCTATGCAACATAAGGGGGAAAAAAAAAAAAAAAAAAAAAAAAAAAAAAAAAAAAAAAAACCAGAAATGGCGATAAGCAGAGAAAGAGCAGTATAAGGGATCATTTTGGTGGGCAGAAAGAAGCACTCTCACCCTCTCTTTCTTTGTCCACCTTCACAGTTAGGATATATTTTATAAGGTCAAGGAGTAGATATTGAGAGGCATGAAAGCAAGCTTTAAGCATATCGAGGCAATGATATCCCATGATATCCCATTAGCAGTGGCAGCTAGAGATGGACCCATGCAATCCCATCCATCTGCTCGGACAGCTCTGCAGCGCGGGCAGCCCGCAGCGCTCCCTCGCCCGGTGCCGTCCCTGCAGCCGCACGGCAGAGCAAGCAAACAGCTCCAGCCAGCACAGGCACGCAGAATACAGCCCGGGAAGCCTGCAGCGTTTCAAGGTCAGTCTGCGAGGCGAGGGAGGGATTTCCGCAGCGAGCCCCGGTCGGAGCGGCGGTGGCAGCGCGGTGACATCCGCATCCCGCACCGCCGAGTCCCGGTGAGCGCTGAGCAGCCGGGGATGTCCGCGGTTCCACGGGCACACACGCCCTGCCCGGCTTGTTTAACGCTTTGCAGCTGGAACATCGGCACAGAAAGCTAAAAGTACAGGGCTCAGTGTGGATGGACGGAGAGCTGAGCAGCGAGTGCGCTCCCCGCAGAGCAGACGGGGCTGAGCCCGGCAGGACGGGCTGGGAGCGGGGGGAGCTGTGCCAAATCCTCACTGCACTGAGCACAGAGAGAGGGATCTGAGCCAAATCCTCACTGCACTGAGCACAGAGATGTGCCAAATCCTCACTGCACTGAGCACAGAGCTGTGTCAAATCCTCACTGCACTGAGCACAGAGATGTGCCAAATCCTCACTGCACTGAGCAGAGCTGTGCCAAATCCTCACTGCACTGAGCACAGAGGGATCTGTGCCAAATCCTCACTGCACTGAGCACAGAGAGAGGGATCTGTGCCAAATCCTCACTGCACTGAGCACAGAGCTGTGCCAAATCCTCACTGCACTGAGCACAGAGCTGTGCCAAATCCTCACTGCACTGAGCAGAGGGATCTGTGCCAAATCCTCACTGCACTGAGCAGAGCTGTGCCAAATCCTCACTGCACTGAGCACAGAGAGAGGGATCTGTGCCAAATCCTCACTGCACTGAGCACAGTGGGAGCTGTGCCAAATCCTCACTGAATATGCCACCCTGGATCTGGGAAGTTTTCCAACTCCTTTGCAGACCCTGCAGAGCACAAGAAGCAGCACATAGATTTTGCACAGACTTAACCCAGAGCAAATCCACTCCAGGGTCCCAAGGGTGACAGCTATCCCTGTTTGCCACAAGCTGGTCGTGTCAAAATTAGAAGTGGAGGAGAAGCCAAAAATCTCCCTTAAGATTTGGATGGGAGAAGAATATAGAAGTGAGGTGGGAAGTTTGTCACACAGATAGTTATGAGACACAAAGAATTGGTCGACATCTGGATTGACCCAGCAAAAAGCCCAAATTTTCCCATCCTCATATATTATCCAAGGACAGAGAGTTTGTCCAGCTAGCTGGGAGAAGTTCACTGCACCATTCATTGTTCACTGCAATTTCAATGCTTTTGCACTCACATCAGCCTAGCAACATTCAAAAAATCTCTGAACTGACCTCAACACAAGCATGGAAGTGTAGAAGTATAAGTAATGGGGAGTAGGAAGCTTTGTTGCTTCACAGTAAGAATTTCTGCCTTCAAAGCATTGCCTTAGAATTGGCTGGGGCTTTTAATGTGGGCAGATATTTCTAGTTTCACTGCACAGACAGTTCATTCCAGCTCAGCCAGTAAATACATGAGTTTCAACAGCATTATTCCACTCTCCAACACAAACACTTTTGCCTTACAAACCACTTGGTTTGTCACTGCTATACAGAAAGAAAACAAGGAAAGTTTTAATAAGAAGTCTTAAATATCAAAAATTGGATGCCATTCAGGACAAAATTTTCAAAAAATTCAGCTCTAATATAAGACAAGACCTGAGCTAAATGAACACATTTTCATATATGCAAGATTTTCTTCAGTTACTGAATATTGTTCTTTTTTCTTCTTTGAAACGTGATGACAGTTCCTGAAATAGCATTTACTGGTAGTAAATTCCCCTAAATTATCATACCAGCTATTGCAACTGATCAATTTAATTTTGACTGATATGTTAAAGTGATTATAGAAGGACCAAGCTCCTGAATATAATTGAATTTCAATAGAACTGTGGCACTTAGTTCCTTTCAATATGTAGAAGATTCCAGACTTTAAAACTAATTATTAAAGCTGCTTAAAAAAAAAAAAAAAAAAGCTACAAAAATTTTCCAAACTACCCTGCTTTTCACTTCAGAAAGTGCTCTCAAATTTACATCATTTTCCACCACAAAAAAGATGACATTCCAAAAAGAAAATCATAAGAAATGAGGGAAAGTTTTTATTGAATATGATTCATGAAACATTTGTTTAGCAGAACACATATGGGCAGAAGACATAATTTTCACATTTTTGATTAAAAATTCTCACCCACTAATGAAAAATTAACAGATACCTGATCTAAATGAATTTAAAGGTAAGATTAAATATTTAATAATTATCAGAACATACCATTAGAGGGTTGTAGATGTTTCAGAGCTTTCTTTTTCCATCACATGAGCTGAGGTAGATTAATGTGGGGTTTTTGGCACTTAAGAAAATTGAAAATAATTAATCTGTAATGGCATTGATGGAAAAAGTGTTCAAAATGTCAATAAAAGTGCTGCTTTAACAGTACTTCAAATAGTCTACTTAAGCAAGTTAAGAGACACATTATCTGCCAGACTACACACTTTTCCATTAAAATCTATGAAAATCTGCAGGTGTTTAATTACCTGTTCTCCCATTGTTCCTTGGCTGCAGCAGGAGGAGTTTGAACACTGTGTAAAAATTAATGTACAATTTAACATAACAGTTATGCAGATTAAAACTTTCCCCAGTTTCTGTTTTGTATGAAGAGTCTCAGACAAATAAACCATAAGTTGCTTTTCACCAGAAAGAGTTGTTTCAATATTTTCACTAATTTCAAAACATTTTGGACTTACAGAGTTAAATATCACTATTACAATTATCAACATAAGACCATAAAATACCTGGGGAAATACTAGAAGGAAAATTACATCTCATGAGAACAGTTTGAAGACATGCTCCTTTTTCCCAAAAAATAAATTCTTGTTCAGGAGTTCATTTGAGTTTTCACAGAATCAAAGCACGGCTGAAGCTGGAAGGAATTTCTGGGGGCATTTGGTCCAACTCCTGTTCTTGATCAGGGCCCCATGCTCAAGCTTTTATCCAGATGACTTGTGAATATTTCCATAAATGAGGAATGCACAACCCCTCTTGGCAGCCTATGTCAGGGCTTCATCACCCTCACAATGAAAAAGTATTTCCTGGTGTTCAGAGGGAACCTCCCACCTTTCAGTCTGGGCCTGTTGCCTCTGCTCCTGGCAGTGGGCAGCAGAAAGAGAGCCTGGCTCCATCTCTTTGCACCTTCTCTTCAGATGAGACCCCCAGAGCCTCTCCAGGCTGAGCAGCCATCACACCTCAGCTTTTCCTCATATGAGAGATCCCCTCACCATCCCTGTGGTCCTTTGCTAATTCTCTGCTGTGTTCATGCCCTCCTGTACCAGGGGAGCCCAGGTGTGGGGCTGGCCTTGCAGATCACCAGCAGTGGGCAGAGGGCAGGATCACCTCCCCTGATCTGCTGGCATTACTTGTCCTAATGCCAGGGTACCAGGATATCATTCTCCTTCTTTGCAGCAAGGGAGCTTTCCTGACTCTCATTCAGGCCCACCAAGACCATGCTGAGCTGCTTTCTAGCTGGGTGGCCTCCAGCATGTACCAATGCATGAGGCTGCTCTTCCCATCATTCAGGAGTTTGAACTTCCATTGTGAACTTCACAAGGCTCCTGCTGTCCCATTTCTCCAGCCTGTCGAGGTCCCTCTGGATGCCATCATGATCCTGATGCCTATAGCCAGTTTGGAGTCATCAGCAAATTTGCTGAGGGTGCTCTCTGCCCCACGGTCCAGACAATAAAAGAAAATGTTAAACAGGTCTTGACCCAGTGCTGATACCTGTGCATCACCTCTAGACACTGATCACCCTGCTGACCACCCCCCTCTGGGCCCAGATGTTCAGCCAGTTTTCAATCCTCTCATCCAGGCCATGCTACAGCAGCTTCTCTGTGAGGACCTTTCAGGAGATGGTGTCAAAGGCCTCACTGACATAAATGCACTGCCCACCCTCCATCAGACTAGCTGCTTCATCACAGAAGTTTATCGAGTTGATCAAGTCAGAAGTCAGCCATGCTGACTACTCCTGATGATTTTCTGATACTTAATGTGCTTGGAAATGGTTTCCAGGATTAGCTTCTCCATCACCTTCCCAGGGAGGGAACCAAGGTGAGGTTTGGTCTGTAGTTCCCTGGATCTTCCTTCTTGGCCACCTTGCAGTGCTTCAAGTCTTTTCTGTTAGAGTTTCATCAATGTCAGGACTCACAGTTTGATGGTTTTGGCCAAGAACATCTAGTATCTTGGGTCTGAACAACATACAAAGAAGGTCAAGAAATCTGAGATTTCTTTTGGCATTTTTCCAGGATCCAACCAGCTTTTTTGGCAGGCTTCTTATTTTCTTCTGTCTCGTGCGTCATCCTTTCAAGGAGGGCCCACAAAAGGCAGCCAGTATTTAGATGTCTAGGTCATGAATCCTGAATCAAATATACACATGTACTCAAGGACCATGAAGGGCATTCCATTGCATATTCATTAACTCTGCCCATTGCATGGTCTTTAATAATGTGTTTCATCCATGATCAACAGTCCAGGACCCACTTCTGCTTTCTTTCCTTATAAAGTACACCTCTATTTCTAACACACTGTAGGGTGAGAAAGAGGAAAGAAAACAAGCCATATTTTGCGGAACTGCTCAGGGATGCTAAGCTGCACTCACTCTGCAGGTTTATGTGTTAAATTCAGATCATCACTCTCCAAGCCGACAGGGGTGAGGCATCCTCCACCCTTGCCATAGAAGCCATCCTACACTACAAAATAGGAATTAATTAGCAAAGGAACAAAGGAAAGAGTGAGTGAGGATAACAACATGGAATAGTCTCCAGGATGCACCTGGACCACTTCAAGGATAGTAGTTTTAAGTCTCACTCACTGGTCCCTTTCAAGCATTTTTTTTAATCTAACCAAGGCACTCCAGGATTTTGCAGTCTCTCTTGAGATTAGCACAAACCTATCTGCCTCTCAAGCAAACTGGATGGGATGCTTCCAAAGGGACACAGCTCATTTCTGTCAGCCCAGGTCCTTGATGCAATGCTGAAGAAACATCTTATGTTGCACTTGCCACGATGCTACACACAGGTTCCACAGCATCCTACAACCCCAATCCCGAAGTTTTTGTTGTTCCTGAACCTTTCAAGATAGAGACTGTCACACCACTGCATCTGCATTGCAGACAGACAGGCAGGTCCCTGGGCAAGCTGGATTTTTTGCTATCCCTGGTGAAAACAGCTCATTGCTTTCAAAGGTATCCTGGAATATATTTTGCAGTATTGCTGCCTCTTTAGATAAAAGGGCACAGTTAGACCTTTCACTTGGCAGATGTCCCTTATGTGGGAATTACTGCTCAGCTCTCAAGATGGCCATCAGATGTAGATCATGCCCAGATCTGTTGCAAAAAATATGAGATGGATGAGATCAACTGCTCTGTTATCCATGTAGGCTGTCTGATCAAAGTCCTGTTTTCCCAGCATAGAGAGCACAACATGTCCTATCAACACCATTACATTTAGTGATGCTAACTTTAGTTTTATGCAAGTTATTTATAGCTTTCCATACCATTTAGGAACCGTAGAAGTCCTTCTTTCATTGTTTCAAGGAAAATTTCAGTTTTTTCTAAGCAAAGAAGGAAACCTGAAAGTTGTGGTCCTGTTAGCAGGGGATTGCACCCCAACTTACAAGCTTCAAAAAAAAAAACCAAAAAAAAAAAAAAAAAAAAAAAAAAAAAAAAAAAAAAAAGCCAGCAGAACTCCAAAAGACAATCCAGATATTCCCCAGTTTAAGTGACAACAAGATTTTTATTAAACTGCTTGAGCTAGAAGTAGCACAGTCTTTGCTGTTCAGGACTGAATGTCACTCTCAGTCCTGAAAAGTGCTAGTCCCAGGCTTCCCCACAATATGTCTGATAGCACGTGGGTGCTGCATGAGGCAGTAGTAAAAACCTCACGAAGGGAATTTCCTCCCTCTTTATACCTGCTGCTGTTCATCACCAACCCTGACCAGCTGAAAAGACATCATTTCATAGGAGATTACCAGATTTTGCTGATTTTGCTGAAGCAAATCACTTTATGTAATTTCAACGCTTTCACAAAGCTAAAAATACCAAAATAGGGAGTGGAAGGGAAGTGATGAGGTAATCATGTTGAGAACTTTAAATATATAGAATACAACAGAGAGCAATGCTTGTGTTTAGTAGCTGGAATAACCTTTCGGAGCATGAGAAAGAAAGAGACAAAGACTTAAATTCAATTCTTTTCTTTTCCCATTATGCAGGACTGCAGCATCAACAACCAGCAATTGAGAGAAGAGATACATCATTAAACTTATTTATAGCATTAACTACTTTGCATTCATCCACACAAGTGAAACTGTAAAAAGAAGAAAAAATTATAAAGGGAGTGTGTGGTTCTTTCATTAGCTTGTCTGTAATGTTGGATTGGTCCATAAATTAATGTGTAAAAGAGGATGGGGGAAAAAAAGGATTCAAAGCTTTGCCATTGTAATTATAGCTCTTTAAATATCAAAAGACACAAAGAAAGATTCCTTTTGAAAAGAGTACCGATTCTCTTGGCAAGCCACTATTAAATACTTGCATAAATCTACAGTCTGCATCCTGCAAGTTGAGGTGACATTGCTATCATGGCTTACAGGTCTCTTCACACAACTATTGGTGAACTTCAGTATTATTTATTTATTTATATATATATATATATATATATATATATAATCAGAACACCTTGATGAGATAAGATGTTTTTTTTCTGTAGTGAGTGAAGCAACTGAGAAATCTTCCAAGTAAAAGGGCCTTGATGAAAGGTTACATGCTTCATTTGGGCTGTTCCAGATACGAACTCTGGAAGTCTCTCTGGTACAATTCAGACATTCAGATGCAGTTTCAGCACAGATTTACCAGTAGCTCCTCTAGAGTGTGCCCCACATACAAATACCATGTCACAGCATCAAGAAATGTGTCTGCATCCCTCTATCTTCCAGTTCACACTGTATTTGTGCCCAGAGAGCCACCAAAACTAAAAAAATACAGTAGTAAATCATCTTCTAATATGCAGAGCAGAGTGAATTGCTGTGCACTGAAATTTCTACATTAAATGCCCCAAAGCTCAGTTCTTACCCACAATTTATTCCTTCAACCTTTCCTCACAGTCTCCCAGCAAGTCTTTTGAAGGGTTCCACAGAGAACAGATCTCATTCTTGACACCTGCCAGGTTGAATAAATGTTCTTTAGTCCTTTACATTTCACAGATTGCAAGTTCTTCAGTCCAGTCAGTTCAGGTCCAGAGCAGCAGCTCCACATAATTTCTGAAAGGGCCAAATCCCACACTGGATGGTGTCTAATCATGTATGGCTCCTGAAATAAATCAGAAGCAGGCTTTTTATGAGGTTGAACCACTGCTCCCACAAGGTTGAGACCAATACCTTTGTGAGCAGCTGCAGCCCCTGTGGGTTTTTCAAGGGGCTGTTTGCTTCCTCAGGCTGCCCAGAAATTGCCCTGCTGAGGGTCAATAGTCATAGATAGATCCCACATGGAGTGCAACATCACTAAGCCTCAGTTGTGGCACAGCCTCTCTTCTAAACTGGCACTTTCAAACAAAACCCAAGACACAGCTCATCAAATACACAAAGGAATGAGAGAGTTCTTTGGTGAAACACAGCAACTTTCCCCCAGATGCTAGAAACATAAGCCAATGCCTGGAAATCGGCACTTGCAGGACATTTTTTTATGAAGCCAGGGAACCTGGGTGCTCTCCTCTTCTTGGTCCTCAAGCACACAGTCAGAGGCACTATCTTTTGTCACTTCCAAGTATTAACTTTAAAGGATAATCCAGCTGAATAGAATCAGGGTGACTTTGTTGGTCCCCTAATGGGAATGAACTGGACTACAGAGGGGAATACAGGAATGGACCATCTCAGACTTCATAACTGGAATGAAGAGCCCAGAGGTGGTGTGGGGCACACCCCAGAGCTTCTTCCCATAGCTCCTACTGAGATCCTGTGGGTGAAACAGCCGATTTATGAGTGTGATACATTTACAAAGCCAGATACACAGTGAGGGCATATCTCTGCCAGGGGTCCACATTTGAAGGAAAATGGATTTAAGATTCAGCAGGAGGAAAAGCAGCTGTTATCACATATTCCCTAACCATCCAAAATACACAGTACTTTTCCCACAGATTTGCCTTACTGCAATGAAGAAAAAGTTCAGGAGCAGATCCTTGAGGTACAGTGTACTGCCTTCTAAGAGTGGCTTGACACCATTTAGCACAACCTATACACATTCTTCTCCATGAGCTAACAAGCAATTAATTATGAAATGCAACAGGTTTTGGCCTAAAGCCAAATTACAGTGGTGTCATTAGTCTTTGCTTTGTAGCAAAATCAAGAGTCCTGCCTGGATTACATTCTTTGAACTCTTCAGTTCAAGCATGCTCTGCTGTAGAACTCTAAGTAGGTGCTGACACTTATACACACATCATAATAGCAGGCACAATAATAGCAATAATCATCCACATTTGTAAAGGATTTTTCATTTTTAAATATTCAGAATCTCATGTGACCTCAAACAAACACCTCTCCTGTGTATCTACCCACCTGAAGGTGAAGAAACACTGCCTATATTAATACATAAAGATAAGTCTGGAGGAGCTGATCCACCAGCACCACTCCTACCCTATCTACACCTTGTCCCTGCTCTCAGTACTGCCCCTATTTCTGACTGCTTCACCTTGGATATTTTGCAGAATACCCCTAGAGATGGATTGCTCACAAATGTAATTTCAAGGAATATTATTTTTTAAAAACAGATCAAGGATGTGCACCTGGATTTTCTTTTTCTATAAAGATACTTTAAATTAGAATTATACACTAAAAAGCAGAACTGCTGGGCCTATGATATACATTTTAAAGTATGCACACATAGAAAAAAAAAAATCAACAAGCTCTGAAGCAGAGACATAATTTCAAGCAAGATGGTGATCCCCTAAAGATTTTGCCCAATTAGGCTGCACCTCTACCACAACACTTTAACGTCTTCCTCCTGAGATATCTTCACTTTCCAGCTCATTTCCTCACCCAGCACTGCTGTGCCAGCCCCTGGAGTGGCTGAGCAGGCTGAGGAGCTGCCAGGAGCTCCCAGCCCTGGATGCAGCAGCGTGGCTCAGAGATGCAGCCAGGGAGCTGCAGGAGCAGCACACACTCTGCTTGGAAATGGGAATGCTCACTGAATCCCACCCAGCTCTGCTCATTGAGAACTGTCATATGCAAGCCAGCAGGATCAATGGCTCACCTCATCAGATTTCTGATAATGGGAAACAATAAGAATCCACCCCTTGACTTCTGTGTTGCTGCTGCTGCTTCTGATAAAATATTATACAAACACATCAAGGAAACCAGTAGAAAACACCTGAGATGTCTATCTGTGTTAAAGTTTTATTACTTCTGGGGTCTCAAAAGGCTTAGGAAACATCACTGAACATTGTTTCATACATACTTATGAAAGGGTAACGTAATAAAACCAGGTCAAACAACACTGAATATTAAATTTAATATAAAGTATGCAAAATACAGGAGGTGTTGGTTAAAACAGGAGGAACTGTACTTGTGGTTGGGGGAGGTGGGTTTGGTGAGAATTTTCTGGGGTAGTTTGATGGGTGTTTAACTGACACAAAAAATTATTTTACATCCATAGAAAGATGCAATTAATTTTTTACTTTTTTTTCCTGACTAAATTTGGAGCAGATGAGAGGTTGGTTATTTCTATCTTTAAAAATGGACTTATAATGTTGCCATCTGTTGGCATATGACAGATATAGCATCCCACAATTCCAGACAGAGTCACAAAAATGCAAAAAATTAAAAGGACAGATGTGAGAAATACATGCTCTCATTTGGTTCCAGTGCTCACATCTGTTCTCCTCAAAGATTTTCAATCATATAAATCTATCCACAGAAGCTAGTACCTTGAAACATTATGGCATTTCTGGTAATCATAAAAATCATATTCTAGTAGCATTTACTGCATTCCAAAACATCACTGGATTCATAAAAATCTGGTTTCCATCAAGAAACATAGCAACATTGCCTGTCTGATTAAGTTCCCTCTCCTTGACAAGCCATGAGCATGTCTCACACAGCTGTAGCATCATTGCAGGGGCACAATTTCAACAGGGATCTGCAGATACTGTGTGCTTGCACTACACCCAGAAGGGAAGCTGGCATCTCTTTGTGATGGTGCCTGCACATCTCCCTGTCCCTGTGGGATCACAGAGCATGATCCCTGTGCTGCTGCAATGAGGGACCTTCTTGTCACTGAAGTACTGCCTGCCATTGCAAGCACTTCTGCCTTTATTTGCAGTGCCACCCATTTCTTTCCACCATGCTTTTGACTGGGCTATAATGCTTCCAGCAACAACCAGGGTTTTTCCCTCCCCCTGCTTCCCTGTCCCAGCTCCTCCAGTCACAGCACCAGCCCCCTCTGGCCCCTTGGATACTGTGAGACCCCACTGCTCCTCACAGGCAGAGAGGAAACAACCACAAAACCACCACACAGGCCATTGCTCTTCCCTCTATTACCCCAGTTTTCTACACCTCTTATCCATTTTCCTTTGGATTTGAACCTTGCATATCATTTTCATCCAGGAAGACTGAAAAAGTACAATCCCTACCCTCCCTGCACCCCTGTTCTCCTCATGAGAGTGGGGACTAAGCCTGCTTGCATACTTGTGAGACACACATATTTTACCATGTCAAACTTGTACCTCCTTTTTTATTCATGGAGAGGTTTTAACAGAGAATAGAGAAATGCTCAAATTCTTCATTCATTTTTGGGTATGGTGAGCCCATTTTCACCCTAAGTACAACATACCTCCTCTGTATTACACTGCATAAATTCTCTCTCAAAATGGCAGCATCATCAAAAATTAAAAGGTACAGCACAAAGCAAACAATATTGGAACTACATAAGCATGTTGATTATCCACATGAACAGTTTTTGGTATTTACAGAAAGCATTGACTGATGCAGCTCGCTGGCCCTGTGAGCTCTATGTTAAATCATTAAAGTGCAAGCAGTCCTTATTTGTATTGCAGTAATATTCTGTATCCATATCCCAGAAACCCAGTGTGCTCAGTGCTTACAAACAACCACCAAATCATGATGTGTATTTGAGAATTAATTTTTTTCCTTTAAGAACTAATTTAATCTTTGACAACTCCTCATTTTTCTGCCTATTTTTAATTATTTTGAAGCATAAAATGACCTGCAGGCTACCAAGTGGAACAGAGAATTCCTCCACACGCCTCCTAGATGAAAAATCAAAATAAGTAGAAAATCCTAATTATTGCATATTCCAGAAAGTTCAGTGACCTATATAAAATTCACAATACATGAGCAATTACATGCTTAGCTTTAGTTGATAGGTGATAGCTGACAATAGACTTTCTGGTCCCTCTTGCTCCTCAGGTAAATTAATAAAAATGTAATGAAAAAATATTTTCCCAGAAAGATTCTGAATTTAAGACCAAAGCAATTTTTTTATGAGCTGTTTCTCAGCACTGCCTGCATAAATATGAGAGAAGTTTAAAAATAAGAGAAGTAACCATAGGTTCTTAAATTTCAGATGCCAGTAAGCAGCAGGACCAGAGATTCAATATCCCCTCTGTGGGTTGCCCTTTGCTTAGATCTGGTGGCCACATAGCAGGGCCATGATTTGTATTGCCATGAGAAGCCAACCCAGGGAATAAAGAAAATACAGCAAAATTAAATAAAATTAGGGCTGTCATTGCTAATATGGAGTCTCTCAGAAACATTTTGTCTCATATTTAATTGCTCTTATAAGTAAATTATGTTTATATACTGACTACAATTCAGTCAGAAGACAGTTTTAGGCTAGGATTTATTACAGGGAAATGTGCACTTGCACGGTGTTGATCTACAGTTAGCAGTTTCTCCTCTTTTTTCATGTTTTCCCCCAGACCAATAATTCTGTGCAAGACATCCCACCTCACTCAATTATTTGTACAACTGCTTGACCATGTAATTCCTTCTCAAACAAGTTGGGTTTTGGATTTTTGTTGAGTTTTTTTTTGGTTTTTTTTTGTTTTTTTTAATTCTATGAGGAATAGCTACACAAGTTAATTTTCTTCACTCAAAATCCTAGCTGTGGTAGAGATCTGTGTCACCTAAATTTAGTCATCTCACCAAAAAGCCTACACCAAAAGTCTGGAGACTAGAAGTTTTAAACTTCTTTACACAACAAAACCACGAGAGCCTCTGGGAGTTGTTTTGATGGAGCACTTATAAAATAAAGTGTTACATCAAAGAGAGTCACTGTGATATCAGACTTGAGCTCTCCTGGGAAAAGAAGAGCAGAAGCAACAGCCACATTTGTGAGGTACCTGTCAGTCCTGCATGTCTCCCACTGTCAGGGACACAAGCAGAGAAACAGCCAATATTCTGAATCCTGAAAAGGCTCAAGCATGAAAAAGGTAGTGGGATGCCTGGCACTTGCAAAATGAAAACAGTGCTGACCTTGCACTGAATGCCTTGTGTTGCTTTAATTAACATACCAAAACAGTAAACTTGTAGAGTGCAGGTGTATTTAGAGAGGAGTTGGGCACAGGGCTCAGTGTGAGACCACAACACACACTCAGCTCTGCATCTGTGCGCTGGAGGGCATGACCCATCAGCAGAGCCCTGTGCAAACCAGCACCCTCCAGCCCTGCCCTGAGCTGGGGGAGGCTCTGGAGCCAGGACTGCAGATGGAAGCAGACCCATATCACTCCTGCAAACAAGGGGTTAACAGCTTGTTACATCCCTTTCCAATAAATGCAGAGCGACACTTCCTTAGAAATTAAAAGTTACCAAAACAAGTCGATTTCAAATCCTGCATTGTGATGCAAACATATTTTTTTTAAGACAAATGTACAAATCAAAAAATTTTTCACCTGGCCATCTGTAAGACGAAAAAATGCCTGAAGATGCTCAATTCTCCTCTGTCACTAGGGAGGGGTCGTGTAAAAAGTGCTTCTGTTTATTTCATTAGCATCCATTTTCATCAATACCCAAGATAGTATCATTTCACACACCAGAAAGCAATTGCCAAAAACACGCTTTTAAAAATGTATCAATTGATCAGAAAGTGCTGATGAGATGAACCAGCTTATGCAGACCAAGGAGAAATATGCTCATAATCCCCTCGCAGCTGGAGGAGTCTGAGTGCACAGCAGCCTGGAAACAGCCCTAGCAAAGCCCTTGGGTTTTCTGTGCTCATGCCCAACACTCCTGCACCAGTGCCATCTGCCGGCAAACAGAAGGGCACACATCTCATTCTGAGATCCATAAAACATTAGTAGTATTTTTAACCATGAGGTGCTATGCTAAGGCGTTTGCAAGATCCAAGCTGCAGCAAGGCACCTGTGCTCACCTGGAGACAGCACAAGCTGGGAAAGCACATCCCCCTCCAGCAGCAGCAGCAGCAGCACTGATTGATGCTACTGCTCCCTTTTTGAAAGGATCATTCCCACCAGAAAAATCAAGACTTAAATGTTCCTTCGTTAAAGACAAAGAAAAAGCTTCCATTGACTCTGGCGGGAATCTACAGGTGACATTTAAAAAGCACTGGCCTGTTGGATAAGACCTTTTTTTTTTTTTTGAGAGTTTATATATGCAATCTAAAGAAGAAACAAAAGGAAAAGTACAAGCAAAGTCAATACACCACGTTTTCTTCCTCTCACTAGTCAGTTTGGGTTTTCCATGAAGTCCAGAGGAGTCTTTAGTGACAGGCACAGCAGTACATGCACACATCTCAACAAACCTTCTTGGCACCTCTATGAGTGCCTAAGTGCCACAAAAAATTTACACAAAAAATTTACACAAAAAATTTACAGTGTGATTCTTCATTTCCCCTGGCCAAAGGGTGGGTCAGCTGATCAACACAGACTGGAACACCAGCAGTGAGTTTTCCTGTGCATTTATTTGGGATTAATTGATGAGAAGGAAAAATGTTCAGTTCTGAAAATCGGGTATCAGCCCCAAAAGCAGAGCATCTTTCACAGGTTTAGAACTGCTTAAAATTTTTCAATTAAAAATTAAACTTTGTAGATAGAACAAAATAATAATAAGAGCAAACAATTTACTGCCAATGCAGTGACGTTCTTTTAGGAAAGAATGCAGATTTTGTGATTTAATGAGTCTTTGGAATTTTTCAACAGAACAAGATTGTGCCTTAGGAAATGAACAAAAAACCAAACAAATCTTTGTTCTAGAAACATTAATCTGTTGACTATAACTCTATAAACTTTAATCTGTAAATTGACACATCTCTATTATTCATGCTATGACAAGAACTAGGCAGGCTCCTTTCAGCAGTAGGACAATATAGGAGCCTACAAAGTTTCTAAGATAACAAGAAAAAGTCACAAAAGACAGAGAGAAGATAAAGATTTTGAAGGAGAGTATGGAGATAAGATGGCACTGTGAAAAGAGAGTGATGGTATTTTTAAGAAAATTAAAACATAGAAAGCAATTGGCACCTTAGGTTACTTCATGGAAGAAGCTGGTACAGTGACAGTGGAAGAAGTGGTGGGCAGGCTGAGAAGGAGCTGTGAAATTGAGTTTGTGTGCAATGTGCTAAAGAGTGATGAAGTCCTAGCAATGGCCTGGGGAAAGAAAAAAAATCTTGACAAAGTTGGAAACTGTCCTGCACATTTGAATGAAGTAAGGCAGCAACTCCCATGCCAAAATAGATGTTATAACACACAATACGAAAAAATAGAAAAAGGTTACCTGTGCATCTGGATGGGAAATTTCAGAAAAAAATCTGCAACAATTGGCTGTAATGTGCAGGAGAGGCAAAGTTAGTACTCAAAAATGTGGTGCCCTTTATAGGTCTGAAGAAAGTAAGAAAGCAGAGTTGTCTTGAAGATAAAATGGGTTGTGCATCTGTGGATATATAACAGAAAGAACAGTTTGTCTTCTTTTAATATATTACCCATATCCTTATATATATATGTGAATGTATAAAATAAAAAAATGCAAAGATCTAACATATAGACCCTTTGGGGACTTCACTTAATGGCTGGCCATTCTTAAACAGATATCACACAGGAGAGATGGTGGTGGAGAAAGTAGTTTGACAACAATAAGAGTAAGTTTACAGGTATTGAAATAGCACAAATAACACCAGTCTCTGACAATATGCCAAAAAAAAAAAAAAAAAAAAGGAGACAGAGGAAAAGTTGAAACTAATGTGGATTTCCAAAATCATTATCACTCCTAGGAACTAGAAAGAAATTATCAGGAGATCATGGGAGTTGCTTGAAGGGAGTTCAAGGGAAAGAAACAGGGAATGGCCTAGCACAGAACAGGAAAACAAAATTATAGCAGTCAGGATTTCCAGTGATTTTGGAGAAGTGAAAAGTTGAGAGGGAAGGGCAAAACCCAAGAGCTGAAATCAACTCTGATAGATCTACAATCAGAGGGTGAGCAAGGGAAACAGCATGCAGCATGTAGAGTGGGTAGCTGATGCCAAAATGAAATCTGAAGTATTAATTCACATTCAAGTCAGGGGAAAGCATGGCTTCAGTTTTTTGGCCTATGGTCTAGGCAAATCTCAAGATATGAAGCCTTCTCTTTGCCCAGGAGCCCAGCTTCCATGATAAAATATTCAAGCCTGTGTGTTACAGAACATAACTAGATAAATGGAGCATCACAGAGAAGTAAACAAGCAATATGGCATTGAGCAGAGATCTTGCAAATGAGAGGGGGGGAAATATCAGCCTTTTCTTTCCATTTGGGTCTGGAATCCATCCTGAATTTGAATTAAGTGTGAAGATCAAAAGTGAGTGTAGTTAATATTTAAAGATATGCTTTGGGGGAAAGCCTTGTTTTTCTGATTATTTGTGACTAACTTTTAATCTTTAATTTTTTTATTACACTTTCAATTGAATAATATTTTAAGCAGTATATCTTCTGAAGTTCCCCTGAGCTCCAATTTGAGTGTGATAAATAACATGCTTTGGAACTCAGAAATTATCTTCCATATTCAAAATATTATAAACTTGAAAATGTTAGAATATGGGTTGTTTTGCTCCTCTTTTTTTGCAGTTTCTTCTTCTTCTTCTAACTTTGGGGGACCTTTTTGGGTGTAATGTAGAGTATCATCTTACTTGCTGCCCACACAGGCTCCTAAACTGTATACCTAATAGAAAAACAAGACTCAAAAGTAAGACTCAAAAGTGTAATAAACACTAAAAAGGCTTATCTAGGTTAAGTATATTACTCTTTAACCCCCTTGCCAGCATCAGAACAAGTGTGGATTATTGGTTGATTAGTTATTTCTAACACCTTTCATTCATCAGCTTGCTCCCCAGACTGTGAGGTGCTGCCATTCCCATCCAGAAAGGAGCTAATCCAAGGCCTAAAACAGTGTAGTAACAATGTCATGTCAAATATTATGTGAAAACAACATCTCATGGCACTTCAATTCCTACTCTGTCCATTGGACCACTTAACCTGATATTTAATGTGATACAACTTACTGGAGATTTTCTATCTCATTTTTTCGGAAAGTATTGTTTTACTATACTAGTAAAAGGTCCTTACATCAAGTATTCAGGAAGCAACCATCCTAATTGCATATTATTCATATCCTTTTTCAAGTAAATTATATGAGCTATCTCTCACAAGTATAACAGCAATAATTAACATGAAATGTATTGTACAGTCCTCAATAGTTACTGATTTAGACCTATTGTTTGTCATTAATCAGAGGAAGAAAACAAATTTCTGAAGGTAGACAGTATCATATTGTGCTTGGCCAATGGAAAGCCATTTAACTGAGAATTTCATTCCCACATATTGTTTTATATCTGCAAATGGTCATAAAAAATATCCAGCTAAAAAAAAAAAAAATCATGATTTTTTTGGAGCTAGAATGAATAAAATTAATACAATTGGTTACAAGCAAATATTTCAATAATGAACTAACAGCAGACTCTAGGAGAGTGAGCAGATCCAAACTTCATTCAACTGCCCCTGAAGTAACAACCTCTTTGAATAACATTAAACTTTCAGAATATTAAAAAATACATGTCTGGGTAATAACCTCTGAGAAATTTAGTTGCAGGCATCAGTAACCTTTGATATCACTGGCACAGGGGAGCTCTCAGCCTTCCTGAGGAGCAGCACAGTCTCCAGTCAGAGGAACATTCTATTTCAGGCTTGAAGATCTGTCTCAAACACCTGACAGCCAGCCACAGCTCAACATCCACGAGTGACCATGGTTCACAGAGCAGAGCTCCTTCCATGAAGGAAGGATTCCATACTGTGGACATGACACCAAACATTATCCCAAACACAGCCACAAGCTGGTTTGCTCAGTTGTTTGAGTTTTCATTTCTTTTTGATGCTTTCCTAATAAGCAGTTTGGTTGCCAGAGTGACTTCAACCTGGTGATCTCATGAGTGCACATCTGCCCACAGGAATAAAAGTGCCAACAAATGAGTTGTTTATCTCTGGTCCCCAGTGGCAGAGTACAGCTATGGAGGTCAGGCATTACATTTGCAAGAAGTGACAGAGTTTCTGCATCTGCTTCACCGTTTCAGCACCTAACTGAGAGCTCTCCAGACATGTGAGTGGCAATCAGGAAGGACAAGTACACATGGGAAGCTGAGGGTTGCTATAGCATCGAATGCCATGTTGTGGTGTATATTACTGCATGACAGCTGGAACTTCAGAAGGCCAACCCATCACTAAAACAAAAAAAATCTTAAGTAATTACAGTGGACAGACATGCCAGGGTGCCCCTGCAATCATTTGATGCTGTGTCTAGGAATTAAGAATGTCATTATTTGATTGCAGAAGAGAAAGAATGATAAAACAAGACTGAAGTGAGAGAAAGGTTAATATACAGCATACTGGAAGCATGTATCTTAACCCAAATGCTTTTTAAAACAGTAATCCAAAGTCCTTGGCCTTCTTTCCTCCTGATTTTTTTATTTCTTTTTTAACTTACATGTTTAAATTAATTGTAAATTCCTATAACACCAGATTAATAGATACCTGCATTTTAAACTCAGGAGCTGTTTCAAATCAACTGTAAAGATCCATATAAAGAATGATGGCCATAATTTTTCCAGGAAGACATTAACATGGCCAACCTTCCAGAAACAAATGGATAATATGAATGAATAAGTGGGAGCAAGAGTGAAAAACAAACCATAAGGATTGCATGAAGGTTGTTTTAGTTTGAAACATTCCCTCATGCCATAGAAAAACAATATAAGATTAAAGTGTAAAAAAAAAAAAAAAAAAGTCAATTTTACTAATATTAGAAAAATTTCAAAATAAAAACATTAAGGAGATTAGGAAATCTGTAATAACTCAAAAGGTCTCAGTGACCTTCTGAAAAAATAAAATACACTTCTGAAATGACACTTAATTCAGGCATTATACATTTAAGTAAAACACTGATAATCTTAATTGAAGAATTAACTGTAATTACTATATGTAGTGCAAATTTTTAGTTTTGATTCAAACAGTGTCTTAGGGTACAGTTAAAAAAAAAAATTATTTTTTAAACCTAAAAATCTAATGTCCCCAGCCTTGCACATCCATTTGAATGAACAACAGTGGAAAGTCTGCTAAGGCAGATAATTTGTTGCTGTTAGATTTCAGAAGGATCAGTCTTTAAAAGGACAGGAGATGACTGTTCCTTCCTTGCTGTCCAATGCAAAATCCCATCAAGTTACAGCTGTAGCAGTTATTGAATTAAGAAAATGAAGAGAATACTCATTCTGCTTTACTCTAGATTTTGATAAGCCTAAATCTCAAGATAATGGTTATTAATTCAATTTTTTTAAAAATTCACAAGCAAGAACAAGTTCATGTTTTGATGTTTCAATTTCAGAGCGAATACCCAAATCCAGGTAAAATATAAGACTGTGCTTTTATTTTTAAGTCAGTGCCATACTTACAGCAACATAAGACTCTATAAATGCCCAGAATATTGATTTTAATTGTGTTTTTCTTCCTGGAAGCATCATTTTATTATTCAGACCATGGACTAATAGATCCATCTAAATAAGAAGAATTTCTATTATTTCTGTCTAAAGAAAGCAGTCATTTTTTGTGAGTACAGAAATAAGAAATATTGCAGGATCATACCAAACAACACGTGTCTCTTTAATTGATTGGAATCCTGTTAGCAAGTATGAATTTTTTCCTTCTTGTAGATCTTTTAGTTTAATTAGCAGCTATCAAACAAGTTAAGCTATCAAGGGAAGAGATGAGAAGTTGAAACTGCCTCCTCAGAAGCAGGTGCAACACACCACAGAAGCACTAAGAGCAACCCAGGTAGAGGGGCTCTCCAAGACCAGAGAAGGATTAAGTTTTCAAAACTCTCCTCTTTTCACACCACCTCTGTGCTCATACCTCATCTTGTCTACTCCACAAAGGCTTTGCATGGTCCTGGAAGCTGCAAACAGCAGATGTGAATACACAATGCACTTCAAATAGCTCACAAAGCTTAGTTTGCCATCTGATTTTCTGTGTTTTGGGACTAGTGTCAGCACTGATATGCAGAGAGATGGCCACTACACAGAAGTGATGGGGTCAGCAAATCTGTCCCTGCTCAGGATGTGTTTAGTTCTCAGGTGGTACAGAAGCAGCAGTGCTGGCATGAAAACAATATAAACATGTCTGGCTGCAGTTAGGGCTTCTAGCATGTCCATGGAGTCTCTCTTCCTATGCATTCAGTCTCAGGCCTCCCATTTTTGTTTGTGTGTGCATGAGACTGGGTTTGCTAAACTGAGAACACAGCTTTTGGTTCCAAGTGCATTTCTGTCTTCAGTTAAATCTCTTTCCAGAGATGCCTAACAACCTCCAGTTAAATCTGTTATTGTTAAAGAAGTAAACTGCACTGAACTCTGACAGATCTGTGCAGAATTTTGGTGCATTAAAAAATGGCTGTGAGCCATCATAGCACTTTCCACTCTTCATATCCAAAACTGATAATCTTCAGCATCCTTTCATAAGATGAATCTGCTTGCTCTCTGCCCTCATAGGCAAATGTTAAAAAAAGAACTGTTGAGGTCCAAGGTCCATTCCAACATCTGTGTTTGTCAACAAGCATCCAGTGATTTCAGAAGGTGAGATACTAAGGTAAGAATGAAATTAAAATCTCCCCTCAAGTACACAAGGAGGGTTCCAACATTGAATCAGCATTGCATCTTAGAAAAAAAAAAAAAGAATAACAAACAAAAAGACCCCCCAAAACAAAAAAACCCTCAAAACCACAAAAACCCCACCACACCTGTGAACTGAAGAAGAAGAGCTCTTTTTAAAGACTGATGCACATTCAGGATGTAACTACATGGGAATCATCACAAAGGGTAACAGGAAGCCCCTCTGCTGCTGTTCAACATTAGGTAACAGGTATTGCATGATGGCTCTTTGATTCAGGAACCACATGTTGCAGTGTTTGTAGAGATACCAATTAGCACTGTGAGCTCTCTTTTTTTTTTGTTGTTGCCATTTATAGCAGGTAATAGGAAGAGTCAAAAATAAGAATTTAAACTAATTTTTCTTCTTAGTCAATTGCCACAGCTTATCAGTTAACGAGATACAGAAAATACAGAAAAACATTTTGTGCACACATAACTTGCTTTTGGGAACTTCTGTTAACATTCTTGCAAATCCCACACAGCTTCAGGCACTGTGCAAACATATGGGAGTATACAGACTGAACTAAACACAAAACAGTAGAAAGAAATATCAGTAGATGCAAAAAATGAGGCCAGTAACAAATACAGATTAAAAATAACACTGGTTTATAGTACAGATTTTAATAAATAACACTGCACATTCCAGTGAAGGCTTCATGCATTTGATATACTAGTATTATTGCTTACTGCACAGTTGTGTTCCATAATTTATTTTTTAGGAAGATGCCCAGAAAGCTAATATAATCAAATATCTGGAAGCATCTCAATGCCACAAGTGGCACTAGTGTAAAATGCATTGAGCTACATGAATTTTCACCCCCCCTCCCCATTCCAATTCAATTAAATGTGAAGGGGAAAAGTGCTCCATAACTCGACGTCCTTTTTCCTTCTGCCTTTAAACAGAACCAAATAAACCAAATCTCAATGGCTCCCTCTGCTGTCATGTCTTAGAAGTTTCATTGTACTTGTAAACTTCTTTTAAAACAGTTTTTTCCTTCCCCAGTTAGTGAATATCTGGTATTTTCACAACATTACACACCATGCCAGCTCTAAAGAATCACAGACACCTTTACCCAAAAGCAAATTTCTCAAGGTGCAATTCAATGCTTGCTTATCAAGGCTGGAATAGTAGCATCCCTTCATGTTTTCATCATGAAAAAATGTTTAAGAATGGTTTATCATCTTTGTAATCAGATTTGGGTTGATCTGGATTCAACTGCATAGATGTGGAGTGTGACTCTAACAATGTCAGACCACTTTGCATGAAACAACTGCATCTGCAACAAAACAACTATAACAAATATTTCAGAGCTGTGGGAACAGTCCTACAGAGAGAGCATGTTTCTGCTAAAACAAAAAACACTCCACAACACATTAACCAAGCTGGGGAGCTGCACTGAGTCTGGCCAACATTCTGGGTTGTTCTTTGCCAGCTGCCAGGGGCAGATAATGGTCATTACCTGGCACAGGTGAGCAGCAAAGCAGCAATATCAGGGTGCCTTGGCACACAGCTGACAACAACTTGTCTGCCTCTCAGCGTCCTGGTAGGAAGCTTAGCAACAAATACTCCACTGGGGACCTAACCCCAAGCTACAGAAGTCAACAGGTCACTCAAAAGAAGCAAAACCAGACCTCAGGGTCTGCCCTCCCACACTAAAAGAATAAAGTACCCTGGACGATGTAATTTCTTCTCAGAAAGAACCCTGGAGGATATATGGAGCAATGTACAAAAAAGGAGGATAATAAAAGCCTGCAGTGCTCAATCAAAACACAGAGGTGTAAATTTAAGAGAAAACCAAAATGCTTCAGCACTTCACTTTCCAGTCTGTGGAAGCACCTGCAGGCACAGAGCAGGTGGGGGGAGGCAGCTGAGGGACACCCCCCAGCAGTGCTCCCCTCTCCATGGCTTCCTGGCAGAAGCACACACTGCTGAGTGACAGTCCCTCAGTGCCCCTGACAGTAGATTTGGTGCCTGAGGTTAATGGAATGACAGCAGAGTGTTTCCATACTAGTGACAGAATTTGTCTCGATTGGCTCCGTCTTCTTTCCGCTCCGAACCCGATGCCTCCCAGACCAGGAGCTATATTTACCCCTCACACACAGGGATGTTCTCATGGCTCTAAACTGAGCAGCTTCTGTCACACCCAGGACCAGCCATAGCCCTTCTCTATTGGTTCTCCACACCAGAGCTCTTGGTGCATTTGTGGTGCCCTGTCTAACCAAGCACAGATGCACACACTGAAATAGTCACCTTACTCATCTGGTGGTGAAAGCTGAGATGTCCCACACCATACACATGCCCTTTTCACACAGGATGCATTTAAACTGGTGAGAGACAACCTGTCCTCAAACTGCCAGGGTATCACTGACACCTACAGCCTAGTTCTGCCTAAAAACTGTACCCACTGCACCTACCTCCATCACCTTCCTCCAGGAAACATGCTGAAAAACATCACATTTCCAATCTTCCCATATCCTTGCTGGCATAAGAATCCTCTAGAGTTCAGCTGTTCTTCTCTTTATTACTTTCTCCCAGCACATTTTTACTGTCATGGTAGGCTAATTCACCTGCAGGAAGGGTTTAGTTTATTTTTTGCAAAGACATACAAACACTCTAACTTACTAACAAACTCAGCATTAAATGGCTTTGCTCTTGTTTTGTTAGACTAGGCTGACACATTAAATTCTATCCATCCAAATACAGATAATACTTATAAACATCCCAGATTTAGCTTGGAGATACACCATCCTAAACTGACAAAAGAAAATCTGAAAGGGCTTTTGGAATATTCCAAGTGAAATCTGCCCAAATAATATTAAGACAGCTCCACATTTCAAACTTTTCAAATACCTTCAGCTTATAATGATGGTTCTTTGCTATAGAAGTCCATATCCATGAATATCAGACTGGTCTTATTCACCCAGACTGTGAGTGTAAATTACTTAATCAGCTTCTTAGGGGCAGATATTACAAAAAAAAGCTTAGCAGAATGTTCAAAAAGCATTAAAGAATGACTCCTAGTAAGGAATTTAGTGTTATCGTGTTATCTTGTAACTGTATATTACATACCCTCCAGATTAAATCTTTTTACACTCATGTTTATAAGAAGTTGCATTTTTCTTTCCTCAAGTTGGGCCCAACTGCTACAGTCTTTCTGGTTTACTGGCATTATTTCTAGTACTTTCCTAACTGGCAGGCTTGGAAGGAGCAATTTTCGTACAAGAATTGCTGATATTACAGAGCAAAGAAAAAAAACCAACCACCATTTGGCACATTTAAACCTGTCACTTCAATGTATTTGATGCTGGAAAGCAAGAGGGTAGAAGATGAATACAATTAGTTAATGGGAGCAGTGATCAACCCTATTCTCTGTGCTTTTTTAGACAGAGGAGAGAACACAGCCTCTCAAAGCTCCTCTTGCATTTATTCCAGACTCTGCCTACAGAGCTGGAATAATTATCCTGACTTGGGATCAACTAACTGTCAGAAAGCCAGAAACAAAAGAAGTTTGTTAAACTTAACAGTATTTGCATGCTCCATTAGTTTATTCCCTAACTCCTTTAGATAAAGGAGAGCCCACATTACTGGTATGAAACCATGGCATGAAGGTTAAAGGATATTTGCTGTTCTACAGAAAGTCTGAAGCACCAAAAACCCTATCCCCTCCTTTTCTGTAATGCTGTTAATCCATAAATCAAAGGCAAATCTCATTTCAACCCCACTGCAGACACACTATGTCAGATGGATCCTTCTGTTTGCTCACCCAGTGGATTTGAACTGATCCTTCTTTGAGCTTCCCAGATGTGATCCAGCTGTGAGTCAGAAACCTGCAGCAGTCCAGGGGTACTGCTGAGCTGGTTAAACCTGGCTGAGAACAACCCAAGTGTCAAAGCTCTGGGCCAGAGCTGTGCTGCAGAGGTGCCTAACACAGCTGGCAACTAGATGAGCCCCTGCACAGGTAACAGCCAGTGACCACAATGTAGAGAAAGGACTTTTTCCATCCTAGCTGTCACTCTTACACAAATAATAAACTCTCTATAGCGGCAATAAAATAATCTGAGCCCTGTGCGAATTATGGTTCGCTTGAAATTCAATCTCTTACAAAAGGGTTCTACCCTGAGCTGAAGAAAAATTAATACTCAGGGTAAAATCTGTAGAATATAAGAAGCAATACCCAGCAGTATCTCACCTGTGCTCTGGGGACAGAATTTCCTGGAGGGGAAACCTGGATTCATAAGGATTTTTACTTAATTTCAGAAACTATTTTCTGATGCAATTACTTGAGAAAGCAAAGAACCCAACTTTCACTTGGGAGTAGGTGTTCCTGTGCCAATAAACATAGGCCTCAGCCTGAGCATGAGGGAAGGAATCCATAGGGAAGAAGAAACCCAAAGCAGAAACTAACCTTACATCAAGTACATTTTGTCTTTGTGCAGGGACAGAAGCACTTGATTCAGTGGGAGTGCAGCACCTGCCCCCATCTAACTCCTATATTTAGTTCTCCTGTAGGTTGCTTTAGAATGCTTCCTCTGTAATACCAAATGCATATAAAGATGGAAACTTTGACCAAATCTCCAAAGGTAACATTGCTGCAGCTGTGAGGTATTTTTCCAAGTGAAAACACAGTGTGAAAGACTCTGGATAGCCCTTCTGGACACACCTAGTAACAGAACTTTTCAACCACATTTTTATCAAGTGCAGCCTAGATTTAATTTTGCAAAGTAAATGTCATTTTGCCTGTAGCACAACATTCTATTTATTACCTTGATAATTTTTCATATTTGGTTAAAGTTTCTTTTTAACAGAGAAAATCCATGCTTAACTTGGTGCTTTTGAGAGAGTTCTCAGTGGACTTTCTTGCTCTTGGCTCTCAAGTGAATCATATTGCTACTGCAGATGATATAACAATTTTTTTAAAAATTATGTTTTGCTACAGAATTTTCCTTCATTTAAAGGTTTTCTGAGCAACTATTTATGTAATATACAAACTATAAAGCAACTGAAATAATTCAATGAACTAAAAATCCAGGAAGGGTCTTGATTCAGAAAGTTTCAGCAAACTGGAGGCAGATTCTGCTTTCCTTGCTCTCACACTGCTCTTCTTGTTCTCACAACTGGCTGTGGTCAGAGTATCAAATTAGCCAGATTTTTGGTCCAACTCTCATTCATATCCATTTTCATTAATTTTAAAAAAGTCTGCAAAAAGGGCTGAGTTTAAGTTTTAAAAATATTTTTGCAACAAACTCCTTGAATTTCTTAAAATCTAGGACTGAAGTGTAAGTGTCTTTCCATACCTTTGGGATCCCAGATCACAAAAACAAAACAAAACCAAACCAAACCAAAAAAAAAACCAAAAAAACAAAAAAACAAAAAAAAAAAAACAAAAAAAAAAAACCAAAAAAAAAACCAAAAAAAAAGAAAGAAATCCAGTTTTATTTACATATTTCATGCATTTATTTTTGTACTATTTTTGAGCACAATGTTATAAACACTAAATAACAATAAAGTGTTTAAAGTAATTTGATTTAGAAAGAAGCACAGAAAAAATGTACACTGTTCAATTTAATGCATCTTTTTCTCATCCAATGTTTTGGTGCATTTCTTTAGCTATTGGGGTAGAAAAGACTGATACAGGCATGCTTTTTTGTGTTAACATTACTGGAAGATTTTTTTATTTGATCTGTATTGGATATTCCTCTTTGTGACATTACCAGCCAAGGACTTTGGGCTCATCTTGTCTCTGAAGCTATGTGTTTAAAAAGAACATGGTCCCAAAACCCTCTGCAATATCAGAGCATTCCATACAGATTGTAAGGAGACCTCCAAAACTGGATCCAAATCAGCCAACAATAAGCCTTTTATTATTTGTGATGTGAGCTAGATGACAGGGGAAGGCTAAAACTTAATCTTAAACCGCTCCTGAAAAATTTCATACTCAGATGTTTAGCCTCCCTTAAGACTCAGCAGTTCTTCTCTTGGAAAAGCTGCACAGAGCTCATCCTTCTTTAAATTTTGCTAGCAGATTAGAGGGTAAATTACTTACCAACCTGGATGTTTCCCTCTTGACTTCCTTCCTCAGGCAGAAGTGATTCAAGGTCAAGCTCTTACCTTTGTGAGGGAAGTTGCAACCAGCAGGGAACTGCAGCCATCCTGGGAGCATGCTCTGGTATTTCCACCTCTTCTCTCCTACTGGTGTATGGAATACTTGCACTACAATTGTTTATCCCAGAGCAAACTTTAGACTCAAAACCCCTTAATTACCAATAATTTTATTTCAAGATCCCTTTGCAGCCATTTCTGCACATTCTCTATTATTGGCTCAACCTGTACCTCCACATTAAACCCTTTCCAGTCCCTAATACTCCTCTATCTTCATGGTCCTTTCCCCAGAATTTCCATGTATCCCACCACTACTGACTTCTATCTAACCCTTTTCCAACAACACACACAAAAAAATATTTGCTATCAGCACATTCTTCCTTCAACTATCTCCATTTCCTCAGTCTTATTTAGATGCATTTAAGTCCAGTGACATCCATTTGTGAATTCTAAAGCATCTCACCCTTTGCATGTCCTTCAACTCCACTGTAGAAAATGTGATTTATTATAATAGGATTATTACATTATCAGTTAAATATAGATGAGTTTATGCCTGCTGGTGGTTAACTATAAGAGTTACTGTATTACATTTGTGCATTCTAATTGAGAAATTGTTTTTCTAAAAATACAAAGTGGAGAAATTTGTGCACACCAATGCTTGCAGAAATAAAGATTTTAAAGATCACATTCAAGATTGTCTTTTGACTGCCAAGTGAATATAAATTCCTCTTTCTCTAGCAGTATTTTGATGCCAAAATTTAAGAAAAATTAGCTCATTTATTTAAATAAATCTTAGCACACTGAATGGCTCAAAAGCACAGCACAGTACTGAGCTATTCTGTTCTGGGCACACCATTATCTCAGTGCTTCATCAAATCATTAATTGCCAGTCTGTAGTCAGAGGGTGGTTTTTGTCTTTTTTCCATTGCTCAGGGAAAGTAAATATTCTGCAGCAGGGATCACTTGGGGTCTCCAGCGCCTATGCCTCAGTGGTACCTTAACTTTTGAGAAAAAAATGGTAAAAAACAGCAAGTTGTTTGATGAGAGATCTAACATGGGCTTAACCTGTTTCATGTCTCCTTTCACAGGCTTACCTTGCAAAGTGAGCTTCATTGCCTTCCAGGCCACGCAGGCAGCAGTGCCTCAGCTGGATGCCTCTCTCTGCACACCCCTCTGTGGGCTGGGAAATTGCTCTGGAGCTCATGAACTCACAGCTAACTGTTCACTTATCTGCATTACACAAACTTTCTCTGCTACTGCTGGTAGGTCTTTCTGAGGGATTTGAAGATGGAGAGGTAGGAAAGGAAAAGTACTTCCAACTTTAAAAATGAAATTTTAACTTCTGCCCACTGAAAAAAAAAAAAAAAAAAAAAAAAAAACAGCCACCCCAGATCTTTATTCTTAGAAATCATTAGAATTGTAAGTTTAAGGTCAGAAACTCCTTCAGTTATGAAAAGACTCCAACAAGCACCAAACATACCAAAAAAAAAACCTAAGAGAAACTTAGCTCCATACTGAACCTACATACAAATATGTAGCAAAACTGTACATCTGGACAGCATTTCCTCTATTTCCTTTTACCTTAGGCTTTGTTGATGAGTTGCTCCCTGTAGTTGAGAATACCACACAATTCATCTGCTTCCAATTTTTTTGAAAGATTTCCCATTATCCCTCCCACTTGTTTCAACCAAATACACCAACAGTTCATTGTACTTTTACATACCATAGATATGATAATTGAATTGCAAGAAAATCACAAGGCGGCAGAAAGTCACGGTGTCCTTCCACGTGAAATTTCTGTTGCAGACAAAGTAGGCAGGTTCACTGAATGAAACCTTAAGTTCCTCAGTTGCAACCTTACTCTTAAAGACAGAAGCTAAGTGAGAACCTCCATGGTGTAATGCTGCAGAAAAGCTGTGCTTAGCAAACTTTTTCTGTCCACCTAAAGTCTTGAATACCATTCAGATTTGGCACAGAGAAAACTAAGTAGAACGTGCAAGAAAGTTAAGCCACAAGGTGTTCAAAGCACAGCTTGTGTGGAAAAACTTCAGTATTTTTAATGTAAAACTCATATTTCATTGTCTTGTCATTTAATCAGTATGAGAATAAAAATGATGCAACCCATCACCATGGCCTGCTCTATTTTTCTTAGACATTAACTAGTAACTGAGTAACTTCTTCAGATAACCAATATTAAGTAGGAATAGGAATAGGAATGTCACTCACTGACTGTGGGATCAGCTGGCTAAGCCTAGTGCAGCAGCAATGACCTGGGACAGGGGAACAGCCAATGCTCCAAACACAACTAACGTTCCAAGCCTTGCCAAACGTACTGCTTACTAAAAGAAAGGATGAAACAAGGAGATTTTGGTTGGAAAGCAAGTTAAGTCTATAAACTTATGTAAGATCAAGAGCAAAATCATAACGTGAAGTAAAAAGCAGAAGAGAGATAAATGGGAGTAAAAAAAAAAATACCAAAACAAAAAACCCACCGCATGCAGACCAATTTAGGAGGTCAACTGGACCGTGTGAATGTACTTAATTTTAACTCTTTGTACAAAAGATTCTTCCAGCATCTGAAAAGCTACACTGAAAGGAGAATGAAGATTCAACTTTACAACACTCTCTTGGCTGTTTAATATCCTTTATCTCATATAGCTGTGAGTTCTCTTCTGAATTCCAGCATTTCATCTACTTCCCAAGAATTCCTGTCTCCATCTTTGACTTTCAGTTTTCAAAAAAAAAAATAAAATCAATACTCACTAGCAACCCAAAGAGCAGATAATGATAGTTATTTATTAACATTTAAAATAAGCATAAATTTCAGTAACTAAAAAAATTCTCTGAATTGTTCTGCATGTGGTATTCTTGAAATTAAAGATCAATACAACTGAAAGACTGAGCATTTTCATCAAATATGAAGCTGAATGGCATACAGATCAAGTTAATAGCAATTACATTACATTAACTTGAAGAAATTAAATACAATTTTACACATTTTCTGATGAAGCACCACACCCACAAGTGAAGCATCTCATGAGAACTGAGCTGCAAACCAGTTAAGCAGCTGAAAAGAAACAGGCCACCAATTTAAGTTTAAAAAAAAAAAAAGAAATATGCTAAAAATTTAGTAGCCATGTTTTCCAGGTAACTATCAGAAGAGGGACAGATTTAACATCCAATGTATTCCAGTCACACATCACAAACATCTGAATTTTAACCAATTTAACAATTATTTCTGGAAGAAGAGATCCCAGTCCTCCTATTTCACAAAGCTGCTAATCTGAACTGATGCAAATACCGGCAGGATTCTTGGGTAACACTGAACAGCAGCTGCATCTATTAATGCTAGCAAAATAAAACTTCAGCTTTTTTCTTTTTTTTTCCACAGCAGATATACAATTACAGTCAGTAATGAATGATCCACAACCTTTAGTCTCACCCCTTTGCTGAAATGTAATAGCTTAGCTCAAGCTAAAGCTAAAGCTCCATTTAGCTTGCTCAAATGCTTAGTTTGGAAATTTTTATTCCTGAACTAAGCATAAAGGGAGGATTTCTTTTTTTAACATCTGAGGTTCTTTCAGATGTTTACAGAACAGAAAAGAAAGGATGTGTAAATTCAGAGCTCAAGATGAAAGTGTAATGCTTTGCATAAGAGAGCACATATCAAGACAACCTGTGCATTTGGAAGTCCATAAGCTCAACTTAAATAAATTGATCTAGGGTACCTTGTTTCATTTTACATGAACATCCACTTCATTCTCAAGATGCATGTAAACTTGTGCAGGCAGATGAAAAGTTATGATATCCCAGAGTGGATGAAATTCAAAGCAACAATAGAAAATAAGTTTCTGAAGAGTTACAAACTAGTTTTACAGGAAAGGATGTTAATTCAGTATTAAGATGACAAGTGCAAATGCACACAAGATATGTAAACAGCTTATAAACTCTCGCTGTTAACACTTTGGTTATCACCAACACTAAAATTCAGAAAAAACACTTAAAAGTAGACCCTTGTATTTTAATTATTGTGTCATTGAATTCCAATTAAACACTGTTTCTATTTCCACCTTCTGAATGAAAATGCTTCAGAGTTAACTTTTAAAAAATGGAATACACTGCATAGAAGACTGAATTAATCCAATTATAAAAGCAGTATTTCTCTGTTTATATATAGCATGGCAAACAAGGCAGAGTGAGAGAAGCTAAACTCAAAAGATTTCCTCTCTCCAGAGAAGGAAATAAATGAAGTCAGGAACTTTTTTGTAGATTGTGGAAACAGCATCCAAAGCCAGGCTTCCCTTATGGGTATCCAAAGGAAACAGCTGACAGATATATCCAGCAGAGTTTTCACAGAAAGGGTAGGAAACTGGAAAGGAATGCTTACTTAGATGGGATCAAGAAATTCACTGTCTCTTGAGAGTTAACTAAGAACAGACTTCTGGAGGAAGATATGTGAAGACCCACCCATCTGCACTCTGCCTGCAGTGTGGCAGAACAAGTTTATTGTAAAACACATAGGTAAATTGATTGGAGAAGACATCCAACTGGTCATTGACTCCTGTTTTTTGCACTTTCACTTGCAGGAAGGACAACGTCAGAAAAGAACAGATAACACAAACATTAGGCATCTCCTAGTATTAATCAGCAGCAAATTTTATTATTATTTTGCTTAGAGAACCCTGGACACCAACAGTATCATTAATAAGAATGCTTCATGATTACTATGAGAAGAGAAATACCACTGAAAGCCTGGACTAGATACAAATTGAAATTTGTGAATGGAAAGGTTCATATTCATCATATTAAAATGCCCTTCATTAAAATATGTAAAGTAGAACAGACAGTATAGTATAGAACAGATGCTTGGAGGAAAGCCTACCAGCTGTACATTAGTATTTGCATATGAGACCAAACTAACTTACTTAGAATTCCTATGACCCATAGAGAAATTCTTCCCTCTCCCACGCTGAACTACACTGAATATGTCAGGCAGAAAATAGAACAACTAAGGATGTGCCCAGGTTGCTTCTGTGGAAACTTTCAAACATATTTAATAAGATTCAATGGTCAACTCTCATGTTAAAGAATTCTTGTCTAAGTCTCCACACTGTAATGGTACAAACAAAACAAAAAAACCCCACAAAACTGAAACCAAGTTTGCTACACCTAGATGGAAAAGAACCGCTCTTTTAATTTGTCATTAAATTATACGGATCGTCACTCAACAAAAGAATAAACAAGACACTGAAAATCTTAGGGAAATGCACAAACTAGGAAAAATTAGTAAAAATGGCTTTGGAAAGCCATTCCTAAAGGGTGGTTTGCATCTGAATGCCTAGAATTATTAATTTAAAAAAACAGTGCTGGAGAAAATTCAAAGATTGTCTCCACTGGATTTTCACTGCACTAGAATCAGATGAAGTATGTAAAAACCTTTCTGGTGAGAGAGTCACAGGTAATTTTGAAAAATTAAGGTAACTGCTACTTACAGAATTCAAAACACTGTTGTTTCAACTCGGGTTCAACTAGGAAAAATGCAATGATTTCGTGAGGAATTTTCTAGGATGACCCTGCTTGTGCAGGAAGGTTGGACCAGGTGACCCCACTGTGAACCCCTTCCAATGTGACCCATCCTGTGGATACATTTTGAGTGTGCAAATTCTCCTATGAAATAGGAAACAACTTCAAAACTGAGCTTGGGTGAAACATTGAAAAATATTTAAGATGCTTCCTCCTAAAAATCACACTATTTGTATTTCACCTCAACATTGTCTTTTGTTTAGTGCCATAGTTTTGTCTGGAATAAGAATAATTTTGGCAAGGGGCTTTTGCATCTAAATTTTGCAGACAGTGAACACTGAAACTGTCAGAGTTGTCAAAAAGAAAAAAACTGAGAAAAATAATGCAGAGAAGTATTTCATAAATTAAGAACAGAATAACAAAATAAGTGAAATTTGTCTAGCTGTGATTATCAACTTTTTCTCAATCCAAGTTCCTCAAAATAAAGCAATGTGCATGTTCAACAGACAAATTATTCCTGTCAAATATCAAAAAAAACTATGTGAAAGATGCTGATGTTACAAAGTCAAAGAAGCTCAAAGTTGAGCAGAATTCTTACAGTCTTAGTTTGTCCCATTTGTGTTGGCAGGACAAGCTTTTCCACAGCAACTTTCGATGACAATTCTTAGGCCTCATCAGCCTGGACAAAGTAATCAAAATGAAGAATACTCAGCATTTCCTCCCTTCTTGCATCACTAAATGTGTGACAACACCGTATCTCCCCCATACACCACCAAAATCTTACACTGGAAACAGGTTTTGGTTTTTCTCCCCTGGGAGCCTTTCCCACTTTTAAGTATTCTGCTGCATCTCTGGCTCACCACCAGCAGGTGTGTAGCTGTAGTGCAGCTAAGCCTATTCAACAGTGGGTACCTGCTTCTGAAAGAACACATCTTTCTTACCCTCCCACCATCTCCCTTCTAAACATCACAGAGAACTGGCCAACCATTAAAGCAGCAGAAATGGCTTGAACTGGCTCACTGTTTGGATCACAGGAAAACAAAGGCTGGCACAAAGGAGAAGGCACCAGGAACACAAAGGGGTTCCACTGATTCCTCCATTAGCAAGTTAGAAAGCAACCATTGTAACACCTTCACCATATTGAAAAATCAGACCAAAAAAAGGCATTTCTACATTTATTTGAGATAATAAGCACCATACCTTTTCTTTCTGGAGGAAAAGAACTTGTGCATAAGGAAGCTGAAGGCTAGAAGCTTCACATGTCCATTAACTAATACAGCACTCCACAGCTGATTTTACAATGTTATATACTATTTTTACAGTACTTTATATGCACATAAAATTTCTTTTAATTTCAGCTGCACATACTAAACTCTCAGCAGTCAGCAAATCGGTTGCAACATGACTAACACCATCAGCAATCAAACTCTTCTATTTGTAGATTTGCTAACAATCCTGGAAGAGTGTAAGAACTGTCACGGCTCTCTAAATGTGATCACCTCCTTCTCTCACAATCCCGTCTCATCTTCCCAGCTTTCAAAGCCTGCAACAGAGTGATGAACCCACTTGATACTAAACCTGATTCAATATAATAGCAATGCTCATGCTATTAGAATAAAAAGGCATGGGGTAAGGCAGGAAATACTAAAAAAGCCTGCAAAAATATGAATACTGCAGTGAAAGCAAACTAGGGTTGCACATGCAATCAGTTCCTGAACGCTTGACTCCAACATCAGCTTTCTGGTAACTGGAAACTTGTGGGAATTTTTGTAAGATATTTTGTAACAAAGAAGCAGAAACATGCTGATACCTTGAAGGATCACAGACGAACTACATCTTTCTTTGGACTCACAATATTGACCTTTGCCACTTCAGCTGATCAATGACGGCTGCAATAAATCAGCCCACAGAGGGCAACAAATAGCTATAAAACCTGTTAGCAAGAAACAGATATGCATGGAGGCAGTAATTTTTGGGCTGAAGCCAAATTTCATAGGGATTGGGCTTGAAACCTTTGTCTCCTAGTCTCCTCTTACAATCTGCACTATGCTTATCCCTCCCTTATCCCACTTGCTATTTATGACACATCTAAGTGACATTGCTTCTTTACTCCAAAATACAGGAGTAGCTTCCCTTTTGAGCTTCCAGGTAACTGGCAGTAAAAAATGAGACTCATATCTGCTAGTCTGCAGTCTCCAATAATATTTAAAATAACAAGCCAGAAGCGTGCACAGAACTTCTTGTGTTTGCATGGTATTAAGAGTGCAAAGGGCTTGAGAAGAAAAAACAAAATCATCTATATTGAAAACAAACCTTTGCTACTTAAGCTCCAGAAATCTGACTGCCAAAATCTGTAAATGAAGGACTTGAAATATAACATAAATATCTGTGTTGGACAGTAAGACATGAAACATACTCAAATAATATGTGCTACTGCTATTTTAAGCTCTAAGATATCTGACTTCTCCATCGCTGTTCTAAAAAGGGAAAGCTATCCCTGGAGTTTGGTACAGGTTGTTCAGTAATTTGTACAGTCAATACACCCGCTTAACAGTTTTTCAATATCCTCTTCCAGCAGACAGAATGTGTTGTTATATGAACTGAAACAAAAGATATACTCTTAAGAAGATAAAAACTAGTATAGAAGTGGCCCGTTTAACATGTATTCTAAAATTCTTGTTGCATGGTTCTAACAAAAATCATCCTAACATGTTTATGAATGTCAACTCCATGGACCAAAGTAATTTTCTCAAAATATTTTCAAATGGGGGAAAAAACACCTCGACGTTGGCACAATGAAACAAAAAAATTTGAGAAACAGAGTATATGCTTGCTAAACAAGAATTATGTTTATTTAGCTAGTGAATCACCTAGAGGAGTAAATTTTCACTTTCATGATAGCAATCTGTCAGGCTTGCAAACACCCAGAAATAGGAATTAAAGATTATTTTAAATGTAGTTATAAAGGTCATAAAAAGTCTGATTTAGACTGAGGTACATTTACTCAAAACTGAGATTCATTGAGTGGTAGCAAACAAACAGTTCCTCAGACAAATGCACTTTTTTCAGTATACATGTTACAGGAAAAAAAAAAATAAAGAAATGTGCATTAACTGGTGGTGTCCACCAAGCTGCATATTAATATTCTCTTACACCAAACAGTTTGAAACAAGGGAAATGTCATTCTATTATAATTTCATGTTACGATTCATTTGGCTAAACTGCAGCTTAAAGTTGCTTTGCCATATTAAAAGATTACTACAATAATTTTCACATGAACATTTAGACTTGAGTTTTACTCCAGGACTAAATATGGCATGATTTGCTTTTAATCTGTTGAATAGCTAAAAACTGACAATTAAAAAAACTACAACAAAGAAAAAATTAAGTTGAAGCAATGTGAATCTCACATCATTGAACCACTTCTAATGGTTAAATGTTAGTATTTAACAAATTCAAAGAGTTAATGAATCCTTGCATTCGTTCGGTCTCCTGTGCCTTAGCTAGGATGCATAAATACAAAAGACAGCAGATACTGGTAAAAGCTTCAGGACAGAAAGTGCTTGACGAAGGTACAGTTCTCAAGTGTGTTTGGTGAGAGAGTATAAGGGCAGATGCACTGATGAGAACCATTACAAGAAGAGTCAATTTCGTGTTAAAGTGTTCAAAGATGTCACCTTAAGCAGAAAAAAGCTTTAATAACGTCTTCTTAGACATATTAGGCATTTCCAGAGTCTACATCATTAGTGTTGTATTCTAGCAGGACATCTCCATATAGTTATTGTTTGTTTCTATTTCTCTCCTGAAAAAAACAAAAACAAAAAAGGAAAATCATGTTAATACACATGGATCAACATTATCTGCTTTGCTTTAATTACAGCATTTTCATCACTTGCAATTTATCAGGCAACATGTTTTCAAGGTAAAAGCTTCAATTACTTCCAGGAATAAGAAATTATACAATTTAAGTCAACTTCTTAAAGAGAAACAGAGAAGCGTATGTCAAAGTAGAAGGCAAACGTTCCAAAAAACTGCTATCAAAAAAGAACTTAAGATGTCAGTTTGATTCACTTACAGTAAAATATTGCACAAAGTGAACTGAGCAAGGACACCAAGAGACCTACAAACAAGGCAAGATGTACCCTAAATCTTCTGCTTAGCTTGTCATCCATTATATCCCTGAAAAAATATGGTGTTCCCAGGTATCTCCCTAAAAGCCCCATAAAATAAATATGTTCCAAAGTGCTTAAGATCAAAAGGCAAAGTAAAAGTTGGCCAAACACCTCATCTCCCATACAAATGCTCAAGTGGTAAGAACAATATTTTTTTTTAAGAAGGCCATCTATACATTTTCTTAGAAATTACTTTCAACAACAAAATGAAAAGCAGTGAAATAGGAATGGCTACAAAGAAATCTGACTTCAACATGAGCCTGAGCCACAGTGAGGACCATATTAACTAGACAGCCCTCACAGCACTGTGAGAGACTACATCTGGCATTTAGGGCTAAAACACTAATTGCACTGTAACTATCAGGGATTAACAAATTCATACTATGTAGTACAGGTTTAACATAACAAATGACACTTTCAGTGCTTTATCATCATGCTCCATCTCCTCTACTTTATTCACTATAAACATACACTTAGGCATTATGACTACCTCCAGGAAAAAATAAAAAGTGAACAAACTGCATATTGTTGCCTTCATAATATATCTTCTAGCCTGTAAAAAGACACCAGTCAGTGTAAAAAACTAAGACCTTATCTTTCAATAGCATTTTCCATGATATCTTTCTTTATATGTACAACCGAGCACATTAAAGAAATATAGTAATACCTGCATGGAAGAGAGGTAGGTTCCCATTCCCATTAAAAGAGAATAAAAATATAAAATGACTCCCCATATTTTTATTATTATTGTATATTATAAAGAGAACAATAACATAGCAGGGAAAACAAAATAATCCAGGAGGCATTTGAACAACAGTTTCAAAACCACTCTCTCCAATACCACACTGAAATTTTATTATGCTAGAAACTATTTAAGAAAATGGCAAATGAGCATATGACCCCATACAGATTCTCCCATAAAGACAGTCTATTGAAAGAAGGTAGGTAACACTTATACTGGTTATTGCTGGTGATCTAGTCCTTTCCAAGACAGATTTCCAAGTTGCTTCAAGATGAAAACCAAAGCAATAAAGCCCAGTCCTAGCCACAATGAGCAGCTAGGGCCCCAGCAGATGTGTGTCTGGACATTTGCTAGAGTAGAATTTAATAACTAATATTTTTATAGGAAGATACTATCAATCTTTGAAAAAAGTATCAGTTATTAATACAAGTTGATATCTTAACAATGCACTCTTGGCTGAAAACAGATGATGACTGGCTTCATGCCTTACTATGCATGTAAGGCATGCAAAAATAGCCTGCTCAGGCACATCTCAGATTATTCCTCTAATATTAGCAGATTTCAACTGCAAGAACTACACAAAGTATTGAAAAACACACCTGTGGTACTAAGTAGGAGCCTATGAAACTGCAGTGTTAAAATGTATAACAGTTTTAAACACAACCTGTATACAACTAAAATCATCAGTTCCTGTTCATTTGCAAGTATTACATACATAAGCGCTGACTCAAGCTGCCTAGAAAGACTCTCTGAATTTTAAATTACTGTACTATTAACTGACCAACTATGCTTTGTGAAGCCCTCAACTCAAAATGTATTTAAGTTCATAAAAATTCAAAGTAGAAAAGGAATGATACCCTCACTACCCTCTTCCACTTGATGAAATAAAGGAAGTGTTGCAAATTTTACATCCGCTTCGAATTCTGCAGAGAAAAAAAGGCTTCAAAACACCAGCACATCTTTCCTGCAGTCTCAATATTAAGTATTACTACATTTATATTAAAATACTTCACGCAGACATACAAGCACAACATTTTTCATAGCAAGTGAACAGTACATTCTTCAAATTGTATTGGTGACATTTGGTACTCTGCACGGCAAAACGGAGAGAAAGACCTGATTTATTCAAAACACAGGCAGTGGTATTCCACTCATAACCAAACTCCAACTCCTGGACCACTGTCTTTTCCTATCTCAAGGGAACTTTCCTGGGTTTTTTTGGTGTTTGGGTTTTTTGAGGGGCTTTAGACAAACTCACAGAAGACTTTACCTCCAAGAAGGTTTCCAGCACCAGAGTAGAAGTTTCCAGCATAACCACTTCTCTTTTACCCAATTAATTTCATTTCTTATAATTAGATAAAAGCGAAACTTCTGTCACATCTCTTGGATGAAAACTTCCTCCTGCAAATTCCCTGCCAAAGGTCAACTTCACTTCAGAACTCACCATGGTCAGCTTAGCCAGTTTTAGGGGGAGTTTATGAACAGGACATGGAAATTAAGTAGCATTCAAATCAAACATGGGAACATATTGGTTAATTAAAGGTACTGTCAGCTGCAGACCATATGCTGAATACATTTCACACATGCAAATAACTTTCTGCACAAACCAAGTAAACGTGAATCTCAAAACCGCTTAGGCCTTAGAAATGTGCATCAACCTAGTACAAACAAAACTATGAAATTAACTTGGTCTGAACTGCAAAGCTGACTTACTCCCAGATTTTAGCTGTCTGAATTCAGAGCATTAATTGAATGACCCCATGCTGAGAAGTAGCAGCAATGTAATTTATCCTCAGATATAATGAAATCACTGTGCTAACAAAATTTCAAAATTCAAAGCAATAAAAACATTTCCTGATCTGATTTGAAAGAAACTACTGAGACACACACAACCCTGACTTTGGGATTTCTTTGCCACAAAGAAGGTGAATGAAAAAGCCTTGTTTAAGTAGTCTACACATAAATGCAAATGTAGCCTAACAAGAAGCTACTACAGTCTTTGGCTGTATTCTTTTTCCAAGGTCCCACAAACTGAAGCTCAAGGTCAAGAAAGACAGATCTGAAAGAATGACTCTGGCTGATTTTTACAGCAGTTGCAAGTGCAAGCATTTCAAGGTGTCCATTTGGAAGCTATCCAGGGTTGCAAACTTACACAGACCAATTGCAGAGTTCTCACACACCCTCCAGCACTATCAGCTATAACTGCAAAAAAAAAAAAAAAAAAAAAAAAAAAAACAAAAAAAAAAAAAAAAAAAAAAAAAGAAAAAACCCAAACCAAACCTAGAACTGCAATGTTTAAAGCGTTCATGCCTGGAGCTGTCTCCTCTGCCCCTCTCCCAAGAGGGAGCATTCTCACAACAGCTTCAGAAGCTGCTTTACTGCAAACTGTGATTTAATCTTCAACTTAGAAGCCCTGCTCATCTGCAATGTAAGCTAACATGTCAGACTGCATTCTGTGAAGTGAGGCGCGGGCTCTCATCTGCTCTGCCAACTGTGCTGCGTGGGCAGAACACCTGGCAGAGGCAGAGCAGCCAGCTGTAGAGGTGGTGAAAAAAGCCACAGCAAAGTTCATGAAATCTCATTTACTAATGGCAGCAGCCATAATCTGCAATTTATTTCGCTCCAGTGTACCAGTAAAGCTAGGACAGCATAAGCATCGACCTTACTGCTTGAGAACCACAATGAAAAACAGATTACTAGAAAAGTGAAAAATGGCAGAAATTGTTTACTCCATTTATATCACTGGCTGTTAATGTCAACTAGATTACTGAAACTTTAAAGTGGTGCAAAATATTGGTCCTTTTTAACTGCTCACTCTTGAGCTCCCAACTAAAGAGGGTACATCTCCTCAACACAGACACATTTCTCTGAGAAGCACTTCTGGGAATTCTGGGAAAAAGGGAGAGAATGAACAGATGAGAAGAATCTCTAGAAGTCTTAAATTAACCTAGAAATTTTTCCTGTGCAGATGCCATTCCCTCCCTAAACACTAATTTTCTTCTATTCCTTGACTCAACATGAAAACCACAAGGCACAAATTAAAAATCAAAGTTAACATACAAAGTCAAATAAGATTTTACAACTTAAGAGTAGCTCCTTCTCTCAGTAAGCTTTACAAATTAATACTGATCTGAGACCCTGCTGCTGCAGATCAGTTGAACTACAGACAGTATATAAGGTTCTCAAGCACATAAATATTAAGAAACTCTGCAAAAGCCAGAAAACCTAGACTTCTAATTTATTCTTCTTACTAGTTTTGATGGCATTTTACTTAGTCACTGACACATATTTTTAAGTATACTTTCCAATTATAGGAAAAACTGTGAAAAAAATTACTGTAAAAAAAATTAAATTTTATAAAAGTCATGCACAGTTAGTAGAACATGAACAGACCATATTATTTCATTATGGTAATGATAAAGGCAGTAAGAAGCTAATCCCCATCTGAAATTCCACAGGATACAACCATTCAGAAGGCAGAGGTGGAGAAATGATAACACACAACAAGAAAAGGCTCTGCAGAAACAAAGCTTGAACTCCATGAGCCAGAAAAGCCCTTCCATTCTTGTCTTCCCAGGTGGATACTTTCAGTGATGGATCAGCCAATTCTAAGCACAAGCAGCAAGTGCTTTGCTTCAGCACTGCACATCGTTATACACTGAAATATCAGACTTTAATTATCTACAAGACAGCCATTTCAGCAAGATGATTAAAAAGAAGATAAAAAAAATAAAACCTCGAGATCCTCACAATTATTTGTTAACAATGCTCAGAGTATAACATTGGCTTTCGAAGACTGACAAGAGATAACTTCCTACCAAATCTATAGGAATTTGCATTTAGTGATGACCTCTGTCCCAGGAAAAGAAGCAGAAAGACTCTGACACCTGGGTTCATTTTTCTCAGATGCCCATGGGCAGCAAGAACACATTATTTAATTGCTCTGCTAAGGAACTTATGGTATCCTTGGAAGGGAAATAACATTCACTGCAGGGTTTACAAAATACACTGGTGAAGAATTTCTCAGGCAGTTTTTAAGCCTCACCACTCCTACTCTTTGAATAGGTGTAACTCAAGTTCTAATCTACCATGAGGAAAAATTACATTACTATACCTTGGTTTCCCATTTATATGAAAATTCAGTGAACGTGGAAGTTTACATTTACTTTTTACTATTTGGACTATAATCCATAGGGTACAGAACAAAACTATAATTACTCATCACAATTAACTACACTACCAAACCTCTGAAAAATTCACAGAGAACTGGGCTCAAAAAACCTATCATCTGCTAAGATTTGTAATGTTATATTTCAGCTAGATGAATACAAAGTTTTAAGCAAATTGGTTTTGATATAAAACAATCCTAGTTCAACTGAATCTACAGGAACAGCTTTAACAGACATGAAAGATCTGTATATCTTAAAGTCCCATTTTTCCAGCAAACCACTTCCAGGAATCTCCACCGAGTTTCTGCCAGCTAGCCCATCTGCAGTATCAACGCAGAATCAATGAAGCAAGGCTGTGAAGAATCACAACAGGCTGGAACTTCCTTGCAATACACAGGCATATTTCTCCTTTCAAACTGCAGGAAAAGTATCACTGTTCTAGACAATTTGTTCTTAATAGAGAATTGAAACCTGAGGAGATGTAGAAGGAAGCAGAAGGCTGGTCCATTAATTTTTACACATATCTTAAGTATTCTTAAGATTCTGCTTCTACTCTGGAACATGAGATTTATGATTTTTAAAGCAAAGAAGAAATTCTAACTTAAAGGATATAACATTTAGAAAAGGTACAACTGTCACAGATCCAGCTCAATTCAAGTTTGAAATCTTGTCTTAGGTAGCTGCCTTGATATTTAAGAGCATGATATTAGATCCCCAAAAGTGACTGGTCTCCCAGGCTTTGAAGTAAAGCATTTGGTTGATATTCCCAGCTTTTCCAATAGGGGTCCCTATTTTACAGGAGAAATTGGTCTTTCCACTCCCAGAGCAAGAGAAGTTGAATCCACTCTGTAAAAAGGACCTTGTAAGCTTGCTTTTCAGGAAGGGATTTCAAACAAACAAACAAACCAACCAACAAACAAAAACATGAAGAGATCTGTACAAGTGTAGCTAAGAACTAAGCCTGGAAGTTTAATCAATTTCCACCCCTTTTATTCAACAGTCCAATATTGCACTTTCCCTCTTATCATCACTAGAGAAACACAGGCAACATCCCTACTCAAACTTTCACATGGTCACTGTAAGAGACCGCAGCATAACATCAACCCCCATCCTCTAATGAATTCTAATTTATACCTTGGAACAGAAACTACAGACTCCACCAAATGCACAGAAAACAGGCACATTTGAAACCCCTGTGTCTGTAACACAAGAACATGAAGGTCATTTTCAAGTTTTTCCAAAAGACTAAAGATGCAAAAGCAAATGAAGACATGGCAAATAAGCACACCTTGATGGAAAGGAAATTCTGGAGCAGTATGTTCAAAATAATTCTAGCTCCAAATAATCTTCTCCCATGACCACGGGTACAGATTCATCTCATGACTGTCAAGGAATGGAAAAAAAGTGTTTCCTGTTTCTACTTTCTCACTTCCAATTATGAAGATGACACTCTTGATAAATATGAAGTTCAAGGAAATTGCAAAATAATGTCCCTTGAAACATTATCAAAAGCATACAGGAAATGAACATGTTTCTCAGAAGATAGTAACTACATAACCCTCTTTTAGATGCAAATACACAAACTTTTAAAAGTTTACTAAAATATCATTTAACTGCATTAAAACTTTTTGTCAATCACCTGTTTTTCTTAACTGAAAATCTGTCAATGGATCTATATCCAATTTTGACATTATAATATAGTAATTGATGGTTGGGGGTTAAGAGGAGGAAGAAGCAGCTACAGTTTAGTCTTGATGGATGTTTTCTCCCTTCAAGATATTTTTAAGAAATATCAAATAAAGCACAATGTCAGCAATGTCCTAGAAAGAAAGGAGTTACACTGCTTAACAGTGCAGCCTGATTATGACCCAATTATCACACAAACAAAAGTTACATTGGTATCAGAATGAAGGGGGGAAAAATTAATCCTTTGGAGAGTCAAGAAGTTCTAGCTATGTCAGCATTCCTATTACGAGATATGTAATAAAACAGAAGAAAGCTAAAATTTTAAATACTTATTTACCTGCCATTAAAAGGCTTTCTGAAAAGTAAAAAAAAAATCCAAATGCAAATTAGATAAATTCTATCTTTATGAATAAAAATCAGTTATTTTACTGGACTATCACACTAAGAAAGCCATCTAAACCACTCTACAGTTACATGAAACCATGACCTTTTTTCCCACTGTATAGTGCAAAAGTAGAACTCTTCATCAAAAAGCACCAAAAGAAGTCCTAGGACAACACGTAATAAGCCACCACCTGAGGGCAAGGAAGTTTGAATCTGCCAACAACTGCATTTTTAATCAGAGCCACATTTGATTTTCACCCATAAACTTGCTGAAGACCAGATGCAAAGCTACTATTAAGATGTTTTTCTTTATTTTCAATACCTTCTATTTTCTAAATTGTAATTATGTCATCTTAAAACACGTATTTTCAGGATTCTGTTTCATTTATTTAGATATTACAGCTTTCTGCTGAAAGACAATAAAACATCTTTTTAAATAATATGCATACAAATCAGCACATTTACACCACAAAGCAGCAGTTAACTAAGGACAAATGGAATTCCAGATTATTTCAATGTATGTCTGACAGAACTCATGAAAAGCATCACTCATTTCTCTGATCCTTTGGTAAAAGATCATAGCACTTGTATGCTTAAAATAGGAGTCTGGAACCTGAGCTGTAAGAGAAAAGGAATGATTACTGCACAAGCCCAGCTGCAGATAGATACCTTAACCACACCAGGGTTACATCAAACAGTGGTAGACACTGTTTAAAGTAAATAAAGCAGTTGCTTTATTCATGCTTAAAGAGACTATTCTCTGTCATTTTCAACTAACCTTTATCAAATGGGAAAGTTACTGAAGTTTCATGTTTATCAGAGACTATTCCTTCCACTTTCAGAAGTATACTGCCATATTTTAATAAAACATACCGCTAGGCCATATTGGAAATGAATTATTGATCCCCCTGAGTTGTTAAGATTAAACTTTTACAACCAATTATTTTAAGATAAATTAGCTTTAATGATGAACAGTTATAAAGTAAATTAAATCCCTAAATCATTTGCTGTTTGCAATATTTAGATTCCTGGCTGTATGAAAGTTTGTAAGCACCTATGCAATAAGAAAACATTAACTGAATTTCAAGGACCGTGGAAGGGACTATTGCTGCCTGATTCATTTAATATTTCATTAAAAGTTATGATATTTTTTATGACCAAAACACTGGAAACAAAGTGATTGCCATAGCTCCCAAGAAAATGAACACAAACTTAATTTACACAGTAATACTGGCAGTAGAAAGTGCACATATTTAAATTCAGCTCCATGAAAGCTTAGCTGGCACTAGGTAATAAAGAGTTATTCAATTAACCATAAACCAGAGCTTACAATACTAACTGGTGCATTTAGAGACTTGAATCATAAGAGTTAACAACTGTATGTTTACAATTTAAAGACAGATTGCTTGTACACTCTGTGATAAAAGAAAAAACACAGATTTAAAATCAACATTCAATCATAAGAGAATGCTCAAGATAAACTCTCAGAAGATGTCATTAGTTTAATTTGACCTTCCTATCTTTTCAGTCTATATTCATTTGCTTAAGGCATGTCTCAAATCCATCTACAGAGAGAAAAACCTCACAACTAACCTACAAAGCTCTGAAGCAATTTTTCACAATTGGTTATAAATCCAATTTATACGATGCTGTAAAAGTGCCAATGGCCACACAAGTATGTTTTCTCTCAATAGTGTTCAGAAAGGTAACTATTCACAAAGAAACAAAGAACTACTTGAGTCATACAGATACTGTATGTTTCTCTTAAGATATTATTCAAATAGCAATGTTACTTTATTACTCAAATATCCATTACCACAGTTGTCTAGCTCAAGACCCACTAAATGCTGAACTCAGCACTTTGAATTTTAAGTTTAGCACACATAGAAAGACTTCCACTAATCTACGCTCCTTCTCTTCATTACATTTTGTGGTTTTTACCTACTACTGAGGGAACAAAGCCACAAACAAAATCCTTCTGAGTTGCTAGGGCACACCTGAATTATAACTTGCTTGTGAAGATTTTTTCCAAAAAGAGAGCTATTTTTGAAGCAAACCAGTTATTTGTGAAATATCTCAAGATTTTGAAAATTTAGAAAATACTGAAGCATGAAGGCTACAGAGACACATTATAATCTTAGCTCTCCTGAAACATTATAAAATGACAAGGAATCACAGAATCAGAGTGTCTGGAAAGCACCCATGAGGATCACCAAAGCCCAACTCCTGGTTCTGTGCAGGAACACCCAAGAGATGTTGACTAAACACTTCTTGAACTCTGTCAGGCTTTGAGCTGTGACCACTTCCCCAGGGAGGCTGTTCCAGTGCCCAACCACTCTCTTTTCTCCTATCTGATCTACATTTCCCTGATACAGCTTCAGGCCATTCCCTGGAAACCTCTTACTGGTCACAAGAGTGAAATCAGTGCCTGCCTCTCCACTTCCTCTCAGGAGAACACAATGAGGTCTCCCCTCAGTCCCCTCCAGGTTGAACAAATCAAGTGTCCACAGGTTCTTCTCATATAGTTTCCCCTCCAGACCCTCCACCATCATTGTGGCCCTTCTGGATGCTCTCTCATAGCTTTATGTCTTTCTTATATTGTAGCACTGAAAACTGCATACATGACTTCACTAGCACAGGGTAGGGTGGGACAACCACCTCCCTTGATTGCCTGTTGATTCTGCACTTGATAAAGCTGCACCAAAGCCTGAAAAAGTCAAAGTTTGCTCCTTACATTGAATAGTAGTTAAGAAAGCAGTGAATTACCCAGTCATTGAGATACCTTGAAAGTAACAATAGTCATTTAGGGCATAATCCATTTTCTTTTTAGGAAAAAAATCCAAAAGGCACTATGTACCCAACTGGAATACTCACTCACCTAGCCTCCCAATAAGAGAAAACTTTTCAACCTAACTTATTACACAGTTGTGCAATAGAACTGTAAAATTGACTTGGGCTATGCCTGACATTGTTCTACAGGAGATGCAACACACGTTGAAGGATTAGGAACACACAGAGGTGAAACCACCACAGTACTAGAGACCTAAGAGAAAGAAACATTTCACCTGCTTCACAACCTATGTGTCAGCTTAAAGTGAACAAATTCTCAACTTCACATATCTCAAGGCCCCTAGCCAGCATAAATCCTAAACTTTTGGGGGTTTTTATTCAGTGAGTGGTGTGACATGATGAACAGAGATCATTAGCAACAAATCAAAAATAGGAATTGCCATCAGTACAAATACTTGCTTATCTTCTAACTGGTAAAAATAGCTCCTGAAATGTTTCTAACCATGAGACAAATCATACAGTTACATTTACAGTTAGTGGCAAGTCTGGAAAGAAAGTAAGTATAGGAAAAATAAATACTGTGGCCAATGGTGAGCACAACTGTTAGGATCAGGGAGGGTATGAAAGACAAAGCAGACAAGTATTATAAAACTGCTTGAATTAAATGCTTTACCCTTGTCTGGTTTCCTGAAATGCCTCAAAACTAAAAGTTTCTCTACAGAGTTATTGTAATTACTCTTCCTTTCAGAAATAAACTACAAATTACATTTTTTAGGAAATGCACTTTCGGAAAGGAAAAAAAATTATTTTGACACTATGCAAGCCATCACCACATTCTGTGTTTCACAGTTCCACAAAAGATAAATTGAATCAAGGAGAGAACCTGCTTTTCACACTAATCATGCTGTTAACATTTTATTAAAGCAAAATATGAATTGAAATGTTATGTTAAATAAAGTACACTACTTCTCTAATTTCTGGTCCTTTCTGTGACACCTAGAAACTGTAAAAATCTAAGCAAGAAGACTTCAGTTATGGATAATTGACTCAATTCAGTTTTCATTTGCACTGAAGAAGTAGAACATGCTGGATGTCTGCTTATTCAGGCCTGCCTTAGTATCGTAATTAAACAGATGACTGAACTAACAAACAAGTTACAGGAACTTAAATTTTTTCATGAAGAGCCAGCTTTATGAAGTCGACACTTGTAGTAAAAAGTACCACTTTCTGGTTTAACACTTGCAGACAGAAATTCCAGATGAATTTAAAACAAGATTTCCAAAAACAGAAAAAAAAGAGCTATTGTAATGACACTGATTTCTTACCCTACGCATGGCTTCCTCCTCCTCTTGACGCTTCTCATAATGTGCAAAGTCATCAAAGATTGAGGTGGTATGCTTGAAAGTAGCAATTATTTTAAGCACTTGCTTGGCTTTTTCTAGGGGTACCTCTTGAGTGTCCCTCGAATTGGTAACCGGTTTGTTGTCATTGTTTTCCAAGCGAATATGTCGCAGTTGGTTATTGGGAACGTCTTTGACAAAGATCCATTTGACATCAAACTTCCCCTTCCACTTATCCTGAGACCAGACACCAGCATATGCATTGTAGTCCACAACAGACTTCATCTCAGCCACTCCACAAAAGTGTCCACTGCCATTCACACTGAAGAGTAAATAGAGTGGGCCTTTTCCATTCAGGGACCGGTAAGCAGCATCCAAGCGCTTGTTACCATGCTCAGTACTACACCAGATAGAGTACTTAATGGAGCGATGAATATCGTCCTCTGAGTAACTTTTGATTATAAACACACGTCCGTTCTTCAGATTCCAATCGAAGTCTTTGGGATTGTAGTTGTTTATGGCCTTTAGTTTCTCCAGCACTGGGTGCACTTCCACACCAGAAGGTGAGGAGCTGACGGATACAACACCTAAACCAAAGTTCTCACTACCAGCTCCGTTGTTCTGGCTGAAGCCCACACCCCTATTACGAGGAGCTACCCAGCGGTTTTGCAGCTGCTGCTGCTGCAACTGGTGAGGCTGGGCCTGCTGCTGAGGTCCTTGTTGCTGCTGTGGTTGCTGTGGCTGAGGCTGCTGTTGAGGCAGTTGGCTTTGCACCAGTGGTGGTGGTTGAATTAATGGCTGAGGCTGCTGGATTATAGTCTGAGGAGGCAGTACTGGTTGAGCTGGGGGTGCTTTTACCACTGACCCTTTGTCATCCCAAGTTCCAATATTCATGTTGTGTTTTATAGGTGGCGGCGGTACAGCAGGGCCCCCAATGCCCACATTACCTTTAGGCTTGAGCTTCGGCTGAGGTTTAGCAGGTTTCCTTGCAATTGCAGCCCATGAGGTTGGTTTAGGTGCTGAACTGCTAACTGGGGGCACGCTGTTAGCTGCAATGCTTGTCATACCTGTACTGCTCAGAGCTGAACCTACAGTTTTCGTTACAGCAGCCGTCATATCTCCACCAATTTTCAGTCCAGTCATGCCTTGCTCAATGCTGCTAATGCCAGGCACCTTGCTCAGAGTATCACTGCCAAATCCAGCCTGTCCATCTGCTATGGCTCTCCCAAGAGAACTAGGTGGATAGCCATAGCTGCTGCTGTAAGCAGAGCTTTGCGTTGATTGTCCCTGAGATCCACTTGTCCCCCATGTAGAGAAGTCTGCATTCCCAGGAAAAAAATTAAATCCATGCTGCCCAAGAAATGGAGGGGTATTTCCTAATGCCCCGGGTTGACTAAATACACCATCAGGTATGTAATGGTGTTCACCATTGCTCATCTGTCCATAAGTTGTCAAATATGGCATTGGAGGGTCACCTGCAGTTGACCATGCTGCTTCACCTAAAGAGTATGGAAATCCAATGGATGGAGCATAATAGCTAGGCATATATGGGTCTGACATTGGTGGATAGCTGTTGCTCTGCAAGAAAATAAAATTTTAAAAAATCAGCAATATTGACAATTTTTTCTGGAGCATTATCCTCATTTTTAGCTACTAGGCAAGGTTTAAAATGCCCCCATGCCAACAGTATCAAGAAAATAACAAGCTACTCTAAAACAAGCTACTCATAACTGTACCTTCATAACTAAAGAGAAATAGCTGCAACTATGATTTTAAGTTGACGTTTTCTTAGATTTTGTCATATTTCTCACTTCTAATTGGAGACTCCAACAGAATATTACAGTGAAATGGATGCAAGGATGCCTGTTTGTTTCAGGAGTAGCAGCAGAAAAAAAGGTAACGTATCCATGCTATGAAGAATGGGCATTAAAACAGTACTACTCCACATAGACTCCTGGGAAATCACACAATTTAACTCTTGAGACATTTGAAAGACTACCCCCATATGATTTCTGCTGTTGTTTTGTAGAAAAAAAAATTGCATATATCATCCTCTAGCTGATGCTTCCTTAATGTTGTATTATTGGAAAAAAAAAGTGAAGGCAAGCAAAAATTCTTAAGTTTTTTAATAACTTGCATGCTCGCTTTCTCAAGATCACTCTAGTTTACAAACTTAACATAACTCATATTAACTTTCAACTAAGAGGCAATTCACAGCTCTGGAAGTCAAGCCATTAGCTTCTTGGCAGAGGATTTGTACCAAGCTGTAGTGATATTAAGCTTCCATCTATTATGCCATCAGCTGTGAGCTACTTCTACCACCTTTAAAGGAAGTCATGTCCAAGCAGTTAATATATTCTCAGAGCCAATAAAACTGTTGTTTTGGATTGCATCCAAAAGGATGATTTTGTTTTAAATACAAGGGTTTAGGGTTTATTTTTCAGCTCAAGTTCTTGTATCTGCATCCTTCTGAAGCTACAGCAGAAGCACAAGAGCATGAGACAACAAAGCACGCTTTTTAACTGCAGCCTTTCCAGAATTCTTAAGAATATTTCATCTGCTTAAGAGATCACATCATAAAACAAAATACTATATAAAATTATACTTCCATGTATATTCAGGAAAGTCAGTTTTTTGAGATTTCTTAGCATTACTAAGTCTGGAAGTCAGCTGAACCTCAAAGTTAACTTCAAGGCACTAACCAATGTTCACTTACCTGATTTGTCTGACTACTTAGATATGGCTCAAAATCATCATCATTTACTGCATCCTTTTGATGAATCGAACCGTTTTGTACTGAAACTAAAAACAAATCTGCATTAGAATACTCTCTTGAAAATCTATGCTGCACTTTTAATCTAGGCAACACTTCTTAACCACCTGTACATTGAAATACATATTATTGTTAAGCACCATTCCAATTTAAACAAAATATCTCATTCTACTGATCATAAGGATCAGATCTCAGGAGAGGTCTGCAAAGATAGCAACTAGAACAGACTATTCCTGTCTATTCTTTCCTGAGATCCACAGGCAGATGAACTACAGGCACACCTTATTTGCACAGGCAGTAAATCCAGCATTTCCGGAAGTACCAGACCAAGTGCAAATGTGCAGACCAGCCCCATCTATAGACATATTCAATAGGTTCAGGGAAAGTTGCAACATAGGGCTCTCTCCTGCCAGGAGGAAAGGCAGTTACCCACTAAGACAGCCACGAAGGACACCACTATTCAGCTATTTAATCCTGTATTTCCTACATAACTGTACTGCATTAGTGACATCACTGAAGCTCTGAGGTGACAAAGCAAGACAGAAATAAAAGCTTAAGTCCCAAAGGGTGATTACAAGCCTTTTCCAAAACATATGCCACTACATGCTGGAATCTCTTCCTACCTGCTCTTCTTGGTCTCCTATTACCTTTCATTTCATCTAAGGCATTACACCTACCTGGGATTCTCCAGCTGCCCAAATTACTGGAAGTGTCTCTCTACCATCCCCCAGGCTACTATTCAAACAAAGCCACTCTGCACAAATTTCTGCTAAGTTCCACTGTTTCCCATGGTGCAAAGCAGAACAGGGACTTAAACCAACACTTTCAATTACACAACCTGAAGATGAAGATCTGTTCTCAAAAATAAATTACTGGTTATCCAAAGGCAATTTTTTTTTTTGTCAAATAGGTTCAGTAGGGGGAAAAAAAGGAAGTCTCAGGATGATCAGTAAGGTGCACTGAAAAACCACAACTGCAGAAGTTACAAAAACCAGCAGATTTTCTGAAACTTAAAAAACTGAGTTAGGAGCCAACTTTATGGTTTCCCTCTTTTAGCAAAAGCTTCTGAAAAGCATATACAAGCATGAATTAAATATTCAACTTTGCTGAAATTAGTGTTTAAGAGTCAGCGGTTTTTTCTTGCTTCATTGAGGTAGGGGGGTTGCCACCCAGAATTCACATTGAAAGCCAAGTGGTGCTTGAATTTTTTTTCATGTTTGACTTCAACATCCCTAAAACAAAACTGCCTTCAGTGAATGAAACTAGCTGAAAGAAATGACAAAGTAATAGATATAATCATAAGGAATAATCAAAATCCTGGAAAATTTTATTAACTTCAGACAGCAGTAAAAAAGGTAACAATTCGTAATTTAAAACAAAAGTTCTTTTTCAAAGCAATTATCTGGGAAGAAAGCAACCTGTGCGTTGAAAACCTTCTTGAAGTTTTAAAAGAACACCAGACATTTGAGTTATTACAAACTGGCAAACTGTATTCCTATACTAGCAAGAGTCAAATATCACCAGCAGTGCTGAGCACAATGCAGTTTAGAACTGGACAGAACAATATTCCTAATTAAACACCATATTTAAATTAAACATTAGGTGTTGGGGGTTCTTTTCCACCATAAACAGAGTTTCAGTTAAGGTCACATATAATTCTGAATTTACACACAATGGTAACATATTAATGAGTTGGAATTCCTCTTCATATTTGGTCCAGTTACACACAGGACAAGCCTCAAAGCATTTTGTCTATGCCATGTCCATTGCTTAGTCTTAACCAAATAGTACAAACAGCACAGCTCTCAAAAACATTCTATTTTAATGAAAAACATGGGCAGCAGCATACAAGTTTCTTAAAAGCATGCAACCACAAGTAAAGGAATAAACAGATGTATGTCAAGACTAGTATCCCATCAAAATTAATCTCCTCATACTGACAGCTAATCTTGATAAAACGTGCATCTGCTGTGTTTATTGTTCCACAGGTATCTAAAGGTCACTGAAGACAGAATTATTTTTGGTCTGACAAAACTAACATAAAATATTCTTGTAACCATATTTTCTTTTTTATTCCTTCTGCACTGAAATATTAAGGCAGCAACACAAAATATATCAACACTGACATTTGTTTCTAGTGAAATATATACATTTCCCAGTGAAATAGAATCACTGGAAACATGTTTCTTTAGCTTTTCATTCTAACTTTACATAATGTGTTAATAGTGAAGAATGTAGCCCACACAGACATTTAACAAGAGCAAATGAATGCCTCACTCCCAAAAACTCATGTTAAGTGTTCCAATTGAACAGTGCAGTGATGAAGAATACTAATACAAACTAATCTACAGGTACTAAAAATATCTGTATCAATACAACCCTAAAAATACCATATGTTCCTGCAAACACTGAAAACGTACAGTGTAATTAGGTATTGGGAAGAAGCAACTCATCAAATAGAGGATTTAAAGCTAACATTCTTTGAACTGCCACTATCCTTGGAATAAATACTCACAAAAATTAATAGCTAAAGGCACAAGAATAACTTTTCATTAGGAGTCATCACACCTTAATGTGAAGAGTAAATACTACAAAAAACATGAAACATTTCATTCTTGTTTTAAACCTAGTAATTACATTTAAGCCTCCTACAAAACAAAAAATTGCTATACACACAAGTGTAAAAATAAGTCAGCACCTTCCTATGATAGATTTGATACACTGGCACAATAAACAAAAGGGAAAAAATAAAAGGAGCTCCAGGAATGCCTCTTTTCTTCACGCCCCTATAGGTCCTAATTTGATGGATGTCAGTTCTGATGTTCTACGTCAACTGTATAGTAGTTGACAACTAGAATAAGAAAATTTTCATGACAGGATGATTTACTCATTAAAGTCTCTGAAATACCACCACAAATATCTGACACAACAGATAGGTAGTACTGTTCTACATACTAGAACTCCAGTTCCACAAATTGTAGTTGATGGAAACACAGTACACCAGTTTATGATCAATTAGAATAAAGCATCCAAGGCATTTTACTAGACAATAAAAAATCAGCTACCTACCAATATCGTTTGCAGGTCTAATATTTTTCATTTCAATATGAAATATGTATACACCCCTTTTATTGCTCACTCATTCTCTCATATCCTCTACCAGACATGTGGACAGCTTCTGCCATTCTCATTAACATTACCAATCTTATGCACTGAACCAACTTCAGACTGGTATGTTAACTCAGTATCACATCTTCCCTCAAAACTACTCTAAGCTGAGACCTATCATGACAGCTGAAAGAGTATTATCTGCTAATATGTGGTCAGTAAGGACTGCTGACACTGACTGAATTCAACCACTTGAAAAAGCCTCTAGCCCAAAGCCAACAACTTGTGCTACACTCAAGATGTTAGCACAATCGTCTAACCTTTAATCTAATGCTAAGTCATAACTTAGTTTCACTAAACAGACATTACACCAAATAATGTAACAGAACAGAGATTAATTGCTCTGTTTTACTATAGTTTTCACTTAGGTCATACTCTCACCAAGAGAATACATCATGAGCATTCATTAGTTAAAAGGATGCACTCGATTAAAAAAATCCAAGTTCAGAAATGCAAAAATCTCTTCCTTACATAGCAGATAGAGATGTGTTTTGATTCAAACATTCCACAGCAGTGGCAATTTATAGAACACAAAAATATGCTAACATAAATAAGCCAAAGTAAAGCTGACTAGTGCATTTTCACACACTGCAACATAACACCCAAATAGAAATGCTTAATACTGCCAGTCCAAGTCACAAATATAGAGTATAGTTCAAAAGCCACCTGTGTGAGTCCAACAGATACATCTAATTAACCTCACTAAAACACAGAAATGATAGTTCAAAGACTGTAAAGCCATCAACAATGAATCTGACTTCTCATTTAAGGGCAACATGGAAAGTATAACCACAAACTATCTCAAGAACATGAAGTAGTTAGCAAGTGCACTTTGAGTAAAGAAAAAAGAGAGAACAAGTATTCAAGAATAACCAAACTAAGAACAGCTGAGGAGGTAAACACGTTCCTTTATCTCCAAATGCAGAGAAATTAAAAAGAACAGGCCAAATTCAATGAGATCTGGGAACCATGTGCCACCTCACAAGCAATATATGTAACAAGAAGCAGATAATCTGCACATAGACAGAATAATAGAATAAGTATGCTGTGGATAATATTAAATGACAGCTCACAGAGAACAACTAGATTAGTTCAGATAATGAACTAAGAGAGGCAAAGAGTACCTGAGCTAAAAAAAAAAGTTTCTTGTCTGTATACGAATAATAAGGATATTAACACACAGAGGTAGCTGTGTGCATGCTATCCTATAGCTCAGTTTGCTAAGCAGCTAAGAATTAAATGGGCACAAGCAGACTGTTTAGGCAAAAAGAAATTCCAAATAGAGTATTAGTGAGAAAACAAATTCCAAACAAAATACTGCAAGATATAATCTGAAATGCTGTTTACAACTGATGTGCCAAGAATTTTAGAGAGAATATTAAGTAGTTAGTATTAGTTCCTTCCTTCTGTGGGAAAGAAATCCCACTGTGTATGGTATTTCAAAAGTAAGACCTTGACAGAAACATGAAAAAAGCAGAAAAGCAGAAAGCCTAAAAACACTGACAAAAGATCAGTTACTGGTGCTAAAATGAAGCAAGACTACAAAAATTCTGAGAATAAGGAAGGTGATGTTTTCTGCTCACAGATTTGAGTAACTAGTCACATGTTTTGCTGTCTAGCAAACTAAGGAAGCTGTTCAAAAGATTCTTCCTGTGATTCTACTCACTACACAGAAAGGCCCAAGGTGTACTGTTAAGAAGAGATTATACAAGAATATCACAAAGGCAACTAAAAGTAAGTAACTATTGAACTGACTTCTGACATTAATCTCTTGCAAAATAACACATTGTAAACTGATGTACTGCTGTGTCACAGTAAAAGTGCTGGGAAGTAACATTTTGGCACACAATTTGCTGTCATCCTGCTCTGAAAAAAACAGACATCCTATAGCTACAACCTCTTGCTATGACTGTCAGCCATCATTCACCATAAAAGCAATATTACAGATTTATACAGAAATACAAGATATTAACTTACCTTTATTTCCCTGTCCTTTAGGTCTCTGTATATAGGAAAAAGTGGGGGGGAGGGGGGAAGGAAAACAGGTTCAGTTAGAATCCTCTAATATCAACTACAGTGTAATTCTATTTATTTGCCAATTCTGCCCTTTTCAACTTAAATATCACTTTAAAATAATACTAAACCATGTGATTATAAAAATGTTGTGACATTACTTAAAATAACATTTTAAAATACTACAAAACCAAAACCTGATAAAATTTTACTGAAAACATTGATATCATCTAGGATTTAATAGCAGGTGCTGAAAAGCTGAACAAGTGAATTTTAATTGCCCCTGGGCCTGAAAAATAAATAAGCAAACAAAATAAACAAAAATAGCACAGAGTTAAAAAAAGTTAGTACCTTAAGATTCCTGCCAATACCCAAATTTCATTATGATATGTCATCTTTTAAATTGACTGACAAGTACTTATCAAAGAATAACATACAATGCCTTGCTTTTTAGATATATAAAGGAATATAGAGCTGTATCATATGCTGAACTTCAAGCTGTGCATTCCTCACCTAGGCAATTATACTGAGAATATTATACAGTCTGTACAAAGAATTCACACAAGGAAATAATTCCTTAAGGAGGATTTTTTTTTTTTTTAGGATTAGTCATTACAAAACACTGTTAATCTGTCATGCACTAAGAATCAATGTAACATTACAAGTTACAGTATCCTTAATTCCTCTACAGCAAGATAAAATAACTTAGAAAAACAAATGCTAGTCCATGAAAATCTAATTCACCTTCTCATATTACTTTCAATTAGGCAGGAGTGGGTCTCCAGACTCCATCACTCTTTTAACAATTTTTAGTCCTGAAGAGCTCAGTATTCAGAGGTTTGAAAGTTTAGGAGGTAACCACCTCCAAGTGACTTTCACGTACATTTGTCTCAGAGTTACCATAACAGTGTTAAGGGCTGCTTCACCTAGAGGTGCACTGGTTAGACACTGCCCTCTCCTCAAATGGGAAAAATCTCTGTAACCTGAAAAATCCCAACCACCTTATCTTTTGGGATGAATCTAATCCAGACACAAAGGCATGCAAAGGCCAGCAAGAGACACAGGACTAGAAAAAGTTGGGAAGAAGCAGCCTTCATGAAAGACAGACCAATGAAAAGCTAAGGGATCACTGAGCTAGAAATAAATGCTTAAAGGAAACCGGAGAGCATGCACAGAGACAAAAGAAACAAAACATTAAAGGTACAGAAAGAAAATAAAGGGAGGCAAGAGACTGCAGGGCTAAAACTTTTGGGGAGGGCCAGAAACCCAAGGAGGAAGCAGAGATCAAGACAGGACCTAGTTTTCAGCCAGAAAGAAAAGACCAGCAGAGGCCTAGCAAAGGTAAAAAATGTAACAAATTCTAAGCTCCGTGAAGAACCAAGTTTAAAAAAACAAGTGCTGCACATCGCAAGGAGAAAAAATGAGAAGTGCTGGAAGAAGCGGAGGCTGGGGGAAAAGGAGAAGCCAGAGGCCCGAAGGGAGAAAAGGTGGGCGAGGAGAGCGAAAGGCAGGAAGAGAAAGGATGCGGTAAGGAGGAGCCTGGGGGAGTTCGGGGTGCGCAAGGAGACGGCGCTGGGCGCCCGGGGAGCCCGGCTGCACGGCGCTCCCGGAGCGAGAACCGGGAGCCGGGGCCCGCCGGGAAGAGCCGGTCCCGAGCAGGTCCCACACAAAGGGGGCCGCGGGCGGGGGCCGGGCCGGCAGCGCTCGGGGCTGAGGGCGGCGGGCGCTGCGGGCGGGCGGGAGGCGGAGCGGCCCCGGCGCGGCTCAGCGGTTATAAATAGGGGCGGCCGGGCCGGGAAAGGGGCCCGCCATCCCGGCGGCGAGGGACAGCCGCTCCCCATGGCGGCGGGGAGCGAGGAGCGAGGGAGGGAGCGAAGCGAGGAGGGAAGGAGGAGGCCGCGAGCCGCGCCGCCCCGGCGGCGAGGGAAGGTGCAGGTGGCCGCCCTGCCGCCGCCCTCCCCCGCCGGCGGCAACGACGGGGCCGGCGAGAGCGAAGGCGAGAGAGCGGGCGGCCGCCCCCCCCGCCCCGCGGGCGGTACCTGGTCGACGCTGGTGGCTGACATTCTTCACGGGGAGCCGCGATCCCCTCGCTCCGCTCCGCCTGGGCCTCGAGTGATTCCGCACGCCGGGGCCGCTCGCTCGCCTCCGCCGCCTCCTCCCCACCGCCGCCGCCGCCGCCGCCTGATTGTCGCCGCCGCCGCCTGGGCTCGCTGCCGCCGCCGATCGGGTTCCCGCTGGAAGGAGCCGGCCGGCCGGACGCAGCGCCGCTTCCCCCCCCTTGCTCTGGGCTCCGCTTCCCCACAATGGCGGACAAGGCTCCGGCTCCCACTTCCGCTCCGCGCCGCCCTGACCTTCCGCTCCCCCCGCCGCCGGCGTCGCCGCTGACCTTTCCCTTCCCGTCCCCGCCTCCTCCATGTCACGTGGGGCGCCAGCCGCGCCGCGCGCGCGCGCCCTCCCGCCGCCCAGCGGCTCCCGCGGCGCGGGGGGGCGGGGCCGCCAGTGCGCGTGCGCGCGGCGGGCGGAAGGGCCCGGGTCGCCCCCGCCCCCGTCCCCGCCGGCCCGGGAGCGCGTGCGGCTCGGGAATGGCCGGGAATGGCCGGGAAGGGCGCGGTGGGAGCGCGGGGGGTTCTCTCCGCTCCTCCGCGCCTCTGCCGGGACCTGCTGGGGCCGGGAGGCAACCCAGCCTGGCTGCCCGGAGCGGCTCCTGCTGCCTGCAGAGGGCTCGGGCCGCCTTCCCGCGGCCGCTCCTGTCGGCTGTCCTCTCCTGGGTCACAGATTCACTGATGGGTCACGTTGGAAGGGATCACAGTGGGGCACCTGGCCCAACATCCCTGCTCAGGCGTGGTCATCTCAGAGCACATGGCGCAGGATTGCATCCAGACTCTTCTGGAATGTCTTTAGGGGGGCAGCCTGTTCCTGTGCATGGTCACCCACACAGTAAAGAAGTTCTTCCTCATATTCAAGTGAGACTTCTGTGTACTGGTTCCTGTCCCTTGCCTCTTTTCCTGTTGCTTGCACTGCCACGAAGTGCCTGGATCCGTCTTTTGGAGCACCCTCCCTAGGCAGATTGACGGGGCCCATCTCAGCCATCTGAGCAGGCCCAGCCCCTCACAAACGGGAGGCTGCAGGCCCTTGATCAACTCTGGAGCTCGCCCAGGGCCTGCTCCAGGAGCTCCCTGCCTCTCTTGCCCAGAACAGGACGCAGTACCCCAGGTGCTGCTGGCATCTCATCTCCACAGCAGGTTGTGAGGGGCCGGAGCCCGCAGCTCAGAGCCTGGGCTGTCTGCGCTGCTGAGCTCACGGGTGACAAGGCCTGCTCAGAGCCCTTCTCCTGCCAGCCCACATCCCCTCTGCTCTGCCCCTGCCCAGGTACCTCAGCTCTAGTACAGGTTTGATGGGAGAACGAACGATGCTTCATCAAATGCAGGAGTTTTACCTGGCTGCTTTCAACTCCTTTGTAATGAGTTACGCAGTCCTTAAGTGATGGGAAAAGTTCAGAGATTGTATAGGGATGGGAACAGTTCAGCAATTGTATATGGGCTTCCTACAGCAGCCAGTAAAGTCCAAGATCACTTCAGCAATGCCCCAGGGGAGAATTAAGTAGAAACTTAAATCAGAAAAGTCAGCATTGTAGTTAATATGCTGCTTAGAGTCTGGAGGTGAGAATGCCTTCAGTACAATTGTGTAAGCATAACTGTCAGGGCAATGGGAAGGTGCATTCCATGGACCTTGAGTCCAAGTCCCTTTTAAAACTTGGTGCATGTGTTTTTTCTTCTCAAATTAAAGTGTTCTTGTTTTATATTGTTGTTTTGTTGGGTTTTTTTTAACAATTACACAAAGTAATCTTGGGGAAATAACACTTCTGGATGAGGAGACAGTTTATAGTGGCAAATAATTTCTTAAAAGTGTCAAAAAATGAACATTTTACTGGAAGTACCTAGAATTTGTGTATGTAAGACTTGCAGAATGTTCATTTACTCTGCTGCAGCACAGCCTGTAATTTTGACAACTACCCATGAAGGAATACCCAACAGTAGAGAGGGAAGCAACAAGGATGATGTAGGTCTGGATGTGGAAAATAGGTTCTAAAAGAAAAGATTGAAAGAAATGGCCTTGGTTGGGTTAGAAGGAGAAGAATGAGGCTGGGATATCATAGGAAGAAAGCAGTCAAATATTTTTATGCATTTCAAACATCGAGGGCAAGGACAAAATATGGATTTAAACTGGAGCTGGCAAGGTTAAAGTTGATCTTTTATGACACCTGGATAAACTAGTCGACCTTTAGTAGATCTGCAAATTTGACTTTGGATAAGACCCTTAAAACACTACCCACAAGAAAGACTGCACTCCTGCCTCTAGTACAGCAGTTTGAAAACAGGTGGAACCCTTGGATTCAGTCTTTGAAATCATATTTCTTTCTCTTTTATACAGTTTTCCTAATCATAGGCAGGTATGGCATGAGGGGATTTTCACTTTTTAGTGAATAGTTATACATACAAATAGATTGAATAGGCAGAAGAAAAGTAAAAGTGAGTCAAACAGAGCACAGGGTCTGGAAGGTGTGCCCACATTAGACAGTCTCCTTACTGATAGGCTAGGCATACATTTCTGCCTTTGGTTTGTTGGGGTTTTTTGTTTGTTTTCCAGGCATCTTCTATCCTTATTTCATTTAGCCACAGTGAAATAACTTCAGCCTTGGAATGCTTTTTGGTGTGGTGATGATAATACTGCCGTGAGAAATCTGGCTTCTAATCTCTTCTCAGTGATGAGAGAATTCAGATCTCAGCATTTCTTAGGTCATGGGGATTACCAGCCATGGGTACATCCCACCAAGTTATATGGTGAATACAGCACTGAAAATTCCAACCTAGAATTACAACCCTAGAGACCTTAAATTTGACATCAGTAACACTGAAAAAGAATCAGTCACAGAGGTCCATTAGGGAATCTGGTCCAGTGAAACAACAGCTTTTGAACCTCTGGTTCATAGCAAATTGCCAGTTCTTAAGATTTTATACTGTGATCCAGATAATGTGGCTTAATCTTCTACTTTTTGAATGATAAAATTATATTAAAATACTGGTGTTTTAAAAGGTTTTGGCCCCCCTGATTAGACAAAGAATTCTGGAAATAAAACAGCCAAAAACTTAAAATAGGCATCAGGAAAGGAGAACTCAAATTTATTACTTAACATCTCATTGGTTTTGACCCAAGGCCTTTTATTTTATGACACTGACAGTTGTTTTTGAATATTTGGAGTTTTAAATGGTGCTTCTTTTGTAGAAATACTGTATTGCCTCTGAGATAGTGCTGGCCCCTAGTGACTTAATAGCATTTAGTTAAATATGCAATGCAATAGGGGAATAAATAAAAGTGCTATGATTTCTTTATTCACTTTATCAGGGTTGCTGTGATTTTATTGACAAAAATCCAATGTGCTGCAAATATTTCCAGATTTTGATAATGTTGGTGTCTGTGCTTGCAAGTGGCTCTACATTTTTCCTCCTTATCTATACCATTAGGAATGTGGTAGAGTGAAAATTATCCTTAAAGAAAGTGCAAGTTCAGCAGGATTCCAGTCTGCATTGCAAGCTTAGGCTCAAATGAACCTTTTTGATGGGGAATAATGCAAGCCTCTGAGGACTTGCTGGAATGCTCTGTGGCAATTAGTTCTGTAATGTTATAGTTCAAGTTCCGGCCTTATGTGGCTCTAGAGACTTTGGAAATATACACGGTTCAATTTTCAAAATGCTTTTAGGTCTCTTTTTTATCCCCTCTAATTTTCCATCGTCCAGTAGTTAACGTTCAGGAATACTGTTGTGATCTGAACTGTGATGGTTTGGTTCCACCACCCTTTGCCATCAGATTATTGTACTGCGTCATCTGTGTGCATGACTTGCAGAGTTGGTGCCAGTGGAGCCATTTCTAGGCCACTCTGCTGGCAGTTTTCTGAATTGACTTAATTGGACAGGGAGTGCCAACCAACAGGAATATTCTTGTCAGGATTCCATTTCCTCGTGGTTCTTTGAAATGCGTATCAAATGGACATGTGCTCATGACCCTGGAAAGGACTTGGGGCCCTTCTAGAAATGTTGCTCTAGACTGCAACAGTGCTCAGGAGGAGGACAATTTCCTTTTGTTTAATCTTGAAATCAGTAGGTTCTTATCAAAGTTACATTCAGCAAAACCTTTTGGATTTTCCCATTACTGCTTTTAGCATAGTTATTCTGCCAGCTTAAAAGCAAACTTAAGGATGACTGCTTTTACCATTTTGAGTTACCTTTTTCCCTTTAGCTTCACTGGACAAAACCAGAAGAGCATACGAATTTTTAAAAGTGAGGAAAACTTTATGGTAACAATTTTTTTGAGAATGACTGAGATTTAATGCAGAAGTTCTGAAGTGCTCAGAAAATGCAGTGAAATTTCTCAACCATTAAAATGTAAAAAACCACCATGATTTTCTCATACATCTCCAAGGTTGTCACTGGACTGTAGAGCAGGTGCTTTGTCAAGTCTTGGCCACCTGCAGGAAGTGTCTCCAAGAATCTTTAACACTAGATAACAGACAAACTGTAAAATAGCCTGCTGCCTCTGTTTTTCAGTGTAGCCAAACTGTAGCTCAAAAGAATTATGAAAATATTTGTTACATAAGTAGAAAATACCTGCTAGCATTCTTCTGTTTCTCCTGTCTCAAAAAATATAAAAATACATCAGTGCATTATGATCTAGTCTTGGTGATAGACCATCTCCTAACAGCAAGCTGGACTTTGTGGCCTTCAGACCCCACTAACCAATACTTTTGTTATTTTCTGTGATTGAGAGAATCTGTGAATGATTCATCAGAGTCAAAGCTCAGGTGTTGGTGACTGCTGATGAACATGCCTTCCAGAATGTCCCAGTTGTTAGCACTCCTCAGCTGCCCCTTGGCTTTAGCTGGGGTCAAGAGACTGGGGTGCCCAACTTCATGTGGCATAAAGGATCATTGCCTTAATGAAAGTCCTCAAAACATGGGTATGAAGGAGTGACAAACAGCTCAGCTGCAGATAAATAATTTCTCTCTCTGTATGACTTAATAGTTCTGAGCTATTAAATATAGGAATAAATAAAGATTTTGTCATGTATAATTTACTCAATAGTTATTAACTACATGTTCTGCCTCCTGTGAGAAATTAATCTCTATATTGAAGTCCAGGGCAGGTCCCAAATGCTATCAAGCATTCTTTTACAAGAGTTGAACAGTTCTGAATGTACAGTAGCATCTACATAGCAGGGTATTTCAAAATATGCAACAGGCATTCTGGAAAATACACTGATCATAAAAGAGTGATAAAGTTATACAGTATGTTAATGTTGTTGATGCACATTTTGGGAATGAGGAAATACAGGTTTGCACCGAGGAAAAAAAATCAAGTAAAACATTGCATGAAAGGACTGCAAAATTGTATGATAGACTGTAAATAATTGTAGAATAAAATTGCAAATGATGGACAATTAAATAGAATGTAATAGCTCAAAGCTAGCACTATGACAAAGTAAAGCAGCTAAATTAGTGTATGCTGCCTTCAAAATAGAAATTACTGCATTTAACCAACAATGATTTCACCTCCGACATACTCTGATTTTATTTCCTTTGTTATGCAGTGTGTTATTTTTAGTGGGCTCCATTATCTGGGAGCATGAGGCAAGACAGAAGCTTTTCACCCTGGCAAGCTCTTCTCCACAGAGATACTAATGTATATGAAAGTATTGGTATATTTGAGACCACTGTGTGCTAAATGTTTGGCTTAAGAGAACATGTAGCCATATCACAGCAGGCTGTGATTAGTTACTGACAGATCTTCTCTAGTTAGTTCTTACAAAAGACAGTCTTAAAAATTAAATATATATGCTCTTTAATACTTACATCCTCTCTGTGAAACCCTCCTGACCATCAGTCTATTTTTTTAGTTTAAATATCACTCATATTTCGTATAAAATTAATGTCTCTTGCTGCCTTTGCTCCTAATCACATAGGGCAGTCTATCTTTTGGTGTACAAATTGCTCATCATAATTGCCTGCTTGAAGCTGGGCTCTGCCATCATCCTGACTACACCCCGAGGGCTACAGAAGATTCCCAGTAGATGGAGTTTATATAGCTGGGTTATTTCTGCTCTGCATCATAGCACTATTTGTACTGTACTTTTCCCAATCCATTAGCAAACTGCCCATGGCCTGTTCCTACCTGTCTCAAGATATTCCATATGCCAGATCAGAAAACAGACACTGCTAGATACCCCCATCTGTCAAAGTATTTTTAGGTGACCTGTAGTAAGAAAAGCTTCTTTAGTTCCATCTAGGCTGTGACATTTTTACTCCAACACAGCTGCTTATGTGTTTCATTCTTGTCTCAAGATTGGGCTTTGTTGAGCTGTAGGTAAATATACACAAAGCTAGTACTTTAGGAGCCTCACATGCTAGCCTGCTTGCCTGAGAACATGCACAGAGTGCTATTCTCTAATTTTAATTTAACTTCATAATTTTCTGATGTTCAAGGAAAATTGTCAGGAACAATTCCATTATAATTTCAAAGAAAAGCTGTGGTTTCCACCTCAGACATTAGATTCAAGATTAATCTTTGTCATTAAAATAAAATCTATGGCATCAAAGAGACATGATGTGCATTTGTTGGGACAGTCAACTGTTCTATAAATTTGCCTTGGCACTTATTTTTCAAAAGAAATGTTAAATGCATTATGGATAGGGTGCGTGATTTTACCACCGTATTTGTGATTTTTTTTTGTTTGCCGTGGTGGAAAATGCCTGAAAACTTCTCCTGTTCTGCATGTGACTGCAGCATTTTGATTCCTGCACTCTTGTTTATTTCATTACATAAAGGAAATATTTTTACTGCCTGGCTCTTCCTGTCATAGCAGGAAGCTATTTCTTTTTTCCCTTAAAACTTCTACTTCTTTTCCTGCCCCTCCCCCCCTCCAGAAATGGCAGAAAGTTGGGTCTTTTTTGTGGGATTCTCTGGTTTTCATTCTTGCTCAAGAAATCCTGCAAATTTTGTCTTTGGTCAAATGAGTGATTTGGCTCTTCTCCCAGCATCTACACCACATCCCATTCCATCAATCTGATTTCTCAACTTTGGAAATTTTCATCAATTTTATAACCTTACAAAACTATCTAAGATCCTTCTCTCAGTGATGCTTGCTTTTTTTTTTTCCTAGATGCTTTTTGCTGTGTAGTTTGCTTAGTGGTTAGATTTAAAAGTTGTACAGCATAGTGCTGTAGATGTTACCTGCTAACCAGAAGAAGAGGAACTGGAAGGTTATCTCCAGCTCTAGATCCAAGCTCACTTGCTCTAACAGATCTGGAGAGAATTAAAGTAATCCCTCTCTCCAAACCCTTTGTCTAGAGCTTGCTGTCTATAAAGGGAAGTCTATGCAAAGGGAAGTCTCTGTTATTGTTCTTAGAAGGAGACCTATGAATCAGAACATTTGATATTTTTCACCACTCTAAAATAATACAAATCTGGGAGAGGAAGAAGTTTTGTTTTCTTCAAAATATGTGAGCCCTCCACTGACTTTGTCAGCACAGCCACTTAGCATCCCCAGGATCAAGGTATTTATAGCACATTATTTAGGCACAAAATAAATATGTTTTATTTATAGTTTAATATCTGGGTATTTACAAAGGAATGCCATGAACGAATAGGCACCAAAGTGGGATTCCCCTGTTAGTATATGTAGAAAGGCTGCAAGTTAAATTCTGTTTTAAAGCAGAGATATCTTGTAATGTACCACATACAGACCAGACCAACTTAGGTAATTTCAAAATAAAATTGTGTTGATTGGTAGATAGTACATTCATCATACGCATTCAGCCAACTAATGGTAACTACATTTCCTTGTTAATGACAAATATCTGCTCTTTATCTCTGCTTGTAACTCTGTGTTACTTACGAGAATGCATTTATTTCCTGTCATGCCTTCCTGTAAAATAGCAAGTTAAATCTAGACTCTGAGTTCAGCTTAAAATGCATAAAAATACTTTCAATATACAAAAGTTAGAGCTAAGGGTCTTTTTTTTTTCTAAATATAGATTAATTGAATGAATAAATGTAAAATACAACTGACATAGCTAATTAGATGATGGAACCCATAAGCCATTGACTATTGTGAATCCATTTTTATTTTAACAGCCTCATCAAAGAGAGATATACAATCTTTGCTGTATTTCATTCCAGATGTAAAAGCTGTCAATTTTTTTAAAGCTTTTCATTAACTTATGTAACTAAATGTCTGATCAGCTGCTGGATCAACACCATTAATTCTAGTCCACACAAAAGTGTTTACAGGGAAGAGAGCTCAGGATTATTTTTTTCTAAGCAGTGGTTTTTGCTTTCAGTTAATTCACTAATTTTTGTTTGGAGTTGTTTTGATCTTTCAGATCAGTACCTGCATCTCATAAACACTCATGCTGACTCTGGCATGACAGTGTTTCTCTCATTGTGACACTTCACAATATTATTTCTGTTTTAGTTGGCTAGTCATGGCCATTTCTATTACCTAATCTTAACTGCAAAGTCTGGAATTAAGCCCCCTAATCAGACAAGGCTCTCAAGGTTTGGTCCCAGTCCTGTGTCGTGACAAATTTAGTGTACTTTAGGCTGAATGCCCATCACTTTAAAGATCCCAATATTTATTCTTTTCAATCAAATCTCAGTTTCTTATAACAGTAATTCTGAAGTCTTACCGAAAAATGTTCCTCATAGGTAATATGCAATGCATGAATTATATACTTTAAGATGCACTGCTCAGATCAAACACAGAATTTAAAATAAATAACCATCCCTCTATAATTAAATTAAATCAACAAGAAGAGTAAAAATATTAACAAGCAGGGAATTGATTAATGCTACATTATATTTATTATAGGGAATTGCTCAGATAGGACCCCTATCAAATGTCTCTGATCTTAATATACTACATTTTTTAAATTGTATGCTTACGTAATTATATGGCCACATTTGACTGCCTGGTGAACAAGGTTAGAAATACCTTCTTTCTTTGGTCAGTTGTTTTCTAGCATTAAAATATGGCTAATTAGTCTTTCTCACTTGTTTTCATTTAGAAGAGGAAGTTTATTTTTCTTCATTCAAGAAATTCTGAAAATTAAATGACATATCCTATCCACCTTAATGTTCTGGGCATAATGAGCTGGGAAGAGAGTGTCCTACACTGAGGCTCAGTAAAAGCCAAATTTTGTGCATACTAAGCAGTATTTGTTCACCTATATTAACTTAGTGTTTCTCAGAGGTGTTGTGACTTGCTATGAGCAAGCGATCAAATAGCAAGTTTTAAAGAAAAGAAAAAATATTTTGCTCCTTACTTTTGTTTTGGTAGCTTTTAAATAGATCCACTAGGTGGTGCTTGAAATAGCAGGGCAACTGGAAATCGTTGTGACTAAGAAATATTAAATTATAAATCCTTAGTCAACACTCCAACCGGAATATTCTTGGCAACAGGAATAAGATTGCTATCCAAATGCTTGTGCTCCTCCTTTTCCAGAATCAAGTTTTCTGTTACAGAAGTAAAACTAGATGTTCACCATTATGGAGATGTACTGCTCTCCATTATAAATTTCAGTGGTTCTTCACCTTTGGTACCCTCATAATAGATTGTTTTCCATTAGTATTTTTGGCATTTGAATAAAAAGTTTATGTCTAGACTCAAAGTGATTTGGATAAGTAGTTCTTTAAATACATTAAATAAAGACAAATGTTGGCATTGCCTGAGTGCTTTATCACTCAGAAGTTTAACTTCCAGTAAGGAATGCAGGAAGGCTGTTGTGACACAGCACACAGCCAGGGGAAGGGCCAGGAAGGCCCCTATGGCCAGTTATTCACATATGAATTACGGACACTATTCCAATTTCCTTATGGAGACCAAGGCTTGTTTTCTCAAGTTATTCTTTAACCATGTGCAGTGCAATCACTCATCCTAGTGCAAACTGGCTTCTTTGGAGCTGTAAAAAAGGTACAGCTGCCCCAGACTTCCTGGTCAGCTCTGCACCAGTCAGTTGCCCAATAATTCTCCTACCTTGCAACCTGACAAAAAAAGCTTCTGGCAAAATGATTTGTTCCTAACAATTCTTCTTAAGAGGATGTGAGTCCTGTTAAACTGCTGTCCAGTGGGAACTCTGAAGTCCTTCCAGCTTCCAGGAGAAGCTGTAACACCTGTAGCTTTCAGGCCACTCCAGTTTCCTCTCCTTCTGCCTTGAAAGTGAAACTCTAGTGATCCAGGCCTCCCTCTGCACATGATTTTGAGGGAAGTGCCTTTCAAAAAAGCATTTTTTTGTTTCTTGCAGACTCCAGGAGAAAAAACTCCTTTAATTTGTATGGTAATGGGAGAATAGATGGAGGAGTTGGAGGAACCACACTGAACTTGTGCCTATCCTTTTTCCTTGCCCTTGAACCCAGGCAGGTGGCTGAGGACACTCACACCATCTGTTCAAATCTTACCCGAGGAGCAGGCAAAGGTGAGACCATGAGAGGGATCTGATTGATGGGGCAGGTCTAGGGGGGCTTCAGAGCTGAAGAGCTGGACTGGGAGAGCCCAGTGGGAAACTCATATTAAGGCTGAGGGTGGGCAGGAATTGGAGGTGCTGCACTAGGAGTTATTGATGATAAGGAAAATCAAATTAATCACAGCTGGAATAGTTTAAGACACACAGGACAAATTTAGGGTTAGCCAAGCTTCTGTTATTCATAGAAAAAAAATGCTTAAAATTTTTATATGAAGGAAAAGCGTTGTGTGAATTGCCATATTGAAGAGATTCTAGAGAGGCTGTTCTTAAGGTCTCTAAAGGGTGCACATGTGAACCTGGAGAATTCAGACCTAATTGCTGCTAAGTGCACTGCAGTGAGATGTCATCTGTCATTGAGGTGTAGCAAAAAGTCTGGTTTGCCCATGGCTGAAGAGCAAAGGCTCTTTTCAGTACAAGGGTGGGAAGCAGAGTAAGGTGAACAAACTTAGATGATGTACATGGGAAGTTAACATCTCACCTTTATAATTCCACATGGTGTCAAGTATTTTTCATGTTTAAAATCTGATCTATGAAGAAACAGTCTAAGAATATTGATCTTAAGGAAAATTAAGGATTTGTGTCACTGGAAAGCTATAGAGAAGAAATTAATCAGAAAACCAGCATTTTGTGGAAAGATAATTTACAGGACATGAAAAAATAGGCTTAATTATCTGCATTGCATCTTGGAATAATGATAATATCCATAATCTGAAATACATAGATTAGAAAATGTTAGTGCAGCCCTTAATTAATATGCAGTTGATTGTTCAAAATCTTTGTCCTTCTCATTTTCTTCGTTATTATAGATCTGAAATGGATATACAAGTTTTATAAAGACACTATTTTCTTCCTTCAGTTTTCTGTTCCTGCTAAAGTTCAACGCCAGTTTTAGTTTTGTACCTCAGTGCCTTCTTTTCTCAATATGCCAAAATGTCAAAAATCAAGTCTTTCTTTTAAACCAGAAGTCACATTTGGGTAGATCAGGTTGTAGATTTTATTCTTTATTTAGCTTGTTTATTCACTAAGTTTGTGGTGAGTTTTAACAACTTAGTTCTTATTTTACCACTTCTATTTAATTTTCTAGTGAGGGAGCTGATAAAATCCTTATTCATGGCAACATAAGTCTGCTGCATAGTCAGGGCCAGAACTGTGGTTTGTTGTCTCAGCAGAGAGCCAAGAAAGCCCTTGGCTCTGTGAGTCCTTAAAATAGGAAGGGAGCTACTCCCAGTTCCAGTTTCAGGTCAGACCATCTTCAAATCAAGATGCAGAAGGAGCATACTCTGATATCTGTTCTTGAACATTGCACTTACTCTTATGAGCTTTAATGTTATTTGAAGGGAGAGCATTCAGATTCAAGAGCTGAAAATAGATCACTTTGGTAAGAGTTCAGCTAGGAACAGGAAAGGGTTAATTTCTGTTTTAGTGACATAGCATTCTCTAAATTTTCATGTTTTTAAACAAGTGATTTAGTCATTTGTAAAAAGAAGGAAAAGAATTAACTAAGTTTCACGATCAAAATAAGACAATATGGATATTTTAGTATTTAATGCTAAGCTAGGAAAAATGATGTTTTCTTCAGTTAGTTTATGAATTTTCCAGTGCATGCATGGAATTTTTTTCCCCTGCCGTGTTCTGAAACTGCTGTTAGTTTTAAACCAGGTCACATTCATTTTCGGTGTAAATCTACATAACTGAGTGATGTTGGATCTGCAAGACAGAAAACATTAAGTTTACAAAGAAGTCAGTTTGAAGGCAGTACTTCAGAAATATGCCTTGATCGAAAGCCAGGCCCCACAGCCTTTGCAAAGGGGAAAAAATTGCTTTGCTTAGCTTTCTAAAATCTAGAGAAATAGCAGGTGAAGGTGTCCTAAAAGCATAGTTTCTGTACTTCTTCACCAAGCTCTCTCACAGAATAAAGATGATTAAAGAGGATGAATAATCAAGGTGTTTGGGATGAATTAAACATTGAATATGTAAGGAAAACAAACAAACAAGCAAACAAAAAGCTGGAGTGAATAACTCTTTCTCCAGACAGAAGGAGGTTAGTAACAGGCCATACCAGCTATATGCATTAAGACCACATTACTTTTGTTTGGAAGCAAAACTTTTTACCCACTTAGTCTAAAAGTAGGTTATGAGATGAAAATAACTGTTAGAAAACAAAGATGAGATACCTTACTGCTTTGCACAGGACAGAGATGACTAATAACAGTTCTGAGATAGGCTACAGTATGTGATCTCTTCTGTGCTTGTATTGCCATCAGATATATATCAAATACCATTCATTTCTATGCAATAGGTCGTGCTTTTTTAGGGTTATCACATCCACTTCTCACTTCCAAAACATTTATCTGGCAACTGATATACTTGTATGGCTTCTAGGCTTCCTCTGATGGATGATTAGCCAACAGCCTCCCCCTCACAGTAACCCTTCTCTGCCTCCTCTGTGCTGTAGCAGATGTCATTTCCCTGTCTGTCATTTTGGCTATACCTGAACATCAGGGTCCTCCATGTCTTCATCCCTAAATCATGCCTTTTTTTTTTCAATTTTTTTTTCCTATAATTCACTCTGTATAGGATAGAATTCTCTTTATCATAAGTTGGATTTCTCGTTCTCATTATGATTGTCTCATTTATTGACACCTTGTTCTGGTTTTGACAAATTCAGTCTTGCCCTGCTCACACCCACCCACATGGCTGGTATAAAGATTGTTTTTTTGTGCACATCTGGAAGTATTAGCTCTCTGTATGTTTCTGTATGCTCCAATTTATCTGTCACATCAAACCTAAGATGCTTATCCTCAAATCAAAGCACTTTTTACTGTCCATTTAACTATGGCATAGCTTTTCTTTAGCAATGAGTTAGAAATAGGTACAGACCAGCTTCTGCCTCACTGTTGGGAAAAGCTCTTCAAAAGGAGTCTGCTGCTTTCAGCCCCTTCTTGAAGCTCTTGTCTAGGCCATTTCTAGAACAAGGCTGCAGGCATGCAATAATTTAGGCTTCTTATTTTGACCAGTAGGTTCTACTGTTTTCTTGTCCTCTGTCTAATTCTTTTTGTGTTTCTTGTATGCAGACATAGGCTGCCCAAGGACAGGGACCAGCTCATTCTGCATCTGCACAGAACCTAAGAGAACAGAGCAACATCAACCATAGTAGAAGTGCCATCAGTGCATATCATTCATCTTGCATGGGCTTTTCTTGGAATCACAGGTATCTTTTGGGGTTAACCATATAATGGAACTACCTTTTAAGTCCTTCTGTGCTCGCCTTTTATTGAATTTCACTGATATGATACTGGGTTTCTCTGCCTGGACAGCTGAAAGGACATCACAGGGAAGAGTTATTTCATTGCCCAGGGGCAGGTCTGTCCTCTGGCTACCTTCATGCACTAAAAGAAAGGAGGACATTGGCAGAAGATAGAAATGGCTCACATTGGCAGAAGATAGAAATAGCTCATGTATGCTTCCTTCAATGGTGCTGCATTGAGGTTATGAATATGATTATTGTCAGCAATATAGAAAGCATTCTTTTCTAGTTAAATTTACTGAAGAAAGTAAAGAAAATCAAGAATAAAAATACTTAATTCATTTATTAACTCATCTGAGTCAGTTAATACCCAGTGATTCCCCACCTGGATTGAAGTTTATATCTCACTGAAGGACTCAAATATTGTTTCACTTGGCAGGCAAGGGTCCAAGTAAACAGGATTTCCCTGAAGGTAGCAAAAAACAATGATGCAATGTGGTTATTTATTAGCTTTGGTTTTACTGTCAGAGAGATGGGCAAATAATACCTAATGCTTAAAATTTAAATGGGCCAAACTATTTGTACTGCTTAGACTGCCCAAATTCTTTATAAGTTCCTAGGGATAAGCTTCTTGATAGACATAAATTTGAGAAGTCCTGTTTCCTGCTTTGACACTTTGAGCAAGTTTAAGCAGTTTTGAAAATCAAGCCGTTCATCTAGGTAATAAAACTACTCAGAATCATTTCTTTGCAGAAGATATTCCTCATTTAAACTCAAGGCTTTCACAGAGAATTACCAATCTGCTTGTACAGAGATCTGCCAATTTGGACTGAATTTTTGTTCTGAAATGTCCAATGTTGACAGTCTAGTCACTGCAAGTGCAGTATCTAAATATCATCTGACATTTTAAATTCAAATACAAATATTTTGGCAGAGAATGGTCTCATAGGTTTTGGGGTCTACAGTATAAAATGAAAGCAAATTTTGTAATCTTGAAATGCAGTAAATAGGTGGCTGTTCTCTGGACAGATTTATTTACATTCGTTATAAATAATTGTTATTTGAAAAACATACAGATAAGTCCTTGTTCTCAGTTCAGAGATATAGCATCTTAAAGCTAATTAGTCTTTCTCTTAAAAGGCAACTGGCCTGTGAAAAAAAATACTGAGAGTGAAATATTGATCCCACTGATGAGATCTGCTTTCCATTTGACTAGGAGAAATTAATTTTGAGGCATACCAGTCTTAGTTTTACAATGCCCAGCAGGAAAAGGTATTACATCTCTACTTCTCACCACTCTGCTTGCTTTCATCTACAATCCTTGCTGCAAATAGTTATCAGCCAGAAATTGCTCACAGCTGCTGACAGTGTCAGTGCACCTTATCTACCATGACATATGGCTCTTTGCTGCACACCCTGCACGTAGCAGTAATGCAAACCAAAGGAGGTAGTGCCTTGATTGTGCCTTCACAACATTTTGCTGGTGGCCTTCTCTGACACACTGTATGTTTTAACTGGCTATAGGAAATGGGAGATCTCTCATCCAATATATTTTTTATTTATTTTCATCACTGTGAAAATTTGTACAAACATTGTTTCAGTGTTGACTGTTTGTCAGCAATCTAAACCTTTTTTTTTGCCCAATGACATTTTTACCAGGGAAAAAATTAGGACACCTAATGTTGTGATTATACATTTTTCAAGGTTTTCAGGCAGCATCATTGCTTTTATGAAAGCTTTATAAAATGGTAGACTCTTCAAAATCAGTGCCAAAATTCTTATAATCTACAATTTTAAATACAGCAAGTGGGATTAAGGCTAATCAACTGATACAGCAAATCCTATTAAAGTCATTTAGGTTAGACTTTAACAGTTACTTAGGTTCCTAATTCTCCTTTAATCTGAGTTAAGGTGAGGTGCATAAATAAAGTTACCACTCTGGGTCTAAGAGCTTTTGAAAATCCCACCCTCCAACATACAATCTACAATTAATGATTTAATTTATTCTCAAGGAAATAAATGAGATCACAGTGCCTGGCCCTCTCTCTATCTGTCAGTCTCTGACCTCTCTCATAACTTTTGAATCCAAGAGGTAATGTTGACTACAGAAAGGCCCAAAGGTATTAAATCCTTACCAAGTATAACACTTGGAGAAAGGCAATCTGCAGCCCGAGTTCCCTGCCCTCAGCTCTCCCCCACCCACACAGGCTCGTGGGTCAGTGTGTGCTGGTCTCAGCCAGCACAGCACCACTGTCCCTGTCAGGCAGGGAACCTTACCTCTGCTCCAGGAATAACCCACACAGGGAAGGCAGCAGGCCTCCACCATCTGCCAGGGGTGGTGAAGGAACTTGAAACACTGGCCCACTGGAAACTAGGCCACATTGATTTCATCTTCTAAAACCTGTCACTTTCTAACTTGCAATAGCCAACAATGGGCAGCCGCTTCTCAACACAGCTTCTGGAAAAGTGCTCATGAAAACCACACATTTCCTCTGAAATTACATCAACAGACTGTATTTAAAAGTTCTTTGGACCTCCGCAATGTTGCTGTCTTGCAAAGGGCAAAAAATTTTGACGTGTCCTAGTGACAGCAGCCATACTGAAAAGCTGATATTGGTGCCTACCCTGCAGAAAGTTCTCCAGTCTAGACTGACTTTATGACATGCCACCAATCACAGACACATTATAATCCAATTTTAGTTCCCACTGGATAGTACTTCTAATCCCGCAGGTTTACCTGGTTGTGATCCCAGGTGATCAGCAAAGAGGATGGGTACCATTTCAGGAAGAATGGACATCTATCCACAGGCTAGAGTTCTAACATGACTTCTCACACTTAAGCCCTTCTGTAAATAAAATATTGATGCCCCAGCCTGTGAAGGCAGGCAGTGGACAGTGCTTTTACATGCTAATAAAAGTACATTAGGAAATTCAGTGGGGATGATTTGCCTTCAGCTGCAAACAGAGAAGCTAGTGCTAAATGAAATTGTCAATGACTCATCTTAAAGTTTTCTATGTGTTAAGACAATACAAACTGGAGACATCATAGACCCATTTTTAATTCAGTATGTGAAAGGAGAATTATGATAGCAGAGTAGGAAGAAGTGATGAGAGGTAAGGAACTTACACAAGTCTTTTCTCCCCTTATATATAGTGTGGTGCATATTCTCACAGCCATGTGACAGGGCTGGGTCTGCCAACTCCTTATTGCTTTCAGAGCATGCTCAGACTTTGAGGGGATGTCCATGAACCCGGCAGTGAATAAGCATCACTTCTGAAAGCAGTTTGGTGCAGATGATTCATACTCTTGTTGCAGCAAGACAGCAGGATCAAAGTCTTGATAACTCAGTCAGTCCTCAAGTGACTCTGCCAGTTCCTGGCCTTGAATGTTTTTCGTTTTCTCATCATCCATTGAGGATTGCAGTGTCTTTCTTACAGAGCGAAGTAGATTTAATTTAAGTAGAAGCTTGGGCTTTGCTTATATTACACTTTTCTTAAAAATTATTTTTGCACCAAGATGGTTTTGCAAATAGTCTATTGTGGTGTTAAATGAAAGACAAGTTCACTGCTATGCACCTACCATCAACTCTCTGCTGAGATGCTGAATTATATAGTAGAGCAAGACTTTCAAAGGCTGTTACTAAGTCACTGAGTCACCAACCAGCCTTGCTACACAGTATGTTATAAGCTTTTGGTGGACTACAATAGAAAAAGGTTTGACATAGTTTCAAGCAATGCTATCAGCACCAGTGATAGCACAGTGACAGTGACAGACAACAGGAGGATGGGTCATGGAGAAATTCAGATAAAAATTAGAAAGTATACACTGACAAGTATACACAGACCTGCTACACTTCAGGGTTTCAGTGAAAGGCTGACATCTTCAACACTATTATGCTGAAGTATTCCTACAGAATGGGTTCAGAGAAGGGTGACAACGATTTACACTCCTTTTTGCTGTATAGAATGGTCACCCTTCAGACACAGTCATGAGCTTCCAATTCAATTCTTCTTAGCTTGAAAGATTTATTTAACAATAATATTCCACTTCCAAAGTACTTTACATGAACAGATACCTATGACAAGCTTGGAGTCCTACTGATATGACTCTGCTCTGGATTTCACTGGAAGTTTGCATTTGTATAGGTGTTTGCTTGTACAGAACTTGTATTGGTTTGGAGGGAGTTTGGATTTTTTTACCTGTACCTAATAAAGACCAGAGTGATAGATATTTTTTTTTTCACATGCATGGAATGTCATGTCTCTCTAGTTAATAAATGTTATTGTAATTCATACCAAATGCCTTTTCACTCTGGAATATGTGACAGTCTTGAAGAATTAATATTTGTATTCTTTGGAAGTGTAGGGTTACTTTGCTTTAGCTGGTGTGCACTTCTTTGACTAGATAGGCAAGAGGAAGGAGCAAGCTGTTTGGCACCATAAATCAACTCTCCCAATAATTATCTTTATTTCCTGGCACACAAATCGTCATTTACATGTTTAAAATATAGTAAAAAATCAAAGATCTGAAAATTAAACATTCCATGATGTTCCATGTTCTCTGCACAAGTTTAACCAAGTTAACTAGAACCTAATTTATAGAGATGCTAACCTCCTGCAACCATCAGTGGCTGAAATTAAGTGTTCAGCATTTATGCAAGTTAAACTCTTAATATTGATCCTAATGAAACTTGTATATTAATATTAACTTCAGTGCATATGCATGAAAGACAAGGTGCTTCTGTTTATCCATATCATTCACAGAAAAAAGCATGCAACTACTGCTGTAGGGTTGAAACTCAAAAACCTTTTACAGTTTTTATAGAATCTTGTAAAAGCAAGAAGCACAAGTGCTTGTGTATGTTACAGTCCATCTAAGATAGTTTCCTCCACACTTCTTGAGTACTTGTCACAGACCTGTTGAAGTATTATCTGGGTTTTACTCAGATGTAAATATTCTCTTGAAGGACTGCAAATTCCAGCTATCTTTTAAAAGTCTGTTTGTCACAGGAATATGCCAAAAGGAAACATCAAAGAGCTGCTGTCACAATTTCAAGTCTTTTTTATGACAGTAATCATCCTGGTCCAAGGACACAAACAAGGCAAAGTTTACAAACAGGCATAATTTATTTAGACAGAGCTTTCAGACCCTTGAGCACTTTTCCAGATGTAATTAAAGCAAAAGTTTAACTTACAAGGTTCATCATGCAACAGGTCTTAATTGCTCTGGTGAAGGGTCAAGTATACAACATGTTGGCACCTCTGAAGGAAGGCTTGATGATATCACATCATTGTTAGAGAGAAGAGTTCTCATTAGTCTTACAAATACAGCCTCATTTGCAGAATTTTTAACAAAACCCTCAAATTTACAGATATTTTTGTAACTCAGTCCTGAGGGAAATAACTGCGTGTGTAACTAATTTTGTTCAAATATGAAGCCAAAATCACAACATGAATTTTGTAGAAAAGTTAGCTAGAAGTTATGACTTGCTCAGCTGATCAGTCTAATGAAAAGTATTGGTATTTTCTTGCACCTTGCGTTTTCACAGATGAAGCACTAAGTTGGAAGAATTCTGAGATGGCAAAAGTAATGCTCAAAAATTATGAAGTGGTGTTTAAAATCACTGTATGATCTTTCTGTGATGGCACTTTGTTTGTCCTACCACCCATGGTTGGATTACTCATTTGCATGCAAATCTTTGCCATGTAAGCTCTGTCCAGAAACCAAAGGAATGTTTTTTTAAACCTGTTGTCAGTGTCCCCTCCACATTCTGTTCTCTCTGTTTCTTGCTGTATTTCCAGGTTGCTTTTTCTTCTTGATCCAGGGTAGGTCCACACTTCCTCACACCTCCTTGCCCAGATATCCACTCTAAGTACTCTTGATTGCTCACCCATTTCCCAGTTTTTATCCTTTCCTTCAATACTTTCTCCCTGCAAGCTTGTATTCCCTATGCAATCCCTCAAGGTTTTTTGGGATTTTTGGGTGGGTTTTTTCTTTGTTTTGTTTGTGTTTTTGTTTTTTGTTGTTGTTGTTGTTTTTATTGTTGGGGGGCTTGGCATTTTGTGGGGGTTTTTTATTGGTTTTGGGGTGGGTTTTTTGTTGTTTTTTTTTTGTTTTGTTTTGTTTTTTGCGTTTTTTTGCAAAAAAAATTCCTCCTTCCACTCTTTACCTGTCCACATTTAACTAGAGAGATTTTTTTTACATATTTGTGAAGTTGAGGGGGATACCTGTAGACATTTAAGCAGTGAATAACTGATCAAGAAGTAAGTATTAACTGTAGAAAGCCAAAAAAGGGGAAAGTAATCTGGAACAAAGTTTTGTAAACCTTTTTACTAGGCCTTATTAATTGTATATTAAATGAAATAAAGCTTTTAGCCTAAGTAGGCCAGAGAGATCCCAAAGGAAACCTAATACAATGAAAAGATTATACTAAAAATACTAATCACAGCAATGAACTCTACTTTTCATAATCGAACTCACTGCTAGGCAGCAAAGTTGGATTAAGGTTGAATTCAATTTCACCACCCTTTCTTCTGGCAGAGTGAATATATTTCATAACTGCATATCCATGTTAAGAACGAGGTGCTCCAAGGCAGTTTTACACCAGCCGTGATTCCCACTTCGCACTTCATTTCCCAGCAGCAATGAAGTTGTCGCTTTTTGCAATTTAGTATCTAAAGATGGATTATTTTCGCCAAAAGGAGAGACCGCCACCCTTAGCACGTCCCGGAGCTCCGGGATGACCCTGCTGCAGTGGGGGGGCGGGTACCAGTGTTGGGGTACCAGCCGGGGGTACCAGAGTCGGGGGTACCAATGTTGGGAGTACCAGCGTTGGGGGTACCAGATTCGGGGGTACCAGTGTTGGGGGGTACCAGTGTTGAGGGTACCAGAGCCGGGGGTACCAGCACCGAGGGTACCAGAGTCGGGGGTACCAGTGTTGGGGGTACCAGATTCGGGTGTATTAGTGTTGGGGGTACCAGTGTTGGGGGTACCAGTGTTGGAGGTACCAGCGCCGTGGGTACCAATGTCGAGGGTATCAGCGTCGAGGGTACCAGTGTCGGGGGTACCAGTATTGGGGTACCAGCGTCGTGGGTACCAGCGCCGAGGGTACCAGTGTTGGGGGTACGAGAGTCGGGGGTACCAGTGTTGGGGGTACCAGAGTCGGGGGATCTCCCTGGCCGGTGGGGCCGCCTCTCGCCCTTCAGAAGAGCAGGTGCAGCTCACTTTTGGGGCTGGAAGCGAAAACCAGGAGACGGGCTTAAAGCGTAAAATTCTGAAAACCTGTTAAGTGTGCAGAAGTGTAGAAAGGAACCCGAGGGGGGCACGGCCGATGGCCGAGCACACCTGGCTGCTCCCTGCAGGGAGGGCGCGCAGGGGTTAACGCGCCGGGGGCGGGGGCAGCCGGCCGGGCCCCGCCGAGCCGAGCCGAGCCGAGCCGAGCCGAGCCGAGCCGAGCCGAGCCGAGCCGAGCCGAGCCGCGGCTCTCAATGGGAGCGGGCCGGCGGCGGGGCTGCGCTCGGCCGTGCCGCGGGCATGGCGCAGCTCAATGACCTGCCCGACCACTCTCCGCGGGTGCGCGGCGCCGTGTGCGAGCTGCGGCGGCGGGCGGAGGCAGAGCCCGGCCAGCGCTGGCCGCAGCCGCTCTCCGATGCCTTCCTGGTGCGCTTCCTGCGCGCCCGAGACTTCCACCTGGACCTGGCCTGGAGGGTGAGCAGCGGGCGGAGCGGCGGCTGCCGGTGCCGGGGGAGCCGCGGCGGGGAGCCCGGCCCGGGGCGGGAGCAGCCGCGCTCGGGCTGTGGCTGCGGGGACGGGCTGCGGGCCGGTCGGTGCCTGCGCTGCCCGGGATGGGTCTGTGCCCTGCTCTGCCCGGGTCGGTGCCCTGCGCTGTGCCCGGGACGGGTCTGTGCCCTGCTCTGCCCGGGTCGGTGCCCTGCGCTCTGCCCGGGATGGGTCTGTGCCCTGCTCTGCCCGGGTCGGTGCCCTGCGCTCTGCCCGGGATGGGTCTGTGCCCTGCTCTGCCCGGGTCGGTGCCCTGCGCTCTGCCCGGGATGGGTCTGTGCCCTGCTCTGCCCGGGTCGGTGCCCTGCGCTCTGCCCGGGATGGGTCTGTGCCCTGCTCTGTGCCCGGGCCGGTCGGTGCCCTGCTCTGTGCCCGGGCCGGTCGGTGCCCTGCTCTGTGCCTGGGACGGATCGGTGCCCTGCTCTGCCCGGGTCTGTGCCTTGCTCTGCCCGGGTCTGTGCCCTGCTCTGCCCGGGTCGGTGCCCTGCGCTGTGCCCGGGACAGGTCGGTGCCCTGTGCTGTGCCCGGGACAGGTCGGTGCCCTGCTCTGCCCAGGTCGGTGCCCTGCGCTGTGCCCGGGACGGGTCTGTGCCTTGCTCTGCCCAGGTCGGTGCCCTGCGCTGTGCCCGGCTCGGTCGCTGCCGAGCAGGAGTCCCACGGTGTCACCGTTCCTCGCCCCGCGTGTTTTGGCTCAGGGCGGTGTCCGTGTGCTGACTAACCTAAAGGCTGCGGTGAGCCTGGTACGGTCACCCGCCTGTACAGTAAGTGTGGTAAGGTCACAGCTCCGATTGGGAAACCATCCCTCAAAGGACACCCTTGTCATGATTATCAGGCTCAGGTTACTAGTAGCCGTGCTAGTTTCACTACAGACTTATAATTGCTCTCAAACTATGAGTAAAAACTTCTTTTTGCTTGGAGTTTATTCATTTACAGCACTCCTTGCAGGCTTTGGTAACTTGTAGTGCTTTCCAGACTCTTTGTATGTCTTTTGCCACAGAGCACACATATTTTTAATTTCCAAAGGCACAGATTGCTATCAGTATATTATTTTTTTGAAGCCATTAAACCTTTGGAACAGAAAGTATTTCCAAATCCTCCCAGGGCAAAAGCATTTGTTCACATGTGCCAATTGAAAGCAGTGTTTCCATGGAATTTCATGTTGATTACACAGCATTGCTCAACAGACTTCACCTATTAATTTCTGACTTCTCTGGAAATCTCTGTAGATTTCCCAAGTTAACACAGCATAAGAGAATATTGTTTGCATATGGATGTATTGCAGGATCCAGGTAGCTAAAAAAGGAAATTGAGAAATTGAACTAGGCCCTTAATCATAAATAGCTTTAAAAATGGTATTTTTGTTCTTTTCATTTGATTAATGAGAATTGCATTTTAGCTTTAAACCTTTCCTCCTCAGCAGAATAACCAAGGAGTCAAGTCGGGTTCCTATGGATTTTATGTATCTTACTTTTAATTGAAGTTCATGAGATTGTTTATTTCAAAGGTGCACTAACAATTGTAGGACCATGCCTTTTTTTTCTTTCCCAACAAAAACAATCTTATTTTCCTGTGTTCCTTGGTTCAAAAATGCAGGGCTTAACGAGGACATATGGACTCCTGAATATCCACTCCTAATTGCATTGCAATTGGTTGTTACTGGTACTCCTACAGACAGACAGGACAATGGCACTTCTGAATTTGGCCTGTATGTTTTTGCTCTTTGATGGGATTGTGAGGTGTGTTGTAGGTAGGACTAATCTTTGGGGGTGTGGAATCTAGACTAACTTTAGAGATGGTAGTCTATGAAGTAGCAAATTTCCTATGCTCCTCTTGAGAATCAGCTCTCTAGACTGGGGTTCTGCTTTGTTGTCTTTTTAAAACCTCTTTAGATTTTCTGGGTCTTCACAGGCTGCTAAGTTTCTGAATTTCAAACCTTCCTTCAAATTAAGAGATTCTGATTTTCAAAGCCAACCTGTGTTTAATGTTTCTGTCTAGAATTTCAGTTCTCCAAGTGCTGTAGCTGCTTACACTTGATCTTCTATATACCAACTGGCACCAGAGAATGCTTCTCTTTCAGTATGGGAAGAATTACACAGGAATGTGTTTATTGCAATTCATGTATCAAGGCCAAAGAGAATTATTGTGCAAAAATCATAAGTTGTATTTTCATCTAACCCAAGTATGACTTCATGCAGAAATTATGTTAGTACTTCATCCTAGACAGAGCCCTCCTGCCATCATTCCAGAGAGTGGCTCTTCCCTCCTGTCCTGGTTTGATGTTGCCTCTTGGTTTGGAGCTCAGGCTGATAAGATTCTCTTTACCCAATGGGCTTCTGTATTTGTAGAGCATAGTATTTGTAGAGCAGCTAAGGGATAATCAAAATTCATGGCCCTGTCAAAGCATATAAGCAAAGGTTGTCCAGCATCCTAGTATGGGCTTATACTTTGCCTTAATTATGGATGAAGAGTCTGGCAACTGACCAGAGCTTTTTATTGATGCATTTCTGGTTAATAATTGACACAGATTTATCTGATGTCAGTTATCAACATTTGGAAATGCTTCAGAAAAGAATAATCAGGTAGATTGTGTCAAGACATTCCATTTCTAAATGGAATTAAATCTAAATCTAAATTTCTTATGGTGACTCATAAGAGCCATCTTTTACATTTATCCAATGGCAATTCCAGACTTGCTTTTAACTACTGATATATTGATATCTCTCATGCTAGAAGAAAATCCAGCACTAAAACAGGTACCTGGAATTGAAGGACTGGAAGAAGAGACAAAACTGCCTTAATTTCTATAAGACAGTGATTATTCAGTTGAGCTCAGTAACAGACTGTTCTCACAGAGTCACAGAATATACTGAGTTGGAAGGGACTCACAGGGATCATTGAAATCCAGCTCCTGACCTGTACAGGCACCCCAAGAGTCACACTGTGAGCCTAGAGCATTGTCCAAATGGTTTTTGAGCTCTGTCAGGCTTGGTGCTGTGACCACTGCCCTGGGGAGCTGTTCACCCTCTGGGTGAAGAACCTTTTTCTAATACCCAATCTAAACTCCCCCTGACACAACTTCAGGCCTCATCTTTTGTCACTGGTCACCATAGAGACCCTTTTTGAATGTACCAGCCATGTGTATATGTTTGACTTATTGTTACCACCAAAAACACTGTCATTTGAATTCACTAGTGACATATGAAATCTGGAGAAGTAGCATCTCCTTTAGGACACAAATGTTTCTTCCTGTTATATTATGCATTACATCCTGTAACTCTTGCATAGGACTGACTCTCAGTGACTTTGGAATGCTGTCTTCTTGTACCTGAAATAGATTATACTCTGGGGAACAGAAGGAAATTGGCATTGAAACTTTGCAAAGAGTTTTCAATAACCTACTACTGTAAGCATCACTTTTGTGGCACTGAAACCTCTCTAAATATTGAGGATCCTTTTAGGGATTCTGGTTGATACCAAGGTTTATAGCCAGACTTTGGCTTTGCTCTGCATTTGACTTCTGGAGGAATGAGAATTTCCTGGTGTGTTCTGCTGCTAGTGAATCACTTAGGATGACTATGCTGTACAAGAAGTGTTGTTTTCTGTCGTGTCAAACACACTGCTGGGTCTCAGACATTATCTCTGAGAATCTTCACATCATTCAAACATAAATGCTAAGTTGTTACTTGTCTGCTTTTCTTCCCTCAATACTGAGGAATTCCTTGAAAAGGATGGAAGGGCTTTTATTAACTCTCTGGGCTGGCTCTTGAGGAGACATAAATCAGTCAGCCAGTCTTTTTCCAAAGAGGCATTGCATGAAGAATTAAAAAAGTTCTGTGTCTCTATAAAATATTTAAAATTCTTTGTCTGTGTATACTGTATGTTTAAATTCTGGCTACATTTGTACACACATATATAAAAAGAAGTATAAAATACATATGCACAAATGTTTATATTCTGAAATTTGAGCTGTGGTTTCTCCTGCAAAGAATGCCAGTAGAAAATAGTTTTTCTCAAGCTTTGTGTGCATTGGTACAACTTCTGACACAACAGAGGCCTAATTCTGCCTATCATCCACATTAATAGAAATAATAGTTATTAATCCAGAAAAAAATAATTAATTTATGTATACAGATGCATTAGTTTCTCTAATGAGCACAGTGTTTTCAAGTTCTTTTGCTTCTAAGTAAAGTACTAAGTTCACTTTGGTTTGTGGGATGTGAATCTTGGTTTAATTGGTAACTTTGTAGTCTCTAATGTTCAGAAATCTGGAACTATCCCCAAAAGACATCATGGAAAAAACCTCTTAATTAATGCTTAACTCCAGACACTGGAGTTTTTCATCCAGTTTTCCCCCCCTTTGTAAAGTTATCTTGCATCTATTTTCAGATGCTGAGCAGATTCTAAGTAGGTTATTCAGTTTGTAAACACAGATAATTATACATTGAGATGTTTTTCTTGTGTCATTAAATGTGTGAGCCATTTTTTATACTGAGTAATAAATGTGTCTGTTTTTCCTGGGATTAGGTTGTTTCACCTATATCCAAACTGATTGTTATACACAGCATTTATGTTTCTCCCTGCTGAAAAAAAAATTATACTTTAAAAAGGCTTTGCATGAATTTGTGTTTAAAATGTGCAGAACTAGAAAACCTCAAAACCACTGCTAGTATTTGAATTCCTTTACATGTTTAGTGATTACTCTTTTAAGTGGCTGTGTGAGACTGGACTATGTCCAGGATTAAGAAAAGGGTTGCCTACATAAATAAAAATTTACACAGTATCTGCCAAAACTAGCTGCAGATTCCATGGAAGATTCTCTAATGCTAACCTTTACTTCAGATCTAAGTGATTTTAGGTAATTAGATTATCTGAGAACTCTTCAGCACTTTTTGATTTTCTTGCCAAGGGAAGTATGTTTTAGGCTTAGCCAAATTACGTGTCTGAAAGGTGCACCACTTACTTGTGTCATGGAAAGTGTCCCAACCATATATTTACTCCTTAATGGGTGTGCTAGTGGTTAACTGCCTTCTGTAAGGATCTTGAGTGCATCACAAGCTGAAAACACCACTCTCTTTCTTCCAAAGTCCAAGAACTTAGATCCTTGTTGTTTCCAACTTGGAAAAAGTAAATATCATGAAAATCAGAAACCAACTGTATTGACTAGACAGGATTATTTAGGGTATTGAATGAATGTGCCATTTTTATTCTCATCGTAGTTTTGGCAGAGAGTTCTTCAAAGATGTGTTTAAAAATATATATGTTCATGAAGTTGTGATAGCACAGATTTTAGAAGAAAAGTGACAAATGACAAAGCTACAGATGTTTACATAGTTGTTTTCAGGGTGGTTTGGTATTTTGCTGCTATTTCAGAGTTTGTTTTGGAAAGACCAAGGAAAAAACATGTTGACATTGCTGTCTGGCACAAAGCAGTTGGGATTGCTCAAACAGTGCCCTTTGTAGACAGTCAAGTACTGACAGAGTGAGATAATCAGAGTAACTCAACAGGCATATCCTTACAATTATAGGGGACTTCTGTTCCACAAATTAACTTTCCCTACTTCCTCCCTCTTTCCCTTGCCTTGTTGTTTGTTAGTTTTTAAATTACCCTAGGCCAAAACTGATTGAATGCAGTTAAGAGACTTCTAATAAAATTATCCTAATGGTTAAATGTTTCTTTCTATGCTGTTGATTAAGGATGATGCTTTTATCTAATTTTTACACCTGTCAAATCAAGTGGGATTCTAGCATGGTATATATATATATATATTTTAAATATTTTTCAATCTAAATACATATTTATAGGCTCTACTTCCATAAAAAAGGTATGGCTAATTTCTGATCAGTGTACCATGTATTTTTATGCAAATTTTGCTGATAAACAATTATGTTTTATAAATAGTTTCCTCATGGCAATTTATTTCGGAGACCTTCAAAATCATTCAAGACCTTATTCCTAGCAGAAAAACATGAAGCTGAAGAAAAAGTATGTTTTATGTAAAATGATACAAGAAGCTTGAAAGCAGAGGGAAGGGTAAGAGATAAGACTATCTGATATGAGCATGCTGTGAGCTACATAATGGTGAGTTTCAGGTCTCCCCCTAAGAGTCTGTAGGGATGAATTCAATTTTACTGAAGTTCCTTCTGATCATTCTTCCAATGAAAATGCTGAAGAAAATTGTACTTGCATAGATACAAGAAATGTGGAAACTTTTTAAGGTTATGTTATATGAGCTGGACCTGACCTCTTTTAACTTGAGTATTTCTGTTGTGAAATATGGAGTAACTTATAAAGGAAAAAAATAATTTCTGTTAATACAAATTATAGGAAATAAAAGACTTTTGGTTGATGCTTTCAGTGGAGTGAACACAATTTGTGAAACTCTGCTGAGGATCAGATTGGGTTTCCCTGTCTGATGAAATATAGAAGCAATTTTAAAAGCTAAGCTGTGCATGCTACTTTTAAGATTTAAAGCTATATTTAAGTTTGTTGTGAAGCGAGGTACTGAAAAATTCTGATTCTCTTAGCTACTTTGAAGATCTTGGGTTAGACCTCTAAGTCACAGCCATTGAGGAAATTAAAACAAAATTAACTGTAATTCAAATTTTTCTACTTTCCAAACTGAGTGAGAGAGAACTTAGCAGAGGTGATACAGCAGAGGCAAATTTTGGTTGATGAGCTGAGAGGAAGCATTTTAGGAGACAGTCTTGCATAGCTTCCTACTTATGCAAAATGTCTTAAATTTTTGTTGCAGGGCATAGTTCATTTTCCCCAGAACAACTTAATTAATATTAAAGGAGAGAGAGTAATTAGACTTGGAAGTTAGAACTACTGCATCACCAACTTATTTCTTCACAATTTGTCTCAAAGAAGACCTTTCACAGTGCTGCCTGTAATTCCTGAGCACAGATGTCACCTCACAAAGGAACACCTTTCATTGCCTCTTCCTTAGCATGAGCCTTTCAACACTCAGCTCCTCCTGTGCTTAGAAATGCTGGTTATGGTGCTGCCTCCCAGCCTTGGGAGCAGGGTGACCAAGTCCCTGACAACAGATGGGATCTGTTTTAGCCAAACAGGTTCTCACTATTTCCACTCTGTGGGAGGGAAGCTGTCAAATGTGTAATGGACCCACTGCTGTGTTATATTCTCTCATTTCAGAGGGGAAGAAGGGACCTCAAAAATGTTTTTGGATATGCTGATGAGCATACTTGTTTCAAATATTAAACTGGAATTATTGATGGCTGTGTGAAAAATAGGGAGGAAGAGAGAGAGTGTGAGTGAAGAAGAATGTTCCTCCATAAAGTTTTGCACATCTAAATTTAAAAAAATCTTGAATGATTTTGAGTCTTGAGTCTGATGCAGTAGCAAAATGAACAATCCTAAAGGTAACCTGAGCAGAAAAAAATGGGGTTTTGATTCATTTTACTTAGAAACTACAGGCTTATTTTATATTCGGTTTTCTTTTCTGACACAAAATGACAACTGCAGTCCATTAATTATTTGACTGGGTTCTAAATTCATCATGGCAATTTACTCACTTACTTGATCCAGTATAGCAACCTTCTGTTTCTAGGAGTGATCTGGTTAAAATATACAATTGAATTATAACTAGTTTAATGAATTAAACTTGACTGTGACCACATTTGGAAAACATGTCTTTAACTGTGCTCTTCCTATAATAGCTGATGTTTACCTGACATCCACATGAATTTTTTTTCCAGTTATTGAAGAATTATCAGAAGTGGAGAATTGAATGCCCAGAAATAAGTGCAGATTTACAACCATCTTCTGTTCTTGGTCTTTTGCAAGCTGGCTATCACGGAGTCCTAAGGTCAAGAGACCCACATGGAAGCAAAGTTCTAATATACAGAATTGGTGAGTGACAAAATTGCTTAGAACAGTTTCACATCTGATTCTGATACTGAAATTTTTGAGTTTTGTTTCTTTGCTTTTTTGTTTTGTGGTTTGTTTTTTTGGTTTTTTTTTTGTCACCATTTCAGCAGCAAACAAAAAATATTTGATGAGTACAACTGCAAGTGTTGATAAAAATAGATCATATCAGAATATCTTAACTAGAAAGGTAATATATTTATGTTCCTTGCTAGAAATATGTATTAATATAAAGGTGAATTTACTGAGCTGTAATAGTTCAATCATTTTACTTATATATTGATATGGCTAAAGTTGTACAATCCCTTATGAACAACCTAATTTTCCTTTTAGTGAAATTCTTGTTGCACCAAGAGGATGTTGAAGGTTAAATCTTGTAAGATTATGTGGTTGGTTGGCTCTGAGTGTCTCAACAATCATTTGACTTCATGTAAATTGTCAAAGCTATGGGCTGAGGCTGATGCAGATGCAGCACAGAGCAAGGAGAACACAAAGCTGTACACCTGGTCATGTATCAGCATTCAGTTTAGGCTTGGATAAGCAGTTCACCAGGTTTTCACTATTTACTTGTAGCCAAAGAGTTAACAACACTTGGAAAATGCTTGATGCACCTCCCAAAAATCTTTTCAAAAAGTACATAATTAAATGGATACCACATCACTATGCTTGTTTTGTACAGAGGCTTTATTTTTGCCATCTTTCAAAGAATTTTCTTTTATCAGCTGGTTTAGTAGGCAGTTGTGCCCTCTAAAGCTTTCATCTAGGGTTAAGGCTCATCCCATGCAATTTTTTGAAAATTGCCTCAGAAAAAAAAATTGCGACACTGAAAAACAATTATATTAATTAATTGGACTGATGATCTGCAGCTTCTGCTAGCATGACTGTTACTGAATTGTACATTTTACTGGCTCTATGGCCATAGGTAGAACATGCTACATTACATGGTACATCTACTAAAAGAGCATCAGACAAGTGAGAGAGCAGGCACACCAAGTAACTTATGCACTGACAAGAGAGTTTATTTCAGGAACTTTGTTCTTGCTGATTAATTCTTGTTCCTGAGGAGCACATTAGAAGCTGTAGGAAGAAGAAGTGCAGGTGTATGGGGTTTTCTCATGGTAATGGAGGGTAATCTCTCTTCTCTTCAGGACAATGGGATCCCAGTTTATTTACAGCATATGATGTGTTTCGTGTCAGTCTCATCACATCTGAGCTCATTGTAAAGGAGACCGAGACCCAGCGGAATGGAGTCAAGGCCATCTTTGACCTCCAAGGGTGGAGATTTGCTCATGCTTTCCAAATCAGTCCAGCAGTGGCCAAGAAAATTGCTGCAGTTCTCACAGTAAGTATGACATAATTCTTTATGCAGCTTCATTGCTGTGACTTCAGATTTTTCAGCTCTTCCATAGTAAATTTCCCTTCTGTAGGCCTTCTCAGGCTTTGCAACTAAGAACAACAAAATCCCAAATCCATTACAAGTTCTGCTTCATTTTACTTGAAGTTTATTCTTCTATAGCAGTAAATGCCCTCCAGCTTCTGGTATTTTATAAGAACTTGACCAACCTCTTACAACATAAAAATTTCATGACTGGAGGAGCAGATATGTCCAGTTTTAGAAGGATATTTGTTTGTTATCCTGTTTCATCTCTTCTCTTCCATTCCTTTGTTCATTATCTCAATATTTAAAGCATTTATTCCTGGCTCAGAGAATATTAAAAATAGCATGCACTGTGAGCAATTAAGAGCAAGACACTCCTAACTTGTTGCCAGTATGGATGATGTGATCTTCCATCTGCTAACAGTGGAATGTATAACCTTTATGTTCTGCTTGCTTTGTTCCCCACAACGTGAGCATTGTTTTGTGCAAATCACTGCTACCTCAACACCTATTTTTCACAATTCTTATCAGTAATTTACTGTTTTTAGGCTTATTCCTTTCAGCCAAATTCAGTTGAGCTTTGCCACTGGATTTGAGAGAAAAAAAAAATTAAAGAAAGAAGGGGACAGAGAATTGACAGGCAAGCTACAGTGTAGCACTATAATCTTATTTTCCTGCAGAGGTTATGTTGAAAGTCAGTAATAATAAAACTGTTAGCCTGTGATGTGGAAATGAGCCAGGGAGATAATCTCTTGCTCTGATTTGGTAAGGTTCATATCTGTGATTCAATCAAAGCTTAGTCATTGAATTAATATCATCAGAACTTCAGATGTTCTTCCTTCCTGGTATCTGCTGTAAAACTTTATTGAAGCCATTAGGTGTTCCCAACTTTGCACATCTAGAATAAGAACTCTTGGTGTTATGCAGTCTTGGGCCAAATCTCATGAAAACAGGACTAGTGGGAGTGTTTCATTTGATTTCTGAGGTAGTAAGCAGCTTGCTGGTAATTTTTTTAACTTTGAAATATAGCAGAAAGGAAGCAGAATAGGATTTGCAAGTACATCTAAAGGCTTCAATCCATATCTCAAAGCAGGAATTCTTTGACTATGTTTCCATCTTGACCTATTTCTGATTTTTTCAATGTTTTTCAAACTTCTAAATGCTTATTCTAGCTATGGAAAAAGAAAAATTAAAAATTGTGTGTTTCCAGTGTTCTTTTCTAAGAAGGGAAAGAATTGTAACTAATTTTTTTTTTTGTCCCCTGATTCCCTTCCTCACTTGTAACTGGGTTTGTAGATTTTATCCAGAGATTGTTAGTGTTGTTCAGTATCATAGAACCATAGAATCATAGAATATGTTAAGTTGGAAGGGACTCATCAGAATCATCAAGACCAACTTCTGGCCCTATGTAGGACACCCCAAGAGTCACACCATGTGCCTGAGAGTATTGTCCAAACACTTCTTGAACACTTGTCAGGCTTGGAACTGTGACCACTTCCCTGGGGAGCCTGTTCCAGTGCTCAACCACCCTCTGGGTGAAGAACTTCTTCCTCATATCCATCATAAACCTCCTCTGACACAACTTCAGGCCATTCCCTTGTGTCCTCTCTCTAGTCAGGAGAGTGAAGAGATCTACCCCTCCTCTTCCTTCTCCAAGGAAATTGCAAACTGTGATGAGGTCTCCCCCCAGCCTCATCTTCTCCAGGCTGAACAGACCAAGTGTCCTCAGCCACTCCTCACATGGCTTCTCCTCCAGACCCTTCACCATTCTCCTGGCCCTCATTTGAAGCTCTCTAATAGCTTAATGCCTTGTTTATACTGTGGTGCCAAAACTGCCCCCAGTATTCAAGGTGAGGCTGTCCAAGTGCAGAGCAGAGCAGGACAATGCTCTCCCTTGCCCAGCTGGAGATGCTGTGCCTGATAGACCTCAGGATATGCCCAATGCACTCCAGAATATGCTTATAAGTAAAAGTTAAGAAACCTTAGTTTTAGCCCTGTGTTTTACTCAATAAATGTGTTGAGCAAATTACTATCCTGTATCAAGAAACAGAAATTAATAGAAAGGAAGTATGTACTAAGGAATGGAAAGCATGGTATGAATACTAAGTGACTTTATCTTGAAAAATCTGTTATCCCAGGCAGAAAATTGTTCTGTGAAAATCATGATAGTAGACTTTAAGTATATGATAACCCATAATAACATTAAGTAGACCTACAAGCTGATATTTAGAAGGTCTTTATCATCCATTAAAATCTAAAAGGAGCAGCACTAAAGAAATGTGTTGGCTTTGAGTTTTTTGTTCCTTAGAACTATTGAATTAGTAAGGAGATATGTTTGTGAGAAATAAGACTTTTATAAGCAGAAAACATCTGGTTCAGAGGTAGTATCAGGTGGGATATGAAGGGAAGCTCTAATTTTTCCCCTACTTATTTTAAGTGCTGCCATATTTTCTTTTAAATTTCAAAGATCTGGAACTTTTAAATGAATGCAAGTAGAATCCAAATTGTTTTATATTATAAAGGCTGTAGAGCTGATATTTTTTAAATTTCATTAAAACAGTAATCTTGTTGTAAAGCTGAACTTCTGGCTTGGCCAAATTCCTAGTAATTTCAAGGCTTATCTCCAAATTATAAATATAACTTATTTAACTTAAAGTTAGTATCTTCAATAGTTTATATATATTTTCATATTATCCTTCAGGCTGCAAATTGCCAATAAAAGCACATAGCTAGATAGCTTTTTTGTAAATTAGTAGCAGAATCTTGTGAAAAATTGCTGAGCACAAGGTTTGTGTACAATATTTATGTGCAATTTGGTGCTAGTTTTCTCTTTTGCTTTTCTGTTTGTCTTTAAAATTCAATCTCACCTCATACTGATGATGAAAAAAATTGTGAGATTTTTCCCTCTAATGGGAGGAACAAGATATGATTTTTCTAAATGTTGTTCTTAATTTGCACTGCTAGAACACTACAAAATGCAGGAATTGGCAAGGTCAGAAGAAATACTTTAACCTGTGGACTAGACAGTTTTTACAGGCTTGTCTTAGTAATAGAGGTGGTTCAATAATATTTTCTTTTTCTTATTCTGTTTTCCATGTGTGCTGACAGGATTCCTTTCCACTGAAAGTTCGAGGTATCCACTTGATTAATGAGCCTTTATTCTTCCACCCAGTCTTCGCTCTAATTAAGCCTTTTCTCACTGAAAAAATAAAGCAGCGGGTGAGTGCACACAAACATTACTTTCTACCACAAAACCCTTATGTGACAATCTGCAGCACTTTCCTTAGGCTCTGTTACTCTTGGGTACTGCAGAGCACAAATCATTTTTGCTTGTTAGTGCCATCCAGACCCCCAGAATCTAACAGTAAAGAATTTGCAGTTATTAATAGCATGAGAGTGGTGAGTGGTGCTGTTATCACTACTCTAAGGATAGAAAACACTGTGACACAAAGAGGTTAAATCACTTGCTTGAGGTCACATAATAATTCTTCTGCAGAACTAGAAAGAAATAGGTCCTGGATTTCCCAGAACTCTGCCTATAAATGATAGAGAGAAATTATTACTGAACAGTGTTTTATGGTCCAAGTTGTGCAGTATTACTAGATGACAATTGTTTATCTCTGACAGACCTCCAGAGGCATTTATGCACCAAAAATTGGTCAGACTTAATTTCTAAGTTTTTTTCTAAATAGCTTCTTAGTTGCTTTAAATAGTTTCACAGTTGTAGATCTGCGATGTTTATTGCATCATAGGAAAAATACTGGAGTTTTCAGCTGGCACAAAAGTGAAGTGGTAACAGCAGGACTAAAGTACAAAATATGCAGCCCTGCCTATTGTTACTCCCATTCTGAAACCTCCTTTTCTCAGCACATGGATCTTGGGCATTTGCAATAGCCACTGCACTCCAGGACAGTAGATCCTAGGAAGTAATTAATAGGGATTCAAAACAGCTGTAATAAAACAAGGAGGAGAAAAACCAAACCTACAGTATTGCAAGGGTTAAAGTGGAGAAGTAGTCCAGAATCTAGCTCCAGTTGGAACTGAAAGATAAAGACTGATACATAGATTCTGCTGAGTATCTTCCTTGACACCTGTCTGAACCTACATACATACTACATAATCTTGTTTTTAAATACATGTGGCAGGACCAGATAGTAATGGCCACGAGCCAGACACAGCTCTTTTCTTGGAAATGGCTGAAGGTCAAATACAAGATACCATGACAAAACAAATCACCCATGGTTTAGCTCAGTTTAGCAGTTTGGATGTAGCATGTGCTCTCATCAGCTTTGCTAATCCAGTCTGGAGCAAGTCTGTAGTTAGTTTTGGCTCCTGTGCTCACAAGCTACATAAAATTCAGTTCTCAGATTGTAGTTCATCCTTCACCAGCCTTCAGATTCAGAGCAGGACAGAGTTTGAGCACCTAGGGAAAACTCACAAGGTTAGTTCCTCCATTCAAGGAACTTGTTATGAAAAAATACACTTAGTTAAACCAAGCTAATGGGTTCAGCTCTTGCCCTGAGATGCTTTGCTGCCTGTTCTCACTCAGTAGTCTAGCATTAATACCCAAGTAAATGCTTTTAATATTTTGGTTTAGGTGTACATGCATGGGAGTAACTACTTGCAGAGTCTGACCGAACACTTCCCTGCCAGCATTCTCCCCCAGGAATATGGAGGGGAGGAAGTTTCCATTGAAGAGCTGGCCAAGGAATGGACTGACTTCATAATGGCATCTTCAGATTATCTTCAGAGCATTTCTCTGGTTGCCTGGGAATAACCTTAATACAGTATTTTATCAATTCTTGAACACTGGAATTAGAAATAAGTTTAATATGAAAACTTGCATTGTGAATGAAACCAGTATGTCTTTGCAGGGCACTCACTGAATGTTATATTGGCTGCACTTTGATACTAACTGGAGTCTATCAGTTTGTATGTCTCAAGAGATCAATGAATTTTACATATTTGTCACACTCTGTAATTGAGTGACTTGGTGTGCAGAAAGCTGAAGAGTGCATTGGATATCAGATTGATGCTGCTGCTGTTAGGTCTTTGGAGACAGCTCACCTGTAATCATGCAGCTTAGAACCTTTCCTTTAGCTCTTGTATCTTTTCTTATCAAGACAATAGGATGCAAAACCAGGAATAGACTGTGGTAGGATAGAGTAGTTTGTTGCAGAAGAAGGACCACAAGGCTAATTTACTAGGAGTGAAGAGGCTGCTTTTTTTGGATTGATTCTCAGGGAAAAATGCTGTTTTGTTAGTTTGTGTCAAAATGAAAATTAGTCAGGAATAGTGAGACATTTGTGTTACACTTCGTGCTGCTTGTGCAGCTTCCCTTTTTGTGCTAATTAACAGAGTGATCTTCACGATTTATAGAGAAAACACCAGCCACATATTCTTCAAAGGACAGTGTGAATGAGGAGGAGGAGCTGGTAAGAGTCAAAACAACCTTGAAAATTTTTATTTTCTTTCTTCAAAGTAATACTGTCTATGGCCAACTATAAGCAACTCAGATTATTATCGTTCAATACCTAGTGTAGAGGACTAGAGAGGTCAAAAGTTTTCAGCTGCTTGCATTATCTGTTTGTTTCAGGGGGTAAAGTAGGTTATCCTTTGCAGATCTGAACTTGAGAAATATCTGTTGTATGCTTTAAGGGGGCTTTGAGGTCACTGTGGACCTCAGCATAGAAGATGCTTGGTATTGTCATTTTATTTTCAGTACTGTAATTGACAACTTGCCAGCCTATTTGCTGCTGGGCCCTGGAAGAAATTATTTTTAATTTCCATTGAGACCACATCTTCATTTCTGTAGGAGTAGGTAATAAAAAAAAGCAACAACCAATCTCCATACTTACTGAAAACAGGTTTTTGTTTTGTTTTGAAGTGGTATTGTTGACATATGAACAGCATGTGCAAAAGCTATCACTCACACTACATAGCAGTATCTTGCTGTAATCCCCTGTATTTAGTAATCTCAACCATTATTTTACTTTTCTCTCAGCTTTTTCCTAAAATCTGTTAGTATACCAGTTGCTGGAGTTAATTTACCCAGTTCTTAACTCTGTTTTGTTCTTGCATAAGCACTATATATTTAAGCATTCCATATGAATTTTCGTATAAATAAATCCATAAAAAAATGTTTTTATCTCAGGTAGCTAGAAGTTATAAATAAATAACTTCAGTTATTGTGTAATCTTTAGGACTTTGGGATGGTATATATAGGCATGGGGACAAAAGTGAAACTATCCTATTATATTAGAAATGTCTTACTTTAGGTTATGATTAATAAGGCATTATTGCAAGAGTCATTGGAAACTTCTTTATTAGCAAGAGGAACATCTATGAAAAATCCATTAGAGTACTTGTTAGTTATAGTTTCTTCTGCTGTGGTAAGATCAGTGGTAAAATCAATGGCAGAAATTTTTTCAAAACTGACAACTTGTTTTTCCAATTTCCAAATTTCCTCAAGTGCCTTTTCCATTCTTCTCTTTCAAAATATTTTTGATATGGGAGTCTAAATTTAAAGAAACCTCTTTCAGTTATATAATTCTATGAAAATGTATTTAATAGATATTTCTTTTTCTCAGATTGAACTATTTTGCAATACAAAAGCTCCTTAAATAGAGGAGTTCAATGAACTGCAAATTCTTCTTTATAAGAAAATAGACTAAGTAGTCAGGTATCTGGCAATTGTTCAAGTGTGTAACTCAAGTTCCAAGTAATTTACCAGCTCAAGAATCGAAACTATTGTCTTAAAATTGCAGTCCTTCAATTTTAATCCGTGAATGTAAGCTACACAAAAGAATGAACCATGTTTCAGTGAACAAGAAAATTTAAAAATTTTAAACTTTTCCTATGAAATCAATCTCTGCTACTGGTTTATGTAGCAGAAACCTCATTTAATTGCATATGTATGTGCATATGCATATTTAGCTGGGCTTTTTAATCCTTATTTGGACTTCACCAGCTCAATGAATATAAAGTCCTAAATGTCTTCAAAAATATCCTGATGCTGTCATTGAGTGGTAGCGTGTTTGCATGACTCAACAGTTAGAGCACTGAGTGCAGTTATTTTTTCCTGAACTGTTAATTATTTTGTAATGTTTACATAATATATAGGAGGTGGGAACTCTTAATTGCCACTGCTGCTAATAATAAGGACACAAGATAATTGGAACATTTACATAATGAATAGTGGAGATGTTGGCATGATGCGCGGTGGCGTTGCAGCTTTGAGCAGCAGTCAACAAAACAAAGATCCCTAAGTGCATTATTCTTTATAAACATCGGGAGTGCCTCTAAAGAAACTAAAGTTCCTGTTAAACGGTGCAAATATAATTTACTACTGACTGTAAGCGCGATGTGATGCACAATTTTTAAGATTTCTCTACTTTTTTTTTAATGTATTAACATATGTTTTAATTAATAAACCCCTTCTGGTTGAACCAGCTGCGTCTGTCGCTTTCCCGGAGGAGCGAGGGATGGATGCAGATAGATGGATGGATGGGTGGATGCAGATAGATGGATGGATGGATTTGGATGGATGGGTGGATGCAGATGGATGGATGGATGCAGATAGATGGATGGATGGATTCGGATGGATGGATGGATGCAGATAGATGGATGGATGGATGCCGCCGGCGAGGCTCAGCCCGCGGGCAGGGCAGCGAGGCCGGGACTACATTTCCCAGCAGGCCGGGACTACATTTCCCAGCAGCCCTCACTGCATTTCCCAGGGCAGGACTACATTTCCCAGCGGGCCGCGCTGCGGGCGGCCCGCAGTGCGTGGCGCAGGGGCGGGCGCCCGGCCCGGCCCGGCCCAGCCCAGCCCAGCCGGCAGCCGTGCCCGGAGGCGAGGCGAGCCCTGCCGGCAGCCGGGCCGTGCTCGGAGCCCTTCGCTGTGCCGCCGGTGGCCATGGGGCGCCTGGCAGGGCTCGGTCCCGTGGTGGCCACCGCGCTGCTCCTGCTGCTGCTGCGCTGCGGCTCCTCCGCCTCCCTGTGGCGGCGCGACCTCGCGGCGGGGCGCAATGACAGACCCATCATCGGTAAGGACTGATCCGTCATGGGTAAGGACAGACAGACCCTTTCCCATCGGTAAGGACTGATCCCTCATGGGTAAGGACAGACAGATCCTTAGCAGTCGGTAAGGACAGACAGACCCTTACCCATCGGTCAGGACAGACAGACCCTTACCCATCGGTAAGGACTGATCCATCATGGGTAAGGACAGACAGACCCTTAGCAATCGGTAAGGACAGACAGACCCTTACCCATCGGTCAGGACCGCTGCTCTCCCTGCTGGGGCACGGAAACGTCTCCCGGAGCGGAGGCTTGGCTGGAGCTGTTGCAAGCAGCGTTACGCTGTCCGTGCTCTCTCTAAAAGCCAGGCTTGCTTGGGAGAAGTTTCAGTGCCGGGCAGTCCTAGCAGGGAAGAAGCCGAGTCTTGGTCAGGCAGTGTGTGTTTATGAGGCGCCAGGTGACGGGGCGCCCTAGCTGATGCCCCGTTGTCTGGGTGCCTGCCGCTCCTCTGGGCAGTAAATGTATCGCTGCAAGCTGGCATATAGGAAATGGGAGCTTGATTAATGAACTAAAAGGAGCACGAGTCTCAGGAGGAGCGGCTGAGGAAGCTGGGATGAGAAGAAGAGGCTCAGGGTGATCTTATCGTTCTTTACAGTTGCCTGAAAGGAGGTTGTAGCCAAGTGGGGGTCGGTCTCTTCTCAGCAGCTGGCAGTGGGATAGGACGACAGTCTTAAGCTACCAAGGGGAGGTTTAGTTTAGACTTTAGAAAGAATTTCCTCACAGAAGGGTTGATTAGATACTGTAATGGGCTGCCCAGGGAGGTGGTGGAGTCACCGTCCTTGGAGGTGTTTAAGGAAAGACTGGACGTGGCACTTGTTTCACGGTCTAGTTGACATGGTGGTGTTCATTCATAGGCTGGATCTTTCCCAACCTAAGTGATTCGGTGATTTTGTTATTTTCCTTTCAGCATTTGCCATTTGAATCATGCTAATTTTCTTCCTTGGGCCCTTCAGGGATATTGTCACAGGAATGTCACTTTGATGAGTACCAGCGATTTGGAAGATCTTACATTGCAGCTTCATATGTGAAATTTGTGGAATCTGCCGGGGCTCGAGCTGTGCCAATAAGGTATAAATTTTTTATCCTTAGGAGTGGATAATAATTGCATTATGTAAGGTATGTACCGTTTTAGAGGCACAGAAAGTAGTTCTGCTGCTTTTCTAATGTTTATTGCTCCTCAAAGACCATTTGAAGATGCTACAATTCTCAGGGAGTTTTACTCCGAGTAAAAGCAGAATGGAACTTTTTAATACTTCTATTTACATTACTAGTCTTTCTTTGAAAAGTTCTAATTTTTTTTTTACAAGGTAAAACTGCCTTCTGCGGTTTGCATGCATAGTTTTTGGAGTTAGCTATATTCAATGTCCAGTATAGTGCCCCACAAACTTACATAGATACCTAGATACATAGATATCTGTATCTTCTTCTCACATTGTTTAGTGCCAGAATTCAGGGAATCAAGGAAGGCTATCAGTACTCCTTTCAGAAACAAAGTCCAGTTCTGTTCATCTCCTTGTTGTTTGGTTAAAAAGTAGCAGAGTAAGAAACAGCTGACAGTACTTCATACCAACATTTATCTATAAAATATTAAGTGCACTGAAATCAGATGATAAAATTATAAATTTTGGTACTTAAAAACAATACTAATGCAGTTGCAGAAAAATGAAATAGGATATATCTTCACAGTCAAATAAAAGCACCATGTAAGTGCCCAAATTTAGAAGCCAGCATTCCTCACATAGCTGCTGGAACTTTCAGAATGTTTGTTGACCAGAAGCTTCACCAATGAATGGATGCTTCTAATTCTGGCAATTAAGTTACTTGCAGTAAAGCTGAACACTTTCACATACACCCAGCATATCAGTTCTGCAGAAGTGTGGCCATCTGTGCTGGTTTTGGCTGGAGCAGAGTTAATTTTCTCCACAGTATCTGGTGTGGGGGTGTGTTTTGGATTTGTGCTTGAGCAGAGGGTTGATAATATAGAGATGTTTTTGTTATTGCTGAGCAGGGCTTACAACAGAGCCAAGGCCTTTTGTGCTTTTGGTGCTGCCACGCTGGCAAGGAGGCTGGGGGTGCATGGGTGTGACCCACTGTTTGCAGCTCTGCCCTTCTTGGAGTCAGCTGGAAACCGGAGCTGCCGGTCTGCAGGAAATAATAACCATGCCATTCCTGTAAATAGCACATTTTTCAAGTGTCTTGCAAAAGGGTCTCAAAGTACCTCGTTAGGAGCTCTACCTGACAGGGCCCTATTTTCAATCTTGAACTGTTTCAAGTGAAATGTTTCATTTGATTTGTGTCCATTGTACTCTGTTTAAGCATGCCTTCTGCATATTTTCTGTGTCAGACATTTCTGTTCAGTAGAGATGATATTTTTGTGGTCAAATAAATGTACGTCATATTCATTCTATAATTATTTTTTGGTGTTTCAGATTAAATCTTACAGATGAAGAATATGATAAAATATTCCACTCTATTAATGGGTAAGTCTTGAGCACTAATTTTCTGTTTTTGAGCTCTGCTGTGTTCTCAAGAACATTGTCTTCCTACTCTATTCTAAGACACAGAATGCACGATTTCATCCAGTATTGGTGCTGCCTTTCTTTCCTTGAGGAACATGTCAGATAATCTGCAAGAGTGCCAAGGCTCATCATGGCATTCCCTTGTGTTTGTCTGCAGACAGGGAGAAGTGGCTTTATAGTTATGAGCACTTTTGCAAGTAAGATACTCAACTTCCTCTTCGTTAATTTTTCTCTCTTCCTCATTTGAGCTGTCACCTTCATTTTGATGTTTAATAGCACTTGTTTGGTATTTCACCCCTGTTTCTACACTTTCTTCCCTCTTTCAGTTCTTTTCATATCTCCTTTATTATAAAAGTTTCTGATTTCCAGTCTCTTCTACTCTTTTCTGCGTGTGTGCTCTCTCTCTTGCTACTTGAATGGTCTGTCTTGCCTGTTGTGATTCTGTCTCTTAGGTCTTTGTTAGAAAATCTTCTTGGTTTTCAGAGGATCTGTGGCAAGTGGCCACCCCTCTGTTCTTCCTTTTCAAATGTGGGATAATGTGATCTTGCCTAACAGATTTTATTGTGGACTAAACAAAGTCAAAACCTTCTATGTTTTTATGGCCTTGTGCTGAAAGTGCACTTCAGAAGAGTAAAATCAGCTGATGTTACACTTCACAGGCGTGATGGTGTGTGAGGCCAGAGCATGTGATTGGGCTACTTGTAGTCATGAGATGAGCATCTTAAGCCATGAATACATTTGTTAAGCTTATGCATATAACTAGAATGCTAATCAGCACGTGTAGACTTGGCAAATTTAGACCTGTGGCTGTCTGGGGAGTGGGTTGTCCTCCTGCATCAACACGCCCTGGACACTAAGACGTGGGTCTTTGCAGTCTTGTGCTGTAAGGGAGTGTAAGACAGTGATGCTTTTCTCTGCTGTGTGCTGTTGGAGACAGAATGAATCATTTCCTCCCTTTCTCATGGCTACCAGCTTCACTTTGGTTTCCCAAAGGGCTTTCCACCAATGGGGTCTCTCATGTTTCTACCTCACCACCTACATCAATGCAGGAGAAAGTGTTTGGTAGTAGATCCACTTTCTTTGTCCCTCTGTCCTTGCAGTCAGAAGTCAGTTGAGTTTGTGTTATGTAGGTGAGTGAGGATGGTCTATATTTTCTTGAGTGGCCCTCCACTGTCACCTGTTGGCTTCCAGTATAAAACTGTGTATAAGTAACAAAAAGGAGCTCTGGAGGGCATTACTTTTATTTTGTGGAAATTCAGAATAAGGAGGAGATACATTGATCTTTCGTATTGTTTTTGAAGTTGGAAATTACTTACTATTAAATGCTACTTTCTTAAAATCATGACATTTACTCTAGTAAAGACATAATTTTATGAATGTACTCTGGAGGCAGCTGTTGAAATGCCCAGTGGAAATCAGCTCTAACCAGGCAGTGATACTGGAATACACGTAGTTGCATTTCAATCTGCTTATGACAATGTCAAGCCATTATCATTGCTACTTAATGGGTTATTTCCTTTTTGCATTAGCAAAAATGATGATCAGTTTTCCTAATTAGTATAGTCCAGATTTTGGTTTGAACAGGTGGAGTGAATTTTCTACCACTTCCAGATAAAGATCACCTTTTAGATCCTACACTTTCAAGGTAAAGATCACTTGTCTAATTAGATCACTGAAGAAACCTATAATCTGGCCTATTTTGAAAATACCTTCAGCTGTATTAATTTTCAATGTTGACACTGGGAAGTAAAGTTTGTTGTATTTTTGTGATTACTACTTTTCCAGCAAATACTTGATGGTTTTTACATGAGCCTTTGCATTATTCACTTAAAAAAACCAAACCTGGTCACGAGGGTTTAAATGCTTGGGATCATTTGAGATGTTATTTGTTTCTAACTGCTTGTTAGTATCTCACTGACACAGATTGCCATTTTCAGAGCACAGAAATATAGAGGAAATCCTATACCCCTTTCAGTAAAAATCAACAACTAATGGATGTGACTTGAGTAAATCCAATTGAGGTTCTGCAGCAGTGGGTTAAGGAATGCTCACACATCCAGTTTTGTTGGTTCTGCAGGCACTGTTCCAGTTATAGGCAGAAGAGGCTTCCTTTATTTCATGTTACTGTTTCTGATGGTACTTGATTATTTTCCATGTCATCATGTCCATATGAATTCTCTGCTAGACTGTGCCGAATCTTTTTCTTCTGTGTTTTTGGGTGTTTTTTTGGGTTTGGGGAGCCACACAGAGAATTGCCATTCTGTTTATATTTTGTGGTGGAAAAGTCTTGTGCACTGTTTCTATGAAATTGTCCCTGAAGTTGACTTGCTTAGCTCTGTGGGTCCTTTGTGAGCAAAGATTATGGTCAAATGTACTTTTCTTCCTTTTTGCTAGGAACTTTTTGATCTTTGTTGTCTCCAATAAGAAGGCCACTATGGCAGGACCACAATCCTATTTTTCTGAAACTGGACAGAATGAATTGAAATTTGGTCTGGAATTTTAAAGTGGTAGTGAGAGCCAGCTAAGAGTCAGGGTAGGAAATGACAGCCGTGGCTTGCAACCCTTTTGAATGCCAGCTGAAATCTGTGTGTTTTATCTATGTTCTGTTTACTTTCTTGGTCTATACTTTGTGATAGAGTAACCATTCTTCAGTAGAAGAACACTAAGAACACTGTGATTAAGTTAAAGACTGAAACACCTAAACTTAGCTGTCTGCCTGTGCACCAGCTGTCCAAACTCACATAATTAATGGAAGGCTAGCCAGTCCAGCTAGTGGAGCTGACAGGGCTGTTCAACCTGTCCACCACTCAGGAGTCTGCTCTGGAAAACCTATTTGAATCTCCATTGACTCTCCTGACTTGATCTCTGCTGTCCATAACAGGAGCTCTGTGTGCATTACCTAAGTTTTGGGTTGATCACTGTTGCTAATCATATTCTTGGATGTTGCCTTTCAGGGTACTTCTTCCAGGAGGTGGTGTGGATCTTAGGACTTCAGAGTATTCAAGGGTTGCTAAGATGTTTTACCACAAGGCCTTGGAGGTAATTACTAAGAAGCAGTTGGTTCTTGTTATTATCTCTGTTCAGAGATCAAAATGAAGGGTTCAGATTTTTCATAGTTTTGCACTGTCATTCAGTGGGTTAACTGTAGGCCTGAAAATAGGTGGCTTATTTCTTGCTTCTGCATAAAACTTCTGCATTAATAGAGATTCAGACTTGTGACACCCACTCCTGTTATATGTTGTGTAATGGTCTTAAACTCCAAAGTTCTTCAGGTGAGAATGGTATTGTTTATTTGTTGTATCTGAGGCTTTATGGCTCTGTGTGAACTTGGCAATGAGGAATTGCTTTTCCACCTTTGTGCAGACTTTCCAATAGCAGACAAGGAAGGTGCAGGCAGTGGCATTCACAGGACCAGCCAGCTGCTGCAAGTCAGTAATTGAGCTCCCTTTACTCTTCAGTCCCTGTGGCACCAATGTTTTTTATTCTTTTGTCTCTCTTTATTTGTGGTGAGTCTTACAAAGACTGTCTCACTTTTATGTGGGACAATTTCATTTGTCTCTCTGGAACTGCTCACTGTGTGAACTTCAGCCTATACCTTGATATTCAGCACTGGGGCAAGGGTTTCTTGTGGTTTGTTGTATGGTTATGAAGTTATGTTGACATTTCACAATGATGAACTGAATTGCTTATTTCACTTTATGATCAGAGAGACAGGTTTATTAGCAGGCATATATACTACCAGTGGCTGAAAGGCAGAAAATAATATTCATTTAATCCTAGGTAACCCTTTCTAACAAAGGAGGATTTTTTATTTGTTGTTTGTGATAATTTTATGTTTTGATTTTCACCTTTCAAATCTTAATTAGTACTATAAAATATTGCTAGTTTTACTCATGTAAGGTAAGCTACAAGAATATCTTTACAAGTACAGAATGACTGAATTTTATCTTTTTCTGAAACGTGAGGGGTCCTTTTCATTTGCAAATGTTCACAATAAGAAATTACTTTGATCTGACTCTGCTTTAATATGAATAGAGGATGTGAAATGCTAATCCCCATTCAAGTCAGTAGAATTTTACTGGTTAGGCAAAAATCTAAATGAAATACTGTTTTCCAGCTCTTAAATTAGATTTTAAAATGTGATGTCTTGAATGGTATTTAATACATGCTTAGCCTCCAGTCTCTAGTTTGTTTTTAAAAAAGGGGAAGGGGACCACAAAATCTTTGTTTCAGTTATAATTGCATATAAACTATAGTTTATTTTTTGCCTTCAGTAGTTTTAGTCCTCACTTGCAGCTCCACTGTCTGTCTTTCATATAAGCTCTGTGCCTCATTATACATTATGGGTGGTCATGAAGACTCTGCAGCCCTGTCAGCCTTCTTTCTGTACATCTTCCTTGTTTTGCTGTGAGAAGAAGTAGCTCTGTGGGCTTTTACTACCATGCTGTCAGTAATGCAGTAGGGGAACATTATTATTCTGAGCCTACATTTCAGCTTTCTCAAAAGTGGCTTTGAGTAGCAGCTCTTGAGGGTGGTATGTGTGTTGTGGTATGCATAACTTAAAAATGTTCAGAAGCAAGTTAAGAAAAACTAGTCAGATTTCACAAAAACAGGAGTTCTGAAACATCTCAGTTTCCAACATATGCTTGATATCAGGTGCAAACCATTTAGAAATGTAATTTCCACTGCATGGATGCACCATGCTTAGTTAGGTCACAATAAACTAGTTGTGTTCTTGGTTTTTTGCTTTCTTTTTCTCCCCTTTCCTTTTTTTTTCATCTTGTTCTCACACTGACCTGCCAACTTTTATTCTTTTGAAAATTACTGCCACTTTTTAATGTTGCTTAAATGTACATTTTGTGTTTTTGGAGAACAGGTCTAAACCTGCTAGGTAAACAATCATATAGGTATGTCACATGAGACCACAGCTATACTAGTAGTAGGATTTATGTTTTCTAAGTACAGTTGGGTGGGCACAGACTCTGCAAAGGTCCTTTGCTGTGTGATCATAGCATGCTTTGTAGAAAAGGATGAATTGTAACAACTATGCTTTCCCTCACAACGGTGACAGACTCTTCTGTGTTCCTTCTAATGGTTGCTTTTTTTGAGAACTGTTGCCATTTTATGGTTTCTGTTTAACATTACTTGTAGAACAGAATAGTCAAATCAACATCAGGCTGAGTTTGCTGCTTCAAAACACATATATATCCTTTAGCCTTTATATTTTAGGAGAGACTCTAAGGAAATTTGTACTAATTTCAGCTGCACTTGAACTGTTCAAATTCCTGTGGTAGCAATTCATACTACTGTAGTAGTTGTACTTCTCACCTACACAAAAGAAAGTAAAAAGAGTTGGAAGGTCTTGTCAGTCAATTTTCATTATGTTTTTCTGTATGTTTTCATTACTGTTTCCTTATGTTGTGTCTTTTGTTTTGTAGGCTAACGATAAAGGAGATTATTTCCCAGTATGGGGAACATGTCTTGGACATGAAGAGCTTACATATCTCACAAGTGGTGAAATTTTACTTGTTCATACCAACACAAATGGTTTTTCACTCCCTCTGAACTTTACCTCAGGTGAAAATTTCTTTACATCTCATTCTGAGTTTTGCTAAGAGGTGGTGTTTTTGTTCATGATAAATATTACAGGGTGGATGTCAGATTCCTGATTATTATCTTTTATGAAATTCTTTGTTACTAAGTTGCATTGACTATTTTTGTAAAGTCAGTGCAGCTGTCACTTCTTAAGCGAGAAGTGAGCACAAGCCATTTGAAACCAACAGCAGTCAGCAAAAAACAAAGTTGGGGCTCTTTGAGTCATTTGAAAATTAGGACCCACAAAATAATGTTTGCATTTTGTTACCAAGTTGAACAAAATTCACAGCTTCAAAACCTATTAAGCTTGGAGAGCAGGTGATTTTAAATTTTTGAAATAATATGTGTCTTCATGATGAATAATAGCATTACTGTCCCATTTGAACAATATTGAAATCACAGAGATTCCTTGAGATAGAACTGTGGCACTTGGCAGTACTTAAAAAGTGTGGCCTCTGTTGATACTTCACCCTTTGTGAGTAATAAAAAAATGTAGCATTCACAAATTCTGTCACTTGTGCTCATTGTGAGTGGAAAGGCTGCTGAAATGAGTGTCAAAGAATGATGGTTATTTTAGTGAGAACTTTGCTACCTAAGTTGGATCCTCTCTGGGTCAAAACCGGTAGACAATGGTAACAGCATATTGGGTATCTTTTGATTTCCAACTGATATTTCTTGCAGGATATTCTAAAATAATAAAGATTTACTGCCAAAAAAGTTTAATACAGCATTTTATTAATTGTCTTCTGTCAGTATAAGTCCATCTGAGACCAGTTTCAGTAATGGAAAATACAATTTTTTTCTTTGTATTAGCTGCAAAAGACAGTAAAATGTTCAGGAATTTCCCTGATGATGTGTTACACGCACTTGCTACTGAGCCATTGACATCAAACTTTCATGTATGGAGCCTCTCCATGCAGGTATTTGATGTTTTTATTTCCTGCATACAAACACTTTATTTTGTTGTTTTTAAAACTAGAAATAAATAAGCAAATAACACCTTTTCCCCCTCTCCTTATCACAGAATTTCACCAATAACGAGAAGCTTCGTAATTTCTATAATGTTCTGACCACTAACACTGATGGTGAAGTGGAGTTTATATCTACCATGGAAGGTAAGGAAATTAATTGTCTTTGGCAACTGTGACTGTAACAACCTAGTTCTTTAGGGGTGTTGTGGCATGGATGTGAATTCGTATTGAAGTTGTTAAAATAGCTGGGTGAGCACCAGCCCTGCCAGAGCTCTGGCTGTGAGGAGCATTTTTGATTGCAGGGATATTTTATCTTTTGAGTACTGTGAGCCTTATTACTCCTCCCACCTGCCATTCCCTTTCCAGATATGCTGTTACACTTTAGCACTGTGTATTTGAGTGCTGTGGTGTGAACTGCAGGGCATTTGTGCTGCAGTAGTTGGATCCCTGCTCAGTGCAGTGTGCCTCTGTCGAGCTGTGATTTCCAGCCTGCTCAGGCTTGTGTTTCCCTGGTGCTCTCTGTCTGTTTTCTGCATGGGAAGAACACTCCAGGCTGCTGAGGGAACAGCAATATCCCTCATCACCTTAGTGGCAATGCTGGTAATTGCTCTCCTCCAAGAGCCTTTTGCATGACTTGTTTTGTCTGTTTCATGCTGGGCTTGCTCAGCTCAGGAAACAAGCTAGCTCTTCAGGGAGTGTTTTATCTTGATGAGTGCATCCCTAGCAGCCCTACTGTAGGGCCCAGCTGTCACCAATGGGATTCTTCTGTGTGGCATCCTGGCTGGCCTCCAAAAGAGAAGAATAGCACTTTGATCAGCAAACCTGATTAGGCTAATGACAGGCATCAGCCGTGCCTTTGAGGGGTTTGTGGAGCAGTCATCAGCTGCTGTGCTGCTATCCCCTGGAGGGGAGCTAAGGGCTGACCCCCCAGAATGTGTCAGGCCTGGCCAGAGCAGATGGGAGCTGCCCCTGGATTGACTGGGCCTTCAAGCAGTTACTAAGACTTGGATCTCTCCCATGGAACTGGCATCCAGAATGGCTGTGAATGCTGAGTGATGTTGGCAAGCAGATAGGCAGCTTTGAGACTGGTATACTTGAAAATTTATTTTCTGGTGTGTATGTACATTAATTCTGAAATAAATAATCAAAAAAATTATGTAAAAATATTTTCTTGCTGGGAATGAGACCCTTCTTTTACAATATCAATTTCTTTTCCTTCAGTTCTGCTATTACTTTAACAGTTTTTCAGCTTGCTGTGTAAGCTTTTGTGAAACTGTTGATAAGTGAGATATATTTGTTGCTTGTCCTCTGAGTTTATTTTGCAGTAAGTTTAATAATTAATTACATAATTCTTGAGGCATACACCTTTACAGACTTTGTGTTTTGTTGTAGCATACAAATATCCAATTTATGGCATGCAATGGCATCCAGAGAAAAATCCTTTTGAGTGGAAGGATTCTCCAGGCATTCCACACTCGCCATCTGCTGTAAGAGCAGCGTATTATATGGCTGATTTCTTCGTTAATGAAGGTAAAAAATTGATTGTCTGGAAATGTTGGGGGTTAGAGTGAAGCATTTCTGAAAAACTTTGAAGAAGACAGACTTCCTTTTCAGCTGTCAAAGTTCAGTACCTCATAGTACTTTCTGAGAAGATCACTCTGCAAGCTCTATAGGCTTATAAACACCAAAGGACACTAGAAGTAGAATGGCTTAGTGACAGTAACATCAAAAGGCCAAGCATTCCACAAATTCTTTTCACTAGGTTGGCTCTAAAACATTGTTCTTTGACTTTCTGCCATTTCAGAATATCCCTGTAACACTTTGGCCTCTCTTGCACAAAGACAATAAAACAAAAAAAAAAATACTCCATTCATAATTCAGGGACTTCCTCAGTTCCAAAGTGGCTTACAGTCATTCAATGTGTTCTCAATTTTGCTTGCAAAATGCATACACCAGGACTGTAAATAGGGCTTGGGCAGTATGGGTGTGTCAGAGGGATGCAATATGGTGCCCTACAGTTGTATACTATAGACAGCACAAGGAGTTTTTGACTTTTGAAGAGCTGCTATTTTTTTTATTTATACCCTAAGAATCTGAAGTAACTAATGTATGACATTTTGATAGTTTGCCACTTCCTGTCTGTTTGCTATAAATAAGCAGGATATAAATAGGGAAGTATTTGAAGGAATCAAACTTTATTCCTTAATTTATCCCTATTAAATCATTCTGCCTGGGCTGTTTTATGAAATTGTCTTACCTCCTTGATGGGGACTATGAAGAACATAATAATTAAGCTGGTTGAGTTTGGTCTCTTAGACTTTGTCTCAAATCAAAAGAGTCAACTTAATAAAGAAACTAGACAGTGATGTAAAGAAATGCAATTTGTGCTGACCTGGTCAGTGAGAGTGTAGAACTAAAGGCTGCGTTTCATACAAATTCAAGGTGCTTTTTTGCATAAAGTAGTCCTGCTCCTCTTTGTCAAAATGTAGGAAAATCATTTTGATGGGGAACTTAGGGCCAGGCAGAACTGGGCCTCTGAGCAGCCAGGCCATTTTATGAGATGGCAGACTATGACAAAAATAAGGGGGAAATAGGAGAAAATACAGTATGAGTCTGGTTTTAATTTTGTAGCCTGATACTAGAATGCAGTGTGTTTTCTGGCTTTGTTTGCTACTTTCTCTAGTGTCTGCCTGCAGACAGTAGTCCCAGTAGAAGTAAGCTTGCTCAGGCCATTATCCAAGTTAAGTGGGGCAAAATAAGTTCTAGCTCTGCTTGTAAATCCTGTGTGAGTTCTGTTACATACACGTACACATCCAAGGAGCTTGTGCAGTGCCACACAGATGTGTCACTAGCTTTAGCATCTACTGACCTACAATTCCAGCAGAGAAAACTTTCTTTGGCCAGCTCTGTCTATCCCCATCTCTTCTACCAAATCCTAAATTATCTTCATTGCCTCCCCAGTCTTTTGGGGAGGTACTGAAGCATAAGCTGCTCCTACTGAGTACTTAATATCATAATTTTGCAATGAGTAATTGACATTTATAGCTAATTTAAGGCAGAATATCTTCCCTAACTTTGAAAATAAACCACAAGGTGAAAAATGTTAAACTGCTTTCAGCTGGTAAAAATATTCTCATGTGTGATCAGTTAGTCACTAAACCATTCTACTGAAATACCATTTTTGTATCCCTCCATCATAAACAACTGAAGAGTTGCCAACGTGGTAAACCAGGGGAGGATTCAATTTTATTGTCCTCACCAGCACAGTCCATGCAGCTTTCAGTAGGCTGATACTATGATATATTTCTTTCAGAGTTAAAAGTGCTGGTATTTTTGGTAGATACTGCCAGTATCTTGTGGATAGCTATTTGATATAGTCTTGGCTTTAAATTCTCCCTTTCCAGTAATAAAATATGCTTCAACCAGTTTTTTTTGAAGATGTATCTTCATGGTTCTTCACATTCAAACTACTGTAATTCCATTTGTTGTTGTGCTACACAAAATAACTTACTTTGCCAAGATAAATACTGTTGAGGAGGATAACATTAAAATGTTCTGTACTTTTGCAATATTTTACAGCCAGGAAGAGCATGCACCATTTTTCCAGTGAAGATGAGGAAGCAAAAGAATTGATCTATAATTATGATCCAGTTTACACAGGACCATTTTCTGCATTTCAGCAAACCTATTTTTTTGACTGAGTATCTTGTCAAAGGTGCAGTGTTGCTATTTATAAATGGAATTATTTGCCAGCCTTGTGTAATTAAGCTGATACAGTGACAGAAAGCTAGAACAGTTTTCCTTTACAATGATTTATTCTGTGTATCTTCTGCACTATTGAAACATTAATGTATAAATTTACATTCAATAACATAATAATTATCTTGGATCATACTTTAAGGCAAGCTACAGAAAAATGTATTTTTCTTCCAGGAAGGAGGACTTGATTATGCTTATAAACTTTGAAGTAATTGCCTTCAGTGCAAGGAAAAGCTTTCATATATTTTAAAATATGAGACTTACCTTTGTAAAATGTTGTGGACTGTGATAGCACTAGACACTTGATACATTGTGTAGTAAAATCCTGTCCTTTTCAAACGATTTAGCAAATGAGACTCTTGGATTTGTCATAGATATGTATATGCAGCCAAGTTCTTGACAGGGACTCTTTTGTCATTTCAAAAATTGACCAAAATAGTAAGGCATGATAACAAACAGACATTTTTGCCTAAGAAGCACATTATATCCCATTTGTGGAACTTTCTCTTGTGTCTTGGACTAAGTGGAGTCAGCAGCTAGATGTGAGATGCAGACACTCATTCCTTTGTATTTAAAAGAATGTAAACCTAATTTTTTCTCAAAAGTGTCTGGCTTTTGCTGTAGCTGGATAGAATTTTCACTTGAAGTTAAGAGGTTGTTTGCTATTATATTAGTAAACAAGGTTGTTTCTTTCTGTCTTGTTTGATAGTTCAGTGCAGCTAGAATTTAAACAGCAGATGAATGTATATGAGAAACCTGTTGAAGGTGACATAATGTGATAATAGCAGTTGCATGCAATATACTGATACAGTTTTTTCTCTGCTTTGCTCCAGATTTGGTGAAAGTTTTGTTTCGTGGTTTTGTGTATTGTCCAAAAAGGAACTAAGATTAGACAATCAGATATAATTCTCCTCTCTAGCATAGCTTCCAAGCTCTTGTTTTAACATTAACAAGGATTTGTAGTTTATGAAGAATTCAGGTTTATAAACTTCAGCTCTGTTTGGTAGAACCTCATTTTTCTCAGGTACCATATTTGAATAAGTCTCTGGTAAGTTTCTCAGGTGTTTCAAGTAAAACACTCTCTAACTTGTTCTTTATCATGAAGCAACTGCATAAGAGTATGTGAAATGCATCAGTTAAAAAAAAAAACAAACTATGAGGAAATACTAACTGTGACTAGCAGAAAAACACTTCCAGGTAATTACAAGCTTAAACATGAGATATGTTTACATTTGTCATATCAGCCAACTTAGTCATGGTTTTCTTTTTAATATAGGTAATTTTATTAATTGACTCCTGAATAGAACCAAGTTTAAAAAGAGGGTTGTGCTCTACAGTTGCATGTAAATGTAGCAGCTGTGATACTTTGAAACCAAGTCCAGTCTTTTTTCAGGCTGTGTCCTTCAGAATAGCTCTAAGAATTCGTGTAGATAAGATGGGCAGGTTTTAGCCTTAAACCAGAGATGAATCTTGCAAGTGAAATGTGTGGTAGTTCCTAAATGTGTAACTACAAAGAGTATTGTGTGTAATGTAATGAGAGAAGTTTATATATTATAAATTTGTGTCTCCTTTATACCCTTCATCTTGTAAAGCCTTATTTGATGATATGCATGATTTTTCTATGATACATGAAATAAACTTTCATTCAAGCAGACTTATATTTTTATCATCTTTTAGATACCACAGATGAAGCACTGACAACAGTCATTGTCTTTTTGTTTCCATCTGTGATAGTCATAAATCAGGAGGTTACAACCTGCATCTACTTTCTGTGGTCATGCCAGCAAGTCAGGGTCAGGATGAGTGAGATCATGGCTCAGCACAGATGTGCTCAGACTGCAGGTACCCTTGCCCAGGGCTTGAGCTTAACTGCATTTTAATGTGGCTGCTGAGACCAGGGGTAGGAACTTTCAAGAAGTCTGCCACAGCTCATTCTCAGAGCCTTTCCACAGCTCCTCCTCACAGCAGGTTTCTCATAGAAAGCTCATTTTCATAGAGCAGGCTCACCCCAGAGGCCGTGTCAGAGCTTGCTCTGGCAGCCAAACCCCCATGAAAGTGGGAAAGGGCTGCAGCACTAATGGGGCTCTCAGGGCTCTGAAAGCTTTAAGCAGAGAAGTTTCTGTCTATTCCTTATAATGCCCAATATTTTCCATCATGCTCTCCAGCCAGAAACAAACTACAGGAACCCAAAATTGTCTAGCAGTCACCCAACAGCAAGTCTAAAAGTTTGTTTTAAAAAAGACCTCCCCTGATTTTTTATTGCACAGACAGAACTCCTAATACAGTTTTTAGAATTAATGCTAGAGAGAAGAGCATGTGACCATACTCACAGTATTGAGTCTGGTATATGAGCCTAACTAGCTTGCTTGTTGCTGTGTGGGAAGAACATCCACTGATCAGCAAGGTAACCCTAATATGTGTCTTGCAGACCATTTTATATCATCTCTAAGAAAGAAAAGTTTGAAATAATTTCCTCCTTGGAGTATTCTGCTCTTCCCACTAGATGGCCTCTGAGAACCAGTATTTTCTGCTGTTTGGTAATCGGGTGTGGTGGTGTCTCTCTAAAGTTGAGTAAGATATTTACTGTACTATGGTATGTAGTGGAGTGTTTGGGATGTGGGGGAAGAAGGGAGGAGGCAATAGGACTGGAATCTTGCTGGCACAACTGGGCATGTTGGCAGGATTGCATGAGAGAGTATGAGCATTGAATTAATTCAGATGGGATTAAATCTTGTTTCCAGTGAATATTTAAGCCACTCAAGCGTTAGCTGGAGGTGACTGGAATTACATGTCTTTTCAGGTGGTTGTTTCTCCCCTTTAGCTATAGAATCTGTCTTGGTTCCATTTGCTGTAAACATGAAACTAGCTCACACAGAACAGGACAGACAGCTTAGATGGGAAGAAATGAGAACTTGATCTCAGAAATCCTTTGCCTGGGAGGCAGGAAGGACCAGTTTGAACTCCTTCAGGTGAGGAATAAATTACAGGGAAGAAACATCCTGAGCAAGTGCTGTAAGTATAGAATTAAAGAGGAAGAGCTTGACCTGCTAGCTTCATTGTGGGGAAAAACAAATCACAAAACAGCTCAACCAAACCCCTACCACTTTTGGGCTGACAAGCTATGCAAAATTCCCTGGCAAGGTTGTGAATCCAAAGCAGAGATTACTGTCCAAGCACTTCTATGTTGAATTCCATATTTTTAGGTTAATTTTTAACCTTTTCCCCTTTAGAATTCATGCTATCATATTCATTGCTGTTGATGCTGCTCAGCAAAACAATATTGAAAGTTGGACTGTACTGGGGAAATTTCTATAGAAATTAATGTCTGTTAGGAACATGATGGTTCTTTCCTTGGAACAGTGAGAAAGGTATGGAGATGATTTGAACAACAAGGAAGAACAATAAGGAACAATTTCCATTTATGTGTTATCTCTGCATTGCCCTTACGAGCCAGGAGCTCTGAAAGAGGAATAGCCATGTGGGCTCAGTCAAGGATGTTTGGGTTTGAGGTGGGAAGGTGTGCACAAGACTTCAGTCACTTTTATCCAGTAAATATTTCATCTGGAGTTGTGAGGGTTCTTTTGGATTTTCTGTTTTTTTCCTACTGTGGAGTTCCCTTTCATGTATCTAGTGATGGTGTTACCAGAAAAGCTATGGGAATTGGCTAGGATCCAAGCCCACTAAGGTTTCTAAGTGCCTTTTCAAACTATTATGGTTTGAGTACTTACATGGAAGACAGATTGACAGATACTGTGGAGTGATTGATTACCTTCCCTTGTTAGCTTTGTGCCTTTCCCCAGGGCAGGTCTCTTCTCTAATCCACTGCTTATTTATAGGGCAACCAGTGAAGTTTATCCTGCCCTAGGCCACCTGTTGATAAGGATACTGTTCCAGCTTTCATCACTTCCTCATTATGTTTATATCGGTTTCATAAAGTAAGCAGTATGTTTTAAGAGCCAGCTTCCTCTTTTAGTTCTTATATAACCAAAATTTTCCAAGACAATTTCATCCAAAAAAAGCCTAGACCATTTAAAAATAGCTGTCACTATTTGGAGGAGCACTTGAACAAAGCATTCACTCCAGACTTAAGCAAAAAAATCCTCTTATTCTCTGATTTTCAGAAATGTACTGAACAAACACCCCTTGCAAGTAAGCTTTCTGTAAATGAAAAGCAAAAAGCAGAAAACCCAAAAGGTTAAAAAGGTAAATTCTAGCAGTTGCTGCTTCTGAGCATTAAAACAATTGGGTTGAATACTGTGGGCTGGTTTTGGGGTAGAGTTAATTCTCTTCACGTAGTTTGGATGGGACAGTGTTTTGGGTTTGTGCTGAACACAGGGTTGATAATTCAGGGATGTTTTAGTTACAGCAGGAGAGTGCTCACACAACCTCAAGGCCTTTAAACTTCTCACCCCACCTGGTGAGGTGGGGGGGGCATGAGGGCTGGGGGTGCACAAGGACTCAGGAGGGGACACAGCCAGGACAGCTGACCCCAGCTGACCACAGGGATATTCCTTCCACACCATATGACATCATACTCAGCATATAGATGTTGAGAAGGAAGGAAGGAAGGAGATGACACTTGGAGTGACAGCATTTGCCTTTCCAGGTGACTGTTAGAGATGATGGAGCCTGGCTTTTCTGGAGATGGCTGAACCCCTGCCTGCTCCTGGGGAAGGTGAATTAATTCTTTGGGCTGCTTTGCTAACATGTGCAGATTTTGCTTTACCTGTTAAACTGTCTTTATCTCAACCTATGAGTTTTCTCAGTTTTACTCCTCTGATTCTCCGTCCTACCCCTCTGTGGCAGGAATGAGTGAGTGGCTGTGTGGGCCTTTGGGGTTAAATCACAGCAGATTGTGACTGTGTAGCTCCCAAGCTGCCTTTGATAATCTCTTTCACTGTGTGAATACAAGGTCAAGACCTGATGTTATATGTGTGTAGTTTCTTGCAATTCTCCTGAAGAATAGATCAGCAAGATCAGAAGGGCTGAAATAGCAATTTTCTAGCTAGAAGCATGTTAGGAAATTAGTTTCTCCCTGTGACTTCTTGAGGCACAAATATAACTGGTTATAATGACCTTAATTCAACTGCAGAAGTGGAAATTTGAACTTGATATCACTGTACTTGACCAGGATTTACTCAGCAGGTCTTGTACTAATAACTCCTAAGGACCTCTTTTTTCAGAAGACAATGGAAGATGGTATAGTGATTAATTGCTCGATTATTATTGTATTAATTACTAATTTTTAATATATTACTAGATTTAATTAATAATAACGTTGTTAGCATTATGGAGGAGACAAAGCAAAGTGAAGAAGCTACAGACAATTTCTGAGATTTTTTCAAAGGAGCCATGGAAGTACTCCAAAGTTTTTGGTCAAACCCATTCTCACCCTGGATGAAGTGAATCCTTTCCGTCCTTGTAGGATTCTAAGTCCATTGCTGGCATTTAAACCACTGATGGAGGCCATTTGCAGGAGCTAAAAGCAGATCTAAACATGTCTTGGACTTCCTGAGGAGAGAAATTTGAGGGGCCTAAACTAAGGAAGATTTTGTTCCCATCCCTGTAGTTTCCCCACTTTGGTTCTTGCAGACTGTGCTACCTTGTGGCTCCTTAGTTTAATTACTGTACCAGAGCTTCAAGCCAGCAGTTACTACTTCTTTCAGCAACAGCTACCATAGTCTTCCCAAATTACTGTCTGTTCTGCTAGAGATGCTTGCAAATGGAGGAACTGGCTCCATGAGCACACCAGATGTTTGAGCAAGCCCAGCAGCTCCCTGACCAGTGTGTATCACTGAAGCTCAAGCCATTGCAGCCCAAGATAATACTTCAACATAAATGTCTTTCATTCCCTTTTATTCTTAACTGTCAAGAAAGATCCTTGCCCTTCCTTAGTTGCAATTGCAAGATTTCCCTAAGAAATCTGCTCAGAATTTGTCAACTGTGTTCTTTTTGTTTCCTGCACCCAGGGAGCCAGGCACATGAAATGAATTCATCTGGATTAATCTCCAACTCTTTTAGCAAAAAGTGAAACTTGAGATGAGGATATACTGGAGATTTTAAGTTATGCTTAAAAGGGAGTGGGAAAAAGTTATTGTACAGATGAAGTATGTATCTTTATACATTAATTTTAAGAGAAGCTGAATTGCATCACATCAGGGTGAGGAATACCAGTCTAGACAACAACATCTGTGGGAACAGCAGGGCTTGCTGGGCATCTTTTATTTTCCCAGATTTCTCACTTGCACATTTTGGCTGCAGAGCCCAGGATTTTGTATAATATACTCTCCTTTTGGCAGCCATTCCTGCAAATGCTCAGCATGGATACTGATGGTCACTCTAGGACTTTGGTACTAAACTCAGTTTCCCTCTGAGGCTTGGCTGTCTGTGGCAGTCAGGCCACAGAACTGCATGGGACAGGAGTACAAGTCACGTGCCAGGTGAGGTTTGACAAATCAAAGTTCACAAAACACCACATTTCTGTCATGTCTCACTCATGTTTAGACAAATTAGGAGAGTTTCGATTTCCCAAGAGAAGAGCAAGCCCGAGGCTCACGTCCTGCACTGCCACACCAGTGAGAGCAGACACGTGCACAAACTGTGCCATGCATTTGTGCTGTTCAAAAGGACTTAAAGTGACATTCAGAAAGGTTATAAGATGCTGAATAATGCTCTTTTAAAATTCATTCTTTATAAGAGAAAATTAATACCTGTGGAACACAATGAAATTACTTCTATGTAGAAATCCAAGGAGGAGGTGGTGACCATGATAAACCTTCTGAGAACTAACTGAAACTGAATGCTCATCCATGCAGTGGCATTGATAACAAAGCCTGTGTATATTTTGAATTCCCAACCCATTTGGTTTCTGGGTGACATGAAGCAGATGTCTGCTGGGATCAGTAGTCCCTAGGTTGAGGAATGGGAGTATGTTTGAACAGGGCCATTAGGGCTAGGATTTACTGTGGGAAGAAAAAAAAAATCCTGTTAAGAAAAAAACAACAAACCAAAGCCAAACCAAAACTGTCTTCAGAACAGAGCTTGATTGTCCTGCTCAGTTTTCAAATATGAGACAGATTAATCCCATATGGAAAATGAAGGTCTAGGCTGATGTATTTCTTATGAGCTTTGCTGCAGCCTCTAAATCACCACCACACATCATTTTTATTTCTTTAGCACAGTTTATCTCCTGGTAAGCTTGCCATGACTTCAGTGAAAGTTTTTTAAACTCATGGCCATAATGCTGAAGAATATAATGCAGATGGATGATTAACTGTATGAAAAGTAATTAAAGTGAAACATGATCTCATACTTTCATGTTTAGCAGAATTTGTTGGTAGTTATCTTGTTCTCTGAGTCCTGCAGAACTTCCTGATAAATTATCATCTAGATACTAAGACTTCAAACTAGACAAGAAAAATTAAAAAGCTTCATTTATGCAATTTGAAAATAGACTAGCTCTAAAATATAAAGGCAATTAAAAATTGGGATGTCTCAGCTGCCTGATTAAACACCTAACAAGATGCATGACTGACACTCCTCTCCAATCTTTATTTATCTGTTTATTATTAAAAAGCTCCTCAGATGTGTATAAGCCATCTGCTGTTCTCAGATTCTCTGAGCCTTGGGATGTTATGCATCTGCAAAGCAGTTTCATTTGATGCCGTTATCTATGGAAATTTGAGAAGGAAAATTTCCAGTAGAAAAAGCTGATGCTTTCTAGACATTTCTGATTATGGCCCAATCTTTCCTCTTCTGTCCCCAGCAGCTCTATTTTGATCATTACAGCCAAGCTGCAGACTGCTTTGGTGTGATAAATGGCACTGGCCAAGTGACAGCAGCCAGACTGGCTCCTTCCAACGTGTTTGGGCTACTTACCTTGTTATTTCCAGGATATACCCCTGTAAAGTTTGAGCCTGCTTTGCCTTGCTCCTAATCCTATCTCACAGCAGGAAATGAGTAAATAATTCTAGTAGGTGCACCAGCGACTTGGCCAGCACTACACCCACCACATAAATTGATACATTGACTGGGAAACCTCAAATTAGAGAATCAAAACCACTGCAGGGAGGGAGCCCAGCCTGGGCCAGGCTCAGCCAGACCTGCCATGCAGCTGGCAGTGAGCTGCCACCCTCTCCTGGCTCCCTTTGCCTGCTGCCTGCTGAAAGCTGCTGTAGGTTTCTACAGCAAGGAGAGTGCTGAGCTCTGCTGGGACAGCTGCTGTAAAACAGCAAACATGGAAATGAGAATTAATGCATCAGCACCATGAAAGAAACTGGCCCTTAGCTCCTGGGTGGAAGCTGAAGCAAGACATGGCAGTTGCAGTCTGTTAACACTGTGTTACTTCAGGCACTGGGATTTCCAGCTGACCCTTGTTCTTGATTTGAACCTGTGGCTTTCAGTCATCTGCCTGCCTGCCAGTGTCTGAAAGATGTAAATCTCAGCCTTGTGGATGAGGATGGGGATGGAATAGTTACCTACTGTTTGACCTTCAGTGTTAATAAGCTTCTTCCACCAGTAAATTCCAGGAGAATTCCTTAACTCTGTGGCAGTGAGCTGCTAAGTAGCAGCAATGCTGTGAGCCTCTTCAAGCCTCTGAGGGAAAAAGTGGTGAGGAGGTACCAGTCTGATGAGTGAGGTGTAATTCCACCACACCAGGCCCCATCACATCATAGAAATGTCTTTCCCTGAGGCACTGGCCCTCTACCTGTGCACTTGTCACCACTCAGCTTCCCCACTCCATCAGACAAGCCCCTTAGCTCAGGCAGGGGAAGTCATTGGTGCCACGCAGCAAGAATTGTATTTCACTAAACAAACAGGTGGGACTGGAGCATGTAACTTCTCATTTGTGAAGTGTGAAACCATTTTCACATCAAACCCTGTATGACTTGGGCTTGTCTTTACCTGCAGCTACTCCAGGGCTTCCCACTCGCCTTGCAGGAGCAGCCAGGAGCTGCTGCAGATATGTGGAGCACAGTGAGCTAGGCTCATCTGAAGAGGCAGGTGAGAGTTCCAGAAGCTGACAGGTGTCAAGAATAGCTGTGGAGATCACCCAAATGTCTTGCTGGGTCCAGGTCTTGATTTCTATTACAGCCACTAGGGCTGGTTTCAAAGGCAGAAAACTTCCTATAGCTGTCTGCAGGGTTGCCCAAAAAAGCACATGCTATATAGCATTAATCATGCTGTGTCCAAGGTGCATGTGCCTTGTAGCACCAGATTTACTTTTACTGTACCAATAGTCTGTATGTTCATGCTGAACAAATCAAGGGTTGTTTGCTTGCAGCTGGATCAAACCTAATACTCTAATATTAATAAAGAATAAAAGTGGTGCCAAGCAGATGGGGGTGGGGGAAATGACAATGAAGTAGCCCTACACAAAGTATCTCCATAATGTAAATTCTGTTTCACTGTGTTATACTCTTTACACTGTATTTTTCACACACACCTCTTTATTGAAGTGTGTTTTTGGCAAACTCCTTTAGTCTACTTTGTAAAAATATTTAATAAACTCTTCTGGGTTTTGTTTGATGTTGCAAAAAATAATATCAGCAAACCAACACAGCACTGAGATTTGGGAAGGGCAATAGGATGTGATGAGGTGTATCTGCAGCAGGCACACAGAATACTAGTGCTCACTTTTTGACTAAGCACTGAAGTGGATGCATAGTCTGGAAGCCTGAGGACTCTGTCAGATTTCCTTATAGTGTTTTTAATCTTCTTAAGTGTTTGAAAACACTCTTAACTACAGGAAGAATAGTATGTTTTTACTTGAATCTTTTAACCATGAGTGGTTTTGTGGGTTATAGTGGTTTTTGTTTGTTTGGGGATTTGGTATTGTGTTTGTTTGTTAGTTTTGGTGTTTTCTTTTAATTTGGATTTTTTTTTTTTTTTTTTTTTTACATCTCTTACTTTTCCCCTGAGGGGAAAAGAGACATAGGTAAAACCCAGTCCTGTAAATGATGTGTTATTTTTAGTTCATGAACTCTGCTATGCTTAATTAGTTTATGCAGCTGAAAATGAAAAAGAGAACCCCACTCCCCACAGCTACATGTGTTCATGTATAGCACCTAATACCTTAAATCCCTTCATTCGTCTCTAAAAAACACACATTAAAATTGTGTGTGAAGAAAATGGCAAAATCTGTTGAATATAATCATCATACTTTAAATAGTAAAAATATTTTTTTATATAAATGGGCAGTTTGACTGTCAACCTGCACACACCCATAACATGCCTGGAGATAAGGGTCAGATACCTAAATACAGGAGAGGAATCCCACCCTTTCTGTTGGTTCCCTGCATGCCTCTTTCTGTTCTCTTGTGTTTTCTCCTGTCACAGCTCATGGAATTCATCTCTCTGTGACTGGCATATTTTCTTCTAAATTGCCTCCTCTCTCTGAATATGGAATGTTGCTGGATCCTGCTGCGAACCAGGGAAAAAGCTGCCTTGAAATTTGGGGTTCCCAGGCTGCTCAAGGACAAGAGATTATAACCATGATTGAACACCTGCTGGAGACGTGAGAGACGTGATGTTTTGCAGAAAGCATGTTTTCAAAGAGGTGTTGCCTTCTTGCACCAATGAGCCTTTTCTGTTCTGTATTGCACAGCTACCCAATATAAGTGTAGTGTTTCTTTAAATAAAGCTCTCTTTTGCTTCTCCATTACACCAGGAACTCTGTTGCATTATCCTTTTCCCTGCTCTCCTATAGCCTCAAATGCAACAACAGAATATTCTCTTTCTTATGTGTTCTTCTCTGACGTGTTTTTCAAAATTCATGTCCCTGGCCTGTCCCTGCCAGGACTCTGAGCCTGACTGAAAGCCACTGTGAGGAGATGGTGACAGTGCCACAGCCATGGTGGGCAGGGGTTGGAGTCTGTACCTGGGCGATGCAGAGCCCGAACAGCTGCTGTGCCCTCAGCTTTGCCAACCACACCTGTGGGCAGACCCTGGCCCCCTCTCCAGACCAAACTTGGGGGAACAGGGGAAAGATGAAGGAATTTGATGGCAGCACAAGTTTGCTTTTGGACTGAGGTCCAGCCTTGGTCCTTTGTCTTGCAGCAACTTGAGCATCTGGAATCAGTGGACACTGAGCCCAGAAGGTGGCCTGGGAGCTGCTATAGGCTGCCAGGCTCGGCACTCAGCAGCTCTGCCAAGTGAAATAAATTGTAGTAACATCCTGTTTCTGTGAGCAAGTGCAACATAGCTATTACTATTATCTTTTCACAGTGTGGTACCAAGTGATTAAATAGGGCCATCAGGTTGAGGTCTCACTCAGCAAGCAGCCTTGCTGTTTCAGAGCAGTCCCAGGGCGTCTGCTGTTCCCTCAACTTTCTGTGACAGATCTAGGCTGGCAGAACACCTTGCATTTTCCCAGCACACAGAGAAAAGGTCTGCATTTTCCTCTTGCTTTTCCAGTTAGGCTTGGACTTCAGAGTAACAGCTGTGTTAAAATAAATAGCCACATCTACCAAGGAAGTTGAATCTTCATTGTTCTGCAGAAGGACAAAGACATACCTACATACATTAGTTACTGATGCAATGGCCCAAGCAAGTTTTCATCAGTCATTTTAAATGTCATTATAGGGGATGTGAGCACTTTCAGAAGATCACTCTTGGAGTATACATTCCAGTCAGCTCCAGGAAGTCATCTGTATGTAACTGGGAAGCAGAAATTGTATTTATTAAAGAGTCCCCACTTCCAACATGCTGTCTAATGTTATGCAAAATTATATGTCATGCAGAGCAGATTGAGAGTCATAATAGTTACACTGGATGAACAGAACAAATCTCAAAAGGTGGGAAGCAAGTCCTGCAATACATTATTCATGGCTGGCCAAATCAGTTCCAGGAGCTGGAAGTAAGGGGAAAAGGGATAATTTATAGCTTTCTTTACTCTCCACAAATTCTGACTCCAATGTTGCATTTGCTTTGTGCATGATCTCCTTGCTAGCAACCTCTAGAAAGAAGTTTCAGGGTGATTAGACACTTCTGCATTGTAAGTTTAAAAGCTTATAATATTTTTGAGCAAAAATATTACTACTGCTACAAAAATTTTATTCAATAAAAGTATTTTGTTTTGCTGTAACTAACAATTGTTTCTGAGCAGGAAATTTCTAGCATTTTTTTCTTATGAGGCTGGCATATTAATTTATTTACATAGTAAGCCATCCTTTAAGAATAGACTTTCTGGCAAGACAGAAATGAGTACAGTCCCTAAATGTATCAGTAATTTTGTGCTGCAGATTACTGCTCCAAGAAGTGCATTCCCTGGACAAGAGGGATAGAATCCATCCATAGCCTTTCTAGACATTTAAATCAAAAGTATTTTATCTCTGAGTCTGCATCAGAAAACAAGGCACAAACCTCTTTTCAACTACATTAACAAGACAATCTGAATATTAAAAATGCAAACAGTGCTAGACTTTCACATTAACTTTTACAAAAATTTAACCTATAAATCTCTTGTTGACAGATAATCCAGGTAAGATTTGTCAGGAAAGACTGGGCTTCTCTCTTAAAGAGAAGTTTTAAACCATGAAGTCATTTCTCATGTGTCCTGGATAGATCACCTGGTTTGTGAGTTAACCATGTCATAGAAAAAACTCTGATGACCTCACTTTTTCATGCCTCATTTCCACTTCTCATGATGTCATGTGTGTGTGCCTAATTAATAAATTTTTCTTTAAATATGTTTTTACTTTATGTCCATTCCTCAGAAACTGACCATACTCTGAATTTTCTACAGCCAAGTGTGATTCATTGAAAGACCAGGAAAGTAAAATCACAGGATTGGGAAGCACATTCATTTCACATTCCTCTGACTTTGGGTTGGACTGAGATGCCCAAATTAAGAGCTTGATTATCACAAACCCCATGGGAGAGCAAGAGAGACACAACTCCTTTCATCCTGCTCCTTTGATAATGCCAGGCCACTGGAGTGCTAAACTTCAATCTTTTGTATACAAAACCACCCAAGATTAAGTAAGATTATTTCTATTCATGCATGAGCCATCTGAGTCTTGCCCCTTGGTTTTAATAAACATTTTATCCAAAGTAATTTTAGTGTAACTGAGAGTTTGGCCATCACCTAACTATGCACTCCAGGTCACACCAATTCAGCCAGCTTCCATTTCTACTTTGTATAATTTATTCTAAGGGAAAAATGTAACCCAGTCTTTGCAGGTGAACCCTGGACTCAAGTGGAAATCACATTCTTCTGAGGTTCTGGATTTTGTTTTTTTATCTTAACACTTTTAGGTCATGATAAAATCCAAATTCAGTAATTAAATGTATGCTATATATACCCAAGACTGTAATTTCATGTTAGTTATCCAGTTGTAACTAAACATTATGTCTTGTTGTTAAAGAGGCAAAGAGATACTTCCTGGAGTGGATAAGTGTGTTTTTCCAGATAATGGCAACCTTCTGAAACAAGCTGAACACAGAAACTCCACAGGAGGAGGCACTTAAGGCTAGTACCAGGTCAATACTGAATTATGTGTTATGTTAGCAATATATTTGCAGTAAAGCAGCAAACTCAACTGTTAAAAGGAGATGTGTTTTACAGTGCCTTGTCTTTATATATAATTCAAAGATTTGATCTTAGCACTCTGCAATGATTGATCCCAGTGGGACCCCTGACATTTCAGCAATATATCCCAATAACTGGTAAGTGCTACTCCTTTTCCTCTGCTGTATTTTGGAAACAGCACTGAGTGTGGTGGTATTTCCACCAGTAACCATGAGGTGGCACAACATGCTCAGCCAAACCTTCCTTTTAATATTCCTTTGTACATCATATTTCTTGGCATATTAGGTTTTAATGGGGAAAGACAGGCTGTAAAATTAGTTGAGCTTTTAGAAACCCTACTCTATTACAAAAGCAATGACAGAGATATGTATTTGTGTGCTTATATTTTGTGGTGCTTTTCATTTTAGTAAATAATAATTTTGAGCATTCTGCTACGTGGTGATGTTAAAGATCACTCTTATTTTCCTTTTTTTCTTTTTTGTCGATTTGTTTGCTTGCTTTCCACTGCAGAGTTCTGTTTTTAGTGTGCTTCCTTTTGTAGGTCTCATTTCTTTATTGTTCCAAATCTCTTCTTCAGGGCCCCTTTCAGTGCTTGCCTGTCCAGCTTTGATTTTTGCTTTCAGATTATTGTGATGTGAAATAGGATTGATGAGATTAAACTAGCCACAAGTCTAACCATCAAAAGCACATTGGGACTTATTTTTTGAGATCAGCTGTATTTTGTTGGGTTCAGGGGGGTTGGTGGCCAGGCACAGACAGCCACAGCACAGGTGAGCACCACAGCCCAGTCAAGGCTCAAAGGCAGGTGAAGGAGCCCGAGCACAGCAGGAGAGGTGTCCCTGAGGTTTCCCAGGGCTGTTCCCCAGCAGGCTGATGCAGGGGGCAGAGCCCAGGGGTGAGACCTGCTGTGGCAGTCACAACTTTGTGTGACATCTCTGGGTGTCCTCCAGAGATGCCAGCCAGTGCTGGCAGCAGGATGGGTCCTGGGGATGCTTCCATGGATGGGCAATGATCTCCACTGGTGTTATTCTCCAAACTTTCAAATCCTTGGAGGAAAACTTCCTGCAGCAGCCCAGACATATGCTCCTCTAAACTTCAGGGAAAACAGATTCATTTGAATTATAGAGTCCTTAGAAACCAAACCATGACTATTAAAATATCTCTCTCTCTGTGTGTCTGTGTGTGAGTGGCATAGAAGGTTGCTCATTATCACACACCCAAAGGTCTGGCTGCAGTTTATAAACCAGGCAGCTTTACTTGCCATGAGAAAACCCAGAAACTGCAGTGTGGATTATAAATATGAGACCAAGGTTGTTCAAACAAGCTGTTGGTGTGCATTTGCCCCAGCACTTGGGACCCCACCTGCTTGCCACCCTGATTCTGGCTATGCAGATAAAGCAGGATAAGGACACACTGGTGACATTTTATGAATAGCATGGGCCAACACAGGAAGCTGATTTCTTTGCTCATGTGTAGCACAGTTCTTATTCCAAATACAGCACGTGCTGGGGGATGCTGTAACCCCTCCTTGAATATGATGCTCTACTAATTGGGCAGGCATGCAATGTTGTGGAAAATGAGAAATTAGATTAGTCTTGGAATCACATGCAGCCAACTTAAAAGTCAAGCTCTGGCAAGTCTGCTTGGCACTGACTGACACGAGTGTTTTGGTTGCATTTGGGCACTGTGAAACAAATAGGAAACTGGGACAGGAAGCTTGAAGGAGTGATATTGGGTCCTAGGGGAATAAGCAAAACAAGGAGAATCTTTTTTGCATTCCTGGGATTATTTATGCATGGCTGCTGCTTAGTGAGACTATCTTCAGTCTGTTGCTGGTTTTGAGAGGCAATGGACCATGCAAGGGCAGCTATTCCACAGAGCTGTCACATCCAGGACTGTATTGTGTGACTGATGAGCAGGTACTCATGTGGAAGCAGGGATTAAATCCAGATGTTTAATTTGTTTAAAATCAAAGAGAATCATTCAAACTGTGACTTCTGTGAAGGAAGTGGAAATTATGTCAAGAAACTGCCATTTACCAGCAGATAAATAAAGATGGCTTGTCAGCCTGAGGGAAATGGTACAACTTATATGTAGCTGTCAAACACCAAGCAGTACAGGCTAGAGCTGTGCCCTTAGTTGGTAAATCATTATTTAGGGTCCTGAACAGCCTTGTGTCCCCTTACAGTGAAGCAGAGTGCTGCTGGTAATGCTGGGTGATCAGAGAGTTGACATGCTGGGAGCACACTGCCAGCAGGCAATGCAGACACAGCTCTAAGGGGCAAACACTGCAGCAGCAGTCTTGATATAAAATATCTTCTTTATGGGCCCATTGTCACAGATCTGAATTCCCTGATTATCTATAACACATGTATTAGTTTGCTCACAAAGCCTCTGCAAACTATTGAATCTTTGAGGCTGATCCCCAGTTGGGGCTGCAGGGATAGTCAGCTCCCTGGGCAGAGTCAGGAGAGACAGCACTGCTTCAGGGCTGCAGTGATGAGAGCACCCTCCACCTCATGCAACCCCAACCCACCTGACAGGACCTCAGGATGCACCCTGGCCACCCTGCTGTCAAAGTGCTATTGTGGCATGAGACAACACAACCCCACCACTGTGTTGGGCACCAAGGAGAGGGTTTCTCTCAAAACACCCAGAATACCAGGTAAGAGATGAACTCTTTTGTGAAAAACATCCTGCTGACATTGAAGCTTTAACGTGGAAGGTACATTTCCCCAAGCTGAGTTTTTTTTGTCTAAAAGAGCTGCCAGGTTGTAATTTGTTTTAATTAAACAAGATGAAGCTGATACTGGAAGGAGGCAAGCCAATTAGTTTGGGATGCCAATTTTTGTTTTCCACTGTCAAAGTCTGTTAAAGGACCTTGATAGATTGCTGGGTTGGCTTTTTCAACCTGCTGATCCCCACATGAAAGGCAGGCAGGCAGCTGGGTGCAGAGAAGCACCTTGCAGTCAGTGTGGAGAAAAAGGTTGCATCTGCTCACGTGCTGCTCAGAGGTGACAATGGTTCTGCAACTCCTGAGCTGTGGGCAGCTGGAGGAAGAGGTGAAACCCAGGATCCAGACATGGAGAAGAGTCTTGCATGGCAGCTGTGAACGAAGAGAGCATGCACTTGAAGTTGTTTGGGCTAAAATCTGCCATTTTTTGGCACAGAACTATAGGTTTTCAGTGACCCAACTAGGTGTCCTCAGGTTTTAAATAAGAAAAGTTAGTATTGTCTCATTCTAACCAGCAACCGACCCCTAGTTTCAAATTCCAGTTAATAATATACCATTATAAATAGATACTATTGTTTTAATTACAGAATCACAGACTCAAATAGGTTGGAACAGACCTCTTAGATCACTGAGTCCAGCCTGTGACCAAATACCACCATGTGAACTAGACCAGGGAACTGAGTGCCACATCCAGCCCTTTCTCAAACACTTCCAGGAATGTGTTTCTCAAACACTCCACCACCCCCCCAGGTCAGCCCATTCCAATGTCTTATCCCCCTTACTGTAAAGAAATTGTTCCTAATGTCCAACCTAAACCTCCCCTGGTGCAGTTTAAGATTAAATCCTCTCATCCTATCACTAGCTGCCTGGAAGAAGATGCTGAGCCCCATTTGGCTACAACCTCCTTTTAAAAAGGAAAATAAAATTACCCCTGAGACTCCTTTTCTTCAGCTTAAACAACCACAGCTCTTCCAGCAGCTCCTCAAAGACTTGTGCTCCAGACCCTTCACAGCTTTGTTGCCCTTCTCTGGACAATGCCACCTGCACTACTGAAAGAAGTTATTGGGTAAAACCAGGCATCAATTCCCATGGGTTTAACTGTTAGAGCTTCATTGAAAATATTCTATAGTAGTTAATATTATATCTTATAATAATATAAATAATCTATAATATCATATCTTAGCACTAAAAAAAACGCCGTCAGCCAATCCAAGCTGTGAAGTCTTTCATTTTAGAGAGTTCCTTCCAATCAAAATTGAATTGAATTGAAACTCCAAATTTTATGTAAAAAAATGGATATGAAAGGGTCCAACCAATAATCCCACAAACTGTAATATATAATCACAGTATGTCACTGCTCCAGGCAAAAACCTGTTAATTTCTTGCTACAATTTTTTATTTTCAGATCCTCAAGACATCATCACTCTCTTAAGAAACTGGTGGTACTTGGCTCAGTCCTTAGTGAACATGTAATGCCATATTTCTGCAGTCTCATCCCCAGTTTTACTGTCAGCTAAAGTATTTTGGCAAATCTGATTCTCTAAAAAACTAGAATTAAACAGAAACTCAGGAAAAGAAAAAAAATTTTAAGGACAAATCTTCAGCTGCCCTAAAGTGTAACAGTGTGACTTATTAATGCCACCAGAACAGTTTGTAGCAACTGATAATCTCCGAGGTTTTAAGATTGTCAGCAAATTCTGTCTTGCAGTACAAACCTAGTCATTTCCTGAAATTGCATGGTTCAGTTAAGCTTAAGAAAACTTTCCAAGTTTATTTAGAGAGTCAATATTTATTTCCTATATAGCTGGCTGGTCTGGGACTCGCCTAACACCTTACTGAAAGTATATTTTGCAAAAATAGAGGAACTACTACTCAAAAATGTTCACCAGTATGTCCTACTATATTACAGGACATGGCAATTAACAGCCAAATGCATTTATTATTCCCAAGACTTTTTTACCCCAAAATGTACAAGTTGATTGATACTATTTTGGGTGTCTCAGTTTAGAATAAAACAACAGTTTCCTCTGGCATTTCAGTCTGCATTTTGGCTGGCTCTAATGAAGACAAATTCTTCCCAGTCAGGATTGTTCTGTTTGTTAAGTGAGACAGATGGCACACTCACTGTATTGGTAATGATTCTGATTTGGAAATACTGATTTGTGTTCCCTAGCTAAAAAATGATCGATATTTCAAATGGAAGAGAACTCAGGTTCTGTCTTTGCAGAATTTTTTGTACATGTACATGCACACAGTCCTGAAGGACCTACAGAAAGACAGGTTTTAGACATATTCACACAAATCTGTGAAACATGGTCCAGCAGACATGCCTTGGCAGAAAATCAAACACACACTTCCAAACCCCTGCCAGAGCTGTGTACTGAACCTGGGCCATCAAGGGGGATGCAGCACTCATTCCTGCTCTGCCCACTTGGTCCTGAGGCCAGCACTGGGTTGAGTTGAAGGGTTTTATTTGAGGTATATATAGTCCCAGGAACACTAAAGAAAGGGTTTGGCTTTTTTTTTTCAGTTGCCATTTCTTGGCTTTGTCTTAATACACCATACTCAGTTTCAGGGAAGGTTAACCAAAGTTCAGGTTGTGTTTTCTCCAAAGTGGGTGAGGTCTTTAAGTTAACCAGCTAGAAAGCAAGTGGATGTACCATGATACCCTGGTCACCTGAAAATACTAGACTCTACTTCCATTGCATTTATTAGCATCCCAAATAGGTTCATATTTGGTAAATAACAGATTTTAGGAGGGAAAGAATCAAGGCAAGCTTTTTTCTAGCTCTCACCTGCTCAGGCTTGAAAATACAAAAGATTGCAAATTTAGGACCTAAATGTTATTTAGATCAGCTAAAGATTTCTCAGAGTATCTATGGAGGAACTCTGTGGGCATCTGTTCAGCCTCTGGTGCAGAGGTAGACAAACCCATATCAGGAGGAACAGCCTTCCTGGCTGTCCCACCAATGAAATGTTTAAGTGAGAAAAGTGCAAAACCACCAACAGACTCAAAACCCTCCTGATGTTTCTGCTCAATGTCGAGGCACACAGAGCTGTAGAGAGATGAGACTCTCTGGGGCATACAAATCTACACAGCACTTTATATTGTAATTAAGATGAAAGAAACAAAGTGTTCTGTTAAAAAGACTGCCAGCTCTCCAGAGAAAATAGCTTTGTGTATCACTTTATGCTAGTGGTGACAGAATAGAAAACAAAATACCACAGTACATACATGTTCTTTGTCTAGAAGTATTTACAAATAACTTTACAAATTTTTACACACATTTTTCAGTTTTGCTTGTTTACTTTTAAATTAAGAGAAAAATTAGTCCCCAGAGGCTTCTAAGGCTTCAGTTGGTGCCTTGTACTGTACATTCATGCTTGGCTTCTTCCTGGGAGAAGGGAGGAAAGGAGTTTAAAAATGTGCAAATCACAGACATCTAAACAGCCCTGGGTGTAAGGGTTCCTAGAGATGGACATCCATTAAGCAGTTGTCCTACTTCTCTTCAAATCAGAGACAGCTACTCAAGATGGACTTGGGGCAAAAGAGATTAGGAAAGGAGGAGTCACATATGAATTGCAATAATTAGGGTCAGTGCATTAGTGCTTGGTTAAGAAGAGTCACAGACCAATCCCTACTGCATTCTGCACTTCAAACAGTGCAAGGAGTGGACATTGTGAATTCTAAAGACAGCATTGAAATGATCTCTTGAACACTGTTAGGGTTTGACTCCTGCTGCATGTTTTGGAGTCAAAATTACCGACACAATCTTGACCAAGCACAGTATTATCCTCTCAGTCAAAAAATACTGATTTTTTGAGAAAGACCCACCCTCCTCCTACTTTTCACAGGTTGTTTTGTTTTCATGCCTCAACACTAAACATTGTAAAAATATTGAAATTAAAAAAGAAAAGATTTTACAATTTACAAGTGTCCATATAAGTAAATTATTTAAAAATTCAAGATCATCTACAAGGATCTACGAAATAACAACGCTGATAATGACACTGAGCCTGTGGGAAGAACAATCCACATGCTGTGAGGAACAGATGTGGTGGGTTTCTTCCAGAACAATGAGTCACAAGGTTGGTCTTCTTTTCTAAAATCTGTTTCTTCAGCTACAGCAGCAGAAGTCTTGAGTCCATGTTCATTACTTACTTCGACCTAAAAAACAGGAGATAAGGATTACTTACAAATGAAAATCTATACTTTTAATCTTCTCATTAGTAGGATGTAAATTCATACATTCTCATTAATTCATGAGAGATTAGTAACTAATGAACAAGTGGATAAATCTCATGTAGTCACTAATTTCATCAGCTGTGAGACTCACCTATATGGTCAAGAATGAATGGCTGGGTACAAAGCAGTAGTTTTGTACTATGCAAAAAAAGAAAAAAATAAATTTGGGAGAAGTCCCATAGTTGCTAAAGCATATCTGAAGCTCATACAATAATAGATTCATTTTAGCATAGTATATTTTAACAGCAGAGATGTATTTTCACCCAGTTATAACATTCTTATCCCAAACAGGAACATTTGAGCTGGACTCACACTATTTGTAGTCCTTACCACAGTGACACACCTGCTGAATCTGTTCATTCTCACATGGATCCCTGCAACCATTTCACTTGTGTAATCTTGGAAAATCTGTGTTGGTCTTTCAGAGCAACTTAATGATGGGTAAAGTCTCAGGAGAAGATACAAACAGGACAGGATCACACACAAGCATCATGGAGTGGTGACCTCTCCATTGGCAGTTTCTCATACAGTGGGTCAGTTCCACAAGCACAAATCAGTAATGTTCTTAAAAGGTTAAGGACATCCTTCACTGGAATTAGGGATTCAGTGTCTGTCCAGATAGAGTTGGTCAAAGCTGTAGTAGTTTTATTATAGTATTATAACTACTATTACAATTATAATTACAATTTCCATTATTATATTAGTACATTGCTCTTATTATAGCATGATCATGACATTATACTATTAACATATATTATAATATAATTATTATTAATAATAACAACCTCATATAATTATTATTAACAATAATAACCTCTAATGCAAGCCAAAATATAGCTTATTATTTTTCCCTTCTAGCCACCATGCTCTTCTCATTTCCACATACCAGTACATGAAGTGTTTCCTAATATTACTGAGTGACCTGGCTGTTGATACTTTGATTCAAACAGGCACAACAGTCTTTATAATCCATATGCTTTAGTCCCAAAGAGAGCACAACCATTGCTTTTCTACTCCCCCTGTTGACTCCTGCCTCACACACATCTTAATTGAAACTGCATGGCAAAGACCTGAGAGCAAAGATCCTGCTTCTCCTTGTCCTGCAGCCCCATGGAGTTACAGGCAGAACAAAGAGCAAGCAGACAAGCCATGACCATCCACAGCTGGATTAAAAACTGCTCCCCATGGGAACAAGCTCAAATTTAACTTCTTCTCAGAGGTGAGAAGGAAAACTAATCTTAGTCTTGCAAATCATTAATAATTATGGCAGCACAGAGCAGGCATTACACTGAATGTGAGCACTTGATAAAAGCAGACTGTCTTAGTTTGGATGAGACCACAGAGCCTTGTATTTTCTATGGGCTATGCTTAGTTAATTTATGAATGAAACAAGGGAAACAAAAGGGATGAGGAAAAGGGAAATATAGCCATGCTTTTATCTATAAAATAACGTTTATAAAGGCTTTTAATGTGTTTTTACAAGCATTATTCAGTTCTAAGAGAATTCTAACTATCAGAAATGGAGTTTTACACAGCCTGGACACCAGGAGTAACTTTTTAGAGATACTAAGAATTTTTAGACTGTATATAACTGATACAAATAGCAATTAACTTTCCAAAAGAAGCCAAGAAGGCTCATGTGCTGCAGAGAGATAAGCATCTGCAAAGTTCTGGCACAATCCACTGACCAAATTATTTCCAGCAATTTGGCTTTTAATTCAGACTTTGATCACTAACAGTAATTTCCCTCCCAGCTTAGATAAAGGTCCTCTGTATCTTTCAGTACATACAACCAAAAGATCAATAAAGAAGGAACCCCAATATAATTTCTGTCCCAGTTTTATATTCCTTGAAGCAATAAAAAGGCCAGAGAGGGCCCTCCCAGCAGTACAAGGACACAAATTCATAGGAAATGGAAAGATAACTCTTAATCTCCAGTACTTATTGAAAATCTCCTATCAAAGAACAAATTATCAGATGCTGTGACTTTTCTATTGCAAAACAAATGAATTTTTTTTTTGCAGGAATGTATTTGTAAGTATTTCATGAATACGTCCTTTTATTTTCTTCTTTAATTATAGCAAGTTTGCTAAGAAAGTACTAAACATTTATGCACTTGGTGTTTGCAACTAATCTGAATGCAGGTTTAGAGATTAAAATCTTTTATGCAGAGGTGTAAATGTTGCAGACATGGCCCTCTTGCTCCTGAATATCAATTTAGCAGTTTATTAAGAAGGTTCAAATTCCCATTTTGAAGTCATCTTCCTGACAGAAAATGCAGCAAAATAGACATTTAATGAAAAATTACTAAAGAAAACTTCAATGTAGAGTATGTACTTAGTCAAAAGTCAGAAGGTTCATAATTTTATTTAGTTGTCTTAATGTGTTATTTGTTTCTGCTCACCATAGTTTTGGGCCTTTATAATTCTATAATGTTTAGATAAATTTTTAGTAAAATTTTGTCTCTGTTTATTTCTACAAATTGAAAGCTGCATAATGAATAAAATAGATTTTTAAAACCTGCAAAAATTAATAACGTCACGAAGTTCCAACCCCAAACAATTTTTTAGTAATTGTCCATTTTAAATTAAGACTCCTAGCACGTGTACACATGCATACACCAGGAAAAACCTTCAACCCATTCTAATTCTGTTAACTGATAAGTAAAATAGAGTAAGTCATTAAATTAGTTTCAGTCAATTAGCTGTGTGTGAGTTTCATGCTGCATTTAAGAGGCATGAAAGGCCCAAAGGTAAATTTAAAGACAGAGAGCAACATCACAAGTTCCAGCCATAAAGAACTTCCAAATTAGCAACTTCTGGTTTACCAATAATACTTCAAAAAATCATATACTTCAAGTTATATGAGGTTCTGCCAAAAAATACATACTAGTGATGTCTCTCCATAGCCCAATTTTTTCCAAATAAAAAGAATAGATATGCATTCAAACTTATTCATTAGGTAGCAAAGCAGGAAGAATCTATGAAAATGTGATTTTCATGGTGCAGGCAAATAAGTGATGACAAAGAGATAATGAACTTCCAGTGAAACTCTACAGATAGATTTTAAGCTGACAAGCAGTTTTTCAGCAAAACTTTTTCTTCCAGTAGCTAGACAAATGTAAAAACTACTGCTGTTTTATAAATGGGTTAATCTCATTAAGGTTTCTGCAGCTGCAGAAGCTACAAACCAGCTCTTTTCTTGCTAAAAATTCAGCAAGGAAGCAATTCCATCCTTCAGTGAGAGCCTCTCCTTGTGTTAAGATGAGGCACGACGTGGCAGACAAGGTGATATCTCCTAATCCTTGCTCTAGCAGACATGCCACCAATGACAAAGTGTCCTGACTGGAATGCTTTATGTGGATTAATTTTTAATTAACTTCTAATTAAAGTATAATTAAATTATCAGTAATCTGATGCCCAAATTATTTTAGGAGAAGGTTAGCTTTCAGTTTAGTTCAGTTAGAAGGATTAATGTGGTCCATGGGACCAGAACCTTACCTACAGGCTTTACAGGCTTTAACTCAACATGTTCCTGGGGGGGCTGTCGGTAGGAGTAGGTGTCAAGTCCACCTATGAAATCAACTGAAAATACAACAGTTCCAGAAATGAACAAATGGAAATGAAATATGTTAACTGAAAAAGAAATGTGGACAAATTATGCTAAAAAAAAAAAAAAAGAAAAAAGTAAGTGCATGCACAGCTTTGCATACAAGAAATAAACCAAGTAGATAAAGATGCTGTGGAAACTGCATCTTACAGAAGGCTCCATGCTCTGTCCTCCTTGGGGTCTCTTTAACCCCATGCCTGGAAAGACAGGCAGCAGTTGGATGAGCAGACCTGCACACTCCTGCCAGTGTGTGTGCAAAATGAGTGTTCAAGGATGTGCAGAGCATGTAAAGAGAAACCATTATGGAATAAAATAGCTGATTGGCTTTAAGGCAATCTCAGATATATATTTTATATATATAAATATATATATTTATATAAATATATATAAAATATATATTTATATAAATCATATAATATATATCATATATATAATTTTAAAATAATTCCCCTTAAACTCCTTTATAAGTGTTTAGAAATTTAGGCAATGGAAATGGTTTAGCTTGTGAACCTAATTTCACCTAAACTCTTCAGGCTCAATGGACTTGTAGAAAAGCATCACAAAAACCCAAAGGCATGAGAGCTGAGCTAAGAATAAACAAGTGATCACTAAATACAGAAAAGCAGCAGCATCTTCTCTGGATGCACTTGTGGGGTCAGGACACCTTTTCAGAATCCTTCTACTTTCTGTGTGAGAAATAATGTGCTCTTGAGAAGTTTTTAGTTCCTTCTATGGTGATAATGATTTTTATAAAAGATACTTTAGTCTGAGTCTTGTATTTTTGTTATTTTGCTAAGATTTCAAGCAGCTCCAGGAGGCCACAATTTCAAGCTATCTTAGAAATCTTAAAGGCAGGTTTGTGGAAAAGACTATTCTATTGATTTCCAAGGGCCTTTTGCAGACATGTCCAGAGCTGACAAATTCACAGTACAGTAGTGTTCCTTGGTTGCATGGAAAGCAACCTCCTTCACTTATTTATATATAGGCATATATACAAAAGTCCTAAGCAGACTTTTGGTACTCATTGTGCTATTTCTCTATGAGCAATGAATGAAGAAAAGCAGTTTTTTCCCAGACAATGTGTGCACTAGGTAGACCAACAAACAGTGCTTATCCAGGGTGAGGTGACAGGAAAACGAGGCTCAGAGATTGACAGACTAATGAAATACCCACTGAAATCTGTGGAAATGCTCCTGTTGATTTCAGAAAACTGAGCTTGATGTACTTCAATCATACAGCATCACCTCTTCCCCAAGACTCCTAAAACTGTCTGAGCAGGATATAATGTGCTGAAGAGCTTGCCCCTAGTGCCTGCCCCAGCCTATCTGCACCTCCTCTTTCTACTGTATTTCTTTCATGTTGCAGCTCTCCTTCAGAATATTGTCATTATATGCCATAACATGCATCAAAATTTACTTCAGCACTAATGGGATCAAATCCTTACACAGGAAATATTTGCAGATGAACTGTTGTAAAAGTTGACCTTTAAACCACAGAATCACAGAATGGTTTGGGTTGGGAAAGACCTTAAGGATCATCTAGTTCCAACCCCTCTGCCATAGGCAGGGACACCTCCCACTAGAGCAGGCTGCTCATCCAACCTGGCCTTGAACACCTCCAGGGATGGGGCATCCAGCCTCTCTGGGCCACCTGCTTCAGTGTCTCCTCAGTTTCACAATAAACAGTTTCCTCTTAAAATCTACTCTAAACCTACTCTCTTTCAGTTTGAAGCCATTCCTCCTCATCCATGCTCTTATAAAACATCCCTCTCCCTCTTTCTTTTAGGCTCCCTTCAGGTACTGGAAGGCCACAGTTAGGTCACCCTGAAGCCTTCTCTTCTCCAGGCTGAACAATCCCAATTCTCAGCCTTTCCTCAGAGCAGAGGTGCTCCATCCCTCTAATTTACTTGGTGTCCCTCCTCTGGATGTGCTTTAACAGATTGATCTCCTTCATGTGCTGGGAACCTCAGAGCTACATGCTACATGTCTAATACATTACATATTTACTGAATAATTTTTTAGAATAAGTCATGTCCACAGTGATTTTAATTTGTTTTTTGGTGTTTGTTTTTTGCTATATTCTTTAGTTTTCCCCAATTTCCAATGGTCTGGAGGTTTTTTTGTTTTGTCTTTTTTTTTTTAAATTGAGCACATGTTAACACAAGGAAATAAAAGAATGTTTTTTAGGCAATTCACCACTTCAGAACCACGTGTCATTCCTCTCAGCAGTCACAAGCATTATCTGCAATTGCAATCAGGGAGAGAATTTAAAGTAACTAGCCTTTCAACCAACAAATCTTTTCGAGCAAGAAATGAAGTTGAGATATATTAATGATTGACAGCATAGACGTGTCTTTTCATTATAGGCTCTATTTTATGGCTTGTAGCTTTTTAATATGAAGATTCATCATCAATTATTTGAATTATAAGTTACTTTTAGTTTTCAAAATTCATTTTGATTTTCCCTGATATTTTCATCCCTTATAATTAGTAGCCTTCCAGGACTAAGACCACAAGTGGCCATTAAACACAGAAAATTGAATTTTTATTTTTGTTTCAGGCAAATACATTATTACATATATTTCAGTGTAAGCAGGCATCAAATATCTTAAAACTTTACACTGAATGAACTTTTGGATGCATACATACTTCTATTTAATTGGCCAACAGTAAGTAACAGCAACATTTATGTAGGTTTTCCAAGAGGAAAATAATGGTTTAAGGATTATATAAAATAATTGTTTTTGTTTATTTCTGCCTGGTTAATGGATTATGGATAATTTCTGTCATAGATTCACAGGACTGCATTAATTAGTTTCAGAAAGTTGCATAAGCCTGGAAGAAAGTTCAATTTTAAAAGTGTTCTATACTTTATGCTTTAAGATTTATGCTTTAAATTTAAAAATAAAAACAAACCAAACCAACAATCACAACTTGTCAGCAGTAGGGATATTCAGTCACTAAATAATGAACACCCCATGTAGTCCAGTCATTAACTACAGTCATGCAGAGAGAAACTTAAAATCCTAGGGAGAGGATTTTTAGCATCCCACAGATAATAGCAGGTTACAGCAGGAGCTGGTTATTTTATCTGCAGCTGGCTGCAAAACATGATCCCTGTTCCCAGGGAATTGCTCTCTCCTTGTGTCACCTCAGTTTTGTGGCCATGCTGGATGCTTAATGGCCAGTGTGAAGTGTTCCTTTAGAGTTCACTACCTGCTGTGCTTGGAAGTGCAAATCTGTGCAGGCTGTCCACCCAGGCAGTCCATTAAAGTGATGCTCATTCATTCACGGCCCATAGCAGAGGAATGGTTGTCATAATCTGCCTGGGTGAGAAAAGTGCAGCATGCTGCTGGCTGAAGAAAGTGTATCCACTGTCATCAGTAATTCTGAGGGTTATTCTTGGGTTGCCTTACTGCTGTTTATCTGGTGCATTCACCCATATGCAAGTTAAAATTTGCTTTCCTTTGAAGTTAGCCTAAAAGAATCAGAGCTCAGGAAAAAAAAAATCCTTTCTCCTTTTCCACCCTCTCAGCTTCTCTGGCAATATCCCATTGACCTGCTGGCAGGTCTTGTGCAAACAGCTGCCAGAGCTTGTCAGCTCATTGGTATATTACTAATTTCTTCTTTCAAAGCTGGAAAATTCAAGGCATGTCTGGAGGTGCAGAGTATGAAGAGAGCAGCAATATGGCAATAACACAATTCTTAGTAAATCCTGCAGTCTCCTGGTCTGGAACACCTTAGATCCTATTGATGCTTGCCTCCCCATTTTATAAATGGAAGTAAGAACCAAAGCTGATGGCTCCAATGGTTAGCACCTCCAGCTGTCCCCTTTCCAAGACAGAGGCAGACTAGCAGCTGCTCAAACTTGTAGTTTTATGCACAGAAGATTTTCTTAACCTTTGGGATGCCAAATAGTATTTTCCATTGAATTATTTTCCTTGTACTGAGATTTTTTTGAATGGCAATATATCAATGCAATTACATTCATTGAGGGAAGGTATGCAACTGAGGAGCGTGTAAAGAGCAGAAAAGGAACCAAAATCATTTACAAAGAGGAAGCAAAACGGGGGGAATGATGACAAGTCAGTACTGCAGCATAAAGTCCAAACTATGGACTTTACAGTATTTGCATTTGTAGCTTACACAAACTTTCCAGATAAGCATGTTTTCCCCTGAAAAAACTGCTTTTCCAGTTGCCTCCCATCCTCAAGAGATCCATTGCCCTCTCACCCTTCTCTGCACGAGCCAGACTGACCCAGCTGTCTGTCTGGAGCCAGCACTACCCATTTTCCCCTCTCATGCTAAGCCTGAGCACCCAAGCCTCAAGTCATGCAGCACAAGAATCACACATTCCATTCATTGCAGGGTCACAGGAATAGCTTCTCACTTATGCAGGGGACTAAAGGAGGGGAAATGTGTGCAGGACAATTAAGAAAGTGAGAAGAAGAGACATCAGTAATCATTTGTAGCACTCTGATTGCTGCTCTGTCTCTATAAAGTAATGGCAGATGGTAATCGGGTTAAAACAGGATAAAGTGGTAGAAAATTTCTAAGAGACAACCTTTTACTTAAATTTTTATTACTGGAAGCTAGAAGGGGAATATTTCAATGTTCCACAGTAATTATTAAGATATTTGCACCAGATTTTCTTCTAAGTCTTTACCAGTGGGATAGATCATAATTTTAAACACTTGCTCTACCTTGTAACATGTAAGTACCACACTTGTCTACAGGGCTGCACTGAAGGAAGGATCCTGTCAGAAGCTGCCTTAGAAAGGGCACCGGGATGGAAATTTTATCTGTATTATGATCCTTGCTACTGAACTCTCTCCTCATTTCACCAGTGATGCGACATGCAAGATATCAATATAATTTATTCTCCAAGGATAGGACTGCCCAGCAGGATGAAGGAAGCATGAAGAAGATCTAAAATGTTAGGAAGTGAAAATTAAACCTTCTTAACCCAGACCTCCCCAGTCATTCCAAATCTGAAAGCATCTTTCAAAAATCTTTGTGCCATGCCTTTGAAACCTATTTACAGCCATAACATCCCATTAGGGATGCTAAGTGACAGCCTGCCTGATTATGGTGTTTTGCTGGGTTTTTTCCCCTTAAAAGTAAGTATTTTTCAGTCACTTTCAAGTCATTAAGGACTCCTGGCCACTACATGGTAAAAGTCCCTAGAAAACTATGGTTATCACTCATAAAGTGTGCAGGAAAAGGTTAACTACCACGTAATATTTACTAAAAGTTTACTATCACTAATTTAGTATTTTATAAAAAAATATACCTTATGCTGCAGTAATGTATAAATTTTTTCCTTTAGGCTTTAGAAAACATTCATTTTTCCTGACATTGTGCTATCTGCCAACCCACATTCAAAGTTTAAGTTGATGAGAAGTAGTTTTCCATTTTACTTTAAAATGTTATACTGTACTCTCCCTAAATACTTATCAGCTTGAGCATCAACCACCCCATCATGTCAGCATAGCTGGCTGTGACTTCTGTAATTCTTCAGCAATGCAATTTAAACTATGCCTGATGATACATTTTCTTCCTTTATAGGTCTCTATATTTTTCTGTTCCTCATTTTAATGAAAATGCTGACATCTTAGTGAGAATACTAGTATATGGAAGTTGTATTTAAAAACATTTCCAACAAATAAAGCTGTTTTGTTTTGTGTTTGTTTGGGGTTTTTTTCTGAGGCTTGTATTTAAGGGTGCTACTGCTAGTTCTAGTCTGAGATTTCAAATACAGTGAAGGGTAGTTTTCTTCCTGCATATGACCAAACTAAATTGTAAACAATTCTAATTAGAACTTCCTAGATAATTTTTAATACAGTGGGAAAATCAGAGATATAAAATTGGTAAAAATTAGTCTTCACTAATTACTTCTTTTTCACTTTCTGGCACCCTTGTTTGATCTATTCCTTTTTGGTGCAGAATGTTCTGTGATTCCCTCTTGAAGTTACTATACTGCCTATGTACAAATTAAGCCTGGAAGGGAAAAATAAACTATGCATAAAAGACATTAAATGCCCAAAAATGACATCTATCAATTACATTCACACAATATTGGGAGAGAAACAAGCCATTGAGTTCTAATCACTAATCATCCAATTTACACACTAAAATGGCAACTCAAATAGTCCCAAGACTATTGTACAGAAGGCTGTTACAGCTTCAGTCACACCTCCAGACATGTGATCTTCACAATAAATCTCTCCAAGTTGACTTCAAAAGAGACAGAACTCTGAATCTGCTTTTTGAAGTTATGCTTTGATCTTTTTTAGGTATTCTGATGCAGGAATACACGCTATGTATTAGTGTGCCTCTATATTACTGCTGGGTTTGATGCCATAAACTACAGCATTCTTCCAAAAGTGTTCAGTCAGATGCTCAGAACGACTGGAATTGATCTATTCCACTTGCAGTTCATTGCTAGGTTGCAGGTTAGGTGTCTTGTTCTTTCAAGTTGTTAGGGGGTTTTTTTTCCTATCAGTTGAGTCCCATAGGTCTCTGTTCCTGTCCTTTCTTTGTATCCATAGAATTTCCTTTGGCTTCAGCTATTTGTCAGTATGATCCAATTATTTATTTTTGAGGCAACACTTAAGTATTTATGGCTGCCTTGTTATTATATATCCAAGAATATCACAGCTGCTTTTTCTAACCTTAACTACAAGCCACTGATATTTTAGTATGAGAAATGAATGTTCCCTATTTTTAAAAATAATGCTGAACCGGTTCAACCCTAATGAATAATTAAAGATAAAATTCCCAGAGAAAAGTATTTGCAAGATCAAATACATGACATATTAGAACACAGGTGACATTTGAAGGAAAGGATTTCTATGTATTGAAGAAAGTTCACATCATCCATTCACAACAGAACATTAATTTTATTTTATAAAAGTAGGTTACAGGATTGCAGGTATTCTTCTTATCTGTCTTGGGTTGCAATACAGGATGTGGCCAGAAATGTGTATTTTATCACCATCTGTTGAAGCTGGGTGGGGCAGTGATTCCTTATTTCCATGGCACATACCATCTGCTAATGGGCCATCTTTAAACCAGGTGAGGCAATCATTATCTTTTATCTTTTCCACAGCCCATCCTCCATGCAGGAAGATATCACCTGCTGCTGGGCCATTGAGTCCCACTGCATGACTGATAAAATTACATCATCCCACTGGGAGATGCTCCAGCCAGGGGGAGGAGCCAAGCCTTTCCTACCTAGATAAAATACTGAGATTTTGGACGGAAAGGTACCTTCTTCCCACTGGATTCCAGAGGAAAGCCAGACCTTTCCACATCATCCCTGCACCTTCTACAGGAGCACTGCTTCAGCTGAACCACATCTGCCACTGCAGGAGGATGCAGCCACCATTTAATGGGACTGCTGCCAACACCCTGACTGACTGACAGGGTGTCAGGTTGTATTCTGACAGGTTGGGATTGTTCTTTGTAATACTGTATTTCTATTTTAATTTTCCTAGTAAAGAACTGTTATTCCTAACTCCCATATCTTTGCCTGAGAGCCCCTTAATTTCAAAATTATAATAATTTGGAGGGAGGGGTTTACATTCTCCATTTCAAAGAGAAGCTCCTGCCTTTATTGGCAGATACCTGTCCTTCAAACCAGGACATTATCACTGAGTGATTCTGGATTTTTCCAGCTTCCCACCTTCATAGGGATGAAAGACTGGTTCTGAAATTTGCTACTATCGTCCTCTATGACATGATATTTGTTTGCTTCATGTGTTGGTATCTCTACTTGTCTCATATAAAGTGAAGTGAGCCTTGGACCTTCAGGAGTGTGTCTCTGTTCATGGCACAGAGAGGGAAGGAGCTGCCAGCCTGCTCCTCAAGCAGAGACTGCAGTGGGGAGCAGCAAACCATGCAGGTCTTAGAGACAATGGAAAGAACTTGGGAAGCCAAGCAGAATATGTGCAAATCAAGAAGCCAGAAACTTGGCTGAGACTCAAATGATCCTCCAACTACACAGACATAGAAAACAATGAAGGAAATGCTATAAGCTTCTCATTCCTCTTCTGTATGATCCAGTAACTTTGAGTTTTCCATTTTAAAAGTGTGCTGGTTTGTAATGCAATTAATTCTGCCTTTTATGAGTTTTGTGTTGCAGTATTTTGGGGAAGTTTTCTATAAAGGGAATCATACACATCCACTTCAAAGGTCTGGCTGACTAAAACTCTGCAACATTCAGGCTATGTTGCAATATTTCTTTTCTTTATAACACTATTTTATTTGCTTTAAAATCTGCTTAACATGCCTGCCTGTTAATGTCCTTTGCTGTCAGTCAGGGAAGTCTCCTTCTTCCCTGGCCCTTCCTTTATTAGTAGCTGACTTTGCTGGGAGCCAGGTACAGAACTATCATCTTAAACTCAAAAGATTTGATATCTTGAACTTGCTACAGATGCTAAAACTTGTATTTCCAATAGCCTCAGAGGTCAGGTGTCAGCTTTTTCAAAAGAGTACTGATCTGATGCTATTTTTCACTTTATGACATCAAAGCCATTAACACAATTAAACATTTTTTTCTATTCCAGATGAGGCCATTTCCTCTTCCTCCTTTTCATTTATCATCCTGCCTTTGCCCTCATGACATTCTGAGTAGAAATCCTGCTTCACCACGTGACATTTGCTCCTTTGTGTGGGGCACTGTATACACTCCCCACCCTGCATCTACACTGCACTCACAGCCACACCTCCCTTAGGGGTGCTCTGCTTCAGTCCTTGAGGTGGCAGACCCCAAAGTTTTCTACCACAAACCTCCCAGGGTTTTAGTGTCTTTAGATCCAAACTGCCTTTTTCCTCTGCTAAGCAGGCAATGCTTTCCCCAGCACTGATGGAGCCCTCCTCTCATCCCAGCAGAGCATCCCTCCCAGCAGAAGCCTGTGGTCCTACTGTGCCTTCTCTGAATCAAAGTCTACAGATAGGAAACAGAAGAGGATAAATCTCTGGTGATCTCCAGATTCTCAGTATCTTCCTTTTAATTTTTTATCTCTGTGAATGAGTACAAATCATCAAGCTCTAATCTTCTGGTTCTTTTTGCTTTTAGTTTTTCAAGGTGAGGAAGCCAGCAGAGCAATCTTTTGTTTATGTAAGCCTTTTCCAGCCCCAGTAAGTGCACTACCAATTCTTCTATGGTACCCTCATTCTACCCCAGAATACATGACCATGCAGCATTTCAGAGCTATTGTGGACATATCTGCTAAGTTTACTACTTAATCACTTCCAAGTGCATCCATGAGTACCCATTTGGCTCTGTGAGTGTTTCTCTGCAAATGAGGAAATCTATTGCTCCTCATATTTTTATTGATTTTTTTCCCTGCTTTATCTTCACATTCAAGTCAACTTTCTCATCTCTTAATATTGCTTTTGGTATTGCCATCTCTGTCACTGATTCAAATTAGCTCCTTAACACCCCAAAACATAAAATGTCTACTTCTTCAGCTTTGAAAATAGAGCTGAGAAGGTAGAGTTCTAAAAATGGGAGCTTGCAATAACCAGTGGTCTTCTCATATATGATGGAGAGAAAAAAGAAATATCACATGTGTTAGCAAACATGATTGCCAGGAAAATAGTTTTCTCATTGTTAGAAAGTGGTATCATTTCATATTAGGAGCAAGATGAATGTCTGGAGTAGAGCCTGTGACAGGATTAATACTCACTTTGAAGCCACCAGTGAATCAATCTGCTAATGAAAAAGAAAGATAATGCAATATTGCCCTCATCCATAAAAAATCTCTCCCCAAAGAAAGATGAAGTAAAAATACACTTTTCTGAAAACCTTGTAACTCTAGAATTTCAGTCCCCCAAAATAACACATTGTCATGATTAAAGAGGAAAAGAGAATGAGTAGAAATCAATGCCAAGAAATAAGAGCCATCATATAAATGGTGAGAGTCACACAGTATTGCTTAATTTTGCTGTATCTAGTCCGTGATATTGAGAAGAACACAGATAAACTGAGATTAAATTTCTGCTAGCAAATCCAACTGTATATTTACTGATTCAATGCAAAATAATGTCAAATTAAGTTTAAAGTGAGTCCAGCTATGGCACAAACCACAGTGCACTGGTAGAGAGAGACTTGTTATGATACAGAGTTAATAAAGCATATCAGCAATACAGACTAAATGCAATAAATATAATGTAGCCTTTTTGAAAAACAGCTTTTCTAGGAACAGGCAATATATTTTATTTGACCAACTGGTCCAGCTGGAAAACCACAACAGCTGTATCTCCTGATTTATTAAGACAACACCTCTTGCTATAAATCTTGTTTATCTTATATACAGAAACCATCAAGGCTGTTGAAACAGCACAGCTAGAAAATCTAGAAAGCACAATATACAGACAACAAGTCCAAGTTTAAAACAGGAGGAATTTATAAAGGTTACTTTATGAAAGGCCGAAGTTGTGATTACATCAGAAACACAGTAAAGAGAACTAAAGAAGAGTTAAGAATTTCACAGGATAAAGTGTTTACCAACCATCACCTAAATTAGTTTCAATATTTTAGTCACAGAATATTCTGAGTTGGAAGGCACCCACAGGAATCATTGTGTCCAGCTCTTAAGTGAGAGGCCCATACAGGGATCAAACCCACAACCCTGGTGTTAATTAGCACCATGCTCTGACCAACTGACTTAATAACTTCTCCTTTCTCTTGCTCTGTGACTGCAGTTCTTCTAAGAAATTCTTGTGATACTTTATTTGCAAGGGTCTTTCTCTTGCTTTGATCTTCTCAGTAATCATTGGTTATCCCTTTCTCTTCCAAACAAAACTGACAATTTTTCTTGGTGGTAGATGCTGCTTGCCTTTAGATTTATGACATTCAGACCTGAGATTTTCAAAGATGTATAAAGTTAATGTTTATTCAACTTTTTTTTTTTTTTTTTTTTTTTAATTTTGCCACATCTTGAGAAACTTTCCATTACCAAATAAAATTATCTTCAAAATTTACCTGACTATGACCTGAAATTCATGAGTTGGTTCATTGTACTTCACTGACTTGTGCTGGTTAGCCATCTCTTTTTGAATTTATAGTACCCACTTTTCTAGGTAGTTTGAATATCCTCTAAGGCTACAATGTATGGCTACATACATTAGATTAAAAGGGACCCATATTGTATGATTTTTGTCATGGATTCTCCATTAAAACAATAAAGAAGCAGCTTTGGCTTTTCTGCTGCTATATTTCAAAGCTTAGTGCTATTGGAATTGTGAACAAACCTTATCTCCAGGGAAAATCAGTGGCAGTCTCTCAGCTCAGGTGGCCTGCACAGATCTGTTTCATTTTTTGAGGCTATTATCTCTAAAAACAAAGGAGGTATTTTCTGTCTTCTGAGATGAAGCCTCACCGTCTCTCTTGCAGGCCAGGCATGGGCATAAAGGAAAAGGCACTGAGAACTCTGACCACTGGAGCTGCTAATTCATCTGCAGGTCTGTCAAACAGCTCGAGGTACACATCATGTCAGGGGAGCTGTGGGTATGGCTGTCCCAGTGTAACTGTTCACTGAATTCCCATCATACAGCCAGTTTACAGCCCAGCATAGAGCCTGGCTAATCCTGTGCCCCCCTTGGCTCAGCACACCCCTGCATTACAGGGGCACATGATTTGCTCCAGGCTTAGGCTTCCCACAGCAAAGACAGCAGTTGTTAATGACAGAGCTCTTAGACATGATTTGCTGACAATGAAATGGATGTCACTTCAGCTGAGACCCAGAAATTAGGATAACCTATCTGCATGGCAGTTAAGATTTGGGAGACATGGCATTTACACAGAAGAGTGGAAGTCTGAAAAGTTTCTTTTTAAGCTCCACAAGCTAAAACAGACACGAGGCTGCTGCCATTCAGAAATGAAGAAGTAAGAGGATTGCTACTGGAAGTGGAAAATGGATTTGTAAAGGGGTTTCATTTTAATGGAGCAGCTGGATGAAAGGCACAGGCAGGAATGGGCACCACTTAGGCCTGTATGTGATGTTGAGTGGAAAGCTCAAGAGAGCAAGGCTGGATGCTGCAGTAAGATTGATTTAACAATAGATGCAATTTAAGTGAAAAGGCTAAGGTGCTGGCAACTGGGGGTTGGAATAGCATCCATTTAAAGACAGATTTAATTTAAACAGAAAGGCCAAGGAGGTGGAAGGTGGAGACTAAAACAAAATCAATATTAAGTTAGGTTAGTAGAAACTAGAATAAAATGAGCCAGTTGGAAAAAAGGGCATACTGAGTATTTGGGAAGTAGGGAAGCAATGCATGGATCTAAGAACTATTGAGGAGCTCTCATTAAATGATATAACCCCTAAAATCAGAATTAATATCCCATTTTAATAAGATTATTATTAATTAGAGTAGTAAACAAAAACATCTTAAGGGAAGGTACGATCTCCAGTTTAAAGAAAACTGCATGATTATAAGTATATTCATACTTGAAGATAATTCTCTTCTGTCACAAAATCAGACTTGTTGGGGTTGGAAGTGACCTCTGAAGACTGTGTAGCCCAACCCACCTGCTAAAGCAGGTTCACCTACAGCAGCTTGCTGTTGGTGAATAGCTACAGAAAGAGACTCCATGGCCTCTCTGGGCTGCCTGTTCCAGTGCCCTGCCTCCTTTAAAGACTTTTTCCCCCTCAAACTCAGGTGGAGCTGCCTGTGTTTGGGTTTGTACCCACTACCCCATGTCCTGTCACTGGGGACCACCAAGCAGAGTCTGGCTCTATCCTCTTGACACCCACCCAACATATTGTAATGTAATGCATGCATTGAGCAGTTCTCCTCTCATTCATCTCTTCTCCATTCTGGACAGGCCCAGCTCCCAAAGCCTCTCCTCATAAGAGAGATGCTCCAGTTCCCTGATGACCTTTGTAACCCACTGCCAGTAGTGACTCTTCCTTCCAGTCCTGAGAGCCCAGAGCAGACACAGCACTCTGGATGTGGCCTCACCAGGGCTGAGAGAGGGGCAGGATCAGCTGTCCCAACCTGCTGGCAGTGCCCTTCTAATGCAGCCCAGGACACCATTGGCCTTCTTGGCCACCAGGGCACAGCTGGCCCATGGGCAGATGTTGTCCAGCAGGACCCCAGGCCCTTCTCTGCAGAGCTGCTCCCCAGCAGGTCAGCCCCAGCCTGGGCTGGTGCAGCAGGTCACCCTTCCCCAGGTGCAGGATCTGGCACTGGCCCTTGTTGAACTTGTACATAGTTGCACAAATGAGTGTATGTGTGTGTATATATTTTAAATTTTTCTTTTAAATATGTGATATTGCATACAGTATTCATAGAATCACCCAATCATAGCATAACTTAGTTTCAAAGAAATCTTTAAAGGCCCTCTACTCCAATCCCCTGCACTGAGCAGGAGCATCTTCATCTAGATCAGTCTGCTGATCTTTTGTTTCTAGTGATGGGGCACCTGGCTCTTCTCTGCACAACCTCTTCCAGTATTTCACCATCCTCATTGTAAAAAATTCTTCCATATATCTAGTCTGAATGTTCTGAATTAATGGTGGAAATACTTAACATTAATTGTATTGGTAAAACAGAAAGTGATCAGGCAGTAGTGAACTAGCCTTTGAAAACTCTCTAACTATCAGTCTGGAAATCAATTCAAAGTTAAGGAGAGTCTGTATATACCTGAGTTTGAACCAAAATATGTATATATTCAACTACATACCCATCCATATGGATGTATATATCCACCTACACACATATACACATATATATATGTACATATTTATCAAAACAGGTAAAACTGTCTCATGATGATATAATGCTGTTCTGACACATATCTCTGCTCAGAAAACTCTGTTAGTGCTTTCTGAAAATAGTACATAAAATCTATTTTGCTTTCCTTACAGACATTTCTAAATACTTTACTTGTGCTCCTGAAGTCTCATTTAAATGACTACATATAATATATGTGCATATTTCTGGAGTCAGAATCCAGAACTGTGGATGGATGCCAGTGATTGCAGCTCTGCACCTTTTGGCAGCTGAACGCTCATGCAATTCATTGGTATAACAGAGATCTTTAAAAAATAGTAAATTTTACTTTCTCCTGAACTCTTCCCAACTTTTTACAAAAAAGAAAAAAATTATTGGAGAGCTCCAATTCGATCCAAATGACCAAGTGTCATTTCAATGTATGAAGCAGAGAAGAATGTGGCTCATCCACTGAGCTGTCTGTAGTGCCAGATACAGCTGGCCCTGGGCACTTGGGATTTCCTCACCCACAAAAGAACATTTCAAAACTGTACTATACATTTCAAATCACTGCTGCTGTGGCTTACTAATATTCTGGAGAATATCCAAAAATATTATGTTTGCTAAAGCGGTTGAGGTGATTCTTTTCTACTGAATCTCAGGAAGAAATTTCTGACTTGTGCTTAAGGGAGGAATTGTGGGAATGCACTGGAGGTACTCTTATTATTTGAGTGATTTATCCCCTTCCTTAATGAAAAATCAATGAGCTCCTGGCTTGCATGGAAATGGTGTCTTGATATTATCTTCATACATATTCAAGCAACCCAACATTAAGAAATTAATTCTTTACTGAAGATAGACTAAAATATTTTACTGAAGTGGTTTAGAAACTCAAGGGGGATTTCCTCAAGTTATTTGATTCACACCTCAGAGTAAGCTATGATCAACGAATGAAAAATTGGAATTAGCTTACACTTCATTTGGATGATGCCATTTCCTCATTCTTTGCAACCTATCTGGACAGCCTTACATGTGGCATTCCACATGAAACATATGGTACTTCCCAGCAGGTAGCTTCTGCTGCTGCTAGAAATACTCCACAGTTAGGATTCCCCTTTCTGTACACTATGCATCATTTATTATTTAAAGACAATCTCTTAGGACAGTGTTCTGCAGCAGTCAATGGAGAATACAACTGGAAATGAAGACCATTTTGTACATTTTGCTAGGGGAACATAAAAGCAGATAGTTCCACAAGTGTATATTAATTGGATTATTCATCTGTGATTTTTAATGAGAAAAAAATGAATGGGGTTCATGCCTTTACTACAATTTTTGGACAATAACCTATCTAGAATCAAGATTTTTTTCCCCCTAGTATTTATATTTATATTGTTTAATTGCTTTTATTTTACAGCACCTCAAAGATTTTACCCTTGATTGTGTGCATTACATCTATGCATATGTTTCCATAGGAACTAGAACAAATGCTTTCTCAGGCAATGTATAATAACTGAATGTAAAAAAAAGAAAAAGAAAAAAGAAGCAAAAATAAATTGAAACAGTATGTAGAGATAATTTGAATAGTGTAACATCCCTGCAGTATTTCTTCCTTTATTAAATGCTTCAGAATCCATTGTGTTAGTTTAGTGCAGGATTGAGCATGCATTTTCAGGTGACTCACACACTAAGGCTAATGATAAGTGAAGAGGACACCAATAGTACTGTGGAACTATACAGTGCTGTTAAACCATGAAGTGTTGTTGGGACAGAGGTTTGTCCTTTATATTTCCACTACAGGAGAAAGTGGAGTCAGGTATAAGTAGGGTTGTAAACAGATGAGTCTGCATCTAATCAACCAACTCCAGCTGGACAGACCTCTGGAGTCTACAGGAACTGCAGCTGGACATTTGTCCCCATTAAAAGCCTGGTGGGGTTGTCCTGGGTCACAGCTGAACTGAGGAAAGCCCCTGGTGACATTTCTGGTCACACCAAAACCTCTCCTTCAGTTCATGGTAGGCATCTGCAAGATGATGACTGATGATGAAGAGGCTGCTAGCAGGGAAGGAGCCACCCTGAGTGGGCAGCACCTCAGTGCAGGGGGCAGCAGGAGCCACCTGTGGCATTGGCTGGGCTCCCTGGCTTTCCAGATGTCACAGACCACCTTTGAGGACAGGTGTGTTGGACACCTCATCTCTGCAAGAGGTCACTTTTTATTTTCAGAAAAATGTTCAGTTGAACTACAGAATACATCTGGTTATGAATCCACTGCTATTCTGTGCATAGCAACATGTATACCTGGCAAAAATACCTGGCTCTGCTGTTTCTCCAAAACAGGTGAATCAAAGTTCTGGGGTTTTGGGCTTCTTGTCCAGATGAACAGAGAGATGCAACTTCTTTCAAGCCTTACAAAAATATTGCTAGTCACTCCTGTTTTCCAGAATGCTGTCAATGTGGCAGCTTATAGTGTTGTTTCACTGCCAAGCAGTAAAATTTACTATCATTTTACAAGTCTATGTCAAGTATGCCCATCCACTGGACAGGAACAGCACATTTTGATCCAAGTCCTTACGGTTTAAAGGTGAGAGTGGTGAGTGCTAAAGCCTTGTGCTGCTGTTTGACAAGATTTGTTAAGTCCTCATTTTCAAGGAGGTAATTTAGGACAGTTGTTGATTGGGGAATGTTTGATTTTTGTGTTGCCCAAGAGAAGAGTAGTGCAGAATCCTCCTTCTTGGTGATCCTTGATATTAAACATTTTATCACAAAAATTCTCTTCTCAGAAGGTAAATGGACTCAACTGCATGTATAACTGCAATTAATGCAAAGATAGTAATAGTGGGTTCCCAAAATCTCCTTAGTTAATGAAACTTGGATACTTATACATAAAGGTAATCAAATATTTTTAACATTAGCTATTGCTACTTAGTTTTTAATTCACTTTTCAAAAATATAGCCTATTTATAAGAAATTTATCACTGCTGGACCTCCTGTGTAACTATAAATATTAAATTAAATGTGATATAAAATTCTTTCTCTCTTGTTTGATTACTGCCAACAGATGCTCAATGGTGTGTATGAATGTAATGCCATGTGTCAGATAAGGCAATGCAGCAGTTTTTCAGAGGAAGTAATAATGTATCTTGCTTTCCTTAATATCTTTCTAATGAGAGCATATGGAGGGTCATATTGGTACCACAATATGGGGAAACTTGTAATTTGTAAAAACAAATTCGTCTTCCTCTCTGTTCTGGAAGTACAGCTGTGCTCTGAACACGACTAGCACAGAGGACAGACAAAAAGGTGTCTTTTTTCTTCATTAATTTTGTTCTTGAGTTTTCATTTAGGGGATAAATCTTCACAGTGAATGGAAGTCCTTTCCTTTATTTTTGCCCATGCAAAAAAAGGATTAAGTTACACTGGATTTGCCTTTTGGTGTTTCAGCCTCATTTTTACAAAAATGCTGAAATCACAGCTGTAATTTTGTGGCAAATCTTCCCCTCTGATTTCACTGTTATTTGCTTATGCAATTTGTTTACAAATCAGTTTCCACTCCATAAAATCCAGTACAGTACAGAACTATCACTTCTGACATGTGCCAGTGTCACTTTTATGAACTGGTATTTAGCAATAGTGCTATCAACTGTTTCCCAAAAAAGTCCAGAAACTATTTAGAAATTTAATAATGATTTTAGCAATGTATTTTGCCTAGTCTCCAGACTCCACTGAATTAAAACAGTAACTCTGACAAGGTGGAAATCAGTTTCTGAGTTCATTTTTAGGAGAAAATGATTCACAAACAGGATAGTGACAGGATTTTATGATTACAGATTTCACATATTCTACTCCTTCAAAAGGGCTTATAGAGATTGATAGATCTACAAAGAAAGAAATGAAAAAATGAAGGGAAGAGATATAAATAGACTTTTTCATTAGGATGAATGATGGAAGGTGTTAACCCCACTACTGTAGTGTGCCTTTTATATGTCCCTTTTCTTTTTCATTCCTTTTGACCTGCTACCATCTTCCTTCGAAGTAAAAGTTAACTACAGTATGAAATGTAGGTAAGGTGAGCAATAGCTGGAAAAAAATGTTTCCTCAGGCATTATTACTGTTCAGAAAAGTGTCCATCAGCTGAAATGTCAGGCTCAAAATCCATTTAAGCACTGCACAGAGGCTAAACAGGCAGCTATTATTAATTTTTAAGTCTGCCTGATGGGTTTTAGACCAAGAACAGGGGTTAACTCGATGCACTGAATATTGCAGAGTATATTTAATTAGGGAGGCTTTGACACTCAGATGGCTGAGGATTTATTCTGTGCAAACTACTGCTGAAATATGAAGGAATAGCTGCATCTACCTAAGAAAAAGATCTGCTGCATCATATTAAAATGCATAAAATTGGTCTTAGTTGAAGGTTTTTGGACTTTTATCCTAATGTAAACACTGTCTACTTTCAACCTGTTTCAAAGCACCACTATGCTTACACCTAGAATAATTTTCTGTCCATTATGCTGCAATTAGCAATGTTAGTTTCTCCATAATAAGTCCTATTGTCAGCTAATGAACAAACCAAATAATCTTCTCACTGTGCCTTAAACAGATGTTTCTTTATTCAAAACATATCTGTGGGATTCCTGTGAAGTGGTTAACATTTGTCTGTAATGTATTTATCTATAAGCATAGAGGGCTTGAAAGCACAAACGGGCACCAAGACACAAAGTGAGATTTTAAAGGGGTGTTTATTTGCTTTTGATCCAATTCTGAATCTTAGAAGGCAATAAAAAAGTAGCAAATCAGAAATTACTTCTTTCCAATGGCTGTAAAATCTCCTAGCTGTATCTATTACACTTTGCTCCTCTTTTTCCTTCCTCTGTGCACTGCTCTTGCCCCTGCCCCAGGCCATTCTCTGCCAACCAAAAAAAACCTATCCACACAAAAGTATAAGATCAAGTGTAGAGATACAAGTGAAATGGGAAAATTGTCCATTCCTAACAAAGGACATTGCACCATATTTTCCCAGATAAGTGAGGTGATTTTCACTTGTAACAGAAGAACAAATTGTCATTGACACCTCTGAAAGACAAGCAGAAATTAAATGCAGACCCCTGAGTCATTTGAGGAGAATGGGAACTGGGTTAGCTCTACACACTGGATCACCTCAGCACTTGATGTGTTTTATTGGTTGATAAATATGTTACCTGTTCTCCATTCTCAGTAATTTAAATTTCCATCTATATTGTATGGCTCAAAAGCCTCAAAAGACAATTAGGTGGGTTCACCATCAGAGGAAAATGAATCAGCCCCCATCTCTTCTGAAACAGACATGATTTCAAAGTGAACAGAGCCCTTAACTTGACAAAACCCTTTCATGAGCCTCGAATATGTAAACCACAAACATTCTGTAGCACATGACTGCATTTTCCATGAACATGTATTCTTTGGAATTTTGTATTCTGGGAGTTTTGCCTTCCACACATGCCTAAAACAGGGTGGGTGAAGCACACTATAAAAGGCTAAGCAAGTCCTACAACAATATAACATATTTTATGTTGCATTAGTGTCATTTGTGTAAAAAGGGAAGACTCTGTCTTCCCAGGTACAGATACTCTTTATACTAATGTCTGTTGCATTATGATGGAGAACTGAACATTGTATCATTTGTAGCAATGGAAAAATATTTTGTTTGTATTCCTTCACACTGTTTTCAATGAAACAATCTGCTTTTCATTCACAGACATGGATTACTCAACTTATGTTTTCAATAAAATTTCCCAGGTATTATCAAATACTTTACAAATATACATTACAAATGAAAGTAGTTTTTCCTATGATATTCACCCACTAGACCTATCCTGTGAATAAACAAAACAACTGTGTAATTATTTATAAATTAAAGACTATAAATAAATATTTGATTGCATGTTATTTATCTTATAACCATAAAATACCATTGACATTAGTTCTTTTTTTTTTTTCCACTAGAGCTGTTTTACTGTTTACCTCCTTAAAAATGAGAGGAAGTAATTTAAATGATCACACGTTGCCCCTTTTTAAATTTGTTGCTGTATTTTCTCCTCTGCTCATCCAATATTTTTCCATTCTCTCTACTGCTTTTACCAATGGCCATCCTAGTCATGTGGACATGGTGACATCCTCAGGCAATTCCCACAACCACTTTTCACACAGCATCCCACCAAAATGTTCAGCATATTCAGATTTTTCCAATACTTTCCTAATGAATTTTTGAGAAATACTTTCTTAAGGTGTGCACATTTTCAAACTTTAGGAACAATATGAGCATGTGTATAAGGATTTAATTAACAAAAGCAAGTTAAGAATATGGGGTCAGAATTTTAAATACATGGCCTAGGTAAGCACAGATCAGGTTTACCTAATTACTGATCAGAGTGATACTGCACACTGTAAATGGCTTGGTCTGTCCTCTCCATTAATTTTAAAGCAGTCATTTGGAAAAACAGATTAAGAGGCTTCAGGAGCTCTGATTCAAATGTAAATGTACATACACAAATATATATCTGTATGTATGCAACATGGGTCACATAATTTCCATCACTGTGTTTGGCTCATGCAAGAGGTTCACAAATCTCTGTGAAGAAATTCAGAAAGTGCACCTTGGTAACTTGTTAGTACCTAAATAAGTATGTCTCTAAGCATAATTGGTTGTGTTCATGAATGCCAGATCCTGCCATTTTCCAAGCTTTGTTCTTTGCCTTGGTAGTTCAATGCCAGACTAAGCCTCAGCCCAGGGACCTTGGCTGCAGAGATGGTGAGGTGTGTATCAGTACTTACAGCTGTCCTCCTCCTCCATGAAAATACTGATCACATAGCAGGCATACACAAATCCAATCAGCTGGGTGGAGAAAAAGAGGAAAAGCCATCATTAGAACACTTTGAACACTTATAAAGCTTTTACTACAATGGTATATATAGCTAAATTTTAAAGATATTTACTTCTATGTCCTGCATTTACAAATTTCTGTGCAAACAATAACAAACAGCTAAATTAATTTCCTCTCTTTTGCTCATATTGCATAACATATATTTTATATATAAATATGCATTTTTTAGTTTAAAATATCCTCCTAATTCCACTGGGAAAAGTATTGATGAGTGCTGCTATTGAGTAATACTGGTAGAAAACATCTGTACCCTGATGTTCAGCTATTATTTACATTTCTTTGTTCTTCAATACCTCTGTTCTCACATGGCACTTCCCAGATGGATGGGGGGCCCCTATGCACCTCATATGCTTACTAAAATGCCAAAATATTTATTGACTGCTACAGAATTAAGTCATAGTAACACTTTTATGGAATCCACCAAGAGATGTCTTTTGGTGCTACATAAAGTGTCCCAGTGAAGAACTGCTAGGCAAAATTTCAAATTGATAGGTGAATTTTCATGATGTAACTGAACAGTAAAACTGAGTTATGATTCACTGACATCAGGAAATACCTATTGGTAATCCACTTTAACTGTGCAGGAAATGAACAGTATCATTTCCCCAGAGAACAACAGTCAAACCATGCCATTATTTTGACATCAGCACCCACTAAAACATCCTCCTTAACCCAGATCTGTGTCACTTGTGCCACCAAAAGGAAGGGATTAAGGTCTTTAGGATCAAGAAATAGAAACTCCACTCACTGCTTATCCATATAGACAAAATGTTTTCTTATGACCATGACCAAAGATGAAGAAAATCCTACTGGGCAAGGAAACCTATTAAACTGCATTGCCAGACATGTCCAATCTTGAGAAAATATTGTTGGTGCAGCTGTACACAGTTCATGCTATCTGAAAGCCTTGAAAAGACTCTTCATGAGAGATTTCAAAAATAGCCCAGAGATTAGTTTTAAGAACACTCCTTTCTCTCTGGTCCATTCAAAAAATCTAATTAAAATAGTTATTCTAAGGATGTCACGGATCAGCCATCTGAGAAAGAGGTAATTTAATAGTATCTAGACAGGTATAAGCTCCTTCAGAAGCAGAGAAATCATTCCAACCTGCTTTCTGGTTGGGCTGCACGAGGAGCTTTACAAGCAGCTCCAAAAGCCTCTCTGCAGACAAAGCTTGTCCACACAAGGGAATTCAGGCACGTTAAGATGAATTAACTAAAGCTGTGAAATCAATGCACATAAGATAAAGTACATTAAATCCCTGTGTGGCCTTCCCCATTCAGAAATAAAGTGGCCCTAGTTGACTGCATCTTAATCCTTCTCCAAGGGATTAATCTTCCCGTGGAGAATGAGGCACAGGATGCTGAATGTGAGCTGCTTGTGAATGAGGCTGTGGCACAGCCCTGCACACCTTCCTCTCCAGGGCACTCACCTCATGGTGTTTGACAAAGTGACTTTCATCCAACTCCTCTCTCATTCTGTGCCATCAGCAGCTTCCTGACTGCTTTTTGTGCCCAGTTTGCTGGGTGCTATTGCCACAGCCTCTCTCAGGTGAGCTGCACTTTGTGCACTGATGCTCTGAGCTCTAAATGCAATCCAGCTCTGGAGGAGCTCACTGGAGATGGCTGGGATGGATCCAAGGCTGAGCTGCACATCCCCATTGCTCATTTACCTGCTGAGAATTGTGTGGGTGACTGGCAGCAGTGCAGCTCCTGCTGTTGATGGCAATGGGATCTGCCAGCACATCCAGGGCCAGCATTGGCTTACAGACTCCTTGACAGACCAGGCACATTATTCCCCTAAACTTCACAGTTTAGAGCACCTTTCAGGCATGACAACTAAAACAATACAATATAAAGGCTTCCAAGAGACCAAAAGACAAACTGAGATGCAGTGCTTGTGCCACCTGAAGGTTACATATAATTAAAAAATATTGCACTGGTACCATGGAAAAACCAGAACATGGGTGATTTTTCACAACAGGATATCACCTGTTTATTTACAATGTTTCCTGATCACCATTTGTGTCATGCAATTTGACTACAAAAGTCACTTGGGTTTTGTTTCTTCTTCCTAAACATGACTAAAATACTTCGAAGAGTAAAATTGTTGAACAAATAATAAACATGATAGAAATGAATTGTAGTACAGGCTGTGGGTCAAATGTTTGTGAAGGAAGATCAAATATTAGAATTTTTCACTCTTCTCACATTCTGTATTTATTTTTTCTTATTAGTAGCATTCTGTATTAAATTAACTTTATTTTTATAAATGCAATTCCTTCTTTATATGTTCATGTATACTCTATATCCATGCACATTATATAAAACATATCTCTTTAAGTGCTTCCAGCAGATTTCTCAAATATCTAAGATGTTGGACAAGTGGATAAAGCACAGCAAAACTTCCACTCCAATGAGTAATAAATGACCTGACACAGAGAAAACAATAGAGAAAAGTGCTCAAAAAAAGTCTTCCCAAAAATGTGGGTCATGACAAGCCTGAGTTTAACAGTCCTAAGAGCTTTCATCTTGCTCTTTCAGCAGACCTTCTCCTTAATCTTGTCCCACTCTCTTAAATGTTTGAAACACACTTTGCCTAACCTATGACCTTCTTGCAAAATCAGCAGCCTTTCTCTACTTCTCAGAAATATATTTCTTTATATTTCTCAGCATTAGAAATCACTGCTAGATGTTGTATTTATGACATATATTTGTTTAAAACACAACATTTACCCTATCTGTTTAGTTATTAACATCAGGAGAAAGTAAAAAAAAAAAAATTATATATATATATATTCACCCTCTTTCAAATTCATGGTCATTTCAAGGGGTAAAAAAGAGATGAGGTGACTAACCATAATCCTCCATAATCCAACAATAACTTTCTGTAGTTAAATGACAGAATGCATGTTTCTGAAAGAATAAAGCAACAAGGAGAGAAAAGAGCTCTTTAGCATCAATTGCCAGGTATTGCTGCTCAGGGGCTCAGCAATGCCTGGCTTGTAACTAACAAACAACTAGTTATGGCTGGGTAACTGATATCTACAGCAGCATTAACAAGAAGTGATAAAATGGGAATATATCCTTTGACAGATGAGAACTGTTTCCAGGTCCTTAAACAGAGTTACAGCCACCACTGTGTGAATAGTTTTGCAAATGAATTAATTAAAACCTCTTATTTTGTGTTTTTGATGGACATGCTAATAAAATATTTATTCCAATAAATTACTTTTGGTATCTTGATTAACACAGCTGCTGTTTAATTAGTAGTGTTATGCTCATGTGAACCCATCTAATTGCCAGTCTTGGTACTGGAAGTGTTGGCTATTGGCCTGGCACCAAGTGATAGACTTAAATGTGTGTTCCCTGATAACTACAGCAAATATGATCAGCATGTGAGCTGGGAGATTCTTAATTTGGTCATCTTGAGTTAATCATTCAAAGGGACCAGTGAAGTGGTTGGAACAGGGTGTTCAAAGCACCAAAGATCACTAGCACAAAGTACAAAAAAAAAAAAGTACAAATAGGAGCCAGAGATGGCCAGGAGGCTTTTCTTGACAACACTGAGCTCAAGCATGGAAACCTGGGATCCCTGCACTGCACAAGACTGCCTGTCTGACCTGGAGAGCCCAGCCTAGTGAGGGGTCTCAGAAGACACCTGTCAGTGCTGTTCTGCAGAAAATCAGGATTTAATTGTGGGTAGAGGCTGTTGTCCCCAGCCTTCACCCATCAGTGATCTCCTTCTCTAGAGAGAATAAGCAATACATAAAATACTCAGCTATTTCAGGGAACCACAGAATGGTTTTGGTTGGAAGGGAGTTTAAACCTCTTCTGGTTCAACCTCCCTGCCATGGGCAGGAACATCTTTCACTAGGTCAAGTTTCTCAAATTTCATCCAGCCTGTCCTTGAACACTTTCAGGTATGGGGCATCCACAGTTGCTCTAGGCAGCCTGTTCAAGTGCCTCACCACCCTCATTGTAAAAAATGTCTTCCTTATGTTCAATCTTCATCTATGCTCTTTCAATTTACAACTCTTACCTTTGGCCTCTCACCACAGATCAAGGTAAAAAGCCTCTTTCCATCTTTCTTATAAGCCCTTTTCATAAATTGAAAGGCCAAAATAAAATTTAAATAGCCCCAGCTCTCTCAGCCCTCCAAACATTCTCCTGGGCCTCCATGGAGCATCACAAAAGCAGAGTAGAGGGGAAGAATCACCTCCCTTGACCTGCTGGCTGCACTTCTTGAGATGCAGCCCAGGGTACAATTGGCTTTCTGGACTGCAAGTGCACTTGGCACTTAACTCATGTTAAGTTTGTCACCCACCATGATCCCCAAGTTCTTCTCAGCAGGAGAAGGATCCACAAGGGGATTTCTACCAGTGGAACATGGGTACATTGACATGATGTTATTATCAAGGCTTTTGACGTATCATTTATTTTCTGCTCATATCCTTAGATAGAAATAAAATAGTAATAGTCCCTGTTATTTTCCTCCTGTGCAGGCAGCAGAGTCTCAAGAGGACCTTAATGCTTTAGTCTCACTAAAATCTCCAGGCTTAAACTATGGACATCTGCATGAAATGTAAACGCCTAGTTTAATAGAAGTGAAATTAGATTATATAATTGTCCATCATTAAACTGAGAGAATCTATTAAAACATGTGAGAAATTTAAAAACTAATCATTTGAGCAAATATATGCTGTGAGATATAATTGCTTTAATAAATGCATATTACTATAATATATCCTATTAAAAATAAGAATCAAACTGAGTGCAAAAATGCATGTTTACTTGCTAATTAATGTATTTTAATAGTTACTACTTAATGTGGATTAACCTTTCCTTAGGAAAGCAAGGACAAATGCAAAATAAAACTAGAGTGATGATTTAAATCAAGGCCATTTTCTGCAGACTGAAACACTTTTTATTAAAATTGATGCTTTGGATAATTTTGATTTAAATCTTCCTGCTTTGCTTTGTCATCATTGGCTGTGGCCTTTAAATACACTCTCACTATTTTCCTATCAGCTTCACATACTGCAGTTCCACTGGTTCAAAGTAGGTATGTGAGTCTTCCCTAAGTATTTAGGATTACAGGAAGCAGTGCCCTGGGCCATCAGGTTAATCTTCAAGGTCAGATGTACAACAGGTCACTTACCACTGTCAAGCAACTACACAGAGTTTTGTAGAGATCTTGTTGCAACAACATGGAACCATCCACAACAAAATAAATGTACACTATTTCTGGCTCCAAGAGCATGTGTGTGACATTGTAGGTAAACTAGGTTTGGAATATTTCTTTCATCAAAATGAAAACTGTGCTTCACACTCTTCCTTTTACACACCCAGATTGTCATCTCACTGAATATGGCTTTTTCCTGACTTTGTTTGTGATGAGAACTGAAAATCATTCTTATTTATCTCTGGGGTTCTTCAAAACTGTACCTTGACAAACAATTCCTTTTTCTTCTGCAAGGTCCTTCACTATTACCCAATTTCCCACAAGGACTGAAGAAGTATGAAAGGAGAACAAACTGTTAAAACTGAATCACTATGCATAAAAATTTTGTAGGATACAAAGCTTGACAAGATGTCTTAAATTTAACTTATAAAATGGAAACTGTGTAGCAAGAGTGAATTTACTGAGCAAAAAGGTAAAAATGCATTAAATTACAAAGCATCCTGACTATTACTGTCTCCTGATTAGCATTTTCAGAAGAGCTAACAACTACTGAGGAAAAGCTGAAACACGAGTAGTTAATCTTCTTAGCTACCTACTTGCCACTAACACTTTTATTACTGTGCAGAGAGGACCATAAAGCCCTTTTCCTCCATTAAAGACTAGAAAAGTGCTAAATCAGAATGGGAGATACACAAGGGAAACAGGGTATTATCCCAGGATCTGTGTGTATACACGATTCAGCAAGATAGAAATATGACTAAGATTATCAGGCACAAAGAAATCATAACTCTGCATATTGCAAGATAATGGCAAAGGAAAAGGATCCAGAGTAACAGCAGCATATAGCTGGAGCATCATAATAACCATTTACTACTATAGTATATAGTTATCCAATTGCATGACTCTATACAATTATGCACTGTATCTGCTTGATTATAAACATTTTACTAGAAACATATTAGGTACAGTAAAACTGTATCCTTATAGATAATTTCAAAACTGAATGCATTTTTTTTTTATTTAAAGAACAGCCTCAAAGGTATGTCTGCATTTTCCAGAATTATATGATGAAATGCATAACATTTTACACTGGTAACAGGGGGAGGCTCAACCTGGGAGTACTTAGAAATCTGAACCCATAAAAGCAGAACAACAACTGCAAAAATGTCCTGGAAACATTTCAGGAAAAGGTAGCAGCAATAACTGAAGCACCCTATGTTGTCTGATTGTTTCCCCTCTCCTTCATCTTCCTAAAACCTATTTGATTTGAGTTGAATAAAATTCAGGCTGTAGGGGTATTGTCTATTAATTTAATCAGCACAGCACAGAGCTGGTCTGGTCCAGCTGTGCCATTTGCAGCTGCAGTGGAGAGCTCCTAGAGACAACAACTCTGATAGCCCTTAAAACGTGCTAAGGCCTCTAAAAATGGGGGACAGGAGCTTGCAGGCACTTTTGCTGTGTATTTACTGTGGAGAAAAAATAGAGCAGATACTAAAATGTCTGTTCTTAAAATACATAGAGGTTGTTGGCTAATACTGTAGGAGACAATTCCTCTTGAAATACCACCTAGCTAGCACTGGGAGCCCAGCAGCATGCTGGAAAATGCTACCACACCTGTTAGCTACAGTGCTTTTTGAAGTTCTACCCTCTATTTGCTGTTCTCAAGTCCTTGTTCCCACTGTGTCTCTGGCTTTAAATTAAAAATTGTATTGACAATATAATTTTGCCAGGCCAAGGCCAGAAACTTTGTTGCCTGTACTTGGTCTGGGAATTTCTCTCTCCAGCAGCATAAATGTTTAATTACCCCTCAAAAAGACTTTTCCAGTTAGGAGGGAAGACTGATGTGTTATGTTGCCAAGATGTGTCCCAGCTTTGTGAGGGCTGAGAGCAAAAAGGGAAAACTTAGTTTGTTCTCTCTCCCCTCTTGCTCTTTAACTTAGCTATGGGTTATTCTCTCTCCTTTGTTTTTGCTGCAAGTCCTTAGAAATAATATTTTGTGTTCTGAGATCTGTAAGATGGAGGATTTTGAACAAACTATGTAATCCAATCTCGTGTATAATTCCATAGGTCACAGAATTTCACCTAGGTACTCTGCTAACACTATGATAATGTCAGAGCAACCCTCACAGGCTAGGCTGGGGTGCTCCAAGATGAGTTATGGCCACAGAAGTGATTTGGGAACCTTTGTCCTTTACTCAGAGAAGAGATTAGAAATAAACCCCCAGCATTAATTCTCATCTATTTGTTTGTCTACTGTGTGATAGAGATCTAAATTTCCTATTTGGATTGAAAAGGAAGTCTCAGTATGTAAAAACATTGAACATAGTATTTAAACATGACTGGTCAGAACAGTGTTTTATCTTGAAATATATTAATTGCTTGTTAATGATACAACTGGATATAGTGAAAGTCAAAAGTGCAAAATAAAGCCAACCTGAGAAGTTGAAAGTTTAAAAGTGAAACAACAGAAAGTGAAAGGGATGAGGGTGGTAAGAAGGAAGAGAAAGGAGATCTACACCTGAGCAGATGCTTAACAAAATCACCAAAAAAGAATCAGATAAACAAGTGAGACTTTAGATCTGGCTTTTCTCCAGTGTGCAAAGAAAATAAAAGTCATACTAAGAACAGGGTCAAAGTTCTCATATTTAATTTAATGACTAATTAGTTTGCCAGCTGAATAGCAGGGACTGAGAAAACTCTTTACATCTAATTTTACAATAAGCAGGTGAAAAGATGACCTTCCTTCATTTCTGACTTTGTGTTATTTGTTTTTATATTTTCTAAATAGTTGCTTTTATTTGCTTTCACCTTTACTTATCAGTGTTAAGGATAATTTCAGAGCTACTTGCAGATCACACTATATTCCACATCTTTTGATATAACAAAGAAATTCAGATTTTACAGTGTCTTGTAACCCAAAGTATTTCCTAAAGTAGTCACCTGGTCATGACTTTACCACCACCTAAGTTGCACTGTACCACTTTGGAAGCTGGGAATTAAATCAGAAGAAAGAATAAAAGAAATGCCTGCCAGTGACTGAAGCCAATGTAAATCTCTTTGCCATGTGACAAGGTATTGGGAAGGTTTTTGAATCCCAGGGAAACTGATTATGCAGGCAGGGGGTACAAAAGCAAACTGCTTTCAGAACAGAAGAATATTGCAAATCTTGGCCATTTTTTTATGTTAGTACTCCTTTTAAAATTTTCAAAATTTTTTCACTGCTTATACTGCAATTATGAAATATGTTCTTTGTCGACAGAATGCCAAAAGATATTTTTTCCCTCCTTATAAGATCTGAAGGCACATAATGAGAGTATTATTTCCACTTAGTTCTTACAACAGACACAGAGAATATATTTTAATTCCAACAATGCATTGAAATATGTAAGAATGACTTCTTTTCTGCTGAATCATTTCTTTCCCTTCATGCACAATGTAAATAACACATGCATGAAACAATTCTATTACCACGAGCCAGTACCCATTTAAAGACAAACAAACTGTGACATCGAAACAAAAATATCTAGTTCAAGATTTTGGTGGGTTATGGCAGTCTGATCCCCACTATTAGCTAACAATCTTTATAGATATATCTTAAATACCTAAGTAATAACAGCTAAGACTGAGCATAATAATATTTTGGCTCCTTTTAATCCATAAAGATGGCTTAAAAATAATATGAAAAAAATTGCAAAGCTTTCAGTAACAACAGCAATGCCACAGCAGTAAGTGGAGGGAGGTGATTCTCCTCCTCTGTTGCTGCCAGACCCCACCAGAGCTGTGTCCAGCTCTGGGGTCCCCAGCACAAGGACATGGACCTGCTGGAGTGAAGCCAGGGGGCACAGAGATGGTCAGAGCCTCTGCTGTGAAGACAGGCTAAAACAGCTGGGGCTGCTCAGCCTGGAAAAGAGGAGGCTCTGGGGAGACTTTAGAGCACCTTTCAGCAGCTGAAGGCTGGATGCAGAAGAAAGATGCAGAGGGACTTTTTACAAGTGATAGGACAAGGAGCCTGTGTGAGTGTTGAGGCAGGGAACAGGCTGCCCAGAGGAGAAGTTGTGGATGGAAGTGCTCAAGGCCAGGCTGGATGGGGCTTTGAGCAACCTGGTCTAGCAGGAGGTGTCCATGCCCTTGGCAGGGGTTGCTGGATCTGATGATTTTTAGGGTCCCTTCTAATTCAAACAATTCTGATACCACAGCAGAGAATAACAGAAAAACAAAAAGCAACCCAAAAAGATAAACCCAAATCCATCACATCATCTCATGCAGGAAATTTTGTATGATCCCATGAATGGAAAGTAAGAATTTAACCTCCACCCTTACCAGCCTGCTCATACTACTGACCCCAGCAGAACCTTCTGAGAGGACTTGCAGGAGGGGCTGACACAGAAATGCACCTCAGAAGTAATCTCCAAAGCCTGAATGACATGCAGGAGCTTGGACCAGCCACTAATTCACATCACACAGAAATAAAAGCTTTGAATAATAACCAAGACCTGGTTAAAATTCACAAGAGTGCAGAAATTCATATAAGGCAGAATTTTATTTTATAATATGGTTTGCAGGGCAGGGTGGAAAAGTAGCATTCAGTATTCCTTTCTGTGAGTATCAATTCCAAAATATTTTTGGACATGGCATAGTTCAGTGTTCTTTTTCTATTACTACTTTGTTTAATATGTACAAGGAAAATCACACCAAAAACCCCCTTCTCTGTCCACCAGACTCTGACTTTTTTGCTTTTTTGTGTATGCTTGTTGAAATACTAGGGTGATGAACAATAGCAAATGGCAGATACAAGAAGTGGTGATACAATGATCTTTCTTGATCATCCCTTTGTTTTTTCCTAATCAATTTTCATCTAACATCATATTTTGTAGATGATCTACCCCATATGTGCTTTTGCTTGTGCATGAACATGCCATATTTAAACCACAGAACAAATGATTTAATTTTGAGTCACAGTTAAACTGGTTTTTTTTTGTCTTTGCAAGGAACAATACTATAATTAGAAACATGGCAGGATTTATGTGCTTGGCAGCTAATATAGCAGCCTCTTCACTCAGCACAAACTGTAATTATTCAATATGAGGACATGGGGACAAACATGACAGAATGGTGTAGGATGAAAGATGGTGGAATGGGAAAGCCATGTCCTTGTTTGATCCTTCCCACTGTAGTTCTCACTATGGATAACATTTTATAACATTTATAACATTTAATTCCTTCAAGCTGCTACCTGAATGTGCAGAGGGACATAAATAAACACAAACACCCACACCCACACCCGTCCTTATAATCCCTTGTGGAGTGCTCTGCTGTGATATGTGAGGAGCAAGAATACCATAAAAGCTGCAATGTTATCAGTTTGCTCAGGTATTCCCAGTTAAACTGTGTGCTAAAAGGCTTTTGTGCTGGATTCCCACTGGGTAGAAAAGCTATCAAGCATTGCAGTGAAGCTTTGCTTTCTATCAGTGCCTAATGAATTTCCAAAGCTTCTCCCGTGGCGTCTGACCCAGAGTGATCTCTGGTATCACATCTCCCTGGCACAGTGTATTTGATTGCAGAAGATGGTATATGTTGTATATATTTTGTGGCTTCAATGTCCTGTTCACTCCTTTTTCTTACCAGCAGCTTTCACTTCACACTGCACCCCACTGCTCCCTTTGCTTTCATCTGGGTCTGGTTCTGCAGCCTGAAGCCAGGGTGCATCCCAAAGCAGTATTTCCTTCCCAAGGTATCTGGAATCAGGCAGATGCAAATACACAAGCTATGCTGGAGCCTTTCTAGAAAGGACTTTTCTCTGACTACCAGTACAAACCACCACAAGCATCCCTTCCTGGCTGGTGAGTGTGTCCCCACATTCCCCACATTCTGGGTGTATGGGAGGCACTTCCTTGTCTTGCCCCAGAGCCAAGTGTCAGGATGTTTTAGCATATGGGAGGTAGATTTGGCCCTAACTCCTGCCATGAGACTACTCCTGCAAAGAAATGCCAATGCAGCAAGAGAGACTGCACCTGCTGCACTGGGATATGTCCTGACTGGAGAAGGTAATTCTCTGAATTACCCAGTCTGAAGGAGATTATGTCAGGCAGAGAAAATGTTAATCTACTTCTCCTCCTTGGATCCAGAACTGGGATGGATCTTTGCCAAGAAATCTTCCCCTGTACCTGAGAGGCACCAGAGCCTCAAGAGCATGTCATTAGTCCTTGGAAAAAGCCTTATTACACATGGGGGAAGCTGAAGGTGTCACCAAAACAGGCCCCTATAGACACCTGGAATATGTTTCTAGGGTTCCTGTGCTCTTGGAAAGGATGTTTGAACCCCTTCCTTTTCTTCCTTTCAGATACAAATAAGTTTAAGCCTACTAAGCCATGCTGTGCAGCTCAGACTAGCTGAATAAATACCTGGGAGGTTAAAATTTATGTTACTCTTTCCCCTGCTGAAAAAACTCCTTCATATTGTGAACAGAAGTAGAGCTGGCTCATTTAAAGGAAACTCAGGTAGGTCTATTTTAATGGCAACTCCAGTTCTTTAAAATGTTAACTTTTGCAAAAGCCAGTTTAGACCAAAAGGAAAATAAAAGAGAGGCAGTCTGGCTTCTGTAATAAGCAAATTTGCACAAATTAATTGTTCAATATGAGGATATGGGGACAAATATGGCAGAATGGTGTAGAATGAAAAATAATGGAATAATTTAATATGTTCCATATTAAAGCCCTTTGGGGGATAATTCAATTCACACTGAACACTTACACCTCCAGAAATTTCTCTGACCAGACCCCTAACCACAGCTTCTCAGTAATTACATGCTGTCATGAATAAATCTGTTAGTCTCTTAACCTCATAGATGAGAACAGAACAGGACTGGGCTGCTTCAAATGCAAGGGACTTACAGTGGCCATCTAGTCCAAGTGCCTGACCATTTCACTTGTGACAAAGGCTAAAGTGTGTTGTTAGGGGCATTGTCCAAGTGCCCCTGTGTCCAATGCTTCCTATACACTGACAGACTGGGGGCACTGCCCAGCTCTTTAGTCAAGAAATGCTTCCTAATGTCAAGTTCAAACCTCCCCTGGTGCAGCTTTGAACCATTCCCACACGTCCTATCACAGGATATCAAAACTGAAGAAAAGATCAGCACCTGCCTGTACCCTTGCCCTCCTCAGAAAGCTGGAGAGAGTAATGAGGTCACCCCTCAGCTTTCTTTTCTCCAAGCAAGATGAATGTCCTCAGCTGCTCCTCTCAGGATGTCTTCCAACCCTCTCACCAGCTCTGCTGCCCTCTGTGTGCATCCAAGGGCCTTCACATCCTTCTTAAACCATGGGATCCAGAACTGCTGACAGCACTCCAGGTGGGGCCACATTGATGCAAAACACAGTGGTATTGGTGCCTTAAGTTTTAGCTTTTCTATTTTTCAGATTCTCTTCTGCCTGGCATGTAACTCTGAAACTTCATGTTAGGTGTTAGTGAGTTCTCTTCGCAGGGTAGTTAGACAAAACAATCCCTTCCCAGCTAGAGAATCAAGGAAAAATGTTATCCAAAAGGTATAAACAAGGCAAAGTGAAAGGGGCAAGCCAGGGGGTTGAGACTTCATAACCTGAAGCTGTATTTGGACAATTAACCCCAACATCTAAATGGACCAAAACTTACAAAAGTGTGAAAACTTGTGACTGGGATCCATCTTGGGTCCATCCTGGGTGTATCCCTGGCCAGACTCTTGTACTGCCCTAGGTGTATCCTTTGAAGACCTTTCAATAAACACCTATTTTATTCTTTTAACTGTCTTTTAACTGTCTCTGTTCCAGATCAGCCTCTCTAGACTGATCAGCATAATCCCCTATTTTGACTGGCTGGTGATGCTGTATTTGATGCACCCATGGGTGGAGTTTGCCCTCTTGGCTGCCAGGCCACACTGTGACTCTTCCTGAGCCTGCTGCCAACCAGCACCCCAAAAAGTATAAGGATATATAAACCATGTATGAGTTACATGACACAGCAATGCAAAAAAAAGTCCACTGCAAAAAGCTGTAGATGGATCTCACAGCATTGAGTGACTGGGTGATAAAATTAGAGCTGAAATTCTATGTCAATAAATGCAAAGTAATGCACATAAGGAAAACCAGCTGTAACTACACATGTAGAGTAATAGGCTCTAAATTTGATATTAGCTCTCAGGAAACTTGTGAATAGTTCATTATAGACCTCAGCTCAGTGCTCAGCAGCTGTCAGAAAGGGGAATCAAATAGTAGAAGAGCAATAAAAAAGAAAGTAGAATACATCATTATGCCACCATACAAATCCCATGTGTCCTGCAACCTCAATGCTGCACACAGTTCTTTCTCTTCATCTCAAAGTAGTTGAATCAGAACAATTACAGAGAAAGGTGTCAAAGACAATCAAAGATATATGTGGGTTTAGAAAAGGGAGAGATTAGACAAATTCACCTTTGGAAAGGAGACAATTAATGACAGAACCGTAGAAAAAATAAAATCATGAATGGCTTGGAAATGATAAACACAAAATAATTAATCCCTCTTTTCATTACATGAGGACAATGAAAAATCAAACCAAATTATCAAATCTCAGACTAAGGTGTTGCCTTTCATCACAAACTGAAGAAAGGACATTTTCCACACAAATCAGAAATAAATTATGGAACCCATGGCTGTGAACATGCTGGAGGGGTCAGTCCTACAGATGGATCAAAAGCTGTTCTTTTGAGGCAAAAATGTTCATTGAAGGCTATGAGAAACCAGACTTCCCATATGACAGGGAAGTCCCAGCCAATATAGCCAGGAGATGTCAAGCCCTCATCTTTGCTGCATTGAACATGTCAATTTATTACTATTTACATTTGCTAAATTCAGTTGTAAATTTTATAGTTGGAAAATTAGGAGGGTGGAAATCTAATGCACACAATGGGAAAGAGATTAAAATATTAACTTTAGGCTTAATGTACACACTATAATTTCAGCACAATATTTGTTGAATTGAAATGAATAAATTGAAGTCCCTTGGAAACAGGTTTTGAAATTCACATGGAATGGTTTAGTTAGGTATGCTGCCTATTCCAGATGAAAGGGAAGATGTGAGGTTGATGCTCCCACATAAAATATTGAGAATAGATATGAGTGCTGATCAGCTATATGTTAGATTTCTAGGATTACTCTCAGCAGTTCATAACCTAAAATTTCCTTGCAGCCTCATTCATTGTGAAAAATATGGGTTGTGATTGGAGCTGGGCCAGGAAAATTTTTTGTTTAATTAAGACTAAATTGGCTATTACAAAATGTCAAAATACTTTATAGATTTCATTCTGAAGTCTTTAAAAAGTCAAAAAGTCACATTAATCAGGCAGTTTTTGCAGCAATAAAAAAATTAATACTTAAGAGCAAAAACATGCACAAGGAAAAAAAAGACCTCTCACAGGTAAGCCCAGGAGGTGTGGGTGAGAGGAAGGGACACAGAGCTGTGAGTGTGAATGTGAATGGCTGAGCTCAGAGCTCTGTGATCAGCAGAGTCCAGCTGGAGCCCTGTGGTCAGTGCATTCCCCAGGCATCAGTACTATCCACTCAATCTGGTTATCAGTGACCTGGATGAAAGGACAGAATTTACCCTTCAGTTTATCAAATTCTTATATAGCTTTTTGTAATTATCAAACTTGGCAATTTGGGGAACCAGTGCAAACCTAACAAGTGGTTTTTTTTTGGAAATTTTAATATTCTTAAATAAATACTGATTTTGTTTTAGAACATCAGTCATTTTGTCTGATGTATGGCTTCTCTAAAAATCTGAGTCACTGTGAAGAAAAAATGAAGTATTTCTTATATTTCTTTAGAGGTAAGAAGTGCTACTACAAAAACTTTAAAATTTGTATGATCTTAGTCACTTTCATGAAGAAAGTCCTGAGAGAGGGATGAGATTTCCTTTTGATGTTGTAATACATAAACCAAACAATATCTGTAAGAAAGAACATTGAATGGGAGAACAGCTTGCACTACAGCAGCCCTGAATTACTAGAGATGATAATCCTGGAGGAGAACAGTGGAAAAAGGATATTAAACACTCAGGAGCCAGACTGCAGTGGCCTAAGATGGAACTTGGCTTCCAGGGGCAAAGATATCTATGAAAAAGAGAAGTTCAGGAAAGTGATCAAACTGACTGGAAGAACACACACTGAACAAGTACAAACTTTCATAGAAAATTAAGGATTTGGCTCAATAATGATCTTCTGGACCTGCATACAGATTAGCAGAGAAAAATGCAAAATAAAACCAGAAGTGTACAGGGATGAGCTCAGAAAGGTCAAGACAAGATACAACTAAAAAGAAAATAGAGCATAATAAAAAAATAGTCAGTGGCATAAACTAATAAAGGGCAAGCTCAAGTAATGAGCTGTCACAGTCCTCAGTGAGGCAACCCTGCCTGAGGCTTCAGGTTCATGTGGCAGCACTAATTATATTCCAGATGGAAACATCTCCTCCAGGACTGGAGGCATGGGTTTGAGAGGTGGATGGAAGGTTTGGCTGTGTTCCATGGGGACTATAGACCTTAAAGTGGCAAAAAAACCCAATGTGTTTTCTCTTTATTTGCTTTTTCAGCAGAAAGATTGCCTGTGGTTGGTGAAGTAATGCAACTGACACTCAGGAAAGACTCAGGTGAGAATGAGGAAGAAAGAGTGTGTTATTGATCATCTGCCTGAAACAGAAATCTGAAAAAATTCAGATGTACTAGTCCTGGTAAATTCACTTCAAAGCATGTAGAAGTCTGGCTAAAGCAATCCCAAGCATGTTAGAACATTTTTGTAACAAAATAATGAGAACAGGAGAGACTGAAGATCAGGAAATCAAAGATTGTACCCATCTCTTTACACAAGACAGGAAAAAAGAAGGGAAAGAGAACACACAGAATTCTATCCCTAACTTCACTTACTATAAACTTCTTAAAAAAGAATCAAAATATTAGTTTGTAAATAACATACTAGTATGAAGATCAGAAAATCAAAGATTGTACCCAACCCTTTACACAAAGACAGGAAAAGGTAAAGGAGAGAGAACTCATAGAATTCTATCCCTAACTTCACTTACTATAAACTTCTTTTAAAAAAACCCAAATCATTAGTTTGTAGATAAACACACTGGTATGAAGACAAGGTGCTAAGTACTGAATTATGTTGTATCAAGTCTGCTCCTTAGGAGAGATAATGGGCTTAATTAGGGAAAAAGAATCAGCTGTGACAAATCTTGATTTTAGTAAGTATTTTGATACAGCTTGACATTCTTATAAGCTAACTATGAAAATATTGCTTACACCAAAGTACTGTTGTATAGGCTGAAAAACTGGCTTGAAAACTGCACTCAGAAATAGCTACTCATTGTCCTCCATCCAATGAAGAGATATCAAACTGATGGGGCTCTAGAATCCCACCTGGGCCCAGTGCTACCCAGCAGTTGCAGCAGCCACTGGGTTATCTGCAGAGATACTGTGCCCTTCACAATTCCAAATGGAGCAAGCTGGCAGTGGTTGCAAACCCCATGGTGGACAAGAACACAACTAAAATAATATTGGCAAATGGACAATGGGTTTGGAGAAAAATATAGTCCAAGTGCAAATTACTGTACTTGAGTAGGAATAAGGAATAATCAATTACCTGAAGGCAAAATAGGGTGAGCAACAGGCTAATAGCAGTTCCACAGAATAATGGACCACACCCAGGCTGTGACTGCATAATATCATAGTGCTGAGGAAAAAGCCCAGACACCATGCTGGATGATCATGCAAAACTGAATTTCAAGTTGAATCAGAAATGCCCTGGGACACAGCAGCAGTGTGGCATCAGATATGTGCATTTTGTAGATTCCCCTTCAGCAAAGAGGAGAACCAATCAAAGAGATTTCAGATGAGAATTATAGGGATGATCAAGCATCTGGAAAACATGGCCTCTTTGGAAATCTTATGATACTAAATTACACACTTCTTTAAAACTTCTGGACCTGGGAGTCTGCATTTACAGTGCATTGTTAGTTATCATTGTTCATAGAAAAATGAAGTGCAAAGGGCTTCATCAGAATGCTGACACCTAAACCACTTATCAAACAATTTTATTCTAGAAATAATAAGTTACTGTCAGAGGATAAAAATCTTAACAGAGCTTTTCAAATTCAATTACAACATGAAACAATTACTAATATCAAAAGACTCAAGGCTTTTCTCGTTAATATTTAAAAGCAGCATGACAGATTATTTTGAGTGTGTCAATAATGATTCATACTTCTTGTTGAGTACCCATTGTAAGGGAGAATGTTAAGACAGTTGAACTGTCTTTTTTCAGACCAATATAAGAAAAACATAATTAAAGTCGTTATGAATCTAGACAGGGTATAACCTTGTCTGACAGCTGCAACCAGAGCAGATGAGATGCAAAGCAGAATCTGATTGCTTCAGGTTTTGTGCTGGCTACTATGTGGGCAAGATCAAGTATTATGGAAAAAATATGACACACAGGAAATCTGTCCAAAGCTGAAAACAGAAACAAGTTGTGTGTGGGTGTATTATTCTCTGATGGTGAAGAGATACTATTCAAGATGGGATATTACCTTCCCAACAGGCTAAATAAAACATCACCATGAAACAGTAAACATCTTCAACATGGGAGAAAAAAAAAAATAATTACTGCAGGGTGCTGGGCTGTACATGAGAATAAGTCTGTAATTCTTTCTCAGAAACACCTTTGGAACATAGGTAGATGTCCAAATGTCCACACTTGTCCAGAAGGTGAATAGATGCCTAACATATGCATCTGCTATAAATTTAGGAATCACAAAGTGCTCTGCCAAGCCTCCAGCTGCCACTCCAGGAGGCTGATACCTTGTAGGTCTAACTTCACACCCCTTCACCATCCTCAGACATCTAAGGCATTTGAAATGGCCAGCTGAAACCTCAGTGGGATAGGACAATGACACCAAATAGTTCCATTTAGAAGCCACAAGATATTTCCCAACTGCAGAAAATGAAAAACTAGTGAAACAAACTCACAAGAAAAGAAACAAAGCTGAAAAAAAAATACTATTACACAGAATTATAATATTTTATACTTGTAACATTTCAACACAGAAGTTTCTGAAAGCTGTATCCATCTCAGATTTCTACAGTGGATCAAGAGGCTACAGCAGCAAAATAAACATTGTTTTATCTTTTTGTCAGAAAATGGAATTGTCATTTTCGTAGTTAACAGCAGTGAATGCAATTCCCATAGTATGTTTTCTTCATTTTCTTATTTTCCTGTTTCACTGTATGCCTCTCCCACCTGTTTTGTACCCATGCTGTGTCCTACCTGCATTACAGAAGGGAAATAATCCCGACAGGAAGAATTTTCCCTGCTTATTTGTCTGTACAAAACGCTGGGAAATTAGGTATTTTGACAGGTATTTGTAGTTTCTTTTACTGCTAGCTGTAGCATTACATATCTTCCAAATACTTTCTAAATATGTTTGCTTCTTCTGAAACTTCCTTGGATGAGTTGCACAGAAAACCAATCGTTACATTAATGTATAAAAACTAATTCCAACTGAAGCTGCATTCCTACCTGTGGGACATATTTAATTCAAAGAGAGATTTAATGTGTCTGAAAATCATTTTAGGTATTAAGCCACAAACAGAAACAAATATAAAAGATATTGTCATATGGGCAGTGAGGTAAGCAACTCTTCTACCATGCATTTCCTATATTTTTAATAACATCTTGTAGCATAATGTATCCTTTGTGCTAATCAAGTGCTTCACAGACCAAGTTCCATCTATTCAAAATATATTTTTAGAGGGTTGAACTAGCAAGAATAAAGAATTATGGTAAGTACAGTGCATATGAAAATATAACTTTCTCTTAGGTAAGTGGCTGCAGTTTGGTCTTCAGCCCAGCTTAGTTAGTTTAACATGGCTAATATACAATAGGCACTAAAAGCTTAGCTCACCTTGTTTCCTAAAAGATTTTATATGCATGATGAAAATTGACAGAAAAGAGAGATATATGAAAAGAAGAAATATTAAAATATTAAATGCCATGGGAAAAGAGAGATACTAAAAGTGAACCAGAGGTTGTGTGGGGGAAAAAGTCTGCCTAAACCAGAGCAAAATCCTTCATTATATTTTCTCATTCCTTGCTTGCAGGAGGCCAGCTGACTCCACAAAGGGCTATGGAAATAGCTGTGGATAATCTGCAGCTTAGCAAGGATTTCAGACTAACTGTGCTTTCTAATGCTATTGCCTTGCTTATTTTACTCTTCAAAGAAGGATCTACTAGAAAGTTATTTATTTGTATTGCATATAGATGGCATGCTTTGGATATTATGGTTAGTGTCTCCAGCTGCAGAGCTCAAGGACATGCTCCATCGTGGTGCTCAGCAATTTTCTGTCCTCAGCTCTCACAAAGATAGCTTGTAGTCAGAGCAGCAAATCAGGATCAGGAAAAGAGAGAACCCAGGGCTCAGGATTTATTTATCTAGATCACCTGGCAGTCAAAGCTCAGCTAAACTCAAAGAAAAGCACTTATGGAAAGCAATTTCTCCGTGTTGAAAAGACACCTCACTCTAGGAGTAGATCAGCTTGGCAACTCTTAGGAGAGGCACACCTGGGGCTGCTGGGGAGGACAACAAATCTCAGGTGAACCCAGCTGCACTGCTCTAGTGGTTGATTTATTAACAGAAGAATTGGTGCCCAGAGAAATTGTTTTCATGTAATACAGGAAAAACTTTTCTTTTACTAAAAAATGGTTTACATCTTCCTAAAGATGGTTTACAGTGCCTGACCATAACCTGTTTGAGCTCTTACTTTTATAGTATATTATAAGCAAGTGCTTAATAAAAATACAACACCCTATTCAACAGAGTATCTAAGCCAAATTTAAAGAAAAACCAAAAACCAAATCTGACTAGATATTGCAGATGAGGCAGCTGAGAGAGAATTAATTTCCTCAGTGAATAAAAGCCAATACTGAGATAGTATTTATTGGATAAACATGGCAGCATTCAAACATGGGTTTATTGAAATGCTATTTTAATACAGTTTGAGATCAAATGATTCCAGATGGTTAAACTGGAATCCCTGCAGATGGGCCTGTCAGATATACCAAAAGTATAATCAGACTTTGAACAAACTGATGGGCTTTGAACAGCCTGGAGTCTTGGGGAGAAAAAATCCTTAGGAACAATCATGAAGAGATTGATGAAGATATCTGAATAATAGGCAGCAGCCATTATGAGCATCAAGAGAATGCTTGAGTGCACTAAATTCAGCCAAAAAGTAACAGCACATAAAAGCAAAGCAACTGTAGCCAAGAATAATGCATTTCTAAGACAGGAAGCTGTGCTTTTGATTTTCCCTACCTGGCTGAGATTTCAAATCTTGAAAAGAAAGATATACATACAAAGGATTAGCAAATACTTATTTTAATACTTTGAGCAACACTTACCTTTAAGCAAAGATCACAGTAATCTCTGTCTCTAACATTTGACTACTGACAGAATATAGCAAATGTCTGTCCCTGTTTTGCTATGGGCAGAATCTCTTCAAACTAGATAAGTCCAGAGCAGATACTTTGCCATTCCCTTCCTTTCACAGAAATGCAAAAATCATGCTTACTTCTACAAGCACATTGCCAATTAACCCTCATATGAGGTACATAGCTACATACTGAAATATTAGTTTAACAGCTATAGAATTAGAATGGTTATAGAGCCATAGAGTTTTGGGTTGGACAGGACCTTAAAGATCATCATCCCTTGGGCAGGGATGTCTTCCACTAGACCAGGCTGCTCAAAGCCCCATCCAACCTGGCTGTGAGCAGTTCCAGGGATGGGGCATCCACAGGTCCCTTTGGGCAACCTGTCACCACCCACTGAGTAAAGAAGAATATGGAAGTGCAACCACTCAGTTATTCCCTCCCCCCACCCAGTGTCACACAGAACAAGGACCAAGACCCAGCACCTTGTGCATTTCCAGCAGCAAACCACTTAGACCTTGTCTCAGCTGTTAAAAAGCACACAGTGTGTTAAACAGCATCAAGTCAAATAATGATAACTCATGAGCATTGTTAAGAGCATTTGTGATAGAGGCCCAAATAGACATGAGGTCTTAAAGTCACATTCAAAAAAACCATCCCAAATCCCATGTTAACACAAACAGGGTAGAGAAAACTTCCAGGTGAAAATAAAGTCTCTAACCCATCCTCATCTGTTTTCTTCTACTTTAAAATTCTTTTGATTGTACTTTACACCGAATTTTTCCAAAAGGAAGCAGATGACAATCTAATGTCGTGACTAATAAAGACACTTCAAGTGGTTTTGAGATATAGAGAATAAGAAGCTATTCTGACATCAAAAAATTTGGTTTCTCTGCCCAAATCTGCTAAATCATCCCACTGTGCCCTTTATGTTTCACCCATTGCATCAGCAAAACCAAGTGAAAGGGTTTACCTCTCTCTCAATGTTGTGTCATGCCATCATCGCCTGAGGCTTTAAAAACATTTGTATCTCTCAGTTACTCCCTGGAAGTGCAATTCTTCTGAGCACAGCAGCTCATACAGCTCTGAAAACCTTGTCTAGGAACCACTCTCACCCAAAGGCTCTTAAAGCATTTCTGTGGCTTTCCAGAGGCTGATTTGAGGTGGTTCCACACCACTCACCTATCTCAGCTCCCCAGAGGAACATCCTCTCAGTGCAGGAATTGGAGCCACAGGAACCCTCCACAGGCATGCAGGTGAATAAGGATTCACCCACAGCTAATATTGGCCAAATTAATGTATCAAAGTCCCTAATAACAGCACACAGATGCTAAAGCCCCACAGAAGCTTTCCTGACCTGATATTTATTTTATTATAACTGATAATTATTTCTGCTATGGGTACTTCTGGCTTCACAGGGTGATTATAACATGTTCTCTCATTATTAGATTTTACAACTCCCATGTCAGGTCACAGCCTAATTCTCCCATACATAAAACTCATTCAGGGCAAAATGAGGGATCTCAAGTCATGACAATTATTGTCTCAATTAGTGACATTATTAATATGCTCTAGCAAAAGAACAACTGCACTTTACTGCATTAACAGGTGGAAATGTTCAATTCCTAATTAACATTATGGGACAGAAAATTATTAGACTACATCAAGAAAGGTCAAGTTAAAGGGTAAGAAAAGAACAGAACTGTGTAGCCAGGGAGCCTATTTCAAGTTGTGGACCCCTTTGCAAGGAAAGGAAAAGCAAAAAGAAAAAATCTCAACACATGGGGAAAAATTTCTGAAGGTATATGCTGTGCTCTTCTAAGAAATCAATACTGCATTTGTAGAACAAATTACTTCACAAATGCCAATGTGCAGATGCACTGTTGGCTGCCTCTGCATTTAGAAACTCAGTCATAATTCACAGTAACAGAAAAAGCCTCCCCAAGCTGCTTTTTCATTGACCATTTAGCCAGCCATGCTGCAGGAATTCTTCTGCCTTTCAGACACTACATCTTTCTATTATCTCCCTGGTTTCCACCCTCCTTACCCGAGGAAATATGATCTGAGGATGATTCACAACATAATAGAGAAGAATGCAAAAATAACAGCTTTTACACAGCACTTGCAAGTAGTGCTGAAACTTCAAAACACAATACTAGGCAAATCTAGGGTCTCTGAAATTCCCAAGATTCCAATGAACCTTTTCTTCTTTTTTTTTATTTATTTATTTTTGGTAGCCTAGTCACTCTGTTTTTCAATACTTTTTCTGTTCATTATGTTTTGCTTCCCTAAGAATTGTCTCATAGAGTGTTAACAGAATTAGCAAGTAGGTTTTCAGAATATCACTAAATAGTGTGTTTGTGTGGAGGAATTAGTCTCAGTCTTTAAAGACTGGAGCTGCTTTTATATAATAAAGGCTGTTTTCATATTTTCAGTCCTCATAGCTTCACTGCAATGGAGCTAAACAATATGGTATTTAACATGCAAACTTAGCCATGGAAATCCAGAACAAAGTCTTCAACCTTCATGTCTAGGAATCCAGAAGGTCAAACAGTCTGAGAGGGTCCCAGGGCACTTTCCCAAACTATTCCTCACTTTTTTTTTTTTTTCATTCTTCAATTGTTTGTTTGTTTTGTATTTCAAAGCTGATTGAGATTGGAAACTTGTCTTTGCCTAGAGTTTTTGACAGATATTATTAAATACTTTAGATATAGCAGTCAGATCAGTAAATAATTACATATTTAAGAAGATTTATATGTATTTTGTAAAATCTTATGTCCCTGCTCTGCTGAAAAGCCTCTCTAGCTGATAGGGTGCCAAAGTTGCCTTTCAGATTTTGCCTGGCCTCATCGAAGCTGGCCACAAAAAGGGGACTAACAGCCAAAGAACAGGCACAAAAGGGAAAGAACACTTTGGGCATGGGAATAACACAAGCCACTCTGTGAAGAGGCTGAATTGATATGACAGTGAGCAGAATGTGGTGCTCAGTACTGATTGCCACGTTCCTGGCAGCAGACAGATGAACTGAGTGAAGAGCTTCTCTCCCTTTATCGTTATTATAGTTATTATTGCTGCTGAAAGGAAATGGTACCTGAAAATTTATTGCAGACTGATGTGACATTTCCTTTTCATTAGGTGTTGTTAGTACTTAATCAAAACTACTCTTATAGCTTAAACCCTCAGTATTTTTTGATTTTTAAATAGCATTACAGAATGTATTTTGTATATCTGGGAAATCTGTACCAAAAACATATCCCTTCTTACTTAAACTTCAGAGGGAGTTTTGAGATTCATTGCATCAGGGCCAGGCTTTCATCCACACTCCTAACTTCTCTCAGATTCCTCCTTTTAGTTTTGCTAACAAAAGTGATTTCTAAAAATAATTTCCCATCTTCAGAAGCAGCTAACTCGCCTTTTCTTGTTAACTGCTTCTGTTTCTTTTATCTGACAAGGGAACAAGAGGAGTGATTTAAAGACTTTGGTTGTCTTCATTTATACAGAAAAAAAAGCAAAACATTTTGCTTTTCAGCACCCAGAGTATTTAGCAATGGAGGCTGAAGTTACCCAGCCACTTCCATCTCCAGCAAAGTGAACTCCTCACCCTGAATCCTCGAATCCTCCAAGTTTGCCTGTGGCTTCATCTGCTGCTTTCCTCTCACATTTGTGCGCACAGAATGAAAGACTGATGGCAGAATCTCAGTCACAGAACTGCTTAGCTTGGTAAAGACCTTTAAGATCAAGGTAAAGATAAGGTTAAAGACCTTTAAGGTCAAGTAGATAAGGTTAAAGACCTTTAAGGTCAAGTCCAACCTCTCACCTAGCACTTCCAAGTCTAAACCATGTCCTAAGCACCACATCTACATGTCTTTTAAATAACTCCAGGAATGGTGACTGGGCAGCCTGTTCCAATGCTTGACAACCCTTTTTGATGAAGAAATTTTTCCTAATATCCAATCTTTTGAGATTTCTGAGCTTTTGAAACAGGTGGAAAAAAATCTTTAATGAACAGCAAAGAAGAATATTTAAAGTATGTCAGCACAAGAATTTCCATCAATGAAGAAGTTGAAGCATGATGGGTCAGAACTTTCCAAAACTGGCTTTCCCAGTCTGAAAGCAGATTGCCAGTGCTATGCATGAAGGGACTGCTTCTACTTGGAAAAAACTCCTGTGAAAGTTGAGAGTCTCTGCACTGCCAAGCAGTGATCAGCCATGCAGAGCACTCATCTTGGATTTTCAGTCCTTGTTAGTCATGACCCTATCACATTATTTCTTTATAGGAAATATTAACTGAATTGAAGCTTTGGATGGATTTTGATGCCTGACTTTTTTCTTTTTCTTTTTTTTTTTTTTTTTTTCTTTTTTTGGTCGAATTCATAGCGCATTTACCAATCCAAAAAATAGCACCATTTTCTCCCCCACTTCTTTTCATATCCATTACTACTCTGTTGACAGGTTAACCTGCAGGATACAGAAACCTAAATATCTTTACTTTGAATTGATAACTTTTAGAAAGCACACAGAACCTCTGGAAGTCCTTATGTAAAGGATACATTCTCTCTTTTAACTTAACAGAGCTTTCCTTTGAAATGAATGACCTACGACCTCAAACAGTTTTCAACCTTCATGCTTTCTACCCTTTCTCTTTTTCTCTACTAAAATATGGATTAAAATCACATTTTTGTCTGATGCTCTTTCATCATGACTTTGAATGAGTGTGAAACTTCCCCTGGAAATAAATGATTGTGTTAATTTTCCAACAGTTATTCAGAAAATGAAAATGTCTTCATAAGTTATGTCTTTATGGATTTGATTGAGAGTCTATTTTCATGTAGAAAGGAACAGACACATTTATTTCAGAGTTCCCCAGATGAGGCTCTATTTTTCCTCTCTCTTCATTAATTCTCTAAATACTTACATCATGATACTTACAGTGACTATTTTTAATCCAATAGATTGATGCTTAGACCTCTAGAATCATAATATTGCTTAGGTTGGGAAAGACCTCTAAATCCATTGAGTCCAAGCATTAATCCAGCATGGCCAAGTTCACCACTAAGCCATGTCCTGAGAGCCACATCTGCACATGCTGGAGATGCCTCCAGGGATGGAGACTCAGCTATATCAATTCAGTATCTCATGTGGTGCATGCTCAGAATGGATATTGTACCTCTCTGCAAGGGACCATACTTGGCTCCTAGTTTCACCTACAGCATAAAAGCAGTTTGGATTTTTTTTTTTTTCTTCTTTGGTCAATAAAGAAAAGCAAGAGACAGCTGCTTAGTTTTACAGCTCTTGTCTTCACTAACATCCTCATTTGTTCTTATGGGAAGATTCATTTTCTCCCTTCCAATCAGAACCAGCGGTCAAATGCAAAATGTGAATGGCACATAACGAAGTAAATAAGGCACTGTGTGAGGGGAAATTTGGTTGGTTAGAGCACAGGTCTAGGGTATAAGGACAATAATAGAGCTCTAAAAGTGCCATATGGTGACTAAAAAGCTCAATTTGTTTCAGAAGCGCTGCATTACTCAGATAAAAGATCTTTTATATCAGCTTCTTTATATCTCGTCTTTGCAAATCGATTCTGCTTTATTCCTTCACTCATTTACATATTTTTCTGTTGTTAATAGCAAATGAAAGAAAGCTCCAAATTTCTCAAGTTCCATAAAAATCAGATTTATTCTTTACAAGATTGTAAATGTATGGATAGCCTTAGAACTAGTAAATACATCTATTGCACTTTTGCCCTGGACAAATATAATAAAATAGGCTGTATGGATGGTGATAGGAGTTATCTTTAAAATCAGATTTCAGTAACATATTCCAGATGAGAATTTTAATCAGCTAGACTGTGAAATAAGTCACTTACATTTTTTACTTTCAATTGACATAATATCAGTTTCATGTGTACATACTAAAATATATGTTATCTGTATTTCAGATTTACAGAAAATAAGGCAAATGTGGTTTTAGAAAAGGAAATTAATATCTGCCTACAGAGAAAACAAATTACAGTGGTTGGTTAGTTATATGCACTCCTAATTTAACCAAAACAAGCTTTATATCTAAGTAATTGATATGGTTTAACTGAAGTCAGCAGCTAAGTACCATGCAGCTGCTTGCTCACTCCTTGCTCTTCCCTGGTGTGGAGGAGAATGGGAAAAACAAATTGGTTAAGATAAGAACATCTTAAAAACAAGCAGCATGTGACACTACTAATAATACTAATGACAGCAATAAAATTAATAACAGTATTGATATACTAATATAATACTAGTAATACTAATGATAGTAATAAAGTTAATAATAGTGATGAAGAGGAGAGAGAAGACAATAAAACCCAAGAGAAAGAAGTGGTCCCAAACAGGGATTGGTGTCTCCTGGCCAGCTCCCCCAGTTTATATGTTGAGTATGATGTTCTAAGGTATGGAAAACCCCTTTGGCCAGTTCAGGCCAGCTGTCCCAGCTGTGATCCCTCCCAGTTTCTCCTGCACTGCTCAGTGGCAGAGAATGGGAACCTGAAAAGCCCTTGACTTAGGGTAAACACTGCTTAGCAACAAACAATTCAAACAGCAATGAGTTATCAACACTGTTCTCATACTGCATCCAAAACACAGCACTGTACCAGCTATAATGCAGAAAATTGCCTCTATTCCAGATGAAACCATGACAGTAATTGAATTCTTTGTGTTTTCATTTCTGTACAAATAATAAAATATACATAAAACCAGCATTTGATATTTTTAGGACTTGGGTTTAATCTTCCTTAGCACAAATCAAAGGTTGCTCAGTTAACAGCATTAGAAATAGAGCAATGTATGTGTGAAGTGAGAATTAAGCCATGTTCTCCTTTTGACACAGCTTTTTTTCTGTGATGTAGTATGATGTGCAGTTCCCTCAGCATAGCTTTGCCAAGGGCATAAAATGCATTGCCTGGTGCACCAAAAAACTCCTCATAGTAATGCAGAACTGATGCTTCAGAGCAGGAATTGGTTTGCAATGTACTCCTGAAAAACATAGTAAAAGGATAACTGCTATTTTCATTAACCATCTCACTTATTGAGTGATTTGCAGTAGTTTAGAAAGCCAGCAACCTGGACTGATCCCAAAAAATCACAGACAGATGTTTCTTTGATACCCTGGTAGCCAGAGGCAGTGTTCAGTTCCTTCTGATAGACATGCAGTATCTTTTAATTGGGCACTGGCCCTTCTTTACAGTCCAGCAGAAGTCTGGGAAGAATGCAGGAGAGAAATGAAAACTATCTGGGGAAACGTTTTGAGACAGAATTGTATAATAAGAACATTTAGAAATAAGTGTCAGAAGCTCAAGCACAATGAAAGACAGAGTAGACCATAAAAGTATAGAATACTCTATTCTTGAACAACCAGTGTTCTTAGAAAAAAAGGTGAGGAGTCACTGCACAGACTTTTAGCAGTGAAAGCTGGCTAAAAAAAAATGAAAACAGGAGATGTTAGAGAACACCAACAGAATGTCTCTTCCCTTCCCTTTAACCTTTCTCCTTCAGGTTCATTGCTTGAAAAAACAAGACAAGACAAAGCGAAACAAAAGAAAACAAAACAAAGCAAAACAAAGCAAAACCAACATCAGGAAAACCTTGCTGTGGTGCTCCAGAAGCATTCCCAGTGGAGAAACAGAGGGAAGTGTTATGGCCTGGGGAGTACAAGCTTCCCTGCATCATAAATAAATGAGTGCACAGAGTCATAGAGCTATGCATTTTTCATGAGAGAAAAGATGGACACCAGCATGTAATGAGAGACTGACATTTCATAACATAAAATGTTCTTCTCATAGTTAACTAAAAATAATGAGATAGTGAGAGCATTATATGAGAAAAATAAAACAGAGAATATATAAGGATTTTGTTTTAAATATGCCATTTTTAATGCCTATATACACCTTGACTTGGAGTGTCCTGTATCCTCAAATGTATTTGATTTCTGAAAAGACCAAAATTTGGGCATTAGCCATCATGCCTAAATACATATTAAAAGATTCATTTCTGCCACATAATTTAAAAAAGGTGAAACCCTCGCACAATATCCATTCTTATTTTGTTAAATTCAGCCCAGTATTTTTAATCACTGATTTGAAGAAAAAATATTTCCCTGGGGTTTCATTAAGCCATGATGCCTTAATGAACTACATACATGTATGGTTGCTGCCATGTGCTCTTGGCTTGTGTGAGTGAATTATGCTGCACAAAACTGTCATTCCTGACTTTTAATTCTTATTAGTAATTAGGTGATTGATTGCTTTGAAATCAAACCATTAGCAGTGGTGCAGGCAGGAACACACTGCAATTCATCTGGGAGAACTCTGGAGAGCAAAGGTCTGACCAGGTGCACAGGAGCATTAGAAGAGCTGTATTTTCAGTGTGCACTACTGAAGTGTCACAAGCCATCATCACCTTACCCTGTAATTTCCTGTGTTTACTTTGCAGATGTCTAACACATGTTACAGGGAGGCTCTGGTACCCTCCCACACTGGAAAGCTGAGACAAAGTTTCCTGAAATCAGTAAGAGGCATAGCATGTTACATCCATTATTACAGTAAGCAGAAAGTATGGGCTGCTAGGGAGCACACTGAGAATTTTTAAATGTTCATTCAAACTTTATCTAGTCTGCTTTTTTTTCCTAATCAAACAACTTAGAGTGTAATTATCTTGATATACTAAAGGAGAAGGGCTGAACAGAAACAATTAGTACTTGCAATACTTCTTCATCCACTAGCACTAGGACTAGCTAGAGCTTCAATACCCTTCACTCCCTCACAATGTCATTTAATTCTTGTTTAAACAGCTTCAGTGTTTTTATTTCTTCAGCTGTGACTGTTGGACCATTTACTATAGTCATGGCTCTCAATATGATAATGGCTTTGCAATTTTCAGGCACCTGTTCCAGCTCTGTTTTCCTTCAAGTTTACTTTATTAACATATTTCTTCTCAAGTTACTATCTAGCATGAACAGAGTGGAATAAAAGTAACACTCACACACAACTAACTTTAGAGGAGTTTTCTATCAGCTCCTGTATATGCATTTCTGTAATCCTTCATGTCTCTGCTTTCTGCTTTTGTTGTGCTAAAATACATTTATATTGATAGACCACATTTGAATCAATCCTGTTTGGATTCTGAACATACCACTTTTCAAGTAGGAAAAAAAATTCCCCAATTAAACATGCGCATGAAACCACACAGACAAAAGTACAGACTGATCTTTCAAAATCAGGTCCTTTAAATATGTATGCAATAAAAATGGGCCAGTTTTTTTCACAGCCACTATTAAGTAATGACAGAAAAGAAAGGGATTCAAAATGACCTGCTGAAAAGACAAAGTGATTTCCATTTTTCTGCATCCTCATTCTCTTTTTTCTCTCTTAATGTGATTTCACTCATTCTGCAGCTGTCATATGCCTACCTCTGAAATCCAAATCTTAGGTTTTTAGCAAGAATTTAGCCTGTCAATTTTTATCAGGGGCTTCTGAAGTTGCTAATAATTGACATCACTGGGTGTAGACTGCTGTTAACATTGAGCCTGGTTAAATGAAATATTCCTGAATCCTAAGTGACCACCTCTAATGAGGCTATTATAACTCTGTATTCAGTATGTCCTTGATATTCCTACGGAACTCATTCATTGTGGGCTTGCCATTGAAAGATTCACATGAAAATGAAAGCATATTAAGGATAAAAAAATAACAGCACTCATTATGAATCAGCTTCAGGTCTACCAGCTGGTGTAATCTCCCTATTTATACCAGTAAATTTAGCTGCCCAGAAACAATTTTAAACTTTTTGTTTCTAACCCTCATTCTGTTTCTAAATCCCATGAAAATTTCTCCAGCAACTAGAACCACATAAGTCTATGAGCATAATTAAGGATTATTTACATGAGGGAAGATTTCTAGGACTGTGTCTTCAGCTCCTCAATCCCATCTCACACCTTCCATTGTTTCACAGTCAGATCAATAAGAATTATCTCAATAAAGCCTTAGTTTGAGCATGCCTACCATATCCCTGGGGATTATAAAAAAGCACATATTCTTCTTCTCCTTCTTTGTTTCTTTCTCTGCAGTCCTGGATTACTTAACTCTTGAGGGAGCTCTGGGATGCACTTTCTGTCTAAATGTCTGAATGAAAGCTGCCACAGTGATGTATTGCTAAAGAGGAGATAAAACATTATTCTTCAGAGCCAAGAGACCCCCTTACTCTGAAAATGGTCTTTAAACCCAAATGCAATCTGAACCAAGATATCTCAGGGCAAAGAAGCAGAAGGTAAAAGTTGTTTTGACTCTTCCCATATACATTGTGGAGAACCAAAAACATTCAGCTTGTTACTCAACTAAAATTCAAGAAAATTGAAGAGGGGCTGAAACAGCATAGACACTGCTGGTTAAAATAAAATGAGTATTTCACTTCCTCTCCTTAGTGGGAACTCTAAACATCACAGACTACTGCTTTTCAGCCCTATCCTTGCCAATGAGGCTTTGCATATCCTACTGCTGCAATCCTACTACTTTTCTCTATAGTTTGCTGATAAAACAGATTATTCCATTGAGGCTGAAGGACAGAGATAGGACACATGTTCTTTTCTTTTTCCCATATTAGTTCCTTTTCTTCTCATAAGGTTAACTATTTCACTCTCTCTGAAACTATGTGTTAGCTCCATGTGTCTGCATCCCTATAGATGTCAGTCTATAACTTACATCTCAATCCATGTGATCATGATGTCAGCTGCATCTTAGTGCCAAATTCAGGGTCTCAGCATTACCCATACTGTTACCTCATTGCTTCTCCACTCAGTGTTCTCATGGTCTCTCCTTGTCCCCACACTTTCTCCTTTCATTTTTAATTCCCATCAGCTCCTATAGTCTTTTATATGCAATCCACAGGTACAGCTCTCAAACATATCTCTTCACCCATGGTGTGACTTCCTGATCATGTCACTTTATGTCTCTCTCCTTTCTCTCTCCCCCACCCTGTTTTCAGAATGTTGACACTTCCAAAAGCAAAACTACTGCACCTCTTCCACAGAAAGTACTTTCATATTCCTTTTTTTTTCAACTACTGTATTATCTCAGTTACTTTGATATAAAATATTAAAGTTGGTTTTGATTAGCTTCCCTTTCCTTCCTTTTATGTTCATATCAGTATTCTTGCACACAAACTAATCTTCTTACTTCTCCCCTTATAACTGCTCTAAATTCCTCTGTTCTCCTCCACTGTTATCTAAAACTGTGTTATGGCTACAGCTTTATTTTTTTCTTTGTGTTTTATCAGAACAACAAATCATCCTTTTTTTCAGTCATCTTGGACTTCTTCTTTCAGAAATGAACTTACAACTATTAATAGCAGAAGTGGAGGGCAGTATGTGGAAGGGCAAAGCTCTCCTAAGACTGGAACGAGTAATCTGTCACAGGATGTACACAAGGGTGCATGCTCATTAAAAATGCATGTTAATTCCTTAAGCAATGCTCTCCACAGCCTTTCTAACAAAGCAATGTTCCTCATAGCCTCTCTAACACAGCCTAAGCCTCTGACTCTCAGCTGGCACTTCTCAGAAAATAGATATTAACAAAGTCTTGCAGTAGCAGTGATGAATAGAAAATAGTAGATCCTTCAGTTCTCTGGGAAGAGAAAATCACTTTTAGTGGCAGAAAATTAGACCTTTATTCTCTCTGGTCCAGAGGGAACTTTCAGTTATGCAGTTAAACAAATGGCATATACTCATCTCAATTTCTTGGCATATCTGTGCAGGCTTTATCCTTGGGAGACTGGTAGTACAATGCCATTTAAGATTAATTGAGCAAGGTTAAGATTTAAACTAATATGTTTCCATTAATATTTGAACAACATATTACCACTGCCTATAAGATTATTTGTAGCTCTCTGTGCACCACAAAATTATTAATAGATATTGTCTAAATGAAAAACTTCTATTTAAAATGTGTCTGATATTGTGAATTAAAATACATACTGCAAGGTGAACGCATGCAATAAATGTATTATTAAAATAAATGTATATGTGCATTAGCTAATTATTTAATCCACTCTTCCCAACTAACAGCAGAATGAATCCATTTGTATGACTCAATTCCATAAATGAGTTGCACCATGAGTAAACTGACCTTGCTTCACCCCACTAAACAGCTCTAGAAGGTTAAAAAATATTTTTGCATGCTGAGAAATTCAATAACTCAACCTCCAAACCTCTGACTTATTTGTAAAAAGAAATGTATTGTTCTGAAGTAATTTTAGTTATCCTCTGTTGGTCCAAAAACAGGCAGTAAATTGGGAGTAGGTCTCAGTGGACTCTCCAGATTAGCAACCACCCAGTCCACTCAGCAGTTAACTTTTTTTCAGAGGAAAGACCAGATTTGGTGGTGGTATAGAGAGAGAGAGATATAGTTTCCCAAATTAGGCACTTCATGCAAAACTAGGAAAAGCTACAAGCAGAGAAAACAGAATAGCAAGGAATAGGGTGGCAATATGAGCAGGGTTAGGAGTTTGAGCTTCAAGTGGCAAAAAGAAACCAGGCCAGCACATTCTGAAAACAGCAATCTAAACCATAACTTCTTCTGATGGAAAAAACTTGGAAAGCAATAATCCTAAGACTAAAGGGATATATAAACTGGTTGTAAATCTGAAACTAAGAAAGCCAGGATGATTTTGTGCTGGATACCCATAAACAGCACAGGCAAGGACACCAAGAGCCACGTTCTTACAGAGCACTGACATAACCATGTCCAGAATCTTCCATCCCAGTATTAGAAACTGTCAACAGAGACAACATTTGAGGAAATAAAGAAATATGTGCAGGTAAGAAATGGAGTTTTCATATGTAGAAATATGAAATTCATGAGAAAAGCCCAACCAAGACTCAAGAAATGGGAATATAACACAACTCCTGAATTTATGTCTCTATGTCTCTATTTATGGATTACTTAAAATATCTTAGCATAACAACAAGAATTTCTCCTTGACACCTTTAAAACAAAGCCACTTAATAAGAAAAAGTCAAACTTAACATATATTTAAATTTGGCGGATAAATCCACTTTAGTTTACTTTAATTTTCATTTTGACCTGCTGATGTTTAGATGCAGTGCTGAAACGTAAAAAAAAATATTTCAGGAGGAACAAACTGAAGAAGGAAAAATTAGAATTTTAAAAAATTGTGATAGAGTTGATAGAATTTCTTTAGGCTTCTTGCACTTCAGTATGTTCTGAGCAAGTGCTCATGATTTTGCACTTCTTACAGCTGTAGCATCTTTTCCTGGCTCCAGTGTATTAAGTTGGAGAGGATATCAGAATATTTTATATGCACATATGTAAGTAAAAAATACTTTTAAAAGATGAAAGAATCTCAAAATATTTGTGACGACGAGATGGAATGAGAATCAGATTTTTTTTTCCCCCGTACATTAAACAACGGGAAATGTTATAACCATAATTTAAATTTGGATTTGCTTTGAAGCAGATGTCTTTATGCATCCTGCATGGATGTTGAACAGAAGAACTGGGAGGTTTTTTTGCATCTGTCATTTAAATTGACTTGATTTTTACCTTCTTTAAGAGCAGTGACAGTAAGAGGGCAGGAGGTCAGAGCCAGCCCAGCCCCTGCTCAGGGCAGGACACAGTGAAAAACTGCTCAGATTCACCATTTCCAGTGTGAAAATCAGGAGGTCATGAAGAGAAATGAGGGTTGCCTAGCATTTCCTGCCAGCCCCAGATTCCTCTGATGACTCTTTCTCAAGGACAGAAAGACACTGGGCTCTCTGGTTTCCCCAAGCATTTTTCATTCCTAAAGCTGAGGGATTTGCTACAATTTATAGCCATGACCAGAACAAAATGTCAGATGGTTTTAACCAAATGTTAGGCTATAGAGGAGTGCCTTGGGTTCATTAAAGTAACTCAGGAGGTATTTTCAGGTAGTGCCCTAGTTCTTTATTGTTGTTTCCTTTTCATGTCAAACAAACATCAACTAGGCAAAGTCGGTCCAGTTAGAAAAGCTGCCCAAGGAAAAAATAGTCTGATTAATATTGAGCTTATACAGAATTTAGTTTTAATGGCTAGAAATTGTGTGCTTTGAAATGCAGGTAACATATATAAATATCTGTGACTTGGATAAATATATGAAAATAAACTGCTTGATATCTTGAAGAAATAAGTGTGGATTACTGATGAAAAGAGCAGGTGTTTAATTTTCATCCTAGACTCCTTCTGGAGACTTTGTTAGTGATACTGACTTTTGAGGAAAGTTAATTAGCTAATCAGAGATCTACCCCTTAAAAAGCCAGAAGCAAAGGTCACTTCAAAGGTTTTTCTAAATCAAATTCTGGTAGATTTTCAAGGCCATCACATGTTGAATTTGATTTTTTTTTTTTTTTTATTTTTTTTATTATTGTGACACCAACAAAGATATTCAATTTGGAAAAAGAAGTCTTGTGAGAAGAACTTGAATGATATCACAGAAAATAAGTTTTATGGAAATAAGAGCAATGTTTTTGAGGATACAGAGATGCTCAGCACTTAGGGGTATCTATTTTCCTGTGATTCAGGGTTGTTTCAGTCAGTCTCTTCACAAAAAAATTCCTGCAGACAATTCCTTTGTCAGTTTGGTTTGGGCAATAGCCTGCTGCTATCTGGTCCTGCTATACAGTGTATCTTGATTCAATATGGAAAACATAGATATTTTTAAATACATCTGGTGATTATTCAAAAAGAACTCTGCACAGGAAAGGCTGCTAACCTACCTTAAATAGGAAATTGCATTTTCAGCATATATTTTTTTTCCCCTGCAAGCAATTTATCAAACTGACCTTTGAAAAGTTCTCATCCAAAATTAAGCAAAAGAAACCTGATAACCTTTAAACTATTTATCATTTAAGTAGCATATTAATCAATTAACATGTGTAAAGATTATTTTAAAAATAATATTGCCTAAAAATATTATATATGTAAGGCTTTTTCTCCATTTTATTCTACATGACAAACAAGCTATAGGTCCTAATTATTCAAAAACTTCTCTATTTTAGCCAGAAAAAGGAGGACAAATTGGCCAACAAAGCTACATTATGCCCTGGAGCAAAACAAATATTTAAACTGTGATTACTTTCTGTTGCAGCAAAGCACAGTTTGTAATAATTTTAAGAAAATTATTTCTCTACTTTTAAATATCTTTCCACAAGCCTAGAATTCTGAAGTAATTGTACAAATGTATATATTTATGAATATATCTATACTTTGTACAATATTTATGTACTTATATTTTATTATCATAATAATATTTTTATGCATTGTTCTTCTAAGGGCTCATATTTGTATAATTCAACCACAAAAACCAAAAGCCAGAAGAAAGAGATACTACAAATTTTGAGAACATATGTTCTTATTTATATAAACTTTTTGGTTAATATAAATTCTTTCTTTGAACACTTTGGCAGCAGAATGCAGCTGGTCCATGAAGCCAACTGGATTAACCATTGAAACAAACCCTGAGAAAGGGTGGCATTTTATAATACCTGGAAAAATATTCCTGCAGAATTTTGCTTTTCTGAGGAGGACAATATTTATTAATGCAAAATTACAACAAAATTAGTGTCTTATGAAACCCTTCATTTATTTACGTTGATTCTTCCTTCCTGGAGACATATATCACCTTGCAGTATATGCAGGTTGTATAATCCTGAGAGTAATTTGAACAAAACAAGCTAAGACACAGGCTGGCAAAGTGCAATGCCCCTCTCACATTTTCTGCTTGTAAAAGCATTTTACAGAAAGGTAATAAGGCAGAAAAGACCATAAATGTAAAAAAAAAGTGCCTGCATGCACGTGAATCACACTTCCAGATAGCACCAATATAATGAGACAAGTTCAAACTGGGATCACTTCCCAGGCTCATTTCCACCTGCAGGTCTTCCTCAGACTCTGGTGCTCGGGCTCATCTGAAGCATGTGGGTGCTCAATTAGATGTTTTTATGATGGCTGTTAAATTATACAAGGTGTTCTGTGCTCAATCCTGTGAAGCACTCATTAGCAGGGTGGTATAATGGTGAGCAAGCTTGATTGCAAAAGCAGAGGTTGGGAAGCTCCTTCCCATTTCTGAATCAAGCTGATTTTAATTGCCTGCCAGCACACACACTCAGTGCCTCTGCAGTGCCTCCTCCTAATACAGAGAATTAAAGGCCCTGCCAGCTGTGCCCATGCTCTCATCTCCCTTTCAGTAACAGCTTAATCAATGGGACATAGGACTGAAGGCAACCAGGGCAAGAGGAGTGCTCCAAGAGCCCCTTAGGAACACGGCCAGTCCTGCAGGCAGGAACATCAGCACAGCCCTGCCAGCATGCTTGGCTCTCCTATCAGGAACAGCCAGCCTGACTTGATTTCCTTGACTGGCTCCCAGCTCTCTCTGCTGCTGCTTTGCAAGGCTGCTGGAGCCTGCTGCAAGTTTTCAGCAGCCTGGAAGCTGCTCAGAGTTTTTTATTTTATTTGCTGTTTCTCTCAAGCACTCTTCTTCAAAGGGAACCTCAATTACTTCCAATCAGACTGCCAGCTTGCATGAAACACATCTGTGAGTCCTCTGCTCTGACTCACATCCTTGCTTCTGTTCACTGTTAACCCTACTGCTGCTTGCCTTTCCTTTTTGTGTCCACCTTTCTTGCAACTACCTGTAACTCAGCAGTGAGCAGGGAGGGCACTGATCTGTGACTGACACTGTGAGCATGCTGACATGCTGTGTGACAAGTTATGTCAGCACCAGACAGAGCTCATAGGACTGAGCCCTTACTAACACAGCACTGGCTGCAGCACTGGGAAGGGACGACCCTGGCAGAGCCTCACCAGGGAAAAAAAGCCAAAAGAGATACCCATGGGAGAGACCTCGTTGTCTCAGTGCACATCTGGTGATTAATTTGCTGCACAGCTCCTTCAGGGATGTTACTGGGCTCTCTCTGCACTCAGGTGCTGCCCAGCCAGAAAAGCACAGCCTCAGGAGCGAGGGTGTGAGGCAGGAGGCAAACAAACCAGTCTGCCCAAAGAGGAAATAGCCCTGCTTCTAATCCACAGGGTAATTCCAGGCTATGTTAGATGGTGCATAGCACATTTCACACAAATATTTACTCAGGGATGACTCAGGTGATAGTATTTACATATCTCTTACTGACTCACATCTGTTTGTATTCCCACACTGACCCCCTTAAGAGAGAATCTAGATCTTCTGCATGCTTCATTTACAGCAAGAGTAATTGGAAAATCATTTTGTGTCTCTCTGCTATGTATAATATGGGAAATGGCATTTCCTAGGATTGCTAAACAATGCCCCTTTCATATTAAGGAGTCTCTAAATGGGGAAAGTGACTTGTAGCAATTACTTCAGTAGCAAAATAACATACACGAGATAACAAGATAACACCTGTTACCAAATCAGCTACGAGATGTGAAGAAGAAATTATGTACCTGGAACCTTGTTTGCTCTTGCCAGCCACAGCCTTTGGTGTGATATCAGTTTCCTGTGTTTTGTACAACCTTTGCAGGTGCCTGGGCTAAAGCCTCACAGGTGCCAGCACAAAGATGTGACCAAAGATTAGACTGGGAAGACAGGAGAGGGTCACTCTGCAGTCATATCATAAGAGCAGAAGAATCCATAAAGAAGGAAGGTCGCTTTATCCATGATAAAAATTAGGCTGAACTCAACTCACCATATAGTGGGTGAAATTTTTAAATTATGCATTTTGGGAATTCAACACGAGTATGACATCAGTGGTTGAAGACTACCTTATATTTTCTGCTGGGCATCACCCCTCAGGAAATATTGTAGAGGACCCAGAGCACAATGGCAGTAATCACAGACTTGGCAATAGTGATTGAAAAGTTAAAATTGGAAGAATGATACAGGTAAACTGGAGAAGAAAAGACTATTTTACATATGATAGTAGTTTTAAATATGTGGAAAAAAAAATTAGAGAGAAATCTCTAAAAAATTTCCTTGGTCCATTGAATGAAAAAACTGGGAAACTGTTCTTCAATTTTAGTAAAGAACATTTAGGTTGGAAAACTCTATCTATAAGAATTTTTAACTAGGAAGACTGGAAATGCTGGCATAGCCAGACTTTGCAGAACAGATTGCATGAACAACTATAAAAGATGGAAAACATTACTTGATCTTGCCTCAGTGAGAAAACAAGACCCCATGATCTCTTTGAAATACCACAGAACATTTTTCCCTTATTCAGTAATGTCTTATTAAGCAAATATTATATGCTAAATAAACAAATATTAAATTACCAAAGGAAGCATTGCTAGCAGCATAATTTTTATCCCAGCTAACATATGTAGTGCTGAACCACACTTATAAACATTGCAGACTAGAAAATGATAAACTGAGAGCAGATTTTTCTTTCCTTGGCCATATGTCAAGGTCAGTTGTTTATTTACCTGCTTTCCCCATAGCTATGTCTGCTGTAAATTAAGCCCATAGACTACTTTATCATAGTAAGAAGATACAAAGAAGATAATGCTTTCTCTTGGATATTCCAAAGGCTTTCTAGAATTCTGGGAGCTTGAGTAGTGTTTTCACACACATCTTTTTGTGAAATGCTTGAAGTGTGTTAGGAAGCTAAAAGCAAAATGTGTATATGGTATATGAAAACAGGAGGAAAGAATTAAGGAATTCCTCCTGGGCTGCAAGTGCTAATTACTGCCTGTGTGTCTCCATGACCTACTGATGGGTTGGTTGATTCCAGTGGTGAAAAGGTTCTAAGCAAAGCAAATAATTCCTTGTGCATTCCTCCAAGTTGTTGTTTCTTTGGAGGTGTCTTTTAAAAGAGGCACCAAAGGCCTTTTCCATAAAGGCAACAAGAAAACAGGGCAAAGGTGGTTGTTGTTATTAACCCCAGAGCTAGGACAGAAGAGGAAGGTACAAAAAGTGGCAGCAGGATGAGGAGAGCTGCATGACTGGGCCTGGCAGGGAGGGCTCCATGTAGAGACAGTCTGGTGTTGAACCTTGATGTTTATTCTCATTCCTGAAAACCAACACAGCACATGGGGAACTTCAGACTAGAAAAAATTACAAGTTAAAGTTGGACAATTCATCTTTTAATACTTCATATCTGGTCAAAGTAGAGTCCTTACATGCAACCACAAGGCAACTCTCTGCTAGTTTTTCTTTTCTTTCTGTTGCCATAAGTGTTCTTTTTTTTCCTTGAATGTTAACCTGGGCAGCCCATGAAGTCCCCTAACCCTGGGCATGGAGAAAAAGAAGGAACAAAACAAAAATCCTACATAGTGGTTGAGGAGTGAAGTGCTGCAGCCAACAAGGCTGTGTTGTCTGCTTAGGGAAGTTCTAGGTGTTTGTATATTTTTCCATACCTGCCCCATTTTGAGCAGTAGGTGGTAGCAGGGTGGGAGGAAATGAGAGCTCAGGAGGACAGGAAGACCATTAGAATGGTGCTGATGCCATAGTGCTCACAACTACCTCATTTAGCCCTTCATACAGCCATGTCAATACCACACTGTGCTGACTGAGTTTAGTCTCCTCTCCTCTTATCTTTGGGCCAGGTGTTGTGGGGCTCCATGAGAAGGCAGGGTCACTGCACCTCACTTCTGGGCTGGGACCCACCAAGGCTTCCCACAGGAAGGGGAAACCTGCAGCTTTCAAAGCAAGCCTGACAATGGCCATGGAGATGACATATTGTACCCAGATAGAGAAATTATTTATGAAAGAAAAACATGTCAGTGAAAATAAATCCTAGCTCATCAACAGGAAATCTGAAGTTCTGACACATCTTTATTCCCACAAGAAATTTTCCTCTTGAGTCCCTGAGAGAATCAAGGGTTTTGCCATTTGATCTTAATAATCCTCTTGTCTATTACAGTCTTTTTCATATAACCAGAGAACTGGGCTTAAAGCACAGGGCTGAATAGCCCATTTCCAGCTAATAACTACAATTTGTACAGTCAAAAAGTCGTCTAAAATTTATTTATGTGAAAGATTTCTTGAACAATTTTCTATAATAAAAGCACAAAGATCAAAGTCTATTCACATTTTTAAATGAATGTGAGAAAAAATGATTTCTAATTACTTACTGCTAGTAGTTGGGCCTTCTAAATATTCTCTCCAATTTAACAGACCCAGGCTGTGAGTGCACAATCACAGATATTAATGATGGAAAAGAACCAGAAAATTCTCTTTAGCTGAATACTGTTGTCCTCTCTCTTTGTGATGTAGTTCCCAATAAAAAGCCATGAGGAATTTCTACAGTGTCTGTGAATTCCTTTGATGCTTTGTACCTGCCCAGTTTCAAAATCTTCAGCATTGATTTGAGAGTGTCTGCACAGCTGAAACTGTGTTAATGGCAGCAGGTTTTTTACTGCTTTCTGAGATTGATGCTTTCTTTGAAGGCTCCTTGCTCATTTAAATCTTTGCCTGGTAGTTAAAAAGCAGTAGTACATGCCTGTGTGACAGGCATCACTGTTCTGTCTGCTTCATACCACGTGTCTCACTGTAAATCATAACTCACAGACAAGATACTGCTAAAACTGGAGTGAATGAGTGTTCAGAGAAAATCAAAATGCCAATTACGAAATGACAAATGCAATGTGTTCTTATTTATTCAGGATTATAACTTCTAAAATAAATTCATTTCAGTATCTAAACCATGCAGGGGTTTTGTCACTAAATTATTCAGAGGAAGATCTGGTAAGTCTCTGATTACCACTGACCATGTCTTGTGCCTGCATGACTGTAGCCCATCATCAGGCAAGCAGAGTGCTGGAAGCAATGACCCACTCTCTCTTAAACTGACCACTTATTTTCAGAAATATATCGCTGGAGAAAGCCTAAATATGGTGTCCAAGCAATTGCTCACTGCAGAAATTAAAATAGCAAAGAGCTGGAAAAAAAAACTTGTCTTGGGTTTCAATAAGGGATGTGGCCAGAAATGTGTATTCTGTCACCATCTGTTGAAGCCAGGTGGGGCAGTGATTCCTCATCTCCATGGCACACCCTATCTGCTAATGGGCCATCTTTAAAACCAGGTGGGGCAATCATCTTTATCTTTTCCACAGCCCATCCTCCCTGCAGGAAGATATCACCTGCTGCTGGGCCATTGAGTCCCACTGTGTGACTGATAAAATTACATCATCCCACTGGGAGATGCTCCAGCCAGGGGAAGGAGCCAAACCTTTCCTACCTAGGTAAAAACTGAGATTTTAGACAGAAAGATACCTTCTTTCCACTGGATTTCCAGAGGAAAACCAGACCTTTCCACATCATCCCTGGACCTTCAGAGGAAAACTGCACCTTCTACAGGAGCACTGCTCCAGCTGAACCACACCTGCCACTGCAGGAGGATGCAGCCACCATTTAATGGGACTGCTGCCAACACCCTGACTGACTGACAGGGTATCAGGTTGTATTCTGACTCTGTCAGGGTTGGGATTGTTCTTTGTAATGCTGCATTTCTATTTTAATTTTCCTAGTAAAGAACTGTTATTCCTAATTCCCATATCTCTTCCTGGGAGTCTCTTAATTTCAAAATTATAATAATAATTTGGAGGGAGGGGGTTTACATTCTCCATTTCAAAGAGGAGCTCCTGCCTTTATTGGCAGACACCTGTCCTTCAAACCAAGACAACACCTTACAGTATCTTGTGGTGCATAACAGGAGCCTGGCCACTGCTGCATGGAGCACCCTCCTTCCAGGGCTGTCTGATTTCACTCACTGGCAGATGAGGGTGTTTCTTTTTGCTAAGCACCAGCATTGTGCTTACCTGGACAAGTACAAACAGAATCGCTCAGCCAACATGTTTATATCAAAGAGTTCAGTCTGGGAGATGCTCATCACCTTCTGAAGATCTTCAGTTGTTTTTTACAGAATCAGAAAGATAAGAGAAAAATTACCAAAGAAACTACAAAGGAAAAAAAGAATCATAGTCTAATTTGTCCTAGATTGTACAGTACATGTCACCAGAGAAGCAAACTAGCAATTCTTTGCATCCTTTTTTTTCTTGAGAAAGAGTAAACAGCAATTAGTCCTAAATATAAACAGGTATGAGATAGCCCAGTGTCAATTACTGTCTACATAAATGCACAGAAGAATAGTGAAGAGAATTGGGGTATTTCAAAATTGGTACTTAATTAGTAATGCTCTTTCACTTGAGTTTAGACACAGTTACTGGAGCTAACACTTAACCTAGAAATGTCAGGCTAGATTAGGCATGCACGACAGTTCAGGTGCTGATATGGAAAGGTGCTTAACACTAACTCTGAAGGATGGATCAAAATATGTACAAGAAATAGAGCATCTGTACTTTCACATACTTTGAGAATGTACTGCTTAGAGTCAGCTTATGCATCTTGTCTAAAGAGCACACCTGATGTCAGAAGCATCTTCATACATTTTTCACTTTTCTGCCTTCTCTGTGAGTCCTTGCTTGCCTTGCCTTCTCACTGTCATCAGCAAAAGCTTGAGGCAATGCCTTTTGATCACTGCTGGAGGAGCTGAGTGAACTTTGCAACTCACCTCTGCTGTCAGTGCAAGACAACCCTGAGGGATGAAGCCTGCTCTGAATTAACACACAATTAAAGAATTATTAAGGTTGGAAAAGGCCTCTAAGATCATCATATTCAAGCATTGCCTTGGCACTGCAAGGCCCACAATTAAGCCATCTCCTGAAGGACAACATCTACATGTTTTTTCCAAACACTTTTCTGGGCACCCTGTTCCAACACTTGACCATTAAGAATTTTTTCTAATATCTACTCCAATCTAATAATAATAACAATCAAAGGATAATCAGATAATGAACATGACTTAAGAGCAGTTACTGAAACAGGATTCCACCGTATTTCTGTGTAGTCAGAGACCAAAAATACAGAGGACTTCCTCCTTCTTCTTCCTCCCTGCAAACTTCAAACTCCTGCTCCACAAGAGATCTCCTTGTTTTTTCTAATTGGTAGGGTGGGACATATAATCTCAGCCTCATTCTCAGAAAAGTTTTGATAGCTGAGCTAATTAAGCTTCAGGCATTACCATACTAGGGAAAATTTTAGGCAGAATGTCTCAAATTTGGTAGAATTATATGAGAGTGGAAGATATTTTGTGAAGCTGGGCAGCCTTAAGGGCAATGATGACCAGGGATGTGCCTACACCAGCCAGCAGTGCAGACCAACAGGCACAGAACTGTGTGATCAAACAGCTGCACCTGAGAATCTCACACCTAACTCCACACATACCAGGTTCTTCTGGTTTGGTTTGCCTTTAATTTATGATTTTATTTAGACTGGCTCTGGTCTGACCCATCAGCTGAATGCCTATTTCAGGCTCTCATGCCTCATGTGTACTCCAGGAGTTCTTCCAGTTCACATTCTGGAAGGAATCCAGATCATCTCCATGAAGATGTCTCCCTGATGTGAACCCCAGGACAATAATCTGGCATGGCTGAGAGGTGTCTTGTAAAAGCCAACTCTCAACAGCAGTGAAACATGAATATAAATGCATGGTATCAGTATAAGGGTATTAGTGCAGAAGCTGTATGGAGGTTATGCATCAAATGCTTTCCTGTTCCCATGGGTTCAGCATAAACTGGTGCTAACGATTTTTGCCTATGTCCACTTTTCAGAGTGACATGATTGATGAGCAGAAGAGAGAAATGTCAAAACAGGAACATCAATGACTTAGCCCTCAGAACAACTGACAAATGAAAAAGAAAGTCCTAAAGTTGACAGGTAAGAGAAAAGTGGGAAAGGGAGCAAATGCCTTGCTCTACAAAGAGAGTAAATTACAGTCTATTTGATGAATTAAGGTGAATCATAGTAAGGTCAGTGAGGGAAGCATTGAAATTACTCTCAGTTGAAAGATATTACTAATAAATTTGACTTGAGTGTAGTCCCTGTGATAATATCAGAAATGAAATGAAAGATCCACTTCAGGAACAGGGCAGCCTTGCAGATCATAAGGCTCACAAAGTTGCCAGTTGGCATTCTTAAAGCCATTGTAACTATAAAAACCCAACCAATAAAGACTAACTCGATTTTTTTAAAAATTTAATTTATTTGTCTCTTTTACTTTTCATTAGGATTATTGTTCAGTGTGAACTAATAATTTAAAAACTAATCCACAGAGCTCAGCTGATGCTGCCTTAGGTTGAAATGCAAATCAGCTCCCACCTTACATCCTGTCCAATATATGCTGCATGTATTGGCTTTGAGAATAGGTGGTCATAGCCTAGTTCTTCCTAATTTCCACCCCAAAATACTGCCTGTGTGTAACTGTCCAGAGAATAGGCATATGTGATGCAGAGCCAGGCTGTTAGAAGTATTAAGTAGCAAGCAAAACATTAGGGTTTACTTTGAACTAACATGGTGCACATTATAAAATCTTCACATGCTGGAAGAAAGAGTAAATCCTCTGTGGTTTACTCATAAATATTTAAAGGATTATCCAGTCCATTGTGTAGTGAATAACCAAATGCATTCTGATGTAAACCAGCCCAGCTCCTGTGTTTATATTGTCTGTCCAATGGAACACAATTACAAAACTCTTTTTTCGTTTTTGAATTTCTTCTTGAGCTCCTTGAAGCACCTAGAATTTGAACTTGGCAATGTAAGACTGCAAATGCCCAGGGACCTAGTATTATACAGATCAGAAGTGCTTGTATTTTTCAAGGATAAAGCTATACACTGTATAGTTTATATTCACATAAATGTGTTCTGTAAGGGCAAATCAATATATTATAAATGTACACCCTATATTTTTGCTCCTGGTAGGGATTCTTTCACCAAGTACAGCAAATTCACAAAAACAACTTAACTCTACATTTTCAAAAAGGAATACTGCATTTGCTTTTTATTACTCTATTTTATGTTCAGAATGAATATGGCTCAGGTGTAGGCATTGAGTTTCAATTTAACATATTCATAACTGGGGCAATTGGCAAGGTCTGCTATTTCTGACAGATGTAAACAGTCAAGCTCAGCCCTAAATGTGTCTTGTCTTTTTGTGTTTTTTTTTTTCTGCTTGTTCCCCAGTATTCAGTTTATTTGCTGTTGAAAGTTCTCTTTTATCAGAAAATCATAAACTGAGCCAGGGACTGAAATGCTGATTTCAGCCACAAATTAGAAACTGAAAAATAAGAGATGAAAGCAGTGGGAAAGGGATCCTGTACTGTGCAGATGTACTTTCATTTTCAAGAGCCTCTGTTTCCTCAAATGAAAGCCAATCTGACAAAAAAAAAAAAAAAAAAAAAAAAAAGGGTTAATTCACCATGGAAATGTGCAAAACTTTTCAAGTCAAAGTCTTTGCATATGCTAAAGGCACAGATGATGTTCCATGTGAAGCATTACTTTTATCTTTATTGTTTTGAATATGTTGGATCATAAGAATGGACACACTCCAACTGCCACTTCAAAGCTCTATGGATAATCCCACATCCCACTTGCTTTGTTTGCATATTTAATTTTGCTCAAGTAAAAGGCAAATCAAAGCTCATACTTTCTTCTCTGAAAAAATTCTGTACAACCCTCCTCAGCAGTCCAACTCATCTGAACCAGTGTAAATTACAAAGATTCCAGCTCATTTGAGGATATCTCTATTTACTGTGTCTCTTTCCCTTACTCTTCCTGATAAAGTGCTTCAGTTTCTCACCAGATGAAAGTCATCAATCTCCACCATGGTCAAAAATAGATCAGGGGGCTCCTGATCTGTGGAGCAGGTGTTGCAGCAGGAGCAGCCAGAGGAATGGGATTGTTTCTGGTCAGAGACAGTTGCTGTCCATCAGTCTGCAATGCAGGTGTCAGTAAAAGCAAGGCCAGGCTCCCAGGATGTTTTCACCTGTTCTGATCCCTGAAAGATGGGGCTGAGAGCAGGCAGTCTGTCCCCAGTCTCACATCACCTGTCTGCAGGTTTTGTGGGATGATGTGGTGCCTGAGGTGACTTGCTCCAGGGAGGAAAGAAATAGCTACAACTGTAAAATGCCTTCATTCAATGAAAAAACATTTCCAGGGAGCAGAGAAGCCCAGTGTCTCTTCATCTGGCAGTTTTCTTCATTCCCTCCTTGAAATTTTGAATCTCTGCTCAGGCTCCAAAGGAGACTCCAAAAGGTAGAGTTCTACTGCTGAAAGTCTTTCAACCCCAAGAAAGAGGTCAAGAATATTAATATGAAAGCAAAAGAGCTGGGAGGGTTTAAAGATCAAGAACTTTTCAATGTAATTTCTATTCAAAGCATTTCAAACAGCAAAACATATTCAAGTTATTAGAGCTTTAAGTGAATGAAGCCTTTTTCTGGATTACATTATTTCCTCATGTGACTTGATATGCAGTTAAATACGTAATTAGAAATAAATATATGCTGATGATAGTGCATTGGTCTTTCATGAAATCCGGCACCCTACATAGCTATATGTGTGGATTCACTCCTTCTTACCAGAGGGATTACTCTTTTCATTCCCTCTGTAAAATCCTACAAAGAATTGAGTGTCTAGAAACACACTGTCTATTGCAATGAGTGCTGTAGGTTCAATAAAATTGCTAGGAAGTATGTGAGAGTCCTGGAAACTGCAAAGTCTACACAATCTTCTCCTTATTTATCATTTCCTACATAAATTCTTTATCAATGAGCATCTAGGGACCTTTTCTTTTCCACACACATCAGCTTTACAAGTGTATATTTCCATTTATTACATTGTAATTATTTCCAGTGAAAAAGGTAGCTTTAGCAGTGTTAGTTTACAATATTTTAATAAAAATGCATTACTCCCCTATGAAAAGGAAACTCCCACATCAGCTATTTTCAAGCAGCACCTCTAGACTGAAACTAACAGACCAAAGGAGAAAACACCAGTAACTACAAAATATTCTTAGCCTGGAGGTATGAGAATCTGCCAATTCCACATCATGTAGAAACAAGCCCCTAAGAGACTACAACATTACCTATCATTTTTGCCTACAGACCTCCTATGGAGTCCCATATCCACTGTCTGTGGGCAAAACCCACAAATCATTAAAGTAAGAAGAATTTCTGAAAGGCTTAAACCAAAAGCAAACACCTCATTCTTTCAAGCACTCTATTACATGAGTAAATTGGACATCCCCCCATGTTTGATAAAGGAGCTGAGGAGTTTGTATGAAATTGTGGGCATGGTACCAGGCAGCTGTGTTCCTGTGAAATTGAGCACATTTCCTCAGGAATTCCTGGTGGTGAAGTATGAATTCTCATTAATGGGAGCTGTGTAATCTCACAGCTGGCCAATGCATTCTCTTTATGCTGGGCAATGAAAACCAGACAGGCAGTGAGGAAAACAGGGGAAGAGGAATCAGAAAAGACCAACAGAATCCCAAACCCTAAACAACTTTTGTGACTGCATCAGCCACAAACAGCATAGAAATATCCCATTTGAGACATTGAATCACAGAAAACCCAAGCAAAGAAATTCCACAGCACTCCTGCTTGCATGGATGACATGGGAGAGTAAGTAAAAAGGGCCAAGGCACAATCCCAGCCACCCCAGGGTAGCAGGTGTGTCAAAAAAAACCTCATTTTCCAGCCCTGTTGGGTTCATTGGTCCAGACAGGGCTGCTGAAATTCTGCAATGCACACTGAGTGCTGAAAGCATGAGGACATCCTCTAATACGTGTGACCAATACAGAAAGCAGAGCATTGGAGAGGAATGGCAAACTGCTCTTTTTAGGACTTTCATAATCTATTTTAGCTGCCAGTGGAAAGACGTGCAGATTAAAAATATTCTGAAGTATTTTTGTCCTTTTTTCCTTGGTGTCTCATGCCTTCAATTGTATTGTAATTAGATAAGATTGCTAGGGAGAGTTATGATATTACCATTATTAATTATAAATAATATGATAATAATAATAATAATAATAATAATAATAATAATAATAATAATAATAATAATAATAATAAATAATTAAACATTGTATAATATCAATATAATTTATATTAATATTCTAGCTTGTATTAGTGAAATATTACATGGTTAAAAAAAGCAGACTAACTCTGTGGTACAACAAGCCCTGGTTAAAGTACCATCTTTATATCACTGTATATGATTTGCACAAGAAAATAAAAAAGCTAAGGCAAAAAAAAATCTTATTAAAATATTTCTCAAGAAAATCACTAATTTTTAAAATTATAACTATTAAGCTTTCTGCTTGGAAGAAAGATTATCTATTCCAGATAGTCTATTGATAAATTGTACCACTTTTTAAAGCTTGGTGGCATGAGGATGATACCAGTGGTGCCCTTTAAAGTCCTTTCCCACCCAAACCATTCTATGACTCCAAGAACCTAATGTAGGCTCTCCATGACCTTATGTAGGGACCATGGGACATGACACATACATCCCAGATGCTGTCCTGCATTTTGGGTGGGAAGGGGAATTTTGAAGTATATTTATAGGGAAAGCTGAAGTAAATGGCCTTAGTAAATTTGTGTGCTTTCTTTTTCTCAAGAAGAAATCCTTTTCTCTATTTGAAAGTTTAAGGAATAGCATTAAAGTTGCTTTCTAAAGTAAGTTAGGTGGTCTGGGGTATCTGTTATTGTTAATTAGGCCTAAGACCCTTTTCAGGCAAAACAAGAGAAGCACATGCAAAAGAAGAGAGAGATCAACAGCAGAGCAAAAGAAAATGCAACTATGCCTTCCTGCATGGCCTCTTATGTGTGAGGTTTGTAGTGGGAAATCCCAGCATGGCATGGATTTCTGTAACTCACTCCTGGTCATTTGTACCCATAACAAAACATGCAGAAAGTTGATTTCAGTTGCCTAAAGCAACGACAGAGTGATGGCAGGGAAGGAAAAGATGTGTCTTTTCACAGTTAGGCCAGATCTCAGTGTGTGATGGTAGAGAAAATAGGAGCATAAAGTGGAGAAGTAAAGGAAATGCAAAGCTTGCAGTCCAGCTGTTCTAGACTCAGCTCCTTGGTGGGCTGGTTTGGGAAGAGCATCTTTATGTGAGGCTGCTGGTAGAGTCAGGAACTGGATTCCTGGTCCCAGGAAGAGGAAAGGGAGAAGTAATAATGAAACACTTTCCAGTTCACTCCTGCTTGCCTAAGTGAAAACTCAGTATCCAGGGAAGGAAACTTGGAAATCCCTGGCCACTAGTGATGAGAGCTACCAAGAAGATGAAATTTTTAAGAAAAACCTCCAGGCAATAAAGAAGACATTTCAAACACTCACAGGACTCCACTCTTGAAAACCCTCTCTGGGAATCAGCATATTACTTGAATAAGCACTCAAACTGTCTGGTATAATTGAACAGGATGTAACTTTTGTTTTCTATGTTGATCTTTATATTTTAATTTACTACTAAAATAGAATATTTTTATATTATACATCCATGTGTGTGAAGATATCAGGTACAATATCAGGCAATGAAAGTTAAGCTAGAAAGTCTCACATGACTGGGAATGATTTTTTGAAAAATTTTTTCTTACAACATAGATTCAGACAGATCCAGCAGATGTCTTTCAGAACACCTGATTTATTCAATTATCATTTTCATACTAACATCAGCATTATGGAACAACACCATTATTCATCATTCTTCTCCTTCCCTGGGGACAATTGTTTTAACTTCATCTTCTATATGGTTGAAAAGAAATTTGCTTCTCAGGCTTCTACCTTAAGATGATTTTGTCCTTTCAGAACAGTTACTGACACCACATAAAAACTTACAAACTTAAAGCAATTTACATCAGTCTCCCTTTCAAGGCCACAAGCAATTTTACCTATTTAGATATCAAAACACAGCAAATGCTGCCTCAAACATCCATTTCACTCAGTCTCTGCCTATTCTGAACTTTCAGAGAACACAGAAAGTCTTATAATTACTAATTCCTAGACATACCCAGCACCACTGCTGCAGCTCAGTGCCTTTCCCTACACAATGTGTCCAAGGATTTGGCATGAACTGGGCTCTCTCCATGCCCAGAGCTGAGAGGAGATAAGTATTTATGGGAAAGTATTGAACAGCCTCCTAACAAGTCCACTACACCCTGCAGTCATACCTGTCACCAACATGGGTGCAACAGGGGAAAGCACATCCTGGGCTAGACCTCACACCCTCCTGTGGGATTCCTGCTCTGCTTTGAGGAATATAAAGGAAAAACGTTCCATTTTTAACAGTTTCCATAATACTAGACAGCAAACAAAGAATGGTCACAAGATGAGCAGATTTATTACAGAATTTGGGCAAGAAGACTTAGCTACAAAAGCTATGAAGGCAACATTTGCAGAACACTGGGCTTTTAAAACTTACTCTGCACTGCAACCTTCCTGTATAAATATATTTTCCTAGAAAACCTCATCTGTCTTTCTGTAAGTAGTTCTGAGAAAAAGTAGTTCTATGAGCACCTATGCACCTTGACTTCTTTTTCCAGTGAAAATGAAATAATTTCCTCAAATCTTGAGGAGTATGGGTTGCTTCACTGCTTGGTTAGTGAAATCCTCCCCTGGCTTCTCCTATTTCCATAGGAAAAAACCAGAAAGCACTACACATCACTGGGGACTGCATTTGAGAGAAAAGAAGAATTTTTTCTGCAGTCAGGTCACATTCAGGCAACAAATAATGGAAGAGCTAGGCTGTGGATTTAATACATGATTAAAAGAAAAATGTCCTGTCAGTGGAAGCTCACACAGAGATGGGTTTTAATCAGTGGATATTTTTCCCCCACTTAAGGAAGTCTGAACACATGGGTACCAACTACAATATGCAGAAAGAGTCATGCTGCTGAGCAAGAGTGAGCACACATTTACTGCTCAGCAAGACTGCAGTGGGAGGCTCACCTCTGCTTTGCCTGTCTTTTACACTACATGTGCAGGCTAAGGAGTCAGTAAAATAGCAAAATAACTTTACTTAATATCATATCTGCATGTAAAAGTCAATTAGAGAACTGTATTATTTGTAAAAGAAAACAAACCACCCCCCCCAAAAAAAAAACAAACCAACCAACCAACCAAACAAACAAACAAAAAAAAAATAAAAAAAGAAAAACAAAACAACAACAACAAAAAAAAACCAGAACAAAAAGACCAAAAAATCATTCCAGTCAAGCTGTCAGTCACCATTTGAACTCTTAGCCTAGAGAAGAAGGTAATTTCCTTGGTTGGTTTGCCAGCTTCACAGCTGGAGAAGACCTGATGCAGCAGAGATCTTTGCACTGAATTGCAGCTTGGCAGAAAGGTACAATTTCTATTCCACCTTCCAAGTAAACTGTCATGCACTGATCCCACAGGCTGCTGAAAGCTCATGAGTGTCCTGGGAGGCATGAAGACAAACATCTTGGAAACAATGTGCTCTGGCTTTCTGAATTTCCAGGATCTTTGGTGTCCTGGTAGCTCATCAAAGATTTAATGGCTTCCAATGATACAGTCAAGAAAACATCCCTAAAGTTCAAAGGAAACACTGCTTCCACTTTTCTTAATGATAATTGTTTGATTTCCATGTTCTCTAAAAAATATATATATCTAGATTGGCAATCTCTGTTACACTTTTCACTTTATTCTCTTATAATTTAAAAATTCCTAGTGCAATACTCAGCATTCTGCTCAGCTCTAAAGATAGCATGTAGGCACACAAGTTTGCTGAGGCACTTTAGCCTGTCTTTACCTCTTTCACCACCTCTCCTGCTTATTTGCAGAGATACTCATGTTGGAATATGTGATCACCATGTTTACTGTGCACTGGGCTGCTGCAGTTCCCTGCTCAGTGCTAGTGCAGAAATTAAGTCAGAAACTTAATTTTAAGTTAACTTCAGAAATTAAGTCAAATGAACCAAAATGAATCAGAATGAAAGTATCTATCTGAGAATTGCAGTAAGTGAGTTGCAGACATTTAGTCTATTGCATTGTTTCTGCCATGGGTGTGGAATTATGGGCAGAGGTTGAAGAGAGGAAAACAACTGTTTTCTAAATCTCCCATTTCAGTTCTTCTGCATATCTCGCACTAAAATATTAATGAGCTTAAAAATTAAAATAAACAATCAAGTTTTACTATAAACACTTTTGTGTAAATAAAAGTATTTCAGAGTTCCTGCACAGAATTCCTCCAACATTTTTGACAATTCAGAAATTGTCACAGTAATTTTCAGTGTTGTGTAAAACGGCAAATAACTCTATACCAAGTACCAGAAAATATGTAGAACAGTTAAGTTCTCATGCAGATTAGCTGTCAAGGTGAGGGCACTTCTATCTTGCTAATGCTTGAACTGTTGTCTGCTATACCCTCAGTCTCAGCCAGCTCTGCTGCAGAAGTTGGCCAAGTCTTTTTCACAAATCCTCATGATAACATTCAGTGAATGAAAATGCCAGCAGCTATAATATCACAGTTCTCAGTTCCTTTTAAATGAGCTGCATGAAAAAGCAGACATCCCTAGATTGACAGCTGAGAGGAAAAACCACAGATTTATCTAAATCCTGTCTCACATAGCTGCTTTATTGACCCAGACTGGTAATTAGACAAATATACTTGTGTATTTTAGTCTACACACTACCATGAATAATAAGGTCTAACTGAACTTAGCAAGAAAGAACAAGGCCATTTCTAGAATGTTAGTGCAGATACAGTCTCTCACTATTTTTCTGTCTCTTGGTTCTACATTTTTAAAACTGAAGGCTTGTTAAAGGCAGAGGTGAAGTGGGCTGTATGCATCCCTGAACCAACACTACAAACAGTGGAGGAATTGCATAAGGCATAGATCATGACACAAATAAAATAACTGCAACTAAGCCTTGGAGGTAAAGTCAAATTTGCACAAACCTCTGCAACCTCTTTGCAGTCTGTTTCAGACACTGGCAACTGCTCTGCAATATTGCTCAGGCTCACAAAATTCTTCTGATTTTCAATAATCTGGTGATCTCACTAAACTTACTAATAAATCTGTGAGAAGCCAACAGCTCAGCTTAGCTGTCCATTCACATGGCCAAGAAACAGGTGCTCCTGGCTATTTTTTGGGTTTATTGTTGTTGTTGTGATGATGATTATGATGATGCCTGTGATGAAGAACAGGCATCTTTCATACCTTTTATTAAAGAAATGCTGAAGTTCAGCTCTGCAGACAGTGAAAAAAGTTAATTTTCTGCACCATTTGTGCAATCATTTATTATCAAAAAGAAGACAAATTGTTTTCTAAACAAAAAATGTGGAAAGGGTGCAAACTAAAATTGAAGAAAATATGGAATACATTCAGGACAACTATCATTTACTCATATAGCCCTTAACTCTAAATTGCCTCATGCTTTTTTATCACATGTGGATGTTGACTGGCTTTCTTAATCAATCACATATCACTAAAGGAACAGGATGAGAGCAGGGAACCTGCCTGAGCACTGTGTCAGCCCCTACAGGGATTTTATTAGGAGAACAACATACATGATGTGCTTCTTCACATTCTCTTCTGTCCAATTATAAAAATGGCAGGGCCATAACTAACAAGAAAAAAAGGGCTGCTGCAGTGCCCCAGAGGAGCCACATTATATATTGATATCATTAAACCTTTTGCTACTTTTAAATAAATATGAAGCAAACTGCAGCTCTGGCTGACTGAAGGCAGGGGCAAAAGCTGCTCTGCAATCTCTTTTGGAGCAATTCCTGGAGCTTTCCCAGTGGCATAGAGAAATTAACCTAAACATCAGGGATAGAGGTAGAGCCATCCAAAACAACCCAAAAAGCATTCAAATTTATGGGTCAGTAGTAAAAGCTTGGTCAATGACCTGAAATACATTAAGCCACTCCAGCACAGACCATGATCTTAGTCTCTCTATAGCTCAGTAGCCACAGTGTTTCCCTTGATTAATTATTTACACAAAACTCATAACCTCCATTTTAATGCCTGTTGTGCTAAATATCTTTTTAAATTAAATTCTATTTTTCTTTGATGATAAAAAAAACCCCACTTAAGTCTACCAAATATCATAATTAATTCCTATGTCAAACAATCAACATTTGTCAGATTCTTTGAAGACAGCAGGGCAGAAATAATCCACAAAGTAAGACAATGGCATGGAGTCAGTATGAGGCACTGACTGGTGACAGATATTCAGAAATTAAGTCAGATCCTTGCTTATCATTTCCCTACGGATATGATGCCTCTGTGTACTGGAGAGAAGAATAGAGATTAAGAACATCAGAAACTGTGAGGAAAAAGAGGAATAGAGTCCTCATAAACAAGAGGATGCAATGATCATTATGACACAGATGATTTTATTATTATGAATAATAATAATAATAATAATAGTAATGAAAACTCGAAATATTTGAAATCATCATACCTGGTGAATTAAAGCAGGATAACCCTGCAAATGTATGGATAACAATTCTAAGAATGGATTTTATATCAATAATTATGAATCTTTTGGGCAGGTAGGGACCATTTGTATAGAAAATGAAGAAAGAGCTTGGGCTGTGTTGGACAAAGTAGTGCCAGCAGATGAAGGGAGGTGACCCTGCTCAGCCCTGCTGAAGCCTCACCTGCAGCTCTGGTCTTGAGTGGAGGGGGTAATAGGATGGAGCCTGGCTCTTCCCTGTGTGCCTGTGCCAGGACTGGGGGCAAGGGCACAAACTGGAACACAGGAGGTTCCCCCTGAGCAGCAGAAAACACTCCTTTGCAGAGGGAGGGTTACCAAGGCAAAGCACAGGTGGCTCAGGGAGGCTGTGGAGTCTTGTGGAGCTCCTTGGAGATACTCAAGAGCTGTTTGGACACAGTCCTGGGAAGGCTGCTCTGGTGGGCTCAGCTCAGTGAGAGCAGGGCTGGATGAGCTCCACAGAACCCTTCCCACTAAACCCTCTGTGTGAGTTTGTGATACAGAGGTTGCAGTTTTTGTCCTAGTGATAGACATGTTACTGAGCATTAGACACTGCTGGAAGCTGCTCTAGAGCCTGTTACCTCTTAGGGAAGCATGCAGCATTTATAAATTCATAGGAAGGCATTTTTTGGGACTTACATTTAGCAGATGGTGACTCTGCTTACAGTGACCACAGTATCCAGTTCCCAGTTTGGCTACCAGGAGTGCTTTTTCTTATATTTCTGATATTACAACTTCATTATATTTTGCAGAAAGTATTGTATTTCTCTATCTCAATGTATATTTTGTGCTTGCCAGTGTATGTGATAAGTTATTCCCCACTGATAACTTTACCTTAGGCAGATATGCTCACTGCTTTTTGCTTCACAATGGAAAAATTCAATGTTGTTAATCTCCCCATATCACATCTTTGTCTGAATTTATACCTGACTCTGCAAGAGAGCATTTGGGGATTTTTTTGTGGCTGTTCCTCCTCTGTAGGTCCAGCAGGCAGCCTGAGGGTTACAATAATTGACACTTATGAGAGGTAACAGATGGACCTCCACAAAGCAAACCAGAAGCTTCCTTCAAAATATCCTGAATTTGCCTCAACATGGCAAAGAACTTCCATGTTTTGCATGGTTTAGGCCTAGAGTTTTCACTTTGTTTGCTTCCCCCCTACTTTCAGTGGTCTAGATTTTAGGTTGTCCTTCTATACAGTGATGAGAAAGGGAGGAAAAGTAGCTTCACCTTGTGCAAAAGAGCATTGAAAGAAAATAAAATCTCCTGGCCCAGAGGCATCTAATTGTGTCAGCCCATTGTTCTGCCAAAATGTATTAATTTTGTTTCTTCAGCACTGATGAAGTTATGTGACTAATTCCAGAGGCAGCACAAAGAACCCTGGCTTGGGCTTTGTGCTGCTCTGTGTTAATGCCATTGGGCTCTGGGTCTAACACAAATCTCTCTGCAATAACTTGGAGAACTTTTTAATGTTCAAACTATTGAAGCCAGTGTCTATCTGGCTTAAATACTCTCAGTGTGCATGATCTATTTTCAAATAACAACAAAAATTGTATGAAGTTTCTTCCTCAAAGGTGCTAAGCTGTCACCATTTTGACTGTATTATTAATTTGTTCTCTGAAAATTGAGGTTTCTGTAATGATGATCTGCTTTGCATTTTAAAGGTGTTGTGCAGTAGAATTTATTAGTCAAAATAATATATATATATTATGCCCTACATCAAATAAATATAGATCTTAAACACAAAATTTAACTATAGTTATTCTTTACTATTAATTGCATCCCATTATCTCACACTTCTTTTGATTCTACCCCAATTTAAGGAAATGTTTAACATCTTCAACTACCAATCATTTAAATAGGCACCTAGAATCAGGATGAGATACAAAGTCACTGTTTCACCAAAAAAAAATTATTTTTTTTAGAAATAACAATAAAGCAGATATAAAAATAGCTTTACTGTGTTAAAATTAAATAAATGACTGTCAAGCCTATTTCCTGAAGCAGGGTTTAATGCAGTCACAGCTGCAGCATTCTGTGCATATAAAAATCTTTATACAAGTCCAAAAAAAAGAGTAACCTTTCAAAAGTGCTGCTAATGAGTTACATATCTCGACAGGTATCCAATACTTACCCCAGAGGTGTTTCTTCTTTCAGAGGCTCTCACTCCCTCCCAAATAGAAGTGTTTGCATTCCCACTCATTTGGACAAAGGTTAGCATGATAAAATGATTTGTTATGCCAATAAAGTTTTTTGCTACACTGTAAAATGGTTTGTTATGCTACTATTGCTACATAAAAATGTTATGAAAATTCAGTAGGGTTCAAAAAGGAATATTCTGCCTTTGGGACTAGCTACCAGGAAAAGGTAAAAAAATGAACTTATAATCTGCAGTTCCCCAGTCCTTTGGAAAGACAACCTAAATGATGTTTTAACAAACAACTGAAATTGGTGCCCCAGTTAGGAAAGCAGTTGTGCATCCAGAACAGATGGGAACTTCCTCAAGTCACTAGTATTCAGAAAATGGAAGGAAACTGCAAATTATTTGATAATATGACTTCTGTCATATGTAGCAGTACATGAAACAAGCCTAAATTACAATTCAGAATGGAAACTGAAGTTCAGATTCATGGTATGTTAATCATAAATGCCACAGATGGCATAGCAAGATAGTTAAACTGGAGGAAAAACTTACTTTCCATAGAGTATTTTAATTTTGGCATTGTTTATATCAATCAAAACAGTATCTGAAACTGGCAACAGTTTAACTCACAGTCAAGCCTTATAAGTTCCTGCCACATTTTAAAATTTCAATTTAATTAAAATTTTGAATTTTTATTTAATCCAGCACAGTAATAAGTCACTTCTTCAGAAAGTGAGGACCAATTACATCTTATGCTTTACAGTTATTACAGAATTTCTATATATTTTTAAATTTTCATAATTTTTAGTTTATATATATTAATTTTGTTTATTCTAATATTAGTATTTCTGTTCCTACCGTTTGACAAAACTGTACTACACTGATAAGTGCAGAAGAAAAACCTTCCTGTGATCAACAACCAGCTGGATTTCCATCTAATTCTAAATTTGTTGATAATCACAAAAAATACTAGAAGAAATTTTAACATATACATTTTTTTCTTATAGAAGTGAGGCAGTGTTTGAAATATCTATGTTTTTCTCCTTTTAAACTACCCACACTTTGTTTTCCTTTGTACAGGCTCACTGATGCAGGGTGAATGACACTTCATTGAGAGGGAAATCTGCTGCAAATGAGCTCAAGGGAGAAGCATCCTGCTTTGAGTACCAAGGTCCCACAAATACAAGGAAGGTGCAAGAAGTTAAGCCTGAGAATGCAGAATTGTTTTGGAAGGCCACTTTCACAGTAATGTTATAATTTATGTTGGCATACACAGGGATGCAGAAGAAGTAATTTTGTCTTCACTGGAAAAGATCCTGACTAAAGTCTTTGCTGCCTGACTGCAGGATGGTCAGGAGAAGGCTTGTGTAGGTGTTCAGATGTCCCTGATCCCTGAGGAGCTGATAGACCAGGACAAGAGACACATCTTGTGTAGGTGCAGGTGATGCCACTGGTCTGCAAACCAAGTGCACTAATCCCAGCCTGGACCATCAAGTGGGAGTTCATGAATCACAGATGTACAAGTTTATCTAACTTTTACTAAAAGTAGTGGTAAGGTAAGGAAAAAGCACTTGGCATCTTACAAAAGGCATTTAGTAACATAGGTGAATTATCTTCAACTTTTAGACAGCTGGACAGAATGATAAATGTAACCACATATACTGAGTTCTCTTCTTTTGAAAGAGAAATGTCCTTATGCTGAAAAAATATAAAAACTGAAATTTAAAAATAATATTAAATTAAGGAGTGAGATTATTTTCACAGATGCCATTTACTTTGCCAGTGGTAGTATAAACCAGATTCTTAGTAAAACACTCAAAATACTGAACAGACCAGAAACATGCATCCCTTCTGGCTGCTCAGACCAGGTAGCTCATCTGGCTAGCAGTGTGGACTGCAGACTGCACTGCTTCTCCCACTGTCTAACAGCCCTGGTGGCCATGGTTAGGACCATGAGCCAGGAGTATTCATGTTCCCAAGATAGGTCTGGACATGCTGGGTGATCAATCCTATGTGCAACCCTTAGGGTCAGCCTGTTGCAATACACTACACACAGCTATGAAGAGAAAGAGCTGCCACTCCTAGCAGATCACACACAGCTCATGTCAAACAAGCTGTTAATCACAAGCAGATTGAGGAATAACTGTGCCCAGGACTGGGCTGTTGCTCCCAAGGCAACTCATCGAGTCCCAGCCCTTCCCTGCACTGCAGGCTCCTATAACAACTTCTGTAATTGCATTTTTTGACTGGTGTTACAACAAATGTGGACAATAGAGGCAGAGTGTCTGATAATGCAGAGTTCAAGAAGACAAAAAATAACACGGCTAAATATGAACACATACTTTAATTCCTAATACATTTCTGACCCTTTTCAAGGATTAATCCATAGCTGAGTCTGGGAAGAAACTTAGATATGTACCATGTAAAATATATTTACAATCAGGGCTGAATAAATGCCCTGATTGTGAACTTCAGATATGTTTAGACAAATTAATTTTGGACAAGTCTGCTTTGCTTTGCTCTACATCTCAATGAATGAGAACCAAGGACTCAATTTCTACCTATCCCAGCTATGGCCAGAATGGGTGCTATCCGTGTACAGAGCTTTATGAGATATAAAGAAAGATATAAAGTGCACATTTTTATAACATGAATATAATTCTCTAATTCAAAACACAATTAAAACTTTCTGCAGCTGTCCATCAGCCACCACACCCCCTTTGCAGGACATGAACAGCAGCAGGCTGTGTGTGAAAGGACTGAAGGAATCCCAGTACGAAAAGAAGGGTGAACTTACAGAGAGGAGTATTTGGATAGCACTGTGGATGACCTCCAGGTACTGGAAATCAATGATGCAGCCTGTCACAGAGACATAGGAGTAATCCTCCAGGATGCCAGGGGAAGAAGGACGCACCACCCTTCGGATGCAGCCGGGCCCGTGCTCCCGCCACCACGAGCGGTGCATCGAGATGTTGAAGGTCATGAGGTCTGTTTCCTGGGAGAGGCAGGGAGAAAGTGTGAACACATTTGACTTTCTGTTTCTAAGGTAAAGAAAGGAGAAATAAAAGATTTTTTCTATTATAAGGACAATGAGATAATTATCCTTAATCCTCACCCCAGTAATTCTGGCATGAAAGAGGAACTTTAAAGTGGAGAGAGGAAATTGCAGACATTCTTGATTATTTTGTGGTTGTGCACAGGAACTTTTGCCTGGTATAAGAACAACCTTACCATGTACTACTATACAAACATGTGTTTCCTTGGATTTACAGCCTGAAAAGCATTTTGGATGTTACTTGATTAGAATGTCACTTAAGAACTCTTTTTTTGTTGTTGTTTTTTTGCAGCAGACAACAGAGACAGTTTTATCCCATGGTACTGGAGACAACCTAAATCAAATTTACATCATATCTGATGATTTCCATCATCAGATCCAAATGAGATGTCTCCAGCCAAGCATCCCGCTCTCTTTTCTTCCCTCTGCCCCTCATCCAGATTAGGAATTTCTCAGCTTAGTGAAAAAACCTACATTTGTGAACTGATCTGGGTTTAAAAAGCAATAAGTTCTCCTCACTCAAATCATCTTCCAGATCAGATATTAAACCTACCGAGATCAGTACTGGTTGCACTCTAACCCACAGAGGATGTATAAAGTCTGTGCATTTTAGTAAACACACCATTTCCACTTGGAGCTGTGAAAGTGGCAAGCCTACTAACCTACTAGAGACTTGCTAAGAGCTTAACTATGAAGTACAAACAGGAAAATTCATTTGAATTAATAAAAGATTTGGGTCTTTAGATCATGCATATGTAAAATACACCGAAGTTGGATCAATGACATTTAAATACGAAAAAATCCCAATCCTCATCACTGGGGATAAAGGAGAGTTGAGTTATATTGATATTTTAAAGAATTAATTTAATTTTATGCTTCCATGCTTCCCATTCTGAACTCCAAGTAAAAAAATGTAAAATTGTCAGCCATATGCCCACAAAATACCCCTGGCTTCCATACATGACAATTTGTGAGCACTGCCATGACAACAATTTTCCCTTTGCATGCCACAAACATGTCCTGTTTGTGGCCATTTACTTCCACTGTGACCAAAGGGAAATTCGGTCAAGATTCCAGTTGCAGAAGAAATTAATTTGTTATTTTCCTTTGTTAATTGCCTTTATTCTGGCCACACCAGAAAATTAGCAAGGGAATCAAATCCTGCCATCCTACCTATATCCTAGTTATCAGTAAGAAATCTGCCTTTGTGATCAGCTGGTTTTTTCTTCACAACTTCTCTACCCTTTAAATACAGAATTGCTAGATTTTCAGATGCATTATTTTGAGTTGATGAGGCATTTGTCTTTTGACTTTGCATGTCAGTCCTTGATACTGGTTTAGAAAATTTTCAGCTGCAACAAGAAAACAACTTGTGAAATAAGAAGCTGACAGACAACTCAGTTTAATGAAAACATAATCATAAACATAGAGCCACAGGAAACAGCCAGGGCTTTATTTGTACAACAATGCCAGAGATTGCAGTGTTATCAAGTGCTTTTAAAAATTGTCAGCTCTAAAAAATACCAGTTGTCAAGCAGCACACACATATCCAATCTAGCCTATTTCAGAAGCCCTTTGAAGGGCTTGAGAAGAAATATGGATTGGGGGGTTAGTGTGTATCAAATATTGTGAATAACACTTTGTTATCACAACTATGGGAATAAGTTGTGATGTCCATGGTGTTGGTGTTGGTGTCACAGCTTCCTTTGCTCTTGAGAGTTTATTTATCCTTTACTGCTTTGTTTTTTCATGCTTTTAACAGTATAGCCTATTACAGTGTACATACACAGCTAGTTCAAGGCCAATGACAAAATTCCATAGGGAAACAGCTTGATAAATTTTGCCAACACATATAAAACCTAAGATTTTGGCATGTGAACAGTACAAAACCCTTATAAATAACACCTTTCATTTCTGGAATACTGTTATGTGTGGCTCTTGGCATGATTAAAAAAAAATGATGGTCATGTTTTAAGGCTGGTGGTGATTCAGGTAAGAAGGAAACCGCCAAAAAAAACCCCCAAAAAGTCATCACAGCACTTGCTACCCTTTTAAAAATAAATTCTTATTCATAAATTCTGGACAAAGCCTAAAAGAGGAGATTTTCATAATTACTTTTCCCTTTGTGTCTTACATCCTGAGCTCTCAAAGCAGGTAAAAGCAGATAATGATGGCCCAGCAAGGATCAGTTTTAGAAATGCAAACAAAACCACTTGGTGCATTAGCTTGACCTCTGAAATATCACTTCACAAAATGGCAGCCATAAGCTGCTCGAGCTGATAAATGTTAAGCTGCCAATCAATAAAAGAAAGCCTGACAACAGGAAAAATCAATTTTTACTTTTTTTTTTTTTTTTTAGCAGCTGAAACACTTCTCTCTAACTACTTGGAGATTCTTAATCCATGAAGTGAGTCAAATGCAACAAGCATTAAAAAAATTAACCTGTATCTTTATAGTAATTTACAGAGCCATAGAAAATTCAATGTACAGGATGTACAGGTTTTAAATATCAGTGAACTCCTGAGAGTGTTTTGGTATTTGGAAATTCACAGCTTGGAAACCCTGAGCATGCTGGAAAAGCTGCTGCCCAAGTGGCTTATTTTCAGTTCTACATTTAATGAAAGTTAAGATTTTTCAGAAAGTACAAGCAGATGCCTAAAGTTTTTCAACAGATCATTTACAATCTTCCAATTTTTCATATTAAAAAAAATTGTAAAAAATGTTTAATCATCAGCAAGTGACAATTCAAATGCTTATTGCTTAGAAAAAATGCTGCTGCTTCAAAGCAATTTAAGGCTCTGTACAAGAGAAACCAAGTTGTCCTTCTAACTAACCCAGCTGGGATTAATTTAACAGTTGAAATTTCAATCATGGATGGAAATTGCTCTCTTCTGAGCATATATCTTGACTTTAATTCCATACATCAGCAGACAAACTATACTTCCTCAGCTGATAACCTCTCAGACAGACACCATGAACAGAGAGGGGGCAGATCACAGGTAACAGGTCTTCCAGGAAAATGGTGAGACTTGGGAAAGTGACACAGGGAAGTGAAATCTCATCTTCTACTCCTCCTTTCTTTAGTCAGTATTAAAGCAATACTCCAATCTGGGGTAAAAAGTTTGTTCCTGAGTATAGGAGCAGCCCCATAATATACTTTACTGATGTAGAGTCCCACTGAACTGTCTATGGCTTTTTAAGCCTTTAAACTTCATATAGGATTTGTGTTGCCTGTCAGCCCCAGGATTAATTTTGATTATTATTGGAAATCATTACTATGGCAGGTACATTCTTTTCAGGTGAGATGTAATCCCTGTGAGTCTGAGTAATTCTGTTTCTAAGTGCTTGGAGATAATGTTTAATTTCATTATGTCTGCTTAAATTCTACATTTGGTTTCAAGTGGATGTTTTCTATTGGGCAGGGCTTTGAGCAACCTGATCTGGTGATGTCCCTGCCCATGGCAGGGAGGTTGGTCTAGATGATCTTTGAAAGTGCCTTCTGATTCAAAGCATCCTGTGATTTTTTTGATTCAATTTTTAGGTGGTGAATCTAGGTAAAATTTAACAAACCATAGCATGAGATGGCTTATTTTAAAACTAGAGAGTAATAACAGGTATGATGTTTCTTTCATTTATTTGTGTAAAATTTACACACAGTGTCTATAACAACAACACAAAAAAAAATAATGAGAAATCAGGATTACCTAAAATCACTAATTTTAAAGAAAATAAACAGAAAACACTGAAACTCCAGGGGGAAAACCCAATGTACCCAGATTGCCTTGCATAACAAACAAATATTATGCTGTGACATGATTACCACCACATATATTTGTTCTTTCAGTGTATGCTTCTGCTTTATGACATGTTATTTTGTTCCTTACTAGTATTTAAAAGTACACTCTTATGAAAGATACAACAAAAACAGTGAGCTGAGCAGGATGGAGAAAAAGCACTTTTTTCTTTCAGAAAACAGCAGTCAACACTTGAAATTTTATAGACAAGTGAAAGAGCACAAAGGCTTGGCAAAGCATAATGTTAGAGATCTTGACTTTATTGTTGCTTCTGTGGTATCTAGCCCTTCCTGACACTTGTTATTTTATTGATACATACCATATTGCTTATTACAAATGGACATTAGGCTGAGGCATTAAATATTCCCATTCCATTTCCTAAGTGTAACAAGAATGCTGTGTTCTAACTTGCTACACATATTTTGTCTAAGCAGCGAGGAGAAAAGATTTTCAAACACTTGCTCCACAGGTAATAGAAGTTTATATGCTAGAAAAGGAATAGTACATTTCCTGGTAATTCCCTACACCAAACTTGTTCACTACTGCTGAAAAAACAGTTTTGAAAGCCTGGGCAGACAATTCTGAGGAGGACTGAGGCCATTTCCCATTTCCAAATGGGGAAACTGTCACTAACTCCCACATTGCCTTTATTGGGATGACAATTTTTGAATATTGACTAATGCATTTTCCTGCTTGTTTTTAATTTAAACTCTTGCCTCAATGTTACACTGATGGCTTTTACCTATTCCTTGAGCTAGAAGCTGAAGGTAGCCCACTCAATAATTGTGGTTGCCCACTCAACTGCTAATGGGATAGGAAAATGAACCACGTTGATTCCAGGCTGCTCAAGATATAATACAATCAGCATCTTCACCTCATCCTGAGCTCTCTGGAGAATAAATGACATGAAGAACACTCTTAAATTGGCTCTTATGGGTTGTCTCTGTTTGGGCTGTTCATCTGTCTGAACTGTAGTAAATTCATCTCTGTGCTAGCAATGCACACCACACCAGAAGAAACATGATACATTTGAATTAATTAGCATGAAAAAAGAAAATTAACAGTAAAAAAATCTTCAGACATAGACAATGAGGTAATTCCAGCATCATGGGCTGAGAATGGTTAAAAGAGGTACAGAGGCAAAGCAATTTTTGATTGGTGTGATTAGAGGCTCGTGGTTCCCACTTAAAGAGATTAGAGATTCACAGACTGTAATCATGGCATCAGACCATGGCTAAAGGGAAAGATTTCCATATCAAGGATAATTACTGTTAGAAAGTTACATTGATTTACTTAAATTTTTTTTTTCCAAATCTATCTACACTACAATACTTTTTAACCAAAAGGCTATCTCCCACATCTACAGCCCTCCAAAAAAAAAAAAAAAAAAAAAAAAAAAAAAAAAAAAAAAAAAAGTATGAGTTAATCTTAGCAAGTACTGGCTTCTTCTTTTACTGCTTTTATTCCTTGGGATATAGAGACTGTCATATTTGTTGTTGTCAGATTTTATTTTATTTTATTTTATTTTTAAGTGAACATAATACTTTTGGAAATTCATTTGGAAATTAGGCAAATGATCTATCTATGTTATAAAAATAGTTTTCTTGAATTGTTGTATTTGCTACAAGCTCAGGGATGTGTAAACTCCTTTGGAAAGCAAGCAATTTTAAAATTAGATTTACCAAACTTACTAGAAAAGTGGAATGCAGTGGAACATCTTTAGGAAGCCAGAAGGCAAGAGTCAAAAAGAGAAGCATGCTGCTGCCTTCTTCAAGCAGTCTTAGTATCAGCTGCAAGATGAAACTATGAGAACTAGCAAGGGGCATTTTTGAAACTTGTTGCCCCTGAAGATGAGCTCTGATCTTTGGCAATATTCAGATCCATGCTCAAATCCCAGCTCCACATCTTTTCCTTGTTCAGCCTCCCTTTTGGGGCAGTCTCTCTGCCTGAGAAACAGAGAGATGACAGAGCATGGCAGGGAAAAGCTCCAACACACAAGGAAAAAGCAGCTGAGACAGGGTGATGGGATCAATATGAGCCTTACTTACCATTTGTCACAGGAAATTCAACATGAGCACGAAGGAGTCACAACTGCCCAGAGAAGCTGTTGTGCTCCAGTGGAGTCCTTGACATGTGATTAAGCTGAGCACTTAGTTTGAAAATTGCTCTCACCTATTCCCTCTGATGATCCAGAGGTATGACAGAACAGATTTGGAGTGATGCCAAACTCTGAGCACTGCTTTGGAGACTGGGAATATGACAAGGTTTTCTATAAAGCCAAGGGTCTGTGCAGATTGGTGTCCCCCTCACTCAAGCCATACCTGATTTTGGCAGAAATGATGAAGCAAGGCAGGACTGAAATGTATCACAGTGAAAAATTAGAAACATCTTTGGCAAGCCATATACAGCCATCTCTACCAATGATGTGGAAAACATCTCAGGCCAGACCAATGGGAAAGGTTAAAAAAGGCTTGAAACATCTTAGTGTACAAAAATCGGAAAACACCACAATCATAGGCCATAAAAATTTCTGGCCAAAATGTTTATAAACTACAAGCATTTGACAAAGGAGTTTATAACATAAAACAATTTCAAGACTTAGCAAGAACATTTTAACTTTGTTGTTGTTGCTGGTTTTGAGCAAAATTGCTGAGATCCCTATGGAGTCATTCATACATTTGAAATATCACAAAACTTAAATTTGAGGCCTCAAAAATAAGCTGCCACAACACTTATAGTAAACTCTTTCCCACACTATTTCATATGATTTACAATATTTCTTATTACATTATTCTTATTAATTTTTCTTATTTAATATTTTCATTAAAGCAGACAGGATCAGACTTGTGCCTGAGTACCTCACCATGTTTACAGTCTCTAAACATTCAACAAATACACAGCTTAATGAAATGGAGAAGACTCTTGCAGAGTTGATGGGAACTGGATATCTCCAGTTAGAAAGGAGAGGTCTGGCCTGGGTTGATCATACTAAAAGAATTAATTCTTTATAGCCCTTTGTCTTGTGCCACAGACACCCTAATATCACAAACCTTGCATGGAGTTTCAGTTCTAACACCACTAGGAAATGCATGGAAATAGAGGACACAGTTTTTGCCAAAACACCACATAATCCCTTATGAGGAACAGATGCAATGTAGCCTCTAGTCAAAGCAGGATTTAATTTTGTTATTATCCAAATAACCACATTTTGTTCACAGTGGTTGTGAACAAAGACAAAGCACAGGGATAAAGGCATGATTAAGAATATAATGTTGTAATGATAGTATAGTTAATTTTAACATTTCCCTTCATTTCTGGTGGGTTCTGCTCTTTGTCTGTCCATCTCAACTATAGGAATACACCACAACATCTCTTGCTATGCAAGGAGATAAATTCTATCCTGGAAATAAGCACACGAGAGCCAGGGTCCTAAATTTAAAGGTTTGTACCAGACTCTGATGGCACTAAAAAGCACCATAAAAAGACTTTTGAAAACTCACTTGAATGTTAAAATTTCTGACAAGAAAAGTAACTCCTTGTTTTAAGGCTAGCTAGAAAGCTCCTACCTGCATCCAGGAACTCTTTTAAAGATTAATAGGCCAGTTTAAGCAGCTGCTGTTGTGTTCTCTGCTTTGCTTGCTCAAAGCAATGCAATTGCTTATGATATTGCCAACTCTTGTTTTATGACATGTCTGGTTATGTTCAGCATTTTTGCTAAAGCCTTCCTTCCCAGGGACATGAAATTACAATAGGGAGTTTGTCTTGTTATGAGAAAGTGAGCTGAAGAGGAAAACTTCAGAACTCATGAGCTCTGCTGCTGGGCACTTCCACTCTGTGCTGTCATTTGCACTGCTTGCTGTTTTTCTTAAAGCTGGGTCCAGAAGTCTAGAAGGGAGGCTTCTGTATCACAAGTTCAGATCACAGCTATCCAGGGCATCACAACTGGGACAGTCATGGATCCATCAGGGGCCAACTGGTTTTTAATGTTTCAACAAAGACAATGACCCAAGTGCACCCTAACAGCTTAAAAGAGGCAATAAGGAATATTAATATATAAATCAAACTCCATGATTCATGGAAATTTTGTAAGATCCAAATTTTTGTTTCAGAGTGTGTGCAAAGGACAACCAGTAAGATGTGCTAATTCACTCCATCTTTTGAGAAGTGAGGGTACACACTACCAAAGCTCTTCTGAAGACTCAGAATGCAAAATGAGACAAGAAGCAATAAGCAGCAGTTGTTGAGCTGTGAGGGGTCTGTTTTCTTACTTGCTTTAATTTCAGAGAAGCACAAGATGCTCTCAGAAAAATACCTTTCCTCACGACACTTTCATTTCTGCATTTCTTCTCTGTGATAACAGATAATATTTTTGCCAGTCCCTCAATTTTTGTGGTGCTGTTTGCCAATGACCTTGGCTTTAGCAGAGCAATCCTTTAGTCAGAGGCTTCATTTGCATTCTGCTGAAGCAATGCCAGTCTCCAAAAGGAATTTGATAGCATTTATTTTTAAACAGAGAGACAGTCCTTTAAGAAACCTTAAGGTCAGGTGATGAAATTTGAAATCCTCCCTTTTCCAGCAGAAGTGAAGAATCTATGATTATGGAAAAGACAATCTGCTGCAGCAGATCTCAGTTAGCACAATTCATTTAATTATTCATTGTACATTTACTACAGGCATTAGTTGACATTTTAGGTTCCTTGAAACATTTTATACATTTATGTAAATATATAAATATATGCATAGAGTTTATTTTATTTATGTATACATGGTATGCATGTATTTTTATATTCATATTTAGCTGTACAAATTAATGACTCAACAGTGCTTTCCACAGAACAAATGCCAACTGTGGTCAAAGAAGGCAGCATTACCAATCTCCTTCAGCAGTGCATTGTGCCCTGATCTTAATCAGATTAATTTAATTTGCAGCCTAATCCACCCCCAAAACTCAATAACTCTCACAGACATTCACACAAAAAACCATTTTTATTTATTCTCTCAGGAATTTTCAGGTTTTCAGGGGACTAGTTCAAAACAAGGATCCTTTTTTCTTCTCTGACATCACCTCTCTATGGGTAAGTCTATAATCATAATAATCAAATTTCTCAAATTATTTTGACAAGATTAATCAAAAGTATTTGACAGTGTCCAGTAACTTTTGGAAAATTTCAAGTTTGCCATGTCAAAGAAAATCCGTGAGGTGCTAAGACTAATTTTTTTTTTTTTTTAATTTTGAAGAAATTTCTCACAGAAGTTACTTTAATCTATGCAGTTGTCTATGATCCCCAGAAATATATTTTTAATTCAAGAGGCAACTACAAAAGTCTCTGTTAATAACAAGTCTAGGTGGATTACTTAATGGTCCTGTTAACAGATGTTATATAAATCTGGTCACTTTAAGAGATGCTTAAAGTCACAGGGAAGGCTAATGATCCATTCACTCTTTAACATCTTGTCTGCAATCCTTCATCATGTGAGTTTTAATATATCTCCTCTAATAAATAAGAACAAAATGAGACCACGACGAAGATAAAAGAACATAATAATATTTGAAATTATTGTTTTATTTCACGCTCAAGTTTGAAATAATATTAACAGACAAAGAGAAGAAAGATGAGCAATTTTTAGACAGACTGATAGAGTTTTGAATGACAGCAGGACACAATGGCAAAAGGACAAGTAATATTAACATCAGTTTATGTATTTACTGCAAACAAAATCAAGACTACTATATAAAGACTTTCCTCAAATATATATATATAAAGAATTTTCAGTTTGCCTGAGGAGAAAAAGAATCAAAATGTTGTCAATATCAGGCATTTTTTCTGTAAGCTGATAAACATCTACAAATTCCAATACATTCTGGAAATTATTAAAGTTTACGTAATAATAATTACTAGTTTTTCACTTTGTGTTTCTATTTTTAAAACTGTTTTTAAGGAGCAGTGATAAAGGATGTCAGTGTGACTCCAGGAGACAGCTGAAAGGCTGAGAAGCTAGAGAGTTGATTTGACAAGCATGCACGTGTGTTATTTAATTTCAACAAGCATCCCATTGACATATGGGATCTCCATATATTTGCTGGATTAGGGACAGTAAGAAAAGAAATAGGAAATATACAAGAGGAAAAGGATAAGAAAATTATGAACATGTGGGCATATTTTTACAGGCCTAATTGTGTATTTCTTGGAGATAATACAGAATTTCTTTCAGTATAGCATGTCCTATATAGGGCTGTGTGGCACACTGAGGCATAGAGGAAGGTTTTCTTGAACAAATGCAGCATATTTTGCTATAAAACTCTAGTTAAGTCTCTGAAAACCATCCACAGGTAACTGTAGTGGATTTTAGAACTTCAGGTGCAACTGATACTGGTTTAAGAATATTCCTTTAAAGGAGAATTTCCCATCCAATCTCTGGGCAAGGAATATGAACAGAGTAAATGTTGTTTACATTCAGTTTATTCCTCATATGTAGCCAGCTAATGTCTGTGTGCTTGTGCTGGTTTTGAATTTGATAAAATTAATTTTCTTAATTAATGCCAGGGTAGCTGGTATGGGGCTTTGTTTTGGATTTATGCTGAAAACAGTGTTGATTACACAGTGTGCTGGTTTGAAAGCAAACCAGTGGGGGATCCCAGGTCAAATTTACAGTTTAATAGGGAAATTAAAATAAAATGCAGCAGTACAAAAACACTGACAGTCAGACTACCAGCTGACACCTCATCAGTCAGGGTGTTGGCAGCAGTCCCATTAAATGGTGGCTGCATCCTCCTGCAGTGACAGATGAGGTTCTGTTCAAGCAGTGATCCTGTAGAAGGTGCAGTTTGCCTCTGCAGGTCCAGTGGTGGTGCAGATAGATCTGGTCTTCCTCTAGGAATCCAGTGGAAAAAGGCTGGGTGTGGTGTTCCAAACCCAAATTCCAGGTGGGAATGCTTGGCTGCTCCCCCTGGCTGGAGCATCTCCCAGTGGGATGATGTAATTTTATCAGTCATGCAGTGGGACTGAATGGCCCATTAACAGAAGATATCTCCCTGGAGGAAGGATGGGTTGTGGAAGAGATAAGAGTCACCTGGTTTTAATAGATGGCAATAGAATACATCCTTTTGGTCACTTGCATTGCAAGGTAAGACACACAGGAATGTTTTTGTTATTGCTGAGCAGTGCAGGTTGTTTTCTGCTCCTCACCCTGCCCCACCAGTGAGCAGGCTGGGGATACAATCAGGGCAGCTGAAGCAGCTGTGTGGGGCTCAGCTGCATGCTGGGGCAACTAAGTTCTATGACAGTGCTAAATAGGAAAGAGAAAGACAAATTCAGTGCTAAACTTGTCTTGGGGAAATGGTAGATAGGAGAAACAGGGAAATTTAAAGATGTGGAGATATTAGGAAGGATGAAAAAAAGTTTCCTGCCTTTGATTGCTCCCTGGCCCTTGCAGACTTTCCCACTGCTATTCCTTCACTAATTACCTCTTCTCAGAGCCCCAGACTGTGCAAGAGGTTCCTCCTTAAAGCTCTGCTGAGGGCTGTGTGGATGAGAGGGGATGGGTCAGCTTTAATTGCACAGGCTGCATGGCTGTGGGCATCAAAGCACTGCCAGCCCAGGTGAAGAATTCTGTGGGGAAGAACAGAAATCAGCCCTGCCCAGGAATGCTGCTCAGTGTCGTGCACTTGGATCTTGTCTAACACGGGCAGGGGTCAGGAAACACGATGGGAAAATCTCACCAAATGCCAGCCCCTCTTGGTGCTTCTAGGTAATGCTCATGTCTTCACATCTAAAGCATTGCAAGTCTTAGAGCTTGCTTTAAAATGTAAATTGCATAGTAGTGATAGATTCAGTCAGCCACTGGCAATGCAGAGCCTCAGGACTTCAGGCAGCTTTGGACTGGATCCCTTTAAACATAACTGTGGGACAGGGAAGCACACACCACTAAACCAAAGGGATGTGAGATGACAGCACAGCTACAGGGGCATGTCAACATGCACACCTAGAAAACAGATACACCTTCACTGCCCTCCACTGAACCCTCCTGCTTGGCATCAAAAGAGATTTTGCCAACTTGCTATGTCCTTTTTAGAAAATACAGCTCCTCATGCAGACACACGGAGGGCACTAAATCATTCATACATTCTCTGTAACCAGGCAGGTCTTTGCACAGCTGGCAGAATGTTATGGGGAGGGAACATTTAGCTTTGCAAGCTGGAAAACAAGGTAAACACAGGCAGACATCTTAATTTGGCAATCCTTTTAAAAGCTGTAGCTGTTATTTATGATTTTTTCCCTTTCCAACAAGAAAAGTTAATATTACGCAGTAAAGACTTATGACCTGAATATAAAAAAGTAAAATATCCAAATGGAAGAACACTCCACCCCACAAAAAGCCCCCATTGTTCTGTTCACATTGTTCTGCTGAATTTTAAATGCACTCGAAATGAAGCAATTTTTCAGCTGAAAATGCACTTCCAAAGCAAAAGTACTAAACCCCAGTAATTAAAAGACCATATGTCTCAAAGTTTTTCTCTGAACAGGCCAGCTTTCTACAAAACACCTTATTTCTCAGAAGGCAAACAATTTGTTTTCCCTGAGATAAAAGCCATAAAAACCGACAAACTTTATATAGGAATCTGTCAAATAAATTCTTTGGAGTCCTGTTAGTAAATCAAAAAGGAGCAAACATCTCTAAACAAAGGAGTTTGCTTGCACTCACTTTAAATGTTGTCACAGGTGATTCTTTGGACAATCTTTAATCTCTAAGAGCTTTCCTTGTGTTGATTGTACTAACTCATGAATGAAAAAAGAAATAAATTACATAATCCATACTGAACAAAAGTTTTCTATTAATACAGTATCAGGAAATCACAGAGAAAATGAACACACATTGTAACAGCCAAAGCCTGGTCACAGAGAGGTACCTTTTCAGCTAAATTATTATGATTAAATTGTCATGACTTTCACCACCATAGAAACAATTAATAATGTTATAAAGGCATTTTAGCCACCCTTCTTATTGTGCTACATTATGGGGAATAAGCTGTAACAAGATGAGGAGGCTTTGTAATTCACAAGCATAATAATGACCAGTTGTGACTATATAATTTCAATAATTTAATTAAATTAAATGTAACCCCTAACTCTTCTAGTAGTATTGCTGTTTACCCCAAGCCTTTACTCCCTGTAAACTATAAGAGAAAATTGCATTTTCAGAGATTAGAATTGGCCATTCACTGATGTAATGACTGAAGAATCCTTCTGCATATGGTGCTTACAGACACTTTTTAAGGAAATGAGAAAGCCTGTTTCATCTGTACCTAACAGCTTCACCACTAATCTACTAAATTCTGACAGTGATGTGTCAAGTTTCTGGAAATACTAAACACATGACCACAGCTCAGGTGCAGAGCAACTAAACATCAAACATATATTGTGCAGATGTGTTGTGTGCAAGGTCAACTGAGTATTTGCAGTGCATTCCTAGAGGGAAATGTTGGACTTATCTGTCTTGAATGGCCAACACTCACAGGTGTATAAAAAATCAGGTACGCTTGTTAGTCTCACCCTATTTGGCTTTCATTTGGTTTCCTAAAGAAAGAACCCTCACAGCATCTCAGTACACACCAATTTCTGTCTCTCCATCCTTTGGGGCATTTTAGCAGCTATGCAAATGTCTCACATATATTAACTTAACCTCAAGATTTCATTAAAAAAAGGAACCAGGAAGAGAATAAGAACCCTAGGGAAAGTTTGTCTTTTTCTGATAACAGAGAAATCATAGGAGAGATTGATGTCAATGCTCAAGTATAAAATGAGGCACAGCAACTTCTGCTGTTCTACAGCCACTTACAGCTCGTATTTATTGGGGTTTCAACAATGTTACAATTGAATGTCTTCAAGCAAGGAAATTACTGCTTTTTTTGGGAGAATGGCCACCAGAAACCTTCAATTGTTATCAAACTATGAAAACACATTATGTAGCCATTAAAGGTAAAAAGAAATTTTAAAAAGTTTGTTCAAATGACATGGAGAGGCACATGCTGACCTTTTCCTGCCTGCTGCATTCAGACAGGATGTCTTAGGGGTGCTAATTTAATTGATACAGATTGTATCAGGTGAGAGGTTCAAAATCCCAAAAATTGCTCATGGTTGACCAAGACCATGAGAAGAAGCAGGTCATCCTGGCATGTTGGGGAGGGAATAGAGAAATCTTATAAATGCCTAGCAAGTAGTTCTGAAACAATAAATGAAATTGAGATGTTAGCATATTTTGATATAGATGCTGAAAACAGTCATGTTGAGGTTTGAGGCCTCTTCCTTTGTTTAGACAATACCAAATGCCACAAATACCAAAGAACCAACAGACATCCTGTCCCAAGCCTGGCAGGAAAGGTCTGAAGATAAGGGTTACAGCTAAGAAAGCCATAAAACACGGTAATTTAGTAGTTTCTATAGGTTGCATGCAAATATTAGGAAATTAGTATATTGTATTAGAAATTAGTATATTGGTTATTAGAAATCAGAATATTCATTATAGAAGAATACTTATTGTATTGTGAATGGAAAATCACTCTCTCTCACCTCTTACCTCTGATCTCTAATCTCTCTCTCTTGCTCTCTCTCACCTCCTTCCTCTTATCTCTTACTCTCCATGCTCCACACTCTTTCTTACGCCCCCACCCTCATAATAAACTGCAAACCTGAAGAACAGATAATAGCAAGCTCGTGAGTCTGTCCAGCGACCATCCAACAACCCGACCCCCACACTGGCAGGCCTAGGTTGCTGCAATAAGGATAAGCAGCCAAAGACCATGTTGCCATTGAGTTTTATGGGTACAGAAGAAGATCTGAAGATTGGGCTGAAGAAGAATCCCACAAATGGTTAGATATGCTGTGTTGAAAAGTTACAAAGGGTCCTCTCCTTTGTATGTATTCCCAACCAAGAGAGATTGGTAATTTCTGTTTCCCTTTTTGATACCTTAAGATACACGGAAAAAGCAACAGAAGTCCAATCTAGAGTTTGGAAGGAAACATAGTTGAAACAAAAAAAGAAGAAAGGCTATGAATAGACAATCAGATACAAACAGGTGTTTTAATGAAGAGAGTAGAGGAAGATAGGAAACTCACTCCCAAAACTTGCTATTCTAAAGAGTATATTACTTCAATTTTAGATGAGAAAGGAAAAAAAAAAAATCCCAGTAGGAGGAAAAACAAGAAGCTGTAGACTGGGGAAGTATAGAGCAAAGGCTTTAAAAAGCCTGGACAATAATCCACCAGGTTTCTGGACTGTCATGATCATGGGGAACTGATGGATGAGAAACAAGAGAATGCATGCAAGAAAGCAGAAGTGCTTAGGATTTATCTTGTTAAGCTCTACTTAACAGCACACATCACTTCCTGCACAGTTTGAAGCAGGGAAGTCACCAGAAGAGAGTTTGCAGTTTAACTCTTGGAATACTCACTTTCAGTATAATTTTGTTCAATTCCCCTCCATTACTTTTACATCAAGCCACATGTATTATCCTAAAGCCATCTGGGTCTTCTGTGTCATTATATTTTTTTAGATTTATGTCTTGTTCTAGCTGTTAATTCAGCAAATATGAATAATTTATTCCTTTTTGTTCTATTTTCATAATACAGTTTATTTTGCATATTTTGATCTATACAGAAAACAGCTGCAAAAATTACGGAATCAGATCTGGTGAAATGCTGGTCTGAAACCAACATATGTTTCTCTGTTGATTCCACTGGGGCTGAAGTTCAACTCCAGATGCATTACTTTTGCATCCTGTATTGAAACTTTGTCTATGTCTTCCAGACCCTTCTCATTCCCAACTCAGGTGCCATGCTGGAATGGTTCTCCTATCATAATATTTTCTCCCTTAAATTTTGCCAAGCACCAAAACTAGGCACTTTTTTCTGTGCTTTTTAAAGACCTAATGAAGTAAAGAATAAATGAAAAAACCTCCTATCTAAAAATCACAGTGTTTAAATAATATTCTTCTTTAAATAAATCAGAGAATTTCTTTCCTACCATAGTCCAATATGCAGGCAAACTATATAGCCATGGAAATTACTGCTACAGAACATGACATAAGACTGTGGCAATATGGAACAGTATCTCCAGGGGGGAAAAAAAAAATGTTGCCTCTCTAGGATATTTCCTTTCCTCTCCCACTAAATCAGATATCCTGCTGGAGAAAGTGGGCAATTAAAGGCACTGATGCATCTGCACTGAAGTGAATGTGGGAAAGAACATTAAGCATGCAAGAATTTTCCTGTTGGGAATGTAGAGGTCAGGGAAGAACAGCAATCAGGCATGAGATTTTTGTTTGGGAAAGCCAGTAGTGAGAGAATAAGCAACACCAACAGCCATGGATAATGACAGCATCAGTTGGGTAATTAGTTTCTCTGGCTGCAATATTCTAGGCATTAATAGCATTGCCATTTATAGCCAGAGAGTGATTATTAGAAATGTAAAAATCTCCTGTGACTGAGGTTTAATGCTGCACATTAGACTTCCAGTTAGATAACTACTGCCATCATATTTTACAATATTGTCTATTGCCACTAATAATTCCAGGTGACTGAACTGAAAGATAAAGTGATCCCAATATGATCTCATTAATATTTAAACCCTGCCATGTCCAGAGAAGTCTGTTGTCCTATTTTTTGCTTTCAGCTTTCAGAACATTATGGTGGATTTTCACTACTTTTTTGAGAAAAAATACTTGAAATTAGGAAATTGTAAATATCACAAACATTTCTGCTACTTCAGTATTTGATTTTGTAAACTGTATAAAATACTAAGTCTGAAATCACACTAATGTTGACCAATTAATACAAGGTCATTGCAGCCCTGCTTATTATCTATTGCTTAGGTTCAGTTTTTGTATGCATTTTGGCTGTCTAAAAAAAGAGGAAAGTAGCTTTAATTCACTTAGTCTTTTGTCAGATCTTGATGTCAGACTAACTCAATCCCATCTTTTTGTGACTCCCTATTTCACCAGCCAAAATAATCCTTTGTGATGGAATCTCCTGTACATAGTACACTTCTCTGCACATAATGCACTTCTCAGAGGCTTTTTAAAAACTCTTAATATTGAAAATAGGTGAGATAGGTAGCACCTGACAGCATCTGTACTGACAGGAAGATCAGTCAGATGTCACAAACAAAATGCTGGAGGCAATGTCATCATTAACACCTCCCTCCTCAATTTTGGCACGATTTTTTTTCCCAGAAGCACAATATGTAAAATAGATTAGCACTACCAGCCAGGCAGGGAAATACCCTGAGTACCATCAGCAATCACATAATTACTCCCATTGCATTTCCTCTCAGACTTCTCAGGAAAAGCCTAAACTTTCCATTTTTTTAGCATGTGGCCCATTTGCCCAGAGTAAATTTGTGCCACAGCAATGGAAGAGCTTTCTTATTCAGTAAAAATGGCTATGGATTTCCAAGGAAGGGTAAAAGTGTAATGGAAAACAGTGTTTGCCTCAGAGCTCTTCTGTGAGTTGTTTATGCTCTCAGTCATTCATCCAATGTTTTCAGTGTTGCCAGTGATAGCTCAAGAGAGAAAAAAGGGTAAACTCAGCAGCTAATGTTGAGAACCTCATTTTACAATGATTTCTCTGGAAATTTTCCCAGATTCCACATCTGCCCTGGCACAACAGCCCACATTTCAGAAAGTGGGTCTCACTGGAGATGCAGTGAGAACAGCTACACTTACTCAAGTGGGTAGGCTGCTTTTCTTCTCCCATTTGAAATACTCTGCCTGCTACTTATCCTTAAAAAAAAAAAAAAAAATCAAGCCCAGCTAGACAGTGAGAACATGAACAGTGTACTTTATAAAAGCCACAGGCAGGTCCCTTTCCAGCTCCCAGTATTACAGCTGTAACACCAAGAGCAGAGTAGAAACAGAGCCCTATGACAGACAGAGCTCCAAAATAGTTAAGATGCTTTCTTTTGTTATTTCAGCTCTGCAGTATTTTTAGATGTTTCCTGTGTTTCTGTCCTCAGTTGCAACAGGGAGGTGATAGTTAAATTCAAGACACAAAAAGTACAGTCTCTGACATTGGTGTTTTAGATGATTTTTCTGTATTACAAATAGCAGATTCAATTTTATAGAATGACTTGGGTGGAAAGCAACTTCCATTAGACCTGATAGCTTAAACCCTACTCAACCTAGCCTTGAACACTACCAGGAATGGGGCATCCAACACTTCCCTGGGAAACCTGTTGCTGTGTCTCACCATCCTCTCAGTAAAGAATTTCTTTCTAATATATCACCTAAATTTTCTCTCTTCCAGTTTGATGCCATTCCCCCTTGTCCTACCACTCTATGTAAAACGTGCTTCTCCAGCTCTCCTGCAGTCCCCTTTAAGTCCTGGAATGCTGCTATAAGGTATCCCTGGAACCCTCTCTTCTCCAGGCTGAACAATCCCAACTCTCTCTTAGGCAAGGCTCTCCAGCCCTCTGAGCATCTTCATGGGCTCCTCTGGACCCAGTCAAACAGGTCCATATCCTTGTTATGTTTGGGGTCCTAGAGGTGGACACAGAACTCTGTGTGGAGTCTTTTACCTCCCATACAATTTAACTTTTAGAATATCTCCATTACTATTGCTCAGCATTTGCAGCCATATAATGTTAAAAAAAAAAAAAAAAAAAAAAAAAAAAAGCTAAATAATCTCATGACTTCATGTAAATCTTTGTATTTATTCCAGATAGAAAAGAGGAATCACAGCATATATGAAGGATTTCTCTCACTTCTGACAAAACAAAAAGCAAATGTTCAAGGGTGGTTTTTTTTCTCAAACTGTCAAACAACAAAAGGATACAAGCTACACAGGCTGACTAGCTATTATTTTGACAGGTTCTTAAATTAAACTATATAAGTTTGAAAAGAGCGAAAAAGTTAGTTTCCAAGACACTTGCAGTCAATTGTTCCCTCTAAAATCACCTCTGCCTTTTCCTTCTAAGGAGAGTGAGATAAAGAAAATCTTAGTAAGAAAGAAAAAAACAGGTAAAATTGTTTCTTTCACAACCCACGGAACATTTAAGGAAATCCTTGTTTATTGCAGAAGGAATTTTTGTATTTTGCAGAGGATTATTTCTTTATGTGTAACACCATGTGAGAGTGGCCTGAAGGGGACACTGTCTCCATGGACAGCCCTTCCAGTCCTTTCTCTTCCCCTGACTCTCCCCAAAGTAATTCTTCGAATGAAAGCCTCACTTCAAAACCTTAAAAGAGTTTCTAAAAAACCCCAAACCAAACAGCAAATGCTGCAATGGACCCTGCAAGTCCCCACTTTTGTCTCATAGCTATTCATCCTATGTAGAAAATAATTTCTGTAATGGCAATGGGATTTCCTTTGTTCTGCACTCCCATTAAGGCACTGATTTGTGTGTTCCCCAAGGACCAGGGCACATCTTGAGACAATCATGGGCTCAGGTGTGCTGAAAAGGTTATTCAAGAGATCCCAAGGGCAGCCACAGTCTCTTCATTCTTGTACCTTTTGTCCCTGATAAAGCTTCAGCTTGCTCATACAGTATGGGACATTATTTTTTTAATATGTTTGAGATCTTCCTCATGTGCTGGTTCTGTGCTCTAAATGGCCCAGCTGTAGATTCTAGGTTTCATTCTGATTTCCTTAAAATCTTACAGAAGATGCTCAAAGGTCTGTGTTAGTGCAAAAACACATAAACCCAGATCTTGACAGGCAAACGAGAAATAGCAAAAACAAAGAGAAAAAAAACTAGGAAAGCAAAAGCTACCACTAGTTCAAAGGCTAAGAATGGAAAAAAAATCAACACCCCTTTTCTCAGCAGAATGAAAACTGACTGCTGATAATATAGACTGGGGACTAGGAGATTATTTGTTAACTTCTGAAAATGGAATTATGGTAGTGAAGCCAATGAAAAGAGTTACTGTTTGTTAAAGCAACTTCACTTAGTTCAGAGGAAGGTACAAACAATGAAACTGGGTAGAAGAGAAAAACCAATTTGAATTGGTGACCTGGGAGTAAGGTGTGCCCTGTTTCTCATCTGACTTGTCACAGAAATGATCAGCTCATATCATAACTGAGCCTTCTCCAATTAGAAGGCAGACTCAGGGTACTGAATTTTGTGACAGCATGCAAGTAATAATTACCATGGCTACTGGAGAGCAGTCCCATCTGATTTCTGGCTTTCCAATTACTTTATATCAAACAAATAGCCATTTTTAAAGATTTGAATTAATATTTAAATGGAAGGATGGACCAACACAGGCTTTCAATATTTTTCCTTGATAACAATCTTTTTACACTTAAATAAAAAATAGATGAAGATTTTTGTGGAGGATAACAATTTCTGAGTCATTTAATAGCAAGGAAAATGACAAAGAAAGAATCTTAAGCATCTTAGAGGCAAGAGAGACAAAAAGAGAATTTTGTCTCTCCTTTATGAGTTCATTGGTTTAAGCTTATGCTTAATTTTACCAATTCTTACTACTTATTAGGTGGATCCAATTTGTAGAGTCGTGCAGTCCATTCACCACTTATCTAAAGAATTTCAATGGCACAGAGTAGGAGTTCTCTAGCAGGGTATTAAAAGGAAACTAATGAATAGGCTCTCAGGAGAAGAGATCAATCTCACTTACCTTCAGTAGGTCTATACTGTCCAAAAATACCTCATTTCACCCCATTGTCTTTCCCTCCTGGAAAGTGAGATGTACCTCCAAAGGGCTCTAGGCTTGTTCCTACAAATGGGTACTTAAAAGTGGTGTGACAGGCCCCTGGAGGATGTCTCTCCTCTTCCTGCTGAGGGTAGAAGGAGCCCACATAATCAACCTCGACTGGTTTGAGATGATTAATCCTCCAAAGTGTTTTGAAATGTAAATCAAGACTTTAAATCCAGCAGACAGGATCTGCACTAAATGCATTTACTTAATAAATGTCATTTTTTTCATCATTTTGAGGCACTGATGAGGCTGAATCCATTTATATGTATAAGTTGCTCTCAAATCCTGGAAGATGGTATATAATAAGGTGACTACTTCATATTTTTAAATAACATGTTGAAAAGTTGAAATGTAGTAATTTAAGAAGCAGGCAACAGCTTGGCTTTCTTTAAATGCAGTAATCATAGCAAAAAATTATATTAGCATTTATTAATAATAATATTTTCCTTTAATAAACTAGTTCATTCCAAGTTGACATTTCTATCTTTTTATTTTAGTGGTGGAAAACTAATCCAATTTCCAGCTATAAATAACGCTGTTATGAGCTTGTCAGGTTTTGAAAAATGTTGACAATTAGAGGATTAAGGAGAAGAGAAAGAAAATTATTAAGCAACTGCAAAGGCTGTTCTGAGGGCACATTGGAGGAGCTGGACTAGCTTAAACATTTTAAGTACCAGGGAGTCCAAAGCAGGACAGGATATTCAGGTGAATAAACTGAATTTGGAGACTTTGCAGGAGCACAAAGGGGTCCTAAGAAGAAAGCCAAAGGGTGTTTGGGAGCACAGGAAGAGTAGCTGGGCAGCCCCACAAGGCTGCAAGCCCTCCATCCACACTGCTTCCAATAGCAACCACTGAAGGTTGGGTTAATTTGCTCCCAGGAGAATAAAATGCTGGGAAAACCATGGAAATGTCATGTCCTCTGTAAGAGAAACTTCATAACCCACCTTCACACAGAAAGGGCAAAGACTTTAAATGATGTGATGCCAGAGGATGGCTGTCCATCTGTGGAAGGGGCCAAAGCATCCCCAGTGTGCAGCCTAGAGCTGGTCCAGCACCAAGCCTCCAGTGCTTTCAGACTGTTGCACTGGGCTGCCATTCCTTTCTTACCCAGCCTCATCTCTGCTGCCTTTCATTTATACCTTACTCCTCCTGATGTATCAGATATTCTAAAACACAAAATCTCTGGGCTCTAAAATCTCCCCAGCAGGTGCTTCTGAAAGGCATGGCTTACATACATTTATGTAAATTTATACCATGTGTAGGGGGAAAAAGGGATTTTTCTGCATACTCACAATTTAACAGTATCTACAAAATAGCCATTTCATAATTGTTTGATTTCTTCCAAACCACAAAATGTGAAAGCAACCTGCAATCCCAAAGTATACATGATCAATGTACTTCCAGAATAGCTTGGCATTTTGTAGCAAATAACTTATGCTGCATTTATCAAACTGAAAAGAACCTCTCCTCAGGGGTGCATAATCCTTTCTGCTCCTTGCCTTATAATAAACTAGATTTATCCTTAACCTTCTCTTCTGTATAGCATTTTGCAGACCTACTACATGTAGGTTTTAAACCAAATCTGCAAAGATACTGCTTTCCAATTTTCTCCAGAAAGCACTCCTAATGCTTTAAGGAAGTCACTTACTACATTTCCTTCTGGTACAGCTTCCAGGCACAGAAACCTCCCCATTAATCTCCATAAAAGCAAAAAAAAAGAGAAAACTTCAGTAGCCAATATTTTGTAAGTGTGTCTGTTTTAATAGTTGCAGTTACTCTTGCAAGTGGAGTGCCTGAATTCTGCACTTAATGCCAGCTACAGAATTGTGTTATATATGAAATTACAAACCCAAATAATACTCCATGCCCTAGGAGTCAGCAATTTTCTCAGTGAACAGAGGGCTGTGGATAAGGTTAAGCATTATCAATGACAGTATCTCAAGTCCAGAGAGGAACTGGACTTCAAAGAATGTGCTACAGAAGATGAATACATGACAGAAAAAGCCCTCAAACACTCCTTTAAGAATAGCACAGAAATAAATTATTCAATAATTCACTACTTTCCTTCACTAAATTTTCATCACTCATGGCTAAAAACTTCCTAAGTGAAATCTGCAGAATGAGTAAGGAAAACAACATTAATTTTTCTAATGAGATGTAGTTCTTTTCACCTATATAATTTGAAAGCAAACTGGATCACCAAAGTAAGGCTATCCAATAGTCAAACATCTCTTCTACTGCATTCAGAAATAGTAAGAAATATGTGTGAAACCAAATGACATAAAAATTTATATTTTCTTTGAACAGCATCCAGTCTAAACTGCAGAGGGATAAATACAGACATGAATTTGCCAGAATGGCTGCTCTCTCGTGGTAGAAAATCACATTTTCCTAAGATAATAAGGGTAGCAGCAATATTTGTCCTCATGAAAAAGTTGCCTTGGAAGAATAAATGTTAAGAAAATTAATTACATCAAGATAATTGAATTATTCTTGCAAAGATGCAAGTTTCAAGAACAGCTCAGAGAAAAGTTCTCATGCACACATGAAAAGAAAGATAGGATGTCAGGTTATGTTTAGTCTATTGAATCCAGCTCATGGGTATGAAATTGAAATGCAATAGCTATGAAATTGCTTGAGATTAAGTGGCATATATGGTCAGAAGAATAGAGTATTTGATTTCTCTACCATATTTCTCTATCAGGCTCAAGCCAAATCCAGAAATAAATGTGATGCCTTCCTCCTATGATTTATTTAAAAAGATCAAAATCTTAACAATTTTCCAAATAACAAAATAGCAGCAACAAAAATTCTTGGTTAATTACAGGAGACATCTCATACACTCCAGTCTGTGTGTACACCACAGTTTTGAGTTTACTGGCTTTTCCTGTGTTCACCATGCTGCTCTTTGTAGAGAGCCACAAACTGATGTAGCACCCCTATGAAAACTAAATCCTTCAATAATTTAATGAAGAAAATAGGAAAGTTACACACTGAGCACTTATATATGTCCTCTTTCTTGATGGTCAGTAGTGAAGCAAAACCTCTCTGAGAAAGATGGACTGGAACTTTTCTATGATTATATTCAGGATGAGAATTTGACTTCATAGCTACATTTTAAAAACCTCTGCAAAACCTCTGTTGCCTTGTCATCAAACTTAACTTTGTACAAAACCCATAAATAACACTGTCTCTTTCCAAGTGGATGCAAAAGGGATGATCATTGCATCAACTGCAAAACACAATACCTGCTTTTAACCAAAAACTTCTGCTGTACCAGCAGGAATTTTGAAATAAAGGCAAAGCAACTCTGACATCAAACATCAACTGAAATGTCCTTTTTCTCCATATAAATAAATACAGTGTAACTCCTTCTAGATGACAAACGACTGAATGGGTACAATGGCTATAAAGAGTTGCCAGCAGACTTGTGTTCTCAGATGCACAAAGTGATGAAAAATGCCATCCCCAAGTAATCAGGTATATTCTGAAGCTACCAGTAGCATCTTTATATAATCAACACCGGCAGAGATGACATTTATGTAAATTACTTTCTAAATGGCTATTGCAATAAGTAACTGCTGTACTAAATTTCAGAGAAATTATGGCTTTAATTTACAGCACTTGGGAGATTTTTTTTTCCTATCTATTTTTTCAATGCGTGCATAAACATGAAAAGAAAAATCTCCTGTAATTCTATGAGAAATGTTTTATACCTCCCAGAGAAATTAACCATTTCTGAAGAACATTTGTCATTACATATGAAATAAGGCAGTTTTTCAGTGATTAATTATCACACAACTTGCAGACTTTTGATCTCATGAAAATGGTGACTTATAGAATACAGAAAAAAAAGAGGTATAATTATGTACCACTAAGAGTACTGTGCAATCAGTTTTCATGGTATAATTAAGGTAGAGATGTTATTGTATAGAAAAATTATTGTCTGAAAAATTATTGCATAGAAAAATTAGAGCTGACAGGTAGTGAGGCTGCACATTTAGGATGTGCCTCAGTGTTTATGTCAGATGAAAGGCTAAAGAGTAAATAATTTCTCTTCCTGGAAAGATGCACTGCCATAGTGCTGTTTCTGATATGAAATAGGATTTAATTCAATGAGGGACACCAGATTCAAGTGTCATTGCCAAGACTATGACTTTTAATATCATTGCAAGCACCAAAGAACATTGTGAGGGAGAAATATACCAGAAGTTTCACAGAGAGAACCATATAGAGAGGGGAATGCAAAGTTCTTTTTGAGCACCTCAGGCTGGATCTTAGTCTGATCTTAATCCTTCATTTCTTGACTAAATAACTCCTCCTTATTAGGAGTTATTCTTAAACACTGAAAACTTTCTGTAACACTGAAAAATTTGGCTGACAGATGAAGAAGAGGTGATTCTAAGTCATTCAGATTCCCTCTTGTGACTCTAATGTCTCCTGACTAAAAGAAGAAGAAAAAAGTTAACTAAAAAAGAATTTTCCAATTTTCCAGATTAACTTTCTGAACCATGGGCAACTACATACCAGATTTTTTAGTTCTGAAAGGTCCACATTGTTATCTTTCAACTGATTTCTGTATCTATCCATAAAACCCTTCCCAGAGCTTTGTAGAAAATGTGAGTCCTGCGGCACAAAAGACCAAAACTGATAAAAACAGAAATTAGTTACTCTGGGTTCATCATGGCACTGATGTGATTGAATATACAGATCTACTTCAAGAAATTGCCTTGTATCCAGATTCCTTCATCTTGTGCATTCATGGGGGATTTCTCAAATCAAAATTAGGAGATCTAATGCCAAATATGCTCCATTCCCCTAGAGCACTTGGGAGGTTTTGTGGGTTTGCTGGTAATTTTTTATAGACTGTGTTATCAGAGCATCTTTCATTGTATATTGGATACATTTTTTCCAATATACTTTGTACATTTTTTTTTCCTAACATTACTTTGGGGAAAACTGTTTGACACTGGATTCATACTGGCAAAGGAAGGATCAAAGCATGTCCCTGTAATGCCTCCCATTTCTGAAACAGAGATGAAAAATTATAAAGCCAAGAGCAATTTATTTTATTTTATTGTATACATTATGATCTTCCAGCTGGGCTCCTGGCAGGCTCACAGAGTAAACCTCAGCTGGGAGAGATTTGGGGCATCTGTGCCTTATCTCATTTATGTATTTAGACCTGCCAAATAGTCCTGAAGGCTCTGACCCCTCCTGAAATATCACCCTTTGCTTGCCACAACAGAAAGATTACTTTCTCTTCCTCTTGTAGCCACTCAGGTTTACTGGTCAGGCAGCCCAGGTCTGAAATTGTTTCACTGTCTCATTCAGACAACTGTGGATCTCAGCACTGTTTTCCTTCAGGAACAGCAAGAAACCATTCCAGCTCCTTTTTATAGGAAATGAAATTATCAGTTTGGGAGTATTACAAAGGCTTGTCACTCTGCCCTTCTTGCAATTCCTACAGTTTTCTCTGTGTGCAGCATGAAAGATGGAATAACATACAGACATCACTAAGTTTTGAGGCTAAGTGTGCAAAACTGTATTTTTAATAGCTTCAATTGAGAAAGATAAAGCTGTTTTAAAAGTACAGCTGAGTAGGAAAGTGAGGAGGAAGGAAAAAATAATTGAAGAGAAAGAACAGCAATGTCACTTCCATTCATTTGTGTTCTGACTCTTCATAGTAACAGAGTCAAATTAGGAGAGGAAATAAATGAGAAATAATACTGGGGCAAAGGAAGATGAAGAGAGGTAGTAGAAGGCTGATGGAATAGGACAGAAAGAGGGCTAGAGCTGAAGAAAAGGTCATTAACAAACATGAGAAGGTAGCAGTAGCACAGAAGTGCACAAAAAGTGGCAAAGGAGAAAACAAAATTGGAAAGGGATACAGAGAGGGGTGAGCAGGGGAGAGACATCACTAAAGAGAATCTGGGAAAGAAAGTCCAATCATAAAAAATTCCCTTACTTCCCATGCTCATTGATTAAAAAAGTCCATCTTGATTTTATACTGACCTCCATAACTATTCATCCTGCCAAGCACAGAATCACTTTTTCATGTTCTCTGATACTTGCTCACCTCTTTACAAAATTCCATTATTGACATAAGCCATTAGCAAAAAGGTACTCAAAATTAATTTGTGAACAGGTTAACTCCTCCTGTGTTCTGTCTCTTCATTAACTCATTGTGCTAAAGACTCTTCCATGGTGTTTTATGCACACCTTTATTTGTCCATGCCCAACAATTTTTACATAAAGGACACTTTCTAATAGTTTAGGAAACAAGACAGAAGTAGAAGCACTAGCAGACTCATCCAAATTTAAACTTTTAATGCTGCCTTCTTTGACTTACTGCCATGTTGTAAAATTGTATTTAATTTTCTTTCTTCCAGATCTTAAGCAGCAGAGAAGCATGTAATAAAATGTAAAATCCTCCCAAAGCACCTCTCTTGCCAGTGCATGTAATGTAATTTGTCTCTGTAACATTTCATGTGTTCACTAATGATCTAGAAGAGATAGTTTGTTACCAGCAATAAAGTTCAGGTAGGACGTCAAGCTAAAGGATTGCAGCATAGCAAATGGATTAATGTGCAGCTTGAGAGTTGGGAATAATTTATCAGGATATTATATAAGGGAGAGAAGGTGAGAAGGGAACAAAAGGTCCTAAGAGGGAGATTGGGACTGTTAGTCTTGGTCCAGAAAAAAATGCAATACTGAAGGCAGAAGGAAAAGACAGAGATGCTAAGGGAATGAAATCAGGTAGAGGATATGGCTCCTGCACGGTGGAGTGGGACTGACAAGTGACACCCTTCCTCTGCTAGCATAGGATTGGAAAACAGGCAGGAAGAAAGGCAGGAGAAGAAAATAGTCCAGTAGAAGAACACAAAGAGATGGGAAAGAAATTGAGGAGTGTCTCAGTCAAAAAGAAACCTCCTTGGAGAGGAAGGATTCTAGAATAATATACTAGTCCATCTTTCAAAAATAGACAATAATAGACCATAGATAGATAAATGAGGAGAATAATTATTTAGGGGGATCAGTGTCATGCAGCATAGAAACTGAGGTGGCAATATGAAAGATCAGAAATCAAAGGCTAGATATTTATAATAAATTTATTATATAATGTAAGTTCTAAGTAAAATGTCAGTCCTTCAGAAAGAGTATTTCCCTCCCTCTATGTATTTACCCAATCTGTGGATGTGGGAAGGTGGTGGCACTTTGCAGAACTTGAAAGGATTTACAAACTATTGGGTAAGAAAGGGGAGTGAAACAGAAATGAAGCAGTGAAATATCTTTTGTAGTGTTGCAGATTCTTAAGGAAAACTAAGAAAACTCAGCTTTTAAGACAACTAATTTAACAAAAAAAAAAAAAAAAAAAAAAAGGCAGGTCAAAGCACTGTTTAAAGAATAAAAATGAAAGACTAAGATTGACTGAGGAGTTAAGCTTCTGCTACTGGACTTGTCTTGTGTAATTTTCATGATTCAGTACTCTCACACTTTATGTAAAAAACAAAAGGAAAAAAGAAAAGCACTTGCATGTAGGCAGGAAGGAACCCAGTTCATCTGTATAAACATAAATACATGTAGAGGGGGTTTTTTTTGGTCTAAATACTGGCTCATGGAAACCTAAGGGCTTGAACAGGGAGGTCATTTGATGACTGCCTATAAATTGAATTACTTGGACTTTTTCACTGTAATCTGAAATTTCTTTATTTCTTTTTTCTTATTTCTTTATTTTATGATGTAGCTCTGTGGCCAAGAACCACATTGCTTCCAAAGAATCAACAATGGTAGAGGGGCACATAAGGTAACAGTTTAAAGTGTGTGTAAATGAAAGACACTCAGGATAAAGCCAGAAAGAATACTGGGATTTTCTTGGCCACAGATATGTTGCCTTAAATCTCACAAAAAAAAAGTTACTGCAGAAAACAGATTATTACCCATAAATGAAAACCACAATTATTTCAATTTCTTATGGCAATACTGCATCTTCAAAGGCAACATAGTAATAATAATAACAGCAACAGCAATAATAATAATAATTATTTTACAAGAAATTCCATTGGAAATTCTGTATCTCTATTGTAGTGTTGAGTGCAGACTAACAGAAATAATCAATAAAAAAGCAGGCTGTAAATGCACTGTGCTCCACAAGGAATTAGCAGCATCACAGTGTAATTTGTGGCTGCCACAACAGCAATTGTTTCAGAGACCCAATTCTTGTTTCTTATTCAGAGAACAGAGAAGAATTGGATCCAAGGGAAATAAGAGTCTCTCTTAAACTAAGACTTTCAAAACTAATAAACCACACTTTCAGGCAGAATAATATCTTTATTTCATATTTTGAAGTCTGGGACTAGGCTTGTACTCCTTTTTCCAATCTAGGCTGTGTTGCCCACATGTTATTTAATGCACAGGTGGCTTAAAGCCCTGTTTTCAGGCTGTCATAAATTACAGATGCATCTCATTCACTTCTGGGCACTTTTACACACAGCACATTTGTATGATCCTATGCATAACTCAGTAAATGATTCCTCACATATATAGGTGACTCAGAGACTAAAGGTTTTTGTTTGCCTGTCTATTATTTTAGCTAAAATACACATACATTTCAAATTTTAGACAGAATGATCTTCACTTTGAATAGCATATGCCATCCAAGCCTGGCCTAGACTTCACAGAAAACATCCTTGTCACAGGAAGATGGTTCCCAGGAAGATATTTGATTTAGATATTTGATTATTTGAAAATCTTATCAGTTGTGTATAAAATTGTTATTAAGAACATATAATGGTGACAGTCAGAAGAGGGGTTTGCTACTGGAGTGAGTAGTCCTATGGAACACAACACTGAAACAGGATGCCAAGAAATTCCATCACCTTCCTCCTTATCAGGTAGAGGTCAGATCCCTGGAGGTTGCAAGAATTAATTTCTCTTTCTGTCCTCATGAAGTACAAAGACACTCTATCAGCCTTTTTCCATGGACAGTTTTATCCTGTTACTACAACATTACATAATATAGAAGATTAACAGGGTTACCAAAGATTATAATGAGTAGTGTCACCTATTAATAACTGTTCTGGCAAAAAAAGTAGTTATAACCTAGTAAAAATTTACACTCTGGGACACACTAGAAGTTGAAGTACCTTTAAAAACACTAGAATGATAATGTGTTGTAAATGAACCAAATTTTTAGAAACAGATGAAATCAAATCCTCCCAATGTTTTTCAGTTTAAATGACAAATTTTGCATGCTATAAAATGACTTGAAAAGGGCTGAGTTGAAGCAGGACCAGACACAGTAGCATACTTTGGGATGATTCATAACTACTAATGTAGAAAGGAAAAGGCAGCTATGACCCATTGGAGGGAATTCCCACAGAAAGAGGGAAGCTGTGATGCACAGATCAGGTCACAAATGTTCAGCTCAGACCACCCAGGCTCAGAAACTGGAGCAGAGGCAGAGATTTATGGCACCACTCAGGGGAGACTGGAAGTACAGACTGAGAGGAGAGCAATGTTTAGTGCAAGCAAAAAAAGCTAAAGGGTTTGTGCACTGACGAGGGAAAAAGGAAGGAGTGGAAGGGGCAAGGGGAAGGGAGATACCAGCACAAACCCATCCCCACCAGCCAGTTTTGTGTGGTCCTTCAAATAGTATTAATTATGATCAGAGTCCAAAATCTAGGATCTAGAGAAGATGGAATACATACAAGCTGAAGATGCTCTGAAAATCAGATCCATTCCTTGGTACCTCCCTCCCACAGCCCAATTACAGGACAGTAACTTCAACTCTCACCACGAATAAAATGACCTAACACAGCTTTGAAGATCCACACATTATACATGTCCCAGGTCACAAAGACCATCAAAGCAGTGAAAGGAACCACCTTAATATTTTTATTGACAATTATTCAATTCTACATTACAAGTAATGATGTTATTGATCAATATATATTTAATTTAAAAAAAGAAAAAATAAGGAAATAAACCCAAAATGGTTGTGGATACATGAATCTAGGCAAAGGGCTCCAGAAGCAATCTTCTCACTTTTCATTATGGAAGAAAGAGTCATGACATTCCAAATAAAAGTAAAATATATCACTCAGAAGACTTACAGGTTGTGCAACTTTAGCTTGCCCTGAAACAAGAAGACACTAAAACAAGGTATCTAAAAGGAAAGCACCTAATGTTTTATTTTGAAATGTCAAAGTGGTATGATTTATAAGGAGGAACCAGGAGAGGATCCATAAACCAGAAAATATTATTGTTTTGTCCTTTCATGACATTGCTTTTCTCATTTCAATAAAGTACTCAGAGACTTAAGACTTATGTGTTTCACATAACAATATGTGATACTGTCTTGGATTCATTTTTGATCTCTGTTAGTTTAGAAGGGCAATATTCATTTTTTGACTGAAAATCTCTGAGGACAAAATCTTTGTGAAATCATGTCTGATATGCTTAGCCTATGCAGAAGTGAAAAGTGCCTCTTAAATTACTTCAAAAATCTGTATAGATTTCCTCCCTATACTCTGCTTTAATATCTTGAAAAGGGGAGGTGAAGGCAGCTCTAACTTCCCACAGTACAGCTGCTAGCAAATATAATCCACTGGCCCAGTAGTTAAATACCCAGCTCAGCAGGACTTAAGACAGCTCCATCTCTTTCCATACGACTGTTCCAGCCAAATGAATGCAAAATAATAATTATTCTAAGCAGTCAAAGGAAATAAGACAGTGAAAGCATAATATAAACTCTCTAGACAATCCAGAACTTCTTGGAAATGTTTTTCTTTCTCTGTCTGGCTCAAGTTAATTTATTACTATTCTTGCAATATTTATTTCTATAGTAGAGACATTAGTGTGAACACAGTGTTGCAGGGCACACTAACACTTTCTCCTCTGGACAGAGATTACAATATAGAAAACAGGATTAAGCAGGAGTGACAGCAAACTAAATGAATACAGGCAGGCAGTGCTTGGTCTCTGGTCCAACAATTATATGCATAATACCTTTTTTTTTTCTTTTTCAGTAGATGAGCTAGAAAAAAATCAACAAACAACTGAACAATTGTCACTTAAAGGGCACTTTAAAATGATGCTTAAATTAATGCCAGACAGAACTAGAGAACATAACCTTCTATTAAATCTTTAAAGTCTCAGAAATACCAGGGTGGAACATTTAAATTTTGTCTTGTGAAGGATGAATTATACAGAAAACATTCATAGTTTTTATATAAATGAATTTCACAGCCCCTGTGAAGGACCTGGAGTTTTATTTCAAAGCATAGGAAAACAACTCTTAAAGCTGTGATCTGAGGTCACCCATGACCTTTCAGTTCACATGTGATACTGAAAGGTAATCGAATAAACTGGCTCTGCATGCTTTGAAGGGATTTTATTTAAAAGCAAAGCAAGAAAATATACATTAATGTGTACAATCAGCACATTTAGTGTCATACAACTGTTCATTAAAATGGAGCAATAAAATGATCAGTCTCAAAGCTGGGGCTCAGACAGTGTCAGTGCATCTTCCAGTCTCATGAACACTGCCATTATAGCAATATTTTCTGTCCTCAGGTTAGCTGTTTTAAAGCTAACTACTACCACAAGGAGTTCAAGATCTGGGCCCAGACACTCAGCACCAAATTGTGGTTCTGTTCATGGATATGAAGGCTCTCCACACAATCTATTTGTATTTCACTGCTATTAGAAATTACTGACTGCTTTACTAACAAAAGATTACAGTGACCAATTCAATGACTGATTGACTTACTGAGCAAACACATGTATAAAAGAACAAATAATAAATGAAATATCAAAGTCTTATGTCACTAATATTTAGGGGAAAAAATAGTTTGCCTATTTTTCCCTTTTTTGTTTCTTGAAAGACATGTTTTACAAGCAGTATTTTCTCCATACAGATAGGATAGGGTTGAAGCCTTTCCTAAAGTTGCAGATTCTCAGCTTAATCCTATCAATTACTCAGAGTTTTCACCTCATTTTCTTCCAGACAGCCTGTTTAGAGGACTTATAACTTTGGAATTTGACATAGACACATGCAGAATGAGAACTGCCTGCTTATCTATCTGCTCTGTTGTCCAGTGAATATTTTTTACAGTTTAGAGCTCAGTTGGATCAAAGTGAGAGTCTTGGAAAGGCAATGCTGAAGTGTTCCTTTTATAACAGACAATCCTTAGGCTTGTTCATGCACAGAATCTAAAGACCATGAGTCCATTCCTGGACTGTTTATTCTGAAAAGTTATGGACATGCAGGAACACTTTGTCACATTGGGCTGGAATAATCATGGGGAGAAACAATTTGAAAAAATCATCTCACTCTCACAAGGGCAGCTCAGATTTGTTTCAGGGATAAACAAAGCAGGCTTTATGAGGAAAGTTTTCCTTTCAAATCACAGCAAAGGCAGGACTGATACATGAAAAGGACCAGAGACTCCAGAGGCCCATTGGCTGCACCTTGTGCAGAAAAGATCACACACTTGTGTCTTTCCACCTCTTCCCACTCTCATTCATTCACAGAATCATAGAATATGTCCCAACCTCACAAGTGGGGTCCAGTAAATCCTTAGCAGTGTAAATGAACTTAAAAAAAAATTCTCAAACCTACACTGGAAAACAAGCAGAACAACCATGACTTTCCCTAATGGCTTTTTTATTTAAGAAAACCTAACATTTTATTGGAATAAATTATTTTACAACTTCTTTACTTTCAGGTGTCTGTGTCTGAACCATTTAACTGGAACTTTCTAGAAATAATTCAGATTAGGATGGTTCAGACATCAGGTCTGGAAACTATCATCATAAGTAGTTTTATAAAAACAAATTGAACTACAAGTTTTATTTACAATAAGTGTGAACAGCAGAAAAAGTGCTGCAATGTAATCAGTTTTAGTGGGGCCATTCGGTTGTTTTTCCAAGCTGGATGAGGATGATCAACACCTTGGAACCAATTAGCACATTGCCATGCTGTACATAACTGGTATTTTCAGTCATTTAAAAAGCCTTAGCCAAATGTTAACTAACTGATGCATTGGGCCCTTGCTGCCTTGAACTGACATTTTCTGATCACACCCTATGGACAGACAGGAGCTTTTGCACACAATGTAATCTCTCTGTGAAAGCACAGAGGCTTCTGCTCAAATGCATCTAAGCATAAAAGCTTTCACTTATTCAGCCAGAAAGAGTCTACCCCTATGAGATCAAACACAAATGTACTGTTGAATTTTGATCTGAAAGCCCTAAGCCTTGAGAAATTGTGTGTGATGGCTTTGGGAAGGCACTGCTCCCCATTCTGTCCAGCAGACCATACAAAGATATTCCCCTCCATAAAGGGAAGATGCTCATGACTGCAAGGAAGAATATCTGTGCTGTAATGCACCATTAAATCAAATTAACCCAATCATCCACCTGCTAAGTGAACAAAATAAAGGAAAATCTCATTCTCAGCATGTTCCTTTGCTCCCAGTTGGCAGGGAATGGATGCATCATGTAAAGAGCTCCCTAATGTCACCAGTTAGCCTGGAGTTCTTTCACAGCCAAGCAATGTACTTTGTTTCTAGTGTTTTAGCACATTTATTATGGCCAAATACAAGTTCTTTGCCAAAATTAACTGTAGCAGAAAAACTGTACTTCCTTTGAATGTTTTTTGTCTGTTTGCTTGTGAAGGGGGATTTGTGAAATAAATAAATAGGAACTATCAAATAGCCTCAAGCTGAGATAGTTAACATTGGAGATGTCACAAAAATACCTTTTAGTTTTTTAGTGTTGTGCCTCCACCCCACCTGGGTCTGACTTCCATCTAAAGCTACATTTTTCTTTATTTACCTCCTCTTCACAGCACAAGATGCACTGGAAACTCCCCACATTTGCTGGTTCAGAGTGAAGACTACTTTGCTTTTCTGCCCTACTGAACCAGCATCATGAAAACAAAAGAACTACCCAAGCTCATTTTTTGCCTGTAAGACCAGTTAGTGACTGAACATCAAGGGAATGTGTGTGAAATTGCAGCAGGCCCATTATCAGGAAATAAACTATCACCTATGAAAATTGAATCCTAGTCCTACTTCAGTTTTACAGATTGAAGTATCACACTTTTAGCCCTGCAACAGCATTTCTGTTAATGTGTTCTGACACCAGATGCTTTTATTATTCATATAAACATAGTACCTTTCTTTCTTTGGTAATTTATTTTACCAATATCATACAGTTTTCCTATCTGGTGGAAAAGTATTTTATTTTCATAAAGGAAAGGTCTTGTTCAAGGGGAGGGTAGGTGAGAGAAAAATTGTGACATAGTGTCTTATGTAGGAAAATTTACAAGCCATTTTCCTGTTAATATTGACACTAGATTAAATCAAATTATTATTTTATCTACACATATAGATGAGCTTTCTGGTTTATGATGGCAAAATAGACAATTGTTTCAAAATACAAACTGAAAAAGTAAAAACAAATCAGGAATGACTGCAGCTGATTTGACTTCCATTGTATTTATCAGGTAAGGTATTGGGGATTAAAACATTTGAAAAGCTGTGGAAGACATATTTATTGTTTTTATTACAGTAAGCTATGAAGAGAAGAGCTTTAGGCTGGAAGATTATTTAGAAGCACTGAAGATCACACCAGAATATCAAATTGTTTTTAATAAGATTAAATGTTTCTTGTGATCCTATTAGTAAGCCTTGTTTTTGGTTCTGTTGGTGTATGTGCACATACCAATGAGGAGATTTCAAAAAAATGCAGCAAGAAAAATGATAATTTAAAATTACACACTAAGATTTCTGTTTAATATTAGTGTTTTTTCTCCATCTTGTTCATTCTATTTTATAACTGTTAGTGATGCCGTAAATTTTGAGCTTAAAATGTGGGATAACAGCTACACAGAAAATCCTGACATTCTACCATTAAAAGTAATAAAGATATAATGGAAAAAAACTAGTCAGGTTTTTTTTTTTTTTTTTTTCCAAGGTATCCTGTAAACAGAAAGTGAATAAATGTGTGAGTAATAAACATTTTATTGCTCAAGTTCCCACATTTCAGATAGGGAAAAAAAAAGTTAATAAAGTAGGAAAAGTGACTTAAGTGGGAAAAATATTTAATGGAACAACTTAGTTCTTTCAGGAATACACAGGTTTCTTTATAAACTTTGTAATTCTGTTAAAAATGTATTAAATTTTGTTAAAATTTTTGCACATACCTAGTGTCTCCTAGGATGTGTGTGAAATTTACAGGGAAAGGATTTTGTGATCAGTGCTGTGGAAGTACAGACTCCACTGCCAAAGAATCAAGGTCCTTGCCCAAGCTGATCTGCTACAGCACAGGATAGTAGCAAAAAGGGTAGGCTGAAGAATAACACAAAATCATCATCATTAATGGCTTGACAGTCATCAAGAAAATTAAAAAGAAGCTTCAGCTTTCATGGCAGCCCAGCAGCTGCATTTGCTGCAATCTGGCCCCCAAGGACAGGGTCTGTACTCTGGAGAAGCACAGCTGGGACCAGCCTTTCCAGGGTCTGTGGACATCTCTGCCTTCCAGCAGCGCTGCAGCTCTTGCACAATGTGAATTCTCTCCTTTATCCCTGAGCTGGCCTGGCAGTCAGGAGTGCAAGTTGCCCCTTCTGTCTCAGAGCTGAGTTTAGGACTTGATCCAAGGCAGGACCTGGTGCCCCGAGCAGTGAGGTGCACATCCATGCAGTGCCCAAGAGCTCTCCTTGATCTCAGCTGCTGACAAACACCAGGTGTATTTTCCATTTTCAACAAGCTTTAAGGGTGCTTGGGAACACCTTTTACATGACTTAGATCACCCAGACTGAATCCCCACAGGCAATGTTTTGTCTACATCAAACCTTTTCCTGCCAGAGCAGCTTCACCTGCTTTTGCACACAGGTATCTAAGATAACACAGGCTGCTTCCTAAAATTTAAAACTTACTGATTCCTCTATATAAAAACAAGCCACCTTTTTTTTTTTTTCTCCTAATGGCCAAGAAAGCTCATTAAATTTTACTGCTTTTCAGCAAAACACTGAAGCAAAGGATTTCCAGAGAAAACAAGGTTCTTTGAAGAATGTAATTCCATTGCAGCATTCCCCACTAAGGACAAGATCTTCAACTGTGTGGGTGAAACACCAGGATGCTTGGGGGCTGCTTTTGAATCTCAAGCAGATAGTGCTTGTGAATGTCCATACACAAAACTTGGGAAAGGATTTCATGGAATACAATTAAATAGACAACAGAAACAAAAATCCTTGCAAACAACAGTCAAACTTGATTAGTAATGGCAAAAGAATAATTAAAAAAAATATACATAACTACCATCAGATATCTCATGTTACTTTGAACCTACCTGCCCTTTACTCTCAGCCCCTGATCAAGGTCTCTCTTATGATGTTTGAAGTCCTCCCACATCTAGACATGATGTGCACTTAAATTTTTTAAACTGAAGAAGAGCTTAGAAGTTTAAACTCAGGAGAAAAGACTAAAAACTCTAAAGTAAAAGACCAAAACTTGAGTATGAGCTTGACCAAGAAGGCTACAACATGGCTTCACATTTGCAGGAATTACTTTCATATTTTCTACTAAATATATTTTCCTCTCCCTGGGTCTCTCTCACACATTTACTGTGTGTTTTTCATACCACATAAGGGTCTAAACAGATAGGATTTAAACTCCTTGAAACACAATAACTTGTAACATACAAAGAGTTATTCTTTATAAAATTGGTATTTGCCATTAGGATACTGCTGGGAGCCAAGAAAGCAGCCTTTTCTCAGGCTGCTCAAGGACAAGAAATTATAACAATAATTAAACACCTGCTGGAGACGTGAGAGATGTGATGTTTTCATAAAAACTTGTTTTCAAAGAGGTGTTGCCTTCTTGGACCAATGAGGCTTTTCTGTTCTGTACTGCATGAACTACTCTATATAAGTGTAGTGTTTCTTAAAATAAAAGCTCTCTTTTGCTTCTCCATTACACAAAGAACTATGTTGCATTATCCTTTTTGCCTTTCTCCAATATCTCAAATGCAACAGGTATTACTGTAGGTGAGGATGCTAATCAGCATATTTTATATATATATATATATATATATATATATATATATATATGTATATATGTATATATAATAGAGATTGGTACAATCTTTTGTTTGGTACAATCTTTTCATTGGTCATTAGGCTAGAAGCTGGCAGCTAGGACCCAGCATGGGGCTGAGCAATGCTGAATAAAGCTGGATAATACTGAATGCTGACAGGCAAAGGACAGAATGGGCCAGCAGCTCAGATGAAGCTGGGCTTGTGAACAGCCTCACATATGCCATCTCCTTCAAAAGGTCACTTGCAAGCTGGGGCTGCTCCAAACACAGCAAGGGTGTGCAGGTGATAACTGGTGGCAGAAGACACCTATGTATGTACATATATATCTGTGCACCTGAACTCCACATCTATTTTTGAATGTAGTACATAATGCCCTGCAATACATAGCATAGAAAGAAGTTTTAGTTAGTAAATATTAGATTTTTAGCTCGAGACAGATAGGAATTTCTTCATGATCCTGCTTCCTGAGGTATAACATAAACTGGGTTTTTGTTTTGCAGCTTTCTGTGTTGCTTTACAATCCTCCTATTGCATTTGATCAGGCTCAGAAACCAGCAGGGGCAGGGGCAGGCATCACATGAAAACACAAAAATGTGCTACCAGACTAAGCTCCACATATCTCTACATGACAGGTAAACCACAGGGAAGCAAAACACAGATCCTGTGTGATAAGCAAACATCTCATGTCAGGCACAGATGCACAGATACAGAGATGTATACAAGTTACTAGGTCATGCTGCTTTTGTTTTCTCAGTGGTCAAGAACAAGGTAGGAAATCCCTGTGTAAAACATGACTGAGCAGCAAATAAACCACAGGCCTCTGGCTCTAATAAATAGAGATTACAGAAATTTTCTACTCTGCTCCAAGGATTTTCTATGGCCTTTCACTCCCAGTTTCACAATCAACTCAGCTGCAGGATGGATGGAACAAAGGAAGAGTTTAAAAGCGATGCTGAGTAGCACAAACATCTGCTCGAGTCTGAGGAAATATGGTGAAAATATCCACAACATTGAAGATCAAAAATTTCATCTCTGGGATGCCTCATTCTACTGAAAATGAAGACTCACAGAATCACTAGGAGACCAGCAGAGCAACAATCGTGCACCTTCTGAAAAACATGGTTGTAGAATCAAAGAATCCCAGAAAGGCTTGGGTTGGAAGGGATTTTAAAGATGATCTATTTCCAACCCACCTGCTAGGATCCCCCACCAGACCAGGCTGCTCAGGGCCCCATCCAGCCTGGCCTTGAACAGCTCCAGGGATGATCAGACACAGCTGTCTGATCAGATCAGTAAAAACAACCATAGTGGATTGTATGTACAAATTACTGAAAAACGAGACTCTTTCTACATTTTCATTTTATTAATGGCTTTCTCCTATGAATAATTTTGACTTTCTGGAGCAATCTTTGAAAGAAAAGTAGAACCTCTTTTATCATGCAAATGTCAATGCAAAAAATGAGAACCAAAATTAAACTACAGGTTACACAAAGAAGAAAGAAACATATCAAAGTTGCTCTGAAAAAGCTCACTTCTCCCTAGGGAAATTAAACTTGCAAATGTATTCCTTTTCTTTTCAAACATTTGTGCTTTTTTTTTTCCCCCTCCTTTTTTTTTCCCCTTTGCAGGTGCTGGTGGGAAATCAGGGAAGGTATTCAAATGTAGATTAATTTAAAAATATACATCTGATTGGATACTGTATTTGCTGTGAGCTTTTACTGACTGCAATTCAAAGGTTCAGTTAAGACAATAAAAAGAGACTAAGATGAGGCTCTTCTAATGGAGGTCTCTTCTTCCCATGGTGAGCAAAGATTGTTGTTTTAGAAGTAGTACAGCCAATTCCATATGTGTAGCTGAGACACAGAAATCTTTATTTTTAAACACTCTTCCATAAGTGATGAACAAACACATGCACACACACACACACAGAGAAAAAAACCAACATGTTGCACAGAATCCAATATTTAAATCTATATATTCTGCCAACCTGACACATTAAAATTCTGGCATCAAGTGATTACAAACATTGATGAGTATCCAAAAGGATTGCTTGCTTTCTTCATCAAGAATAACTTATACTTGAAGTATGGGAGAGAGGAGGTGACAATCCATTAAAATAAAAGAACCTGAAGATCACACAACATAATATAGAGAAGGCACATTTTTCCCTTTCATATGCTTTTGCTGTGGTCCTTGCCTGCATCTCCCTCATCTTGCTGGGGCTTTGGGACTGCCAGGTGTGTGTGCAAGTTTTTAGCTTTCCAGCAGTATCCAGGGACAGGAGCACCTCGCTGCATCTCTGGAAGAGCAACCCTCAGACAAACTGGGTGTGTTGGGTCCATGGGGTGACCAGATCTGGAAGCCCTCTCTTCCCAAAGTGTCCCAAGCCTTCCCAATCTGGTGACTCACTGAGAACAGCACCTCAGCACCTGTCAGAGATGGAGTCACTGCTGTGGATTTACACAAAATGCTGCCATCACCAAGAGAGCAGAGGATGATAAGGAAAAGTCAGGCTGTTGACAGGCACAGCATTTCCAATGTAGAAATCCCCAAAGATAAAGACATTCTCTGTTTAAACAAGGAATGAGAGCAGCTCTGCACATTCAGCTCCAGCTGCTTGTGCTTTCTCCAGTGCCTTTCAGCAGCCACATCCACCTAAAATCCATCCAAACAGAAGTCTGGAACCTACTATGCCAGCCAGCAACTGAGCCCCTGGTTTTCCTTTCCAGAAGTCTCAGGGCACAGGGAATGTTCATTTGAAGTGTCTTCATTCACTCCAGTGGTGTGGTAGCCCTGAGAAGTGGGGGTCAGCAGCATCCCACCTTGAACCCTAAATCTGCCTTTACAGCAGAACTGGAGCCAGTGCTTAGTGATCCCTGCTGTGTGCCAGAGCTGCACAACCTGAGCACCCTTTCACTGCTTCACTATAGCAACACAACTTATTAAAAATCCACTTCCTAAGTCTCCCCCGTGCTGGGGAAAAACATAAGACAAGCTAATGTATTCAGAAGTGAAGTCTTTAGAGACTATGCTTTCTCTCCAGGATTACCTATATTGAACTTAATAATTTTTTTTATATTTATATTAGTAGTTCTTACATTAGAACCCAATTAAACTGCTCTTAAGAAAGGAATTATGAGAATGATGTATTCATAATTTTAATTTTGTTTTCATCAATAGTTATTACTATGATGGGTTTTGCTTGTTATTTGTTGTTTTTCTGTTAGTGACACTGTTTGTTTAAACCATTACAAGATAAGCTCCAGAAGTGCTACTGAAGAGAAATGTCACTGCTCTACATTCATGGACAGTTGTTACCCTGCAGCTTTATTTTCTGCTACTGAATAGCATCTGACTATGCAATTTTTCAAATTATTTCAATTTTTCGATCTTCAGTTCTGCAGCAGATTTAAATTAAGAATAACTGGAGAAATATTGAAAAAAATATGTTACTTGGATAAACAATTTTAAACATTTTTTTTATATAATTGTCATTACCACAAGCAAGACTGCCACCCTTTCTTCCAGAAAGCCCATTGATTATCACCTCCAATTCAGCAAAAAACATTCACAGAGACTGTAGGTACAAAGGCAATACAATTGCTTCTCTGCATAATGTGAGGGATCTGTGTTAAAGGAGATAATATCTTCTTTTTATTTTTTTTTATGTTCACAGATTTTATGATACATTTATAAATATCCCTATACAAGTAAATGTACATATATTTCTATGTACAGATACATGCATATGGGTTATCTATCAATACATATACACATATATGTGTGTATACACAAGCCCAAATACATGTGCTTATCATGCACATAACCCACAAGCCATGGGAATGGTGTAAAAAATCTGCTGGAGCATTTAGAAGATGGCAGTATTTGCCAGAAAAGTAAATAGTCACATGCAAATTGTTTCTCATAGAGATTTATATGGTGTATCTGAAAGGCAAGCCAGGCTTGAGAATAAAAACATAGAACTAAACTCACGGTCTCCTTTCTGCCTTTAAAGGTTTTACCAATTATTATCAGTTTCTTGTTTGTTACATAATTTATGGACTTTGGAATTCCTTTAGAATACTCTAATGTACATCTGAATTCCTATCACTTGCCACTACTTTTGCCCTAGCCATTATATTTAAATGCAGCAGTTATTTATTCCAGGTTAAAAAGATTCATAGAATCCTAGATTCTTCTTAGAAAACATCATAAATTAGCAACAGACATAGGTTTTATAACTTACTTTTCAGCTTTAAAGTTAAAAAAAAAGTATTACTGTTCTTGTTAGGGAACTTAGCTAATGCACCACCTCTATGCTGATGAATAGCTTGTCTTTTAATAGGTAGTTTACATAAAAATTACATGGTGTCTGTGAACAGTAAAATTATTCTAGAATGGAGACACTTGGAGTTATTTTAATGCACTGGTTTAATACTCTTCAGTAGCACTCCTACAGCATGTTTTCAACTAGGGAGGAAAGAGTGGGCAAATTTTAATTGCTCAAACCTAGTTTTAATGTAAACTGGCTGTGCTCAGCTGTACTTCATGACTCTAAGGCCTCTTACTCTGGTGGAACAACAGCATGTGATAATTACCAATTCTGCCAGAGCATACACAGTCAAACAATATACTTGACAGAATTCAATGACCTCGAGGCTACACTGTCTGTGCTCTCATATACAAAACTATAAATGATAGGAGGAGTAGGAGCTCATCTCAGAACAGAAAATGACTGCTGCCAACAACTTGCCTAAGCAAGAGGTATGGCTCAAGTGGCAACACTCAGAAGGCATGTTCATTTGCAAATGCAGACACAGAAAAGCAGTGCTAGGCATCCTCTGAGAAAGGACTGTCCTGATCTAGGGTGGAAATACTTGTGGCACCAGTGACAAGTGTAATCTTTACAGTGTAATCACATAAGCCATTTGGTGATAGATCCTTCATAGCTAAAAAGCATGTAGCCCTCTGGTGTACTTCATGAGCAAGGAGATTAAAACAAAGAAAACTCAATCCCACAGGAAGAGCAAGAGATGTTTCTTACTGCAATGCATCACTGGTCTTTCTGGTTATTTGCCAGCAAAGGTTAGGCACCACTACTTCAGCATATATGCTTCTCAGGCAAAACACTTTATCTTATTTGCTTGCTCTGTATTCCTTCATCAAGGAATTCAAAAATGTCCTGGATTTAACAGAAACTCAGAACTCAGACAGACATTGTTTGGCTGAAAGATGGTCTATATGGAAGGCTCTGGGGAGACTTCATTGTGACCTTCCAATACCTTCAGGGACTGGTAAGAAAGATGGGGACAGATATTTTGGGACAGGGGTATTGTTTTAAACTGAAAGAAGGCAGATTTGGATTAGCTGTGGATTAGCTATAAGGAAATTTTTTACACTGAGGGTGTAAAAATCTCACTGAGGGTGAGGCAGTGCAACAGGCTGCCCAGAGAAGTTGTGGAAGTCACATTCCTGGAAGTGCTCAAAGCCAGGCTGGACAGGACTCTGAGCAACCAGATCTTGGGAATGGCATCCCTCCCTATGGCAGGAGAGCTTGGAACTAGGTGATGCTTAAGGTTCCTTCCAGCCCAACCCATTCTGTGATTCTGTGCATAAGGTGCTGTTCATATAAGCAAAAGACCTGCAGCCAGTGTGAAATCTTTTTTAGAAGTGTAAGAAACATAATTGTTGCCAAGCTACTTATTTTATTTCAAATGTTGGAAGAGACAAAGCATACAAGTATTTTCTTGGATGAGTGCTTGAAGAAGCAAATGGTCATTTGGGGATTCTTGCTTTGTTTCTTTTATTTGGTTTATTTTAAGTCAAAGCAAAGCAGTAAGAATCCTTTTGTTTTCCACAAGATGTTTGTGGCACAGCAATACAGCATCCATTTATGATCTTCACATGATTAAGGCATCCACTGCTCCTCATAAATGCAGCTCTGGGATGTGCTGTCTTGTATTGGTCAAAAAGATTTACAACAGCCAGTTGGTTAATCCTACATTTATCTGAAACTACCAGAATACTCTTGCAAAGAGAATACTCTTGCAAGGCTAAAGATATATAAGGTAACATCAAGATAACAAGCATCTGAACACATTTTACTAGGAAGTAAATTACACAAACAGCTTTATCTCCTCCTATGGCCTATAAACCCAGTAATTTTTCCCTTTAAGATCATAATGGCAATGAACAAATCTTTCACTCATTTCCCCACTTTAAAGTTCTCAAAAGAAATGCCTGAATGGGTTGCATTGCTTTCTTCTCCAATGCCTTCAGCTGTCAAGTTCCACATGATTCAAATAATCTTCCATAGACTGGGAACCCCCAAAGAGGTAGCAACAAATGAAGTATCATCAATGTACATAAATGCCCAAATCTGCACCTTTTTAAAATAACAATAAAAATATTACTTTTCAGCTTTCAAAAACACTATGCATAAAAAGAGGGTTTTAATTGTAGAAAATACTAAAATAACCTGGGAAGAGTAGGAATACTTGAGCAAAAAAAATAAAAAGACAATCTCATTATTTTGCAGTGACCTGTCTCAGCTTGATTTGTTTGGGCAATGGGTACTAATGAAGCTGAGAGCCTACTGAGGGAAAATAGTCAGATGAAAATTCTTAAATAAGCTAATAAGAGATTAAGATCATTCAAGAGTCCAAACTAATGAAAGCTTTCAGTACTTTGCAAAATTAACTCAAATCCTCATTTTCTCTAGTTTTGATAATTTTGAGAGTACAAAAATACAATGTACCAATTCATCTGCAAATAAAGAAGTAGACAAAATTTTAATCAAGAGATTGAGGACTGGAAAGAAAGTAATAACAATTAAGGATTAATAAACCATGAATGATTGACACAGGCTTGGACCTGAAAATCAGACATTTCTTATGCGAAAAACTTTTTTTTTTTTTAAATCCTATTACTAGAATGTCACTAGGAGGTAATCTTTATAAACCTCACAGGATGAAGAACAAAGGATGTGCTACATTATCAGCTCCCCTTAAGAGATTTTGCTACTTTTGCTTTAATTTTCATCTGAGTTTAAAGCTGGTAATTTCAAGAGGTAAGATCAAGCTATTGACAAGAAATTTTAAAATTTAAGGATGAAGTTCAGCTTGCCAATGGTGTCTCTAATGCCTCCAACACAAGCATGCATACCTAAGTTAACTATCCCATTATTTCATTACTACCAACCAGAAACTTTCCTTCTTGCAGCTTCAACAGACCTGTTGGCACTGTTTATCTGCTGCTCTGGGAACACCTTCTGCAGCTCTCCTACCAGACTCTGGCACTTTCAGGGAAGGCTTCTGGACCAGAATGGCTTCACCAGGACAACAGGAAGGTTTGTAAACCTTTAATTTCAGTGCTGCATTCAGATCACTGGAGCCTTGGAGCTGTCTGGGGTAAAAGTGTTGGATGGCTGATCCATGCAATCCCTTGATATCTGTTTCTGGCAGAGTCCCATGTGGACAGAACTCTACTGTCAAGGCAAGATGAGACATTCCCTGATCACCTCACATGTTCCTTGTGATTCAGCAGTCACAAGGTGCCTGGTCTTGAAACTCCACTCTATTTTATTTTCAGTATGTCTGCTTATTTTAACCCCCTGTGTAACCTCTCACCAGTAATTACAGCAGCACTATCAGCAGTTGAAACACGTTGGAACCCACAAGCCTGGGAGTTTTGAACTTTCTGCTCTTTCTGACACTGACCCCCAAGGGAACACTGCTTTTGACTTGGGGTCTTGAAAAAGGCTTCCAAATTTAAGTAATGGAGTTAGAATCACTGGTTAAAAGTGTGTAATTTCACATAGTGAAGAATTTTAAATTTGGGGTTTTAGAATATAGTAGTAAGTATAAAACAAGATTAATATTCTTAAGCATTCTCTTTCTTCCTTCTTGTTCCTCCTTCTTCATAATTTCAAGTAGTAGTTTTTAGTTAGATAAAAAATCCCACAGTGCAAGTCATAAGTGTTTAGCTATTGAGTCAAAAGTATAAATAACATAAATGTTGGCTCTTAATTAAATAAGTTTGCCTTTAAAAAACCTTTTAACTAACTAAATACACTTTAATTTTCTTGCTTTTATCTTGATAGCTAAAAGTGCTAAAAAACTATCTGTACTTTAAATAAAATTTATTAAACAACCAAATCCAAACAAAAAAATCCATCTCATATGTATTCTATCCTAACTATAAGTAAAAACAAACAAACAAACAAAAACAAACAAAAAAGCTACTAATTAAGCAGTGCAACCAACCATTTTCAGAAAAATTTATTATATTAATAAGATATAATATATCTTACATTTATTCTATTAAAGTGCTCTGCTACCATTCAGCAGAAGAATGTTTAATTACTGTACCTTGCTCAAAATACAAGGATTTATTCCTTGTTATTATGGACATTATTATAGAGGACATCTAGAGATCTGAGAAATCTAAAGGCAAATTAATAGAATTAATACCTTACTTAGAAATCTCATTATTTTTCTAGGCTTGATTCATTACTTTTGATTGTCTAGGTTAGCAGTACTTGACCTTACCAATAATTCTGAGATAGCAATGGATTCAATTCTTTTGAAAGATATTTAAAAAAATCTAAATAAATAATTGGTCTTCAAAAAACCTTGGGTCTTTCACAATACAGAATGACAGCAGCATTGCCAGGCTTCACTCAAAGGATGCACGTACAGTCATTTCACACTGCACAATAATTCAAGAATTATCTCACAAATGACTCAGATAAAAGCTATTACCTACAGAAATGTACTGATTTGGGTAACAAAGATTACACTGTGACAAAATGGGTGACAACAATGACCTAGCTGGACACCATCCCTTTCCCTAAATCCTCTGCTGCCTGCAAAGGGCAGCAAGCAAAAGCAGTGAGCACACTCAGCCTCTGTGCACAAAGTCACAGAGCACCTCTGGTTTCACTCCTGAGCTCCCAAACAAGGTCAGAGTGCTGCTAGCGAGGAGAAAAGAAGCACTTGGTGCATAATAAACAGAGTTGTTAATGAAGAGACAGGCTTTCCCTAGCCCCTACCCAGATGCACATGGCTATAAACTAGCATGTGAGGAGCTCTGCTCTGTTTTGCACCCTTTGGGCAAAGCCAGGCTTTGGGGAAAGCAGTGACTGCTCTCGTTTCAACCCCTGAAGTGTGAATTTCCCCAGAGTGCCCTGGAAATGAGCAGCAGTGTTTCATGCACAGCCCAGGCTCACACTGGGGTGCTGGGCAGCTGGAAGGAGCCTGCATGCTGTTATCAGCTTTGGGCAGAACCTCTCACAGCCAGCAAACACTGCCCTGCACAGAGCTCAGCTTTGAAATGCTGTGGGGATGTGTAACTGATCACCACAACAGCCAGGACGTCGTCTCTTCCCCATCCCCTGAAAAAATAGAACAGAATTGTGCTCTGAGACTAATTCAGTCCCACTAAATACCAGTGTAAATATCCGTGCTTTTTCCATTTAAAATGCAATTCCAAATTAAATTCAAGCATCAACAATAACGCTTGGACACACAGTGCTCCAAGCAAGCACTGCTCATTGCTTATCTGCTAATTCTGGAGTAATTTCTGTCCTAACAGTTCTAACCAGCAGTTAAGCAGAGAGGTGAGCCCATGAGTGATTATAAAATTGAGCACTGAAACAATAAAAAATATGCAGATAACAAACTACTATATCTGTTGGTCATTAATGTTACAATTTTGTTGGTTTAAGAGCTCATCTAAGAAATGCTCAAGACAATTCTGACTGATTGGACAATCAGACTGACTGCATAATATATAGAAATGGGAAGCAACCAAAATACATGACTGATGTCTGAATTTTCCAAATACCACATGAAAATTAGCCTCCACATATTTTTTGAAAAGACCTCCTTCTTAATTGGTGATTTCTATACAAAGATTAGTACCTCACAGAAAGTTGATGGTTTGTTTTTCTTTTGTTTTTGTGGGTTTTTTGGTTTGTTTGTTTTTTTGTTTTGGTTTTTGTTTGTTTGCTTGTTTGTTTGTTGTTTGGTTTTTGTTTTTTTTTTCCAGAGTTACTAAGTGTAGTTATAGTTTTGCAATGCAGAAATGACATGGTTACAGAGTTTGGGTTGGTATTTTTTGGGTGGTTGGATTTTTTTATGTGTACAACACCAGAAAAGAGGCTGTGGCTGTGAAGACCAGATTTCTAATTCAAATAATAATGAATTCTACCACCAGAAGTAATTTCCTTTTTTTTTTTTTTTTTTTGACAAAAAAATACTGTATTAAATTATTATTTATCAGTCCCATCTGATAAATGCATCCAAGAAAGAATGACAGAAAGGTCTCATTTTTAAGTGAACTGCAGAAATAGGCAAAAAATTACCAAAGAAATATTCATGTGCACAAACATGCACATACATGTACACACAGAAAAGCATTTCAGAAAAATTCTAGTAGCACAGTAGAACACAATCCTCTTTGTCATTGACACCTACTCTTATTTATTCAGTTTTTTTAAGATGGAGATGAAAGGATTGTTTTTTCAGCCCCCATCCTTCAATGACTAAATCTACAGTAGAAAAATAGTTATAAAAATAAATCTCTGAGAAATGCTGCTGTTTAATTTATAATGTTGTATTATCCTGAGAAATCAGTCTCTATCTGAATATTAAGTTGGATTATATAGGAGTCAAACATCTGCTTCTCTGAGTGCAACATACACCTTCATGACAATTCCTTTGGATTTTTTTATTGCCATTATTAACTGCTGGAACTGTCTGATCTTTTTACCATAAGTCAGTAGCTACTGTATCAAATAAGACTTTGAAATTTTGATTGCCAAGAGCTACTGCCCTGTTTACAAATTTTCCAGTGTGGTAATTTTCCAGATAAAGGAAGATGTTGTCAGCCACTGTAAACTACACAGGACCTCATTACTGAATACAGACATACCAATTAATCTTAAATACATGCAGTGCCAAGAGAGTAATTAGCAACAATAAATTGCTGTGATTTTTTAAAATAACAATTGCTCCTACAAATCTCATTAATGCCTCATATACCCCCAAAATAGCAAAGTGTATTATTTGCTAGTGCTATTTTTAAAGACAGCAGTTCTTTTCTGACTTTCACCAGTGAGAAACCTAATTTATAGCTAGTCTTTCTACCAAACTTCTCCATAGAAGCCTAAAGCACCTCAATTTTGCAAAATCAAGCATAAAAGCTTATTAAGCACAAGACTTAAATTTGCTTAATAAACTTTGCTTAATAAATTTACTTGGACCTTTTGTGCATCTGGAGCTTGACACAATATTCAATTCTATGCACACATCTCTCCCCCAACCCTTAAAAAATTATGCACTTGATAATAAATATTTGCATAATTATTCATTCCTTCCTTTCATACTTGTTATTTAGCACAAAATCTTTACTGCAAACAATCTACTTACTTGTACTGGATGTTGGTCAAGGAGGCATGCTATAAATTTGCCTCCACAACTTCCTTGGGATATGAAAGGCTATTATCATACCCATTTTACAGCACCAAGAGCAGATCAAGCAGGAAAATATTAAGACTAATACTTTTTCTGCTTTTAAAGCTATCAACAAAAACACTTTGTGCAGAACTTCTGCCACTCTGTCTAATCAGTAAATGAGAAAAATGAGGAACATGCAACTACTAATGGCAATTACAATGCTTGTATCAGGAGCTGCCTTGTGCTGTGCCAGCAACAAAAGAATTAGGAGAGGCTATTAATCTATTTGGATGTTGCTAATGGGTTATCCAGCAATAGGAAAAGGTCCAGGGTGAGATGGGAAGATGGGGTTGCCACAGAGACCAATATTCCCCTGCAGGAACCTGTCCATCATGATGAGATATGAAAGAACAATCACAACTCCTACAAGGAGAAATGCCAGGGGCAGTAAAGCTCTGTGGTCACCTCCATCCAGAACCATCCCTAGAGCTGCAGTGTGGACCACAAAGCACATAGAGCCAGGTGACAAACACAGCAAAGTGACAATTCTTTCCCTGATGGCACAAGCACAGGCACACAAACCTCTCTGGCAGAAGGAAGCAGGACAGCAGCTCCAGCATCTCAGAGCAGCTGGGCAGCACTGCCTTGGCCACCACTGGGTCCCTTGATGGCCACAAAATCAATAACAAGATGTGGTTGAGGAGGCTTTTTAAAAAGTTATCAAATGACAATCTGCAGTTGTATGGACTGAGGCTTATGACCAATTGCTTTACACTGTTTTGAGGGGAACACAAGCAGCCTGCCATGCTCTGACTCAAAAGCAGCTCGTGGTATCCAGCTCTGATGGCAAACTGGGGTATGAGAAGAAGGTCAGATATCACACTTAAGCCAATATTTTTTTTTTTTTTTTTTTTTTTCCTTAATAGAACCACTGCAGTAGCTGGGCACAAGCAGAGTTGAGTAATAGCTGGTGGCTTCAGGCAATAGACATTATTCCACATCATCCTATATCATTTCCTCCTGTTCAGTCACAGCTGATCTCCTAGCAGCTGGGCTCTCACAATTTTGTGAAGACTGGCCTAATGAGAGACTGAAGAACACATTTCACTCAATAGCTGAGAGACAAACCAACCCACAAACCAAGAAATTGATTTGAAGCTTTAATCAAAAGAAATGAGAAAAAGCTTCACAGAGATGAGCCTATACCACTGGGACATGATTCCCCTATAATTTCAGATTGCTATAAGAGAAATTTTGCAGGCCTCAGCTAGCTTTTTTTCCCCTTTTTTTTTCCCTCCTGGGAGCATCTGAAATCTAGGAAGAGGATGCTTAAAATCACAGATGGACCTGCTCCTCCATGACAAATTTTGCACAACAGTCTCCAGGAAGTCCAGCTATTACCAAAAGCATTTACAGAAGGCATTTTCTTAAACATGACAATTAATACTGTTCTCTCACTCTAAATTTCTGAAGAGACAAGGACAACATGAAAACTCATAGAAGCACACCTTGCAAAGGTTAATAATCAGACTGCATGAAAGAGAAATTATAATACTATATATTATACTATAGGATCATAGGATACTTCAGGTTGAAAAGAGCATTAGGAGTTCTCTAGTCCTGTTTCCAGCAGTCTCTGCTATGAAATCAGACCAACTAGCTCAGGGTTTTATATTGTTGGATCTTGAAAAAAATCTGCCAAAATTTTAAAATATTCTCATAGTCTTCTATCCATAGAACTTTGAAGTGGAACCCAGTATAGATCATTCAACAGAAAATCTTAACCTCTAACACAGGAGTGAACATTACATTTGAGGGACCCCTCCCATGTCTGAGATCTAAAAGAGATGGAGGGGTGGAAGGGAATATTGAAAGAATAATATTCAGAGAGCTTTCAGCTATGTCAGTTCCTCTTCTTCAACTTCCCAACTTCCCTAGAAAAAAGGAAAACATCTTTGCACAGACTTAGGTTCCTACAGTGTTTGATTTGGTAACTTGCAGTAAAAAAGGTACCAGAAACCAAGACATTTGCAGAAACTGTTCTGTAGGCACTAAATTTTCAATGCTCATAATAGCTCTGACTTCTACTGCATAAACCTTAATTCCATCCCCAGGAAGTCAGATTTCTTTAAGAGTTGCTGAGTAAGCTTTGTGTTGTAGAATACAAGCTGCATTCATCTCTGCAGCTATAAGATTAAGTTTAAAAAGGCCTAATCCCAACAATAAAAACTCATCAGTAATCCAGTAATGCCTAATAGCACATCTCCTTCTGTGCTGGTTCACACTAAGTAGCTTGATGAGAAAATGACATTCAGGAAAACTGGGATGAGACTTTGTGCTACTTAAAAATCACAAGATGAAATTGTTAAACACACAGAAATGTTTCTTGGAGAGCTAAAGCACCTATTTAGCAGAAGCTGAAGGACTTCTCAGAATGCATGTCTTTTCTTGGAATTTGCTACAATTTAAGTCAGTCTGCTGCTCACTGTCTACTTTTGTTTAACTCTTGGTGTGGATATCAGTATGTAGTAAGTGAACTGAATTAATTCATACATTTTAGGCACTCAGGATTTGCACAGTGTTAAGATATAGTAACTAATATAAATTAAAATCTCTGTCCTTCAGGGATTTTCCAGGGCAGCCCATAAAAGAAAGGTAAATTTAAACCTGTGTGAGCATAAGAATTAATGATGCAACTTTATCACACTGTTCTTAATACTTTAAAAAATCCTCAGATACTCTGCTAGAAGGAATATTCCTTGGCATAAATACCTTCCTTCTTTTGTTCTGGAAGCTGTACAAAATAAAATAGCTACTGTCATTAAAATGTGAATCCTGTGGCACTATAAATCCTTTTCTAGGGTGGTCTCAGCCTTGCAGGTAATTCCCTTGCAGGCCACTCCCTTTTGTTGGCAGCCAAGTCAAAATGAAGGTGTATTAGAAAAATGTTATACTGCAGGATTATTTTCTAGACTAGCTTAAAAATTCCTCTGTTTTCTCTTCCTTGACTCCCTCTTTCTCTCATAGCATTTATTATTAATTGTGACTCATTTTTTAGCACAGGGTTGACTACCTAGTTTGAAAGACAGTACAGGGAGACAAAGCAGCCACGTGGTACCTCTATTTTACTACCAAGTGTGACAGGAGATTTGTACATCTTACTCTTTCATGTAGTTGCAGGATGACCAGGTTTTGATGCAAAAAGGACAATTGACTCACCCAGTTAGAACAGAGTTATTGCAGCATCCCTCTTTTGGAAAAGGAAAGAGACTTCTCCCAGGAGCTGTCAAAGTATGGAAGATAATATTTTGCCTCCATAAGGAGGCAGAAGAGGTCCAGTCATACCTGTTCACTGAATAGGCAAAACCATGTCTCACCAACTTCAACAATTTTCTTTCTGTGGTCTCACAGACTGTCTGCTTTCTGTGCTTTTAATTCATTACCCAGAGTATCCATCCAGGAGTGATGCAGAAAACCTTTCTGCCTTTCCTTCTGGCTTTCTTCCCTGTTACAAATGAGGTACTAAATGGAAACAGCATCCTTATATATCTGCTTAGTGCTGAGATAATACATAAGAGCCAGCAAATAAGAAAGTGGCTGTTGAACCCAGCTTGAGAAAGGAGTCTGCAAGGCATTTGACTGGTGTCATTTAATCTATAACACAAATGAAAGATGTGATCTCCTGCAATCTTCTTCCCTGTCTCCCATTTGTAAGAGCTGAAAGATAGTGCCCTTGCACTCAGATTCCTGGGAGACAGATCTTATGGCTGAGTGATACACAAGAGTGTCTTCCTGTGACACATAGTGCAGGTGTGCCACAGCATAATCCACTATTCCCAGACCACTAAATGGATGCTCAGTGTCTAGGGTGCTTGACATCCAATACATCTTTTTCAAAGCACACTAAAGCAAGCAGTCCAGTGCAGCATCAACTCTTTTCCTTCTGAAATCTGGGTTTGAATCTGCCCCTAGGAGGAGAGCAGCCCCCTTTGAGAGTTTTTGTAAAGCATTTGCATGGAATAAAAACATGGAATCCTTTTAAATATCTGTTCTTAAGTTTTGTCTTGCTGCAGCCAGCCCCTGTGACTGAGGCAGTGCCCTCTGTGCACTAGCAGATTAGAACATGAGCCCCTTTGTCCCACGTTGTGGTTACTTGTTCTGACCACTGATGACTGAATAAAAAGCAGACACATCATCATTTGCACTTAGTTTATTAATCTAGAATGAGGAAGAAATTTAAAAAAAAAATAAATAAATAAAAAAAGGAAACTACTGAAACTTTGGGAAAGTTGGTGCCAGACACTTTTGGTGCTTGATGATTTTCAGAAGATGAACCTTTTGTTGGAAAAATAAACAATACAAAAAATTTAGATTTTGCTACAGTAGCTATCTATATCCTTCCATAGCACAGAATAGTTCAATCTTGATGCTAAAGCAAGCTTATCTAGCTGGCATAAGAAGCACAATGCACCTCCCACATATCTAAGGCACCCCAGACTTCACCTGATGGGAGCAGAGCATAAGGGCTGCTTCTGCTTCCTATAAAGCAGCATTACATATCAGAAAAAATGTTATTAAAATCTTTACCATACCTTATTCCTTCATCAAATTTACTAAATAGTTTTAACACATTAGTGCAGTATTAATATAGTGAAAATATGTGTGTCTATATGAATGATGTGTTGTACATACATTTTAATTTTTTTTTTCCTTATGTCTGCATTGGGAATGGTGCCAGTTACTGCATTTGAAAAAGGACATTTTAAAATGCAGTTCATTAGTTCTTGACCAGTGTTAAAAATGACCCCCCTAATGACTGGGCTCTGTTCCAGCAAATAATGATTTTCTGTACCTAGTTGCACTTCTGTAAGCTGTCCCATATGGATATGGATGCTGTAAACAGAACTGAAATAAATAGACTGTTTACTACTCTAGCTTTATTTAGTAGTTTGGATAAATAAAAACCAAAGAAAGTGACAAAACTTAAAACTGAATTGAATACAGCATTGTTCAAACAGCTCTGTTAAAATTGTTTTTATAGGGGTGCTCTGTTCAATCCTGGAGAGTAAAAAATACCTGTTGTGACATTAGTGACATCTTAGCCTTGACATACAGAAATAAAGTCACACACACATAACTATCAGCCTTCTGATAACAATATGGAGTGAAAATAAAGGATTCTGAAATACCAGCCTGGCATTAATGGTAACTGTGCTTTGTTTCTTCCTCCCTCAGTCGACTGCAGATCACAGTGTCACAGTGGTTCAGCAAGAATGGAGAACATGGTTCAACAAGGCATGTGTTCACCTCAGATCCCCAGATCAGAAAAGGGAATTGGAGACACAAAGCTGGACTGTTAGTCCTGTGAGATACTATAGAACTGGGTCAAAACTATCAGATTTCAAGTAAAGGTGCTGTTTCTCTTGAAAATCATGAATTACCCCTAAAGGTATTCTTAGTGTTTGCAGAGGTGCTTCTCAAAGGCATACAAAGCTCTGCCCATCATAGTAAATACTTCATTTTAAAAAAATATTATATGAGATACCCTTACTGCAGTACTGAATTGCTGTAAATATTTCCTCAATTCAGTGTGAAACAACAATTTTGAAGCATAAATGCTGGGAAGAATGATGATGCAGTAGGAAAAACTATTCTTCTATTCCACATTTAACCTTCCCTCAGTGAGGACAGAGATAGAGCTGCAATCCAGAATGTACTAGTGGGAACAGCATTACTTGGAGCTATATCAGGAAACAGTGGTCCCAATCATATTTGTCCACAGGCAACAGCACTGACACAGACTGAGAAGTAGGCAGCATCACTCTTCAGTTCCTTTGAAAGCCCAGCTTTTATTTTTATGTTTTTAATTTCCTATGCCCACAAGCAAAGCTGAAAAGTCTTGTACACAGCACATTGTGTGTGACCCTAGGATAGAGAGGAGTGTTTTTAATAATTCCCCAAAAGCATCAAAAGATCACTTATGCCCTGTCTTAACTCACCAATTCTTCTTTGCTTTTCATTTCTCATCTCAAAAGTGATGAGCTATAATTTTCCATGTCTCTATTGTGAAAGAAGGCTAAGAATCAGGGAAAAGAAGGAAAGTTATGCACTTGGAGCACTTCATGCAAAGATACAGCCTGTAATTAACAGCTCTAAATCAGTATTGAAAGTACTGAAAAAAGTCAATTTCTCTTGGTGGTTTGGTTACAGTTATCTCTCAATGCAGAAAAAAAGGTGTTTTCCTTTACAGCAATGTAACACATGAATAGTCCTATAAAACAATATAATTACCCTGGCTCAGCTGTAACCTTATCAGATCTATCTGCAGACCCTCAGTTAAGTTTAAGAACAAATGGCACACAACTATTGCAAGCACTTTTCATGTGGCTGTGACCAATTGCTTATCTGAAAATGGATTCAGCTCTTTGGTTTGGGTTTTTTTTTTTGTTTTTTTGGTTTGATTTTTTTTTTGTTTGTTTGTTTTTTTTTTAAGATGCTCTATTGGTTCTTCTCTGGAAATAATCTCAGTCTGTGCAAAGCAGTTCAAAACCAGCCTCACTCTTCTGCTGTGCAAGGTGGGATGGTGTTTTCACAAAGCAGATGCTTTGGGTGAGAGTCTCTGAGCAGTTACCAATGTGACATGAGAGAAAGAGAAAAAGAGGCAAAACTAAGGGGGTTTCTTTCATAAGATCATCAAAAATACTTAGGGTCAAGAGAAGCCCATGGTGTTATCCATGAAATCCAAAATTCACAGCTGCAAATGGTTGTGTGGTATGTGAATCACAACATTTGTGCATTTTGTGATATGGTAAAATAACAGAAGAGTTGATCAGACAATCACAGGATACATAACAAATTGCTTAGTTTATGAAGGAGAACACATAACAGGACAGTGAATTTTTCAAGACTGCTCTTGGTGACCAAGTGTTCTTTATGTTCACTTCTCTGAGCCCAGCCCCTTTCACCTGTCAGCTCACAAAATGGAAATGCCTTTATGGACACTGCTTGTTCCTGGATTATTTCCTGAGGTATTTGCTTCCCTTGGCTGGCCCAGGAAATACCAGCTGGGTGTGTCTCACATTGCCTGGGTCACACCTAATGTATCTGTAATCCAAAAGCCTCATTAGACTACAGTGACTCTGAAAAATAGGGGAAAAAATATTCTGAAAACCTCGAGGAAAAACCAATGAAGCAAATACAGAAACTATTAAATCTGTAAAGATTCATTAAACATGGCAAGAGTAATGCCACTGAGACAAAATTTCCAATTAGCAAAGTTACTTTGACAGAGAAATATGAGATTTTATAAAAAACTTCTACGATTTACAAACAGTAGAAAGGTGTAAATGGGGAAAAAAACAATGTAAAATGTACAACAGAAACATAGAAATCATTATAGTTAAAGCTAGTGTGCAATTTCTGCTATAGCAACTTTAAAACAATTTGAAACTAAGGTTTGAGGGAGGTTAGGTATTCAATCTTTCTTCTTAATCACAATGTTTTCCTGAAAATGTGAGCCAAGTATGGAAACCTATTCTTTAGCTGTTCAAGGAAAGAATAAGTAGCTTATTTCATTACTTGGGTTGATAGACATAATATTTATCTTTGAGTATTCCTAAGGTCATAGGCTGTGAAAAATTATTCACATATTTTACAAAACCATTTTCTAACAGATTCCTTTTTTCTGAGTGGTTTATTTAAATTATGTTCAGATTACAACAATATTTTCTACTCCTTCCAGCTACTTTAAAATAACATAATAACATGGATGTTTCCTAAAGGAAGATCACAGTATCTCAGTAGCACACAAAGGGAGAAAAAAAGAGTAATTTCAAAAATGCTTTTTTAACACCTGTGAATGTGACCAGTTAAAATACAATATTTCATGATGCAAAAATAGTTTCTGAATTATCACTGCAGAGGGTTCACTTATCCTTCTAATAAATACATTCCTGCTTTCTGCCTGAAGCTCCTCTGTTTGATGTAAATATCATTCACTCCAATAAAAATCTGCAAAAATGAAGCAATACTCATTTCAGTGACCTAGAAGATGCAAATAGGAGAGGGTAATGAAAGGTTTCATCACTGAGTGTGAACTGCAAGGGCTGTACACAGCACAGAATGAAATGTCAACACAGATGGGATTTCATCTTTGATTTCTACCAATAACTTCTTCAGAATTTAACAGACAGCGAAACTATGTTATTTACTTTTTATTATGAAGTTACAAACTACTAGAAATTTAAAAAAAAGTCAATAGTTGCCTCCTAATTGAAGGCAAATGTCAATCAAGAAAATTAATGTACATCAAACAGAACTTTTTTCTTCAAAAAACATTTAAGAAGAAGTCTAAGTGTATCTTTCATTGGCATCCCTCCTCCTCCTCTTATTTCTTGGCTATGTCTTAATTTTTTTAGACTCTAAAAAATAATAATTTCTTCTATTGTTCTGGAAAAACCCTGCACAATCATCAGAGAAAACTGATTGTACCAAGGAAAACTGCATAAAAATATCACAATACAGTATCACTCAAAATATTGCTTGATGTTCAAAATAAAGAAAAAATATATAACTTTTTTCCATGTAAGATATTAATGTAATTGTATAAAGCAGCAGGTTAAAGACATCCAGAGAAAAAGTGAATTTTAAATTTAGCATTTTTTTTCTAAAATCTAACATTAAAATTATTACCAAGCACAGAATGTGTTTATTCCTCACATCATTATAAGTATTCCAATGATAGGCATCTTTGCAAAAGATAAACAAGCAGAAATTTTAATAAGGCTGCTGTTAACTGTGCTGGAAAAACACTAAGACATCAAAACCTTACTGCTAAAGACTGGCCTAATTAACAGGCCAATTTCATTGCCCCAAGTTTTCAAATCTGTGATATTAATTAAGAAACAAAAGGAGACAAATGGCCAGCAAAGAGGCTGCAGCTGAGCACTCACAGTCTTGTAATCCATACTGAGACACTGGCTGGAATTAATGCCCAGCCCCACAGCTCTCTGCACCAGCCCCTTCTTCACCTGACCTTGCAGGGAAATGTGTCCTGGCTTCTCAAATCACTGACTTGCACCTTTCATTATTTTCATCATTGACCTGAAAAAAAGTATGTGAATTTCAGCCTTTCTAAGAGCACATTTTGATATCCATATTTGATATTTGATATCCACATTTATATATCTATAATTTCAGTATAGAAAAGGTGTGTCAGATGGCTGGGAAATGGTGAGGCTCTAGTAAAATTAAAATTATATTCTAAACAGCTGTAACAGTATCAGGGCTGCTGCTTAGTGTGCCCCAGAAGAGACTTCACATGTTATATCAAACATTTTCTGATATAAAATAACTGGATAAAATACCAAAGTCCCAAGTCTTCTAAAACTGATTGAACTTTTTTGAACTTCAAATCACCACAAAAATGAATGAAAAATTCCAGAAAAGGAACAAAAACATCTGCCTTAGTAAGACCTGCCAAAAAATATTGAATAACCAATAAGTTTTTCTGAATTAAGACAATCAGTAACCCAGAAACTTCTTACTCTCAGTCAGTCATATTCACAAAGGCTACTTTTGATAGAGTAAACATAAGATCACACTTCAGATAAACTTTCCCTCTGTGTTTCATATATATATAGATGTGGCTGTGAAGTGAGGGCACATCATTCCATTGATTCAACTGAATGTAATTACAGGAAAACTATCAAGGCTCTTCCTTTTTTTGGTTTGTTTTGCTTTCTGTGGGGTGTTTTGTTTGTTCTTTTAATTTGTTGTTGTTTTTTGTTTCTTTTATTTGTTGTTTTTGTGGTTTTATTTTATTAATGGTTCAGAGCTGTGCCAGTGGGGGTTTGGACTTGACATTGGGAAGGATTTTCTTACTGGGAGAGTGGGCAAACACTGGAACAGGCTCCCTAGAGAGGTGATTGATGCCCCAGCCTGCCATGTTTAAGGAGCTTTTTAAAATTGTCATTAGCAACAAACTTTAACTTTTGATCAGCCCTGAACTGGTCAGGGAGTTGGACTAGGTGGTCATTGTGGGTCCTTTCCAAACAAAAGATTCCATTCCATTCTATTCTAAAAGTAAGCATTATTTTTTTTTAATTTTTTTTTTTTTTTTTTTTAATATAAATAAACATTAACCCCCTCCAAACACTAATTTATCATAACTGCATGTAATTAAGGAATTCTAACCCAATTCTGACTCTGGAAAAAAGTTTTGAAGACATGATTTGGGACAGCTTGTGATCAGGAACCACAGTCTGACCAAGAATGGTCTCTAGAGAGCAGCATCTCTAAAGTGCTCCATGTCCCTTAACTCCTCACAAGCCTGTCCCAGCTGAAATGTAAGTTTATTCAGGGATTCTTCTTATACATCTTCTTCATCTTCCTCTCTTCTCCACAATGTAATATAAGCTTGTTATCTAGGCAGAAAATGCCAATATTGTTTTAATTTGCTACGTAATATACTTCACATAGAAGTACTATGTGACACTTTCAAAAATAAAATAGTAATCTGATGGATTTAGTGTTCTCCCCACCTTCAGTGCTTGTATTGTGTACAAAGATTACTGATTGCAGAATGAGCAAAGGAAGTCTTGATCATGAGAATAGCAAACTAAATTCAAAACAATTTATTTGTCCATCTTCATATGGAGTTGACAACCACCACCACCACATCCTGCTTTTCATTCATAACATTCTCTTCCATTTTTATAGTGAACTCCTGAGTTAACACAATATGCTCAAAGGCAATACATGACAAAATTATTTAATTTGTTCATTAAAACACGTCCTAAAAATTCACTGTAAACTTGGTTATTTTTATAAAGATCTTGTAATTCCAAACACTAAAATTAAGAATATGCTTTTTCATATTTTTCAGCAATTTTTTACCTTCTTTATTCGTCAAAAAGCATTCTGACAAGTGAATTGACCCCAGATGACTCATGCCTCTAAAACATATTTGATCAAAAGATGTCAAAGCAGCTTACATTTTCCAATACAAAAACTGATGATAAAAAGCCAGGGTTGAGAGCACTCAGAGATTCTAGGGGGAGATATTGCCTGACATACTCAAACAAAAATCCACAGATAGCAGAAAGCAGTTTGTACAAAGATGAGTTTTCTACAAAGTCACTTGTTCCATTTTTGCACTTTTTTATGGAAACAGATAAAATAAAATCCTCTTGTATCCACTAAAAAACCAAGCTAAAACAAAGTAAAGAGTCAGAAGCTGACAGTAACAAGTTGTAAGTTATGTGTCACAGAACAATTTAAAGTATCACATTTTAAAATATTGACAGAGAATACCACAAGATGTTGCTCTATTTCTTAATTACATACAAAAATCCAGGGATCTTCAAGCAAGTCAGTCATTAATAAACTTTCACTCATGATATATTATTTTTTTGATTATGTTATTTTGACATGTTTTCATTTCAAATGGTAATGAAACAAAAAGAAAAAAAGCTTCTCTGCAGGGTTGCTTTTTATAACAGCACATTTTGAAGCTGGAAATTCCAATGTATTTTAAAAGAATGCTAAATTCACACTAAAAGTTGACTGCACCTTGCTCAGATCAAAATCAGATGTATAGACTGAGAAACATAAAAGAATCCCCAACTCTATTGTTAGGATGCATTTAGCCACAATGCTACAGTTAACTTTTTTTAACCAAGTTCTTCTAAATAAACAAGTTTCAATCAAATTGGTTTTTAAGTCCAATATCTATACTTGAGACAGGGCAATAAGTATGCTAGCAATTTAACTTCTTGGAGGTTTCTTCTGTTTGAATTTTTTGGGGAGTTTTTTTAGGTTTGTTGGGTTTTTTTTGCTCAGTTGTTTTTGGATTTTTTTTTTTTTTTTTTTTTTTTTTTTTTTTTTTTTTTTTCTTGGTACTTACAATATCTTAAATATCTTGTGTTTGTTCATCTCAGGTGACCAAGAAGTGCATAAGGCATTGCAAAAATGAGAGGGAGGCCAACAGCAAAGAGCTCAGGGATGGTTATTTGGAGAGACTTGCATTTGTAGAGCATCAGAAAAACAAAGCAAATGAGCTCACACAAGCCAACAAAGTATTCAATACTAATACAAAAACGTGCTTACAAAAATTAATTTGGCCATCTCCCTTGTTTAGATTTAACACAGGAAATAGAGCTTGTTTAAAGCAGTTCAAAAGAGCTAGAGATTTGAGTTTGGTGCTTCTCAATGAGAAAGGTAGGTTTGGATTTTGTTGGTTTGGTTTTTTTAAGATAATATGAGGAAAGGAACTGTGTTTCTTCCCCATAAATCAAAGTAATGATTCTGTTATTACATCAGGTCTTATGACTTTGCAAGTAACCCAGATACACTCCATACTTGAGGTCTGGCTGGTAAAATACTCACTATAGCAGACACAATTTAAAAGTATCTTTCAATATTTGTGAAAGAAACCAAAAGCTGATGGAAGATTTCACAGGCCACTTTGAACTAATTTGTGTAATATTGATCTGACTTATGAAATAACTCAGGTAATACCAGAAGAATGGAATACCATTAATCTGTATTCACTGACCATGTTAGCTGTTAATTCCCGTGATAAAAGTTCTAACATTTTCTGATTTTGCTTATGGAACATAAAAATGTAAAGAAAAACAGAAATCTATTAAAGAACTGCTGCAGCTTTACTATTTGAGAAAAATACTGAGTGAAGGCTGCCATTCAGACAAACTGGGCATGAAAGGAGACTCTAATTTGGAGTAGGCTGATTTGAAATGCAAGGAATAAAAAAGTGATTCTAGGACACCTTTAGGCAGTGTTTGCTCTTGCCTTGCTTATCCACTGAATTCCCCAGGAGGCTGCAAAAGGTGCAGGCACCCAGTGAGGTGAGTTCCTGTGCTTTAGTGTGAGGAGGAGAACAGCAGAACTCTGTGTCACCATCAGCACTGTGGCAGCTTGTGCTGTCACCAGGTCTCACCCAGGCCAACCAGACTAAACTTCCACCAAAGGAAACAGAACTAAGTGGACTGCACACCCACCTCACAGAAGCAAAAAAATAAAGCTTTTAATAAAGCAAGAGGGAAGAGGAGTCTTTCTGCATGTGGGCATGTGTAAATCTGGGGTACAGGAACTGAATTATAAATCAAAGATACAAAAGCAAAATGTCACAGCAAGAAAGTGTGCAGTTAAGATTTTGTATTTTCAATAAATCAAGAACTAGAGACTTCTTGAAACAGAGCAAGTGACTAAAATATCAGGCAGTGACAATCAGATCCTCACATATTAATTGACATTTTCTCAACACCCTGTCTAATGTGGTATGATGAATAATCCAGGTTCCCTCTGAAGCTAGACTTACTTACAGAAGAATAATTCCATTCATTCTATTTCCTCCTCAATTTTCAAATGAATATTTTAAAAAACTTATTTTTAATTAAATATCCCAGTATCAACTATTCTGTATTTCAACCTTATTGGTTTAGTGTGTTCTTCCTACAAAACTGTTTAAGAGGAAAGAGAACTGATTTCCTCCTTGATGCTTGCCTTTTTTGCCCATCTCATCACTTGCTTTTTTCCCCCTCACCAAATTCTTCACAAAAGCAGAATTCCACAGACACCTCCACACAGCACAACTGATGAAGGCAGTGGAATCCCAGGCTGGGTCTATTAATGAATACTAATGGAAATGAGCACTAATACCAATAGAGTGCATATGAAACATTGAATTCACTGTTACAGTACAACAGTATCCATAAATTCCACATAAAAAAACCTCAAATCCACTGTCAGATGTGCTCCCAAAATTCCTACTGGCTGAAACCTTCCATCAGTTTGGCTTCAGTAACAGGACTGGCAATGCCTGAGGATCACCTCTTTCCACAAGACCAAACTGTCACTGGACTGCAGCAACTGAAGCTTGTCTGGTTTACAGGGAGGTCCATTTTTATCTTTAATTCTTATCTCTGTTAGGTTTGCCACACATTTCCACTGTCTCTTGTAACCATCTGCCTATAACACAAGTGCTCATCGGGCTCTGGTTTATACAGGTGAACTGAGCTGCTTCTGGATCTTCTCCAAAGCACTTGCACATGTATTTCAGTGGTTGCATGTTTTCCTTTGTCTCTTTTTTGATATATGGTACTAACTCAGACCCTTTTCAAAAGAGATTCCTCTGAAAAGGCTGAACTTTCAAGTTACAGTGCATTTCCTCAAATGTTCTCCAATGTTTATGATCACTTTCAGCTTTAATGTCTGAATCATATTGGTTAAATAAGTTTCAAAGTAAGCAGCACTAGGAGACATTCTTCTTTGTGTCCATCTCCTCGAGAAAAACATTCTGGTGTATCCATAAAGCAATGACAAAGGAAAGTGTCTCTTGTCAATATTGTTAATTTTCATTTTACTCACTTGGACACGATAGCCACAATATTCCAGGCAATGCAATTTTAGGCTGACCAGCTTTCTCTCCACTTCCTGACTTGAAGCAATGACTTCTTCATACCAAGGACTTATCCACAACAGCATGCAAAACTAGCCAAGTGTGGTTGAGTGACTACACCAGAAAGTACTTTGAAACTGTTTCTAAGACAGAGAACCGGAGCAGAAGTTATTTGATACTAAAAGTTAGTTCTGGGGAACATCAGGGTATCTAGATTAGTGCATATCTAAGTGTATGTTCATTTAAGTTTACTAGAGAACCACACTGAGTGTCACACACTGAAACTGCTCTCAGGATGTCAAAGAGAAGGCAGTGAAGACAGTGATGAGAAATATTCCTTGTAGCATGTACTGCATACCTACATGCCATGGAAATGTAACAGGAACTAATTTGGTAGGACAACTCCTAGTATAGTTAATAATTAAAAAAAAATAAAAAAGGTGCATATTCACCTCTCTAGCCCAACAAGACATTCAGAAGGCAGCAGATCATCTCCAGGAATTAATTTGATAACCATTGCTTAGAGACAAAAATGATGAAGCCACTGCATAGCACTATAGTGCAAGTGTATGCAGCACTTAGTCAGGTATGTTGGAAATACATTCCTGTTCATGAGATGCAAAATGAAGCACAGCACCATACACCATTATAGCACATGAATGTCTAAAAAGATCATGTATCATTTCCCTTGAAAGTGCTAATTTGCATGCATTGATGCTTCAGTTGCAGTAGGAGGTCTACATGCTCTTCTCTACCCAAGCAGAAATATAGTTCAACCTCAACTGCAAGGAATTCCTCAGTAAACTTTATAGCCTCATTCCAAACTCTGACTGTCAGTAAACAGCTTTTCAGAATGACAGTTTAAATCAAGAAAATGTCACATGTATAGCAATAGGTCCAATCTTTTCTGTAAATTGCTGCCTGTGATTTTCAGAAATGTAGTAAATTGCTGGCGATTTGCAATGAGTCTCACTGAAAGGATAACTTGACTTTTGCACATTTAACAAAACATTCTTAAATTATTCATGCATATCATTCAATGCTTGGGCAATTTTGAGCATCATTGATTTCAGGAACCTGTAGTGTGCCTATTTACTAGAAAAACATAAATCTAATATTTGACTTTTTGCTTCTCAAGTGTAAAACTGAAAGTCTATCCTGGTACCAAAGATCTGTAATATATCTGATCTCACTCATCAAGGGTAAGTGGAGAATGTTTTTTCCAAATCCTCAACATATACAATCGTTCAGACTATGTTTGTATAGTACATCAGGTACCTCAGAGTCACTGGCATCTGCAACGTGGTGATCCACAACACTACAGCACCCATGTCCCTTTTAAAAGCACACTGAAGCCAAGATTGTCTTCCATGAGTCAAACACCTAAGCAATGAAGCAATGGCTCTCTGGAAAGCAAGGAATAAAAGAAATACATAGAGGTAAAATACACATCTAGGGTGAAAAGCAATGGCATGAATTGGTGGACAGTACTCAATAGAAAAAAAAATCAGAGCAAAATTCCTTCTATGTTGGTAGATGGGTGAGGTGGGACAGAGATGGGAAGAGGTTTAGTTTATTTATGGAAGGACAGAGAAGGAGAAGCCCTGAATACACAAGATGCCTCTGGAGAGGCAGCAAGGCTCCCTGAGAGACAGTTTCCCTCCCAGCACTGCCACTGAGGCAGTGTCCTCACAGGACACTCTCCATCCCAGCCATGGGAGGTGTGTGTGAGACCTGGGACTGCACCCCTGAAAACACACTGTGGATGTCAAGACAGCTTCACATCACTGCCCTCCAGGGGTTTCCTCCTCAGAACAGGTAACAAACCCCACTCTCTCCTTTGAGGTTGCTTTGCACACAAGTACCTTGCTTTTCATTAAAGAAATGGCTGAGACAACAAGGTCAAACTTCTGTACAACCCGTGTGATCAAGGTTTCAATGCATTTATTTCAGATCAGTTTATACCATCTCAGCAGAAAGCCAAGAACTCTGAAATTCCAACAACTCACAAAATGAAAACCTGAGTTTTATTGTCCTAAAAATGGTATTTACCAACAGCCCATACAGAAAAATGTGCAAGCATTGACACACTGTGTTTGGTTTTCAGTACCATGAATAGCTACCATGTCATACCTTTCATTTATCATCCTGCAACTTGTAATCTCCTGTGTTTCTCTTCATCTACAGTGCAACCTGACTTAAACAGTCACTCAGTGGACTGACAAAGTAATCTATTAAGGCAAGTGGAATTACAAGCAAAATGAAGAGATAATTCTGCTAGAAAGAGCACAACCACATGAAATATTAGATCATATTATTTGATGCACCAGCGTATTTCACTGTTGGCAAAACATTTAAATACAGAAACACATTTTTACTTCCATGCTATTTAAGGGACTCAAAATGCAAGTACTAAATTAAAATACAATCTATGTCAGAAAAATTATTTATTGTGCTATTCACAACCTTGGTGATGTGATGTAGCAGAACAAACTGTAATGACTAAGCCTCAGAACATAAAAAACAACATATTGTGCAGTCTTTTTCACACAAATCTAATATTGACACTAATAGAATACAAATTTCTTCACCTCTAAATCCTTTCTGGGTTCTAAGAGTGGCTTTAACTCTGATTTTTTTATTCTCCTTTATAAGGATGACTTGTTTTTTAAAGTACTGAATGTTTCAGAGATGCACTGAAATAGTAAACTAAGGCAGATGTTTGCTTAAAAAAAAGAAACATATAACACAAATTTCATACATCTACATATCCTTCCCTGATTTCTTTTGACTGCAATTCATTTAATTCTCTCACTTCCTATTATCTACTGGGAGAAGTTACAAAGCAAAAGCACAACAGAATCACAGAAGAGGTGCCACAATAATATGTACAAGATCAATACAGGCAAATGCAACCCAGATTACTTGAAAGGGCTGTTAAGAGACACCATTAGGCAATATTGTAATGTGCATAATACACAAACAGAATGATATAGACAGCCCAATACAAAGAACTCATTTAACACATTTCAAACATTAGAATTTCAACTTCATTGCAAAAGACAAGATTTTGGTACCTGATAAATTCCTAGGGTTTTTTCAGTTTTTATATTAAAGCCCCCCTTCCCTTTTCAAACTTTATATATGAGAAGTGGAGAGGTCTATGGATTGCCTCTTATTTTAATGCTGATCCTGCAAACTACTTAAATGCATGGTGAGCATCTGAGTAATTTTATTGAGTTTAATGAGACTACTCATGCATTTTAAGGTAATCTTGTGTCTGAAGCAGCAGAAAAAGCCCCCACACAGAAATCTAAGCAGTAGGAACACACAGTGTTGCAGGACAATAACCAGTGTAATTTGCACACACTACCCATGTGTTTTAAGCCATAGCAGCTCATTGGGGGGCTGATGCTCCCCTTGCCTTTCTGAAGCAGAGTTTGTGCTTTTTAAGAACAGAGGAAAGACATTGATGGACAATACAACAACACAAAAAATCTGGATATTGAGGTCCATGAATACGAATAAGTCAATTTATAATAAATATCTGGAACTGCATGAGCCTGAAAAAACTTTAAAGCCTATAAAGGATTCATAAAATGCACATGGTTCTAGGATCATTAATCTAACTTTAGTCCCAAAGCAAACAGAAGAAAAATTACTTAAAAACATGCCTGAGATCCTGCAAAAGCAGTATAATTGATGTCAGTCAATAAAATTTCTTAAGACATTAGCAGCTGTTAAAGAAACTCTAATTGCTTCCAGAGGTTAAATGGTGAGTTGACAGGAGCTGCAAGAAGGTAATATCTATATTATAAGATCTATGAGGCATTCACAAAACATTCTTATTGAAAAAAACTGAATGGCAGTACATTCTAATGGACTGAATATTAAACAGATTGAAAAGTAGCTAATTGACATAGTTATCAATGGAAAATCATAGCTGAGGCTGAGTAAGAGTGTTTCTAGCAGGACTCCCTTGGGATTGATGCATGTTCTGATGTTATTCCACATTCTCATCAGTGATCTAGAAGCACATATAAAATCCCTGCTTGCAGGGGATGTTTTTGCAGATGACACAAAGAGAGGGAGGAGGGTAAACAATGAAAAGGCAGGCAGCTGTGCAGGGCCATCTGGACTACTTGGTAAGCTGGGATGAGTGAAACCAAATCCATTAAACTACAGGAAGGCACAAGCAAAATTATAAAGCCTGGAAACAGGAAATACAAGTCATGACACAGATCTGTAAACTGCATTCTGGAAAACAAAATGTTTGGATAAAAGTTAACATGATCCTGGAATGCTTAAGTCTAACTACAGATGTAAAAAGTGATTTACTTAGACATTCAGAAATTAATATTCTAGGATACTCATGGCATTACTAAAATCTAGGAACATTTTAAAACTCTCTAAATACCATTTAAAACCATTTGGTTATTTCATATATTATAACAAGGTAAATTTATGTCCCAAGCATATTTTAAGATGTAAACATTTGCACAAAGAGTAGCATATTGTATCAAAGTGAGAAGTTTTCAAAGGAAATTATGCCACAAAATAATTTGAATTTTTATAGGAAATTGCAACTCTAAAGCCATTATATAAAGTATACTTTAAACTTATCAGGTAGTCAATTGATTCATAAGAATAAAATATATGCAAACTAAACCTATAATAGATAAAAATATCAAGAAGTACTAATTAAAATCGATTATTAAGAAATTTTGGCTTTTCCAGATTATTTGTTTGTACTGATTGTGCTAATGTTTTCAGAGGACATAATCCACATGCCAAAAACATTTAAGAATAATAATAATAGCTACCTCATGTGAAAAACAAGACGTAAGGATAGAAGATACCCTGAAGCAAAAAAAAGTTCAAAATCAGGGAAGATGTGAAACACATGAAAGTGGTCCCAACACAGCATGAACAACTCCCAAGTTAAACAGTGTACAAGTGTGCTTGAGATGAAGATTTAGTGAATATCAGTTCCTTCACAGCTGGACATGTAAGTTGATTTTTCCTCACTGACTACAGTCTTTTATCCAACAGCCCACCTTTGAAGAGGAAAAAATAAGAGCACTGGTGAATGCCCTGGTAACAGATAAAGAAACCAATTTAGTCAAGATGACATGGATCAAAAGGAAAATAATCTGCTCTGGCAAGCTGGCCAGTAGTTTGGTCATATCTGATCAAACTGAGGAAAAATACTAAATAAAAAGAAAGCTGAAAGAAATCCAAATATCATTGGTAATTCACAGAAAGTAGAAGTAAAATGATTCAACTGTTTTATATCTGCAAATAAGCAATCAGGGGTCAAGGAATTACACCTGTGCCCCTTGAAGCAGAACTAGACAGACTTCAGTAGGTAGTTCAGAGAGATTGAAATGATAAAACATATCCAAACCCTCAAACATTTGAGATAAACAAGGAAAATCTTCAGCCAAAACTCCCAAATCAAACATGAGCTCTTGATCTACCAAGGAGGCCCCCCAAAAACAGCTTCCAAGCATGCAGAACAGTAACACAGAGCAGCAATCCTCAGCAGATGGGTGTAACACATTCTCCCTCTGGAAGAGAATGCCTCGTTCAAAACAGCACTTTAAAGAACTTCTACATGCTCTCTAAGGATATAAGCAGAGAGGGATTCTAAGTGTACAATGCAATGCTGCTATGACACAGAGACAATCAAATTACTCACAAGCAGCATTTGCCCTTGGAAGACAGAGTTAGGCACTGCTGCCATCCCTGTGACTTCTCTTCCAACATTTCTGCCTTTCCCATTCGACTGAATAGGTCAAGAAGACCCTGCATTATTCCTGCTATACTAAAGCCACTCAGACAATAAACCTCCTAGCAAAGCAAAGGGCAGGAGGGCAGCTAAATCCCCCAAAGGATTCTCTCACCCTTTCCCATTAATCCAAACTGAAGAAGTCTGCTCAAAGGAATTCTGATACTCATGAATAATAAATTCAGTCACATCATCAACACGAGCAAGGAATTTCCCTGAAGGACAGCTGGAAAAGAAAGAGAGTATAATAACCTAGACAAGGAACAATCCCTTCAATTCCCTTGTGCAATTGAAAAGGAGTTCTCAAAGCCCATTCACCTTATAGAGGTTAAATAAATTATTAGATGAAAACCAGATTTAGGAGGTAAACTTGCTACAAGATTCAAACCACAAAGATTAAGAGAATACTTCCTATGACCTTGCAGAATTAAAAACCTTCTTCTAATTAAGACATTTTAACAGCACAAACATCAAGCATTCTACAAATGAAGAAAGGATTGCCAAAACAGACATTTAAGGCTTACCCAAGGTTATGCTATTGAACTAGAGCTTTTTGTTTCCTGAAGCCTTCAAAAGAAATTAATACTGGGAGTAAAGGCAGGGACACTGCCACATTGTCCACCCAGAAAGAACCACTTAAAAGAGCTGAAGAGAAATTTTTTTCTTCCAGAGGCTCTTTTGAAATAGCTGGTGAAAGTCAGTTTTAGGTAGGAACATCACAGTTACAAGGTTTGCAAAAATCAAAGGCAAAATTACAACACCAGACTCTTGGACAGAAGTAATTTAAGGAGGATGTTAGCAAAGAAATTTCAGGATTTTGTACATCCAATGACAAGACACTAGAAAGGAATGGAGAATAAGGAAAATTCTGAGTGGATATAGAGGATCTATGTAGTTAGGAAAAATCTTAGCTGTCAAATATACATCTATGAAAAAGAAACCAAGCTTTCTCCCTTGCTTTTCCTCCAATTTAGAGTTTATGTATCCCAAATGATGTAAGCAGTCACTTGGATAACATCTAGAGATGATAAATGATAAACTGCTTCTTGCATTTCTTTTCCAGTTCAAAAACAACCCCAGGCAGTGCTACAGGCTGGGGAAGAGTGGCTGGAAATCTGCCCAGTGGAAAAGGACCTGGGGGTGCTGGTCAACAGCTGGCTGAACTTGAGCCAGGTGTGCCCAGGTGGCCCAGAAGCCCAATGGCATCCTGGTGGGATCAGGAACTGTTGGGTGAGCAGGACCAGCACAGTGATTGTCCCCTCCACTCAGCACTGGGAGGCCAAACACTGAGAGCTGTGTTGAATTCTGCACCTCTCAATTCAGGAAGGACATTGAGGTGCTGCAGTGAGTCCAGAAAAGGGCAACAAAGCCAATGAAGGATCTGGAGCACAAGTCTAATGAGGAGCTGCAGAAAAAGAACTTCAGGGGAGACCACATCCCACTCTGTAACTACCTGAAAGCAGACTGCATTCAGGTGGGGGTCAGTCCCTTCTCCCAGGTAACAAGTGACAAGAGGAAATGGCCTCAAGCCAGCCAGGTGAGATTTATATGGGATGTTAGAAAAAACTTCTACACTCATAGGGTTGGGACAGGCTGCCCAGGGAAGTGGTGGAATCACTGTCCTTGGAAGTGCTCAAGAAATGTGTCCATGTGGTCCTTGGGGACCTGCTGTGTTAGGTTAATGATTGCACTTGATGACCTTGGAAATATTTTCCAACCTTAATGATTCAAGGATTTCCAGTTATGAAGTCCCATAAGAAACATTTAGTGTGCTTAAAAATCCCATGAGATTCAGCATCAAAATTTATGAGAATAACTTTTTTTCCACATTCCACTGTCATCAACAACAAATGCTTTGTACTTTCATCAAGATCTAGGATTGTCTCACGTGTAAACTATTACAAAAAAAAATTTGCTTAAAATCACATTTTCTTCTTAACAAGCATTGCCTTCTAATGGAAGAAAAAACACCAAGCAAACAACCTATGAATCAGTCTGAAACTCCCTTCAAAACAGTTAAATTGTTTTCAAACTAGATATCAACTAAATAATTAAAACTTCATCAGAACACTAATGAAATGACAGATTTCCCCATAATTAGGAAGAAGTCCTTGCTTGGAAATTCTCAAAACTAAAATCCCAAAGGATACACTACAGCAGTAAAAACACTGTATAGAAATTTTTATCAATAACAGAAGTTTTACCTTAGCAAATAGATTTGGCAGTAAATAAGTAAAATAACTAAAAGAAGTATAGTGCTTTACATATGGGTCAAAATCTCTACACAGCAGTCACTCATCTCAGTAGTTAGAAGTTGCTAGACAGGCAGCAGGTGTGGTTGGTCTAATGTCAAAATTCATAAGAATATGATCAAATAAATAATCAAAACATGTTTCACTGCAGTTTTATCGGAAGGGCATCACATTTACAAAGAAGAAAATGAAGTACCAGCAACAGCCTTCCCATATCTACAAAAAGGAGCATAATAATCACTTCAAATGTCAATAAGTAGGCAAAATAATCCCAAGTAACAAAATCTAGGTTCACCCTTACCTGCAGATGAGTGTGTCATACTTGTTTACAACTAAATCACAACTCACTCCATGAACAATCCATCTTATTTCAGAATCACAAGGTTAGAATAGATGACTAGATGCTCTTGCATTCTCTTATTCATTATTCTGTATGTTCTTGGTTCTACATGTAAATATCCATGACTTTTTCAGACACAAACCTTAGGTATGCAGGGTTTCCCCTCTCTGCATCTCTAGCTATTGCAGCATGGATTCCTGAATCACAGGAATACATTTTCATATCCAAATGTCTCTTTGGAGAAATATTGCAAGTGACTTGAACTACTTACCTTACTTACCTTATTAAAAAAAACCCCACAGAGAAATTACCTCAGTAATTTAAACCAAAGAAGGTGGTATCCTCCACTCCAGATATCAACATTACAATTTTGCATCATTGGGGGTTATAAAAGAAAACCAGTTCTGATTGAAACACCTATTTTAATGATTCTCACTGTATATAATGAATTGAACCTCTGTAAATTTCTGAAAGGATACAAAATTCATTTTTTGCATCATCTGGAATGTACTCTTGATTAAGTTGTTCAGCAGTGTGACAGCATCACGTAAACAAGCTAATTAACATCAGAATGACACATTTTGCAGTTTCACTGCCATTTATCTGTGCCCCATTTATTCCATATAAGTTTTTTCCCAGAATCTTATGCTCAAATAGTGCCATGAAACTAGTGCATGTTAATTCTCTTTTCAAGAATAAGCATATTTTTCATTAGACATTACATAAGGCAACACCGTTATGCAGTTGAATAAAACAGACTGAACAAGAAATTAGTTTTGGAACATGAAATCTGGAACATCAAAGTCTCTTCATCTTAACAGCCACAAAGCCTCCTCAGCTGCAATAGATTCACACATTTCTGCTCTTCAATTTCCTTCTTTTCCTATCTTTTTTTTTTTTTTTAAAGAGAGAACATATTAAGTCATCTTTTGTAAGTCACCTCTTTTGTCTGAGAAATTTAAATTGCAAATAAAAAGAAAATGCTATTTTCCATAGCTTCATCATTATGAATTCACAGTTCATAGCTAATTCTTCTCTGACTTCACATGGAAAGAGTCATTGTATTCTGTACAGAAAGTACCACACAGATTTTCAGCTCCTGCACGTACTGATGTCAGCCTAACACAACATCAAAAAATACTGTTTGCAAATACCATTGAAAGGCACCCCAACAACATGTTAATCTATGATTAATGGTACCTAACACCAGCCAAGGCCAGAGCTATTATTTTGAAGTGCTGAAATGTTGTTTCTGTTCAATATTACACTGCATAACTTCACAGTAAATTGCTTTCCAGGTTTATTGCCAAAGTAATTAAAAATTCAAAAGGCTGCTGTTTGAGCAGAACATCATGGAAAAGTATTAAATACAATTGAACCTGGAGATTATTTCTTTTTATAGTGAGAAAGCAGCAGGATGGGAGGAGCAATTTGAATAAGGAAGGTCATATTAGAAGTCCATATTTTAACAAACATATTTCAGTGGAACCTCCACTGTAGGAAAGGGAACAAGAAAAACTGAAAGGAGGCAAGTGATTCTAAAGCCTTTAAAAAAAAAAAAAATTACTTCTGAGAGCTGGTTCAAAGAAAGGGTGAAGGCCAAGGGAGTCAAATGGATTATATGATGCAAGCATTAAAACTTATATTTGGTCTGGTTTTGCTTTATATTGTCTTAACTCTATTTACTATTTCCTCCTTTTTTATTGTCAGAGAAGATTCTGGAGCTTTACTTACAAAACAATAATTTTTTTAGCCCTTTGGGAATTATAATGTAGAGGAAGGCGGAAAAGGTGAGGAGATCCAAACCTCAAAGAAACAAACCCAACCTTTGCATTTAATTTCTGCAAGTTGAATTTTACTAGTGCATATGCTCGGAAGAGATTATATTTAACTACTGCTATAAAATTAGTAATTTGTAATGCTCAGAAATTGCAGAAGGCCTGCAGCCACATCCAGTGCTTCAGCATGATCACTCAGTGTGCACATCTCAGCTGGTGGCATCACCTGGAGCCAACAAACACCCAGTAGTGAGGAGAATTCCAAGTGTGTAGTCTCCCAAGAGAGGTGGTGATCTGATGATGTGGTGATGAATAAGAGCTGTGTGGGAAGGAATTCTCAGCTGAGCCATCCATGAATGTACACACTGTGTACAGCAGCAAGGAAACACACTGCTATCACTTGTGCTTTGCTCCCAGTGAAGGCAATGATGGTGTTCAACTGAAAATCCATCAATCGAGCACACAGCACATGAGCTTTGTCTGTGGGAGATCTAATCTCTACCAAGAGTGAGCAGCAATGATAGAATTGTCTCCCTCTTGCTGTCACACAGCTGAGCAGTAAAATTCCACCTGTGCACATCCAAAATTTGCTGTCAGCTTCCCAGGAGACTTCACTAGGGTCCCCTATTTTCTGTGTCCCTACACAGCTCTGGGGAGAAAAGCCAGAGGCACTTCAAGCTCCCCAACTGGAATGACAGGCATGGTGAAATGTTTAAGACTCTTAATTAAGATGAGGCTTTGAATCTTCAACTTGTGCTCATTTTTTGAATTTAAACACTCCTACCTTACCATCCATGGACACTTGGGGTTTTTTATCTTGACAGAGGCTCATTTCTACAGACCAAAAATAGTGGAAAAGTTGTCCACTACTAAGGTTTTGTAACAGCTTTAGATCCTCTTCAGTGTTCTTACTATTAAAAAGCTTCTCCTGGCCTCCAACCAAATATTCTTTGCCATATGCTCAGCAAATTATTTCTTGCTCTTCTTCCCAGTGGATATGAAAAAAACCCTTTCTCCACATTAAAGTCACTTACATGTGAGTAGATGCAAAATGACCCATCCTCTGCTTAGACAAGGAAGTCCTTAATCCTCCATCTATTGATTTTCCATATAGGTTTTATGGATGCTGCCTACTTTGCCCCTGAGATTTTTGGAGTGGGTAATTCTATGGAGCTAATTATGATGATAATTAAACCAAAATAATGGTCTCTGTTTTCTCACTTGCATCAGCACAAGTTAGAAAGAGAATCACTTTTTCTTTCCTATTGTTAATGTAATTTCAACCAATGCTCTCATTTCACATTAAAAAAAAGGGACACAAGCCCAAGCATACACCATAACATCTCTATTAATACAGATTAGCATTGGTTCTGAGCTTAACTTACTCCATTTGAGATGATTAGATATAATTGCACAACAATTAAGGATTGAATGACATGTACCAGATGGAATAAATCTGATTTCACAAGTAGCCAGTATAAAGCCCACATAATTAACCCTCATTCTGATATAAAACATTTTGTTTGGAAAAGAGCACTAGTTTCCCAGTCTGTCAGAATTTTAATAAGTAAATTATTCGTCCTTTTTTTTCCTCAGATGGAAGAAATCATTAATTTTATCAGATAATTCTACCCTCCAACTACAGATCCATATAATAATTTGGCCTATAGTTCTGTCTCCAGCTTAATAAAGCTGGATGGGAGCCCTAAAAACTTTGATCATCCATTGACCAAAGTAAATATCACTAGGAAAAAGCACACAAAAAATATTGTTTCATTAAATGACATAGGCAAAACTTCCTTCAGCTTCAGGGGAAAGGCTAATGAAGTTGGTGCCACAGGCACATCAGAGAGCTCACATTCACTCAATATGTAAAATTAAGGACAAAATAATAAACATAAGCTATTTAGAAGTAGTTTTCTACTGAATATATGAGTGTGTGCCAGGCAAATCCTTGGCCAAAAAAATTAGTAGAGTCAGTTGACACAGAGCTCAATTTTGAGAGCAAAACTTAAATCCAGAATGAGGCATGGTTCACAGCAAAGAAACATGCCATGGAAAGGCCATGCAGGACAAGCAGAAATATCCCAGGAAAAGAAAAGAGCTCATCAATACTCCCCAGCTGCTTAGGTGAGGATTATGAAACAACAGGAAAGGTGGACACAATACCACAATGCTGCTATACATTTACCAAATAAAGGTTTCAACACATGGAAAGAAATGCCTGTAACTCACAAATAGAAAATTAGTAGAAAAATTGTCTATTAAAAAAATTGGAATAGCAAATGATAAATGCAATGAATACAGCCATTTTCATACTGGATCTGAAATACTGGAGGGATGTTGATGCCTGGAAATGTAAACAAAAGAAGCATTAACTGTACACTGTAAACAGATGAAGACTCCTTTGTACAGGAGTAGATAACACCTGTACTGCTGCAGATGGAGGGCTGGCTTATGCACATCAGAAATTACATGGTCCATATTTAAGCAAATGCAAAACTTCAGAAAAACAGTTTTGTTTTTGTTTTTTTGGTTTTTTTTTTTTTGTTTACATTAAATTGCCTATACTCTGGAATGTGACAATTAGAACTTACTTTCATTTCAAGACAGAATGAGATCAAAATGATTAATGAGCTTATATATGGATGCAGCAAGCTGACATCCTGCAGTGGAGAATTAAAAGGTCATGTTATAATAACAGCTTTGTCTCTCTCATATGGAATGGTTAAAACTAAAAATTATGTTTAAATTTCAGAAAAGTAGTAAATGAAAAAAAGACAGGCAAATGTCATTTATTTCATATGGGCAGTTTCATTGCTGCCAAAATCAGAAAAAAAATTAATACAAATAAAAAAGGTGTATATAGGTATATTTTTTTATTTCTGATCAAATACATTTCCTTTAGCCCTGAAAAAAAAATTACAAATTTATTTGTGCATCTGTAACACAAGTGAAAACGGATGTTGACCTCTCTGTTGTTTATAAGGCAGTTAAAGAGGAAACAGTTGCTCATTAGATTCCTACTGACAACAGCCAGCTGTGGCAGAGCTGTGTTTATCTCCCTTTCACACCCAAGATGACTTGATTCTATATCATCCTTTTCCCAGGAGACTGCCTTAATCACCACAGTGTAGCTATTGGAGGGTGCTTAGTTTATCAAGAAAATTATAACTGAAGGTAATTGAAGGGAGAATGTTTCAAACTTTCACAGTAAATAGGCTTACATTACCTATGTCCTTCTTATTCTCATTAAAATTTTTCATTAACTGCAGTGGAACTTCCTGGCAGAATTCAAACAGTGAATATTCAAAGATGCTCCTCCCCACTTCAGAAATAGGATCTGAGCAAAATTTCAGCAGTGGTGGGTTTCTATTACAACATTTGAAAAGTCTGCTTGCATTGCATGCATACTCCATGGGCAGATATTGAATTTAAATTGCCATTTATTATTGTACCAAGTCACATTTTTGGAAGCATTCATGATTGAAGACTCAATAAACTCATGGGACTTCAACCAAGAGCTAACTCATTCTGGTCAGAGCAAACACAAACATGGTAGTGCTCAAAAACAAACAAGCCAACAGAAATCAGTCACCTGCCAGACAGCATTACAATTTTCCCTAATGATATGTCAACAGAAGTGTAAAATTGTAATCAATCTGTATTCATTTCAGAGACACAGCAGTTTTTCCTTTTTTTAATGGAAAAATAGAACAATAGGAAGAAAAATAAAAGCTAATATTGCCTGCCAAGGTTTCAATGCTGAATAAACAGTGATACTTGGAAAGCTGATTATGGTGTTTGATTTCCCAGCACACTAATGTACTCTGATAGCAGCACTTTCCTATCATGTCTGACAGCACAGGAACATCTCTAATGGAAGAAATTATGATTTTTTTGAACTAGCATATCAGGTAAAATGTGGGTCCCAATTTAAAGCTGGTGTGACATATTAACCAAATGTTCAATACCCAGGATTTTATGCATATGGGGCAAAAAGACCTTAGTCTCTTGATGGCCTCATCATATCTAGCATAATTTTTAGAAAGACCATAAATAGACTCAAAATACCATGATGTACTGAAAAATGTTCTTAATTCTATCATTGCTAAGTTGGTCTCCATACTCATACCTTTGGCATAATTTATACAAGAGCAGTTAACTTCCATAGAAATAATTTTGTGTCTATCACCCTGTTGAAAAACACTTTTCAAATGAAATTATAAACCACAAGATAAAAGTTCCACAAAAATGTAGAGATTAAGTGAAGTATACACTAATAAAAGGTAACTTTGTCAACTGCCAAGTAGTATTTTTGCTGCTATTTCTCTGCATTGTGATTTGTCATACTTGTTAAGAAGAGCAAAAAGTGAAACACAGCAGTGAAACTGGAAGATGAAGGATTTCAATTCATACCTGCTGATTTATAAACCTCTTAACTGAGGATATGATCAGAATCCATTGCAAACAAATTCAAGGGTCAGACTAAAACCTTTCCCTCACTTCCTAGGCCCTCAGACAAATATATTACTTACACATAAAATATAATAGTTACTACAAAACAGACATGACCTAACTAAATAAAAGTATACAACCTCTATGTATCATAAGAATGAACAATTATTTGGCTATACATCATTTCTATGTGTTGCTCTTCTGTTCATCTAATAGATTTTTAAGTCAGATCAGAACATACCTTTAGGATTATTTATTTTGATCATCTATGAAGTGTATTAATTTCTTTATCAAGCCTGTGACTCCTCATGAGCAACATATTTGAAGGAAAAATAAACTGTTGAGACTTTTCATTATAAAATTTTATCACCAAAGGAACCCATCACTGAAAGCTTAAATTTAAATGGAATTTCTACTGAGTAAATTAAAACTTATTTCTTATTAAATTGGTTTCATCAGTTTTCTGTTTGTCAACCAAAAGCTAAGAGCTTTAATGCCAGCAAGTACATAGCTCATAAATGTTCCACTCTGAACTGAGTGGAGCAAACAATTCACAGAATCACAGGAAGGGTCAGCTGGAAGGGTCCCAGTGGCTCATCTGGGCACCCTCCCTGCTCAAGGAGAGCCCCTGGCACAGGACTGCATTCTCTAAAGCATTGCATGAATTAGCAGTGGTGCAGTTCATATCACTAAATCCACAACCAGTAACAGTGACATTTATTCTATTGATAATGCTGGGATCAGCATGTGCCATGGTAAACTGTGCCTGGAGTCATTTAAATGTGGTATATGTGGTAAACCAAGATCTGCATCGTCTGTGTCCAGCTGGAGGATAAAAACCAGCAGGTGTATGAAACTCCCTGCAGATACAATGCTAAACATAACCTATGCTAACATAAGTGCTACCTTGAACAAGCACACATCTCTTGAGAATTCCAGCAAACATTTCTGCTCTAACCAGAGGACTGAATAGAGAATTGGTGACCTAGAGCACTGAGTGTCATACAAAGGAAAGTTTTATTCAGATGTGACAAAAGTCATCCTTTGCCATTTGTTCTTTTTTATACAGAATTAACATTCTCACTGTGAGATCAATTTGCTCAACAAGTCATTACATTAACCTTCTTAGTAATTTTCTTTCAAAGCAGTCTTGGAAATTCACACTTTTTACACATGCTTGGAAATTCAACCAAAATGACACTGCCTACTTTTCAACAATCAGAAAGGACCTCAAATTTACAACTGAATACCTTCCCACCTCTCACCTGGGGATGGTACTTCAGAAAGCAACTGTAATTCAGATTCATTGCATTTATGTACTTCAAACCTGCAGCTATTTACTAGCAGGGAGAAGTTCAAACACTACAGCTCCTGTTGGAGGGAAACTCTGAAGATCAAATTGTATGTTCAAACAAGCACATTTTTCCTCTGTGGTTCCAGTCTTCTAAAACATGAGAGTCCTACTGCTGAAACACCCTCCCATAAATGTGAAGAAGGATAAGTGACCTACCTTTGAGAGCCCCCCTACTTCCAAATAGAAGCAGATAATGAAAACATTCCAGGTGACCCACAGGGCAGTCCACACCGTGTACTGAACACAAAGCCAGATGAGAGCAAAAAAGAGAGAAAAATAAAATGTGAAGATGAAACTACTTCATACAGAGCAGATCAATAACAAAAAAAACTGATATCAATAACCATTGTTCTCCTGGGAACAGCCAAGAACAGAGAGTTCAGAAAAGGAGCTCCCCCTGCAGAAGTCCCCTAAGAGCCACCGGAAATTACAAATTCAATATTCATTGCTGTACTAAATAAATACCAATAAAACAGATTTATTCTTTACAGTTTTACACTATCTTACTGTTATCAATTAAATTTAAAATGCTGGCTCAAACACTCATTTTGGGACAGCTCTGAGTCATTTTTAAATCATAATTTAGCTCTCAAGGAAATTTCAGATAAGTGAAATACCTTAAATAAGTAAATATTGTTGAAATAACATTTCAATATTATGAAGAAACATGCAAGAAAAAACCCCACCAGCAAACAAAACAGAAGATCTATTGATCTGTTAATCTAGACTTTTTTCTTTTTAAACAAATAGGTAAAGTGTAAACCTGATCACAGCAAAACATACTTTATTACATTAAAGTTAGCTCACTGCTTCTCCAAACCTTTTGCCATGAATCTGATCCTACAAAGCACACTTTCATACTCATACATGAATGGGACATTAATTAGTGTACTTCAAATCACCTTTTGCATTTTAACTGCCAGCACAACAGGCTGGCACCATTTCTTTGTGGATGCACTGTCTGCTGACACACAGCTGTACACTATTCCCAGTGAACTCTCCAGCCACTCCAGCTCAGCAGCATTCCATGCTGATGGGCCAAGAGTCCAGGCAGCCACGCTGGAGCTGCACACACAGAGCAAACACAGTGAATTTTTCCCTCCTTGATTACTCCCCCCTGCATAGGGCCATTTCTGTACACCAAAAGGTCAACTGCTTTAATTTAATTCCTTCTGAGGTAGGTAGGCAGTGGGGCAATATCCCAAGAAGTAGGAACCAAACCATTAAGAGCCAAAACAAGAGTAACACTCCTGGGCCATTTCCTCTGTCTTACAGAGAAGAGCAGTGTAGCAGCTGAAGGCTGGGTTATTATAAAATAGACAAAGCTGCTGTGGTCTGTGAGCAATATGAGGTCTGAACTGCTCCTATGACTAACCTAGAGTATATCACATTTTACTGCCTTTGTTGACTTTGTAATAACTTGATGCCGTCATCAACTACTGAATTTCTAATATTTTTATTCCAAACATTATGTGCAGAGAGTTCAAAATTAATGAACAATTCATACAATGCAAGTTGCATGTAAAAAGCAAAATCTAGACTATTTGGGAGTATTCTCCTTTTTAATAAAGAATTTTTTATCTCTCTGTGAACTAAATCCACAACAAAAGGAATTCTGTTTGATGTGCCAGGCTGAGCCAAATCTGTTAATGGCCTCACTCTGGCCCATGGGCACCAATGCTGTACTGTGCAGGCAAAAACTGTCAGAGCCTGCCTTCCCAGGCTATGTTTCACATAGTCAGGATCAGTTTGGATTCTGACCCACCAGGAGGTTTACTGAAATACAAGTGCAGGTGCACAGCACCTGAAACCCAGCTGCTGTGATGGAGAGGCTCTTCCTACACTCAGTGAGCTGAGCTGCAGAAATCTAAATTTGAGCTCCATTTGCTTTATAAACACAATAATCACATTATATTCAGTAATTAGTACTACATAATTTTTTGAAGTAGGAAAATTATTGTCTTCTTGGATATTCAAGCAGCAAATTCTTTGCTTGCATAGTTTTGTAGGTATTTAAGGAAAGATTATAAGACAGCAAAAGCAAAAAAGCAAAATTAGGAGATGTCACAATTTGGGCTGTGCATGCCAACTTAACATTTCTATTTTGTGGCTGTGCAATACAATCCAAACATAAATAAAATCATCATAGATGTATTTTTATTTTAAAGGGTCTTACCTCCCCTAGCACATTTTATGAACAGCTAGCTCAATACTTCTTTTCTCCTTGTGGCTCAGACCCTGCTCTGAGGACAGAATAATAATTTCCTCATGAGGTTTACTAAGATGCTCATCACTGTAATGTGTGAGAGCTGCACAAACATTACCTAATTTATTTTATGTTATAAGGGAATGAAACAGCTCTCAGAATGCAAATGATGTTCTGATACATGCAGAGATTACATTCAGAAGTATTCATATATTATAAGCATCCAACTTGAAGTCCTTAGGAGTTCAATTTTCAGAATGCTTGAGGTTATACCCTCAGTTTATAAACTCTGTTCAGCTTCCTGTGGCTGAATGTGCAGCACCTGTGCAAATCAGACCACAAGACAGACAATGCAAGGGGAAAACAAAGCATGTGACAGATTTTGTTATAGTGACTCACTTTATGTCAAAAGCAGTTTCAGTGGTTGAGAGCAGAGATAAAACTCAGCTACTGAGCACAGCCTCCACAGCAAACCTTTTTATCTTAGTGGCTTCCCACTCTTCCTGCTGTCTTCCTGATCTGAAAATCAGGTTTCTATTCTGTATCTGTGATCACCAGAAAACCCCCCAATGTCTTTTCTTTCTACTGAAACTGAGGCAAGAATATAAGAATTATAAGTATCTAGCTCAATTCTGCAAATATGTAAAAGAATCATAGTAAGACTGCACAGAAAGGCTTTAATAGCTACTTTTCTAAAATTTTGAGTGCTTCTTTCTGAAAAAATTGTAATATTATATTTTATATATATTATATATATTTTTATATTATATAATTTTATATTTTATTATATTATTATTAAATAATTATATGAAATTATATGCATTGTGTAAATTTATATGTATATACATTTTAGTGAAAAAAAAAAATAATCAAGCAATATTCCATTATGTGGCATCACACTAACACCTGCTTGAGTCATTAAGGGTGTAACTTTTAAATCCATGATGCAGATTTCCTATTTTTGCTAGCAGAGCAACAGCCCAAATTGCCATCCCCTGTGAGAAGGGACACATCATGAGTGCTGGCAATTTCCTCTCAGTGTAGGAATGGTTAAGGTCTGAGACATCAGGTCCACACTGACCCTCAGGTTTGACTTTCCTCCCAAGGCACCTAACCTGTTTCATGACCTGACCTGCCATTTAAATTCCCCATTCCATGTCCTGAACATTACCCTGTCCATCCTGCTGGGTTTACTCCCTCTTGCTTCCCCACACCCAGCAATTCCTGCCTAGTTCTTTGGCCACCCACATTCTGTCCCCCCTGGCTCAGCTGGCCTCATACTCAGTGTCACAACCCTCACCATACCATGAAGAAGGAATTTTCCACACAGGTTGAATCAATAAGAAGAGCTGGTATCTTTATTTTATACCCCAAATAATGCACCACTTTAAAATCATCTGGACATTTTTGTAACAGATCCCTTCTAGAGGAAGGACCTAGGACCAGGTCACAGCCTTTGTTTCTCCCCATGATGCACTACATCTTTTCTTGCTTTTGGTCTTTTGCACTGAGGACTGTGAGGTGTGAGGAAGTCTTTGAAGTCTTACCAACAACTTTGAGAGAGTACTCACTAAGCCTTACAGGTTAAATATCCAATAAATATCTCCTTTCATAATGTCAGCCTCTCTACAACAGTGAGATTTCTACACCTCTTTACTCTACAACCATATTGAAACCAATCCAGAGATATATTTCATATATCAGTGAAAGACAAACAACTTCTAAAAATTTCAAAACGTTTGCATTGGATGGACACAATGTCACAAGAACAACTGGTTAAGGTAAAAGAAAAAAGGGAATTTTCTAAGTTTGACTATTACAAGGATTGTGGGATAAATTTAGCTTTAATGAATAAACTATCTTAGGAGTGTATTCAAAGCTGAAGTGCAGCAACTACTCTGACAGTGCCATTCAGGGCATTACAGGAAATGAATGTTGGCTTGAGGATACTTCAAGGGAAAGGAGCAACTACTGAGTTGTCAAATCATTCCCCTGTAATACCTGGCATCAGTACTTGCAGAGCCTTATTAGCCATATTTATGAAAGATGGCAGGGGAAGTGACATAAATCAGCATGATGGAGCAGTAACAACTCAGGACTTACCAGGAAGGATATTCAACAAGCAATTCTGGAAGCCTAAATATTTCACATGTGTTTTCACTGTCTGTATAATATTTGCATGAATACTGAATAAAGTATCCTATATAATCTTTCTTCTCCTGTTCTGGTTTTTTATTTGTTTGGGTGTTTTTTAAGAAGCTCTTTACTGGTTTTTCAACTATATCCATTGCCTATATATCCCATTATTTAATGAAATATGTTAAGGCAAGTAAAGCAGAGATTTCCACCATAGATTCTTTCTATTTAAGTGTATTATTTTCATTCCTCACTATTTATTAACACATTTTTTTTTCAGCTTTGAGCCTGCTTTTGCAATTTTAGCTATATGACTCATCATTCAGAAGTCTTTTGAAGTCCCCAATCAGAAGTAACAGAGGGAGAAAATCCCCAGCTTTACAAGTATCCTATCATCATCATTAATCAATTTTAACAGCCTGAAATCTTGCTGGTGATAGCAATATCTATTAAGAAAGGAAAAGCATGAACAATGAAATGGATCACAGCAGAGCTCTGGAGCTTCATGACAAGAGTGCAACAGTATAGTTAGAACTGAAATTCAGCTGTTTCTTTCTTCTCTGCAATGTTTGGGTACGTTTCAAATGAGCTAATATGGGAAAATTAGGAAGCAGCTCTGCACTTTTATGCCCCTTGGGAACTTTGCAAAGATTTAATTCAGTCACAAAATATTCAAATACTGAAAGTAGCACATCCGCTTAGTGACAGGACAAATTGTTCACAACATTTATCTAAATTACTAATTAATACAAAACCTATTATAAATAATTATTGGATTGAAACTAATTAGGACACTTGGAGTTAGTGTTGTCACTCCTTCTCTCTGTTTCATAAGCTCTGAGGACTTGGAATTTTAAGTATGAGCAAATAAAATTCCCGACTTATTTCAGAATCACCATCCATATAGTCCTGTATCTGAGGGACTGTAGACAGTGACCATGAACCACTATCTTTAACTACTTGGAATAAAAATTCTATTCAACAGAGATGCCTCATGTATCAACCATTGCATGGCAGATCTTGGATAGTGGGTTTGTTTTTTGTTTTTGATTTTTTTTTTGTAGAAAGCTCTGATGACAAATTTTGTACCACTCAAACTAATTTCTTTATTCAAAGTTTTAATCTACAATGGCTATGCTTATGGTACAGCTTATGAGGTCACTAAATCCTAGTGATAAACTGGCCAGCCAGGGTTCAATGGAAGGGGAAATCAGAAGAATGCAATGCAATTGTTTTTATCAGTTTGTACTGCAGCCCTCACTGAACTCCTTGGCTCTATGTACCTGCAACCAAAGCCTGCTCAACTGTGCTTGATGTGCTTGAAGTTATGGCCTTGCATGTACTGCATTTATTCACTTACTATCCCATTCCTTACATAGTTTAAAATTTGAGGAGGCTGAACATGACACACACAGCATAGGATGACAAAGTGAAAGTTTTTGTGTGACTTCACTTGTCAGGGAATCCTTCAGGCACAGACTCCATTGCACAGAAGATGGATTAAAAGCATTCCCTTGAGGTTAAACAATGGCTCTAGAGCTGGTCAGCTGAAGTCAAGATCACCACCAGAGTAAGACAGATTATCATAAAAACAATTTGTGTGCACAAGTGCCAGATTAATTTTGTGGAAACAGCTCACAGAAGTAAACCATTGATTCTCTCTTCAGTTTTTTAATATTATGATGGGATTATCTGCATTAGTTAAACTGATTTCCAGGGAAGTCTCCTGGAAAAGACAATGGATACTAAGGATAATTTTCTTGAAGCAATTAGTTACTTTTCCAGTTAAACTGGATTAAACTTAATCAAAATCAGAAGCTTCATTAACCAGAGTACATAAAAGCATGACTCAAAACATTTTTTCAGCCACAGACTTGAGATACCAGAATTCTTGGGATACCAACCACTAACAAATCCAGGGGCTTAGATGTGGCTGGAAATGGACCTGTGAACATGGAAGGCCATGAAACTTCCCCATAAAGTTAAAGCTTAATTCATTCAGAGCCTTGGTAAGAATTTCTCTGCACTGTGCTTAATACTGAGGTTCAGGATACTACTGAAGATTTGCACTAAACAGACTTTAAATTCAATGTCAGCAGTAGAAGTTTACAGGTGGGCTGTCATTTTTTCCTTAGTGAATGGAGCCAGCATGCAGCTGGCACTGCTAGGGCTCTTTACTGTCAGCGTCACTGACCCTCCTGGGGCTTCTGGGACAGTGGACAAAGCTGAGATGTGGCTGGCACAGCCCCAGCAAGCCCAGCTTCTGGGCAGCTTGTGTGGATATAGACTGAAGAATCCAGGCTATGCTCAACCAGAACTTCAGGCTGATGTAACCCTGCCCTGCTGTAGAAAGACTCCATGCACTTTTCTCCTTCCTCTGGCTACTTGCTCCCATTTCCCCTCTCCCATCTGCTGGATCAAGCAGAACACATCAAAGAGCTGACCTACACTTAAATTAACATCAGTAAAGAAAACATTGCCTTTAACCTGGATCTGGTTTGACAATTGACCAATGATTTAACTGGTACCTGTGCTAGTCAAGCTGAGGAAAAGCACAGGGACTGAAGGAACAGCTGAGAAAAGGGACTATTGTTTATGCTGGCTTGAGGTATTCACTGAATGCAACCTGAGGGCAAGGCTAGGCATGAGACTGAACTGACTAGTTTGGAGCTAGCAACAGGAGAAGTCTTGCAACTCCTCCTTCCCCTCCACCTCCACATTGCTGTTCATAAATACACAGCCCCAGTCCCTGCCTTATGCCAGCCTTGGAAACCACTGGAACCTCACAGACTGGATTCAGGTCACCAGTTTAACAAAAAACATCTCCACTTTTTGCTAGGTTGGTTTTCTGACAGCTTAGAAATGGAGCTGACAGGTCCAGTTAACTCCTGCCATGAGTGGGAAAGAGGATGTGGGGACATGCTCACTCAGGGGACAGGAAGACATGGCAACTTCAGGAGTTGGCTCAAACTACTCCTGCTTCACTGCAAACCCCTTGTATAATCACAGACCACTCAAAGAGGTGGTGATGGGATGAGTAAGTGGGTAATCACAGAACATTCTGAGCTGGAAGAAACCCACAGGAACCATCAAGTCCAGCTCTTAAGTGAATGGCCCATAGAGGGATCACACCTGTGACCTATGGCATTATTAGCACCATGCTCTGACCAGCTGGGCTCTAAAGCCTTGATTTTCCCCAGAAATGTGTATTGGCACCTGCTAAAGCTACAGCTCCTAAATGCATGTTGAAAGATAAATCAGAATATGAGTTCAGTTAAATCAGCATAAAGTGTCTTTCTGGGGAGATGTTTCTTTCTTTAATTATGATTCTATCTCTACCTTAAAACAACTTTTGTACAGCCTAAAATGTTCAATTACATTGGGAAAGATATAGAAACAGTCAACATATGTTGCATTTCATTTCAAAATTAAAACAGAGCTTGCATCATTGAACAAAAGTGCTGAACCTGAAGGGCAAGAAATTTTGTAGTGTTGCACTTCAGACATGAATTTCCCACATAATTTTACAGATGCTTACACTTGCTTCTTATGTACAAAATGGAGAGCATGGAGCAGAAAGGTGAGTCACCAATACATGGATGCTCAGTTCTTCAACCACAGATAATAGATAAAAGCACTATTTTTTATATCAATCCATTTTCAATTCATTATAGTCTGCATGTAAGCTTAGCTAACGTGAGTATAGTCTTGGATACACTTTTTGTTCACTTTTTAAGACATGACAAAGAATTACAGGATTCCAGGCTTGACTAGAAAAGATGCTTTTTAAGTATTTGTTTAACAAGCTTCCCCCAGAAGACCTTTATTTCATTCCTTTGTGAGGAAAAAGAAAGGTAACTTTAGCCTCTTACAATCCATTACTGACAACACAACCAAGATGTTCCAAATACAGCCATTACCAGGTAAAGACATAATATTCTTACATTCAAAAATGAATGTGGGGGAGGAAAAGAGATTTTTTTTGTTGGCACTTTACTTCAAGCTTTGAAATTTCTTTTTAATCCTGGCTATATTGAGAACATGGGAAAAAAACAACTGAAGATTCAAGCTACAAGCATCAGAGAGAATTTACAATAACTTAGGGTCAAAGCCATAAATACAGGTCTTGACAAAATTACATGTCAGTGAGAAGGAGACTTCTTTGTAACCCATGGGTCATAGGACCACAGAAATTTCTAGAATCTCTGTTCCTCTCTGCTTAAGAGAAAGATGCAGTTAAATATAACTTGGCCATTGCAAATGTTTTATCAATCACCATCAATTCTGCTTGTCTGTAACAAAAAGAACAATTTATATTTTATTTATTTACATATAGTCTAATTGACTTGTACCATAGTAATAGTTTTGACGGCACTTTTTTCAGGTTACCTGTTTTTGATAATGCTCAAAATCTCAAAAAATTCACCTAGTAGTCCTAAATTTGCAAAAAGACATGGAGACTTCTACAGTTTCTACAGAAATACCATCTGGTGTTTTGAAACTAAGAAAATTCTGCTTTGTAATATGACAGGTTTTATGGCAAAAAACAAACAAAGAAAAATAGAATAAATGAGACTTACCACAACTATATATCGAGGTCTAAACTGGATGGTTCCAAACAAACCCAAAATGACAACTATTATTTGTAGGAAATTTCCAAGGATAGGAGCCCACTGGAAACCCAGGAAGTCAAAGATTTGTCTCTCTAATGCTGCCAGCTGTAAGAAAACACACAAACAGAACATTCACTTTTTAATTATGGGTTGGACAGAACATTTGCTATTTTCTTATTTGCACCAGGCTTCACCAGTGAGTGATCAAAGCTATGCAAACCTTCTGCAATAGCATCATGCTCCCTCCCTTTCCCCTGTCTTTGTTTTCTAAGATTTGCTCTCGACTAGACTCGACTGGAAGCTCCTCAATCTGTTCCCAAAAGCCCAAAAGGGCAGAGCAGCCTCAGACAAGTCCCAGACGTGGCCACTGTGATCCCAGGAGCTCTTGATGCAGGAATTGATAAGGATTCTGGAAGCTCCTCACTGCCTGAGCACAGATGTAGGCTCAGGGGCTGGAAGGCAACAGAAAACATTGGAAGATCTCAGAGCAACCTGCTCCAAAAACCAACAGCCAAATGAGCCATCTGTGCCCTCCAAAAGCTGCTGTGTTACTTTGGGGCAACTACAAATCAGGAAGAAATAATGGCAGCCTAAGAGCTCTTCTCCCACTGTCTTCATGGCATTTTGGGTCTGGATTTAGTTGGGTGTGGAAAAGGAGGAAGCTGAGAAGCATCAGCCTTTATCTCTGCATCAGCATGTGGCTCTTAGGTGATTCTGCATTTCTGAACATTAGGCAAAAACCAAAAAGCCAGATATAAAATTCTTCCACAAACACATTTGCTACTCATTTTTGACAATCCAATCCACTGTTCTAAGCACAGAAAAATCAACTTTCTTCGCAGCATATTTGCTGGAGTTTAAACTTAGTTCAATATTTTTGCAGCTGTAGCAAGATATTCTTGAGCAGCTAAACAGAAACCTACTGAGAAACAACTGAGTTTCTGTGCTTGCTAGAATTTATTAACATCTACTTGATTTTACTACATTGTTACAAACCCTAAAATTTACTGAAATATGCACTTGCAATATTTATAACTGAGACAGATGGAGCAAGCATGGCTCTATGAATACCAACCAAAGTATTATAATATGTGGGTATTTCACATAAACCATTTCAATTTACACATTATGGCCAGATTCAATCTTCACCTGCAAGATGAGGCTAGGTGTCACTGAGAGCAGAATCCATTTTTCTGTACAAAACCCCTCCCTTACAGCAGACATGAAAACCATATTCTCTATGCTGAAGTTAATAAATATGATAAATTTAAACAATGAAATGTACAGAAGTTGAGTCATCAACTTGGCACAGCTCCTTTGCAATCAGTGAAGTTGCACTGACTTTTATCAGCTAAACATCTGGCCCAGCATATATAAATTAAAAATCACACAGTACAATACAAGGGTCCCCCAAATCCCATGTGCAAGATGGTAAATAAAGAGTTTTGAAAGCTCTTTGGCCCAGGCAGAACTTACAGTTCATGGTCTAGCAACAACATACTGAGTCCTGGACGACATAGAAAGGCATTTATGACATCCATGACCAGAGCCAGAGACTTTTTCATTCCCATTACAAGTGGAAATCTGGGTGAGCAAAATAGCTAAAAAAATTCACAGACCACCAGTCTTAAGAGACAATGTGTGTTCTTCCTGGAGCCCTGCCATTAGGAAGCAAGCAGAGGCTGGAGCTGTCAGATCCAACTGGATTTGCTTAGTGCCACCTCTGCCCTGACAGTCACTGAAACTCTCCTGCAGCTTTGGTCTTCACCTGCACCAATAAATGGAGAGTGCCCTGTCACACTCCCAGCACTGAAGGCAGCTGGCTCAGCATTGCCACCATAAAGTGTCCTTGGCTCTGAAACAGGGCAGCTGTGTGCAAACTGCACACTTACCTACTCAAAACGTCCCCTGGCCATGAGTTACCCACTCTTTGGGAAGAGCACTGCTCACAATAACCCTGGAGAATGTGACAGAAAGCTCTAATGGCTCACTAAAATCCACAATGTCACTGCCTGGCTACCTCCCAGCACAAGAATGTGCTGGTGTCAGGAGCAGAGAGTGGGTACTGAGGAAACTCACACTGGTGGGTCATGGAGGCCATTATGCATTTTATGTAGCTTTGAAACACCTAGAGCTGTCTGAAAGACAAAAGCCTGCAGCACAGATGTGGATGAACCTGTTTAGTATCTGTCCCTGCTTAAACTGACCCTTGGGATAAACTTTCAGATCATCACCTTAAATGCCTGAAAAATAATAATTCTAGTAATACTAGAACATAAATGAACATAAATGAACATAAATGAACAGAACCACTGCACTTTGCCACCAGACTCATGCTAAAAGGCTTGGTGTTCAGCTCATGCCTAAACTGGATCAGATAAAAAGTTTGCATCTCCCTGATATCTGCCAAGCAAGTTCTGAATACATCCATCAGGCAGGTCTGGGCTCCCACAAAATAGCTCAGTGGCCACAAGTATATTCCCAAAGATGAGAGTGCACATGTGTATATTCACCATAGACAGAGTTACACATGAAAAAAAGTCTTTCCATGAATGACTGTGATTAAGGTACCCACCAAAAACACAGAGAAATAAATTTCCATTTCATATTATTGCCTATTGAGTTATTCATTCCTCTCCTCCCACTCTCTATCCATTAGGATACCAAGGGAAAGAGCTTCTCTTTGAAGCTGTGTCACAGGCAAAAAATAAAAATTTGTATTTCACGATTCAAAAAGAGAGTGCAAGCAGAAACATGAGGGTACAGTCTGTTGCTTATGGCACTTACACAAAACTGGGAGAGCTGCTCATGTTTCTTGCCTGCAGAGTTTGCTCTTTATTTTATGTACAGCAACAGCATGAAACCACTGAAGGAGCCCTGGAAGCCAAGCATACAGTACCTTTCCTTCCCCACTAAGAAGTGCTTTCACCATCAGGCTATGCAGAGAGACCTTCCTGCACAGCTAACTCTCATTTATTTTGCTCTTGTCACCAACACAGAGCTATTTGTCTCATCCCCAAAGCCCACAGAATACATTAGCAGGGGTGGTGCAGGGGGTGAAGGGAATCTAAAGAAAAGAAAGAGGTAGGAGGATGTCTTTCCTCCTCAAATTGCTACTCTCTGCTAAATTATAACACCTTGCAGACAACACAGACAGAAGTTAAAAACCTAATAATTCATGATCATGGCAGAGGAAACATACTAAGATCTGTTTTCTTTATACCATGAGCAATATGGATTGAATAGAGGAATCATCTGAGTGCTGGTGTTCTTATGTCTGGTATTCACCCAGCAGAGCCCCCAAGAAACAGTGAAGGCCACAAGGCTTTTAGTTCTGTGCAAATGAAAAAGCAATCCCTAACATAAGCTGTGATTCAGGTAATTGATTTGACAGAACTCATCAGAATAAAGGGAAGGAAACAGGCACTGGTGCACATTTACAAGTTGATTTTGCTCAGATATGAAGAGCCCATACTGTTGTTTGTCCAAATAAAAAATCTCTCTGTCCATCAGTGGCCACCAAACTAGCCTAGATCTTGTGAGAGATGGTTTCACTTGGAGTTATGTGCATGTGAATACTTCAAAATGCTACACCAGAGATATTTTTATTATAAGGAGGCTTTTTTCTCAACAAGAATTTTGTTTTCCTCAACAAGGAATTTTCCCACATGAATTCCTAATTTCATCACCATTTTTAGATTCTTCTGAAAACAGCCTAATAAACTGAAACCCAGAGGGAAGGGAGAGCTGGCTCAACATCTCCCACTGCTAGAAGTCAGATAATCAGTTTAGTAGGGCAGAGGAGCTCGAGGCTGCAGCTGGGCTATGCTGGATGTGACTGAGCTCCTCTGGGGTTTATTATCATACCAGCTCCCTGCCAAGCTGGGAGAGGCTGTACCCCCACAACTTGTGACAACTAAGATAACAAAGTTTGGGACTGTCCATAATAAAATGTTGTTTGATACTTTTTTAAATGAGTAACATAGAAGTGGAATGAAAACCCAAACATTTCTTACAAATAAAAGAGGAGGGTTTGTTTTGGCAACTAAGATACTGGTTGGATGCTTGTGATGAAACCTATGTCCAGTTGAGTGAAATATTTTCATAAGAACTTATAAAAATCTATCAAAGTTGATGGGAAATAGCATTTTATTATCATAGCAAGACTTGGAAAAGGATATATGATATTTCTTATTACTGCTGGCAAGGGAGCTCTTTGTTATTTAGTCATCATCATCACTGAACATCTTGTAATGCAAAGTGCATGACTCAGGAGACCAGGACCAGCAGTAAAATGCTCCAGTGGGACTGTAGCACTTCACTTAATGAAGTCTTGGGTTTTTACCTCTTTTTTTCACTAACTCTTCCAAACATTTCCCACTTCCCACTTCCAGCAGAGCACAAGCTGCAAGATGGGGCTGCAATAGTCTCTCAGGGTGAACTTTCTCTTCCAGCCATGCTCAAGCCCTTTTGTATTAAGAACAGCAAAAACTTTAGGTGAACTAATCTATTTGAATTCTGAGCTTCTTCACCTAGAGAGGTCAACCAGATGTGCAGCACAATTGGAACCCCCTGAACAGAAAAAATAGTGTGACTGTAGCATTAGTGCTTCACAAGCAGCTTAAGGCAAAGCAGTAGCAAAGTAAAAGGTGGTGATCAGCAATGCTGCATAGGATCTGCAGAAAGAAATCACCAAGATGCTCCTCATCAATAGAGAAATCACAAAACATTTCTGAGAGAAAGCTTCAACAGGGTGCCCTGTGGATTAAACCCTTCCTTTAAATTCTCAGGTCCTATTATACTTCAAAATATATATCAGAAGCTGTCTGAGTGATGAGACACCACAGCAGAGTAACAAAGACAACTTTTCAAATATGTGCTAAAACTCAATTTTCTCTTCTGTCAGAAACATCAAGGAAAACAGTCAGTTTTATATTTTAATGGAAAAGTTTTATAAATGACATGTTAGTTTGAGATTAATAAATAGAACCAAATACATAACAGAAGAAGTCCCCATATCAAGATGGATAGTTTTCATATATAATAGATATTTCATAAAAGAAAAGACCCAAAAGTGGCATAATATAAACAGAAGACTATAAAATTGCTAAATATAAAAATAAAAGGTTAATACAGCTGCAAATTTGATATCCTATAAATTACTAAATTTAAAAAATAGGGTAATATAATCTACTCTGCACTTGATATTAAAAATCTGTCATGTAAAACAATCCCTAAAAATTATAACAACCAGAAAAATATCAGTAATATATCTAACAATTTGTATTTGACAAATCTAACAAAAATCAAAGAAATATTTAATAACTGGAGAGCTGTAAAACTACTTGGCTTTGAAGTCCTTTTTGAAATTTAAACCATTTTACAAGCTAGGGAAAAAAAGAAGAAAAATGATGACTTCACAAATAGACACTGCTGTTACAAATGGACTCAGCTTTCAAAAATTAAAATAGTATACAAAAAATGGTGAATCAAAAAATTACAGTTCATAGTATTCATTTTCAGGTCATAGTATTCAAATTCAGGTCAGGAATTTTCTGTAACATTTGAATTATGCATGTAAGATTCAGAGTTGGCTGATATTGCTAATACTTATCCCAGAAATTCCAGTGCACAGTGCATCATCCATACTAACTGCTGCTCCTAAGGATAAAGATGTTTTCTTCAAAATTCTCATCTTCATCTTATGATCATAAATTTAACCTGTGGCTTCAGGAAGAATCTCCTGGACATGATGAATCTCTGAGGAATGTTGGTCTTTTTACCTTTACCACTGATTCCAGTGTGCTGTGCTGAATTACAGTTTAATCCAGTTTGGCAGAGGCAGCTGCTAAAAACTGAAGTGGTTCCCCAGACTCCTCCAAAGACACTTCACCTGGAGCTTTAAGTGCCCTTTGTTCTGAAGCCCCAGGATGCTTTTGCTAAGCTCAGCAGTGCAATCACAACCTATCCTCCCATCCCATCCCATCCCATCCCATCCCATCCCATCCCATCCCATCCCATCCCATCCCATCCCATCCCATCCCATCCCATCCCATCCCATCCCATCCCATCCGCATCTCTCCTCTCCTCTCCTCTCCTCTCCTCTCCTCTCCTCTCCTCTCCTCTCCTCTCCTCTCCTCTCCTCTCCTCTCCTCTCCTCTCCTCTCCTCTCCTCTCCTCTCCTCTCCTCTCCTCTCCTCTCCTCTCCTCTCCTCTCCTCTCCTCTCCTCTCCTCTCCTCTCCTCTCCTCTCCTCTCCTCTCCTCTCCTCTCCTCTCCTCTCCCAGAAATCTGCCCACCAACCAGCCCAAGGGAGATGGAGTTGCAGGAGAGGGCAGTGGGAGCCTCCTGCACCACCCTGCAGCCTGAGCATTCGGCTGGAAGAGACAAGACCTTGGATCAAGGTCACTCTTAGCACCAGCCACATTTGACTTAAAGCCTGTCTTCACATTGCAGGGCTCTTAGGTGTGTATTTCTTTTTCCTTGACAGATGTTCCACTGAGAAAACATTTTTGTAAAACCTTGGGGCAAGCGCTCAGTGCTCGCATTTGGAAAATACGCACTTTCTAATTTAAGGGGAAAAGATATAAAAAATCTGCCAAGCTCCTCTGGATAAAACCTCAGCATTGGAGAATAAAAGATTGACTTACCACATGGTAAGCCCCAGGATTTCTAACAGGAAATTAACAGGTGATGAAAGAAGATGGTTAAAATAAATAAGCAAGTAAATAAGTTGCATCAAAGACCAATGGTAATGCATAAACCATTTTTTATACAAATTTTATATTCCTGCTGTGATTTCAGAATTTTACTGACAGGCTTGACTTCAGTAGAAAGGAAGATAAGATTTAGCACCAGAGAAATGCCAGGTTTTTAATGCAAGGGAGAGCATTGAAACCTGGAGAGGAGGTGTCAGATGATCACTCTTAGCTGAAGAATGCTATTTAGCATGTTTCTGATCCTCAGCTGAATATTACAGTCTCCTTATCTGTAACTTACCATCTTCCAATAGAGGCTTCATTACCAAACATGAGTGTAGTCAGTGTCACAATTAAACATTTAACTTTGACTTAGATCACTGCTTCATAGCTTTGGTGGCAGTTAAAGGAATCATCTGACCACAGAAGAAACTCTCATCAGATTTTTAATGATCTGTATTCACTTGTCCAGGTGAAATACTAGCTTTTGGGTGATTTTAAGATGGCAATCCTTTATAACAGCTCACTAAATACATTTATAAGACTGTCTGTCATGGAGGTTATTGAATGTCAGGAAAGATCTGAGTAAATCACAAATATTTATAGTAAGTTCAGTTTAATGGAGCAAAAGAGAAACTTAGCTTTCTGACAAGTAATTGTCAGAGAAGAAAAAAAAAACCTGATGATGAAAAGTGCCTTTGCAGTCTTGGTCAGACAAATAGGTAATTGGCTGTCACTTGAGTAATTTTAAATAAAATATAAAGCAAAAGAAATATATGTGCTGAAGGAGCTCGATAAAAGAGCAACAACCAAGATTAGTGAAGGCCAAAGCATAAAACCAAAGAAAAGAAAGGCAGGTTCAGTAAGAAATATGTTGTCTTTTCAAGACAGCCTGGTCTGCTTTTCAACATGCTCTTCTTATTCAGCTGTTCCACTCATATGGAAAATACTCAGAATTAAGTAAAGGTTTTCCCACCATTCTGGAACTGCTTTTGTAAAAGAGTTCAGTGGAGGGTGATGGCAGTGACAGCACATAACATTGCTGAAGACATGATATTTTAACAAAACAAAAAAAAACCCCAAAACTTCTGAGGAGAAAAAATGTTTCACTCCTCAATACTTTACCAGTTGTTCTTTGATAAATGTTTAAGAAAAGAGACAGGCAAGGAGTGAGCAGTATATGTTCAATGATTTTTGAAAGCCAATACACTACTCTAACAACTCAGAACCAAAAGACCCCATTAAATAAATAGCAAAGAAGTTGATCTAATCAGGTAATTTGGACCCTAGTATAAAAGGAGAACTGGTAAATGCCAGAACTTTAAAACCTATAAATTTAATTAGAGGGTGCTGAAAAGATTTTCCCCACATTTTAACAAATATATACATATATTTAATATCACTATTTAACATTGTCAGACAGACACAAAACTAAGGTAATTCTTAATAGGAAACTGTTTTTCTAATTATGTGTACTATAAAAGTCCTGCAGCTACACTGGTGATGTGCAGGAAGATTCTGAGTGATGGATTTGATATGATGCTGTTATGTATTTCACCAGACTGAGCCCAGACCTCCAGCTTTGTCTCTGACAAAGCTCACACAAAGTCAAAAGAAGCCATGACTACATCAAGGCTGCAGGATCTGGCTCAGAAAGGCAATAGTAAATTATTTAAGAATCTCATCAGCATAAGAAGAAGAGTTTGCTAATATTTATTCTGCATTATCATCTGACTGCAGTGATATAAAAGGTGGCCTCAAATAATTCCAGTTCCCAGCACACTGCAGGTGCCAGGGTGATATACCAGGCTGATGGCTACATCTGTACCAAGCAGACCCCATAAAAATGCAGTTACAGTCTGTGGGTAGCCATGATAGGGAAGAAAGCAGCTATTGTAATAAAACCCCATAGCACCAACTCGTTACAGCACAGTGATTTAAGATTGAATTTCAACCCTCCAATGAAGCTGTAACTGATCCCAAAACACTAAAGTCAAGCCCCTTGGCTGCTTGACCTATAAAATCCTGCAAACAGCTGGAATGAACATGCTTACAATGGCATTTAAGACTCCCTTGGTTGTTTCATTTAAATGCCAGTCCACATACAGCAAAAGACAGCATAAGACATGGTTATAGGTTAAAAATCTTTAAATATTTCTGTCTTACTACAGATGAAAAAGCCCATGTCAAAAGACACTAGAGAGAATGGAAAAGCAAATTACAATTGACTTCTTTAAGATTATATCAAGCTGCATATGTGGTGGATTTAGTCCAAAAGAAAGTTTTCATTTGCCACACCATTACATCCCTTCACATCTTCAAATACAAATTCTTGTAATTGTTTGGTTTGGTTTTTTTAAAATTTATTTCTACATTTGAACACATCCAGTGTATCTCTGCACCTTTACAGGCTTCCTCAATGCACAGGTCTAAGACACGGTGAAGTACCTAATGACTAAGTAACAAAAGTGAGAGTTGAACAGGTTGAATACTTCTTTCAATTCTAAAGGCATGGTAGGCAAGGTTAAGAGGTAACAGATAAGGAGGTAACTTGATAACAATGAAGCTGACAGCCCTAGATCCCTCCTAGATCCTGATGACCATGGGATGCAGTTTAAGAAAGGAGAGAAAAATGAGAGAAAAAGAAAAATTTGGGAACTTATGCTGCAGGATCTGTATCCAACCCATCCTCAGCATGAAGAGTCTGACTGTGAGGGAAGAGATGCTGAGATGGGCACCCAGACTGCAAAGTGAAAGAATTGAACTCCCTGTAAGGTAAATAGGTAAAACAATATTTAGAACCTCTAGTCATTAATTTCATGCTCCTTCTTTCCTCTACTCTTGAAATAACTCTCTTTAAAGCCCTCTAAACCTGTGTTTTAAAAGAAGACAGAAAATTAAAGCAGATGGAGCTCTCCTTCCATGACTAAGGAAGATACATGTTCAGAGCTCACATGGACTTGGACAAGCTGGACAGTTAGAGCTCCAAATTTAACAAACTAAAATTGTTTGATATGAGCTTTGGCATGAAACATCAAATGGCACAAATTGATTCATGCCAGGCTTGAGAAAACGAGGCTTCCCACAGGATGGTGGATCTTATGTTTAGTTTGTGGTTCCAAAAAGGCAGTCAGTGCATCTTCAATCACCAACTCTCTTCAGGCAAAACAAAGTATTAAGCCAAGGCAGTCAAGTAATAAAAATCATGTGCTGGCTGTTACCCTTAATTTGAGCCACAGCACAGAGCTATTTCCACAGCAGGCAGGAGTTCAGATGACTGCCTGGATAATATTTCCATTTTTTTCCCCAGAAAACTTCTCTCCAATGCATCTCTCGAACGCCAGCCATGCAAAAATAGAATGAGAGACTGCTTATATTCAACAGATGCACAAGGGGGGAAAAAGCAGTTTAGCACCAGCTCAGAAGTCTGATGATGTGTTTAAATAGATCCCTGCACTGCAGGTCATTCACTTGCTCTCAAAAGCCAATTTCAAGTATAGCAGCAACACTCACAGGTCCTTTGACTCTGTCATTGCATATGATGAGACTGCATTGATGTTACCATTGCACTGACAAAAAGAACTCTCTGATACTGGATAATTTCATGTTGTCATGTAAAACATAGAAATATCCTCCTTTGTTTACAGCACAACAAAAACATCCCTCCACCTCCTGAGTTATTTGGCCAGGAGGAAGGGTTGGGATAGGACTGAAACAGCAGCATGACAAATCATGCTCATGTTATCTTAAGTAATTAATCAGTAAAGTTTATTGTATGAATAACTTTCAATACAGGGCTATATGGGCATTTTTGTCTCATTTAGACATGTAAGTTTGCTTTGATTAAAAAGAATGGGAAGTTTGAGATTATTCTCAAAAATGAAAGAATACTGTAGTTAGAGGTGGTGGCAACATAGCCATATCTTGCTTTAAATCTCACTCTTTCACAGATATTCTAAGATCTGGCCATTCTCTTGTGAAAATAAAACTCCAAATTCACATTATTTTCTGTGATTTTGTAGCCTACTCACACACAATGAAGAATAAAGTTCTCAAAGTATATACATAACTACATGTGTGGTTTACTAGAAAGTTGTCAATTTAAGTTGTCAAAGAAATACTTATTCTGGAAATTGATTGTTATAGAGCTACAGGGAAATAAAGGACGTCTTTTGGGTTGTTTAAGCTAGATCCTTTTATACCAAAATTAACTCCACTCTCAACTTCTTTGAAGGAGTTCAATTTCTACATAAACTGTCTTGATTCCCCCCAGCCCTTTTGGAATGCCATTCCAAAATGTCATTGTTCAAACAGCACCCATTTCACCTTGACTTCATCTTCCCTGAACATGTGTGGCCAGCATTCTTCTAGATGTGCAGACAAGCTCCCACATGGTCCTTTTCCAATGGAAATACATATTTTCACTTGGAATCTAATAATAAGATCTTGACTTTGGCTTGTTACAAACTGGTAATTCATTGTTCATAAGAGAGAAGGATGAATTATGATCTGAATTTAAAATAAGTATTAAGAAGTAGGGATGATACTTTTCAGGGTCATTTAAAAACTCAAAGGTATTCATAGAGAAGTGTAAACATTCTGTGTATGTTATATATTTATATCTCTTTCATAAAATAAGTGTACAAATTGTTTAATCTTAACTTCTTGCTCTAACAGAACTTAATTCATCTCTCAGTGACTTACTTCCATTTGTCTAGTTATTTCCATTAAATCCTCCAACTTCAGCTTTTTCTCCATAGCAGATGGACTGCAGTGCTTCAGAAAAGTTTATCTAGCCTTGTCCTTGCAAACCACAGATGCAGTAATTATCCCCCTTTACCTTCCCAATTCCTGCCACTTTCCACTAGCCCCACTTCTTTTATTTCAGCATGCACTACAAAAAGATGATAACTAGTGATGTTCAGAGGAGCTGTTAATTTATCTCAGCAGTGGTCTCTCTATTTATCCCATCACTCAAACCTTCTCCAGCAGCTCTTTTGTCCATTCCTAGGCACAGCCAAGACATACCCATACTTGTCAATTGTCTCTCAAAAGGCTTAGAGCAGAACAAACAAGCTGAGGAAAGCAGGGGGGCTACCAGAATGTCACAAAAGACACCAATGCTGTTCAAAGGCTGGAGAGAATTATTCCTAATTACCTAGAGATGCTCAGCAAGACTGCACAGGCAAAAGTGAAGACAGAGACTGATCTGAAGTGATGCAGTATAATAGATTTCTCCTTTGGTTTTCAGAATACTCATCCCAAGATCTGCAAAATTCCTCAAATGTTTGTCAGTTTGTGTTAATGCTACTGTGCACATAATGTTCCTACACAGCAGAGGTAAGCACACAACAGCCCTAACTAGTTGCAAAGCATTTTCTGACCTATAGCACAATAATGTTTCCTCCAGACTACTTGGATTGCATAAGTTGATGCTGTGCAAATTCCTCCTGGCTATCATCCAGAACTGTGCAAACTTGTCCAGGGAGCATCAGGAGATGGGACAGTTTTACAGGAAACCAGTGTTTAAGTAAATGCATGGGTCCTACTTGAGCACTAGTAGAGTAAAATGGTTCATGGAATGGTAAAGGTCAGAGGGGACCTGGCCCCCTGCTCAGCCCAGGCCACCCAGGACCATGTCTAGATCCACACTGAATATCTCCCAGGGTAGGGACTCCCCTCTGGGAGACCTGTGCCAGGGCTCAGTCACCCTCCCACAGTAAAGTGTTTCTTTCTCAGAGCCTTTCAGAATGTGATTTCTAGTGAATTCATCAGATGTGCTATGGCAGTCTCTGTGGAAAAGGGGGAACTTTTAGAAAATATAAGAAACTCCAAGGCATGTTTCTGTCTTCAAAACATGCTGGTTTCATTGCTGTGGCAGACCTGATGTGACTAAACCAGCATCAAATTTATAACTTGAGCAAGTTAGTTTTCATGTGGAGAACAAAAGGAGACAGTACCCAAGTAAGAAGCTAAGAGAAATTCAGAGCAAAGGCCCTGGCAAAACTCAGAACCTGGAACCCTTGGTCTCATCAGTTCCCCCAATGAAGCCAGAAGGGCTCTCTCATGAGCCACAGGATGACATCAATGATTGAATGGTAAGTGTGCTAAATGGTAGAACTCTCAAAATTCACCCTGAGCTCTATGAGATAAAGGAAGATCTTTAGAGGTGTCTGGAACTTCAGAGCACTATGCAATTTCCTCTATTGAATCACAATATTAACTTAAGCAAAATGAATGTCAGATGAATCAGAATCTGATTAGAGATACCTGCAGTAAATTGTAAGACCAACCAATTGATAAGTGGCTAAACATAAAATATGGATCAGAAAATAAACATGTCTCAAGCATCTGCAGAAGGATGATAGTCTTGCTGGCTCCATGGCTGAAAAAAATTACACTTGGGAAAAGCAGTAGCAGCCAGAAATCTCAAACATTTCCTTCCACAACTATTGGTACCACAGGTCACAGTGAGACTTTTGGAAGATATCATCTAGAGATTCTTATTATGGAACTACTGAAGTTCACATTACTGACAGCAAAAAGCAGTTGGAACACTGGAATACCATTTGTCTCCTCTGAGCAGGCCACTAAGTATGCCTGAGGACATTTCCTTTGCCTGCTTTTCTGCAAAAAACACAAATTACTTGCATGTACTTTGCAGTGCCAGAACATATTCTCACCTGCTCAATATGCACAAGGCTGGAAAGCATATCTCTACCAAATTTGACTTTAATAAATTCTGTTTACTTCAAGACTTTCAAGAAGTTTATATGATTTTATTTAAATGATGGCAGATTTTTGTCTACCATTTCCCCATAGAAGTAGAGTTGTGGTCTTGATATTTCAGTAGTATGACTTAATTTCAAGATTCAGAAAAAAAAAAAAAAAAAAAGGAAATTATTCAGAATACTCCAAAATATTATTTGAGCACAAGTAATACCAAAAGTGATAAATTATGATGAGCAAAACTGTGACTACCAAACTAGTATGTTTCATCTTTAGTATAATATTTGTCTGAAGGTCTTACTGATTGAAAGCCATTCTTAAAATTAGTGAAAAGAATCTTTAAAAGACCAAGTGGATAAAAATATTACTTGCCTTTCTCCCTTACTCACATTTTATCTACCCAAAATAGATGGATTAGTATAAAATGTGAAGGGAAGCCTTTACACCCAGACCTTCTGCCTCATTTAATTTTACTGTGCAAATTCAGAAAGGAAAGACTGTGGAGAGAAAATGCAATGCTTGGTGTCTTTGTGAATACCAGTAACCACATTAGGCTGTCACAGACTTATACATCCAGCAGATTTCAGTCACTGTAGACTTCCTACTTCCAGCTTCATCTCCCTGGAGAGAGACACCTGTTTTCAGCAGGGCTGAGCAATCAGTCTATGACAGGAAGTTTTCAGACCCCAGGGAAGATGTGCTGTAATCTCTCTTTTTATCGTTTCTGGAATAGGCATAAAGACAAGGTGAGCCTGCTTTATCTGATGCCATGGCAAGAATTGATAAACATGCATTATTATCTTGCAGGAGCTGGGGAAAATCCACTGTCAGAAAAGAAACCCCTTTAACCCAGTGATTCAGCAGATGGGAGTTTTGTGGAGGAAGCTGACACAATGAAAACCACCATATTCCTCCATGGGAGGCAAGTCCCCCATATGTCCCCTTTGTCCCTCAGAGTTGGAGGTGGCAAACATGTCTATTCCTGCTTCTGCTTGAGCTGTCACACCTCTCATTTTGTCCTGCCATAATGCTGCCTTTGCCTATTCACACACCTCCCTAGGCACATGCTGCACACTGGATCCACAGGTCTCCCTTTCACTTCTTCAGGACCAAAGTGTCTCCTGTGCTTTTACAACAAATTCTTCTGTAAACACTTAATCACAATGACTGCTGCATTTTTGTATGACCTAGGGTATATCCCATCATCTGGTGTACTAAGTATTTCTAATGGATTCCCAGAGTTTGGGGTAAATCACATACACCTTAAGATGTTGATGGATTTGTTTGTCAAGCAAAGTTATGTTTTGATACTAAATGCTCAACAAGGGGACAGATTGTTTGTTCAGAAATATACCACAACATGGCTGCTTTGGCCATTAAATTTAAACCTTCATATCTTTTATTCCTGGCCTTAGTAAGAGCTGATGTCCAGCTGTTCTGCTCTAGGGTTACTTTGGAGACAAACAGCAATGAGGAATTTTAATTACATGCCTCTATTTTCACTGAAGAACCAGAGTGAACCACAGGAGCCAGGAAAGATGCAGTTTATTTTGTCTCTTGTGCCCTTTGCACTCTGCCATCTGTCCATCCTTTATCTCCTACAAGAGAAAAGTGGGGAACAAGATTCTGTTTCATGCTCAAGAGTCAGCTGCACAGTGTGCTAGGAAGAGATAAAATATTTATTACTGCAATACTCTGATAAAATTAATTAAACAATTACCCATTTTTGATTGTAAATGGGCAATATATTAACACTGGCAGTCTCTGACTGTCAAAATTCCCCCTGAAGTCCCTGTGTGTTTCTTGCATGCTACCCTAAAAATCTGAGCAGTGTTACAGACAGGAAAACAGATTATCTAAGTATTTGCTCTGATTCAGTATGACCATACTCATGTTCTTGAATTCCTGGGAGTAGTTTATTGCAATCTCTTACTGCTTCCAAGGCTATTGCAACTCAGTGAGATGAAGAAAATATCAACCTTTATCTTCATCTTATAACTACTTACAAATTACGGTGAGAGGCCATCATCACTACTTTCATTCTCCACTGTAGACTCATCAGATTTTCTTCATTATAATGTATTCTTTTACAAAAGTGAGGAAACTGCTCCTCCAATTGAAAAACTGTTTATATTCAGATGAGGACATGGAAGCATGCAAATTATTTATACAGTAAATAGGTCATTTCCTCTACACAAGAAAGAACAAGGACAAAATCAAAATTCACTTTCTCAAATGTAATAATTCAGCTTTCTCATGGATTACTTGCTCATGGTAGTTGATTTCTAGATCCACTCTTAAAAATATCTTGCACACAAGTGGCCCCAGGAGGCTTTTGATTTTCAAGGACTTCTACTTACCCTCATACTCAACCTCCCTTTTTTGCCTGCCACTGGTAAACAATAAATACTTATCAACCTCTTGAATGCTGTAAATACACAACTCTAAGATGCTGCAACACAGTTTGCACTTGTTATTTCAAGCTTATATCTTGGGCAAGAAGAACACCACCTAAAAGAGCAGTTGCAGTTTTGCAACACAAGCACAGCACAGCAATCAGAGTAGCCTGCTGTTCCCTTCTCTCTTTGATAGTATGGCTGTATCCTGTGTTTTAGTTTAATTTGCACAGCCTTTTACTAGGCTTTCTACATTTTTAACATAATACAGACAATGCACAGTGAGATAACTGTTAGCTGTATTGCCTATTCTGCAATGAACACCTGTTTAACCAGGTAAGATATCCATCTTCTTTCTATTTTTCTCCGAGTCAAAGCAAATCCATGTCTTAAAAGCAAAAATTAAATGAGAATGATAGGACACAGAGAGTGTACAAGGCACGTATGTTCTCAGGCACACTGTTAATCTTATCTCCATTTTGGCTCTCTTATGATCCAACTTGTGGTATATTTGCTCTAATCCTAAATTCAGGACCCTACTCCTGATACCCAGTATATAAAGTGCCTTGTGGTTTAAAAAACGTGCTTGTTCTGATAAGCACTTTGTACTGCCCACATAAAAGAACTGAATGCAGAGCTATAAAAATGTCTCCAAGCTCAACTGTAAATTAAAGCTGTCACTTCCTACTGAAAGCCTGGAGATGCTACATGGCTTTAGGAATACACTAGGAACCATTACCTTTCTATCTCCTTTTTCTCTTCACATGCTAAATTCCTGTTTTATGGCAAGCATTTCTTTGGGAATAAAGATCCTCCAGTTTGTTTTTAGTGAGGACTTACACTCATTACACAAACACAGGATTACATCATGAGGCCAAGATTTCATTCATAAATCTGTGAAAAATGCTGAATCTGTCTACTGGGAATACTAAATCATGACTGTGATTTTTTTACTGTTTGCAAAGTTTATGCAACTAGATCATGTTGTTGCATTACACTTTCATCCACGTTCAATGTTCATTTCCTTTCTCCCATGGCATTAGAAGTTACCATTTTGCATTCCCCATCCTAAATTTGTAAGAAGCCAGTGAAATAAAAACATATAATTTATCCCAAAATGCTTCACTGAAGTCATTCAATCAAGTCTCTGAAAGAGCTGGATGCAGAACAGAGTTCTTTGATTTCTATTTCTAAGCATTCCCTTCAATACATCCTAAAGTATGCAAACCCTTTTTTAATTATTAAGGAACAGCCTTGTAGTTAAAACAAAGAAGACACTTACAAAAAACTCCTGCCCTTCTCACCATAAAGCTGTGTATAATTTAAGAAAGCTGACATCAGACATGAAGCCAAGTCATGTACGTTCATGCAAATATCCAAATGTGCAGGGACTTAGTTTATAACATACATCTATACAAATTGCATGTATATGGTAACATATGTAAACATGTGTTTGCATGTATACATATATTTATGTGTGTGTGTGTAATTAATTCAGTGTCCCTAACTCTTTGGATAAGTAAGCAATTATATAGAATTAATTCTGAAAGTCTGGCCCAATCACTCATGCAATTTATCTAGATATAAAATAATTACCTTTTCTGAATGAAAGAAGTCCCGCAAATGTTATAAGCATGAAAATTCTAATAGCATAATCATAATGTAATTTAACTCAAAAGCTCTTCCCTCAGAAAAACTACTAGTTCAGTAGAGGATGCACTCATGTGAGGAGGGCAGGATTATGTCTGATGTCCTCACAGCAGGTCCCACCCAGAATAATCAGCAGGGTCCCCACACCATGCTGATTCCAGTCACCTGCTGGGAGACCCTTATTCCAGGGGAAAGAACAGCCCAGTGACTCATGTCCATCAAGCACTAGGACAAACTCACTCATGTCAGTCGGTGTCCCACAGAACCCAAATCCTGGGGATATGGAAATATGGAAAAGGTGTGGGCAGGAGCTGGGGACCAGCTCTTCAGGGAGCCCTTTCTCACCAGAGCTACTTGCACCTCCAAGTGATTCCATACTGCTGCAGTCAGCTCTGCCAACAGCCTCTGAATGACACAGTTACTGTAAAGACTGAATTCTTGCATCAAATGCCACTCTTTAGGAATTTTCTAAGTCTACTTCTTCAATATAGTTTTTCTTGCCTTCTACATTTCACATTAACTTGCTTCCAGAAACATTGTCAAATTGGCTTATATTTGGTAAAGTCTAACACTGCCTGACCAACAATCAAACTCCTGTATTTGAAATAAAAGATTATTTTGAAATCACCAAAGTTTATGTAGTATATGTATTCTAAAGTAAAATATGACCTTTCAGTGATTAAATTAGGGTACAGCATTCATGTGCTAGAAGTAGTTCTTTTCAAAGAACTTAATGTTGAAATTCTTTTCAAAGAATTTAAGTTCTTTCTTAAGAACTTAACTATCCTCTTTGATATGAGGAAATATTTAAATTTGGAAAGTCTGCTTCTTCAGATACAATGGCAACTTGACATAAGGCAAGTTACTCAAAACTTCCATGTAAACTTTTTTTCAAAAAGATTTTTCTTTGACTGACCAATAAAGCACTGTAATTAGTCTCATACTGCAAGATTAAGTCCTTCTTGGACAAAAGCATGCCAGACATAGTAAATTAGAATTCTTCTCCCAAGACATGATAAACCCATTTTAAAAGCCACTGCAATAAAGCTCTTTTTTTTTTAATCAACATGTGAAGGTATCAGATCATCAAATCAGGCTAGTTTTTTAAAAAGACTAAAAATATTACCAGGCAATCATGATATAACATCTATAGAATTCTAAACATTATGGAGGATCAAGGCTTTTTGAAGACAAGAACACTAGAATTTCAATATTTATCTTTGTTATTTGCTACTTCCCTACCTTTCCATTCCTGTAAATCTTATAAATTATTATATTACATAATACTATAAATATTATTATTGTGTTGGTCATTGTTGAAATCTTTAGCATCAAAGGACTAAAAGCACTTATACAACCATTAGGAAAATTCAGCCTTTAAATACAATATTCTTAAACAGAAATCTCTGAGGAAGTGGTTACATTTGGAGAAGTAGAGATAATGTATTATTAGAGCATTTGAGGAATGCCATATAATTTACATAACACTTTTATTTCTAGATTGAAATTTCATAACATCCCCAATTAAGAACATTGTTAAGCACTGAATAGAAATAATTCAAATAATTTCCTTAAGACTCCTTCTAAACTATTATTATCCAACATTACCTCTCTTCTAGAACTTCTTTGGTGTTCCAAAAAACGGTGAAAATGAAGATCAGATCCTGAGAGAATTCTTCACCTACCTAACTCTTTCCAAACCTCTGAATGAAAGATAAATGCTCTTTCCAAAATGTCTATCATTTTAATATATAGTATGAGGCATTCTCTCAAATTGTCACAGGATCAAAAAAGGTTTTAGCATCATTATCTTTTTAAACGCCTCTATCATTTACTTCTTTCATTTTTTCCCCCAAAAAAAGAGAAAAAATACTAAGAGATCTCTTCTGTCATTTGTACATTTTTAAGCAATTTGACTATTCTATCACTGACCAAGAGGTCTGCATCACTGCAAAGATCCTTTTTTCTCCAAACATATTAATAATTAGTTCTGTGCTCTATTTCCATTGCCACAGTTTTCTTCAGTGTCCTCTTTTGATGATTTCAGCAATTTCCAGCAAGAAACATATTTTTCTGCAACATACTGGAATATGTATTGATCTTTGCCTTTAATTTTCCTTTCTATGTATGTTTAAATGTTACCACTGGTTACAATAAATTTAATGGGTTTTGTGTTAACATAAAGCTAAGTGGGTTATTTCTTGAAACTCACCTTCATTTCTAGTTTTAAGAGAAAAGGAAGACAATTTTTTTTCCCAAGGGCTAAGATGTATATTCAGTGGTTAAACAAAAGACAAATAAGTTGTATAATGTGACCACAATGTAGCCATTTGGGTTTTTATACTTTGCACATTTATTAAACAAAGGAAGTGAAAACTCTCAGTCATTTCTAGTATAAGGTCTTGGTCATCATAGCATACCATAAATTTAGGTCTCTAGAACTTTTTACAGAAATGACAAATACTTGTAGAATTGCCCTATAATTATATAAAATAACTGTACAGGCAATCTACCAGAACATTATATAAAGATGCTGTGCTTTGTTCTTTCCTCATTAGGATCCCACTGCATTTCTTAACCTAAGCAAACTAAGGAGATATATTGGAAAAAAGCCCCTCTTGTATAAAGCTATTGCTTCCTCTTTCCTTTTCAGGCAATTTCCTTTATTTCCATACCAATGAAATGGCTACAGCAGGATACCAATCACTGATCAATGACCAACCAAGCTTTTGGTTGCCACAAACAACTTTATACTGGATAATTTTGGTCCTTTATTTTACTGTGGACCTCACAACACAGCCCTAGGGGAACTTTACTACTACAAAATCTCTACTGCTATGAGTACATGCATGCAGAAAAGGGCAGACAGGGTGAATAATAAATAGCTGCTGTTAAAAAAGTCATATTTTACACTATGAGATGTAAAACTATAAGTTTCAGAGCCTGTATTTTTAAATTTTACTGCTCTGCTTTTTTGCTGCTATGGAAATGCAGTGAAATGTCAGACAATATTTACTAAGTATCTAAATTACAGTTTAGAAAGAGGACAATAAATGAGTTGAAGAAACACATTACAGTCAAAGGCCAGCATTTCAAGCAAATTATTCTTCACCTGATATGAATTATTAAAAATCTACAGGACCTTGCATTTGGTCCAGCATCTGTAAAAAAACATATTTAAATAAGTTGGTCGTGTCACAATGATAAAAGAGAAATCAAAGCTAGTGATGAAACCAAGATAAAATATCTAATCTAAAAACCAAACCTATTGAAAGGTCTGCATCCAGTCTTAGCTCATTTTCCATCAGGAAACAGAATTCCCTCATTTATTTAAAAGTTAAAACAGAATGTATTAAAAGTTAATGGAACACTTGTGTTTGTTTAAAGATAGAAATTCCTTCAGCAACAAGAAACTTTATGCCAGCAGGCATCACTTGCAATTAGTTGTACCCCCAGATCTCAAATTTGGCAACTTCAAATTGGGATTTCAAATTTGGGTTCAAGACAGACAGATGACAGCTCTCTTTCCTAATGCCCTGTGGTGAAAATAAGGAGGTTCAGTCACCTTGGAATTGCCCAGGTGTGATGAGACCTCAGAACAAAGTCATGTTGAGATGGCAATGTCAAGCAAAATGCACCAAGTCCACGTCCCACTCCATGGGAATAGGTCAACACTACTGCTCATTACCTCTCATATCTTGAAATAACTATGTGGTGTCTGATGAAGAAAAGGGAAAATTGTTACTCTCCAAGTTCCCTCTGGTGACTGAACCAACATTTTGTAGCAGTTGGCACTTCCAAAATGTGTGGGCTGCTAAAAATCCTTTTGCCTCCTCCAAGATTGCCCACACTACCTTTGGCATGTCTTTAACTCCCAGACAAGGACATTCTTATCCATAAATTTTAAAAGTATAAACACAGTGCTCAGCATACCAGCATCCATTACAACTAACTCTTATTTGTCAACTTGCAGAATTATAAATCTGGTGCTGATTAAAAAATTAATATGAGCATATTCATCTGTTTCCTACAATGGCCTCAATGAAGATGGAGCTGGCAGGGTTAAGGACTGGTATTTTGTGGGCTCTGATTTCAGAGAACTTTAACTCTATGTTAATCCTGTTGTGCAATCAATACATTTTAATTTAACTGTATATACTGGAACAGCTATTCAACCTGTGCAACCTATTCAATGGTGTGTGTCCTGCTGTATTCATTTTCAAACTGTCAGGATGTGCTTGGCAGCAGGTGTGGAACAGTCTCAATTTCCTCTAGAATGGGGAAGATGCTCATTAGAATAAAACAGTATAAATATTACAGTTGTTATGCTGAAAACCTTTACAAGGAAATCAAAACAACAAGAAAAACCTTCAAGATCTCCTTTGGCAAGCCAAGCAAAGGGCATCTGCAACAAGATTTTACACTGCTGCCCTTACTTTATTGTAAGACCATTATGGACTGCAGTTTTGCTCAAACTTCATATGGGTGAAAGCAGATAAAAATTACAACTTTATATGGTTAGGAGAGAGAAGGATTCCAAATACATAGAAAGCAAGTAACAACTTGCATGCTCTGCACCAAATAAGGAATGAGTGATACAAAAGCTTCAGCTAAATGAAGCAGATGAGCAAGTGGACATTTATGTTAGGCTTTCTGTGCTGGTGTTTAGTGGTTTTACTACAGACAGAGGTAAGCAGCTGATTATTATCCCCCAAGAGCAAAAGGAAGCCAGTAAGCAATTATTCTGAATTGTGGTACAAGACACAATGCCTCCCAGAGCTATTTGCAGGCTGATGCAATTTACATACCATTGTTTGCTCTTGTGCTTAAAAAACACTGTTTATCCAAGGTAATATTGTCATGCCAGGTCTGAAACCAAACAAGTTTTCTGCTCTCATCATCTCCTTGCTTGCTTTCAGAAATGTTCTGCAGCTTTACTGGTGGAAATGGAAGATGGTCTCCTTCAAACAGAAACTTCAAACACTGGCTGAAGGAGCAGTGTTGCTCCTGGAGCGTTGGTGGGAGACAAAAGCAGATGTGCATGCTGACTGCTGTGGGATACTAGGAAGGCAAGAAATGGACCAAGTCTTTGTCTTCCATACATGATGATGGAAATGAAGCAAAATAAAAAATCTAATCAAATTTACAAATAGTAACTTCTAGAATCTGAAATATTTTTCCATTTTGAAATACCATAATATTCCCTTGTTCCTGCTAGGACAGAAATTCCTCTAGGTTCCAGATTCCTTCTGAGCTAACACACAGAAAGGGGTCTGGGTGAGCAAGCAGGCACAGATGTAAACAGGCAGCAGTTAGCCCATGTTGCCAATGGAAACCTCTTAGACTTCAGTGGAAATCTCTCCAGCCACACTCAATGATTCTTTTTCATTTTTGTTTTCAGAAAAATTTTCAAAAATCCAAATGTTAATGGCATCTGCTTAATAATAGCTGGCTCAACCAAAATCTGTGGCTGGAATATGTTAATGTATCTCCTTGAAACGTGTGAGGCACATGAAAAATTGCAAATAGCAGAGTTTATATATATAGAGATATCTGTCTGTATGTAAATAGATCAGAAGTTAAATGCTGTAGCAAAGATGACATATGAAGCTAACATGCAGACTTCTTTTATATACCTAATGTGCATTTTCATTTGGAAATAATTCAGACAAGAAGAATTATTTTCTTTTGCCACCTATCCTGTGGCATTGTCTTTTAAATTCTCATTTTCTTATTTTCAATTTTTCATAAAAGAAAAGAAAAATATAACCATTATCAAACTATTTTCTCTGTTTAAAAATCAGGTCTGTTTCTGTAGTCTGATATACAAAATGTGAAAATCCAGACTTTGCACAAACATAATGGCACCTAAATTAATCTACACCTAGAATAAACAAGAATGCATTTCATATAAATGATTTCATATTTATTCATTTAATATAAATTATTGAAGAACAATTTATATGTCCATAAATCCATACTGTGACATAAGTGTACAGTTTAACAAACTATATAATTTTAGACAGAAAGAATTGTAAGCAAAACTGGAGTGAAGGGAACAAGCTAAATTAAATTAGAATAGGTGATTTGGGATGTTTGTAAGGCCAGCCTTACAAGGCATTCAAAGTGAGCCCAGGTGTTAGGCTCATTTGCCTCTCACCAAAATGTCACACAGTGCTTCTGTCTTACTTTAAAGACAGCTCATACTTCTAACCCTGCAGAAGCTGAAGAGCAAGTTGCCCCTCTCCTATGGTTAATCAGAATCAAATTTTATGTATGACATTATGCAGTGAGAGAGAATTTGTTTACATGTTGTTTCCTGCTGCCCCATTCCCCAAATAATTGTATCTTATATATGTATCATTAGTTTCCACTAAAAAAAAAAAAACAACAAACAAACTACTAAAATAATCTGATCTTTTAGTTAAATTTAGCACAGTAGAAGCTCTAAAAGGAAATATGTTGAAGAGAGAAGGGCTAGAGGGCAAAAGAAGACTCAGAAATTATCTCTCTTCATCATTGTTTCTCTTCTTCCTCATAGGAAAAACTATACTCCTCATCTGTTAGGACATAATTATATTTTTGCAATTATTTCCTCCTGTCAGGAGACAACTTGAGAAAAGACCTCATTGTCTCATTCTTTGAAACATACAATACTTCATTAGTAAGGTTGCTTCCTTCAGCTTAACCTATCTAGTGAAATTAGGCTGCCTACACAGGTACCTAATCTGCCAGAAAATCATCTTTGCCCTCTTCTGAGGCTCATGATGAATCTCACATGAACCATGCCTGTCTTAGAACCAGGTATGTTTGTTCATTTTGTGATTATTTTATTATCAGCATGTCTGATTTCCTCTGAATTCTCTGGGTATTATTTGGAAATAATTTTGGCAGTGCAGATCAAAAAGCACAAAGCACAAGCTTTGCAGCACATTAAGGTTAAAACCCAATTCCATCTCCTTCCAGTTTCTCAGGGTTGTTATCTCGTGGGCTGTCTTGAATGTTAAATCAAGGAAGTTCTATCTGAATAATGTCCTCAACATTGTAAATAATAAATAACTGTTTCAAGCCAAGGGGATGTTCAAAATGTTTGTTTCAAACTAAGATCAACAGCATCTCCTCAAAGAAAATCATTCATATGAGAGCACTGTCTATTATACAAGTGTAGGATTGATTGGGTTGTCTCCCATAAAAGCCATTGAGCAATAGTTATTTACTGAAGTAATCTGAAAAGAAGCACTACTCTGTGATCTTGAAATATATTATATTTTCTGAGTTCTAGACCATGAAGCTTGGCAAGAGAAAAGAGTTGAAATTTTCTTGTAAGCTCTGTTCCTCAAACTCTTGAATAGAAGCACAGTATGCACAGCTAAACAATTACACAGAAGTTCAAAATGCTTGTCATGACCCTGTTCCCCACAGCTGGATAGCAGAAGAACCTAAAATAATCATAAAAATACAGGGTTGGTGTTTCAGAGATGGTCCATAATGATTTAATGTCTGGGGTTGCAGTCAAGAATCCCTTAGGTGCCTTAGCACATTAACTGTAAATTTCTACAGACAACTCTGAAACTCGAGATCCTGCTCACTAGAAAACATACTATGGAAAGTGAAGAGATTTCTTTGATTTAGATTAGATTTCCTATTTATAATAAAAAGATTATGACCCGAGGCTGTTTCTCTCACTAATGACACGGAGACACATTTAGCAGCTTTTTACTCTTTTATTCTGCCTTGAACTACAGTTTAGAAAACCATCAGAAGTTTCTATATTTGTGTTCTAAACCATGCTTAATAAATAAACATTTGGTCTCAGCTATGTAATCATGTAAGTTTTGGGGCTGGATTTGTTGGAGTTTCATTCAACATATCATTTATGCATCCCATTTATGGACTATTTGATGGTGCTTTATTTGTGCTCTGTGCCCCTTCCCAATTCAAATAATCAGCCATGGCAGTTCTGAGATATCCTCGAAGAAACTGAACTTGGTTCCTCTGCAGAGAGACAGAGGGAGCAGTTTCTGCATCATTACATTTCAATTTAACCCTTCAATAAGGCTTGAGTGAGTTCTGAAGAGACATAAGCTTTGTGCTAACCTCCTTCAGAGGAATGAAATTCTGCTGTGATTATCCTTTACTGTGTATCTGCACACCTGTAACTCACTGACCAATGGAAACACCATTCTTAGCACAGTGTTCTAGACAGTGCTGTTAAACATTTCACTTTACCTTTTAACAATAATTTGATACAAGGGGTCATTGCCTTTGTGCTGTTGGTTGTTTCAAAAGGACTCTTACTGCTGTAATGAACTTTGTAATGAACTATCTTTTCCTCTAACATTAACAGTTTAATTCAAAGTTCATCTTTCATGCATATGCATCCAAGCAGTATTACAAAACCACTTGACAACTAACATTTTAGTTAAAGCCTGTTACAGCACCATCATTTGACTAATTTTATTGACAAGCCACAAAAATACGTCTTAAATTATTCCATTCAGAAACAAAACTAACACACCTTTTTGTTTTCTCAGGATTCTCTGTCTGGATCAATTTTTACTTAAATTCAACTTTTTAATAGCAAATGAAAAATAGATAATGAATCATTAGCATCACAAGAAAAAATATCAAAGAATATTACAAAATCCATAATTCTGGCTGACTGTAAAAGTGTGCTAGCTTTTTCTTCCTCTTCTCCTTTCATTTCTCTTGCATTGACACATACTCTTTCATGGCATAATTAGAAAGAAATGCTAAGCTGGTGAAAGCACCATCACAATATATTGTATGTGTTCTGTGAAACAAGCATTTTTAACAGCCGTGATGGCACAGGCTTAAAAAAATGCTTTTGCTTTTCAAAGATACATGCTGAAAAATGAAAAATGTCAAAATGTCAGTGTAATCAGAAGGGACTGGAGAGAAGGTAGGCATACATCCCAGCTACTTGCCTAGGAAGATGCAGCAGAGATCCTTATGACTATTTCAATTGCAATTTCAAACGTGTTTCCACACAGACAAATTGTTGGAATATGCACACAGCACTTAAGTTCTGCTTTAGCATCCTAAGTGAGGCTTATTGCTAGAGCCTCTCCATTTAGGTTATTTTCACCATGAATGGGACATGCTTTATATAATTCAACATATGGCAGCACAGACATATCAGAGAGGTTTACAGTGATGAGTCTGACAAGAAAATTATTTCTGAAATGAGCTTAAACACTTGAGTAAGGTACTCTGAGTTAAGAATTGCTATTGCTATTCCAGTGGCATAGACACGCAATGCACACACAAACGAAGAAAATGATTAGGAATCATTGAATCATTCTGCTGGAGCAGACCAGCAGCCATTCTCCCTATTCACACAACTGGCTTTGTTTTGCCAAGGCTGTCTCTCCTGCATGCAAACAACTCCATGCCAGGTACTAGACACACACATATAAATATGCATATGCACACATTGATCAATCACAGCTATAAAAGATATCTCAAAGTACTTTTATGTCTTAAAAAAGTAACAGGGCCTATATGCTGGAACTTAGCACAAACCAGCATTGTGATAAGAGCACACAATAGCACTTTGCATAAATAAACTGTACATTTTATACTTTAGCATCAAATCTTTAATATCATTTGCTAAGGAGATGTGTGTAATCACCTTGTTCATAAGCATGTTTTTGTGCCTATTCCCTATCTCTTGTCCCTATTTGCTTGCATGGTCTGTTTCAAATGCTTGTTGAAATATGAGACAGGAGCAGAGGTTTCAAAAATTCAAATATCTCAAAGCTATTTCAAGAAAGTATGGTAAAAGAAGCATCTTAGCAGGAAAAGTCTACAAAAAGTCCCATTTGGAAAAATACTGGGCAGAGCTTACAGCAAAGCCTACACCAAAGTCAGCTAACTGGAAGACAAACCTGGAGAAAACCTGGCTCCTCCTTCCAGAGCTCATAAACCTTACAAAGCCTGGAGAAGGGGAAAGATGCAAGTGGGCAGAGACAGGCAAGACAGCTCATCTGGCTGACACTGAAGGAGGTTGTGTTTATGGAGCTGAGTTTGCTCCTTGATCTACACCAAATGCAATCTGTGAACTGAGACAACCAGCACTGAACACAGGTGCTGAGAGGATGCAAAAGCAAGAGCCATGGCCAGGCTTGAGAGTGGAAGCACTGGCAGGCTCAGGCTGCTAAGAGATGGGCTCCACTCCAGAGAGTGTAAATTTGAAGAGTGTCAATTTTCTTTGGATAGAGATGGGTGGTTTTTCATGTTTTATGTTATGGAATGCCTCCATTGTTGTAATATATATGTTACATTCCAGTGTCCCTATGGAAAAGGAACCTTTCTCCCACCTATAGGTCTAAAAGTGCTGAGCAAAAGAAGCCAACTACATCTAAATTAAAGCCAATTGATTTGGCACTAATTTATTACTGTTTGGTAAACTAAGGTGAAAGTTTATGATGTGAACTAATAAGAGCATTTTAAGATCTGTATTTAACGTCAATAATTGGGAAAAGTGACTGTTATATGCAAAGAATATAGAATATAAAGGTATTTGTTCACTTAAATGTCTCTGTTGGCTTGAATTTCATGAGCAGAATGTCAACAACATAGGTCAATGAATGGAATAAAATTTCACTTTCAACATGCTGAGTTTTACTGAAAGGAAGTTGTAAAATCTAAAAAAATACTAATATGCTTGAAATATATTCAACACTACTACTGTTAAGTGATTCATACAGTATATTATAATCAAAGAAGGTACTGAATAATTATCTCTAAATGTTTTTAGGGAATAATGTGTTTATGTGAATGCTAATATATTGAAATATGCATATAAAAAATAATGTGGCAGGAGCAAAAAAATGGAAAAAAAGGCATCATTTTTTACTTTCTAATAGCCATTTATAAAGTAATTTAGCATATACTAAATACTCTTTGGAAATTTTTTCTTTTTATTGAGTGCATATTTACCAGTAAATGGAAGGTTCTTTCTTTATGGCTGACAGAACTGTTACTTAGAGCTACATTCAGGATTTTACTGCAAAATTGTAATGCTTAGCCTGTTTGATGTTTTCCATAAAATCCTCCAAAGACAAAATTCTGTTCTATGCTTATTCCACAAAGTGTTACACAGCAGCATGGAAAATGGTCTAAGGCAATCCTATCAGAATACATTACACACACACACACACACACACACACACACACTTCAGACTTGATGATAAATGTAAGTTTCCTTATATCAGATAGTATCTTTCTATTATGGATATTTAGTATATAAAATATTGTAAAACTTGGGGAGTTATACCATGAGCTTTCAAAATGGTAAAAAGGGAAAATATTGCAAATTACACAGGATGCCATTTTGCATCAGGCAGTTCAAGAAAGACCTATATACATATATACATATATAAATATATGTGTGTGTATGTATATATATATATATGTGTGTGTATGTGTATAGGTGTGCTAGTCAAACAGTCTGTTCTGGAGTACAAGTGAATAGAGCAATTCTTCTGCCCCAGGCTGTATGATTCCAAAGTTGGAATTAAAGGGGAAAACATGCCTTTGTTAAGAACATGCACCCTGTGAAGACAGACAAATATCCTTGATATTCTGAGGTGCACATATCAATCCAGTAAAGCATCAGCCTTGTGATGTGGTGGTGTTGGACACAGATGTGTTTAGAATAAGAAATGGTCTAATAGTATTTCACTAAAACACCCACAACAGTCCCTGAGTATCTGTTAAGATAACCAGCAGTGAGAAACATAATGATTGTGAATACTGGAGTATTTTTTTTAATAGTAGCACCTCCATGGTAAAAGTGTTGTTAATTACCATAGCAGTGTATGGTATAGGAAAATACAACTACAACCCCAACCAAGCACAATGGTATAAAATTACCTGTTCACAAGGTGTGTACACACAAATTCTTTCAAGTCTTGCCTAATACAAGGTGCTGGGAGCATCCCCTTCCACTGACCACTGTGGGGTACCAAGGCCTGGCATCCTCAAAAATCAAATCCAAATGCCTAAGCCACATGAGGGCAGATGTAACAACAGACTGACAGGTGTGAGAGGGTCCCTAAGTGTAAGGCATCCTAATGTGTTTGACTTGGAGAACACATTCTTGCTCATATCACTGTCCTCCTTTCTGCAAATGCAGCCCTTTAAGTGACCCCCTTTTCTTGGATATGTCTTCCTGTGTCTTCTCTCTCCTTTCTTCTACTAGTTATTCTCCCATCCTCTTCAGCCCTCTGCCCTTACCTTTCCCACATGCTGTTAAGCCTGATATTTAAAGCAAAAAAGTAGTCCTATTTAGTGCAGCTTAAGTTAGCAGAGACTCCTTTTCCTACATTTTCTCTGCTCTTGAGACAATTAGTGCCAGAGAAGGTTGGTTGGGAGCAGGGGGCTGCTCCCACCTAAGAGATTCATAGGGACTCTGTCAAAATTTTATGTGGAAATCAATATTACATTAATATAATATTACAATATTACATTAATACAATATGAGAGGAAAATCAGCAAACCAGCAGGATCTTTCTTATAGGGCAGAATGGAAATGTTTAAGGCAGGTTTCAAAGATGACAGGTCTCTCTTCAAGACCAGTGGGAAACTCTAAACAGAGGGAGTTTTCAGAACTCGTAATTTCACTTGGAGAAAGAAAAATCACTGGTTATCAAAAGAGTGCTCTCTGTGAAATTCTTAATGATGGCAAGGGCAGAAAAGTGAGAGGAGAGTAGATCCTTTATAAGAAATTGAATTTTCTAAAAAAAGGGAAATATGCTTTTAAAAATGCTTAGAAAGAATAGGGGTCAAAGCATCCATGATCTTGCTGTGAGCTTTCTTAAATTATACTACAAGTGGTCCAACTTTGTTCATAATGTGTATCTCCATAAAATCATCTATGGAAATTGAACAAGCAGTTACTTCACTGTAGTGCCAATCTATATTCATACACTTAATACTACCAGTCCACAAAATCATGAATATCAGACCTGTCATCTAGGAAAAACTGGTTCACATATTAAAACAATCTTTATTGAATATTTACAACATTTAACAACCCGAAAAAATAACCATGGTAGTAACAAACAGCAACAGCCACCAGTCAGAATCTCTCCAAATATGCTTTTTCAGTCTCTCACACCATTTCCTTTCTGTGTCTCTCTTTTCCAGAGGTTCTCTCACTGACATTTACAATAGGCTGCCTCAATTCAGATGTCTCTTGTCTCACAGATCTCACCAAGAAATGGTGTTTTATCTGCTGACACACATGTGCTATCTGGGGGAAGAGCAGAAACAATTTGGCAGCAAAAAAGAAGCGTCAGTGCTGCCCCTGTGATGTCTTCCAGAAGTGCTTGCTCCTAAAAATCAGAATAGAAGCAATTTCAATTTTGTTCCTCCTACTAAGGGAGAATGTAACTTCAGCAGAATCAGTGATGTCATGCAAATTTGCAGAAACAAGTTCACATAGATGTCTATAGAAAACTGAGCTAAAGCTGAATATATTATTACACATTAAAAAAAGGCACAGGTACCTCCCCTACCTCCCTTAAAAAAGTCTGTATTAGCATAAGAAAAGAGAAAAAGGAAATTTATTGCTATATACCTGTCTAGTAGAAAAGAAAGGACTTTGACCAATTCCACAGGAACCAACTCAGCCTATTGAGACCAAAGAAATTTTACCAACATTGTTATTGTCTTCATCCACAGATTAGTTGTGCAAGCTTGTATACTGAGAACATAAACCCTGGAAACCAGAGAGCTCAAACTCACTCCATTTGGTGCAGGATTTACTTGTCAGTGCAGCAATGTGATGTGCCACCTTTGCATAATTGAGCACAAACTTCTCAGCAAAACCCACATCCAAGTTCTTGGGATCCATTTGGGGTTTGAGATTTCATGCATACTTCTCTAAATTAGAGATGGGCACTGAGCAGAGGTCTCACACCATCTGGCTCTCTTCCACCCCAGAAATTTCAGGGAAGGCAATAAAGTGCAATGCATTTCTTTTGCTCACAGTGAGGTTGCCTACAGGTTTGAGGTAGAGTAAATGGAGCTCTCATCTCTTTGCAAGAAGGTAATTTCAAATGCTAGCAGAGCTCACAGGGCTTTTAGCTCTGAGAATTCTTCAGTATGTCTACCCTGCAAGTCTTAGATGGCAAGATAAATATTCCAACTACATGTACAACACTACATGTATTTTTTCACACATTCAGAGTTGCCCAGGAATTCAGAAAAACAGGCAAAGTAAATAAATAGTTTGAGTCAAGTCAAGTAGTGGGATGAATGGCTATGAAATACATCTCTGTGAGAAGTTTGCCTCAATGCTTGTGTCCAGGCTAGCAAACCAAAAGATAAAAAAAGCACTGAAAAGAGTAAAAGACCATGTGGGTGGCTATCCCAAGAAAAAAAGCCAACAGAAACACAAGAAAGAGTAGAGAGAAGAAGCAAAACATGGGAAGAGTGAAGTACTACAAGGGCAGACATGATATTTTCCCTTGCCCATGAGACCCATGTACTGAGAGGCAAAGTAGCCTTAGGAAGGAAGAATGAATTATTAGATTTCACAGTATATTTCTCATGTACCTGAATTCAACAAAGGCTGATCTCCAATATGAAGTTTCATTGTGATTTATCCCCAGTGGTCTTCTCTACAGAAAATTATGAACTTCATTAATAACAAGAGCAAGAGAGTTACCATGTAAAATAGCTTTCCTTACACATAAATGGCATACAAACCACATTTATACCACATTATTATTTACACCACAGTTGGAAGCCACACAACCTAGACAAATTTCGAAGACCACAACTCTGACATTAATGTTTATTGTAAAAACTCAGACACTCAGTCAGAGGTCTACACCTTGCAGGAGGCACTTAGAAACACATCACAAGACAATGATTTCTGATGCAGAAAGCTTTTCAGCATGATGGGATTTGTTGTATTAACCTTTGAAACAGAGGTTGGATTCACTCAGAAAAGAGTGAATCCAAAAATACTGCTGCAAAACTATTACTTTGCTGTGGTAGTCAAGAGGGATAGACTCAAAGAAAGCAAAATGTTCTTTCTCTTGTGAATGGTGAGCAGGCAACCAGATCACAAAAGCATACTGCACTCTGAAGAATGAAAGCCCAGCTAGCTAGAGAGGGGGAATTGAATTAATGTCAAAGTTTACAGAACACAATATTTATTTACAGCACTCAGAGAATCAACATCTTTTCATTTTGAGGCAGAGGAAGGTCTGAATATGTGATGGGTACAAAACCACTTAGATAGAAGGTCTGAGGTATTTTACAGGATTCTTGTGTAACCTAAGAGACAAATTTATCCAACTTACACTTCAGAGAGACATAAGAGGTCTCTCTCTCACACGGTAAGTGCTCCAATCACAACAAACTTGTGCTTTGGCAGCTTTCCAACAAAGGCTGAGCATTTCTTGATACTTCCTGGAAGCATGTTATCTACATACTTGCAATCTATCACAATCCAGCTTACCAATGATATCTTGAGAAGTTTTCTGCTTTGTCCTTTAAGTAGTTCTGTCATTGAATGCAATAGGTATCATAGAGTAGGTTTTGAATGCCTCTGCTCTTATAATTTGATAGAAAGTGCCTTTCTGTGGGAAAACCACAGATAATAAATCACTGAAATACTAAACTATGCTGTTAGCACATCTGTTTTAACAGTGTGCTGCTGAATAAACTGTGCCTCTGGAAGAGACTTTCACATCTTTAAAGGACCTTTGCACACATTCACATGAATTCACATTTCATGTTTTGATTTTTTTTTCTGAAATTGTACCTGTATAAAAAGTTCCAAAATCTCAGGAATAAGTATGACTGGGACAGAATATAGCAAATTCAAAGAGTAAAGATACAGTTTTCTTCTTTTTCTTCTCCTTCTCAATAGGTGAAATAAGGGGGAAACCCAATGATGGGAATTTAAAAGAGGCTTTTATAGACCAGAAATGACATTACAGAGGACAGGGAAGCAGAGGGAATCCAGAAAAGACAGACATCAGCCAAGAGGAAAAATATTGGTCCTATCAAAGACATGTTAAACTTGAATTCATAGAAACCTCTTGTTGATTCTGAGCTATTGGTGCTATGTCCTTCCATAACCTTGATCATGTAATTCTACCACTTTTGATCTCAACTCTAGGCACATTACATGGGCACCTTTTAGCTACCCAATAGTAACACTGCCAGGATAATGGCAATAATGACTAGATATGTCTAGGCACTCAGAAGGACCCTGTTCCCAAAGTCACAGTCATGAGCAGAATACTAAAACCTGAGAGTGACACTAAGAACAAAAGGGGAAAAAAAAGAAATGTAGTACAGGTCTCATCAATAAATCAATCAATCAACCAATCACTTTGCAAATATATTCCTTTAAGAAATGTCAGGTATTTTCCTGAACTATATTAACTACCTCAATGATATTCTACTTAAACAATGTAATTTTTATTCCTTTCATAAGACCATTTTTTAGAAAAAAAAAAAAATCTTCTGACAGTCACCCATACTTAGATGAAGCAGTTGTTTTGTTAGGTTTTGGCAAGAAAGCTTCAGTTTTTCATGTGTAAGCAGTCATTAATCTAAGTGTTTGGAAGCCTTAATAACAAATTTAAATTTAATCCCTACTAACCATGACAAAGAATAACAGGATTATCTTGTTACCTTCTCATTTTACACAATCACTAAACAAATTAAGTACAGGCATATACAATTTATTCTGACTCACTGCATATCATCAACCTAAAATGTATGAAATGGGAATGGGGAAAACTACAAGTACAGGCCTTGTCCTGCTAAGGTTTAAAAGGAGGTTGGCCAAGAGTATTCCAGATGGGTGAGTTTTACATGAACTGTTCACAGAGTGAAATGGGCTGTTGCTGAGTGATGTCCCACATTAGTAAATGTTGGTCTTTCTCATCACATAAATCATAAGTCATAATTATCTATCTTCCTGATGCTATCAATCCTCTCAAGATGCCTCAACCATGACAAGAAATAATGAGAGATTACTTGAACTGTTAACCTGTTCTGTACCACTAGCCATTGGGAGAGGGAAAGATGGTCCTTCATGGAGAATCCTGTCACCACAGCACACCTTGGAGAGCAAATGCTCTGAATTAGCCCAGGACTCTACAGAATGTATAGAATCAGCAAGAATGACATCTTAGATAATTTTATAAAAGAGGGTTTAGGCTGCTGGGATTACAGCTCATGCATAAAATGATCCACAGCTTTGAAGGCATGACAACTTCAGCAAAGTTGAAGGCACCCCTTAGGCATCTGGTAAGTTTCCAGCCCATGCAATACCTTCCAGGAATAAACATATGCTGCAGCTGGCAGGGACACAAGTAAAACAACAAGGCAAAGCTGCTTGAATATATCAAATACTCAAAAAATCACACGCAGGAGTATTGGCTGAGGTTGGGAATAAATTATTTCTGTTCCTTGTAAAGAAGAATACTTAAAATAATGTACCACCTTGTCCATTTTCACTCATTACTAGAACAAATGAAGTTGTGTGTGCAATAGAAGCAACACAGCAAACAGTGCAATGCAGCAGATGCAGGTGTAGCACTTGGGGGCTTACTTTGAACCAGTCTGGTATCATGGAATGAATGCTCCTGGTTTATTTTCATTTGAAGGAACCCTAGTTCATGTAATTCAGGACAGAAAGCAAGTGCAGTCAGAGGAGACAATCAGGATATTCCCTCCAGAAGTGCTAATGCTAATATTAATACAAAGTTTGCTTTCAATGAAAAAGGAAGCAGCATAATACATTGTTAATCAGTGGGTTTTTGTTCCCATAAGAATGAATTAGATCCTCAAAAAGAAACCTTAAAATTATAGTTCAATACCACACACGTGAAAATCCACACTCTTATGCATATAAGTCTGTGCAGGTTGGCTCCAGAGTGACTATTATGTGTTGCCATTTCAGCAAAACAATTAGAATTCATCTTCACAGTTACTTGCCCAATGCTTTCAGTTGAGTTACCTGAAGGACTGATCCTACAAAGCAATGCACAATCATGTCCTGATGTGTCTACATGAATTTAGCACTACATATCATATTTCTCCAGTTCCCTATGCTAGGACTGTCTGCACTTGACTGCATAAAGATGCCCTTTGTTGTCAAAAGGGCAATACTTGGCTAAATGGATGGTTTATAAATCTTAAACCTTAAACAGTTCTGAGCACTGTAAGCCAAGCAAAATGTAGGGGTAACTATAAAACGAAGAGTGCATCATAAATTGACAGCACAAAATAATTATTGCTTTAAAGTCTTGATAGTACTAGATATAAATTTCACATATGTAAAAAGTACGATCACTTGCATTCACATATTTTCTGTTTCTGTTTAGCTGGAATTCAAAGTTTGGTATAAAATCCTGATACTTGCTACTTGCAGATGAGTAATTTGAGCCAGTTTCTGGGCTCATGTAAAGCTGATGCATTCAAATGAAGCAACATAGGAAAAACTTAAAGAAACTTCCTTACCAGAATATCCACTTTAGAGCAGTAAGTGCAGCAAGGGAAATGACTTGGGTTTTTCCTACTTGAAAATGACCCTGAATCTATGCTTTCTTAATTGTGAAATGTATTAAGAATTTTCAGAAATGACATTATTCTCTAATGCTCCTGTCCATTAATGGAGCACATTCATTGTACTTATTAAGATGGTGAGAATCATTAGACTGGTGGGAATGAGGGAAAGAAAATTGAAACATTCCCTGCTAAGAAACTAATTTAACAAAAAATGACAGGAAGTCAGTGGAATTTGAAAGCAAGAGATATGAGAATTAGGTCTACTCATTTGAGTCAAGTTTGATGCCATCAACAAAGACTGCTTTGAACAAAATCTTCTTGGTCCTCCTGCTCTCTGTATTTTTCCACAGAGCACTCCCATTCTTTCTACTGTCTTCTGACAGAATGTCTGTGCCCCTACCATATCCTTTGTAATGTTTTCTGAAACAGGGACAGAACCCTTCAATGGTGCTGGTGTGTTTGTACTGCACTGCCTCAGATGGCTTTAAAAGGCTAAAGCTATGTTGTATTTTGGATATATAAATGAATTGCAATCCTTTCAGATCACCAATACACACAAAAGGTTGTTATCTACCAGGGCCTGGAATGCACACCCAAAAGGCACAGATAGCAGGAACACATGCAGCAATGTTAAGAGAGAAACACTTATCCAGATTCTTTTTTCTTTTTCTTTTAACTCATTCGAGTATTTTGGAAATATCCAGGGATGGCAGATGCTGTGCTACCAGTCACCTAGCAGACTGGAAATTAGCCTGGGATGTGATAGCTGAACAGATATTTGGATTTGACCTGATTCAGATTCAAGAATTAGATCTTGCTGTTCTGCATCCACAGAAACTGTTCTAACAGAGATGAGATTATGAAATACATCTGTGGTACGGCACAATATTTTTATTTTTAAATGTCAAAGATAAGATAAAAAGACTGCCCTAAGTTTTTAGTCTGGAATGGTGGGTTTCATACAGAATAATAGATACTTATATTTTTTCCCTATTCCTAGTACTGAACATCAAACCCCCACATCCTGGCTGAATTTTCCAGGCTCCAAGTATTTCTGGGGTCTTGGGTTTTTCTGCTTTTGAGGGGAAAAAAAATAAAAAAAGCATTCACTTTTAGAATGCAGTATGTTTTTTCCCAAAATGGAAAACAGAAAGGAAAGCAGCTCCTACCAAATGGGAAAGCCATTACCATAAGATTCCTGGCTAGCCATGGTTTGTGGTAAAACAGTAAATACAGATTATTTCCAAAACAAAGACTGCAGCAGTTTCAAGCCTTCTAAAGTGGCAAGGTGGTTGGTTGACTGAGTTTCACTGTTTCATAATTTTGCTGCCCAAATTGTTACTACAGAAGTGAACTATAAGACTGACTGCACCTATGGGACAGCCCCCACCACAACACAAGGACACAACTACTGGGATTCTCTTTTTCACATCATTAGAGATGGTGGCCCAAAAGTCAGCTCAAGACCCCAATTTCCAAACATTAGTTTGTAACTCAGGACCTTGGTGCTGCTTTATCCCTGCAGACATACGATCTGAATCAAAACACAGCAGAACAGGGACAAGAGAATTAATCTTCCATTCACTGGTTGGCTATTTTACATTCAAGAACGACAGCAGCAGTGAGTGTGGAGCTGGAGGTGCGGGGAATCAGCCTGGGAGAGCAGCATTAGCATCGGCTTTAGCGTGCAGGCTGCCGGCAGCACAGGATTCAATAAGCGGGTTTGAGCAAGCAGGGCGCTCGGGGACGGGAAATCGAGCAGCTGGCGAGCAGGAAAGCTGGATCAGTAAGTGGGAAAAAGCTGTCGGGGGAGCCATTAGGAGCAGTTCCTGGCCAGGTCCCGTTTGGAAGCAGCAGCTGTGGCGGGCTGGCAGGGAGGGATGTGCTCCGCCAGATGCGCGCAGCGAGCGGGAATAAACAAATAAAAAAAACGGAGCCGGGCAGCAGCTGCCAGCCCACCCCCAGCCAGATGCTGGGCACAGAACAGCTGCTAGACCCTGCCATCTCCGGGCAGCTCCTGGGGTTAAACCAATGGCCAGGGAAAAGACATTTCAGGGCTGTGGGTGCTGGTTAGGCTGATTCCCTGCCTTTGTGATCGCTTCCTGCGATCAAGATGAACTGGTATTTTCTGCTTGCAATATGGCTTAATTTTATCACTGTAGAATACCTAGGAGTTATTTCTTGGACTAGGAACTGGTTTAAAACTGCAGTGAGGGATATTAGATTTGTTCTGCCAACTACCTTACAAAGTCTGATTTTTCTCTTCATCAGCTCAACTGTAATTCATGAATTCACACAGAATGGACATGTCTGACTCCTTCTGAAGCTGAGCCGTGATAAACACCACAAAACTCAGCAGACCAAAAGTCTCAAGACAGTACCTCAGGAGTGTAAGCATTTATTTCAACTTCTCTTGGTGCTATGTGCTGCTTCTAGTCTGCATTCTCATTTCTTTGGCCATCTTTTGCTGAAACTCTTGTAACATATGGTAGAGATTACATTTCTGACCATATGGGCAGGTCTGAGCTTTAGCTGGAATACTAGAATCCAACAAAATGTTCTTTCCCTTCTCCTTCACTGCAAAATTTCATTATTTCATGCTTAATTTTCTGCATTTTTCATTACATTCCTGTTTTACCCCACTTTCAACTATTGTATCAGTAAAGTACTCCCTGTCTGTTTAGGAAGGCCTCAATTCTTTTTAAATTGTAGTTTTTTATACCTAAATCTATCAAGCAGAATTCAGGCACTCCATTCCCTATTGTTGCTCCTGGCATACAAAAGTACAAGCCTCTGAACTGAGCTAGGCAAAACCAGCATTTTCTTTACTCCTACTTACATTACAATTCATCAAAGGGAGCCTATCTAGCCTATGGAGCTTCTCTGTGCCTGTTCAAAAGTCACAATATAAATAAATATCTATTTTTATTTCTCCCAAGAGATCTAAGCTAACTGCTATAATATATCAAGAAAGTAGGAGCATGTTTTATGCAACATAAAACTGAATCAGCAGCATTGTACAATGAGAAGGATGAGACAAATAATTCCTAGTGATTACACTGTTAGAGAAGTTTAATCTGTCTATTGTCTAAGGCACCTATACCAGGAGACTTCCAGTCTTTTAAATGTATTCAATGTTTGTGCCATTTTTAAATGTCTGAAGGGATAGGAACAGGCACATGCTAATACTTCCTAGTTATTATTCATGGATTGAGTTATATTGCAACTGATCAGAGAGGTCACATAGCACACATTTTGAATCTGGATAGAAGTTGCATAGAAAAACATTTTAAAGCAAAAAGATGCACATACAAATGCAAAACATGTTCTGCTAAACTGGGTATTTTCATAGAATTTCTTCTTAGTCCAGTAAAAAATTAAAAATAATATAACATTATTAAGATTACTTTCTTTAATGTTTAATTTTTCTCAGGATATTTTACACAGCTTTAAAGCAACATATTGTTAAAAACACTATGGACTATTTGCATTTATGCAGACTAACACTCTAGTGATCCACACATTAAATAAAATAAGAAAAAATATGATTCCCTGCTATATTATTGTGATTATTAATGTTGTTGTAGCAAACACCATAGAAAAGTTCTATAATCACCTTGTGCTCCAAACTCAGATCTGCAGTACAGCTTCAATTTTGGCTTTGATTTAAATAAAATCAGTTGTCAAGCTTATAGTCTGAATTAATAGAATGAAATAGAGAAGACCAGACTGTGGCCCAGCCCATGACACCTGAGTAAATAGTCCTTTGTGGGTTTGCAGTCTGAATTAACAACAGCATTCACAAACTTCTCACTTGCACTAAGATGAAACTGGTGAGAAATGATGAAGGTGGATCATGGGCCATTAGTCAAAAAACAAGTCAGCTTTTCTAGCTAGTAAGTCATTCTTTAACTGTTTACTCTGTTAAAACCCCCACAGAAAAGTTCTTTTCTGCTGGACACCAACCCTCTCTGACTGATTTACTGCCCTCATTTCTCCCTCCTACTCCATACATAATTTGAAGTAGGCACTGAAACACTATAAAATGCCTGGCTGAAGCTGATGGGTGCAGCACAGAGCTGGTCATCAGAATCAGGGGAAAGGATTCCAAGTTGCAACATTAAGACAACAGCAGCATCATTATTGAGCTCATCATTAAAAGATGCTTTTGGAATTCCCAGTATTAAACGATATTTAAGCAGCATAACTTGCTTTTCACTGAAATCAGTGTGATAATAGTTAACATATGCTTTTACAGAATTTAGCTTCTACTTAAAAACTACTGTGGGGTGCAAATATATCAATTTAAATATAAACATATGATAAAAAGATGTTCAACATATTTGGACAATCTAGGCCTGATATAGACAATATTTATTCAGGTGCTTAATCACATGTAAAGAATACAAATTGATTCAAATTTTCTTCTTTGCCTTTATTTACACAGAAGACTTGAACACCCAGACTGCAACTCACAAGGAACTCTGCTCACCAAGATATACACTGAGGTCAGCACAATGCACTAAACAAGTATTTTCAAGCCTAAGACATTGCTTCAGCTCTCACATGCACCACAGAAATGGGAATTGCTGCTTGAGCTGGGGCACTGAGACAAGCCACTAGACCAGTAACTATAAAATGAAAGAGGCAAGTAGTGCAAGACTTCCTCTGCCTTTATTTATCAAGATGAGAAGGAAATAGCCTTGTTTCAAGGAAATTTGCCTGAAGTCTCTTTACCATTTCATTCCAAATTTAGGGAGGCTTAATATAAAAGCTTATACACTTTGCAAGGATCCCTCCCACTAGAGAGAGGTAAAGATGATACTATATTGTAATTCTCTTATATCATTCTGCCAATTATAATCTCAAAATAATGTTCTATTTTGTTCTGAGAAGCTCATACTGCTTTAGTCAAATTGTAGTCAATAACATTCCTCTGATAAATTTCTCCTCCAAAAAATCAGATTTTTAACCTATTTGACCACCATTACACAGACAGAAGCAGCTCAGTGAGCAGTCTGTGTGAAAGAGGGAAGACAAACACAATGCCTGAACAGGCTACTTCATGCAGCACTTGAATTAACACACATCCTCAAAGAAGCTCAGTATCCTATTTTACACATTGTTTGTATCTTGTTTTCTGCAAATAATCAGAGACTTCAGTGGAATTAACCCCACGACACACTTAAGTCTAACTTGCCAGTCTGACTTAGCTTTTCTTCTGCATTCTGCCATGAGCCCTTACCTCCCTTACAAAAGGAGTCAATCAGAGAAGCACTTGAAGCACAAGACTCAGAAGTACCAGCATCACACAAAATTCACTTAGCTTCTATCATTTCTCAGACTACAATGTGCATTCCAAACTCATTTTCTGGAAGTATCTACAAGAAAGAATATTTCCCTTGGCCCCAACACCCTCTGCCATAAAAAGACAGCCATACAGCTACAACTTCTGAGCACAGGTTGCATCTCACCTCAGTTAAATACATGAGATGGTAAATATACACTTTATCACCTCAAACTCAAAACCCTTTGCATTGGCCCAACATGAGCTGCAGTGAAAGAGATTTGATTTTTTAATCTACCCAAGCCACTAATAAATGTTTGGATTTTTTTGTTAGGTTTCTTTTTGGTTTGTTTTTTTTTTTTCCCCAGAAGTTTCCTAAAAACCCATAAGAGCCTAGTTTGGAAAATTCTGAAGGAAATACAAAGATTAATTTAGTTTTCCTTTTTCTTCTCATTCTCACCCTTTGCCTAAGAGCTGTCTTGGTAGTTCTCCTCATTTGAACAGTAATTTAGTACATATGTTTATTCCCTCTTGTATACTTAAAGCATTTTATAGTTCCTAATTTCCTAGTTATAAGATTATACCCTCTGATTTCCATGGCTCCCTGCCAAATATAACAGTTCATTCTGTATTATTGAAAACACATGCAGAAGCTTCAGCAAGCCTGACTTCCCTTCCACCTTCCATTTCTTTCACAAATGTTCTTTCTGAACAGACCAATGCCTCAGACTTTTTACATTTATTTCTCTTCTTCAGGGACTCACTGCAGTCACACCATCCCTTGCAATATTAACTGCTTCAGGAGCTGCTCACTTTCAGACATTTAGTGAAGGTGGCAAGCTCTGAGCAGGAGTAAATTGTGCAGATGGTGTTCCTCGAGCGTTCAGCTGCCCTAGTGGGCTCACCCAAAGGAGGAGGCTCTGGACTCCAAGCTCCCCCAGCCTGTGAAAGGCACTGCAATACTTGAGCATCTGCAGATGGGGCAGGTTGATGAAGCAGCTGCATCCAGCAAAAGCAGCTGCCATGGTTGTACCCCAGCACTGACCCACTCACGCCCAGCAAAAACTGTGTGCATTGGGTTTTGTCTTGTGCATCACCCTTGCTAACAAATTCATCTACTAATGCAGAGATAACACATCATCTAACTCATATCTATCAGAAATATCACAAAAATCCCTTCTGAAATTGTTCCCACTAAAATCCTACAGGGAGCACTACAATTTTGACTCAAAGGACAGTTGAACATGTCCTCTGTGCTTAGTGTTCTTAGCCTTTCCAAAAGCCTCTGCCTCCATCTGCATAAACATTTCCAAGTCTGCCTTTTTGTTCTGCCCTCAGAGATCTGTAATAGTTCCCTGTGATTGCTCTTACGCCTTTCCTGAGCCTCACTTCAATCAAAGCAGTCTCTGCACTGGTAGCCAAACCACATGTCATTTCATCCTTCCATCAGAGTGTTCTCCTTTGTCCCCCACGGTGGTGCTGCATTGCATTTTAAAGTGTCTGCACAGGGGAAAAAAAAGGCACATCATGTGTAATCTTGGAGAAAGGGGAAAAAAAAAAAAGATGAGACAGAGTGAGGAAAGGATTAAGTTTGAGACTTTCTACTTTATCTAGTGAGCCAAAGCCCCCCACCACCTGCAGAGAAAGCCTGCCCATGGAAGGAGGCTCACGTCCCCTCAATTGTCCACCTTCCCATTCCACTCTGCAGGTCACCACAAGGGCACAGCCATGCTTCTGAAATAAGATTCACAATTACTAGAAGTAATTCTAGGAAAAAGAATAGAGGTAAAACTGTCCTGGGCCATGTAATTCAAATAAAAACACCTTCTGGTTATTTTTTTCCTTAAGCCAGACATATTAATGGGACATTTACCATGATGCCACTCCCTCCAGCAGCTACAAGAGGGGGGTCTCAAGAAACACCTGCATTTTCACTGGCCACACAGTGATTTGGCCATGCTTCCTTTCACAGCTCCTTGCCACACTCCATGTGTAGCTTACACCTAGCGGGCTGAAAAGTCCAAGGAATGCTTGCTATATTTTATACAGTAATTTTGTAGAGAAAAGAGTTATAATTTGAGTAGGAGAGATTAAAATTAGAGTGCTAGGAAAGACAAGAGTTTGTTAGATAAAAAAACAATCTGTAAATACTGCAAAGTTACTTGAAACGGCTACTGTTTGTGAAAATTAATTTTTCACACTGTGCTGCCTTTCCTGATCAAATTATGTACCATTTTTTCCTCAAAGAAGGCTGAATTACAGTGAGCATGGAAGCAATGAGGGCAAGTCATCCAAAGATAATTCTTAGACAAGGTGACCAAAATTACAAGAATGCCCACACACTCTGAGTCTTTATTTCTGGATTGATTTTAATTTCATCAAAAGGCTACACTGACTGTTCTAAATAATAACAATAAAAGAGGTTTACAGTTTTATTGGAAAATCTATTGGTCTGTCAAGCTAATTATCTGACACCACTGTTGCAGTACATTAAATTCTGCAGTAACAAGGCACTTGGCATCCTCATTAGTAGCTACGTGACTCCTTGGGAGACTGAACATTTGCTAAACAGCAAGATAGGAAGCAACAGCACCTCTGAAATTCCTGCTTCCCAGGATCCACTTCCCTCTCAGTGAACACACACTGCTTCTCCCTGTGCACACCATGCATCCTACATGGGGAAGGAAAAAGGAGCTAACAAGCAGCTGGAGCAAACTACCATTCCAAACAGAGGTGCCCTGGGGTTTCCTGTAAAGCAGAAAAATCACACTGAACTGCCCCACATCTAGACCAGTGTAATCCTCTTCTCTGACTGAGTTAACTTTGCTTGTGTGTTGGTTTACAGTTAGACATGACACTGTTTAAAGCTCTGTCATCCACTATGCAACATGCAGGACAAAATTACTGAGGGGGATTCACTGAAAGCTTGTTGAATCTCTCCTCTGCACTCACAAATCCAAGGAAAAAGAAAATTATGTAAGAAAAAGCATTGTCTAATACCTTTGTATTTCTCAAGTCTCACAACTACCAGAAGGAATGCTACAGTGAAATTCTCCTCTGATTTCGTGCCAGCGAAGAGTACTAAAGCTACCTTAAGTGTCCTGGGACACAGAGCTGGGAGCTTGGGGCTTCACCCATCTCCAGGTACCAGCTGCTGCAATATTCACATTCTCCAAATATCTCAGTTACAACATAAGATAGTATCAACAATTTAATGCCAGAAGTTGGACAGGAGGAGCTCTTTAAAATTTTATCTGGCAGTTTGTTTCTATAAAACCCCATTTTATATTTTCAGTGTTTTCACAGTGTTTTATAGCCTTGCTAAGCTCAGGTACAGGCAGAGATGATGAGCACATAGCTTGCATATAAAATGAATGAGCTTTCCTAATTCTTGCTGATAAAATAAAAACTTTCACCTAAATTAGGTTGGAATACTCATCTATTCTCCTGCATTTATGTGGCTTTATTAAAGTGCCTCTTTGTACTTCAGTGAACAATTACAAATCATTTTACCCATTTCTTCAGACACTCAGCCATGCCAAGAGCTAATTAACTAGTGTGACAATTGCAAGAAGAAGCAACATAATTCAGTTTTTTAAATGGCTGGAAGGTATTTAATTTGAATAAAAGAGCAATTAAATAGCAGGAGTAATAAATGGCATTGACAGGTAGGATGCACATATCAGAAAGGTCGCTTACAAAGTACTTGCAGGTACTTCCAGAAACTCCTCTTTGGAATTGTGAAATTAGGATTAATTGGCTGCAGCTGTTTTATAGACTGTTTCACAAATTTAATACCTTACAATCTATCGAGGTAATCAGCCATGTGTAAAGAACAAGTTTTGAATCGATTCCCTGATTAAGTAAAATACAAAGTTCTTTGTATGCAAAATGTAGAATGTTAATGCAAGATTCATTTGGCACAGTGGAATACAAGTACTACAGACCTTTTCAGTATAGTAAATCCCAGAATTTATCAGAATTTGAGCAATCTTTGGCACAGCTTAGAAGTAACTCCTGCTTTTGCTGTGGAAATTTGATAATAGTAATCACCTGACATGTAGAATTTTATTTTGTGACAATCAGTATTATTCTACATCCACCATTTTTGCTTATTTAGTTTAAATAAGCTTTCACTGTGTCTTAAATACCAAAATTTACTAGTGGGAAAATATTCTCTCATTCTCAGTACAATAAAAAAATACAAGAATTAGTAAGTTCCAAAAGAGGTTTGCAGAACTGAATAGAGAATATAGAATTACCTAATGAGCTACAAATGACATTGCTCAGAAACACTGGCCCTGTGGGGACTGGATTTTGCTTCACATTCCACCTCAGCTGCCACTGTCACATTATGGACTCCAATTACTCTTTATCCAGGGCAGTCCACAATTCCTGCCCCCAGTCTGTGAGCTCCCATTATCATCCTTGCCTCAAGCCAAGTATCTCGTAGAAGCAAAAATTTGGATAAACTACCTGATGGATTTGAAGGGAAGAATAGTTCCCTACTAGAGAAGGGTCAAATAAGTTTAGGCAAAGAGGATCAGTCAGATCTAGGGATCACCATCTCCACCAACATGTGCTATGAAACCCTCTCTAGATATTAAATAGTCTTAAGAAGATATTTAGTAAGCTTTGCATAACCTGTTGACTTCTGGGCCTCCCCACAAAACTGTGAAAGACAAATGAGAACAGTTACAGTGTAAAGAATTCTAACAAAGTCTTTGTCCATGTTATTTCCTCACTCAATATTTGGTAGTGACCCACTGAAGACTAACAGACTAGAAAGCAATGACCAGTTTTCATCTGAAGACACTTAGGAAATAGGTAGTGGGGATGTTAGATCTGGAGGACAAGACTAACTCCAGCCTAAAGGAACTGATATCTTCTATGGTTCAATGAAACATCACTTAGATATTTTTATACATGTAATTTTCTTTTCCTCTTTTTTAGCTGCTCACTTAAAAATGGTTAGAGGTTAAGAAAGGCAAGTGTAAATTAATCTCTGTATTAAATTAGATGAGAAGGATTCTTATGTACTAGCTCTTGCTGGAACAGATGGGCTTGATAACAGTATACTCTAGTTGGGCAAACACTTTGCACTCCTGTTCCTACATAAAGTATCAAACATTATTTAAATTCTGTGTTGGGAATGTAAGCACAATATGTTGTTAAACCAGTAGTAAAACAACAATCTTTACATTTCATTGTGATACAAAAATCATATAAATTAGAGTCCATTGAATTTTTGCTGAACTGTCCTTGACCATGACTCCTTGCAAGAAGAACAATACATAAAGTAGTTCCTTATCTTGTTCTTTCTGGGGAGATACTCATTTATCACAAATCTCCTGTTGCTTAGTCTGCCTGGTATGTGTCTCCAGGAAAAAAGAGCATCAGCTTTGAACAAGTTAGCTTTTCAAGAGGATAAGTGATTTGGTAAGAATAAACTTGGAAACATTCTGTGTGTTGGACTAGGCATCATGTGACCAATAGGAACATAATTATCTATCTGGGGGGTGAGTGGAAAGATATTTTTCTGGTTTGTTTGGACTATTACAGAACAAACTTACTAATAAATTCATCGTATACTATTACATAATAATTGTATACTCTTCCCACTGATAGCATGTTCTTTACAGCTTTTTACTTGTTAGCTATCATTTGGTCTCTAAGCTACAGCTGTTTGTGTTATAGGAAAAAAAAATGCTGTTTATGTCATACTTGACCAAAATATACAACTTGAGATCTTCATGTACCATAGTTAACCCATTCCAACTTGAGGTCTTCCCAAGAACAGTTCAACCTCCTCATTAAAAATGAAGCAATCATGTTTCTTCAGAATAAAATGCAGACTCTGCTGAGAAGTCAAGACATTAAAAGCAATGAAGATTTTAAAAAAAAAAAAAATTAAGAAAATAAGTGCTTTAGTAATTTTTTTTGACAGTTGTCTTTCTCATAATCTGGACTGCACTTAAAACAGATTTTCTTGCTTTGGTTTCAAACATTCCATCTGCTGTTTTGCATTCCCCAATCAGAAACAAGAGGCTGGCAATGACAATTTAATGGCACACAGGAGTCATTTAGGTCATTACCTTTCTTTTGCTTCTTAGATGTTCATTTTTTTTTCTGTAGAAATATTATACATATTTTAAGCCATTCTAACACATACCTTTTTTCTTGCCATTTTCTCATTCACACTATTGGAGTTTATCATTACTTCCTTCTTGGTTTTTAAAGACTGTCTAAAAAGTGTGAAAGAAAGACTTGTGTATCATGTGGAATTTCCCTCAGAATGAAAATATATGGATATATTCAACCCTGGTGGCAGCCTCCTAATACATACTGAATTTTATCATGAGTTAACTTATTCAACTTTTGAGTGAAGCAGACCGAAAGAATAAAAATTTTTAGGCTCAGGAGAAGTCTTTCTTATTTATTCTTTTCATTTAGACTGGAGTGGGATAAGATTACTAATTTATGAGGGACTGAAAATGTGAGGAGATTGAAAATAATTTTTTTGTAAAATTCTTCTTTTACTATGTCAGCCGTATATTTTGCTTCTGTAGGAACCAAATTTGCAGGAGATCCTCTCAAACAATTTGAAAATAGAACTAGCAAGAAAGAAAACCAAACCAAACCATGCAACATTTAAATTTCAAGTGCTAAGATCATGATGAAAATACTGTTGAGATAAGAAAAGCTGCACAAGTTTTTCCATATTTTCATATTAGGTGACCTTGCTTAATCTCACAAAGCACTGCACAGCAGCATGGAAAATCTCACATAATTTCCCTAATGAGGTGATGTGCACTTCATAGAATAGACAGTTGTTGAACTATTGTAGTAATTGTTTGGTTTCCAATGGCACAGCCAGAAAAACATGAAGCCCTTGTGAGAGTATGTAAATATCAGTCAAAGGCACCTCTTATTATTTCTCTGTAGTCAACCTATTCTAACAGAATTACATCATAAATTAATTTTGTACAATGTATAATTTATCCAGTGTATTTTTTACAAAGGAAAATCAAAATATCAATTAGCTGTTTTGAAGAGAAACAACAAAGAATATTGCACAGGGCATTCCATTTTTTTTTTTTTTTTAACTTTGGATGCTAGCCAAATTCCAGAGCTCTCTAAAACGTTTGCATTTTGAGGAGACATTAATGGAGAGGTCTGATGAGTTTAATGTGACTCTACAAAGACTATACAAAGACTTGTTACTCTGAATTCAGTAGGCAATACTTTGCTGATGGCTTCAGCACTGTTTAATTAAGTGTTCAGCTCAAGAGCTGACCCTCTAAGTTCCCATCTCATTTTCCTTCTCTGCCGGTAAGGAATGAAGCAAGCAAAGAAGATGGAGCCAAACTCTTCTCAGTGGTGCCTAGTGGGAGGGCAATATGCAGTGGGAACAAATAAAGAATCAGAAATTTTATCTGAACCCTGCATGCTTCTGTAGTGTGAGGGTGGTCAAACAATAGAATAGGATGGCTGGAGGAGTTATGGAGTTCCTATCTTTGAAGCTATTAAAAAACTGGCTGGACAGTGCCCTAAGAAATCTGCCCTAGCTGATCCTGCTTCGAGCACAGGATGGACAAGGTGGTGGATTAAATAATCTGCAGACATCACCTCTAACCTCAATTGTATGATTCTATGATTTTTATGTAGTTTAGGGGATTTTTTTCTGAATTTCTTGTTTATATTCATAACCAACAAGCAATTCCACTTTCTGAATATCCTTTATCATTTTCTGTCATCCACAACATGCTTACAACTCCCATACTTATCTGTAAGAAATCTTTTTCTTCACTACAGCAGCTTTCCATATGACTCCTCTCTGCTGCTTACCCTTTTCTTCATCAGCTCCCAGTAATATTCCAGCCTCATTTCATGACTTCTCCCTACATACTGATAACTACATTCCAGCTCCAGAGAAATTCTTAGTTCTTTAACATATGCCTGATTCATGTTAAATTATTAGGGAAACACTTGGAAGCAAAGTTTTCATCTCTCTCTCCCCCCTATAATATATTTGTCTACCACCCTTGCTACAAAGTTTTTTATTAAAAATTCCACAAAAATGGAGTAAGCATCCTTCAGCAGAAAAGCACTGGCCAGCAATAAATTACAATACCCAGAAAGCATCAACCAGCACAAACAGACTCGTTAATAGAGGCAGACTGTTAACTCATTTCTCACTCTGACTACTTATCACACAACCACCAGGAAGAGTTCTTGTAGAATTTCCAAGATGCAGGTTTAGCCTACAACCATGAGACACCTTCATCTGGCTTCGTAGCCTTTTAAAACTTCTTTTGATATTTTGTAGCACTCTCATCATCCTTCACTGCAATTGTACTTTCTTACTATGGGAGCAATAAAAACTATACTGAGTCAAGAACTCTTCTACATGACTGGACTAAAAGACTTGCTGGGCATTCAGTGAAATAAAAAAGTATTAATAAGAAAAGAAGAAAAACCACACACATACCTGAAAGTAAGATACTTAGAGAACTATTTTTTTTTCTCTTGCAATTAAGTAATGTGAAGAAGGGAACATTTGACCTATTGTATCACAGCATTTCTTTTCAGAATGCAATTAAGAAGTGGGAAATTACAAAGATGAGTGTTCAAACATCCACACACAAAGATATTCCCCAGCATTTTCTTTAGTGTTTTCAAGCAACTTTTTTAAGTACTAAAAATGTAACATTACTATTAATATATTCAGATTCCCCTTAAACAAGTTGAAATAAGTCATAATAACAAAACTTAAAATGTGATAAAGCTCTTGCATCAACACTTGCCTTTCTTCTATGTTGCCCTTCAAACTGTCAACTGAGGATTGATGTAATTCTCCCAAGAAACCCAGTTCACTAAGAACTGGATGGAGGAAAAGTGATTCACAGAGTAAATTTGAATCTGCATCAAATTTTAAGGAACATTGGGACAAGACAAAAGTGCACAAAAAGAAAAACCAATCACTAATATGTCAGCAGTTGTCTCAGATCAAGGTGCTGTGTGAAAGGCACTTTTGTGCATTTTGACAAGGTGATTGTGGCTGGTCAAGAATCATATAAGGAGACATTACCAGAAACCCAAGAACAGCAGGATAACTACATCTCTGTACTTTTAATAGACAGTAAAACAAAGTTTAATTAAAACAATCAAATTCGAGTGGACAGACAGATCCAGATACAATTACTGAAGCTTTTTTACAACTTCCCTGGCCATAAATGGAGTTATATAAAGGTGGTCTATTTCTAAACTTCTCATAGAGATATAAACCAAACAAAAGGGACAGAAAATCACTATATGATCAATAGTGAAAATACTGCAGTTACTCGGGTGGTTTCTGGGCATTTGTCTAACACAGAGAAATAACCAGGCAGTAGTACATGCTATGTACATGACCAAAAGGCAAATTTTTATTCTATAAATGAAACAAATTATTCTGATATATAAGGTAATCTGCTAGGTTTTAAATATTCCTTTGCCTTATGTAAACTGTAACTCCTTGGTGAAAAGAAGAATTGGTGATGAATTCTTCTTGCAACCATTGTATGAAACACAGCTATAGTGAGGAGCAAAAACTTCTTAGTGAGAATGAAAATGCAATTTTAATGAAAAGGAACACACTATGTAACTATTTTATTTAGTTGGATGAGAGAAGTCTTGCAGTCCATCTTTAGATATAGCTTTAGCCAAAATCAGATCTGTTAAGTACAGATCTGAATAAGATAATAATCACTTTGTCCCAAATATTGAAGGATGTAGAGTATTTCAATGAATGGTAAATTTTCTTCAGATATTTTTCACGAAAAATAACTCTAAGTCATGGTGTGCTGGCAAACAAGTCTTTCTAGCAAGCTGTTGGTGTAAAAACACTGTGATTCTATCCTAATGACTCACTCCACCATTATTTTGTGTTGTGCTAAAATCCTATTCTCAAATAATATCTTAGTCATTACAACAGGATAAGATATTCCTCCAAACAGGGCTTCTTTTACTAACATACAACTCAAAAGGACAAATATGGAAGAATCTATTCCAAAGTAATTATCACATAGGGGACTATTGATTAGATGATGTTGAAATATTGGCATATTGTACTTCATACTCAGGTAAGTCTAAAGCCAATGCCTCCTCCTCATGTATGAAACCAGGCCAAGAAATGTTGTAAAGTTAATAAACCATCATGCTCGTTCTTCTATGGTGTATGAAAGAAGCTCAAAAGAAAATTTCTTTGCAAGAAAATGTGCAATTAAACAGGATAGAAAAATTACAGCAAAAAAAAGCTTAATCAGAGAAGCAGCTAAACAACCTTTTCCTCTTTAAATATTCAGATATTTCTGTGTCAGAGATTAACAGTCAGTTCATACTCTCTCAAAACACACAAAAAAAAAAAATTCAAAAAACCAACAACCCAATGCAGTGGAAAACAGCAGCTTTCTCTTCTTTTTCTGCTTGAACTGCACTATTCAGTAGAGTGAACAAATGATTTAAATAGAAGTTCTCAAGTGCACACAATATGCTTTGATTTGCACCTTCAGTAATGTCACTGGAGCCAATTAACCAAGGTTTTGGCTTTTACCTACAATGTACAAAAAATATCAGATTCTAGCAATTATATAAAGAATAAGTGCTATCTACTCAGAAAAAAAGCTGGCTAAAAATGCAGAATTGCTTTTTCACTAAACACTTATGTTTGTTCAGAATTTCTTTTTAATCCAACTTGAACCTTTTTTTTCTTCCAAATAAATTTCCAGTGAACTAGAAATTCTGAGAATAGCCTTTTAAAACAACAAAAGGATGGACTGTCTTTTGTTTACCACCTGCCTTTTTTCAGTTCTCACATATGATCAGTTCTTATCTCCTCAGGTAGTGGTTAAATCAGAAGACAGGAGGCTCTCTAATAGTAGAAATTGTCAAGATGCTAAAAACAATCACCCATCACATAGGGCTAAATACAAATTTTAACAAGAAATATTTTTATCTTAATTTAATTTCAAATCAAATGGTAGGAAGGTCTGCTGATAGTGGTATAACTCATACAGTCCAAAATTTCAGCAGGCCAGCAACCCATGACTGCAACAGAGTTTGTGTGGAAGTTTCCAACATTGTTAATCAGGTCATATGCTGAGGGAGTAGAACACATCTGTTTGCATCTTGAAGAGTGACAAAGCAAGTTATTCTGTGGGACTGAAAGGAGGGAGGGTACCTGGCAGCACAGAGGAAAATGCTACAGCTGAAACACTGAGCCAGCTCTGAGAACCACTGGGAGTCTGGTCCAGCAGCTGAAGCTCCCATGAAATGGGTAGAAAGGACCTCACTCCTGCAAACCCCTCTGCTGAGACAGCCCCAGCATCTCACATGTGTTGCACCTCCACATGTGCAATCTAGCTAAGAGCTGCCCTAAATCAATTTCTGGAAAGAAATGTGCTGGAACTTCCACTGTGGGCTCACAGGAGATTCAGTCAAGTCAAATATTTATCCTTTGACCTTTACATTGAAAAGGGTAATTGAAAAAACAACAGCAACAAAACCCCAAATGTGCACATCCCTGCAGTAGCTTTGACTACTACTTCATTAGAAATGCAGAATATTACCCAGGAAATCTCAGGCCAACTGGCACCATGGTTATTAAGGAAAAAAATCCCAATGGCTGCAAAGAGCTTTCTTTATTAACAATACTTTCTATTACAAAATCTCATACTTCAAGCAGAGTGTTATTAGTAATGGCACACGACACATATTTTGATTTTATTGAACCCTTTGGTCTTCTGTTTTATTACTAGGGGACTTCTCCAGGTTGGTGGGGCTTACTACAATCCTATTTAATTCTTCTTCATTTTTCATTATTAAGCCCTTACACACTTTAAGCCACTACTTTTTTCTGTTTTCTGAACTCCAGGCAACTTAGTCCAAAGAGCCAGCACAGGAAGAGACTGCAGATAAGGAAAATAAAAAGCTACAAAATTCCAAATATGCTTTACCTGGAAACTTACTGAGGGGGAAACTTAAAAGACTTTTTAATTCAAATATCCTCCACGTCTTCCTTTGGGACAGCAATACTCTTTTTATTCTGCAGCTTATATACATACCCTCCCACACATTTCTGCTAGTCAAAGCTTCCAGGCTAAGCTGATGACAGGTGGCAGTCCTAGCATGAGAGGACCACATGCTGTGGACATTAATGAATTTCCTTCAGGCCCAAATGGAACTCTTATAACCTTAGGTTGACTTACTCTCCTTTTCAGTTAAATAAAAATTTTTCACCTCATACAAACAGCTTGGCAAGATACAGAAACAGCAAGAGCCAAATGAGTGGAGGGATTTAGAGCTTTTCCAAGGTGTACCTCCAGTTCAACCACTTTTAGTCACTCATTACAGATTGCAGTAAATCTCTTACTCTGTTTTTTGGAATCCAACATGCGTTATCCAAAAGCAGGTGAGAATGGAAGACATGGATGGTAGACTATATTCCAAAGTTTATTTTTACTTCTGTGAGGGACTTCACTGAACTATAACAAAGCAGCTATTCTGAGTATAGCTAAGCTCAGTGTAATGTCACACTTATGGAACAGAGCATTTTGGAGTTTGCAGTGCCTTACAGGCTCTGGATATTTTATGCCTTTCTAATTTGTTAATGTTTCCAGTCTAAAATGTAAAGAAATCAGAAAACAGCAACTTGCCTAAAGCAGCAGATCACAAGGACAGAAATATCCTTAGGAAATACAAAATTTTAATTGTTGATTAAAACAACAGAGCTGTGGCTTTCCTTCATCTAGTTGGACTTTTGAAAAAGTTCAAACCCATTAATTCAAACCTTAGATGGAAGAAAAGAAACATAATTTCTGCTCATAATAATCTTCTTTATAACATGCCTGAGAAACGAAAAGAACAAAGTCTGTATAACAGTGTTTGGCTCTAAATGGCCTGCAATAAGTACTGGATATATAGTCTCCCTCATGGTACTAATAATTCACATTTATTGATGACCTCTGGTCTCACAGTGACTGTAATAAAGATTATGATGTTGAAATCCAGACAAAAAACATCTGGACAAACTGAATACATATCAGAAAGGTAGCAGTGTGATACTCAAAGAGTTTTAGCTTACTGCAGGATATCAGAGAGCAACAAAGTCTTCACACCTATCCATTTTATCTTCCTGTTTAAAGTGCCTCACACTGGTTTTTATCATCAGGATAAAAAGAATCCCAGCAGTCTTCAGGTGACAACAGTAACCTGGACTGGGATTTAAATGAAGGACTTTGCAGTGAAAGATTTTCATTACCAACCATGTGATTCATAACTCATTTATCTTGCCCTTAAAATAAACCAGATTTCCAAAACTGCCTTCACATCTCTTTTCCTTCAGTTATGACAAATGGAAAAAATTGTACAACATGTATTTCCTCTCTGACTGACAGCTTATACAAATTATTCCTTTATGTCTTTGTAGTTTTACATTCAATATTTTAAACCCTTGAAATTGCATATAGTTGTATTGAATTCTATTAGGATTTCTGAGTCTGTCAGAGTAATAATATATTGGAGTTTTTGAACTTCATACATACTTCATTTCATTTACAATGTTTATGTTAAAAAGTCTATTCTCTCCTTTTAAACCAGGTACTGAACAAATTCCAATCATTATCCCATGAGATCATGAAAAATTACTATTTTGCTACCCATAGTTGAAATAGCCTTTCAGGGAGGGCTGCAACACATGTACTAAAATAATATGCACCCATCCAAAGGCCTTTCAGTAACTTCCCATGACACACTCAATATCACCTCTCAGCTTTAGGAACACAGATGCCATTCAAATGGTCCTTTCAATTAAGCCATAGGAGATACTCCCTACTGCCCTAAGGAGTAAGGGAAGTGAGACCCTAAGAACTGTAGGATGAAGATGAAATAAAACTGTAGACTAATGTTTGATAATCTGCATATCAATAATAGAATATTGTTTTACTCATGCTCCTGTTAGATAGAACTAATTAACTAACAAATACTGGAAAAGGTCATTCAGCCAATTTCCACCCATTACTGGATCATCTTGCAGTAAACACTTACCTGGTCATTTAAATCTTTCAAGGCCATACACTGCAATCAGTCTGAATGCTGAACTTTCATGCATTAAGTGTGAGAAAGCACCAGATATGTTTAGTCAGGAGCTGGAAACCCTGTTTTGTAATTGTATCAAGAGATGTTTGGCATACATATTATGAACAACACATATGCAGGCTTTGAGAGAAAGGGCTTTTTATGATAAGCATAATACATGGACATAATATATAAACATAGCACGTACAAGGAGTAGATCAGAAATTAAAACAGTTATAAATCTGAATTCCTATCAGCAAGGAATAGAATATTTGAATTATGCATAATGTGGGGGAAAGGAAAACAGAGCAGAGCAATGCACACACTAAATTACAGGATGAATATCAGAGTCCATCATATTTCATCCTCCACCTCCCCTTCACTAATAAACCCTGCCAATGAAATAAGCCTCAACAAGTTTGTCTCTTGCTTTGTCAGTTCCTCTTGTTCATTGCACCTTACATATCATACTGATTTACTGGTCTTTTCATAGCTCATCTTGCCTGAAGAATATTTTTCCACAATGCCTCAAAGAGGCAAACAAATAGCACATACTAAATTTCAGGACATATTCTTCATCAGTCTTTACAGTACATCCTGCCTTCCTGTGTCTTCATTTAGATTTTGAAAACACAGGTCACATATTTTATTTGTCTGCTAACATATACAGTGACAATTAAGAAAAACTCAATCACCATGATACTCAGCTCCTTGAGCTGGCAGCCAGAGGCTAATGCTAAGGACAGGATGTATTGCCCAATATCTACAAGCTCATCCAGAAAATTCACATATAAAGTCAATAGAAGACAAGACAAGACCAAAGCTGTTTACAGAGTGAAAAGCAAAGGCAGGCACCTGCTGCAGAGAGCAGAAGCTGAGTCTCCACAGTGGCAAAGCAGGTGCAGGACACAGCCAGGGCAGGCAGCTCAGGCAGCCTGTGGGGTACATCTACAGTCTTGCCACAGGAAGCTTCGATGTTCATCATTGAAATTCATCATTTCCCCTTCTGCCTTCCCCACCCACTCACCATAGCAAGGGGATTGCAAAGCCAGAAAAGCCTTTTCACAGTTTCAGTAGCTGCTATGCTCTGTGTGGGCACCTCCTCATTGCTCCCAAGGATATCCTTTCAGCCAAATGTCAGACAATGCAGCTGTGCCCTCCAGCCTCTCCCAGCGTTCATGTTTATCCATTTATGCCTAAATGTTTACAATCTTCAAATAAACCTGGTTTGATTTTGAACACGTGCATTGATCAAACCATCACTGGTAGGTTTTCATCACATGGACATAGAGTTGGGCATTGGATACCAACTGTCTCCTGGTGGAATGAGATCTTTGTATATAAGAAATTCCTTTTATACTTTTTATCTTTTTGCCAGTCCTCAGAGGTTGTCATTATTGATTAGATGCAAAATTAGACCATAACCTGATTAAATAAAATTTCCTTTCATATGACAGTTCTTTGGTCTCTGCTTCCCATGTCACTTTATTACTCATCATGCAAATTATATTAAAATTTTAGTTTTCCTTTTCATGTAAAAAGAAAAATCAAGATATCAGACTGCATCCAATTTGCATCTATCATTCAAAGTGATAGAACAAAAAATAAACCTGTCTTCACATTACAAATGAGCATTGCTTCACAGTTTTGATTATAAAGATAATGTGATCTCTTGCATAAAAAACCCTCTAAAACATGCTTTCCCACTTCTCTAATTCTTCTCTAAGTCTACTTGTCACTATTTGGCAATTTCTGACACTTAAATGGAAGCTGTACATTGTTGCCAAGAAGAACCTTATCCCAGAATAGTATAGTGTTAGACATCTTGATTGTATTGACTCCATAGTATCTGACTTTGCACATGGTCAGTAAAATAAAATAACAAGTCCTAGCAGAAACAGATTTTCAATTAACATGGCTCTGTTCTGCATCACTTTTTATCCTTGTTTATCATGCTGACTGATACAAACATTGCATGGCAAAGATCAGCACCACAGAAGACTTTTATGTGAGATATTTGGATATCTGGATATAATATATTTGACATATCACATTTCCTATGCCATTTCCTATGAAGAAAGCATCTTGAAGTCAGGTCTTACCCAGACAGCAAAGTTGTGTTTAGCTGGAAAAGAGGGAACAGGCTAAAAGAACTTCAAAATATTTTAAACCTAAATTCTGAAGTTAAAATTGAGTTAAATGAAGTTAAAATTTAGGTGAAAATTCCCACCTGATATGATACCACTGCACACAGCCTTACAAGCTCTGCCTGTTAGTGTGAAATCCTGGGCCTGCTCCAAAAGGGAGTTCTGGGAGAAACAAAACCCATAACAAATGGGAAGAAAATTTGGCCTCTGCCCTGATTAAAAGTCCATTTTAGAGGGGAGTCAGGTTTTAGCCATTAGCACATCTACTGACAAGTATATCTCTATAGCATAGGCTTGACTTTTTTGACCATATTGTTCAGTACAGATATGTTAAACAACTAAAGACCATGTTGATTTCTTCACCAAACCCACCTGAAAGCTGCAGCAGCAACTAAGGTACAGAGGGAGAAATATTATTATTGTTTTTAAATGACAGTGAAACCTGGAGAAAGACCAAAAAAAAATTAGGGCTTAAAGAAGAATCTAAAGCAAAACTTGAATGAAGCAGAGAAATTATAAAATGGCAAATAGTGAATCAGGAACCACTCCACAGAGTAAGCTATCCTAAGTCTACAATGCAAGTCATATTTGAAAGGAGAAAATACACCTCTGTATAGAAAAAGAACAGTCTATTCACTTTTTTAAATCCCATGATCAGAAACACGATGTCAAAACAGAAAGAGTTCAGATATTTCTGTGCTTTTCTTTCCATTTTAATAGATGCCATATCCCCAAGAAACAGGAGAGAAAAAAGCTCAGCTGAGCTAAACTGCATGAGGGAAAGAGTAACTAATGGAGGGAAAAGGAGAGAAGTGATGAGGGGAGAGATGTACTGTAAAGGCAATACCTTGGGAACAGAGAAACCTACTTTTTATTTCTCATGTTTTGTCCCTGGCCCACTGTATAAACACCAGCAAGTCACCAAATCACTTTGCAAATCTGAGACAAAGCTGTTCTCCTCACAAACTGGAGAGAGGAAAGATGCAGAGGGAGAACAGAATAGCATGGCATTGCTGGAATGAGATCTCTCATATCCCCAGCAAATAGTGCCAGCAGAAGATACTTTTTACTTTTGGGGCTGAAGTATTTATTTTGCAGATGCAGGTAAAAGCCACCATTGGGGCTTGCTTAGTTCTTTGGTGTAATGCAAAGCATACATATCATGGAAAGGTACCCAGGGAGGTCACAATCCATCCCTAACATGGGGAGTAGCAGATGGAGGCTTCCCAAAACCTCTGGGGCAGCACAAGGTGACAAAATAATTATAGTTATTGTCACTTCTCACCACCTGCCAGATCTTCACTGAGTGCTCCTTAGTCAAAAATGCATCTATTATTACTATGCTAGCCACAAAGCTGACAGAGATGTAACACCTTCTCCTTTGCCCAGGGAGACTGCCACAAAACCCAGCCTGCCCTCCAGGGTGATTTCAATTCAGGCAGGATTCACACCTGTAAGTATCCAGGGCTTGCTTTCAGAAACATTTTCAAGAAGAAATTGTTCCAGTAACAAGCCAACATGATGAAAATGAAGCTCTGCAAAAATATTAATTCCATTTTGTTGAGGTTTTTTTTTCCAGCTGTGTCCACAGCAGGGTTAGAGACAAATTACCCTATACAGCCATTATGATAAAAATTAAAATACTCCCCCTGAACATGAAAATTTGTGCAACACAGGCTACAAAATGTTCAATTAGCCTTCAAGGTCCATGGGCATGCATTTACAGTCGAGTTAGTGGTCATTGTGGGTGGGGTGACCTGTTCCACTTGTATAACTAATAAACTCCACTGGGGAGGGAACATGAGTCTGGTGTGCCTGCATGCCTATTAATTGTGATACCCCCTGGACCATGGTGTCTGTCTCACACACTGTAATAATAAAATGAAAATGTTTCAGCTAAAGACAGTGAGAAAGTGAGGTCTCCTACTGTCTTTGGGATGTTGGAATTCCCTGTCCTGGGTTCTAGCTTTAGTCAGTGTTTAATTATTGATACAAAAATAGATGGCTATATATAGTATATAGTGTATATATATAGTATAGAAAGTGAGGATTATTCACCCTTGCTCCTAGTTTGGTGGGTAAGTGGGTAGGAATCTTTTGAGCCCTGGATTTCCAGTATATGCTTTTGCAGCTACACTGTGAGCTCCAAGGGGGAAGGATGTGCCTCTTCACCTAAGGGGTTTGCAAGACAGATGAAACACTCAAGAAAGAAAAAGACAAAAAAAAAAGTAAAAGAAAAAAGGTTGACAATTTCTTAGAGAATACTTAACACATTAAAAGCATCTTTTCATCCAACTCCAATTTTGATACTAACACATGGTCTAATTTTCAGAAGTATTCACAAGTGTCATCAACCATCCATGTCAGCAAGAAGGGAATTTGAAGTGAAGATGAGGTCATGACACTTCAGGTTTTCTTCCAAATGCAGAAAAGTATAATGCTTAGCTTTCCTTTGCCTGGCTGCTTGGTTTGAAGGGGAGCAGGAAATGGTGTTTGCTTTTGTTGAGGCTTTACTAATGACCTGAATAATATTAAATACTTTTAATCAGCTAGAAAGACCTGGAGAAATGTAAAATTTTGAACTTTCACTCTTCTGAGCCTCACTGGTGACCAGTAAAGGAAGACAAATAAAAGGATAACTAAGTTTTCCCAAATGAAGAAAAGCTTAGTCTTGTAAATGCTCAAGACCTTTCAGAAAAGGAGCTTCCACACTGCTCCCTGTTTTTCTATCCTCTAGACATCTAACTCAACACTCAGCTCAGAATATATTTACCAGAAGATTTTACTAAAATAAACTATTGTTTTCTTTGCAATATGAAGCTGGCAAAAGCTCCTATGAAGAGAGAAACATAAATGTCAGGAAAATGAAAATTTTTGTTAACAGTATTCACAAGCAAGTCTAAGATCTGGAGGCACCCAGATCACTTGAATCATTCACTGCAACAAGAGAAGAACAATTAGAGAATCGGGGCTACTGGAAACACATCAGAAAGCACTGAATAACACTTTCTTTATGTAGCAGTTTGTTACTAGTCCAAACTTTTAGTAGGAACAAAACACCTTCTATAACAGTGGGTTTTTTTAACTATATCTCCCTAAAATTATTCCTTACTCTACCCATTTAACCCCATAGTCCTGATAGTGCTTTTTTTGTTTTTGTTTTTGTTTTTTTGTTTTTGTTTTTGTTTTTGTTGGGGTTTTTTTTTTTGGGGGGGTGGGGGGGTTTGTATCTTGACAAGCTTTTTCAAATTTGAGAATAGTAAAGAAGATTATTTAAAAATAAAATTTATTACCTACATTCTTTTTTTCCCCCCAAAGAATAGATATAAATACACATAAACAATTTTATAAATTATTTCTAATATTTTTTCCTAAAACAAAATGGCTTAGTATACCATTTATGTGAAAATATTACAAATGTTTATGTAATATTAAATTTACATGTTACTCCTCAATGTTATTGCCACTTGTTATTTGTGCTGTCATGTTACTCATTAAAATAACAGTATTGCATCCCCTGACATGATGAAAAATTGCAGTTCTTACATGTTCTAGCAGGGACACATTACTGGACAGGAAAAATAGTATTCACATATAAATGAGTGCTTCTTCATTTACGAAACATCCCCTATTCTTTGATGTTAACTTAGTCAATGTTCATTAATATTTTAACAAATTCAAATGACTCTTCATCCATTCAAAAATTTATGAACAATGACTGAGTGCAGGATTTGAAAACTCATTGAATGGATTTCGCTGTTTCTATTTATAAAAATATTCATGGATATTGTTCTGGACAGAGTTACCATCTTCAGCTCTCACTGGGCAAAGGTAGGATTTGAAAAAGCGTGCTCTTACTGCAACATCTGCAGGCACAGATGAAAGCCAGGCTCCATTTCAGTCTGCTGGAATGGTATAAATTAGGATATAGAGTGAGAGAGGATCCCAGCACCAAAGGTGAAAATTACAGACAAAAGGAGAAGCACAAAATCAGGAGAATCCTGAGAATGACTCGAAGGAGTTAGACGTGTTTTTCTTGTAACTAATTCTATGCAGTCATATAATAAAGGCTGTTATCCTGTATGAAGAAAGAAGATGAAATTACCTAATATCAGTCTGGGCACATTTCAAAACTCAAGGAAGGAAAGAGTGTTAGCAGTGGGATCAGTATCAAGACACTTTCTGATAAGGATGACAAGCCTTACAAAACCTGGCACCGAGAGCCGTGTCTCACCCACGCTCCTGGCACTCCCATCCTCTCACCCCTTGAGCCTGCCAGCTCTCCATTTTAGCATCTCTTCATTCCCATATCCCAGCAACACCATCTCCAAACTCCAAATGAATTTAATCAAAACCAGTGGTAGCCTTTCATTGATTTGGGAAAGAACTGGCCAGGCCTTTCAACTGGGAGAAGCACGAGGCAAGAACTTAGCATTTCTCCATGCGTTAATTGAATAATAATTAATAAAAGTAAATTAGATCACATATAACTTAGAGAAAACCACTCTCCTGAATTATGGCTGTTGAAACATAGCCAGAGGAGCACTTTCAGGAGCCTGCTTGGCTGTGCAGTGCTGATTTAATTATGATGTTTAGACATGGTCTACTACAGAGATACCTGCTGTAGTCTGCAGCTACAGCAGAGCTCAGACAGATGAGCTGATGTGTCCCAGTCAGCAAGACAGAAGTGCAACACACCATTGTGTGAATGAACATGGCTTTCCTTTCAGAGGTTTGTCTAAACTGTTCCTTCAGTTTGGACCCAAGAAAACTCAAACCAGTGATTTATGTCTGAATTCTAGGTTTTAGAGAAATTTTGCCAAAGCACATCCTTGCACAGTTTTTCTGCATTAAAACATTACTGTACATGATTTTGCAGATTCTGAGTTATTTGGACATAGAATCCATCAGTCCATCTAACTAACTTATCAAGTACTAGAGTCTTTCATCCCTGAAGTTTCTTCCAACACAGAGCTGTGGAGATATAGCAAATAGCTACAGAATCCATGAATAAAAGTTCAGGGTTATAATCTCATCATTTTAACAAAAGTAAATAAAGCCCATGCACTGAAAAAAATCCAGTAAGTGCTAACTTTAATATACATTATATATTTTTCTGATCTCAGGAAATTGAATCCAAAAAGCAAGCCAAATTTTCTTTCCTACTACTGCTAAGGTGTTTTGCTTTTGGTTTTTTTTGTTTGTTTTTTTTTTTTAACTAATCAAAATAGGCAATCCTGTATTTTGTTTCACAGTGTTTCCTTCCCTGGGGCAAAGATGAATTTCACTCTTATCTGTTCTTCTGTTGTTCCTAGAATGATTGCTCTGTTCACAATATTGTTTTATGTTACCATCTCAGCTTTCCAGTGCCTGATTTATTCACTTCATTCTCAAAGTTATTAGGCTTTTCATTCCAAAAATAAGCTGATTTCCTCATTTAAACACCAATGTCATCCTTGTGTATCATAGATTTACAGTTCACAACAATAATAGATCATGGAAACAGTGACATAAAATATTAAATTATGAAAATGTATGTCACTTGCATAAAAAGGAAACAAGTGATAGCCCCATATAAGTGAATATAGATCATTACTGCACAAAGATTTCATCAATAGGTACCTATAAGGCACCTGAGCTACTGCCCTCACAAATTCACAGAAACAAAAATCTGAACTTGTAGATTATGAGACAGAAAGTGCTGGCCACACTCCACTCTCCCAGTGTGCACCCAACCAGCAGCATGCTGAATTTACCTCTGAGGTGGGAATGATGATGACTGTATCTCACCCTGTGTACATGGATTGTGGAGCACAATAGGAATCAGAATGCTGTTTCTACCATTTTGAAGAACAGTACCTTCCAAAAACAAATACAGTTAAGACACCACTGTTTTGAGGGTTTGTTTTTAAGTATTTTATATATCCTAAACCAGCATTTCTCAGGAGGACTTATATGTGACAATCATGTAAATACATGTTGATTCAGCTGTATTTTGACTTGAACTTTCAAAACTGTAAATTTTCTTCTTGAAAACACTCCTCCAGACATCCTCTGCAATGGTAAAAATAAACAGAAGTCCTTAAACTCTTTCATAAGCTATTTTCTAAGTATAAAAGAGATTTGCTGATAATATAAAAAAAGCTAACAATCCCAAAATAAAATCTCCAATCTGCTGTTATGTGTTAGGATACTGGTTTTCTTATGTATCTTTAAATAAACACCAGAGATAACAAGGAACATTGGGATTGTCTTTTACAATGCAATCTTTATGTAATGGCAAAGCTCCAGTCTCATATGGGAGAACATACCCCACAATCCCCTGACAGAAGCCACCCAGCTTTATATTTTTAAATGATCAACACAAATCCTACAAGATCATGAGTTCCCAAAGACTAAGGCAATAATTAGTAAAGCTCAGAGGCCAAGATCCACGTTGCCCTCCCAGAGTAAAGGAGCTTGAGCACTGCATGTGGAACTTGCTTCAACAGCTCATCCTCTTTGGTCTATGAGCACACTGCCAGCCTACTGCTTGGCTGTGCAGACAAGATCAATGCAGAAAGAAGGCCAGCAAATAGTTAGGCAGCATTTGGAATCCCAAAAAGTCAGTACCAAGGGGTTCCCCATGACCATTTTGGCCTTCTTGTAAAGATACCACCATGAATCCTCCTGCTGAGAGCTGCTGACTCCCAGTCAATGACACACTTACCAAACCTGGGCTGAGCACACAGGACTGGCTTGAGGCTGTGGGTGTGCAGGTATCCAAGGCACATCCTGTGTACTTAACAGCTGATGCTGCTCTGACATACTGAGAGCCCACCCAGCCCAGGGAGCTGGTATCAAACTATGATGATTTTCATATGGGGAGTTAATTCTGTGCCTTATCGGTGCACTGAACTTAGTTCCTGCTGCCAAATTAGGACAGTTCTGTGCTGCTCCTACTAGAAATGGGCAGGTTCTGTTCACCTTTGTTACCTCATCCATCTTGTAGGTCTACAGTACAAAACTGGAAAGGCACCTTCCAACCCAAACCATATGAGGATGTCAAGATGGGCAGGGGTAGGAAAATAAAGACAGCAACTGCAAAGTGAATTGCAGGTCAATTCAAGAGCATGAAACTTGAAAGTCTCTCTTTAAAACAATGTCATAAATGCTTGTTAAAGGAAAACTTGCAAGCAACAATCATCCTGCTTATATGTGTCTCACATATAACTCACATTTTAAACTGCAGAAACAGGTCAATCATCTACAGCTGAAATTTATTCAAATTCAGAAATATCCATTCTGTAATTTCAGCAACCAGAAGTATGCACTTTTATGGAAACGAAAGCAATTTTGTCCTGGTTTGCAACACTCATGCTGCACACCTGCATTTCCTTTAAGGGTGCTATTCCCAGCCATGAACTCTGCTCTCCAGAAAGGATCAGAGACAGCATGAAAAGTATGAAGTCTGAAACTATTATGACAAGGTATCAAGTATCATGTTAATATGCAGTGTCCGTCACAGATTAATTTTAATGCAGAGCCCTTGGGTCACATCAACATCACAGAGTTTTCTGGGTCACCAAATTAAAAGGCATGGCATCATCTCCTTTTGACACAGAAGCAGTTCATTAAAAATATTTGCAGGGATATAGGAAAGTAATCTTGGTCAGACACACGCTTTGAAAATTCTTCTTCAAGTTACACTGGCTTGAGCAGAGTCTCGAACAGAGACAAGGTCTTCTGGGAATAAAAGTCAAATTTGAAAATTAAACTAGATTAAAGTTCTCAGCTGGACTTTGTTCTCAGAGGTGAAGTACATTCTGAAAATGTATAATTCCTGGCACATCCTGTACAGACCATAAATGCTGATTTTTTTAATGAGTTTCTGAACCTACTGTACCTCTGATTATTCATGACAACAATGGTGGTGGTAATTCAAGTATGAATAAATTTTCTCTCCAAATAGCACACTACAAGTGTCAACTTTGATGAATAGTCTATCAAGTCATGACAGTCAAAAAATTGAAGTAACTCCAACATCACATGGTGTTTGTCATTAAGAAAATCATTTGTACTTTCTTGAGCATCATATTCATTTGCTTCTATTGGTGAGTAGTTACAAAAAAGCATTGGAGTTTCTTGCATTATCAAAGCAAATTATTTGTCAACTATAAGCAGAAAGGTTATATGTTGCAGAAAACATTAATTCACTCCTTTTCATAGAAGTTTTTTCAAATATTTTTGAATGTCTAAAAGAAGATAATTAGAGCTCAAGGCACTGCTGCTGTCAGTCTTCACAATAATCACCAACAACATTAGCAGAAAATAAATGAGATTCTAGTGTCAAGTTACCTGAACACAAAAAATATCATAGCTGATTAAAAAAAAAAAAAACAACAAAACCAAACAAACCAACAGAGCAAAAGCAATTAATATAACACAAGCAAATAGTGATTTCAAGTACAAGACTATGGAGATGATGATCACAGACATCCATCAGATACCTTCCAAAACCTTTACTGTATCTGAATGGAGACTTTACTTGCACATTAAGCTGTTGCACTCTTGCCTCTCACATGTCAGCAAAGGCAAACTCAAGGACTCATTACAGAGCTCTGAAGTTAACCAGTTTGCAGAGAAGTTTGCCTTGTATGTGTCTGACACATCAAAAAGATGACAGAAAATGTTACTGAAATGTTTATGTAACTAAAATGATGTTTGAGAATATTAGTCAGTTTATACCAATCTCATGTGGTTTTGACGCTCTGTTTTACTCTTCTACACCCTTTGCTTGTTTCTTTTATGTCAGTGTCTCTGTATTCATAGAATTTTAACTTTGGATGCCTTTAAATGTGGGGGGGAAAAAGAGTGTAGGTACATCAGAACTTATAACTGCTTAAAAAAAATGTCTTTCATTATCCATTCTTTAGAAGAGAGCTGATAAGGCACCTGAAGTCACAGCTCTTGCACACAAAGTCATGGTCAGTATCTTGTGCTGCCAGTACCTTCAAACTGAGAGTTACATGGCAGGAGAGACATTGTCCCCTCTTCTTGCACCCATTTCTGTTGTGCTCTGCTCTTAAGAAGAATCCTGAACAGCATTTAAGTTTGCACATGCACTCCATTTTGTGAAAGCACTAAGTGCACCTCAAAGTACCCGTCTGCCCTTTGAAAAATATTACTTTCATTGACCAAGCTCTAGATCAAGCTCTATACACTTGTGGCAGTTTTGTTTGACTAGTTTCACTGTTCTGCCCATAGCTGGTACCTAGGAGTAGATAGAATAGTCTAGCAGTCACCTAGCTAGGACTCATTAATTTTGCTGATGATAAACTACAGTTACCCAAACCATATTTGTAATACATCACCTAATTAGTGATGTGTAGGAGATCCCAAGGGATAAAGCACTTTCCTACATTCTTCACAGCTCTTCTCTGGCTAATGTTTGTCCTTCTCTCTCCCAAAAGAGAAATCTGTTCTACCAGATGCTGAAACAGCCCACACACCTTCAGAGAACACTAATACTCAATATTTCTGAGCTTGTATGACACGACAGCTTATAGCACAATTACAGCAGGATACTATTCCAGCACATTTCAGTCTCTGTGCAATGCTACTGCATCCAACCATCTATTTTTAAGTTTATAAAAAGAAAAACCAAATAATAAAAGTATCTTGCCAACTATTTATTTACAAATTATGGTGTCATATCTGAAACAGAATTATTAAAAGTTTTCTTTTTACAAAGATATAAAAAACATCCTGTTTAAAGGCATCTATTTGTCAGCTTGTCCCCCAGAGCTTTCCTTTCTGTCCCACCTAGTTAAAAAGCTGTTGGAATACTTGGACAGTTGGATACAGTTCTCACCTATGATCTTCTCATTTATCCCCTTCAACCATCCCCAAGTGGATTTGTAAGTATATACCCATTTTCCCTTGGGAATTATTTTTTGTATTCAAACTTCACTGAAGACTAACCATGATAATTCATTACAATATCACATTCTCACCCAAGGCAACCTGCTGGCCCATGGCTTACTCTAGAAACACAAATAGGCAGAGACACCTCCCAGCTGGACCACAAACAGAACATGCAGATTTCAAACAGAACACAACAGATTCCACTGGTGGGTAACTCAATAATATACATTTACCTGAGTGGCTTGAAGGCAGTGTTCAGGCCTCAGGCTGTGACTCTGACAGACTGAGAATGATCCCATGCCAGCATATGAGCAAGAGAGAGGAACATCCAAGTTGTGCAATACTAGCTGTGGAGAGAGAATCTTAGCAAGAGTAAAACCCAAAGTTTCAGGTAATAATGATCCTAGGATTTGTGCTGCATTGATGTAAGATATAGAAAAAACTAGAAAATAATCAACCTTCTGCAAAATTGTGGATGAAAATATGCAAGTATGAACTTGGAAATTGTTAGAAAAGATTTGTGCTAGTTAGTCATGCCACAGTATGTCTGCATCCATATAAATTCCTGCTTTGAATGTCTTCCAAACACAGGTGCAAGGAGAGCCACTGAAGTTTTGAAAACTGCATTTGTAATAGTTTTTGCCTGAGATCAATACCTCAAAACCAGGTCTTCCTTATCCAGCTGATATTCCCAGCTAGGTTAGAGCAATAAAGATAAAATTATTTTGTGGCTAGAATGATTTGTCTTTGCTATTAATAGGACAGTGACACTGACACAGTCAGTAAGACTGAGATCCAAGAGTGCTGTGTTCTTTTTGCTAAGAGCCAGTTTAAGGCTTTGAGATAGATCACGTAGGTCTGCCAGGAAGGAAGAAGTCTTGTGACCTGGGTGAGGACTTTCAGGTAAATGGCTGTTGGGAAAGGAAAAGAGGGAGAAGCAGCTGGCATTTGTTGAAATATAAAGGGGAACTGAAGCACCTTCTGTGAAGATCTCTGTCCCTCCTTCAGCAGACAGTAACACCTCATTCACCCATTAATTGAAGGTAATGGTAACACTGGCTGACAATCTGACTTTTCAGGGCTCCTGATTAGATAAAATGGTCTGTATGCTTTGCTCCACCATAAACCCTGTGCCTAATTTCCTTCTATTGAGAGGCAGGCCTGTCCTTTATTATCTGATGAAGGAAATAATTCTGATTTCCAGGATTGCACTGTTGTCATATAGCAGAGGCTCTGACTCCATCAACCAGAAATGACACTCTACTCAAAAGTACTTTGTGCAAATATGTGGGAACAGGATGAAGTTGTGTCATTAAACATCCTATCAGCATCACATGACACCATCCAGTCATGCACTTTGCAATGAAATAATAACCTCAGAATTACTTTGTGCATTGGAAATGCTACCTCTTAAGTCATAGGCAGTTCACTACTGCCAAGAGTCCAAAACTCTGCACACAGGTTTTTCACTTCATTTACTTGCTTCTAACAAAACACCCTTGCAAAGGCACAAAGCATGCTGTATTCATTTAGTTACAACATGAATAACTTCAAATATTTAGCATGCTTCCAAATTGATTTAAGTAGTTATTTTCAGGTTCCTAGTTCACAAGCTTTGAGACTGAGATCTCTCACTTTTTCACAAATGTATGATTACAGCCTAAAGAGAAAAAACCTTCTCTCCAAATTAGAAACTGTTTCAAGACTTTTAATAGATTATCTGAAACCCAATAGTGAATTGTGCTTTATAAGTACATTTAACAGTCTGCCAGTCTTGATAAAGAAATGTGGAGGAGGAAGAAGAGGGGATGTAAGAAAGAAAAGAAAGAAGAAAAGGCACTGCATTCTTAGTTCAAAGGTGAATAGAGGTTCAAAACTGATCAAACTGTCAGACAGAAAGTCCTTTCTTTTAAATGCAACAAAAAGCATTATCTTCCCTTTTACATGGCTGGTTTGTTGTCAGCTTTTTGTCACCATGGAGACTACCATTGCTGCTGCTGATTTTGTTTAACTGGTCAGTACGGGTTTCTATCATCACCTAATATCCAGCTGACTCTCCAGGAGAGAAATGTATATTTATTATGAATTACTGTCAACCTAGAAAAAGAAATTAATTTGATTTTCGTATGTTGATGTTTTCTATTCTATTATTTTCTGCTTACTTTATATTATATACATATTCCTATGAATTTACTTTCCTTAATGTCTCTCAAACACAAATTCCAGGACTGATACCAATGTAACAAAGAGGCTGCTGCTTTCCCTGCAGGTGATCCCTCCTGTTTTTATTCTTATCTTCCATTTATCAAATCCTATAGAAAAAATTACAATGATTTGGTGTGGTCAGCTGAGATGATGTCTGAATCCTTTCCCCAAAGTAGCACAGATAAGACACTAAATCCCCCTGAACCTGCATTCAGTTTCTTCCTTGTAAGAGCAAAACATGATACAATATCTGATGTTCTCTAACAAATACTGTCCAATGTACTTACAGCTATGTTTAAAAATCAGAAATATTTATTTTCAGACAGCAGTATTTAGACAGTTATTTATAAAATACTAACACAATCTTAGTGTTTGTTGAAAAATATCTTTTCAACACCAGCAACATGAGAGTTTCTGTTCTTCTTTGGAACAACCTCAACATAGAAAATAGTGGCTTTATTCAAAATTTATGGGCATTCAAAAATGTAAAATAACTTTTGGAGCATTGTTCTTCATAAAGCAATAGTACAATTTTTTCATAGTATTGGTTTCTTCACAAGAGGAAAAAATTATCTGAAAATTATCTGAAAAGTTATAATGACAGCCTAAATTATTTGAAAGCAGAGAAAGAAAAGTTTTAACATTTCCTTGCCCAGACTCCTCAAGTGAAACTGAAAGAGCAGACACCACATGGTTTTCTTTGGTTATCTTTTTAGATACCCAATCTTGGTTTCTTCCCTGAAACTAACTTTCCCTATAGCAGCAAATAACATTTTCACCTTTCCTAGAAGCACAGGATTGGCCACTGTAGCACGGATGACTCTTGATGTGACTCATGCTGCTCACATTTTTATCACACCTTGTCTGGACCACAGCAGTGAGACACAGATGGACAGGCTGCCCTCAATGCTTAGCAATTGCCAACTAGTGAAGATCACTGCAACACACCTCCTCTGCAGAATATGTTACCCTGAGCTAATCAAGCTCTTTTCTTGTTGTCTGTTACTGATTTCCATGAAATTGCAAACCAGGGGCAAGGCTGAACCTCCCAGCTGGTCAGCAGATCAATGAAATGAGCATTCCTGACTAGATAAATTTGCTGTTTTGCTCTAGATACTGTCTCTTACACATGTAAAAAGTAAAACTAGTTTTGAAGTCATTAACTTACTTGGTTAACCTGTATTTCCACTACAGGAGATTAAGTACTCTTAAAAACAGACTAGCACCTTAAAAATGTGTGGATCTCATAGATGGATGTTGCCTGCAACTTCTCATTGCCTTTATTTATTCTTGGGCTCACCATTCTCACTTTCATGCCTTCCATCAGGCCTCTAGCTGAGGAAGATAGAGACAAATCCATTTACTACACAAATATTTTAGCAAAACAAAAAACTCAGAAATTATGTTCAGTTGAAGACATACTTTAGATTAAAAATTAAATATGTTGGATTTTGATGATGACTTAGAGACAGAATCTACTGAGCTGGATGTGGCATCTCAGCCTATAAAAAACCAAGAATATTTCTGACATCTTTTTAACTCTAAGTGCTTTCAGAAGAGTAATTGTCCATTATTGAAGTAAATTATACAGACAAAAGCTGCTCTCAGAAGAGGAGAAATTCTATATGTACAACCACAGATAAGCTGTATACACTTTAGGTCTGTAATCAGAGACAGCCCAGGCCTGATGATTGATACTTTCCCACCTTTCAAGTAAGATTCAGTCAGTTCATGAATCATGGTAAAGTTACCAACAAATATTCAAGTTTTGGTAGGGTTGGGCTTTTACTTTTCTGCAGCTGGAGTCTTCAACCACACAAGACACAAGATCATCAACCCAATGAAGGAAATACAAATTTCTTATCTTATTCATCAATGGGGTATTCTTTCAGCCCAGCTTAATTAGTCTTAAATTTATGCTTCTAAGTGAAACAGTTCAAATACCAAACCAAAACAGTTCCAGTTATAACAAGACCCTAGACTAAGGAAAAACTTTATGCAGGTTTCTGTCTGTAGACAAATACACTGTGCAGGTATCAGTCTCCCTAACATAAGACATGTAATTGAGACCTCATCACACTTTTCAGTCTTTCAGCTCAGCTTCCTTTTATGCAAGTGTTAAATAAAAATAATTGCAGAGGTTTCAACCTATGCCAAACACAATTTTTAGCTTACATACTAGATAAAGTCTTTTTTCTACTCTCTTAGTGCCATAACTATTTGAACTTCCTCCACAACATTTAAACTATATTAAAGATTGATATCACTCTCTCCTCAACATCCCAAATCAAGTAAATAACCTGTAAGAGATAGCTTATAATCATATTTAAAAGTCTTCTTCCCTGCACTAATCTCATTCTAAAACATTAAACATGATTTTTTTTTAATCTGATTTACTTCTTATGGCATACTAGGGGTTTATTTTTTACACTTTGCTGGCTGAATCAAGACTTGTGCAATACTAGTATATACTTCTTAAGGTATTTATGTGGCTTAACTGACAATTATTATTTTTATTCCTCCTTTGCATCACTCCTGGCTCTTTTTCTAATTCAGAAAGATTGAAATATCAACAGTCTAATGAGAAATTATTGCCATAATCAGCATGCACATTTGAGACTATTCAGTTATATGTGCATAACTAAGCAATACATATGAAGCTAGAGGAGACCTCTGGAACTCCTTTCATTTATCTACAGGTATTTCTGAATGTAGCAAAACAAGTCATTGAATACAGGCAGACATTTGCAACTCAAAGCTCAGGAATAAAAGAAATCCTGTCCAACAGGTCTTTACAGACCCTGCTGATGGCAAAGTTAAATTCTTCTGTCAAAGCTGGTCGCTGAAAAGACAATGAAGGTTTCACTTTTAAAAGCAACAGAGAAATGTCAAAGGCAGGAATGAGGGTATCAGAGGGTTTTCCTAACAATTGTATGGAAAGTTTAAAGACCAGCTGGTTCCTTTCTGAAACTCAAATCTAACTGGCTGAGTGCAGAGCTTATCCTGATTCTCTTTCAACCCATTTAATTTCCAGCCACCATTAGTGCTGTCTGGAGTCCTGGGACAGCTCCCAGGAAACCTTTACACCAGCACTGGTGCCTCCTTCATGCCCTACAAGGCTGGCACAGAAAACTGAGGTGTGACTTCTCCCAGGAGCACACCTGCAGGCTGAACAGAGCTCAGTGCTGATGTCACCTTGGCACTGGAAGCCTGATGCCATTCACACAGCGCATCAGTAATTGTGTGTGTCTCATTCCTCTCAGGAGCCAGTGCCATGGAGCAAGACTTTATAAAAGCTGGGTTTGTGGTACAGCAGCAATAAGCTCCATTATCTTGGGGACTGGATCCCAGAAATACAGCACCACCATAACTTGGATTTTGGAGAGTGAGAACAGTGTTTTTTTTCTCAGTGAACAGAACATTCTTATTAAAGGTCTGATCTTAAACCAACAGAGAGACTTCCATCGACTTCAGTGCATTTTCCATCACTCTTTTCGTAATTCCACCAACTGTGCAATACAGTCTTGAGCAATATATGAAGTAAAAATTTATTACATGTAATATCCTTGAAAATTCAAAACTTTCAAAATAGTTCAGATTGCTTCTAGAACACTCTCTTCCAGCTCTCAAGCTGAGAACTTTGGGGATGTGCCTGCAGTCCAGAGATGGCTTTCCCAAAACTGTAGTATCTGACATTTCCACTTTCTTGGACACAGAGTGAATTAAAACTCTTATCCAGGCCATGGTGACAGTTCAGTGACAGCTACACTGAGAGTCAGACTGAGAAAATCTAAACACAAAATCTGGACATTAGGAAAAAAACCCAAACCTGAACACAGACATATAATTTCAATAGGCTAATTCCACATTTCAATTCACATTCCTGATATCTTATACATGCAGTGTGTCACTCAGATGAAGGGAACTCAGGAAGAGACGAATAATTCATTCAGGCAAAAACACAGAGGGGGCTGGGAGGGGTACAAGAAAGCAGCCTGTCATGTGTTTCATTCACAGGTCCTCAGTATTTCATTTTCTCTGTTAATTTTCTAGCAGAGAAAATCCTTATATCATTCTTTTGCTTTTCTCTTTGCATAATGTGTAGCATTACATCAAAGGAAAATTGAAAAAAAAAAACCCAGGCCAAATATAATATTCAGGCCAATCATATCTTTACAAGCTAGCAAGACTGAATAGGAATTGACCTGTCCTTATTAATTTCAATGTATTTCATATAAACAGCAACACTGTAAAATTAATTTGAAATATTACTTTATTAATTGTTGGCTTTGCACATTCCAGAGTGGATTCAGCACATTTTATATTTTAATTGTAGTTGAGATGAAGAGTGATTGGATTAGATACAATTTATGTGTAATTGAAATTAATGAATTTTCTAATGAAATATTTATAGGTGACCTTTCCTGAATTAATAAAAAAACCCACTCCTGTTTTGTTTAAAATATCTTTGATATTTACAGTCTGAGGTTAGATTTAAATCATGTCTTTACATAAAAAAGGCTAAATAGACATCTGTTATTCTAGTAGATTGACAAAAAAAAAATCAGCCATATTGCAGTTTTCTCCTGCCAGACATATTTAGTATTTCTTGTCAGGTCTACAAGTGCCATTCCCAAAAGTTAAAAGTCCTACATAAAATCATTAATGAACTTGTTTTTATGTGAATAATTTATTCTCATTTTGGTCCACCCACCAATTCTAGTGACATTTAGATGTGATCTAGTCACAGGCACGTTGCCATTAATATTAAAGCAATGTGAAACTGGGACACAGGCCTGTGCTGCATTAATGATATTCTTATCAAACTGAAATATGTTACCATTGTCAGAATTAGCAATGCAGAAATGCTAATGTGATTCTCCATGGGTTACAGCTGCACATTCCACTCTGTTAGAACTCTGGTGTTAGAGTGACTACTATGAAACCCTGGCTGCAAAATACTGACCTAGCAACTTTGAAACTTGGAAATAACCAGCATACTTATCTCTACCTAGCCAGATGTGAAACTATATTAAATTGAAATCAGATAGGAAAATGCATTAAAACTCTCCCAATGTATTTTAAAGTGTTGAGATGACATACAATGATAGCATTTATTGAAGTCAGAATCCTGCATGTCTTACTCATGTGATTAGCCTGATGCTGTTTGATGGACCACTCGTTTGAGAAAGGTGAAAGACACTTGGCCTCTAAGAGCTCCTCTTTCCCTTCTCCTGCTGCCAGCACTTTCACCTTACCTGGAATGTATAAATGAGGACTAGCATCTGTGAGATTCACAAAATTAATCAATCTCCTGCTTACTTGTGCATGGGTAAAATCTGTTCTGGAGTCCTGCACAGTTTTGAGCATGGTAGTTCAGGAAAGATGTGGACATACAAAAAGGTATTAAGAGGCAATAGCAAAGAATGACCAAATCTAGAAAACTAGATCAAAAAAATTTGGAAAATCAGAACTCAGCTAAGCCTGAGGGGAGCAGAATAACATTGCTCAAATACACCAAGGGCAGTCATAAAAAGAATGGTGATGTTTTAATCTCTCTAGTTGCTCTGAATATGGAAAGAGAAGTGATATCTTAAAAAGCATCAGGTGCTGTGCAGAAATGAGCAGAGGGGAAAAGACAACTTTCCAGTGACAAGCAGAGCCAAGCAATGATGCAGACATTATGAAAGCTTTGTAGAATTACCACCTTTGGATGTTTCCAGAGCACACTAAGCAAATACCTGTGAAGAAGAGAGTAAGCACACTTGGTCCTGTATCATATCCAACAGACAGAGTGGATGGAGCCTTTCAATCCCTTCTTGCCTTATTTATGATTCCACAGACTCACATGGGATTCTTTCTAAAATCCAAGTCTCTATAGCAGTCATTTCAAAGGCCAACAGTTTGCTTTCCTACAAAGCAGTTGAAACTAGGAGTGACATTATTTTCAACACATGCATATCCCAATTCACACTGGGGTACACATTATACTCAGGATTAGAGCATTAGGGCATATTTGATACTCCCAAGGTTTTACTAAAGCAAAGATTCCTCTACCATTAGCTTTATGACAGATTTCAGAGGACACATGAAAAACAGAAAGGCAAATAAAGAAGTGACAGCTTTATGCACAGAAGTAAAAACAAACAATAAAGTCTGTGCCCTGCTAAATATGCTTTCTAGAGGAGTTAATGTTTACTAGTTTCATCAGAGGGTTAGATGGATTTAACTCTTGGCAAAACATTCTGGGACAAACATTCTGCCAGCTGTAAGTTATAAAAGTGCTAAGACATATGAATATGAAAGCAAGAAGGGCCATTTTAAAGCCTTTAAGTATCCATTTATATACCTCCTGCAGTGTTTATCTCTTCATTTTCTTCTTTTATGCCTTTAATGTGTAGATAATCACTGGTCCAAATATCTCTAAATACAGTGCACTTTAAAACTGCACATTATCTCTATAATAGGGGATCTCAGATAAACAATTCTTGGCTGGTCTCTAGAGATATAGAGCTCACTGCAAAGAGAGAAATCTAAAGCAGCAGAAGCAAAATAACAAAACATTACAGTCACCATTTAGAGTAACAGTAACAAAAGTTATGCACTGCAGATTGACAAGTGCAGCCTTCTGTGAATAAAAAAAACAAGGAAGATGTCAGCACGTGTTCTGCAATAAGTTTTTCCTTCTATTTTGTGGGTGGAGCTTGCATTTTTACCTCAGCACAGGGAACTCCAAATCCACAGCTAGTAAATGGCAGCTTCTGCTCTACTTGCCCACTTCCTTGTTTCATTGCTTTTAAGAGATGGCTTTTACTGTGACATGGGAGTTCCCACTTATAAAGATGAAGCTACAGCTCTGCTCACTTTCCCCCCTCTCTGCCTTTCCTTCAGAGCACAGGGTGCAGAAGGCAGAACAAAGAAACCTGGCTATGGGGGAAACACAGATCTGCATGCAGAACCATGGTAAAATGCATTCCAACACATAACAGAAACTTGACTTTTTGAAACTCCTCAAAGGAGAAAAAAAAATGTATTCTATTCAAAAACAGACATTAACTGAGAGGGAAGATTTTGCAGCACCCAGGACCAACAGTGTGGGAACATGGCAGGTCTGTGACCCCAGGCAGGGTTACTGATACTTCTCAAGTCCTCCAGTTCCAGAGCTGTACATCAGTAAACTGGGAGCCCTGAGACAGCTGTGACAGTGCTTGGGGGAGGGATCTGGAGCCTCCTGCTCCAGAGACAGAGTTAAATCTACAAAAGCCCTCTTTGGAGCTCAGGCTCTCCCAGATTCCCACCTTCTCTGCTCAGGAAGCAGGCTAGAGGCTTAAAATGAGAGGCAATGTGTCTAGGAGGGCTTCCTGGAAATTAGAAAACTCCAAAGGTTCATACTTGCATTTTATGAAAGTTTGTAAATGCATGTAAATATTTAGGCTTCAGTAAACTGGTGTCTTTGAAGACAAGAGTTTGTCAAGGAGTTCCTGCCCATCTCTCAATGTGGTTAACCATTCAGTAGGAAATAAGTGATCACTTGAAGACTTGGTCACTTTCTCACCATCAAAATACAAATGAAATCACAAACACAGCACTTTTCCAGTGTTACTTTCTCTAGCTGCACAGACAAACTGCAGCAGTCACAGGACAGGTAGAATAGCAACTGCTAAGAAAATTAGGATATGGCAGAGTGTTTATTTCTAGATTTCAGCTGCTAATCAACAGTTTTTATTGCATCATTATTATGCTGAGACAATACAATAATAACTGTATTAAGCAGCATTCCATCTGTATTCCCTGTGTTTGAACAGGTATTGACGGCCTGAATAAAGCACAAGAGTCCTCTTTTCCTTCTTCTTTGTAAATCCATTGCTTGGAAATTCTGCATCCATCAGTGTTGCCATGGTGACAGCCCCATGAGTCCATCCATGACCTCCCAAGACACTTGGCACCTACCCATAATTCTGCAAGATCCACATCAAAGAGAACTAAAACCAATTACCACATGGAATTGTAATTATTATTTTAGTAATTTAATATATATTGGGACATACATGTGGCCTAAGGGACTGAGCATAGACAATTGGGTGAAGAGATTGAATCCTGCTCTTGGCTTGGCTGACTAGTTGGGCAAATTTGAGTTTCACAGGTGCTAAACACTTAGAACTCACCATGACTTCATGTGGAACTCTAAATCCTCCACACTCCTCTGTCCTTAACTCTCCTGTCTTTCAAAAGTCACTTTCACAAATAATTATGTGGTTACTTTTAATAATGAACTACACAATTGCACAGTATTATTTTTACCCTTAATAAAGCACAGATTGTATAGCAATATAATCCATGTCTTTATTATTTTTCAGAGAAGCATAATGTTCCCAGTCAGAAATTATTTCTTTACCACTACCAAACCTTTAAAAGGAAAATGAGAAATCTTGGAAACTTCTTTTGCAAGGCACAGATAATTCCCTTCCTAATTACTGTACCTCTGCCTAATGAATCCTTACTTCATTAAGTCTGTTCTGGGGCTAATGCATATCTGAAAGGATAAACTCTGTTAGATTTTTGTGCCTATGTACTGCATCCTGGATTTCAGCTGAGCTAAACTGATAAAGTGATAGCATTGTATCTTCCTAGGTGATTTTTAGAGACAAGATTTACAAAGGTAGGGAAAAAAACAGATATTGGAGATAAGTGAAACCATGCCTGAAAATAAGAGGCAGCCAGGTTGTAGGTAAGCTGTGGGCAAGCCTTTCCTGAGCTCCCTAAGAGTTGTTAAGGGACATTAGTATAAGCATCCTTAACATAAGGATCATATGTATATAAATATATATATACATTAATGAAACAGCTGGATATTGAAGATTAAATATTCATGAAGGGCCACATTCTTCACTACTCATGTCCATGCCATGTGTTTTAACAAAAGCAGGTTTATTGATATAGTCCATAAATTCATTCTGTCTAGATTACCTGAGCTAAGGCAGCTCCACAGCCACACTTAGGTCTTCCTGTTTCCTCAGAAGTTAAATACTCCAACCAATGAAAATGGTGAATTTCCTGAAACACATTCTGTCTTTTTTCTCCTGCACAGCTGCAGGGATCTGCAGTGGTCCCTCACTAAGACAGCACACCATGCTGTGCAAAAGGTATGGCCAGGAGCAGCTCTGTACCTCAAAACATCACACCTCCTCCCTTGTCTTTCCAGAGGACAAGTTCTGCAGTTCCAAAAATCCCTCTAGGTCAATAGGAAGACTCCAGGACTTGTGTCTCTGAAGATTCCTGCCCACCTCCCACCAGCAGTGCAGTGTGGCATCTCAGGCTAAGGGCCACAGCACCTCCTAAGATGAATGTGAAAGGCAAGAGGAATTGTTTAACAGGATCTGAATCCAATTACTTTCTTTAATAAAGACAGACTTGTGAGCTGTTTCTACCACTGACTGTTGTTTAATCATCAGGGGGTTAATTAGGTCAAACCAATAATCAATCCACCACTATCCTCCTTGTTAACATCAACAGTCTGTGGTTTCCTGTGGAACCATGGCCATAGACATGGCTTGAAAAAAAGGGTTGTCACTGCATCAGGAAAGAGTATTGCAGTGACTCAAAAGGAGTTAAAGTGTAGTGCAGGTGTGTTGAGAGAAGGTTTCAAAATGAGTTAAGTTAGTACTAACCACATCTCTAAACATCCTTGCCTAATTTCCTGATAGTATTCCTGCTGTCACTCAGAGGGATCATGCACTAAGCATGAGCTGTCCAGACTTAAAACTGGTATAGCAAAAGGCTCAGGTAAATTACTTTTAAATTTAGGTGAGAGGTGAAAGGATTTAAATTCAAAATCCATATTCAATTCTCCATCATGCCTGTGTAAACCTATAATAACACTGGCAGAAAAGTTATTTCAGACTCCTACTTGCTTAACTGTGATAAGAATCCAGTCTTGTCATTTGAATTCAGTTAAAGCCAGATATGAAGCTGTGTGCTTTTTTTTGTTACTAATGGATTAAACTGTGTCAGGCTTTTTACAATGTGTTGCCATTTCAGATTGCTGACTTAAAACATGATATAAAAACATTCAGTGTCTCTCCAGTGCTCTTTCATTTTAATTCAAAATACATGCATTACTCACACCAAAAGTCTAATTGAGTCCCTGGAATGCAAAGGGGTTACTGACATCACCTTTGTAAGATACAACAGAAATAGGAAAGCTGTCTACTGCAATAAAAGAGAAAGGTAAGGGAGCTAGGACTCTAAAACACTCACAGTTAGGATCAGAATCTGCAGAAAAGTATAATCACTTCACTGAGGGCCTGTTCCATTAGTGTTACACCAAAAATGCAACAAGAACCCAGTAGCACAACGTGGTGCAACCCAACAGACACATCTGCCATTTATTCTGAAGCAAACAGGTTAAAAACTCTTAATGCTCAGGAACTCCACTACTCTTCTCAGAAACAAAATATATAAATGAGGAAAGCAGCAACCCACCACGTCCTCTTACCTGATGTTATGTATTTCTCATTTGCCAAAGCATCAGTCTATTCAGATAGAACTGGAAACTGATCACACTATTCCATTTTGTTCATTTCCACAGAGTGCAGCACACATTCAGCTTCTCCTTTTCTTCCTCTGTACATCTCCTTTGGCTCTACAACCTCTTCTACAGCTTTTAAGCTGAGAGAGCTCTGTGTAGGTCTGTAATGCAAACATTATTTATCTATTATGCCTTACCTGTTATTCTAAGAAAATATCACCAATGAAGAAGAAATCAAATTTTTTGGCAGTTAACTAGGAAACATTTGATGGTATATCATTACAAAAGATAGATGCATGTTTCCCATGTATTTCTAATCTAACACTTTAAAGATTATAAGCACACATGAATAATAATAAAACCCAAATAGGAAGACTATTACAAAAAAAATTGGGCTAAACCATTCACCTTGACAAACAGATGCAGTATTTTGACAAGTCACCCTGGGATTTTTCCTCAGTATCCACCCAAGCTTCATGTTGACCTACTAATTTTAATCACTTGCTGGGCTGCATCTAATGGTTCAGTGAATATTATAAACTGGTACTTTTCCTTGCATAAGCAAGAGGTCCAACCAGCAGCATAACTTTTTTAACTTAATATACTAAAATGTTTCTGTAAAAGTTATAAATGTTTCAACACTTTCTTTATTAATAAAACTTTATCTAAATTATTTTTAAGCTAAGCTTCATGCCTTTCAACAGACTTCTGAATATATTACCTGCTCTGACCATGCCAGATCTCAATTCACTTTCACTGTTCATGATGTGTATCCTTAATAAGAATAAAGAGCCTAATCCTGTGAGATACTGAGAGACTAAGCTCTTCTTTTTCAGCCTCTCACCAGCATACTCAAATTGCACTCTCTTTGGAGCCATTCATTCTTTTCAGGGATCAGGTTCTGTTTCCTGAAAGTCTGATGGGTTTAGGACTATAATTAATCCTACAGTACGTTGAGTGCTAAAATCTACACTGCTTCATAACTCCCACTGCAAAGAAAAAAATAATTTACTTCAGCCAACCAATTTCATGGGCTTCTAGAAAAAGTGTATTTATAATGAATATTCTTAATTAATACTTTCTGCATTCAGACAGATCATACATATCTTTCTTCCACCTGAACAACTATGATTCCTCTGCACATTCACCCTTAGCTGGAAGTCAGAGAGAAATTATAAAACTTATAGCAGAAAGATACAGAAATAAAACTATTACAAGAGCCAAAGAAGAATAAAATTAAGTGAACTGAACTTTAACATCAAAATCATGGTAAAAAAGGCCATTTCTTGGCCACTATAAAGTTAAAAAGGTGATGAACAGCTAATTACAATAAAACTGTTCAGAACCAGACCCTCAGGTTCTCATCATGAAAACAACAAACTCGGATATTTTAACTTATCCAATTGAGCAAGCCCTTCCTCTTTGTTAAGATGGCCAAGCCTCTTTGAAAGCTCCACAGTTTCCATGCTCCTAAATTCATGGTAGGCAATCTGGAAAACATAAAATTGTCAATTTAAGTGGAGTGTCTTTGTGCCTCCAGCCTCCCTGCTGTGAAGCTTTGATTCAGCTGGAATTCTGCTAAGAGCCAGGATCCATCCAACACAGGAATACCCAGCTTTGCCAGCCCCAGCTCTCTGATCTCACAGCAGCAGCCCCCAAGTGAGGGACTGAATACTGAACAGCATTCAGCCCTGAGGATCCTAAACAATTAAACCTCCATATCAGTGGGACCAGAGCAAAATTCATCTGAGATATCATTCCAGACTATTAAAAGGTGAAAGTTGGGTATTTCCTGATTTACAAAGGGTCAGTAGAAGCTCCTTGGATGGTTGTCTTGAAGACCAAGGAGCTCCTCACAGGCAGAGTGGACACAGGGCAGAAACAGGGATGGGAGCTGAAGCATGCAGCATCACTGACTTGTTTCCACATGTAAGAACCAGACTCTGAATTCCAAAGAAACTGGATGAAAACTGCTCTTAGCCAAGCTGATGTGGGCATTCAAACACTGGCAGGAGACTGGACTCTCTCAGCCACTGAGCAGCCAGGAGATAACACATTTGAATCACTTTTACAGCAGCTGGACAAGAGCCAGCAATCTACAGATAAAGGGCTACAAGTGACTTAATGTACACATTAAATATGTCTTATTGTTAGCAGCATTGAAGATTAATGGGTAAAATGAAAGTGAAAAGAAAACACTGGTAGGTGACAGTTTTACTTAATCAAAGAGCCTCTGGGGCCTGCAGAATTACATCAGGGTCACAGGGACTTATTTTCTTCCTCATTTATTTAGGCAGATCTATTTTGCAATGTTCATATAGAGGCTCATTGTATTTACACTAAACAAAAGCTGCATTAAAAGACAAGAGCAAAGGTCTCATACTAATAGCCCTAGCCCATGGCTGGCTGTCAGTCTCTGCTGCTCACGGATTACTTGCTGATGCAATTCAGGTATTAAGCATGGCTAAATCTAAAGGAAAACAAGTCTCCCTCTGCAATCAATGGCAATAAGGAAGTACATAATACCAAGTTTAATTTGCATTTAGCCACCTCACACATCAAATGCAATAAGTTGTACCATACTTAGAACAACTAGATCTCTAATTGCAGGGTAACAGATCTAGATCACTAATTACCCATTTACTGAACAGTAAGGCTGGACCTTTCTTGCTGAAGCACTTCAGCTAGGTGTTAAAAGTGAGACTGGATGAAATTCAGGGTATAGCACAGAGGATACAGAAGTGGACTACCAAGCAGAGATGCCAGCTCAGATCCCAGAGCAATGTAAATCCATTAGTTCAGAGTCAGATACTTAGCAGTCTGTGAAATGGAAATAACTGCACTTCCTTATTTCACAGTGCTATTAAACTATACATATGAAAAATTATTCAAATTTTCAGTCTGTGAACATAAGAAGCTTCAAATCACTGTCTGCTACAAAAGAACGTTAAAGACTATATTCATGTAAATTAATGTAAATTTACATAAATGTAAATTTTTCAAGGTCAAGACTTAGACATTCTATGTTTGGTATTCAGATTAAAAACTCACAAGTATTTTATTTAAATAACAATAAATTTCCAACAGAAGGAAATATCTGTGGTGCAGGAAAAAAAAACTGGAAAATAATTCCTACTAAAGGTTTGTCTGAAGAAATCAGTTAATATTTGTAAGGCACTGAAAAGGCAGATAAGTGTTCTTGAGAATTTCCACAAGGAAATTAATAAGCACATATTCAGAAGAGCTGAGTGCTACTTGCAAAAGGGCTTTATTTGCATGCTGCCCCCCATTACACAGTTGTTGACTATCTGCACATCTACTGGATCCTTTGTCTCTTAGCTAAATTTAATCAGACATGAAGGACATGAGCCCATACTATGGGTCACTGCCTGAAATTCACCATGCAACAAAGCAAAGCAAACTATTGAAAGTCAGTGGAATTAGATGCTACTTCCTGCCATAGGAAGGATGAGACTCTGCAGAAATAGAGATCAGGTTCCGAGTCTTAGCAGAAACATCCACAAGGAGTCAAAAATCCCTTACAAAGGAAGCTGAAAAATCCATTAGAAAATAAACTTTTTTGTCAGCATTCAAGCATCTGCAATTTGGTTTAGCTAAAAACCCAGAATAGTTCCTTTGGCAGGATTATTCTAATTACTGTGCAAGATTAAAACCCTTAATGGTGACTCCAGAAACAATAAGTAGATTGCTCAAATTGTTGTAACAAAAATTGAAACAATTATTCAGATTTATAAGTATTTAGTGGGTGCCCCTTTCCCCCTTTCTCTTAATAAGATGGCATACAAAAAGAAAGTTTATTTTAGCATTTTCCACTAGGAACCTAGTATTTAAAGTATCTGCTTTTTGTGGAAGGATAAAGCATTCACAGCAAGTTGAGAATATGCAATTACTATTTTGGAAAAATTGTACTCATTCATGCCCTAGCTCTATATTCTGCAGGCATTTTTAAGTCATTCTAGGAACTAGTAGTTGAACAGCCTAAAATGAAACTTCTTAACTAGAGCATGTTACACCTGGGAAAAGTTCCTTGATGAGCAAAGCTAGCTGTTAAATTGGGGGGAAAAAAACCACATTGATTATGGTCATGGGTCTAAGACAAGCTTAATTAAAATCAATGGAGAATTTTCAAGTGAAAGAAAAAAATAAGAGAGCAGCAAAGTGTTCTCTCTTAATTATGTTATGGAAATTTTCTCTAATTGATACCTGTCCCATGTCACTAGACCTAAAACAACCTACAGATTTCAATATATAAATATTATTTCACTGCATCAGCCCTTGAGCTTAAGTAAGAGGTAGTCCTTTATTCTTTCTCTACTCTCTCCACTGACTTCTGCCAGGACTGACAGCCCTGTTCAGTTTCTTTGGTGGCTTTTCTATTCTGGAAACTACAGGTGGTGTTCTAAGAGCAAAGGGAAAGCAAGGGGCAGCAATTCTACTTGTGGCTTTTTCATTGACTTACATGATCTGCCTGAGCGTGGCACTTCTATTTTTATTTCCCAGAACTGAAGTGTGTATGATTATTCTTTAAATACTCAAGACATTGCTCAGATGGAGTGCCAAACACTGGGTACTTTTACTCACATGCTATCCAAATAGCTTCAACTAGGGTTAAAGAAGAATTAGAGTCTTACATTTTGTATTTAATCTGGTTTTTCCTGACTAGCTGCAAGGGCTCTCCAAAGCCAAGCAAGCCAGTGTGACTAAAAGCTATCCAGCAGCTCCAGAGGAATGGCAAAGTACCAGAAGAAAATGCCAAAGCCATAGAAAAGAACAGGACTACCACATGGATACTAACTGCTACCTAGAGCTCGTGTAACATGAAATTCTTGACTTTTTGATACAAGAGTTCTTTGGCATTGATAAACACACTGCAGGTACAGCTGCAATCTCCCCACAAAGGTCCCACAGACAACTGCTGCTGCTGAAATCCATCCACCACTTCTTTGAGACATCTCTGCTCATTTTGTTCTGCTCTGCACCTCATCCTTTTCCCCAGTTTTTTACCTCAATCTAGCTCAAAATAATCAGGTATAAATTTAATCTGATGCCTCAGGTCAGGGTAAAAATGCACTAGCAATAAAAGTAAGTGACTGGTATTCCTTATCCAGGGTCTAGCACAATCTGGATGATTAAGAAGAACATAGTCTAAACTTTTACTGGGACTTTTATAAAGTAGCACAGCTAAAATCAATTTTGATATTATAAATACCCTTGCATTGGTCACCCTGTTCTTAAAGGAAGAATTGGTTATTAAGCTCCAGTGAAACAATCCCTGTAGTCAACAAACTAAACCCTGCTGTTCTCGTGACAGCTTCCTCGTGTTTACTTTCAGCACAAATTTCTGCTCACACACACAAGCAGTGATGCTGGGGTTAGGCTGTGCTGATAACTTGGCCATCATGCCTCATACAGCACAGGTCATCAGAGGGTGGTCTTTAACAGATTGACATTAGTGTTATAAAAAGCTCTAAATGGCAATAAAAATGGGGTTTCATCCTGTTAAAAATACTTGACTCCACTTTAATTGACCACTGCCCCAAGTAGGTATTCTTTTTTTTTTTTTTTTTTACTCAAAAGGCCCAAATCTTAAGCTGACTTCAGAAAAATGTTCAGACTAAAATATATTATAAATAGTAAGGATAGAATTCTTTCTATCTGCACTCATTACATGTATGGTAACAGGACACTAATTAAAACAGCAACTCAGGCAAAGCTACATTAATTACTCTGTCATATTCACAAAAGAGAGTGGAAATTCCCACATAGTCTTTTTTCTTTTTCCCATCAGGGTCTCTAAACTTGAATGCCCCAAACATGGAATGGAATAAAGTGTTAGATGCTTTGGTAATCTTAAAGGAAATATCAGAGGAGGCAATTATTTTACCAGCAGAGCTACCTGAAAGCTTTTCTGCCCCAGCAAGAACATTGCCAAAAGCCACCCATTTGTATGCCAGGTGATACAGAAGATCTCTTAACTTAGAGGCAGTTCCAAGTCTCTCACTAGACCTCTTACCCAGTGTTCTCATTTCTCCAAGTAAATAGATATAAAGGGAAATCAAAACTCATAGTAGGCTATAACATATGCAACAAAAATGTTGAACTCTGCAGAATTCCTTCAACACAAAAACTTAGAATGAGGTAAAACTCAAATGTTTTACTGCTGACTGATTTAACTTAGATTATATGTTCCAACGGAGCAAGGAAACAAAGATTTATAGCACAAAAGTGCTACACATTGCAAAGGAAAGGAAGAGTCCTTAACACAAAGAAACCAGACAACAAAAAAGAAAAGCACAGGAATCCTTGTGGCAGAGAACACTGCTCTGCATTTGAAACAAACTTTTGAATGGAGAGCAAGTAAGAGAGAGAGTGGATGTCAATACATCCCCTGAAGGCCTTGAAAGAAAAGCAAAATCAGGCTCTATAAAAGATTATCTTTTTATGCTAAAGGATAAAAAAGAAATTTAATTAGTTAGCAAAATGCAACTTTATTCCATTTGGAGTGATTTTCCAACATATTAACTTTTTCATTAGTTAGGAATTAGGAATCACTTTTGTCTTGCTAAACAGAAGGAACCACTTCAACACCTGTGGCACGAAGAATCATCTACAAGATGTGCTGTGCCACAAACTACTGCAAATAATTGAATTACTGTGCAACTTTTGAACAGTAACACCAAACAGTGGCACTTGGGGAGACAAGCTCAGCCTGACTGAGCAGGCAGCCAAGATAATTAGCAGTGTCATTCACATGTCAACAAAAAAACCCCAAAGAGAACAAAACAAACACACCCCTATTTGGAAGTAGTGACTAAATAGTAGGAAGCAATTCCAAATTGCCACTACATTTTTTTCTCCTGTCCCTTTTTCACTCCTGTTCCATATTCTCCCATGTGGTTGTTCATTCTCTGCAATCTTACACAGTGAAATTAAATGCAACACTCTGTTCTTGTAATTAATTTTGCAATTAAAAATACTTTGCTCCATCATTGCAAAGAATCATCTATCTACACAGCTTACACATATGAAGTGGCTACACTAGCAGAAAGTGCTGCTCTATAGATGGTTTTGCACAACTTGTGCACAAGCCAGCTCATGCTACACTAGTGCAATCACAAGAGTTTGATGCCATTTCTGTTTGTCAGAATGTAAGGTCAGGGGCTGATGTCAGCACAGCTCTGTTCAGTTTCTAATACAGCATTACCATGATTTACTGAAGCATTGTGGTACTTCTGGAGCAGAAACATATCTGAAACACAGGAGATTTTGAAAAATAGGGACAACTAGGCTAATCTAAACCTGTGTCAACAGGAGAAGCAAAAAGGGGTGTCACTGCTCTCAAATTCATGTTGTTTGCACTTCATCTAAACAGCCACTTCGGCTAGGAGAAGCAATAATTTTATTCAATCACAGACTAAAAAAAAATGTTCTCCCTGTTCTCTGGCCATAAAGAAACACAAAAACACGTTCATAAAAAAATATTGCTATTTCTAAAGACAGCAGCACTTGCTGTCCAAGTTGCTATACTGCTGACCAGTTTTTAGAAACTTAACAATCTCATCCATAACTCCATGCACTGCTCAGAGAAAAAGGACTTTGTGCTTTTAAGTAAGTCACTACCTCTGATCTTGAGTTGAAATGAGTTAGAGTGATTTAAGGCTATAATCTATAAAGAAAACAAGGAATCAAAGGAAAACAACTGATATAATTATACCAAATATATCAAACATAAATAACTAAAAAAAAAACAAACAAACAAAAAAAGAAGACAAAGGGAAGTTTGGAAATACCAGCTCCACTTCCAAGCCAAAACAACCCTCAAGCTAAACACAATTTAAGAACAATTTCACTGAGTTTAACTTAATTATGTTAATCATTCAGATAACTGATTGCAAGAAGAGTATGACTAGCATCTGTGAAGCAGAGCAAGGAGACCTGAAAAGCTTATTTGTCCCTGTGGGATAGGAAGAGGCAATTACCAACTGCAACACAGGATACTGCAGGTGGGAGAAAGGTACTGGGAAATTAGATGTGTCCAAACCAATGTTTGTACTAAGTCCATGTACTTTAGACTTGTCTTTTGAAGACATTTTCCATATTTCCTGACAAATGGAGTTTAAGGTGTCTGCCACTAAGGTGTTATTTAACTGACTCTGAAAGCAATACAGCAATTATCTGTATGTTGACAGGGCTGCTAATTCCCTGCTCCAGAAAAACCTGGGAGGGCCCACTGAATGTAGAGATGGCATAATCTCTTCTGTTTTATCAGCCTAGCCTTTATTATGACAAGATGCTTTTTTAAAAAAAGGTGGGGGGAAATCTTAACTGGTTGCTAAGTTTTATTCAAAACTAAGTCCCACTGGAACAAATTTTCAGAAGCACTACCACTTTTTGACTTAAATAATTAATAAAGTGCCCAGTTTCTCTCCAAGTGGTCCAGTAATTCCAGTTTTATTCAGGTAGAAAGGGAAGAAAATCTCAGTAAGATCTTCTGAGGTATGGCTGTGACACAGCTTCATATTTTGATTATTATTGTCCATCAGTATTGAGGTGCTGTGAGGCAGCTTTTCAATACAAGCCCCAGCACTATGATCTTCCTTCTGTGTCTCTCAGTTCCTTCAGTGCCCCTGATGAAATCAATAACTGGTGTTCACAGAACACAAGAACCACAAAATTACTGTGGTTGGAAGGGACCTTTAAGATCATCTATTCCAACCCACCTGCCATGGACAAGGTCTTTTACTAGAGCAGGTTGCAAAAAGCCCCTTCCAATCTGGCCTTCATCCAGGGATGAAGAAGTCACTTGGGCAGACTGTTCCAGTGTCTGCCCACCCTTATTGTGATAAATTCCTTCCTATGTCTAATCTAAACCTGCCTTCTTTCAGTGTAAAAAAATCATCACTGCAGGCCTTAGTAAAAACCTGTCTCCATCTGCCCTACAGAAACTCTTCTGGCCAAACCAAGTGTCCCTGTATCATCCTTGTGTTTTTATTCCTCTGTTCATGATTCATCCTCTACTTTACAGTGCAGCTCTCTTTGGTGCTTGGCTTTTGTATTTCATGAAGCAGTTTTAAATATTTAGGATATGAGACTCTTCTGGTGATATTCTGTTCTCCTTTATTAAAAAAAGAAAAAGGTCACAAAAGTCTCAGATGTATTTTTTCACCATTGAAAACATTCAGTTGTATAATCACTGCCAAAATAATTTCCCTCAGAACTGCATAGCATCTTCATAAACTAGACTGGTACATAATTCTATCCTATTTTTTTTTCCCTTCTGGATTGTAACCACACAAAAAGTGCAGAAAATGAAAAATGCCTATAAAAATTTATTCTCTTCCATATCTGAGTATAGAAGCAAATGTCAAAGAAAAATTTTATTTGTCCTTTAGGACGTGTGTGATGGCTAAACTCAACAACAGCACACAAACTCTGAATGCATTAGGATTCAGGTATTTGTCTATGTACACATGCACAGCACAGTGAGAAATATGTACATAAGTAATTCTTCAGCTTTGAATTTTGCATCATTCTCTTGTTCCTTGCTGAAGATGCACTGCTGTTTGCACCTTAAGTGACTTGCATCTCAAAATCTCTTTTTTTTTCTTTTCCCACAGGGCACTAATATTTGTGCTGGCTGAGAAGGCATTTTAACCTGGAATTTGGTACTGGCAGGTACAATCAGACAGCAGTGGGGATTCATTCATCTAACCTGACAGAAGCAGCTTTTGAAAAAAACTTAATAAGATTCTGACCCAAATGGTGTCCTGATTCCCATTACTTTGCTTATTAGATGCATAAGGGTAGTAACAATGTTAAATCTGCAGCATAATATATCCAAGTTCTGTAATCCTTTATAACTTGACAATATTCCTCATTTTATGGGCCAAAGGGCAAAATGATATTAGAAACTTTCAGAAAGCAGAAAGTTGTGTCCAGGTTTTCTTTTGGCAGAAGAGATATTCTTTGGTTTTGACCCTAGAGACTCCTCCAGAGGTGCAGAATAATGCAAGAGCATTGTGGAGTCTGACATGCCTTTCAGTCCAGCAATGCAGGAACAGTGCTACATAGCTAGAGCTAATTAATTTGATTCCATCTTTTGGAAGGCTCTCACCTTGCATATAAAACTGCACTGGAGGTGATTTTCAAGGACCACATTTGCCTTAAAATGGTTCATTTTATAGCACATATTCGAGATCTGATAACAAATACACCACAAAACAAAGCCTACATTTCCAAAATTTAAAAGGCTTTAGCACTCAGGGCTATATTGACAATATATATCTTAACACTACACTAAAATATACTTAGTAAGCAAGCCCTCTATGATACTGAGTACAGATTAGAATTCCACCCTGCATACAGTGGGGGAATCTGTGTGTTCTGAAGGACTGTTGTCATTGCTCTGTAGAGGACACCACTGTTTGGTTTTGTTATAAAACACTCTGTTTGATCTAAACAAATATTGTGCATGCCTAGTCTGTTAATGATGCAGAAGAAGTGAAATCAATTGGATTTTCTCCCATGAATACTGTCAGTGGTTTGTGGTTTACTTGAGAAGAGGTTACACAGAAAAATCTGGAGAGTAGGATGGACAAACCATTTCTTCTTGTTGCAGCAGACCTCTCATTAGGGGTAGAACTGAGCCAAGACACAGACTCTCCCTCAACAACATGAAAAGGGTCCCAGTTCATTCTTTTTTACAGCTTTGCCATCTTGACTCTGGCTAGAGCAAGCTCCTACTGTAGGGTCCAACTGCAGACTGGTTGTGGCTATTTTCTGCTGGACTATGATTGCAAGTATTGGTTTGCAGACTCTGCTTTCACCCAGCTTAGCTTTGACTGCAGGCTCCAACTCCATCAGAGTTACACTAACCTGACAGCAGATCTTTTACTGCAGCAACTCTCTTCCTGGTTTCATTCTTCTTTGTGTCCTTCTGGATCATTCCTCAGGGCTCCTCCACCTCCTCAAGGTCCTCTGCCTCTAAGACTCCCCTAACCAGCCAACCCACCCCTTTTATCACACTTACCTTTATTACTCACAGCTGTAACCCATTAAGGGCAAGGCTGTTCCTCTTCTTTGGTAATTAGTGCAACTGTGACTTATCAGGAGTGAGGTCACCTGTAATCTCTTCTTCTACACCTACACTAGCATGTGGTTTTCTTAGAAATTCACATATTATAGCTCTTGTGCCACACCATTGATCAGCTAAACTGCATGGAATGAAGACAAAGTGTTATTTAAAGGATCAACAAGGGGAATTTTAAAAATCTCCTTTGAAAGTCTTCTAGAAGCAGAGAGGACAAACTCCACCCTCTCCCGGTATTTCAGAGCAGAGAGCAAAAGGACATAAAATGAAAGGCTATCCATAATGGAAACAAAACTTCAGAGGCAATGCCAACAAGAAGAAAAACAATCTGCAATGTGTAAACAGCAAGAGAAACCATCTTCAATATGTAAACAGCATAAAGGTCTCTTTAAAACAAGTCAAGTAACTGGGCAGACTAAAAGAGTATGCTCCAGTTCAAAAAGGCTAAAAGCAAGTAAAATATATTTGTTTTTCAAACCCTGAGAGCTAGGAGTAAGCAAACATTTTGACTACAAAGTTTCTGAATAAGTTCTAGGTGAGATGCAGGAGTAATAGAAGCATCCAGACCTGCTATTATGTGCTCTAGATGACAGGACAACTTCAGCCCCAACTGAGGATTTCCCAAGCCAAAACTATCATATGCAGAGTAGGACAGGGAACTATCTGCATCTTGCAACAATTAGAAATATCTATTTTTCTAAATTCCCTCTATTTTCAAATAAATAACTCATTTGAGTAAAAAGAAATGAAAGTGAGTGTGAAAGAACAATAATTCTAATTCTGCAAAGAGAAAATAAAAAGTAAAAAAGGAGAAAATAAAGGGGGCAAATAATTCAATTTCTTCTTTCTAAAATTCTTTCTTGGTCACAGAGCTCCATTAAAGGCTAATCTGAATGAGGAGGGAGAGGAAAAGGAAGCAGAAATTCAGCAAAATAATGAAGAAACTGGGAAGAATCACAAAAGATAGACAGACAGGTCATAAGGAGACTCAGCCAAATGAAAGAAGAAAGTACAAGTAAGTACAGGAGAAACAGCATGTTTATGCCAAAACCCATTCAAAGTAATGAAATGGACACCAACAAAGCACCTTCATTCACATCACTTCAGTGAGAACCTGACAGCACCACCCATTTATCCACAGCAGAAATCAGAAAGATTTCTGATTCCATAAGAAAGAGAAGGGGAACAGTAAAGATTTACACTAGGCTCAGAGGCTGGAGGAATGCAATATACTGTGTTTCTATAGGACAGGGGTGCTAGTGAAAACCTATGTTGTATGAACTCACATTTTCCTCTGATCTCCTCAAGAGAGATCTACCAGAAGAATCGAAAATGAGGTATTAGCTGTACTCAGGCACCTGCCCTAAGCTTAATTAGAAAGCAATTCCACAGGAAAGGCTTAATCAAAAGCTCCACTGCCCATCTGACTTAGGCACAACTCAGGTTCACTGGGGAGGCACCTGGGACTTTGCTGTTCCCCAACCTTGTTGCATTTCTATCTCTCCAACAACCATTCAATCATAAAAATATTTTTTGAAACTTTTCTCTCCCTGGGGAGAATCCTTTAGGATTTTTGTGTGCCTGGGTAGGCAGGCCAAGGGACCAGGGCAGTTCCCCTGCATGTCCCTGCCAGCCTCACTACCCATGGAGCAGCACATGAGACCAACAGATGTCCCTAAAAACAGCTCCCCTGGGCTGCAGGGATAGAGCTGTCTGTACAGAGAATGATTTTATCCACCTGAGCTGGAAAGCAAAGGGAAGACACTGAAGAGTTTTATAGCAAAACAAACCACTTTGGTTTTGGGTCACCAGAGTGCAGTGACAAAAGACAGTAAAAGCCCAGCGTACCTTCTACATGGAAGGTGTCTGATGATCTTTTACTGATGTAACAATGCCTGCTTTATTCTTGATAATGAAAGAAAATCTAATTCACACCTGGCAGCCCTGCTGGAAATCTCACTGGGGAGAGCAGAAATTAGATGGGTATACAAGGTCAAAATGGTATTTTACCTTGCAAGAATGATATTTCTGCACTGGAAAGCAGGGAGTGCAGCAAAAGTACACAACCACTGAGAAAAGCCTTGCAGCTCCACTTACATGGCATCAAATATTCAGGCTTGGTTATTCCACATTCTTCTACAACAAGGAGAAATGTATAAACAGAAAAAATTATGTTACACCAGAAATTCTGCTGGCATAAACTGGTTTAGCTCCACTTAAAAGGAAAGGATTTTTCCCACTCACAGTAGTTAGCTGTTCACATTTTATCAACAGCCTCTGAGAATATTGTATTTGTCTCATGTGCACCTTTCTTACTTAAGAAAACAGCATTCTTCTGAAAGCTATTCAGAAATAAAAACAGGAGGAAGGCCTGCCTGATGAGCTAAAATCTCCCAGCATCATTACTAATTAAGTGTACAGCTTTTTTGGTGGCATACAGCCACCATATTAAGGATTAAGACCACACTGGTAAGAACACAGTTCTAAATATAGCAATAATAGTTCTAAAATGCAGCAGGGCTTGACACATGTGTGGGAAACTGGTGAAAAGATAGAGTGAAATGCAAAGCCCTAGCCCATGAAAATCAATTGCATCTATTTAAGGTAAGGAAAAATACTTTTAAAAATATAAACAAAATTGGGGGAAGGGGTGAAGTTTTATTCTACCAAACAACATTTTCATCCTTCTATAAGAAAAATAAATAGTTCTATGTTCAGGGCACTTGCCCTGAAGACCACAGCACAACCTTCCATTCTGATTAATTCTAGACAAGGCTTTGACAGCATTTCCCACATCCCAAGAGACCACCTCCTCACCCAATTAATTCCATGTGTAGAGTCAAATTAGCTTCTCACAAGAGAAACTGCAGCTTGCATTTGCAGGTAGAAAACATAGTCTCAGCAATGCAATCTTCTTCTCATTCCAAAGTGTCCATATTGTGAAATTCCTAATCAAATTTGATTACTTACCTAAAGTAACAAAAATTAAAGAAAAACTGCATGGAAATGATATTCAAGTCTTTTGGATTAGGCCCAAGAGAGGGTAAATTCCTCCAGGCAGAGAGTGATCCTGGCCTAGACAATGACTGAGGCAACAAAGACTTCATGCATCATGAGTGGAATTTCTCCAAATCATAAGTAATAATTTTAGACTTAAGGTCATAAAGTGTTTAATAGCAGAAGCCAGAAATATATTCTTCCATTCAAGTACTTGTTGGTCTTAAAAACCTATCATCAAAATTACCTATGTTGCATAAAACCCTGAATAACCTGAAGCACTTATGTGCTATACTTCATTTCTGAAGCAATTTTATTCAATGAGGAATGCAAAAAGTTACTTCTGGGTTACCAAAGCCTATATCCTCTTTGCAAAACTGCATTTCAGATTCCAATGTCAAAGAACAAGTAAGGATCACAAAGGTTGACTGCAGACACAAAAAGAAGTTTTCTGCCCCTCAGATGATTTGTAAATTTTTTCTCTTCCCACTTCTGGGCCAAGACTCCCAGGCCAGCAAAGTTCTAGGGTCAGCAAGCCTTAAAACAACACCCTCCTCAGGAGGATAATATTATCCATTAGATTATCCATTATCCATTAGATTCTGATTCAGATGCCATAAACACAACTTTCAGTGCTGTTCTGCACTCCAGTCCCTCACAGCAGGTACTGATAATGCAATAACATTTAAAGTCAATTTTATAATATCCTTACCAGATATGATTTGATCTTTTTCATTTAAGTTAACATGGTACAGCTACCTGCTGCTTCTACTAACAGTTCAGGTATTGTGGTGTTTACAACAGAAAAAAATGAAATTGCCAAGTGCCTGGCAGTAATTAAGTCTATTTCAATAGGCACTGCTGTTGCTATTCATAATTTTGTACAATTATTCCTACTGTTTGTGGAGCCATGTACACTCTGCACAGAGAGACAAGAGTAAAGGTTGCATAATGGATAACTGTCAAGTAAATCCCTCTCTGTCTCTTTCCATATCCTCATACTTCAAGCCATGAGGCTTGTGACAGGATTTTGTATAACTCTGCCTTCATAGTCTAGCTAAAGTCAGAGTGGAAGGAAATTCAAGATACAGCACTTAAATGAACCCAATTCTATCTGATTTGTCAGACAGGACTATTCAAACACCTCTTGGAAGGCAGCAGCTCTTGGCTCAGTACTCATGTATTTTACAGGAATATCAGTATAACAAATTGACTTACTGAGTTTCCTGATATGACAACTCATTCAATCAAATCCTTCACACAAAGACATCTGCAAAGACAAGCATACTACATCAAATTGTGCATTCCACAAACCACAGCCAGCAATGCCTGCAAACAGGTTTACGAGTGCACAACTCTACGGCCTCATGTGCCACAGTGGGGGATAGGATATAAAATACCAAATATTGAAGAAATAAATATGGACAGCTAGTGTCTTGCAATCAAAATCTTTCTCTTAGTCAGGCAGATTTCCTGTACAGGTCGAAGAGGTATAGTAACCATACATTACTGGCTTCAAGTCTTGTGCTCAGGAAGCCCTTTGCTTGCCAAGCAGGGTAACACATTTTTAATTTGCAATCTCATTTACAAAGGAAAGGCAACGTAATATATATTCAAAAAATCATTGTCAGTATCCAAACAAATCTATCAGTTTTGTAACAGACTCTTTACACTTATCCCTTTAAACACACACATTTGCTACTACTATAACTGATTTTTCTCTTGTCACTGGCACTTGGACAGAAACAGTGCCAGTGCCTCTAAATTTCAAGTCCAGTAAGATACAAATCAAAGTTTACTGTTGATTTGCTTTCAATTTGTTGAGCTCTATGTTTCAACATTTCTACATGAATCCTTTAGGCTTTAAGCTTAGTCAAGCACAGACTGCTTCTTTATCTTTCTCTACAACTTCCACCATAGACTGGAGTTGCAGTTGCAATAGTCATTGATGCTGAATGGACAAGATATTAGCAAAATTTCTGACCAATTAATTTTTCTGTGCATCCATTACACAGTAAATATTTGTTAAAATTATTCTGTACAATGGAAAGAAGCTACTTTTTTTTTAGTTAAGTGCATTCTTAATCAGGCAGGCTGCCTTTAGGACTTGAATTTACACATAAAGAACAAACTTCTCACTGAACACCAAAAGCTTGCATTAGAACAGCACCAACACAGAATTTTGAATAAAAACTTGCATGCACACCAGTATAAGGAACATATATTAGGAACAAAGGTCTTCATACACATACTTGAACAAAGCACCACAGAACAAATCCCTTTTCTTTACAGATCCAATAATGACAATCCAATAAGAAATGTGCTTTGAATTAGAAAAAAATACTGGGCTTAAAATGGACTTGAATAATGGAAATCCCCTGTCTTCTGTATGCAGGATATTTTGTGGCTAGGACATCACAACATTTAAAATTCTGAGTATTTGGGAAAGCAAGAAGACAACTCAGATTGAAAAATACACTGTTGACTCAGGTACAGTTTCCCCAGAGATCATATTCAATACCACAGGAGTCAAGATAAAATTAAAGTAATGAATCCTCTGTCTAGTCTTTTTCCTAGGTGTACTTTTGGTAAATACTGTCATAAGTCAGACAGAGTCTCAGATGTGCAGATATGGTGAGGGAGGATCACACACCGTGCTCAGGGCCTGAGCCTGCCCCTTGGACCATCCTTGTAAATGTTCCCAAGAAATACACTGCCTCTCTCCTTCACAGGAAACAGTGCTCACACAAAGATTTAATAATATAAGATGGTCAATTTTAAGGACACATTCTAGAAGGCATTAGGCCACCCTGATATTTCTGAAAACAGACTTTATACACATTCAAAAGACAGTTAAAATCATATCAGTGGTTCACATGTAAGCTCAGTGTGTTTTATATGCCTAGACAAAACCTGCCAGATTGCTCAGATTACTTTTAATTCAAGCTCCAGGCAGCAATTTTCTTTGGAACTATGGTATGAGCTGTATTTAATAGGAAAATGCCAACACACCAGTAAGGAAGGCACTGCTAGTGGCATGACTTCAGGCTTGCTAGATGGACTGCCAGACCTTTGCCACCTTACAGACACTCAGCAGTAAGTGATGGTGAGCATCTGCATTTCCCTCACAAACCCTGAAGGCAAGAGGCTGACTCTCATGCCTCCTGGGAGAATTGGCACCTTATCACCTGTGTGCCTGCATCTCTGAAGTCGGACCCTCAGCCTCATTCTGGAGCCAGAAATGTCCCTGTCCTTAGCACAAGCTAAGAAAAGGAGGTAATTTCTGGTACCCAGAGGCAAGAGGTAAATTTTGCACCTAGTGGTGGGGTTCTCCTCTGGGTCTACCCTTCTAGAATTACCTTCCCTGTATGAACTTTATCAGCTTTAATGAGGATGAACACACAATTAAGCCTTCAGAAAGTAGCAATGAAGGAAGAGATCTTTAAGGCACATATAATAAAATGTACTTGTCCTGGTTGTTTGCCTGTATACTTTGATAATGATCTGAGGACCAGGAAGGATTTTTTTTTTCACATTTTCTTTTTTTTAGTAAAAGCTCTCACCTTTAAGTCATTATTGCAAATTTTATCTTGTTAATTGACTGTTCATATGGCAATAATTTTACACCACATTAAGCAATGTTCTAATTTGTTTTAATGCCCTCATTTGATGGGGGAAAATGCAGCATACATAGAAATAAACTTCTTTACATATCCAGTATATATACTTGTCATCTGGTTTTAGCTAAGTGCATGAGAGAGAAATACAGGAGGAATATATATGCAGGAGAGAATGCAAAAGGCAACATAATAAACTGTCACATTGAGAAGAATGGTGAGAGACCAATCCATCAGGCATCCATCTCACATTTTTATATACACTATGAATGCTTTCTGCTGCTTCAGTTGGGCTGAAAAATAGCAAGATAGAAGTAAGAACCTGATTATACACATGACTGAATAAACCAGCAATGACAGATTCAATGAAAGTGTTTCTTTCTATTTAGACAGGGGAAGCATCTTTAGTTTGGGTGTATGACTTGTACAAAATCAGAAACAGTGGAAAAGAAACTGTTGGAGCTGCATCCCCATGCACAGAGACTCCCTCTGTGGCCCCAGCTCATCCACAAAATCCATGAGGCACCAAAGCAGAGGGCATTCTCTCTCTGGCACATTCCTTCTGCTTCCATAGGGATCTGACTCCACTATAGTTCATTAAACTGTAAGTTAAGAGTAAAAAGGCAGTAAAGGACCCATGTCATGAATACTCCATGTTTTCTGTGAAATCTTAGGTTTGGAAGTGTTTTGTATCCATTAAAAAAAAAAAAAAAAAACAGCTCAGGCCTCTATATACAGTATGCCCCTATAAAACCATAACCAGAATATTTGTCCTACTTTTGTACACTAAACTATATTAATGACTGGAAATTGAATGGCATAAATTGAACTCCCAGCTGTTTGCATTCTTCTTGGTGGCTCTCAATATTCCCAGAGGTACCATTTGGAAACTTTCCTGTCACTCACTACTCTCTTCCAGAAGGTCCAATGAACTGCATAGGTCAGCTTTTTTTTTTTTTTCTTTCAAGCTTGTTCTTGAATTAAAAACAAGATCTAACATCTTCCCATGACCTGATCTGATTTTTGTTGCTGTACAAACACAGTTACACACTTCATGATACTGGACTTTGCGAGAATTGTGTACATCACTGAGAACACTGAGTCCTTCTCAGTGGAAGGAATTAGATAAACTACAGAGATAAAAAAGCTGAATTATATTTATTTTCTAAGTCTGTTGACTGTTTCTAGTATCAAATTGTACAATATTTAGAAGCAGGTGCCCTTTGGGTAGGTTTTTAATTTAAATTACTGCATGGGAGCCTTTACTATGCACAGAAAATGAGGGCAAGAACTTGTTTCTTTCCAGAAGTTCTCAAGGATAAAAAAATGGGTTTTATTGTACTCACAGTAAAACAAAATTTGTTAAGAAAGTTAACAGTTCATCTTCTCAATATCTTTCAAGTGTGATGCCAACCTGTCACAAGATAAAAGCAGCTCTGCAGAGAAGGGCCTGGGGTCCTGCTGGACAACATCTGCCCATGGGCCAGCTGTGCCCTGGTGGCCAAGAAGGCCAATGGTGTCCTGGGCTGCATTAGAAGGGCACTGCCAGCAGGTTGGGACAGCTGATCCTGCCCCTCTCTCAGCCCTGGTGAGGCCACATCCAGAGTGCTGTGTCTGCTCTGGGCTCTCAGGACAAGAGACAGGGAGCTCCTGGAGCAGGTCCAGCACAGAGCTACTGAGCTGGTCAAGGGTCTGGAGCATCTCTCTTGCAAGGAAAGGCTGAGGGGGCTGAGCCTGTTCAGCCTCAAAAAGAGGTGACTGAGAGGGGACCTCATTAATGTGCATAAATATCTAAGAGTGGATGTGAAGAGGGTGGAGCCAGGAACAGATTCACAGGAAGCTCCACCTGAACATGGGGAAGAATTTCTTTACCTTGCAGATGACTGAGCACTGGAACAGATTGCCCAGAGAGGTGGTGGAGTCTTCCTCACTGGAGATATCCAAGAACTGCCCTGATGCAATCCTGTGCTGTGTGCTCTGGGATGTCCCTGCTTGAGCAGGAGGCAAGACAACTGTGGTCCCTTCCACCTGACCCATTCAATGACAGCACAATCCATAAACTTGAGCCTGATTACACAAATCATAGAAGTCTTTTGCTCTAGGTTCAAATAAAAAAAACTTAACTTTTCTGTTAAATGCCCTCTACAAGTGTAAAAGGTACTGAAATCAGGAGCAGAACTTTTTCATTCTTTTTGTCTCATACTTGTCACTAGCCAGTAAGAAATTCTCCTCATTGCATGCACCAGAAAGGTCCTAGCAGGAATGCACTCTGCTTAAGCACAGTCTACACATTATTTATTTCCCCAGTGAGGAAAGGCTCCCATACAGCAATTTAAACTAAAAACCTACCCAAAGAGCACCTACTTCTAAATATTGTACAATTTGATACTGGAAACAATTTTTCTTTTCTTCTGTATCATGATATCCCAAGGGCTGGAGGGCTCCCTTTCCTCAGCAGGCTACTGTTTTCAGAACAGGCCAGCATCAGGTTTCATTTCACCTCAAAAATGGCAAAAATACCATTTGCCACAACAAATGAGAGTTTGTTATCCTTTCTCCTCCTTAGAGTGACTTGAAACATCCCTTTCAGGAAAGATGTGTATGTTCTAAGCAGGGGAGACAAGGTAACACTAAGGAAAATTTGCTAGAAACAGTTGTTAGGCGGAGTAGTTGGAGAGAAAAAGCTGACAGAAAAATCCTTTCTCAACATTCTCCAAAATACCAGGTTATCCTTACTGCCCTGATTTATAAAGGCTTCTTTCACTTGATATACTGAAAATGTTTCATTTGCAGGCATGAGTGCCCAAAATTTCAAAAACTTGTCTGGAAAAGACAGCACACAAATTGTTTTGAAATTTCTGTTGCTACATCTTAAAATTTCTGTACCTTTGTTGCTATTGTTACTGCAGAGCATGTCCATCCCATAGCCTATATTTGACATCAGGCTGTATTAAAGCACTTCTTGACACAAACCCCAGGCTGAGCTGAACACCCTTTGGCAGTAGAGAAAGATGGGACAGGAAATAGGCAGCAGAATATGAAAGCAGTTCAGTTTCAATTTCTAAAAATTAAAAAACCTGGATTTCTGGGAAGCAATTGCACATGGTAGAGCATTGTTAAAAACTGCTTTTCTTTTCCCCCCAGCAGAAAGGATGAAATGACAGCTAACACACCTGGTCATGAGGAGATGCTGCTGTCAGCAGTGGTTGATTTCTTGTTGTAGCAACTTATGGAGTGTTTCAGTCACTTTTAACTGGAGTAGAAAAATGTAACTCTATTTATGCCTACAGATTTAATGTATAATGGAAAAAAACTTCTCTGTCCAGCTTACTTTGCACTTTATCAGCTGCCACTAAAATCTTTAAATAGCTCAAATAATGGTGCCCACTTAACCCTCATAGCATTTCAGCGTTTCTAATTATCTGCAATTTGTATCTAAATATGAAACACAGCCTAATCATCAAACTACTAACTTGAGGCCCTCTGACTATTAAAAAAAAGCAGTATATTAATTAGTTCCAACAATACACTTCATGAACTTCAGAAAGTTCAGCATAATATTAACATCAGAGTATGTGCTACAGTTTATCTAAGTTTGAAAGTTATTTGGCACTGCAATCTTCCACTTAGACTAATTGGGGAGGGTTATATTGCACATTGTGCATCCACACAGTATTGCTACATCTGTCTCCTGCACTTCTCTTCTGCTGCACCCACACAAATCTCTAATTTTCCCCAGTAAATATAACCTGTTTTGGGGGAGGTGCTAACAGCAAACCTCTGCACAGCCACCGCAAATTATGGAGCTTCTATTATTATTGAGGCGCTTTTTCATGTACCTTCTCTCAGCCTTTGAAATTTTGATCGGATTCTGTTGTTGGATGCTGCTGGGAACCAGGGAAAAAGCAGCCTTGAAGTCTTTGGTTTCTCAGGCTGCACAAGGACAAAAAATTATAACAGGAAACGTGATGTTTTGCAGAAAGCATGTTTTCAAAGAGGTGTTGCCTTCTTGGACCAATGAGTCATTTCTATTTTGTTTTGCCCATATACTACCCTATATATGTGAAGTGTTTCTTTAAATAAAGCTCTCTTTCTGCTTCTCCACTGCACAAGGAACTCTGTTGCATTATGCTGTCTGCCACTCCTACAGCCAAAATGCAACAAGATTCACACAACCTTTACTCATGTTATGCCTTCACCCATCAGAAGTCAGTGTCACCATAATTTTTAAACTCCTTTTGAGCAGTGTGGTCCATGCATTGAACACTCTATCCCTGATGGACTTTAACACAAGTGACACAGCTCAACAGTGACAGAGCCTGGTGGTTTTTGGCTCTTCACAAGGGTCTCACTTAGGAGACATTGCACCCACAAGGGTGGTTCCACTGCTGCTACCAGCATTTTCACAACTCTCATCCAATTTCTTCACTTTCTTGTAGAGTAGAGCCATACCAAAACAATGGCTGTTCACCTATTCCAGCATCCCACTGACTCCACAGCTGGAACAAAAGACAGCCAGAAAGTCTTGGACTTCAGCATAAGGGAAGTTCAAACAATGGCTAGTTTGCAACTGATATGACCTGATGTCATGCACACAGGTCCTGCAAAGCTAGAATTGAAAAAATAGTTACCATAAGGAAGAGGTAAAGCCAGTGAGGCAAGCCTAGTAAAGCAGTTAATAAATAAAATAATAATAGAATCAAAAGCAAGACAGTTTTGAAGTGGGTTTGTATCTACATCTAGCTCATAGAACAATTTCTTCCAAATTTGAACATTTGTTTCAAGAAGTGTAAAATTCCAAAGCAAATAAAATAAGGTAATATAAATAAGCAATTCACATTCAACTGCCCTGCAACTTCCAGTTATTTTTCCCAGTTACTTGGCAACTGAACTTGCCTTGCTCTTAAGTATTTATTCCTCAGGCAGGTCTTTATAAAAACATTCCTATGACCACTTTCAGATGTGAACAAGTAACAGAAAAAAAACCCCAAAAAAACCCAACAAAAACAAAAACAAAAAAAAAAAAGAAACAAACAAAACCAAAATCAAAACCAAACGTTATTAGGATTTTTTACCAGCCATAAAGTTGGAACAGAATGCCTTCTCTAACAAATAAACTAGAGAAGCTTACATGAAGACATCTATTATTTTAGAACATATTCCAGGCTGCCCTTGGCTTTGGACAGGTAGCACGGCAGAATTAAGCTGAAAAATTATTTATATGACTTTTCTTATATTTTTAATTCAATTAAATTGTATCTATACTAAACTGACTGGTCTACATTTGAAAGTGATAGGGATAAAAAACTGGAAAAACTTGACAAAATCACTAGCTTTCTCAAATATAACATCTAAATATCATTTCAACAATAGGGCAGAAAGGAAACCAGTGTAAACTGTAGAAAGGGACATATTTATAGCAGAAAGAGTCTCATTTGGGAGTGTGAATTACATTTGATTTTTCTCAAATGCAATGGACTGGTTTGTGATTGAGGTGAATGAGTAAGGGTGGCAGTGAAAGGATGGAAATTCAGTAAATTTCATAGATAGACACATAAATGTCACCTTATTGAACACTCAGCAGTTCTCCCATCCACACTCAGAGCTTTGAGGGAGACACAGATAAGCAAATGGGACAAATAAAATTAAGTGATTGCACAGATAGAACCATACAGTTTAATTACTGAATTTATCAGATATGCCAATCAGAGAATATAAGTTACCTAAAAACTCCTTAGAATAGCCCTGGTGCTCAGGCAATTAATCAAATAACAATGGGAAATTACCATACTCACTAATCATAAGTGGCACTCTATGCAAATACAAAAATAAACATTTTGTGCTCATGTGAGAGAAGAATGCTGACTCCAGCATCTCCCCAGCAGCCAGGAGAAGTTGTATATCCTGCTCTCCCTCAGGCCAGGGAAGCATTTTAAATCTAGTATTATGGGAATAGCTCAGTCCCCAAATGTCCTCATGCTGAGCATCTTAACCACCAAAAATCAATGACTTCTGATAACTGAGTTGGTGAAAGTTTTTCTTAAAACTGGGAAGGGCAATCACACCAGGTGCTCTACAGCAAGTGGAAGAAATGTACTGTCATCAAAGGCAGAAGTCTGTACTTTTACAGTTACATAAATTTACTGCTAGAGAACCATTCATTAAAAACAAAAGCTCCACACAAAATCATCCATAACAAATAATTCAGTCCTCTCCTGTATAAATATATTTTTGATTTCCATCACCAAGGTTGCTTTGAAATAATTTGGGTCAAACTCCTGCCAAGTTCCTGCTACTGAAATCTATTTTATAACTCATCTAATAGAGGTTTATAGTGATTCCTAGACAATCTGTAACCCCTTTTTTAAAATGTCCTCTTAAATGTCACAGAAGAGCCATTTTGATTTTCTTGACTCACCAATAGCTCCCAGTGGCACTAAAAGCATAGGAATTTAGGTTGGAAAAATACCAGAGACCAAGATTTGCAACAATTCACAGTGGAAAATAAAACAAAACAAAACAAAAACAAAAACAAAAACAAAAACAAAAAAAAAAAAAAAAAAAAAAAAAAAAAAAACTAAGAGGATCCTCTTTTTTAAACCTGTTTTGCCATTTGACTGGGCTGAAGTAGCTATTTAATGTCTCCACCTAGTCTATCTTCTGATTTTGGATGACCTCCATTACTGGACTGCAGTGAAATGTTGTGTAAGTTCAGGAGAGATTTTCTTAACAAAAAAATCAGAATTACTCAGAGAACCACATCTGAATATTCCTAAAATTAAGCAAGACTGCTAGTGGCAGACCACAGGAAAGATAAATGCTCTTGCAACATCATTTTTTGATATATCAACTAAAAGTAATAGCAAATTAATATGGAGTGCAAACCTAAAATATATCCACATAGATGATAATTAGGTCTCCTTCAGGGAAGAAAAAGTAGGTTTATACACCTAAATTAGTATAGATGATTGTGGGAAAGGTAATTACGTTACTAGTATTCACCAAATTCACAATGATGGTAATCTGAGGTAGCTTACCCAAAGACTGGCCTTCTCTATCTTAGAAAGAATGACTGTAAATCTCCTTTGGTCATTTCTGTGCCCCATAGGAGCAAATTCCTTAGAAAGTCCAGGACAATTCACACTAAGACCTCAGATATCAAAGAGTTTGTGAAATGCCTTCAGGAGAGTTATTACTGGGAGAGTAGCTGTGTAATTTCAGTAAAAAGTATGTGATGGGAAAGAAAACAATAGCAGAATAAAGCTTACAGAGATTTTTGAAAAAATAAATACTCTTGGACAGGTGTATCCTACTTCACAAAAGCACATGATCCCCAGGGTAAGTTTATTGGATTTTCAGAAAGGTGCAAATCAAGCTCTGCTGTCTCACTCAGCTCCTTGATGAATCCTAAGCAAAGTCTCTTGTTTATTTTCTAACATGGCTTGTGGCTTCTCTTGACACCTCTGCAGAAGGTCCCTGGTGAATAAAGCCCAGGGGACAGGGGGAACTGACTCCAGCCTCACTCTCTGCAAACAGCCTGCTGAAGGACTCATTGGCAATGCAAGACAACTCTTGACTCTGGTGAGAGATTCTTTTCAGGCTCTGTGACAAAGCATGTAGCAGACAGCATGCTGCAGCTGATGAGACAACCCCTCTTTCGTTGACAAACCCAGTTCATCAAGAAAAGAGAGGCTGAATAACTGTGCCACTGGATCATGAAAATGAAAACCTCCTGGAATTCCTTTGTTCAGCAGCCTTCCCATTCCAGCATCAGTGAGGAGCCAAGAGCCTGCTGCTATGCAAGGGAGGGGGATTCAAACCCCTTCCATGAATGCAGAGTGCAAAAGAATGAAAAGCTCTGTTACAAAGGAAAAGCACGAGGATTGCATGGATAGCTCAGCTCTCAGGGGAGGTTTTGTCACCTCTGCAATGGATTTTATTAACTGCATGTTGGGCCTCAGCAGCAGAGCTTGATTGTATGACTGCTCCCCCTAGAACAGCAAGAACTAAGCTAATACTTTATTTACTATGTTTACAGGTAAAACTCCCTTATTCACAGGGAGATTTGGCTTCTTGGAAATGGTACAAAGAATAAGGTGAGCCATCATCTCTTCATCATCATCTATAACTAAAAAGACAAACATAACTGTTTCATTGCTCATTTGCCCAGCAAACATGAGAGAAGTTACTCAAATGCAGAGAAACTGGTTTTCCTAATTTTCTCCTGACTGGCATTTTCTGCTTGCTTATTAACTGGACAGAACAAGGTTTGTCATTCTGCATTTGTTTATCTACAAGAGAATGGTGGCAAGGTATGAATTGCACCTTGCACCCTCCAGGAGCAAAGTGTTCTCCAATGAGACTGCCAGATGAATTTCATAAGAGGAATTCCCTGAACTGAAAAAGATTTGGTGGACTGGGATTTGTTTAAACACCTTTAAACTTACGTGAAGTCCTAGTCAAAAGTAATTATCAGTGATTTCAGTCAGGAGTATCAGAGATTGAATGTTTCTATTTAATAATTACATCAAGGCATTTGTTGCTTCTCAGCAAACTCAGGTTTGTTTCTCAAGTTCCTCTGGTGTGAGGTTTTTCCTACTTCTCAAAAATGGTGTAACTTTCAATCCACAGACAAAATTCAGTTTTTAACTACATAATTCCACAGAAATTAGGAGAGCTGTCCTTATTTATATTAGTACTGGTTTATGTTTCTAGAAAGATTTTCCCAAATAATTTTATTCTGATTTTTTTAAGAAATTGGGGCAGTACACTGCTGCTTCCTAAAATTTCTGGAGGAAATGTCCAGAACAATTTTGCTGCTTGCTTGTTTTGCTTATGACTGTTTCAAACGTTTAAGCTTCTTTAGAAATAACAGAAAACAATGCCTGAAACCATGGGCTCATTAAGCAAACAGACCAGCACTGTACACAGCTCTGAAGATATTAAAGCATCCCACCTGCCACTGGGTTTGAGAATAACATGGAAGATAACACTGAGCTTTAGTGAAATGCAATTCAAAAAATCCATTAGTATAATAATAGGTTTGTCTACTGGATCTGTTTCCCAGCTACAGTGCATTAAATGTCATTTAACTGTTCCAATAAATTCAGGCTCGTGGGTGCAATTGGTAAGCAGGAGAATGGAATAAACTGGTATAAAAGATGGATCAATAGACAATATGAAGATGTAATGAAGAGTTTATGTATTGAGGATGGAACCAATATAAAAATCATTATTAAGTTAATTGTTCTGAAATTTCAGCATTCAAAAAATGATCTTCTGAATTAGCAGTTAATTCATAGTATGCTGCTACAAGTCTCTCATTCAATTTCAAATGAATTACAGCTACAACTTATTTAGAAAGAGGAATGAAACATTTGCAAACACAAAGTTGTTCCTGTCAGAGATAAACATGTAACGAGATCATTAGTGCTGTGCTTTAAAGAGAACCAGAATATTTCTTGGGATTTTCTGGTTTCCATGAAAGAAAAGAGCACAGCAAGAAACTGCCTTGTGTACCATCCATGTCAATACAGCAGGGAGAGTTTATCAAGAGATTTACATTTTCACAGCTCACTTGTCTACAAATAAACATTTCCAAATTAAATGTTTTTTGTTGTGTAGTCCAATTTGTTTTCAGAACAGCTAAGGCATTAAAAGAAGAATTACCCTCAGTCACAGTGTCAGTGCCTCAGCACACGAACAGTGTCCAGCACTCAGAGCCAGAGCTGCCAGAGCTACTGTGCTGGATGCTGTGCCCCCTTCCCCAGCAGGGCACTGCCACACAGCACACTGCTCACCAGGGAACAAACACTGCACCACGGCTTCAAACCTGCTCTGCTACACCACTGCCTCCTTACAGCCTTCCTCAACCAAGTTAGAATTGCCTGCTGCTCTTCAGATGAGGGGGAAATCAAACCTCAGAGAAATTTATTAAAAGTCACAAAAAAACCCAGCTGCCTTAATCAGAACATGGCACAGAGCTCCTCACTGCAGAGACACTGCTCTGTGAGACAGATGCTCTTACTCAAAAATCAAATCACACACCCACAAGGCAGGTATCAAACAGGCAATGGGCATACTGAGAAACCTGTCCAGTTATTTCCATTTTACTTCTGAAATTCAGTACAGCAAGAAGAGAGATGAGAATGATAAGAAACTGGAAGTGAAGGATGGTTCCCAAGCACCAAGTCCTTAGGGTTGGGTTGGAGGGGATCACTGGACTGGGCAGCAGTGCCTTCTTTCTGCAGCTGATGCAAGATGCTGCTGTTAGTCTTCCAAAATGGGACAACAATTATTTATTCTGAAAACCATTGTGCAAGGGGTTTCTTATGCCCCACATGACAATCATAAAGCCCAGAATCTGCCTGTTTCCCACTTCTGTGCAGGTCTTGTTCACTGGCACAGACTGGGAACACAACCACACTGCTGAGACTGCTCTGCTTCCCTCCCTGTACGAGGACAGGCTTAGCCACAATCTGAACCACAACTTGCCCAGCCACAAAAGAAATGTTCCTATTTCTGATCATGCTGTCTTCATTGTCAGGGAAGGATCACAAAGGCCATGAATAATTCTTTTCACATACGTTTAGCCCTTCACAAATCCCACAATTCTGCTGTAAATTTGCAAGAGAGAATTGAACTATGCTTCCAAAAAAAATTGAAAAAAACAATGGAAAATTTGTGTATTTTCAAATTAGGGAAAACAACCTTAATAAAGCACCACAAGCACAGATACAGGCTATCTGTGAACTAGGTAATTATTGCAGGAAGATCTTTTTTCCTACACATTTGTTCAGTGAGTGAACAATGTTGAAATAGTAGGCTTGAGATTAATTATTTTTCTCAGGAGCCACAGCAGGATACAGTGGGAGGCCTGTTGCAGTGATTTTATTAACTGCTTTGAGGATTTTTGATCTGAATTTACTATTCAGGATTACCAAAATTGTGCAATACATGCAACCTTCCACTGTTTTTTAAACCAATGAAAGGGAACATGTGCAAATTTGGAATAAAATAAAGGCAAGGGATGCAACTGAGAAGTTGTGTTTCCCTGGATTTTTCTTTTGTTGAGGCAGAGGCAAATGAAGTGCCCCCTCTCTGGCATTCACACAGTCACTACCTGCACTGAGGGGTTTTTATGAGTGTTTCTTTATACTTTCCAAAACACAAAGAGGAAGTCAAAGGTGGAAACAGCATGGAAACAGCAGGCACATATGGATGGATGGCTTCACTCCTATGCTCCAATGTAAGCATGTCAGCTGCTGCAGCTTCTCATTTCCCCTGGTGGGCAAGTACAATGTCTGTCTTGCCCTTCTTGTAAAAATTAGCACATGAAACACCTAATGATTTTCAAAACATAGCCAGATGCACTGAGTGGCCCAGTCACAGAACCAAACTTGATTCCCATTTCTTCAAAGTATGGTCTGGCTAGTTCTGTGACGTCAGGTTTGAATCCTGGTTCTGCTACACTTCTTCCAGGAAACTTATTGAAATTTATCTTCTGTCTTAAGAAAAATTACAGAAAGCAGCACAGCAGCACCTATCAGAAATCATCTAAATTAATTCAGTTTTGTGATTGCAATTTTCTCAGTCTTTTCTATTTGACTGGAATAGTCCCTTCTTTAACCATCCACAGTGATACATACATTAACCCTCTCTTGAAGCATCACCCCTACAATTTAAAATATTGCTCCACTTCCCCATTCTTGTAACAGAAGGATGAAAGTTTACATCAGAAAAGTCAATTATCAACTGATAAAGCAAGTCTCTTTCTGCTTGGAAATATAAAGCACAGGATGCTACACAACCCATGAGAAATGGTTTGGTCATGCTAGAAATGCATGTTAGAACATGCACAAAGAGACAACAAGGAATGGCAATAAAATAAAGTGGGATTATAAAAGAAAGAGTCAAATTTAGCACAAAGCAAATATTTACAAAGCTTCATGGTTCTTTACTATTGAATTCTGCCAGGCTTTTACATCTGTCTTAGGAAATGAACACTTTTGTTCTACTGAGGTCCAACAATGCCTCACAAGTCTTTTAACATAAATCACATGAAACAGACATGGCCTATTTTTTCATTCAGATACAGCATATAAAATTTAGGTTCCAGGTGCACTTCTCTATGTTACTTAAAAAACCAGGATCTAGAAATGTAGGTTTTTAACAGGTCTGAATCTATTGATTTTGTACTTTTTCAAAACAGTCAAATATGTCCACAGTGGCCAAAACTTTTAACAGAGAATGCAGGACAGAAAGACTGGAGTTCACACATCCCTGTAGAAAGTCTACCAGCAGCTGTTGCTTTTCAGTTTTTTATTTGAAGGAATGTAAGCAAAAAACATCTCCACTTTAGTGAATACAGCTTTTCCTATCTATGAGATTCCCACTGGTGAGATCTAATTTTCCACCCTTGAGCTGTTAATAATCATTCTCATTAAATTTCTGATATACAAGTCCTTGGGCACTCACTTTTCTAAGCATATGGAAACTCTTTTCTTACAACACAATTATGAATAAACCTGCCACAATGCTAGCTAAGTGTCATTTGTGTTTCAATAACAAAATAGCTGAACAACAGATGTTTTTTCCTTAACTTTCTTAACTTCAACTTCTCACAAGGCAAGTAAAGCTCCATGTTAAATAATATTTATAATATTTAATAAAGGATTATTAATTTATAAATCTCCAATTTGACTTCAATAAAGTGACTTGTCAGAGTGATTTACTGTATCACTCACACAATGTAAAAATTTTTGTTCAGAAAGCAAAAGTTGACTAATGACTCATTTTACAAAGAAAATTTCTCATCAGCAACCTGCACAGACACTGGTAGACCTCAGGATACTTCTTTATGTTTCCTCTCTAGGTTTCAAAAATGAATACATGCAACAAATATTCTACTATCAGTTGCAGCCTTCAGTCACACTCAATAGCTCCTCAATATTTTCAGATGGAACAGGCAATGCTCTCAAACATAGTGAAGATAATTCAAGGGATGTTCTTAAAACAGTAAAAGTTGTTTAAGCTCCTCTGAGTAGTGAAGCAGAACTTGTATTTTTATTCAGCTTGATGGACCAAGGTGAGAGTTTCCTGATGTACAGTTTATTTTCTGCATACACTTGATTGCTATTTAAAGTCCATTAAAAGGAAACCATGTATGTTTTCTGGGCAAGTTACAAATTACACTACAGGACAGCAGAAAGATTATGCTGATGTGCTAGGAGTTTCATGCCAAAAGTGTGTTAAGGAAAGCTATTATGGAGATAGAAGATTCTACTTTATTAAATACCAACAGTTTCAAGAACATTGCAAATTGCTTAAAGCTGTCAATACAAAGATGACCATTGCATAAATAATCTCACAGATACTACAGAATATGCTGCTCACATGCTCAGTGATGTACAGCTGCATCATTTGAAGTGCATAATGACACAATAACCCCTTGATAATGACAAAAAACCCTTTGATAATGACAAAAATACTTTCTTTTCAAAATAGAGCACAATATACTGAAAGGGAAACTTGTCAGAAGTATCATTGCTTTACTACATTACATTAAAAAAATACTGTTTTGTAGCTGCTTAAGAAAAACAGGTTTATCCAGTACACACTAAAGACAAAATTATACCACTCACCAAGTTCTTAAAAAGGATCTCCCTGCAAACTGTCAGTTAAAGAGAAAATGTATCTCTATCTACAGATATGTCTATGTGAGTTATTCCCAGGTGCACACAAAATTCAAAGAGAAATACAAGAGCTGCAATGCCTTTGGGACTGTGTGGGGGTGTTTATTAATCTTCACTATGTGCTGGGTACAAGAAGGCTCCCAAACTGTGTCCCACCTGAACCTGCAGTAAATCCACCTTCAGCAGAAGTTCTTATGATAATGCAGGCAATTCCATCACAGCCAAGCAAAGAGAATATGAGAAACTCAGTAAATAACACAAGAAATTGCTGGACAGCAACAAATAACAGAGTGAGAAGAAGACAGAAGTTACAGATGGTGCCAAGAAGGATGGCTGAATTGCATGGTTAGCTAAGGGGAAGCCGTGTGAGAAACTGCCAGACTTTGATGAGAAGCAGGGAGGAGGAATAGCACCTCTGAAGTGGAGCCTTGCAAGGCCAAGAGCACTTAGCTGGCCACAGCAGAGGTACCATTCAAGGCTGAGAACACCTAGGTAACACTGTTGGTAACATCAAATTTGGTTAAGGGTGTATGAAACTGAGATTAGCAGGAAAATAATTAGGGACTGGTTTTTTTATGTGGGAAGGAGATAAGTGTGTGAGGGGAAGGAAAAAGCAGGGACAATGGAGAGAAGGGGAGATAAAAGGGCCCAGCCAAGTGTAACCAAGGTCCCAAGCCCAGCAATTTGCCTTGTCTTATTAAACACTACACTTGTTTTCTCTGTATGCTTAAATGTGCCTTCTGATCTGTGTGTGAGACATTAGCAAACTTCATATTGAACTAGCCAACAAGTAGGGTAAAAAAGAAAACTGCATACAACAGCCAAAGATGAGATGTATCTTTTTCAACACATCCCAGCTTGCCACCATTTCTTTTTTTTTTCTTCCTACCTCTCAACCCCCAGCTCTAAAAACACCAGAAATGTCTTAGCCAAATGCATACCTTACTCTGTGAGACAAAATGATCTACCTCCCATTATCCTACCTCTGAATCTAAAGGGAAAAGGTTGTTATTTTCAAGACCAGATTCCTGTAATGTAGAACTTGCTGACCTTCTCTTCTGACCACTTTGACCTCACACTCAGCCACTCCCTCTTCTCGTGGTGCCACACTCACCCCTTTTGGTGTCCCTCATACTTCCCCAAAAGGGAAGGTCATGCTTTTGTTTTCTCTTCCTCTTTTCTCTGTAGTTCAATCCTCTCCTCCCTTCTCAGACACAAAAGCAATTTATCTCCTTAAATCACACCTTAAAGCCTTGTTTTGTACCTGTTATTTAATAATAACTTCCTTCTGAACCATTTTGTGATACTTTGTATGAATGCCACTATATAATATAATTTATCTTGTTTTCATTGGCTGAATGAATAAGTTAACTTAATAAGTTAAGAGATGCAAATAATCCTGCAAACATGCACATCATTAAACACTTTCCTTAAAAAAAATCATTTAATTAGAATATTCTCTTCCTCAAAATTGCAGCATTGAATGCATAGTTGTAACTGAGACATAATGCAAAATTAAAACATTTCAATCAATGCAGAAACATAAACACTAAGCTCCAGGCAATAGGGTAGACTATCATATTCCATGTATTATTACAAAGTCAGAGGGGTTTTTTCCTGTTTTATGTAACTTCTCTGAAGCTTATTGTCTCTCAATTACAAGTTGCAGTCTTCTCCAAGTCAGCCATAAAGCTGTATACACATTTTGTAGCAAGCAAGTACATGATGGAGAAAAAAATTTATTCATTTGAATGTTATCAGCTGATAACTCTCTATTCAGAAACACTGAATTAAGTGAGAAGAAGTAAAGAATGAACTGTAAGTGCCAATATTCCATCAAGCACTACATGCTGGTTTATTCAAAATACTGCTTGTAAAAGTATCTATACAACGCTGAGACATCAGTTATTGAACAAATGTTGCTGCATTCACCTTTTCTTTGCAAACAATAACACATTTCTGTCAAGCCAGCAATTGATACAGGAACAATGAAAGGAACTTTATGGGTCATCATATCCAGCCTGTTGCTAGTGCACTTTTCCCCTTATAGACACATTTTAGCAGATGATAAAATGATGGCTTTCTCTTTCTCAGCTATTTGCAACTAAGTGGCTCTATGTTAAGAGCAGTAAATCCCAACACCAGTCCCTAAATACAAGGTCTTGCACTCTGCACTGTTGACTTTCAGCCCATTTCTCTCCCTTCAGCCACCCTGCCTTTGCTTTGACAATGCCTCCAGGCTTCATCAATCTCCACATGCAAGGTCATCAACACCGATGCTAAAATTGGCTCCAAAACCACCCTTCAAGGCACTAGACCAGTATCCTTGCTCTAAGTCAACAATTCCACACTCAAAAAAAGCTGCCACCTCCTCTGTCACACCGTACTTGGACCTTGAAAAAAAAAACCCAAATATTTCCTATGCAGAATCTTTGGAGTTTTAACAGCTTAATAATTTTTTAAGGATGATTTCCAAATTTTTGAAACAGTAACACCTCACCTAAACTCACAGCCTGAGTTTGGTACTAATTTTTGTTTATTCTGTCTAAGAAAGCAGCCTGAAGCAGCATAATGTACACATAACCTGAAGCAGAATTCAGGCTTGAAAACTGGACAGAAAGTTTTTTCATTCTACCAAATACTCCAATCAGAACCCAATTACCATTACACCATCAACACACTTTTCAGTATTTATCTGTATTCACACTGAAGGTGTTACTGAAACAATCAGCAATGACATAATAATTGTTCCTACAAGTTTACTAAGATAATGTGGAATATCTATATAAATACATGTATAAGCAACTGGTGAGAAAGGGAAGGTGTGAAAATAAATACTAAATTTTTGAACGTAGCTAAAAGTCAGTGAAAACAACAATAGTTTTCCAATCTCTGCTTTTACAGTCTATATGGAATATGGAAAACAGCATTGCATTAGTTTAGCTCCCAAGCAGAGTAGAGAGAATTAGTAACACATGAAAGCAAAAGCCATCCATTTGGTTTTACTCAGTTAGGGACCCATCCCTGCTGAACACATTAAACTGCAAATCCTGAAAAAGAGCCACAGTTTTGCTGCAATGTTATCTCCAATTTAATTGCAAGATCCCTACAAAAAGCTCACTTGGGTATTTTGAAATATAGTGACTTCCTTCCAAATACCTAATTTATTTTTTTGTACAAACCATATTAAAAAAACATGATGTAGGGGTTGAGTAAGCTGGAAATTAGACCTGCACAAATAGGCTATATTTCAAGACTCTTGTGATACCCTTAGCAAATTAGAAGGGAAAAGATCTACTCACATTGGTAAGCATGATATGGCCAGTTTTATTGTGCTGAGACAGAGATAATTCAGCACTTCTACACATTTCATTTTAATCGTCACAGAATTAGTCATCAAAGATTAAAGCTGCTTTCAAAAGAAATGTTAAATCAACAACTGGAAAAAATGTATTTGAATACATTTTCCCAACAAATGCTAATTCACTTTTATTATCAAGTTTTAGCCTGTGGCATCCTTAAAATGCATCAAAACTATGACAACATAGAAATTAATCTACTTCAAGTCCTGATTTCTAGTTTATAACTTTGCTGGGAGGCTTTCCTCTATGTTACTTTCTGTGTCCTTCCCTTCATCTGTTCCTGAAAGACCCTGCAGCAACTGATTGAGCCTGTCCTTGTACCAAGCACAATGGTGGCAGCACAACCAGCCCAGGGCTGTTGATTGCTTTTCTAGTCACTCTAACTCACTGAAGGTTGGAAAAGGAAAAATTCAAGAATGAAGTGTGAGATTGCTACACAACAGCAGGATCTGACTCTGACCATGAGCTGGGTAGGGGAGCTGAGGACACTGGCAGCCCCAAACATGCTGTCAGGAAGCCAAATGAGGAAGATTTTGTGGTAGACACCTATGATTTTTTAGTGTCTCTTGTGCTGTATGCAGAGTGCACATGGCTTAGACAGCCTTCAAGGTGAAACAGCAATGCAGCACATCCACAAGGACAGAGCTCTGGAGGGGTATCCACACCCTCCACAAAGAGAAACTGACTTCTCACCATTGATCTTTGATTGTGCAGCAACCACAGGGAAGTGCAGTATTCCACAGACATAAGGACAGGTTCTGAATATTCCTCAGATTCAGATATCTTGAGATACAGCCCTGCACAAATATATACTTGTAGATGCCTGGTGAGCATCCACAAGCAGAAAACAAGCAGAGACATGACTGTAACAAAGATTTTATAGCAGTCTTATGTAAATAACCTGATTTCAAATTCAAACAGTTCTCTGAGAAAGTAAAATGCAGTGTAAGATTGACAGGTTGCAATGTATTCTTAAAAACTGAAGTACTACATGGCACCAGAGCAGAAACTAAAGTAAGACTATTACAAGTAAGACACATAATAAACACATGGGAAGAATAAAAGCAGCTTGACATATCTATCACCCTCTTTCACTTTATAGGTTTCTGTTCTAACAGAACTGTTCTAACAGTGTATGCCATCCCTCTGAATCAAGTCCATAAATACTGCCATAAACTCTGATCTTATCCATGCACACATGGGAAGCTCCACTAACTTGAAAAACCCCAATAAGTAAAGTCAACTCCTCTGTGCTTCCTTGTTGCATGGAACCACCTCAGGACCAGAAAATCATTGAAGACCCGTGCCAAAAAGCAAATTACTAAATCCTTTTCCTCATTTTCTTCTGGCATATGTAGATAAATACTGGGAACTTTCCAGCCCTTGAAGGTAGCTGTCTTCTGTACAGCAGTGAAATGCTGTGGTCATGCCATTCTCCTGGCACATACTGTGGGCCACATATCTGGAATTGAAACTGTGATACAGAAAGCAAAGGCACAACCAAAACCCCTTCAGGGACAGACAGCCAAATGGACAATGATGAGCTCCAAAACATCAGACTTAGGCAAGCAAAGGAGATAAATACAGGATGAGCTATGCAAAAACTGTAAAAGAATGACACTACAGTTTGTCAGTCGTCACCTGTGTCTTCATTAAAATTGTTTTTATTTTTCCTAACTTCTAGAAGCTCCTATTCTTCGTGAAAAGAATGCAAGCAAAAACCTGAAATATTTTTTAAAAGTGTCTCAGTCACTCTGCAGCATTTTTTCTCTCTTTTAGAAGAAAAGTTTCTATCAGAAAATATGACTGTTGTCCTACTATGTGCTAAGAGGTACATTTGTAGGGGCAGAAAAAGAATTTCATCCAAAAGAATTACAGCAGATTTCATGTAATCTCGGAGGAAAAGAAATTACTTTCTGATTTAACTCTCAATAGTACATACATTTCAGGGAAATACCAGTGTGGAGTATGTTTAAAAAACAATATGCCACACAGTGATAGTGTAACTACTAAACAGTCACAGTGTAAGCAGCAAAAAGAACCATAGTGCAACCAACATGCTTGTTAAACTTCTAAACAATCTTTCCCCTGATCCCTCACCCAACACAATCCTATGTCTTTCCTGCCTTTGCAGACTCTGTCACACCTTCAGACTACACAGACTTCACCTGACAGGAACATAAAGGTAAATGCACCAAAACCCTAATGTGGAGCCATTACAAAATGAAGCAATGTTGTGTTTTTCAGAATGACTGACTGTACTTCAGAAAATACCATTTCCTTCTGGTTTTTCACACAATCTTTGCCAATCCTGGAATCAAGGTGGATCTGAAGTAGTTATGCCTGCTGTGAGTGCCTTCTGAGCCTTCTAGGTATGCAAGAGAGACAGAAAACTTCCTAATGTTCTTCAGGGCTTGGTAAATAGAGAACTTAGAGGAAGAATGACTTGCTACAAGACTGACTAGCTGATGAAAACAACACTTCTCAGATCTGATGAACTGAGAGGATGAATGGACAGAAAGGAGCCACTTAGGGCTTTCCTCCAAGGGAAACTGTATACAAAGATTTTAAGATTGGCACACTAAATCGTTAATAAAAAGCTTTAGATTGGAGATCTTAAGTAAGAAAGAGTAGAAGGCATTCTGTGTTCCTACATACACCTTTGTTGTCTATCTCATTACTAAATGAAAGCCCAGATGGGATTGTTTCTGCAATGCCATGCATGTGATCCATGTGTTTGTGTTAACCCAAGACAACACAGCTGAGAGAACCTATGGCCTCTCAGCAGACAGCACAAGACAACAGGCTGCTCAGACTGAGGCTAATGAACACTATTCTGCTACTTCTTCATTTGAAATATTTTCAGAGTACTAAAAAAAGGACATTTTCACCACATTTTTTTTTAACTCCAGCATAGGAATTTTGTCTAAGCCAGACTCTTTCTGCAAGCAGGTGTCCTTGTGGAGGTGCAACTGGCAAACCTACTTTTTCCAGAGAAATATTATACCAGAAAATGTCTCAGGATCCCTAAACACATAACACCACATTAAACCTGAGTAGTCTCATGAAGAAACAGCAAATAGCAATAGTGCCTTACTAGGAACTGTGCCTCAGAGCCCTTGCCATCCCTCCTTAGGGTACCTGCTCCATGTGTAGGACAGCACCCATACCATTTTGGCACAGAGAATGAACTGTGCTTCCTTCCTTTCTGCACCAACCAGGGACTGATTTCCTAAGGACATGCTAAAAAAAGTCACAAATGAAAAGTTGCAATGGACAAACAAAAGATGTCTAGATTTCTTTGCCCCCAGTGGACACGCCTGAAGATCAGTTGCAAACAAATGAGACCGTGTGGTGTCTCACACTGCACAGCTCACAGTAGTAAATTTCCACTTCATTTAACTCTGACAGCACACATGAGCACACTTGTGGTTTATCTAGCTGTGCTTCTGTTAACATTAATATCATTTAGCTCACACAAGACCACGCTTTAGTTACTACATGCATTATAATGACACAGAATTAAAGATACAACCACAGAACTGAAGTTTAAATATTGACTCACGAGAAAGGAATAGAGGGATTTCTAAAATAAAATCCACAGAAAATCTGTAATAGATTATTCAACATTTCATCAATTATCATTTTCTCATGAATAAACTCACAAAGGAATGATGAGCTTTACCCTTGCTAGAGCAGACAGAGGTAACAAAGTAAGCTACTGTGAGAAAAACTGCTTTAAGATGGCATGATACTGAATTGGTGGCTATGTCAGACTGTAGATGTGATTTCAGTTCTGAGTACAATAACTCTGTGTCTTCCAGAAAAAAAAAAAAAAAAAAAAAAAAAGAAAAAAGAAAACCCTACCCAGCAAAATTATACTTTGGATAGGAGAGGGTTATGAAGGTAGAATACAACTGTTAGTTTTGGACATGCAGATCCAAGAGAAAACTGCCACCATAATCTTAGTTTTGGTTTGTCTGTAATAATTACTGGGATTTCCTTGATGACAGATGAGTGAGAGGGAGGAAAATCAGTGTGTGCCTGTAAAATTCCATTTTGTACACTGGATTTTAATTAAGGAACACATCAGGTCATCAGCCCTGAACTGCTTTCCAGTAGTAAAAAATTGACTGACAAAGATAAACTGACTGATGTTTTACCATAGAATGGTTTGGGTTGGATGGGCCCTTAAAGACCACCTAGTCCAACCCTCCTCCAATAAGCAGGAACATCAACTAAGTCAGGTTGCTCAGAGCCTCATACAACCTGGCCTTGGATTTTTCCAGGGATGGTGCATCCACAACCTCTCTTGGCAACCTGTGTCAGTGTTCCACTACTCTCATTGTAAAAAATTTCCTTATATCTAGCCTGAATTTACCCTATTTTAGTTTAAAACCATAACCCTTACTCCACCATAATAAACCCTTCTAAGGAGTCTGTTCACCCCTTCCTCACACATAAGTATGAGCAAGCCTTACATAAGCCTTACTTTATGTACTGAAAAGCCACAATGAGATCTCCCTGGAACCTCCTCCAGGGTGGACTTCCACAGCTCTCATTTTCGTCTCATAGGAAAAGAGCTCCATCCCTTGGATCATTTTTGTGGCTCTGCTCTGGACCCACTCTAAGAGGACTTTCATGTCTTTTTTGTACTTTTTCTGCAGTTTTGATGTATTATTGTCTAGACTGAAAACCAGAGCCTTTAATAACAGATAGGTAAATGACCTTTGCTTAGATCAAAGCACATGGCTGTGCCCATTAGTGACTGAGTAAACAGCAGCATGAAAAATGGCAGCCCTTAATTGCAGCCTCAAGTGTAGTGCTGGGCATTCTGCATTTTCTGTTTATCCAAAACAAACAGTAAGTAGCTTGCCACATGTTTCTCATGTCTCCAAGGACTAATTAAAACTGGCCATCCCTGTTTCTGACCACCCGAGCGCCGATTAAATCTCCCTGGGTAAACATTGCTTCCAGCTTTCTTCCACTGATGCTCTCTGTGACCCTTTGCTTCTTCTGTGTAGCAGTTCACTATTAAATTTTGCCTGCTAATTCAGCAGAACAGTGCAGAACTGCAGCTGTCCCATTTATTTCAGTAAAGCAGTAACTTACTGAGCTACTGCAGTTAAACATAACGAGTCCTGCTGATTATTCCTCTAAAGTTTCTGGTAGCAGCCTCAGCACGCTTTCACCTTTGGCTGCTGCTATCAACAGCACACTGGGTGTCCTGTGCAAGAATCACAGGCCCCAAACAGCCTCCTGAAGGGCCATGTCTCAAACTGGACCTCCCAAGCTATCCTGCCAGGGAAGTTTCTCCTTAGAAAGAAGCTGGCCCTAGAGGAGAACCTCATTAGTAAGAAAACACAAGGGTACTGGCACCCATAGTAATTACTGCTGAGTACCACGACACTACTATTGCAAAGACATAAGTAAAATGATAGAGTCTCCCTGAGATTACAAAAGAAATAAAAAAGAACAAGGCAGGTTGTTAGAACTACTTAATTGAGTGGACACCAAGAATTTGGATCCAGGGCATCCCAAATTATCCCTTCCAGTGCACATTGTTTTGCAAGTATTTACAATGAATCACTCAGGCTTTCATGGCACTGAGTTCCATTCACTCTTTCTCAAGCCTGAATTAAAATGCCCAAATGATTTTCTGTCTGCAAATGTGCTACAGATCACTGCTAGTCTCTCCCTTCTATCAGCCTACTGGCAAATGTTTCCAGCAGCACCTCATCCAAGGGAGGAACTATGTTATATGGCTGTATCAAAAGCTTTTCAGATGCCACACAGCAACTCTTTATATCCTAAATCATGCAGATTACACAAATAGTATTACTAGCAACTATTTCCTCCTAACTTATTTTAATGCTATTGAACAAAAAAGGAAGGCAAAATATGTCCAATGTATTTTAATAATCCCAGATGAAGACAAAAACCTTTAAAAACCTGCCAATTTAAATTTCTTGTAGAAATATATGAATAACCTATGACAAGGGGAAAACAAAAAATTATTTGCACATACATTTATACTCAATGTCCAGGATAAGGATGAAGTCAGAATCTTTAAACATCCTGCAGCAAAGTTGATTTCTTTGAAGTACACTAAATCTGGACCATGATGAAAGTCTAACTAATTCTTTTGTATAACAGAAGACAAGGTATTACAGGTAGCATTGGAAGGCTTTTCTTCCCACTGAGACAGAATGCAGTTCTTCCCAAGACTGTAACCAGTCCATTTAGTTCCTCCCACAGGGTGGTAATGCTGCCATGAAAGTCTTCATGGATGGTTTTCCTCTGAACCTTCATGAGCTAAGTTCAACTACCACACCTGAAAACCTAGAGAGCTTGATTAGAATCACATAAAGGAAGAGCTTCACATCATACCAAGAAACCTGACAGCTGGGAGTAAGCATCTTCTTGGAAGGGGCCAGCATGGAGCCATGTCTAATAAAATCACTTCTGCCTTAAAGGAGACTCTCTTTAATTTCAGCTGTAAAACTTACAGAGAATTGTATCTAGACAGCATAACTTTGAAAGTAATAACAATACTTTCTTTTTAAGAGAATAAGTGGGTTAATGGAGGGTCCTCTTAGAGATGCTTCCCCTTCCATACAAAAATGACATTGCTAAGGAGGCCACCTAGAAAACAAAGAGACAGAATAGGAAGTGTTTCTATAGATACATCACAGTAACATCAAGGCCAAAGTCATTATTATGTGTTAATCTTCATTGAATATCATTCTGTATCAAGATGATGTGGGCTTGTTACTTGATTTGTAACTTATAAAATTTATGATCTATTGTAGCACTTATACATATTTAAATACAAACAATGACAAAATCACATGAAAAAAACATGAGCTCTGCAATTAAATCACTTCAATAGATGGTACTGGGCTCCAGTAAAATGATATAAGGTTATTGTTCTTCTTGGTATCATTATATAAAAAGAGCCCACAGTTAATGAACCTCAAATTAGCAATACCAAACACCTCTGCTGAATAAAAATGCACATGTATCAAGAGACAGTATCACTGGGATAGCAGAATTTGCCAGCAGTAAGCAAGTTCAGGGAAATAACAGTATCTGTCTAGAGGGGAAACAAAGTCCTGAGATCCAGGTACCTTTATTTATGAGGAGTAATGATAAAATAAAGTTCATTTGCATGGAAATACATTGGAAAGGGCTTTCCTGATCTGAATTTGTGCCTTGAAGAGCACTGTACATGGATGGCATCCCAATCAATCTCCCTAGCATGCTGGTCTGTTTGCATGGTGGCAGAGGACTTCAGTTCATGTCATCTGGGCCTGTCACCTTTGGTAGGAGGCACACAGCTAACCCATCATCAATCCATTTGCTGTGAAACAACAGCATCTGATAGCTCCTCACTCTCATTGCTCTATCACACTAAAAACCTCTGCTTGGCAGAAATACCCAGGCAATTAAGGGAGATGGTGGCTAGCAATCAAAATGTGAAGGTATTTTACTTCCATAGTTCTCTGCTGGGTCTAAAGAAAGAAATTTAAAATGTTCTAAAGTAGTTGACAGTGCTTGTACAACAGGGCTTTCGAGCAGCCACTTACTGCAGCAATTGCCAACATTTTCTCATGTGAAAGATAATTGCCCTTCTAGATCATTTAGGAAACAAGCTCAGCTCTCAGCTTCAAAGCTCCAAACAGTTAGTGTCTAACTTTACTTAGACATTAAATGCCTGTTCTTGTATACTGAAGAAAAACAACAGTAAACAAGTTTTTCTTTGAGTTTAGGTGGAAATTCATGCACATCAGCTTGTGCTTGATGCCTCTTGTCCTGTTGGTTGGCACCACCAAGGAGAGTTGGTTCTGTCCTCTTGACACCCTCCCCTTAGATATTGATACACATGCTTGAGGCAACCTTGCAGTCACACCTCTTCTTAAGGCAGAACAGGCCAAGTTCTATCAGTTTTTTCCTTGCAAGAAAGATTTTACACATTTTTGACCAACTCTAGCTCTCTGCTGGACCTGCTCCAGGAGCTCCCTGTCTCTTGTCCTGAGAGCCCAGAGCAGACACAGCACTCTGGATGTGGCCTCACCAGGGCTGAGAGAGGAGCAGGATCAGCTGTCCCAACCTGCTGGCAGTGCCCTTCTAATGCAGCCCAGGACACCATTGGCCTTCTTGGCCACCAGGGCACAGCTGGCCCATGGGCAGATGTTGTCCAGCAGGACCCCAGGCCCTTCTCTGCAGAGCTGCTCCCCAGCAGGTCAGCCCCAGCCTGGGCTGGTGCAGCAGGTCACCCTTCCCCAGGTACAGGACCCTGCATTTGTTCTTGTTAAACTTCAGAAGATTCTTCTCTTTGTCCACCTCCCCATGATCATCTTCTCAGAAGACATTGTCCATATTATTCTGCAATGATCAGAAAATGGCAGCAGGACCAACGTGAAAAATTTTCCGGTTAGAATTATTTTGCTTTATAAGTCTGGCAAAAAACAAATGGCCTACATATAACCCTGAAAAACATCCTCCATATCATACAAATCATGTCCATTCAGTAACATCAGTTTTGCCTCTGCCCCAGCTAGGCTAAAGCTGTTGGTTGGAGTGCTTAGACAAATATATAAATATACATTCCATATACTTAGAACGATATATAATTGCTCTGTGTATCTTTTAGCTTCAACTTCTGATTTATTTCAACCAATGTGTGCAATGCAGAACACAAGTATAAACAGTTTCTTTGTGCTTCTGAGAACTACACTGCTGTCTTATCTAAAGATTACATGGCCATCTGATATATAAAAAGTATTCTTCCAATATAAAGCACTAATTCTCTTCATGCATTTTAAACCCAACACATGTTATTTACTGAAGATTTAAGATGAAATTTCTATTCATAGACAATGTTCAGGACATAAAAGGCCTATTGACTTTCTAAAAAGCTAGAAACATGCAAAGAGCATATTTAATAGTTTCAAAACTGAAAAGATGAAAACTTGAAAAGTCAAACTACTTTCTTTACAGACTTCTTACATTTTCCAAATAATCCATTTATGCTTGTAACAGGAACAAGTAAATTTTTGACAAACTAAGGAAATCAATTGAATTCTTTCTAACCTAATTGTTTTCTCCCAAAGGGATAAATACATCTTGTGACAGGACTTGCTCTCACAGTACTATTTAGATTTATTCTCTATGCATTTCAAATCCAAAGATCAAAAGACATAAAGATGGGGAGAAAAAACTCAATCTCTGCCCCAAAGCTGCAAATGTGTTAATATTCTCATCTTTCATGTCTGCAAGGTAATTACAGTAAAGAGCTCCATACTGTATATTTCATGAAGGAACTTCAACTCTGATAAAGGTGGACTTTGAAACAAGAGACAGAATTCCCTTTATTGAGGAACTTATTAGATATTTCCTGGGTTTAAAACTGAAGTCTTTACATCCACTGTGTTTATTTACAAACACTCAAAAATGTTTTATCTTTAGAAACCAAAAAGCACCTGCTGTTAATTGATTTTGTTACTTTTACAGCATGTAGAGATAAATAACACTAAAACCTTGTGAAATGTATGCTCTAATTCAATTTAACACAAAACTGTTCTCAAACTTTGTATTGCAAATTTGAATTTCTCAAATTTCATCCTTAATAAATTCCTTTTTACCCTCAATCTTTTTCTAATTATAAATAAGAATTATTCTGTTTATACTTCAGAAACAAGTTGTGATGACAAATGGGCAGAAACCTTTCTTTACCTTGCAGACAGTTCCAATAAATACATACATGCATTATTACTGCAGAACAATTTTTAAAAACAATTTTTCTCCAATTTTTTTATTAAATAAAAAAAAAGCACAACAGTTTCTTGTTTGGCATTTTTTAACTGTATTAATAAAAGCACAGACAATTTAAGAACATAGAGATGGATTAACTGGCCTTAGATAGCATTCACAGAGGACATTAATTAATGATGTCTCATGTAGTACATCTTAATAATCAGGAAACTATATGAACCTAAAGAAAACTTGATGAGAAAAGTTTCCTTGATCAGATATGGAGCTTTCATAGATGAAAATTCTTTTCAAAGGGCACACTCCTATATAATTTATCATTATGCTACAGTCTGCATGGGCCACTAACATTGATGTACAGTATTTAAAACACTGAAAACTTATCATGTGCTATGTGACCTGCTTCATTTTTTATATATTTGTTTTTATTTCATGTTAAACTCCCCTGTGAATTTAACCAAATCTACGCATAGCCTATGTGTGCTTAAAAATACACATAACTGACTCAGACTGTAAAAATTAATTTACTGATATATAGAAACTTCTGTTAAGATTTAAAATGCATCCTAAAATCTAAAGAGCATCATTTTTGTAATCCATGTCATTTAAAAATTGACTTCTTAATTGTTTGAGTATACACAATCAAATTTCAGTAGCCAGTGTGAATGTTTTTGATCCTTCTCTTGCTGACTTTCTGTATCTCTCAGGAAAAAAAAAATAGTTACAAGTTACAGGGCATGTTTAACTGTGCTCTCTTTGTTAGAGCTGTTTAACAGCAGTCTGCTTCTTCTCCTTCCTACATTCTGGTTTTGTATTTGCTTTGGGGGTCATTAATAGCTTCTCCAGATTTCTTTCTTCTCTTTTTGTTTTTGTGTTTTTAAGTCTATATTGAATATTAAAAAGCACAGAAACACATATTTCAGCTCAATGAAAATTTGTAAATCAAAACAGTGTGATGTCCCATGTCACATATAGTCCTCTCGTGGCTCTTCAGAGATCAAACAGATGACAATTCATCCAAACAGAAGTCAATTCTCAAAAGGTTACAGCTACCTGTGCTAGAAAGACAGTAATGATTCCCTGAGAGCACCATAGTAATCAATAAACTTTGTCTTAAAAATATCAGCAGCTTCCTTCTGAGAAACCACAGGAATTAAGCCCAGTAATAATGCACACTTGGGATAGCTCCACCCACTATTTAAAAGGCATGAAAAAATATTTCTTAATTACTTTCAAATTTTCCTAAATGTTCTAAAATGCATTAATTTCTACATGTAAACATACTAAATTCTGTAACAAGGAAGAAAAAAATACTTACACCCTGATGTACATTCTTACCTGATGGCATGCATGGTTGTTTTGAGTGATCAAGGAATTTTGTGCTGCAGCTCTTGGACTGTTTAATTCTGCTTTGATGTAAACCTGCTTTGATTTTTAGGCCTTATTTTCTGCAACCCATAATTGTTCTAAGCTTACAACAGGAAATACAGCCAGAAAGGAGCAAATAATTGTGGGTCCTGCTCTCTGTGTTCACACTGGTAAGCAGGTGACTTTGACATGGAATTTGCTTTTGTATAAAGCATGTAAGTAATGGCATACATAACTTCAGAAAAGCAATTTACATGGTGTTTTAAGAATTAAGAACTAGGCAGTGGGTGTGTTGTACAAGTATGGCTGAGAAAGGAAAGGAAAGACCTGCACCTACACCTGTGTGTATATACACCCTGGTGGGCAGAAAGCAAGTTACAGCTTACAGTGGGTTTTCTTAAGCCAAGGTGAGTTTTTGATGGAATGGTGCAATGATTTTGGGTGTTATGAAAGAGCACTCATTGAGAATCAAGGGGGGAAAAGTACAAAGATAGCATAGGACAGATGTTCAGAGTAATCACAGATTCACAGAATGGGTCAGGCTGGAAGGAACCACAGTGGGTCATCTGGTCCAACCATTCTGCTCAGGTGGGATCATCCCAGAGCACATGGCATAGGATTGTGTCCAGAAGGGTCTTGAATATCTCCAGTGAGGAAGACTCCTCAACTTCCATGGGCAATCTGTGCCAGTGCTTGTCACACACTCTGGAAAGAAGTTCTCCCTTATATCTGTCAAATGTTCTCCTTGTATCTTCTCACATCATACTCCTCATTTCTTGGGAGAGGATCCCAAGATCAGTCAGAGAAGCAAAACCACTTTCCTGGTTTAGGGCAAATTTGGGAGGAAACTTCCAAAGGGGTCCCTCTAGAAAGCAGATGCAAGCAGCCCCTCCCACAGCTGGCTCAGGAAAAGATTTCTACAGTCTTTCCCTCAGATTCTGAACTAGATTTCATTTCAGTCAAGTTTGCACTGCCTTTTCATTGCTGCTGCAGAATTTCTGCTGATTTTGTTTTTTCTGTCCCATGAGCTCTGAAGAAATAAAGGCCAAAACTGATTTTAGTAAACTAGTTTTATGAACTTATGAACTGCTAATCCTGATATTGGACCTATGATCCCCTCAAGATCCCCTGTGCTCAAAGGAAACTTCTTAAGAATAGGAAACCTACTAGAACAGCAGTTTTAAGATTACAGACTAAAAGTGCTGTGAAGATTTTGATGGCAAACTCTGAACCTGATAAACTCCACATTGTTGGGAATGATTAGACTATTCTCAACTTCAGCTGCAGCCACAGTTGTGTCCCTAGCTCTCCCTTGGACCTTTAAAATGTAATATTCTGCTTTATTCCACATTTTTTAAAGAGGGAGGAAGTGTTTAATATCTAGCTCATGCCTAAATCAATTTGAATCCACAAACCAAGGTGATATGAAATAGCCTAATTTGGACACTACAGAGTTTTCACACTTCTTAGCATCACATTTTTAGAGCACCATCCAGCACTAAGTTTTTTTAAAAGCATCCTGCAGAGTTCCCTTCTTCCTCTCCAGAACAGTGAGAGCACTTGTCTAGCTAATAGAAGACAAGCTCAATTCGTCCTTCAGCATTCCAAAAGCCGAACCAATTACTCTGAACACTAGGTTGCCAGCTAGTCTGACTCCAAGAGTGAGTGTATGAACTAAGAAGAGAAAAAGGATTAGAAGGGGACAGGGAAGGAGGGACATCTGTTTCACTGTGTTTGCTGAGGACAGAATAACATAAAACCATATTTCAGAGCCTATCAGACCACCTGGAGTTTGGGCTCTACTCCAGGCTGATTGCTGTATTTTGGCAATTACTGAAATATGTAAGTAGACCTAAAAGGATATCCAGAATTCCTTTCAGTCTTAACAGACTCATCCACAGCTAACAGGATAATGTATCTTCATGCAATTCTTGGTATCCCTCCAGCACAGTGAGTGACCACTCACTGTGAAAAGTGACCACTCCAGGAGGTGCAGTAAGATCCTCCCAAAAGAGCTTCTGGCAGTGCTATCCTAACCAGGGCCATCCTCTGTCTGTGAAAATCAGTGAGGTCAAACAGTGGTTAATGAGAAAAGGAAAGGTCAGAGTAGTTCTTTGCTATCTTGCTTTGTCACTCGTGCACTGTAAGGTTCAACCATCATTGTTAGGAAACAAAGATAATCCCATATAATCTAGGCAATTGATCATGTAGTTCTAATACCTGGAATCATCATCAGGATTGGTTTCCAAACAGACACAAGGCTGAAATACATCCCCATAAATTGACTAACCACTTACCCTGAATAATGCACACAGATATATATAAACTCAGATCTATATGTGCAGAATTTGCCTACACCAACTGGAAGAAAATATGTCTAATGAGTAATGCTATCAGCTCTACTGCAAACAGCAGGCATCTTCCATGCTGCTTACATTAAACTCTCAGTGAGTAAGGCAAATGACATAACTTCTGCTCTAAGTTAGCATTTCCCCATTACAAAAGAAAAAAATATCAAAACTTTGCCATTAATCACATCTTTGCTCGTAAGCAGCACCACACCATTACTCCAAGATAGGTTTTCAGTAAGTAATAAAGTACTAACAGGATAATGGCAGTGGAATAGCAAATGAAATCTGTTCTTGCTCACATTTGTTCCACTTCTTTGCACTGATAGTAAAAATACATAAAATGTGATACTGAAGATACCCATATGCAGTGTGTTAAAATGAAGAGGAAAAAAACACCCTAGTGGATACCACTTTCTCTCATGCATCATCAACTACCTTCTGCCAAAGTCATACTAAGCTGCTAAGAAGCAATAAAAAACTGCAACTGGAGAGCTACAGAAGATTCAGGGCATGTAAACCTACACCAGCCTAAAAAAATAACAGTTCTCATCCATAAAGACATCCTATTATCCATTGTTTTCTGTGTATTTTTCACATCCTTTCAAATGAGAATTTGCATTTAGTCAGTGATGGGATGTTCACTCTAAAACATTTCTAACTTCAGCAGCCTGTGAGTTTAGCAGCACATTCCAGAGTCAAAACTTTGTCCTGCCAATCTACAACCCACTTACAAACTGACTTTCCAAAAGTTTTCCAGCAGACCAATGTGAAGGATGTATATGCCCTATGATCACTTTGCATCCCCATATCCAAATCCATCTGCCTTACTAGGTTGTAGGGAAGTGACCAGCTCAAGAGACCAGTTTGCCATCAATAAAACAGAATGAGATTAATTGTGGGGAGACTTCTCCAGGCAGGAATCTGTGTGGAATAACAGAGGACTATATTCAGAGAGGTTGTATGAGCATCTCTATCCAATACACTCAAATATTCAAATACACAACACTTCATGGTAAGGAAGTTAAAATTTAAACCCTCTAAGGAAGTATATCCCACCAATGCTTGAGATATAAAAACTACAGCAAGTCAGAAAAGCATGTGGAACTGAGAGTAGCCATGTGATTATACATTATATGTTACAAACTAACAAGAAATAATGAACACAGAATTATGCACATGCTAGCCAATGCATGACAGCAAGTAATGGTATGAACCACATAAAGTTAATAAATGTGTATATTTGGCAGAAAAGAATAAGGAACCAAAGAGAAAAGAGCATATTTATCTTATTCACTTGACTAAAATCAATTTTGGTAAGAAATACAACTACAATGGCTATTACTTGTGAAAAAATGTGTTTATGAAGTAATTCATATTACATCATGACATTTTCATTAGATGCAGTGCTTTTGCTCAAAGAGAACTCCAGTACAGTATTAAAATGATTGCCAGCTGCTAGCTCTGCTGTCTTGAGTTAAATTAAAAAACATGAAAAATCAGCTTTTGATTTGCAGTGCTTTAAATATTTAAAAAAAAAAAAACTTACAGCAGAAGCAAGAACATGAGTTCCTTCTTAGCATACCTGGGGCTGTATGCACAACTTTCAGCTACCAAGAAATAATTTCAAACTACTTGACTGCAACAGTGGAACAGGAATGTAATAAATAATATGCAAATGATAAGTGCATATTAATTTAATTAATACAAAGAGATAGCACTTGTCAGATAAAGACTACTCATTTGAATTCTTTTGCAAGTGAGCAAGATTTGGCCATGGTTGGATCTCCATGCACAAAGATGCAGCTCTGCTTCCTTGCCACAGCTGTGAATCAGATGTAGATCAGCAAAGACTGAATTCACACACTGAAAAACACTACAAGATGTGATTACAGCCTTCAGCTCTTCTCATGTGTTTCACTGTTTATTGCAGTGAATCTCTTCCTATTAGATTTAATTATTACATTTCTGAATCCCTCTGGCTCCATTACTTTGAAGCTGATTATCAAAGCACAACATGCAACACCTTCTTTCTCCATTCTTCAACTCAAGTGACTTGTGTTCTTGTCCTCAAGGAGGCACAAAAAAAGCAATAACTAAACCGAGCAGTTATGAATAAACTTGCCTTGGAGTTTTACACCTGTCCTAAATGCTTCCTGAATAATAGTTCCTGAAAAACAGAATGGAAAAAATAGCTTGAAAAATACTGTGCATGTCCTTAACTAAGGCAGAAGAAAGAGCAATGTATAAGCCAAGAGGTTTTGTAAGCTGCTTTAAAGACAACTAGTTACAAAGAAATTGGGTCTCTAGTGCTAACCCATGTATTCTGTCTCTATGCTGCCCTCATGTTCAGCCAAATCACACATAGTTCATTCTAATTTTGTCTCACTAAAGAGGATATATGGTGCATTTGTACACCTCATCCTTCCACAACTTCCACAAATGATAATTCATGCTGGGAATCTGCTCCACATACAGCCAGGACACAACTCACCTGCAATTTTATGAGTAGTTTCAGCTTCATAAATGTCCTCAGCATACTATTTCCAGCTTTTGTTTTGACCTTATTCATAGTTCCTAGTTTGTAATCTTCTAATATTGCATTTCTCTCACACCTGGCTGCTCTGGAAACTTCACTAAAATACAGTGTATAACTAAAACAATTTCTGTTGTGACATTTCTATTGCTAATAAACCTCATCATTATTTACAACCTGAACACTTTTGCTCTCTTAGAACCATGTTAGCAATTGCACAGCTGGTGGTTCAAAAGGCAACAGAAAATGGTTTTCAAAATAATTAGGAATATTTTTTTGCTTAATTTTATACACATGATCCTCTACACAGAAGTACACAAACAAACAACAATCTCTTTTTACAGGGTATTCAGTGTTATTTTGAAACATGACAATTGTGGTAACACTCTGTTTTCAAGCCTCTTCAGAAAGGAGATACAATCCTTTGATTAAAAAAAAAAAAAAGAAGGGGGCAGGGGAGAACACTGACCTACCTGGCAAGGTGAGGGAAAAGAAAGGCTCAGGAAGGTTTGGTCAGGACAGATTTTATGAGAAGCTACTGTCATCACATATCTCAAATCCATACCTTACTAGTAGGTACAGACATTTCCCCCATGATGAAACAAATACTGGTCCTGACCCCAGAAGGTACAAAACTTCAGATAAATCACTTCCATCTCAGCACAGACAGCACCTGCAGCAAACTGATCCCTGAGAAATATTTTCATGGGTTTCTGCCATATTCAAACATGCTTTCTGAACATCTATTGGGCAGGAGTTAGCACAAATTTTCTATTTAGTGAAAGGCAGTGGAGAGAACAGCCAAGTCAAAGGTTTATGGAAGGAAGAAAAGCTATCTGCTTTAGCATGTAGCTGTCATGAGTTATTTTATGGGATGTATGAAACCTAGCAAATCACATTCACATCAAAAAGAAACTGCATCCAACAGACTCAAATACATCCCCTTGCTGTTGCTGAGAATCTGACCTTCCCATTACATTTAATAGGAGACAAAGAATGAGAGCCACATATAGGAGAGCATAATCTATAAAACCTCTCAAAAATAAATATTTGCAAGTCCTAAAGAAAATATTAGGAAATAAGAGGTGTATGAAAAATTGTTTATGAGCTCAAATATAAAGAGTCTTTTTTTGTACACTTATACATTAACTCCTTTGCAGAAAGAAGAGGAAAACTATGTGAGCATTTATCACACAATACAGAATTCCAACAATTACTTATTTTTTATTTCCATCTATAAATTTGAAAATGCAGTTGCCAGCTGTTTTGGTGCCTACTGTAATTTTCCTGCAGTTGCTAGTCTTTAGACAATTTATGATAAGATTGATACATTAAGTGTGAAGTGGTTTCTCTATTTGCCCTTTATGTCACAGCCAAAATTTACTTAACAATGCTTTTCAGTTAAAATAGGGGCTTATACTTTAAAAAAGGGAAAAAAACTAAATAAAATTGGCAAGGCATAATTACTGATAGGCTAGAGCCCAGCCTTAGATAGACTTGAATATATTTAATGTCAGCTGTATGAACCTCTTGAATTTTGTGCCTGTCAATCCAAACAAAATGAAAGAAAACACTAATTTCTTCTTCAGTATGGGAATCTTTTCCCAATATACCTATTTCAAATTCTGAATCTACTCAGAATTAAAAGCAACCAATCCAGTGACAGCTGAAACTCACATTTCTTTCAGAGGAAAACCAAAACATTTTATCCAAATTTTATCCAAACCAAACATTTTTTATCCAAAAGCATTGATTCAACAGTAATAAAACTATTCCATGAAAATCCATTAACTATTAGAATAATTTAAAAACAAAACAGGTGCTTTCTGCAAGTTCAGACCCTCAAATTCCTCATGCCACTGCTCTTCTGGACTGACTGAACAACTTGTCAAGGATTAATTCCTTCCCAAGAGTCAACCACACAGGGAGGTAGGCAGCAGGAAGTAACCAAAAACTGTGTTTGCACACAAACACACACACATACACAATATACATTAGTTTATTTTCTTTTAGTGATGTTCTTCTAAAATACTTCTATTTTACTGTTCCACAGGTGTATGTGCTCATGTTTTTACAGGGATGGCTCAAGTTTCTCTGTAATAATGGTTGTATCACAGACAGATTTCAGAATAAATTAAATTTTCACTTTTCAGTTTAAAATAGTCTGCATAAAATTAAAACAAAATGAATTTGACAGTGCTGTTTCATTCTTCTTGGAAATTTTTGTGCAGCTTTGTCTTCCTTCTCCTGGGTGCTCTTCACCTGTACTGTATCTGTCATTATGCATTAAAACTAGAGATTCATATCATGTGCTAACAGAGAAAAGTATGTCACCTTAATCTAGACATCCACAGAGAAAATACATCAACAGGTGTCAACTCTCAGAGGCAGCACAGCAGTATTTCTGAATAAAGGTAATGTTCTCTGTGGAAAATTCCCTACTGAAGGGGGTTTTGTATCAGAAAAACCCAACCTTTTCTTTTGTTTCCTTACTAGGAAATTTGACTTTTCAAGTAAAATTACACCACTATGTAATAGAGGAATATGTAATATTTCACTCTGTATGGCAACAGCACCAACAGTTTTAGTTTACATTAAAAGGAAGATTAAAAAGACAAATATTGAGAGATCTGTTATCAGTCGTTCCCAAAAATCCTTCTGCTTTTCTAGCTGTAAAACATCTGGCTGAACAATGAACTTGTTTTTACTACATTAATGCTCAGCTCTCTCCCAGAGAATATACTTTATTATATAGCTAGGAATAGGTAACAAATAGTGTAAACCAATATATTAATGGTGGCACTCCACAAATTAATCTGTAAGAATTGATCTTTACACCTTACCTTTGCTCATTTAGAACCTATCATTATTATGCACACCTTCCTTATATGCTTATATAGTTCACAGAAGGTAGAAAACATTATGAATTTAATATGGATGTGCCTCAGTGTTCCCTTCTCTTGGTGCCAGATGTTGTTCAAACTAAGAGATTTAGATTTTATAATAAATTGTCAGTTATCTGAAACTGGGCTCTTTGAACTCCACTGACTGAACAGAATGATCTGAATGACTGGGATGACAAAGAAGAGCACAGGCACTTATTTTTCACTTTGACCACTTCATGGTTGTTTTTTCAACAGCCAGGAAAGAACAGACTCATGTATGAACCTTTGATCCCAAAGAACCCATAGTTCCAAGCATATTTAACCTGGTGCTAGTGAGAGTCCTTGGAACAGCACCACTGTTTGTTTTGTAGGCCCACAGGGAGTGGATGCTGGGTGACACACTGACATGGAAGTCATTAACAAGATGCTGGTCTTTTTACTTGTTTGTAAAGAGCAGAACACACCCTGAAAACAAACAAATAATGATGATAATTGAAAATATACCCTTACTAGAAACAAGTTTTGAAACTCCAGTAAGCTTTGAGCATTCAAAGAACACCAACAAGTAGAAGCAGCATCAAAATGCTATGATCTATATGCAGAAAAAAAAAAAAAAAAAATAAAAAAAAAATAAAAAAATAAAAAAAAAAAAAAAAAAAAAAAAAAAAAAATCTAGAGCCTCCAGCATATTTCCAAGCTTTGGATATATGATTTTCAAACTGAATAAACTGTGTGGCTCAACTTCTCAAAAATTAGGATGAGGCATAAATGGGGGAAAAAACTATGAAAATGCTAAGTGCCAAGATTTTCCTTGAGGAATTTACAGCAGATCTGTAAGTCTTAGCATCTTTGCCCCATGACAATACACTATATTATCAGCAATATTCCCAGCTAAATTCCAGCCAAGGGGAAATTCTGCTGAAAATTACTTTAGAACACAGTTCTGTGAGGATTTGCTAAGCCACCAAGAGAAGACATTAATTATAAATTTTGTGGTTTCAAAAATATTTATTTAGCAGCCTAAGGTGAGGACAAAGAAAAAAAAATGTACAACACTGAAAATTAATCAAAGTCTAAACTGCCATTCGAACATTATTCACTCACCAATTACAGTCATGGGCAAAACAGACTTGGTGAAATGGACTGAATTTACTACAAGTCAAATCACAGTAGGAAAAAGAGAAGCAAATTTTTTTTCTCTCACATATCCTAACTCTTGGATGCAATTACTTCTGTCCAATAACTTTTCCCCTCCTTAAATATGTTACCACTGAGGCATTACTACTGTTGCTGACTGATGCAGCCTTGGCCAGTGGCAGATACTTCTTGGAGCCATCTGGAATTGGCTCTATATGGCATTGGGGAAGCTCTGGCAGCTTCTCACTGAAGCCACCCTGCTACCAAAATCCTGCCATACATACCAAATACACACATTAAAAGGGAAAAGAACTGGATATAATTGTCTTACATTGAAGCAAATGAGAATTAAAATGCACTAGGACTGGATCTAGCAGCAGTGACAATGAGCAGCATCCCCATGCTCCCTATCAGGCATCCAAAAACTTTTTATGAGAGAAAGGGATACTTACCCCACCATTCCCAGGTAAATCCATGTCTGCACAAGGCACTGAGACATTGTTGTAACGAAACTTAAGCAGCAGAAAGATAAGATTTCAACAACTAGATATTTTTTATAAAGAAAGATACACTGATTTTGGCCCAAGGCCTCTGTATTGGCTTACTTCAGTCTTGATGGTTCCTCTTCAACTTGAGTTCGTGAGTACCTTGAGTTCTTACAGAATCATAAAATCATTTAGGTTGGAAAAGTTTAAGATCATCAAGCCCAGCCATCAACTTAAACCTGCCAAGGCCACCACCAAACCATGCCCCTAAGTCCCACATCTATTTATCTTTTAAATACCTTCATGCATGGTGACTCAATCACTTCCCTGGGCAGCCTGTTCCAGTGCTTGACAACCCCCATTCTGGGAAGACATTTTTCCAAATATCACTTGTTGGGAGAAGAGGCTGACCCCCACCTCACTACAACCTTCTTTCAAGTAGTCATAAGAGAGCTCTAAGGTCTCCCCTGGGCCTCCTTTCCTCCAGGATAAACAGCCCCAGTTCCCTCATCTGCTCCTTATGAGATTTGTGCTCCAGAGCCTTCACCAGCTCCATTGCTCTTCTCTGGACGTGCTCCAGCCCTCAATGTCTGTCTTGTAATGAGGGGCCTAAAACCAAACCCAGGATTTGAGATATGGCCTCAGCAGTGATGAGTACAGGGGACAATCACTGCCTGCTCCTGCTGGCCACACTATTTCTGATCCAGGCCTTCTTGGCCACCTGGGCACACACTGGCTCATGTTCAGCTGGCTGTTGACCAGCACCCCTGGGTGCTTCTCTTCTGAGCAGCTTTCCAGCCACTCTGCCCCCAGTCTGCAGCACTGGATGGGGTTGTTGTGACCCAAGGGCAGGACTGGGTCTTGCTGCCCTGTCCAGTCTCTTAAAATTGCAACAGCCCATCAGTCCAGCCTGTCCAGACCCCTCTGCAGAGCCTCGTTGAGCTCTAGCAGATCAACACTCCTGCCAAACTTGGTGTCTCTGCAAACTGACTGAGGGTGCCCTCAATTGCCTCACCCAGCTGATATAGATATAAACAAGTCAGGCACCAAAACCGAGCCCTGGGCAACACCACTTGTGACCAGCTGACAGCTGGATTTAACCCAATCCACCACCACTCCCTGGACCCAGACAGCCTTGTACCTTTTTTTAAAGTGTATGTGTCCAAGCCACAAGCAGTCAATCTCTCTAGGAGAATGCTGTGGGAAATGGTGTCAAAAGCTTTAATAAACTCCAGATAAAAAATATCCACAGCCTTTCCTCCACTCCAAGGTGGGTCACCTTGTCATAAAAGAAGATCATTTTGGTCAGTAGCACTCACCTTTCACTGTCTCATGTTGACTGGAATGATTCAATAAGAAATGTGCTTAAATATAATTCAAAATGAAAAATATCCACTCAGTAAATGGCTTTGGGCAGTCTAAGGAATGGTAACCCTTGTATATCCAGTATATTGCTACAGAAGAACAAGTATATGGAAGAAAACTATCATAAAATCCAAGACTGAGAAAATGCATTTTCAAGCCACCAGCAAATATTCTGGGGACATGAGTCTTTTATCAAATTTGTGAGAAACTACAAGCTCTCCAGATCAAAGACAAAGAATCAAAGAAGATGACCCTAGCAGGATTACTTGTTTTATTTAGAATCTGAGCCACAAAAAGTACCCTGGAGATTAACATTATTTATCAGAGGTCAGCTGATATTTGAAGAGAGTAAGACTGGAATGATACAGAAACAGAAACACAACCCTCACATGCAAAAGCAGACACATATTCTTGTCTCCTGCCATTGCCCTCCTTCCCATCCTTTCAACTGTTTATTTTCTGCCATTATTAGAACCCTTGACAACTACTTTTTAAAGCAACAAAATATATGCACAGAACAAACATATTTGGCCTAATTCATAATTAACAAAAGTCTTCCTAATAATCAGTGTTCAAACATTGCACACATTTTTTTGCTTGCCATTAATCAGATTCCCATTCTTCAAAACATACCAGCTAATTCACTACTTCTGAAGGAAAAAGAGCTGCCTCAAAACTCTGCATAGTAGCACAGGCAGCTTTCCCATTCATTTGTTAGAACTGATAGCAGTTGATGTTTCTCACTTTTGCATAAGCAGGTTTATATAACAAAATTGTGCCATAGTGCCCATTACTTCTGTTATCTCACATGAAAACTTTAACACCACAGCTATCTGCTCTAGGATGGCACAGCCCCTAATAGGGACATGGCTGCATTAGTGGATAGATGAGAGCTGTCTTAGCCTAGTTTATACATTTAAAGAGCTGTCATAACAGCCTACAGAAAGAAAGAAAATCCTGTTGACATGTGTCACATCTAAACTAAAAGGCTCCTGTAATGAAGCTATGCCAATAGTGCTAGGACTGCAACCCACAAATCAGAAAAAGCCTAAGCAATATGTCACTACAAAGTTTTTGTTACATGATCTTAGATTTGACTTCTTCTGTTCCAAGTCCTTTGTGGGTTTTAAGTCAGCCTGTGCACTTTTCCTTTCAGCCATTTCTGAAATCAGGGTCAAAAGCAGCCACAAGAGAACATCTGCCTCCAGACAGAATCAACTGTACAAACAACACATTCTTATTCAAACACCCCTGTAAAAGGACCCCTAATCCCTGGGAAATCTATTGTTTTCATAGAAAAGCAAAGATGGAGCAGTGTTTAACCCACATAGTATATATACTTTGCATGCAAAAATAATTCCTCAGTGAGAGAGAATGTGGAAAAATATGCACCACTCAAACCAGAATCATAACCCTTTGGCCACAAAATTCAGTGAGAATATTTCTCTCTTTTTTTTCCAACAGAATACAACTAAGCCAAGGCTTTCTTCATCTGCATAAATTAAAAAGTGCACCTGTATCTGAAAACATCTTTAAAACAAGGATTAGCCTCTCTTGTTGATATGGCAGGTGGTTGGATGAAAAGCTCCCCAGAGGTCCCTTCCAACCCAAACAATTCTGTGATTTTGTGATATTCCTGCTGCCCCACTTCTTACCACTCCTTGAGAGAAGAACTCAAATTGTATGTATTCCAAGAAGCTTGTCTTATATTATCAGGAATACATAATTATAGTAATAATAATAGTAGTAATAATAATAATTGTATGATATTGTTGTTATTATTATTGTTGTTATTATTATTACCTTCTACCATTATTTTAGCATGATGCTGTGGACTGCATTGGATCCAGCCCTGAGTAACAAGCTTTGCTCACAACTCTTCCTTTCTTCTGGCACATTAGTGATGTGTCTCTTCTCACACCTCTGGAAAGGTCTTTAGACAACAATTCCAGCCACAATAAAGTCTCTACCCTGTCAAGTAAAAGTGCCAAATGTGAAGAGTTCTGTTAATGCAATGTTATGATTAAGATTTTCAATAAACCACAGCAGGGGAAGCCTAAATTTTGCCTCTTTCAGCAACTCTAATAAAGCACAGTTAATCATCTGGAAAAAAATTAAAACTGAAGGAAATCACACCCAAAAAAAAATTGAAGAAAACTGTGCATGGCTGAATACAAAACCTGAAATCAGTGTGAACATATTTCACTGATTTCCAATAGGTTTTAGATCCCATCATTTTTGGGGTTTTTTTCCTTCAATATTAAAGAAGGCAATATTATTTCCTGAGCATACTTGTGTGTATGCTGGCCATATTTTCAACTTCCTTATCATCATCCCTCCATGCTACTTCAGAGGAGATATAAAAACATGTTCTGGAAAGGTCAGAAGTTACAGACTGAGTCTTCCCTGTAACAATAGCCTTCTGCTAAAAGCTGTGAGGACCTTTACACTTTCCAAAATAGGACAAAGATGAATGAAGACAGATTGGCTGGAGACACAAACCCTCTAAAGAAGACATGGTGATGGTATGAGAAACTACCAGTGACACCATTATAATCTCAAACTCTACAAAGCATTTTATTGAAACAAGAAGGTAAAAAATATTTTCAATATACAGTTAATATCAAAGCATTTTTTTCAAATATGTGAAGAACACCTAAAGTCAAGTATTCAGCTGTTATCTTTTAAAAATTATATCCAGCAAGTATAAATGACCAAAACTCCACTGATGTTAATGGATTTACAGAGGCTAGAGAGCCACAGAGAGTGAGTTTTGAATGATCTAATAATAGAAAAAGCAAGGGATACTGACCTCAACTGTATCATCACCACACACCTTGCTGCTTGTAAACACACCAGCATGGCATGACCAAAAGGAAAAATCTGTATTTGTGCTATGAAAAAGCATGAACACTTCAATTTCCAGGCCATCTTTTCTGAGAATTTGAAAGCATCAGACAAGAAAGGCTTATAAAAGATGAATGGCTTTTCTTGTCCTTAAGACATGAGCCTGAATCTTTTCCCTGGCTTTGTCTCAACTTCTCCATGGCCTCAAGCAAGGTCTACTAGCAGCAATGGCAGTAAAAGGCTACAAACTCACTCTTCAACATAGCTCTGAGAAATATTGCAAAGCACCCTAAAGATTAAAAATAACTTGCAAGAAGGACAGAAATAAATAGATTAACTAAGCAGGAAGGGCTACTGGTAAGATTCAATGGCTGTATTAGGATTATTACTGGTAAAGTAAAAATTAATCCGGAAATTACCAGAATAAAAATGGCACACTTAAAATTATACCTACATCAACTAAATAATTAGGGGCAAGTTTATTCTACACAGGTCCTGTGTACAGTTTTAGGAAAAGGAACTCCAGAAATCAAAATAGCAAGAGATTTGCAGGGGAACTCCAGAAAGTATGATGCAATTTCCAACACAATTCTGAGAATCTGCTCCTGTGCTGAGCCTCAGTCATGGGGGAACAAAGACAAAACCATTCCAGGTGACCCTGGCCATTAGCAGTGAGTCATTAATGCAGCACTGAGATTCTGCTGGTGTACTTCTCTGCCATCAGAGTTCTCTCACCCTCTCTGCTAACTAACTTCACAGTTCCTAGGTGCACACTGGCTTCCCTCTGGCCATCTCCAAGCAGAATAAACATGTCACTGCCTCCATCAACTTGTGTAAGCAAACACAATACTACTTCTCTAACTTAAGAGTTCTTTGACTTCTTTATGCATGCCAAATAATAATCATTATAGGAGAAAGTCTCACACTGTCATGCAGCCAATATTTCTAATGTAAAACTGGAACTGTATATGAATATGCACTCACATAGCAAAAAGGGAGATATTTTATAAAAAGTGTATGAGGCTTAAAGACATCATCATATAAGAAAATGGCCTCCAAATCTGATGAATTTTCTTGCTTATTCAGATATCAGCATTTATTAACTTCTGACATTTGAAAAGCTTTTGTTCACAACTAATAGAATGAGAGCAGAACAGACCTTAAAAGCATCTTAAAGTAGTGGAAGATTTAATAAGAAAATAATATACTTTTAGTCTAGCAAAAAATGTGAGCTTATTAATAATAGATGACCAGCACTACTCAGCACGATGTAGGGATCTACGAAATGTTACAAGGCTAAGTCTCATGCTGGTGAAATGCCAGCTGGTAACCCTGATAGAGTTACTATGTGTGAAAGAAATCTTCCTTTGAGGATGTCCAGTGGGTATATTCTCAACCACAACACTTTTCAGATTAGAAGAGGGTACTCATTTTTGCAGGCTTCCTAATGGTTCAGTGACTTCATCTAATGGCACCCTCTAATAGTGCTTGCACTTACCAAGCCCAGCCAGCAGCACAGCTGCCTCAGTTACAGCTTGATCCCTCTGAGCAGTGATGCCACTGAGTGAGGATGCCAGCACCTGTAGCTCCTGCTGCTCTCTGTGGGAGATGAGCTTGCTCACTCAGATAGAGGAGCTCAGCATTTAGCACAGTCAGACTGGTGTGCCTCTGATAGTTTATGTTTTTTAAAGTCACAGAGATTACCTCTTAAACACCAGCATAATTTATTGCTTCACTTTTAGAGGAAGAGAACTGAATGTGAATGGGTGCCTTGGAAATTACTCTTCTGCCTAGACAGTTGGGATTCGATGTGCATTCATCACTCAGAGGAAAATGCAACAATTAAGGTCTGCCACCCAGGAGATTTGGATTTCCTCTTCCTATTGCAGTGAATATCCTGTAATCTTTTAGCCAATTCCAGTCACCAGAAATTGGATTGAGCAAATGAGTTGACAATGCACCATAATAAGAAAACCATGAACTCACAGTCCTATTAGTACAAATTGAACAATGCTTCTATCAACAGAAATAAAACTCATTCCTGACTTAAAACTGCCCCTTTCCTGTATACAGATGGCCAGTTCCAGTATTTTGGGGATACTGGTTTATTTTCCTGTTCTCCAGAATGTCCTTAAGAGACTGACTCTTGTCTTCCCCAGGTGCCTGGGGCCAGAGGTGACAACACAAGGGGGAATCCCCAGAGAAGCATCCCATCAGTGCAGATGTAGGCATTTGCAAGTCTCATTCTGCAGGAGAGCTAACTGTGTAGGGATCAACTCAAATCTGTCACCTCCAGAAAATAATCTTTCCAGAAGATAATCCATGTTTACTACGTTCCTCCTGAAACAGAAAGAGATTTTTGTCTTGCAATATATTTAAGTACCTCTAAACCACTTTGCAAACAGTACATAAATAAAAAGAAATGTGTTCTCCAAATTATGAGCCCACCCAAATAGAGAGAACTCATGTATCAAAGTGTTAATATGCTCACAGTGACACGTGGCCAATATTAGAAAAGGAATAATCACAACTGTGTGTAGAATCACCAAGCATAAACTCAGCCTGAACTACAACTCCAGAGACTTTCTGCAGAGCGTAAATAAAAACATTTGCATGCTTCTTTTTCTGACTCCATTACCTGTTTTGGTTTGTGCTTGAGGCAGGCTGTCTCTCAGACACACATCCTGTTCCAGAACCAGCCTCAGCTGCAGCATGCTTCAAATGATCTCTAAGAGGGAAAAACCCAGCCTGAACTTAGGGTATTATTTACTTCAGCTTCTCAATAGATGAACACACGCAGTGAAACCCCAGCAGTACTGGAGCCCTCCAGCATGACTGGCATGTGAACCAAGTCCAGCCTAGAAATCTCAGGAAAAACTAAGAAATTCAAGCAGTCAAGAATTTCGTGGGTCAGATAGGCCAAGAAAACAAAAAAAAACATAATAAAGTTAAAAAATAAATAATTAAATTAATACAACTGCAACGAATATATCAGGATCTCAGTTCACTGAGGTCTTGGTTAACCTGGACACTCTTTTGGCCACAAGGCATTGCACAAACAGTTCCTCAGCTTTCAGTGCAAGTAAGTATCATATACTGACTTAAACACTGAAACCTGGAACCTTTCATGGATACAAAAATTGCAATGAAAGTATTTGAAGTCAACTTCTTCCCCCACCTAGATGATCCCGGTTTGTTAAATGTGACCAGAAGAGGTTGGATTGCTCTCCAACCATCATGTATTTCACACCTTTTAAAAACACAGGGTGTACAGAAAATTTCAGTACCTGTCCCACGACAGAACAAGCAATAAGGTTGATGTACCTGTGTGATGGGTGCCAGTATCACCCTGGTGAGGCTGTTTCACACATAGCTCTGTGCAAGGCAGCACACCACATCTCAGCTGCACAGGCTACACTTTGAATCATCAGTGCATTCAATTGATTACAATTGTATAGATTAACAAATGTATCTGGTTACAATCAAAATGTAAGCACACTCCTCTTCACGATGTCTAACTCATGAAAAAAACATATCAGAGAAATTAGAGAAATTAAGGGCTTCATAATTTAATCCAAATTTAAATAAACTTTGGCACCTTGTGGTTACTTCTGGCACAGCTCAATCGGTTTTGGCTTTCATCAAACCACTATGACTAAATTATACATTAGTAATATACAACTTAAAGCCTTCATGGCATCTAATATATTTCAATGTACTTAAAACTCTTTTCTGACATTTGAATGAAGTTTGGATATAGGCTACTGCCATTCATATGTCTAATTTTTCACTGTAAATCCAAGCTTGGAAGCATTTTTTTCAGTCCCTCTTAACACTCCCATTCCAAGTGCTCTAATAATTGCATTATACTAGTTCATCTGTTATCACCAGTTCACATTCTCTTCTTTTCTGAACTAACCAGACCTTTTCATAATGCTGTGCAACCAACATCATGTGAAGAACCACAAATAACTGTGGCAACTATACAACTAAAGGAAATTTAAGTGTTGCATAGTTGCAAAACACTCAGATAAGAACAATGTACAGAGCCACAAGTGAATTTCAACAACAGTCTTGACTGGTTTGGGGAACAGGGTCTGAATCTTACTATGACAAACAGATGAAGATCAGAATTTGGATGTTGTTCTGAAATAACTGGTAGGAGAGTTGGGAGCAAATCATTTGGCTCCAGGGGGAAAAAAAAATAAAAAAGAGATGAATGTGAAAATGGAAATAGTGTATCATTTCACAGCTAGGCATTGGAGCCAAGATATCCTGTTGTTGTGAATAGAAATGGTTAACAGAAGAAAAAGGAGACTGACCACAAATCTGTGACTAACCAACATAAGAACTAGAAACAGGTAATTGAGAAAAATATCTCCCAAATTTGGGAATTTTTTAGGCTTTCTGAATGCCCATGTTGGTGGGTACACTAAAACAGGTATTTTACAAATGCACAGCTGACTATAGTCTGATTAAAGAATCTTCAGTAGCTCAGGGGATCTCCATGGGAAGACCATCTATCTCCAGTATTCTGAGTAGCTCCAACTGCATTAGAGGAAGGAGAGGCTTTTCAGGTTTCTATGAAGCAAAGTATTCAATCAGTAAGAGCAGCAAGGCTTCTGTTCCAGTTAAAATACAAGCATATTTACCCTGGTGATCACTACTTAATTCATGAAACAAATATATATTAGAGAAATTAAACACCCTGCTTACTCTGCAATAGAAAGACACAGCAAACTTTTAGCAGGAAAAATGAACAGCTCACCAGCAGAGGCAAATTATACATTGTTATGATGTTATTTCTGTACTATAATGCACTAGTTTCCAGCTTCAGAATTCTTCAGCTTTTTATTTGTTGATTGGGGAGACTAAACTTCCAGAAGAACATTTTTCTATGTGCTCCATTTTAACAGAATTCTGTTTCCAAAATGCATTTAGATGTGAGCCTTTTTCACTCCATCTAAGAAGCTGCACTTAACTGGAAAGGGTTTGTTGTTTTGTTTAGTTTTTTGGGGGGAGATGATGTTTTGTTTTGCTTTCTAGGCTGATAGAGATTTACATGTCTACTCATTTACACAGTGGCTTGTGCTGAGCTTCAGTTGCACTCTCCTAAGCTCCAGGAGCACTTTCTCCAGGAGATTCCAGGAACTGCCAACAGGGCAGTGAAGTTGCAGCATTCCCAGGACAACAGAGAGTATTCAAGGCTCAACCAAAGGCAAAAACTAGAGCTGGCTGACCTGCCAGTCATTCCAATCTCCCTAGAAAACATCATCATCATCATATGATCTTGTTCCCCTAGCATTCTTTATTCAAAGGGTCTGACACCAACACAGTAACTTTACAACAGAATAGTGAGAAACTGGCTTAGCAGCAGCAGCAGTATGTAGAAAAGATAAATAAAAATCTTTTCCTTAAGATCTTATTTTCAGTGACACCTTAGGCAGGAATTCCTCCCACATACAGAGAAAACTTTCATCTCTCTGATGAAGGGGGCTTCCACATCCCACATTTTTGCACTCATCTAAATACACCTTTCTATACTTTTCATCCCATGCTCCCACATAATCTCCTTAACTACAAAAGCATTTCAGGATCTTCCTGCTCATGCTTCATCTCCTAAATATTATTCTACTTTGCTATATCTGTAGTTTCTTTGGTGTGTGTCAAAACCCTCCTCAGAGAATTCCATTGAGCTCATTGTCAAGCATATACCCTTTATATATATTTATACTTACTCTCAGCCAAAACTTCTGTACTGATGAAACTGAACCAAAAAAAAAAAAAATTAAAAAGGAAAAAAAAGAGACCCGTGGAAAAGATCTGTGGAAGAACCAAGTGTGATTATTCAAGATTAACTTTCAACATAAATAATTGGTTAACAATTAATCTTCCTTCTGTATTTCGTAAAATTTTCCATTTTATTTCTTTGTGGCATTCACTTCTGTAAGGGATATTTTTCTGGCTGAAACTGGCTGTTCCATTAAGTGGAAAATTTTCCTTTTTCCTTTTCTTTTACTGCACTACTGGCATTCACCAGGTGGAAGAGGTTCACTGCTGCCTTTGCTTGAACCTACCATTATAAAGAGCCTATATGTAAAAGAATGACTTTCAGCAACTTTAATGAGAGCTGTAGGGCATTCAGCAACTTGTAAGAACAAGTCCCAAATCACCACAGCATTAAAAAATCCATCTGAGTTGAGATTACATGCAAGATAGGGCTGTGTTTGAAGAAAGACAAGATGATAAGGAAGTACAGTAAAAAGTAAAAGGTCTAAAATAAAATATTTTACTGCCATTTCATTACCAGGGTCTTAAGAACTCTGTATGTTCCTGAGATCAGAGTACAGTGATAATGCTGCTTACCACTGTCCTTTAGAGACCTACCAAAGGCACAGATCCAGAGCAAGACTACAAAGATCTCACTGGTCATACATATAAGAGAAAAAAGAAATAGCCCATGACACAGTAAAACCTGTCATAGTGCTGCTGGCACAGCTGTGTCAAGGAATAGCAAGTCTCACCCAGCACAGGAGTGTCTGATCCAAAACCTGCTGGCACACCCTTTAGGAAGGCATGCAGACACTGCTCATGAGAGATGAGAAGAAAACCGTTTCATCCTGGACAAAACTGAGCTGCTTCAAGACTCAAAGTGAGACACTCCCATTTGCTACTGCCCAAATTTGGTTTTCAAGAGAAATTGTACTAAATAAAAAGCAGTAAAAAAATGTTCCTTCTGACCAATGAAAAATACTAAATTTACACAAAACCAATGCAATTAACATTACTTTTCATTTTAATTTAATGTAAAGCTTACAAAGATGGTATGTCTAGTATGAGCTAAGGCAGTGGTGCAAACTTCATGGCACTATCATGCAAGCACCCCTCATAAGCTGACCTGAAGGAAACTTTGGCAAAACCATCATTTTGGTCTTCACAGTACCATGTCTACCAATCTTCACCCTTCTGGTATAACATAAAAGCTAGAAATTAGGACCAATTCCCATATTAAGATGACATTTTTATACTGAGGCCATAGCAAGACCAGTATCGTTTAACATAAACATTTCATAATGATATTTGCCCTCATCTAACCTGCAGTGAATTTCAAAATGTGATCTAGAGGTGAAAAATTCTGCATCATGTCATCAGTTTCCTGAACCACACAGTCACTTATTACTGCTCCTTTATATTAGTCATCTAGAACCAAAAATGTGCAGTTCATTTCCCAGCCTTTTTGACCCAAAATGACTGCTTAGCAAGTAATTACAAGACTGACTGACTGAACTATATTTTGCTTCAATATTAATGAATTCAGAAGATCTGATATACTGCATTGTACCACAGCATTGTTATTTATGAAATAACACATCTCAAGGCAACCACAGATACTTCTCATTCACTTAAACACCAGAGTTTGACACCAAGAGATACAACAGAATACTGGAATTGTTATTGCCATTCCTAGCCTATTTCCACTGCATTATAAACACAACAAATTAAGAAGCTAATTATTTCAAAATAACTCAAATTACTTTGTATTTTAAATACCCTCCTCACAAAGAATTGAAGATCCTCATTCCTTATGCTCTGGTAAGATCATACAATCACAGGATAACCTAAGTTTCAAGGAGTCTTTAGAGGTCATCTGGTAAAACCTTTATTCATAGCAGGGCCAAATCTGACATCAGAAAAACTTCAGTTAGATCAGGTTTTTGAGAGCTGTGTTTATCCCAGTTTGAATTTATTCAAGGATGGAGTTTCCAAAACTTCTTTCAAAAACACGATCCAATAATCCCATTATGATTTTTTTTCCTAGTATTCAATCAGAATTTCCCCTGTGTGGCATCCTGGGTCCTTTGCCTCTCAGCTTCATGAGCATATCCAAGAAGTGATCCCATTAGCAAGTATGGAATGCATTCATTTACTCCAGTTCTACTCAAGTGAAGTACCTCCATTCACTTCTCTTGTACAATATCAGGGCCAATGATGGATGTGACTGGTTTGACTCTCTCTTTGATCATCTAATCAATAAAATTCATAAGGGGGCCAAAATGCAACAATTTTACTTGAAAAAATTAAGGGATTGTGATTTTATTACTTATTTGTCAATTTACCAAATTGATCCTAAAACTAAAAGGGCATCTTTGCACCTATAAGGTCCAAGTAAGATACAGATTGAAAATGAGCTAAGATTAACTAGTCTTACAAGTTTTAATTTCAGATCCAAGCCTCACAAAATTGGCAATATTTAAACACCACCTAAAACTGTAAGTGCAATCGATCCCATATGATCACCAAAAATAAACCTACAAAGTGTTCAAGCTCTTCAAGTCCTACCCAAATTCCATTTAGATCCAACAATACTACCTAAATTCCAATGATTTTCCAAAGCACAATATTTGTTTCTTAGTCCCAAGAATGGGATCTAGGTAGAATACAGCAGATCTTGAAATAGAAGCAGATTAGCAGCATATCTGAATGTTCTTAAAATAACTATTTACAAAACTTACTGGTCATATAGACAGGAAGAGCAGCTATATAGTTCACAGTTTTCAATTCATTGTCATTATTATCACTGAGATCTTAACTTTTTCACTTCATCACTATAAATATATTCATTAAATGTTTTTATGACGAGTGTCCCTCTGTCATAGAGCAGCCAGGAATTGTAGAAAAACAGACTGCAGTGGTGGATGGAGCCTAAAACTGAGCAAGAGCTGCATGATTCCTTTCAGAAATTTACCCAGTTCAGAAATTTCAGAAAGCTCTGAAAGTTCATGTTCCCTCAAGTTTTGGATTTCTAACTTTGGAACACTGAACAGAAGAAGTCTAACATGCAGCTTCAACAGGAGGGGATTTCACTTCCAAAGCTGAATTTCTGGTGCATGGAGAGGTGTTGATGAGCTCAGAATGTGTTTTTTGCTAACAGATAACTCCCAACAATTTTGAAAAATAAAACAAAAACATGAAGTGGAAAACAGTGTTAGTTTTCACTCTCTTGTTCCTGATGAGAGAGATCCTAAAACGTATATAATATCCTATTTTTTGGATTGCAAATATTTCATTCAAGTAGTTCTACTGGATGCAGCGTATTACTTGCAATGTTATGGTTAAATGTAACTGTACACCCACACTACAAGCATGGTTACATATTTTGGGAATGTTATTTGAGTTATCAGAGGAAAACACCATTTCCACTGAAGCTATTATAACAGAAAGTGCAACATCCTGCAACCAGGGCATTGTTCAGGGCTAAAACTCCAAGCTTTCTCCATCCTTGCTAATACAATAGGAACTCTCTCCACCTCCTCCTCTTTTATCAGTGGACAGATGCTTCATCTCCAGATCAATGGGCTGGTGATTCTTCTATCAACATAAAAAGTGCAGCAATTTATTGGTTCAAAGATTTTGCTTTCTCAAATTCATCAATTCCCTTGAATCCCTGAGCTGTTAACTGAATAACTGGTATCTATCAGTCCTAACACACAAGCATCAAGAATCAAAGTCAGAGTGCCCAGCTCTATAAAACATTTAAAAATTAGATGAAAATTTATGTATGATATATACATATATCACTTCCACATAACTGCTGAAATTCCATGATGTCCAGTAACAACTGATGAAACAGTATTGTTCATTCTAATGAATACAGTCCCATCTCCAAATGTAAAGATTTAATACATCAATATAATTAATGGCAATCATAAATATAATTCTTCTGAATATTGAAAGAGATTAGGCTGTTAAAATGACCAATTGCACTTCCCAAACAAACCTTAAGCAAAACACTAGTACACAGAAGTTGCATTTCCACTGGAATTTTTCAGTGTGGCCTGCTGACACTTGAATTATTTGGAAAGTAGCCTATTTTACACTAGCTATAACTGGGTAAACCATACACTTCTAAATCAGGACTTACAGAATGAATACAGTGCAGAGGAGCCCAAGGATAAACACATTAGAGAGTGTCAAAGCCATGAAGAGACTTAGTCAAACACTTTCCATCAACCATCCCTTTACCACTTGGAAAATCTAATTCACCATCCCTGTATTTAGAGTTCTTTGTGTTTGTTTATCTATATACTTCTAGGTCCCAAAAACTTCCACTTATTGTAAGGGTTGAAACAACATTATCCTGCAAAGGTAGTTTCTCAGAAACACATTTTCAAAGCAGCATGAAAGTTCTCACTGTGTGACATTTATTAACACCAATTGAATTCACTCAGCTAAATCTTGCTGCAATTCATTGCCAATTTACCCCCCCCAGAATTTAATATTTTTTGAATTTGTTTTATTTTCCAAACATTTTCATTTTTTAGTGTTTCATGGCATGGTGTCTGCAACAGCACAGGCACAATCTCTGTCAGCTGGCTTAATTTTCTAGTACAGACAAGGCCAATGTCTCAGACTTCTAGTGGCACCAGTAAGAATTATGGCTGTAATCCAAAGGATTCCTATGGCCTTATGATATATTTTCCCAATGTATACATAGCTCCTAATAATCTTAATGACAAATTTATGCACAAAAAGATACACATACACTTCATTGTTCTTTGCTCAGGCAAAATGACAATGACATATGACAATGCTTCAATCAGGAAGAGCAAAACAGTGAAAGACCCAAGAAGAGTCTCTGGGGCAAGATATAGTCCTCCTTACACAAAATTTCCTTGGTTTTCAGAAGTAGAATCCACCTAAAGAGGTTCAATAAAACACTGAAAGTGACTAAGAGCTTTTCCTGAACTTGTGCCACCTACACTTCCATCTCAATGATTTTTTCCAGAATTCTGTATTACACATAATGATATGGATTCCATTTACAAATGAAGTTATTATTAAATGACAGAAGACTATTTACAGACTGTCCTTAGGATTACTGAATGAAACCTTTAAATGTGTTCATTATAAAAAAATAAAAGGTGTCAGCCAAAAACCTCCAGTTTTGTAGATGAAAGCATTTTATGTCAAAGTCCCCTGACAAACAGCACTGAAAATTACAAGCAAATCTTCTTGTAGTTAATACACTTAATGGGTTAGCATTAGAGAAAGGGTATTTTATTCACAGTAATGCAATAACTGTTTTCCTCTTCACTTTTGCCTAGGCTATTGGTTTATATGTTGCTGGGATAAAGAAGGAAAAGTTAGAGAAGAAAAAAGTTTTAAAGAATCAAGAAAGCATGCTTTAAGGACACTGAACTGTGCACTCTTCTTTAGAACAAGAAGTAAATCTTGTTTATGAACAGGTCTCCAAGGATTTGGATTTTTTACTTTCCATCTTATACAGAAGAGAATCTACTTAGTTCATGCATGCTATAAAAGGTGTTGCCAACTGTATTTAATTAGATCTTTCTTTCTCAGGTAATATCTAAAGGTTAATCTCTGACCTAAGGCTAAGCCTGAGCTTAGCTCCCAGGCCCTTCTCTGACATGACCAGAATATGACTAATGTAAACAACTTCCTTTTTTAAAATATGTGCCCATCTGTTTCCTTTTAAAGTTTTTCCTTAAGTCCTATAAATCATCAGTACTTCTGAAATTCTACAAGTTTGCACTACATGTGCTTGGATTTTGCAAGTTTTAATCTAAACACTGTCTACAACCACTAATATCTCTTTCACCCCTCCATAAGTGGATGCAAAGTAAAATAAATTTCACTTGATGATGAATAATGTCCATGCATGTGTTTTATATTCACGACCTCTAAGACACTAGAAAACTATTTAAACCCTCTGTGGTGTTAACTTCTACGTATATAACCTGAATAGTACCACCACTGAGATCATGGACAGCATGTGAGCTTTAAGTTCATGTGTTTAGGAATGATGGGCCCCAATTTAGTTCTCCCACTGAGACTCTCCAGATCAGGCTGCCACTCTCTCCTCCCTCTCCCTACAGGTGCCAGGTGAGGAGAATTAGAGGCACAAAAATCAAAGATCATGGGTTGAGATAAGGACAATTTACTGGAAACAGAAATGAGATAAGAAAAGGAAATAGTAACATCAACAAAACTGATAACAAAAGAGTGCTAAAGAGAGTGATTCACATGAAAAATGCTCACCCCAGCCTCTCCAGACTGCAGCCATGCTCCCCCTGGCTTGGAACCAGGGCCAGCCCAGCGCTCTCTCCAGCTGGGGACTGGTGCCACACTACCCCAAACAGAAAGAGCCCATTCTCCCTGGAACAGAGTCCTTTTCCTCCATCCCTGGCAATGATGAGAGGTAGTAGAGAATAACCTCCTAGCTATGCCCCTCCAGGATACTGCAAAAAAAAATTAATCCCATCTTGGTTGGAACCAAGACATAATATCTACTATATTACTTCTTGAATATAAAAAAAGACTTACATTTTTAAATGAAAAGAAATTTAAATGACAGTATTTTGCCATACAGACATTTATCAGCACCTGAAAGATGTAGATATGACAGTGGAATATCACTATAAATCAGATAAGAACAGCAGAAAAAACTATGCATTGAAGTAATTTTTGAAAGTTGTTATATCGTCTGATAGGTCTTTTATAAAACACTACTCTTTTCCTGAAAGACTTTTTATGCATTTCTCTGCAGATTATAGTGGCCATTCACACTTTACTTCAATTTTTATAGCCTCCCAGTAATTCCACGGAATAGTAAATACAGTTACTATAATCCTCATAAATGGCAAAGAGATGTATTTGAAGAAATAGGGTTTATTTCCCCTCCCACATGCATAACGTAAATCAGGAGCAGTTCTGCTGCAGTCGTTAGTACAAAACTGATACAAAACAAGAAATAAAAAATAACAGCAATGTATACAGAAAACTTTCCTTACACTAAAAGTACAAATCGTATGCTCCTATGTTTCTTGGCAAGGTTGTACTGTTGAGTTACTTATACCCACTATGCCCATCACTCTATTCACATGTGAATAAGGTCCAGGCTCACACTGGAAACAATGGAGACGCACCAGTTTACACAGGCTAAGAAACTGCCACAAAGCCTTGAAAACGAAAGGGGATTTTCAAATAAATGCAATATGTACAATTACTTCTGGAGTATTACCTCTGAAACAGAAGCGATTTCAAAGTGCTGTAAGAGAAAACTAGAAAGATCGCAAAGGATTACGAATACAAACAAATAACCCCCCAACTAACTGCATCCCACTTTTCTTCTTTACACACACACACACACAAGGAACACCATTCATTTTAAGAGAGATCTTGTGGCAAAATGATGACACTGAGTCACTAGAAAAAGAGAAAAAATAATTTTAAACACTCTTGGGACCAGAGACTACCGTTAAGGGGAGAGCATTATTTTTATCATCCTGCTAACGAGCCAGATGAAGGATTATTGCTGTTTGAGGTTATTTATCTCAACAACTCTTTTCTCTACAATAAAGATGCCAACTCCACTAAACAAAGAGAAGAAGCAGCACCGTTCTGTTGTTTCAATTGCACGCTGAGGAATACTTAAGCAGAGGAGAGGAACCCCAAGAAAAGTCACGGGGGAGGGCCGGTACACGCCGATTTTACTACGAAGGTTAAGAAAAATAGAACAAGAGCCGGCGATGCCGGTCCGCGGGATGCCGGTCCGCGCATCATCCCATCGCGCCGGCAGCGCCCAGCAGTGTCCGGCCGCCCCCCGGGCATTGACCGGAGGCACCGCCAGCCTCCTTCTTCCCCTCGACCTCCGCTTTGAGAGGACGGGGGAAGCCCCTGCCCGGAACCAGCGGGGAGGGAGTGACACCTTCTCAAAGAGACACCAAGGCGGGGGAGCCGCTCTCCCTCGGGCAGGGAGCGCCCACAGCCGCCCGGCTGCTGCGGGTCGCCGACCCGGTCCGTCCCCATCCACGGGGCAGCTCCGGCCCCACGCCGCACGCACCGCCAAACTTCGGGGTCGGGTAGCGGGGCGGGCGCGCCGTCGGGCAGGGACAGCTCCGCGCCCGGGTCAGCGCCGTGCCCGTCCCTGCCCATCCCCGGGAGCCGAAGGGCGCCCCGGCACTCACCAGCTGCAGCGAGCAGAGGAAGATCAGCGTGCAGCGCCCCGTGCAGCAGCCCATGGTGGCAGCCGGAGAGCCGCCGCCGCTCCGCTTCTTCCCTCCCGCACGGCCGCGGCCCCGGAGGCGAGCGGGGGCTCACCGCATCCGGACGGAGCGGCCGGGCGTGGGCGATCCCCGCTGCCGCTGCGCTGCCGCTGCCGCGCTCCTTTGTGGAGCGGCTGCCCTGGCGGCGGGAAGCGGCGGGAAGCCGGCGGCGGCGGAGGGTCTGTCTGCCCGGCTGTGGGCCGGGGTGGGCAGAGGGAGCGCGGCGGGGAGGCGGGGGCGGCGGAGGGTCTGTCTGCCCGGCTGTGGGCCGGGGTGGGCAGAGGGAGCGCGGCGGGGAGGCGGGGGCGCGGGTGGGCGGGAGCTGCGCGAGGTGCGAACGGGAGCGGGGCGGGGGCGGCGGGCTGTCCTCGGGCTGTGCCGGGGATCCCCGGGCGGGCACTTCGCGGGGATTTTGGAGGCTGCGAGGGCAGGCTGTGCTTGAGGGGAACTTGGCGGGGGCTGTGCGGACAGCGGCAGCCCGGCTTGGGCCGCTTGTTGCGAGCGCCCGGGGAAAGTTGAAGGGACCGGAGCTGCTCGCCCGAGCCGGGGGCAGCCCGGCGGGGCCGCGGGCATTGTCCGCCGTGCGCGCCGTGCCGGGGTCGGAGCGGCTCCGGGGGCAGGGGAAGCGGCAGAGCCCGCTGCTCGGGGAGTCGCGGGAGCGGCGGGGTGCGCTCTCCCCGCAGGCGGCACCCGGGGAGCCCGTCCTGCTGCTGGGGAGTGTCCCGGTGCCTGGGACTGCTGCTCGATCCGCTCCTTGTCCGCGCACCAGCGGTGCTGGGGACGGGTTTCCCTTCCTGGCAGCGCCATTGTGCCGGGAGAGCCCGCCGGCTGCTGCTGTCCCCCGCGGGTGTGAGCTGGGAATGAACGGGCTCCGGGGAGAGCGGCTCGGCTCCGGCAGTCACCGCTCCTGGCAGTGGTAAATCGTAGAGCCGTTCAGGTTGGAAAACACCTAAGATCAAGTGCAAGCGTTAATCCAGCACTGCCAAGTCCGTAGCGAACAAGAAGACGGGTGTGCAAACAGTGCTCTCCAGGGGCAGTTGGGACAACAGGATCGGCGGAGATACCGCGGTCCCCACGTCTGTAGATGTATTCTAGGCACAGACAAGTAATCTTCTGGGGCGGGATAATAAACCCAAATATTCACACCGTCTCTTAAAAATACGGTGTGGGGGATGATGTGTGGATGAAGTGTCGGCTACCTTATTTTTTCCCGTCAACAAAGTATAGATAGATTATATTTTACAGGCATTAAGGCATGTTCCATTCACCAGACAGCACTTTCCTATGGGCTGTTACCAGCTGCTGTTCCACGATACAGAGACTTCTGCCACAAAACACTGAAGCTTGCCCTTGACAATAAAAAAAAAAAATATATAAAAAAAAGAAAAAAAAAAAAAAAAGCCCACACAAAACCAAAACCTTGTCTTCTACAAGGCATTTTAGTGAGTTATGTGATTAATGTCTCTGTACACAGTATTGTATCCCCCCAGCTCTTCATTTATATATTAAGTAGTAGTGACAATAATCAAATAATTATAAGACTACTGTAAAACAGTATTGTGTCAGATTAGATTTGGAAAGCTGTTTTTTTCTACCCTTTTTTCACCCTTTTAAGTAGGAAAACATTAAGACAGTTTTAAATATCAAAGAGAAGGAACAAAAGAAGGACAAGTAAGAAGCTCATTCTGCTCATCCAGGATGTGTATTTGACTAAGTATGTACTTGAGAAGCACAAAATATAACCCACATTGCCCCGTATACAAAACTTAGATAAAACCACTGAAGATTTATATGTCTATGTATAGCTTTTAAGAGAAAATTCTATCTGGGGCTAAAGTTTACTAATGTTACATGTTCTGAGAACATACATATTTTGAAGGATGAATACCTGGAGAGATGAAAGTAAATTGAAAAGGTGACAGTTGGCAAAAATACAATGTGCCAGGCTCTGTGACTGGTAGATTTTATGGATAATTGGTTTTCTATGGAGAAGACTTAGAGGAAGCACAATTTCTCTGGACTTCACTGAAGTATTTAGTAGACCACAAAATCTTTTTGGTTAAACCCAATAATACAGAGATTAATAATCAGAATGGCAGGATGGGTAAGGAACCAGAACGATGAAATGCCTAGAGCTAATGCTGAAAAGATTTTACTTTTGCTCACCATATTCAGGCCCTACTTTTACATCAATGGGATGAGGTCCATAACTTTTCTCTATTTCTTCCCAAGAATAGTGCTCTTCTGAGAAGCATATAAATCCTGTGGAGTAAGGAGAGGAGAATGTGATGGTTTTGCCTGCAATAGAGTTAATTTTCTTCACAGTTGCTACTATGTGACTGTGTTCTGGATTTGTGCTGATACAGGGTTGATAATTCAGGGACGTTTTACTCACCTCAGAGCAGAGTTCACAGACCCTCAAGGCATTTTTCTACTCACTCCTCACCATCAGCAAGGGGGCTGGGGATGCACTGGAGTTGGGAGGGGACACAGCTGGGACAGCTGACCCCAACTGACCACAGTGATTGTCCATAACATATGACATCATGCTCAGCATACACTGCTAGGAGAAAAAGGAAGAGGGGGACATTTGGGGTACTGGCATTTGTCGTTTTCCCGAGTCACTGTCACACATGACAAGGCCCATCTTTCCAGGGGGTGGCTCAAAACCTCTCTGCCCTTGGAAAATAGCCAATGAATTCCTTGTCTTGCTTTGCTTGTATGCATGACTTTTGCTTTCCCTGTTTAACTGTGTTTATCTCAACCCATGAGTTTTCTCACTTTTACCTTCTGAATCTCTCCCCTATCACATCAGGGGAGAGTGAAAGAAGAGTAAGTAGCTACATGAGGCTGAGTTTTCAGCTGGGGTTAAACCATGACAAGTGAGAGTAAGTTTCTTAGAGGTTTATAAATCTCTAATATTTTCCTTTTTTATTTTCCCATGTTCCTGAAACATTTAGTTATTTATGTCTTCTCACTAGTCAATATTTATTCCCTCCACCCCCCAAAAAATAAGGATAGTTGTGATATGAATTATCCCTGGGTATAAGGTTTTTCAAAGAAAAAAGTTACACAACAGAAATGCTGTAGAACATGACTTCCACAGGAGCACAAGGAACTAAAATAATAGAATAACCTTGCACTGCAGCTGAAAGCACTGGACAATAGGAGAAGAGAGAAAGAGCCTGGATCAGAGGGAGCCTAAAAATGAAGTATGGTTATGAGAAGGCATAGGATTTCTAGACCATATCAGAGAATGCAATATAAGAATAAAATAATGTACAAAGCAAATAGGAAAGACTGTATTTTACAGATTTTTCTACCCATGAATTCAGCTGATAGTCAAGTAATCATAGAAAGTAATTTCCAGCTGTATAATGAAGACAGCCCTAATTCGGCACCATGCATGCCAAGTAGGTGAAAAACTGGTGTAAGTTCTAAAAAACCCTGTGGGCTCTCTTAATACTCTTGAAAAGAAAGTATGTCCTCAAAAGCTTTATGATATGTCCATGTACACATGGACATGCCCTCACATAAGTGTATGATTTCTTCTGCTAAAGCTGTAAATCATAGGACATCAAAACTTGTGCTTCTTATCTGGTTGCATTCAAAGCAGAAAACCAAGGTTGTTCACATTCATAGAAATACAGCATCAGAGACAGCAATAAGAGATATTACAAGAGTCTTCTAATTCCTATAGGCTTATTCCTTGTTAGGTTATAATCTTTGGAATCAAAGATACGAAAATGTTCAGGTTTAAGAACTAAAACCATCAGTAAAAGATCTCATATCAAGAGAACAAAGTGAAATTCATAATATTTTACTGTCCTTGTAGCTCTTTAAAGGCATATACAGTCTGTCTAATAAGCATTTACTTGTCTGTCTCTCCTGGAGTTTTCCTCAGCCTGCATCAAATTATCCTGTCATGGACCTGGCCTTAAGGAGGTGCTTTTTGTTGACTCTGCACATTGGACTAAAGTAATCAGCACAGATGACAGCAGAAACACTTGCTTCACAGTTTGACTTCTCCATTCTTGATCATGAATATTAGTCAGAGGAAATTAGTGATGAAAATAAGTAACAGTGTCAAAGGACAATCCTAATCCTGGAAAGATTTGTGTATTTACTTAACTTGTAGCACCAAGCATAGCCCTTTATGCTGGACAGAGATTAGGTAAATACATTCAGGGACTGCAGAATCAGAACTTAAGAACAGATTCTTGTGGCCTCAGATTTCACCATTAATTTTGGCATGTAATAAAGAAAGATTAAGAATTAGAAGCTTTGTAATTACTTTTCAAGCTTTCCTGGAATGAGGGAGGATACAGGGATCCGAACACACCTCCATAAAGCTATCAACAGGTCACACTTCAGGCAGACTTACAGTTATGATAGCTTAGAAAAACATTCCACTGTGTATTCCCCAAGCAGTCTTGAAATACCTCAAGCAAACTAGAAACCCCATGAAATTTAATATAGCTTTAAAGACAAATGAGGGTTTCAAGATATTATCAGTGTTTTTAGTAAATCCTATTTTCAATTTATCCTTCTGAAAGCAGATACACAATATAATGATCTAATTTTTCATTTCAATGTTAACACCTGCTGCTAGGAAACTGCATTCTTCATTAAAATGCAAGTACTTTATAGAATGAAAAGATGTTCAGTGTGAATGACTTTTTTTGTTATTTTAAAGAAGTGTTTTAAAGATCAGGCTGAGTGTGGGGAGCCATGATGAGGCACAGCCTCTCAGTAGCTGGGCAGGTCCATGGGGAAAGGAATGGAGACTGGTCAGTGTCAGAGACACAAAACATCAGCCCAGGCTGTGCCTGGGGAGGCAAAGCTGTGGGGAAATGCAGATCAGCCCTGCTGCTGAGGCTGGGGCAGGGACTGATGGTCCTTTTGGGGCTGAGATGGGGTCCTGGGCTGTGGGCAGGGTTGGTGAGCCCAGGTGGGCAGGAACAGGCAGGACTGGTGATGCCCTTGGGGCCCTGACAGTATGAAAGCAGTTGTAAAAACATGAGTGCTTTAAGTGCACAGACTGACTCCCTATAACTCTTTTTGGTTTGTCAGCAGTAGACTCCAGCTCAGCTTTGGGTTTGTTTTTTCTGTATTTAGCTCTTTTTTTTTTTTCTTTTTTTTTTTTTTTTCTTTTTTGTTACAATGCATAATACATGTTCCCATAGCCAGGAACAGCAAAACTGGAATAATGCACAAGTTCTTTGCAACTATCTCCCATATTAATTGCAGGAACCAAAAAGCTGGCAAATGATACCGATCTAAATATAAGTATTATATATATATATATAGATAGATAGATAGATAGATAGATAGATCTAGATATAGATATAGATATAGATAGATATAGATATAGATATAGATATAGATATATATAGATAGATAGATATATATATAGATATATATATATAGATATAAATGCTCAGATCTCCTCACTCTCAGTGACAGGACTTGAGGAAATGGCAAGAAGCTGAGTCAGGGGAGGCTTAGGTTGAATACCTGTGTGAAAAGATTTTATACACAGATGGAGGGTGAGCAATGGAACAGACTCCCCAGAGAAATGTCGCAGCACAAATGCTAACAGAGTTCAAGAAATGTTTGGGCAGTGCTCTCAGGTGTGACTCTTGGAGTGTTCTATGCAGGGCCAGGATTTGGACTTGATGATCCTGATGGGACCCTTCCAACTCAGCATGTTCTATGACACTATAAGGCTTTCTTTTTGCAGGTTAGTATTTATTTTGAACCATTCATTGTACATAAACATTGGTACAATCCTCAATTTTAATATGGAAAAACTTGACAAGAAAACTGACATACATATTTAGATAGAGAAAAATCCTTCAAAATACATTTTGCATTAGACTTGAAAAGATGGCACCAATACCAGCTGTGTTATTCACAACTAAGGATTTTAGATGCTAAGTTGGTCTGAAATACTTGTGACATTTGCTGCACTCAGGCTCTGCTCAGCTTTTGTGACCTGGTGAATGAGATTTTGGATCTAGGGATCAGTGATAAACCATCACAGGCCATGGCAGAGGTTTTGCCACAGTGGGTAACGTGGGCAGTACTTCTTGTTCTGGATCCATTCAGAACTCCCACTAATGTCAGTGGGGGTTTGGGAAGCAATGAACACATTGCTAAGGCCTGAATAGGGCTGGAAAGGTAGGCTGAGAGGTTGTTCCATGCAATTGTTCCAAAGTTTCTGTTGTTTGCAACATTTTTCTCTGAGTAATTCACCCTCATTTCCCATCTATTTTCAGGCATTAAATGTCAACTTTCAACAAGAAAGGCAAAGCTGACTTGCCCACTTGATTCCAAATAACAAAATTTACTTGAATTACAGTTATTATATTTGTAGCTTAAAAACCCTTCTTTTGTTATGATTGTGAAGCAGAAATATTTTGCCTGAAGTTTTCTTTTTTACATAAAGTGCAGGGCTGTTATTTGAATCAAGCCTCTGAACAGTGTCCACCTGAGGAGATACACTAGGGGAATTTTGGTTCAGGGAAGCTGTACATTGACTGGCTGTCAATGGAAAAGAGACTGAAAAAGGTAATCTGTTTCCAGAAATCTTGGGAGCTTGGAATGCGTGGTAGGGGGTCAGTCAGACCTTGCTCTGGTGAGGTGGTGCTCTGTCCCTCATATCCCTTACCCACACAGTGTCTGTCAATTATGGCACACTGGAGGCAGCCCCAGTTTTGCCAAGCCCAGCCCATGAGTGACCAAGAGACCCTGAGAGGAAGGCCCAAGATGGCCAAAAAGGTTTAAGAAGGGTCACTATAAGGTAAGCACATTGTCCTTTAACCCCATCTCCATCCTGGAGTTTCACATGATTGGAAACAAGAAGTTGGTAGCTATATGCCTGTTTTTTATCTTTCCTGCCTTTCTGTTTTTCCCCTTTGCATCTTCTTCTTCTTCTAACTGTCACCTTATAGAATGTAAATATATGTTCAGTGGGATAAGTCTATGCTGTGATAAGTGATTTTATTGTACTATGTACTCTTTTGCCAATGTTCTTTAACTGTCTGCAGTTTGCCAGTATTTTCACCTTGAGAATATTTGGTTGGAATTTTCTCCTTTGTGACTACCCAAAGCAAAAGTACCTTGGTTTAGCCCTAGGTTTAAGTGATGGGGTGTAACACTGACAGAATTTTTAACCCTCTGGAGCCACCTTTATTCCTTAAAAGAAGGGTTAAGGAACTGCATACACATCTGATGTAAATTTCTCTGACTCCATTACTGCCAAGTGAAATGCAGTGATAAACTCAAGTAGAAAATATGGCTGCATAAAGCTGCCTTACCCTTACACAGTCAATATTCAGGGTAAACAACTCGTCTTTTTGTGGAAAGCCATCAGACTAGGTACTGGTAACAATGGATTCCTATGTATATGACTTAATTGGTGTTTTTCTCTAGAAGTCTTTTCTGCTATGTTAATTTTTTTTCCTTTCAGTGAGCTCATAGTACAAACAATAACTTTCTAGGATGTAATTGTCTCTCCTTTCAGTTTTTCATCAGAAGAAATTTCTGTTTGTTAAATCAGCCTGATTTACTAATTAACATCTGGATCTTATGTACACACTATGCACACACACAATAATACCACAATTATATTATATTAGCTTTTTAAGGGCTCATCTAATTTTACTCTATACATAATCCTTGAAAATTAGATTTGCATAAAGTAATTTAAAATAGACAGGGCAAACTGGAAGTATATAATTACGTGTAGCTCTGAAACAAATACATTTTCAGTTTTCAATTTCCATAGCTGAGTTCATAACTTAGCCCCTGAATATCTGAATTAATAATAAAATGACAGTATTCCCCTGTTGTATATGTACTTACACAGAATTTACAGAAAGGGTCACCTTTGTTATACTTTGTGGATTACCTTTGGGGTGAGTAAACCTTGATCCTCCTCTAGAAGCTGGAGGAAAGGGGGAAGCTGAGAGGCACTTTCCACTTCAGTCTGTTAAACAACTAAAGAGACTTTCCTATCAAGGTTTATACTCCTCCCAATGTGCAGAACCTAGGCTCCTGAACTCGGTTCTCTACACTGTATTCAAATGTGATGCTTGTAATAACCTTAAGTCTACAACAAAAGTATCTACTTACCTTTCAAAGAGAACCTTCTCTTCAGACTCACTGTTTGTCTGAGACCAGCCTATGAAATTTTTTTTAGAGATTTTAACAATTCTTCACAGGAAGTTCATAATGATGGGTTTGCATGATAATGATCTATGAAGCATGAGGTAAATACGTCTTCTTGGTCTATCAATTTTCTACACATTGCAGATATATTTCTGTAACCTACTAGTCCAGTTGTAGACTTTGAATTGCCAGTACATAAGCATGCTGTTCAATGTCCATACATACTGGCAATACATATTACCAGTTATGATGATGATTTTACCATGTTTGCTAATATTTGTTAGTTGTATAAGACCACCTTCAGGGGTCAAGTGATTACAGAGGAAACTTAATTTCCGTAAAGAAAAATAAACTGAGTCTTCTCCATGATAAAGCAAAGCTATAAAATGTATGAGGATAAAAAAATACATCAGTTGAATGGAAGCTGAAGCAGTTCCAGAATTTGATAGCACACACTCTGACTATTAAAAGTAGTCATGAAATACACTGATCAAGAAGGTGGTGCTGATGAATTTTCAGCTTGGATGACCAATACTGTCTGAGAAGTTTGGCACTAGTTAATTATTTTAACACAAATAATGTAGTCTCATAGTTATGCATTCATTTGACATTTGTGAATCCTTAAAGTTAAATAGGTTGTTGGAACTTTTTATTACTGCATCAAACTCTGCACTTGCTTTTAAAGGGCTCTTAAAGGAAAGAAACACAGGATTCAAAGAGGAATGTGGGAGGCAGCATTATGACAATGACTCTTTGCTGGGAATTAGAAGGACTCCAGCCAACAAAGGAATGAGATTCTAGAACAACTTTCCCAAAGCTATTTGGAGAAACAAATTAAGCCAATGAGTTTTTAGACTGAGTTGGCAAATTAATGAAGGGAAGTGGATGACACATAGATACTTGCAATACCAGAACCTATAGAATACTAGGAAGTCCCTTTAAATTATAGAAAGCTGTCAAAAATTCTAACACAAAGACAGCATGAGTAGCAAATGGAATGAAATTGTGTCAGAGACAGAGAGCCATCAAGTCAGCCAGGATAGTTTATGAAGACTCTGGACATCATGGATGTCTGTTGCCTCTAGACAACAGATCCTGCCCTAAGTTAATCAGTACTCCAGGATGCCCAAAAGAAAATAAAGGCAACATTAAGAAATTTACTTGAATCATTCTGTGAACAAATAGCAAATTATGACTGGCTCATACTTGAGAAAAATGGCCTGAGTGAGCAGCTCAGGAGCAGTGCATAAACTCTTATACAGCTGCATAAAGAATTACTGAAAAACTCTGAATAATAGCACATAAAAATCAGACTGTTTAGGGATAAATTTCAATAGGAAAAAGCAAAAAAATAAAAGATTACATTCCCTGAATAAATGCTTTACTGCAAATACTTTTTCCAGCTCTAATGAAGAGCGTTTGCTCTAGCAGAGAGAGAATAGGGCTGTGATGATAGATGATCATTTGCTCATTTAAAGCTGCAAGGATATTCTCATCCACACCTGATTTTTATCCATTGCTAAATGAAAAGGACATCCTTAAGTCATTTAATGTTACATTTAATGAAATGTGAAGCCCAAACAAATCAAGCAGATCTTCAGACAATGCCTAGGGAAGACATGGCCAGCCAGCAGTGGAAGGAACAACCTCTTCAGTCCTGGGCATCAGGAGAGGGAGCAGTGCAAGCCCTCCTTTCCCTGCCCCCATTGCTGCTGCAGCTGCAGCTCAGCTTAAGCCCTTAAGAGCAATTCCAATTTGACAGCTTGCATGGGTGTGAATATATTTAAGTAAAAAGAAACCCTGCCAAGTTTAGATGAATTAAACAACTGTGACACACACTGGGCCAGATTCTCTAATGCACCACAACAAATTTACAACTGTGACTGTTAACTGAAGTCCCAGTTCATTTTTAATACTGTAGTTAACAAAGCTGTATACAGATGTAGTGATTGCTATAGAGGTTAGAATGTTTCAGTGTTTCCATCTGAGACTGCCTTTTGTAGTGGATTTTCATGTCACATTTTAAAAATGGTAATCTGGATTGAGGACCATATTTGCATTTGCATGTCTAGTATCAGAGTCTGCTATTTATCCTTTCAAAAGTTTTCTGATATGTTGTGATACACACATATAACACTTCTGGGCAGAGACTATGTTCCACTATCTAATCTCTCTTTGGCTCTTAATGTCTGAAAGAATGTTTCCATGATGAACATAAAAAACTAAACTTCAGAAAAGTTTTTGTGTTGTTATTCTGAACAGGTCACACTTCTTTTTCTTTATCCACCTACCTAAGTAAAGCAAAAAAGTTGTTTAAATTTGGGAGCAAATAACAATTTGCATAATGTCTCTGCAAAAGCCAAAGAAATCCAAAATATATGTGTCTGTCATTTGTTTGCTGAATCAAATATTTCAGAAGAAATGTAATATGTTAGTTTAAAATTTTCAAATGTCACTGTTCAATAGCAAATGTCATCTTTTCAGCAGGAACATGGAACCTAGCAATAGCATAATGAAACTGCAGTGAACTGCTGGATATGAATTTGACCTACCTGTGGTTCATTCTTCATGCCAGTGAAGGATCCTGGTAGCCTTGAGGAACTGAAAGGTAATATGAGCCAGGCTGGGGACACACAGGGATGCATGCAGCTCCATTGGATTCTAGCTGTGAGGGTACTCCTGTAACCCAAATATTAAATATTGAAATCTGAGAGAAATCTCTAAATCAAGATTAAATGTTTTGCTGTCATGTACAGATGTTGTCGACTTTGATCAGCTTTTTTCTGTCAGAAAAAGAACGATTAAGAAAGTGGTAAGAGTGAGGCTGCTATTTGAAAGATGGCATCTTTTTATTCAACAGGTTCTACTCTTCTGGGTGAGGGACTATGCTCATTAATCTTTCTTTTGGAACAGGATTTGAAGCCAAGTACCTAAAATCTGAGTGGTAGAATTTAATACCTTTTATATGTCCACACATCTGCATTCTTCCTGATTCCAGTAGTACTAGGCTCTTTTTTTTTTTTTTTTTCATTAGGTGCATCTCTGGAAGGTAAAAATAAAGGAATGGTCCTTGCTTTTTGGTTAGGTAGGTACTTGCCAGGAGACTGATATCTCTGAACATGTAAGAGATGTTCTGTTCATATTTATCCACTCAGAAGCTTACACTATGTTTGTTCCTCTGAAAACAGAATTCTATGCAAAGTACATTTTCTGTGTTATGTATTGTCAATAAACACATTTCTGTTATTGAACACTGATAGGATCAAACCAGGAAGAAAAGTGCTTTGTACTCCAAATTAAACTTCAGATGATAAGGTCCAGTGAAAACACCTCAATAAATGCTTTTAAAAGGACCTTAAGTGAGGATTGAGAGAAGTAGAGTAATAAGAACGGAATAATAGTGTCATTTTAAGGGCATTTGAGAACTGGATCACATTTATACCACATTTCTGAGAAGTGTAAGCCAAGAACAGCAGCCTTGCCCTTCATCTGCCTCTAAATACAAGCTGCTGCCCTCTCAGTTTTCCTCTGTTTTAGGCTGACATAGGCATTCTCATCACTGAGCTGCAAAACAGTTTGAATTAATCTGGATTAAAATTAATCATGACTATTTTTTCTTTCAAGTGAACTTTGACGTGGACCCATTCTCCCATTTAGCTCATTGCTTGGCAATGCAAATACTTATACTGGCAGCAGGCAGGGAGCAACAAAGGGACAAGAGCAAGCATTTGGGAACAGAGAAAGGGCAGGGTTGTTCTTTTTGGCAGCAGTGCTATCCTGCTTGCAGAATTGCAGTGTTAAAGCATCCCATCCCAACTCTGTTAGGTTATTTCTGCTTATACTAACAGAACCAAAGCTACACTGAGTGGGAGGCTTGAACAAGGCAATCAAACCCCAAACTGTTACAGTGGCCAGGGTGTTCATTGGTAATGAGGGCTTGAGTAGTAAATAGTTTAAAAGCCAACAGTGGAACAGTCATGCAGTTTTTGTGAAGTGATGAGTAGGCCAAATTCAGATTTGTGGTGCTGCTGGTTAGCACTGTGCTGCCAACACAAAGCAGCTCTAAAGCCAAGGTAGCCAATTGATGCAGGCAGCTGGCATAGCATGTCTTAAACCATTGCTCTCCTGGCAGCTGGCTACTTCTCTGCCTGAAAAGGGAGAGTAGTCACATCATCCCTCGTCTGAGACACTCTTATGTGTCTCAAGGGCTCCTTTTTGTCACTACAGTCCTGAGCCTATAAATCCCATTTTAAAATGCTGTAAGAATGGCACAGGAGTGAATATTTACACCTTCAGGCTGCTTCTGCTCTGAGAGAAGTGTGGGGTCTTCAGCTGCTCAACTTTTCCTTGTTCCACAAGTATGCCCTCTAACAAAGAGAACCAGGAAAAGTAAATACCTTCCAGTAGAAAGAAAATATCCTCTTTATTGTTTATGTCTGTTGGAACGCTTGCTAAGTGATAGCTTAAAACATGTATTTGATGGAAATGAGAAATTGCTTGTGATTTGGAGTACACAAAGCACTTGATAGCTATCTGAGCATGTAACAGTGCATAGAAAGTTCACTTCCTAGGGCTCTCTGGGCAGGACAAACTACAGAGCTTGTTAAGGAGGTGCTTAAACCATGTAATTACCTCATCCTTCATTCACATGACCAAAAAGTTACCTCCATAATGCAACTGATGCTTTTTCAGTCAAGAGTACAGGAATCCCATGCTCGGTGGCTCCCAGTGTGATTAGTGGTGGGATAAGATGTGTGCTCACCTGAACCTGTGTCCTGGCAGGAAGCCCACCACACTGAGAGAAATTCTGCTGTAGTGGCACAGAACTGCTAGAGGATTCACCAAAGGATTCCTGGGAGGGTGCACTGACCTGTAGCCTGCTCACATCACTATTTCCAAGAAAATGGAAAACAGGGAGGAGGCCTGAGTCTGGGAACTGTTCTCACTGCTTCTGCAAGTGACCAGCACTAGGGAAAAGTGAAAATTCATAATGCAGGATGACCTTATTGTCTTAATTACCATTGTATGATATTAAGAGGATGTTTTTCTGAGGCAGCTGAACACCTGTAGATCACAGGGATGCAGTGAGTTACCAATCCATGAATCTGAGCAGCACTCCTTACACTTGTACAATCATATTGTTGGATTGTCACGTTTGGCTAAAAGAATTTACTGACAAGAACTGATGAAGAGATGTGTTCCCTGAGTGTTTGCTCATACTGATGGTGATGCTGGGTTCATGAAATACATAGTTCAAGGTGCTCTTTCTGCAATCAACATGCTGAAAAATTTCTGCTCATTCCCCTTTCCAGCCTTAGTACCAAATTTTCCACTCAAGAAGAAAAATGTGCAGTTTCCTTTATTTGTGCAGCTTTTAATCATATCTGTATATGTGAAAAGTGTTGAAATGATGACAAAATTTTCCTCTTGATTACCTCAAGTCTGTATTTCATAAGAGGATTTTTTTAAGGCTATGGACACACATTTCTAGCAAAATTCTATGTATTTAAAATCTACCAATGGGCTCATATAGCATTCTTTTTACACATTTCTATTCCTTCAGCTTTTCTACTCATCTGTTACAAACAATTAAACCACTGGATTTTTCATTGTTTGAAATAACTGGTTGCATTACCATCTGGAAACAATACATTTTAAGTGCATAATTACGGATGTTTGAAATCCCTGGAACCCAGCTTTATATGCACAGGACTAGGAGGCAGCCTGCTCAGAAATGGGAAATGTATTGTCAGCTGTGTGATGAACAGTTAAGAGGAAAGGAGGAGCAACTCTCCACCATTTGTCTGCTGCCTTCATGCCACTAGCCTGAGAAAGCTAAGTTCAGATTTGACTGCAGAGCAAAAGGGAATGTTTTAGACTGTGCTCACTTGCACTGAATTTTAATGATTGCAGTGGCACAAGGGGACCCTAGTTGAGCAGTAGCCTCTAAGTCCTCACCCTTCTTATTATGAGGCTGGAAACTTGACTGTGCACTAGTTTCCAGGAAGTGCAGGACTGTGGGGATAACCATGTGCATAATAACTTTATGGTGGAAAATGTTTCATTATCCTGAAATAGAAGCTGCAATATAGGATATTGAGTGTCTGCAAAACCAGCGTATCTCAAAGGTATGACAGCTAGTCAAAACTTAGATAAAGCACTGGCTATTAGCTAAACTATGAGTAGTCTAAATGGCTGACTCAGTCTCCTTTCATACCCTTCCTTTCCTTGCATGTGACCTATTTCACAATGTATTCATTTGCCACAATGTATTTCAACTGAAAATAGTCAGACAGGTCCTCCAGCTTCACCACTGTCAGCTACAGGACCAGCTCAGACTCAGAAATTACATCAGAGCAGGTATTTAATACTGCTGAAAAGTTACGATGCAACTACTCAAAAAAAAAAAAATAAAAAAAGAGTTCATTAGATACAGGCCCAAACACACCATCACCATCAAATGCAAATTCCATTTAGCTTTGATTTCATAATATCTGTATTCCCACTCCTCCATTATCTTTCTGAATGTTTTGCCTAGGATTCCCTTTGCACTGAAAGACATTTAGATACTAGTTCTTTCAAGTTACTGTCTGACAGGGCACACATCCCTCCATTCCCCTACTATCACATTTCAATGCTATTAGGCTGAGAAGAAAACCTCAAAGCTCTGATCTGCATAAATGTCTGCTTGATTAAAAGTAGTCCTCCTAAATCTACAATTTAAAATTCACACAACCAAGCTCACCTCTGTGAAACTTATTTCTCCATTTCCAAATCAGTTTATTTCAGGGCAATAAATCATGCCTCTCCTGCCCACTTTTGTAATGCACATATCATTTTAATTTGAATTAATGTATAAAATGCACATGCAAAGATGAATATATCACATTTCCTAAAACCTTCATATGGAATTAGCTTTTCACACCAGTAATTCCCCCACACACCTCAGCTTTGCTTTACCAGCAGCTTGGTACAGGCATGTAAAATATGTAAGAGTACAGTTTATTGAAGGATAGCATAAGACACATGACAAGAAGGCCTTGACATAGTGAATGGAAAGGGACTAACATATTGCATTAAAAAGAGAACAGAGTCTATTTTAAAATAAAAGTCAAAAGAAATTCCTATTTCAGTTGAAAAAACCCCAAACCCAAGCATCTGATGGAAGACTATCTAGCTTTATACTCTTGGGTATTGTGAAAGAGCCTTTCCAACTCCCTCAGACTGTTTCTGCTTTATTGTATGAAGATACATGTCCTGCACTGCACTAAGCCTACTTAATATATTGCTAAATGTTGTATATGATGCCAGATGTTTCTAAACATTTTAAAATATTTGTAGATATTTTCTTAAACAAAAAAGATTCAAAGAAAATCAAAACGGGAGAAAAATCAAAATTAATAAAGGCATTTATTTTTCTTTTTGGAATAAAATAAATGGCATCTATTGACTCATGACATACTGACTGAGACACTCATAAGAAAGAATATGATTAAATAGCATTCATTTGGTGCATTGTTTATGTTTCAGCTCTGATTATAATGTTTCAAAGACAATCAATCATTGATTTTAATTTACTTTATTGTGCTATAGAAAAGAGTAAATTAAATGTAGAATTTATTTAGCCTTTCTCTTGTAGTCTGTAATAATCCAGATGGAGCATATACATTTTCTATTTAATGACACTAGCATGATTAAGCATTAAGACTTAATGAGTAGTGCATTTTTTATGGTTCATTAATAAAAGTTAGAAATAGAAAAGATGTATTGGTCATCAGCTTTATCTCCTCACTGTGTTTGTACATTTATTAAACAGTCAGTAAATTTGTTTATATATAATTGCTTTTGTGAGAGGGACCTTCACTGACTTTAAACTGCATGAGATCTTTCTAGCCTTAAATGATTCAAAATCTAAGACCTGCAAGACGCAGACTGGATCTGATACAGATAAATGAAGGAAGATGACAGTCAAGAAGAGCTATGCAGGAATATTTTATGGAAGAAACAGGTTTGAGAGAAGAGAGAATTACATGAAGAAAAGGCAAAATATAGTGCTGCAACATGAACTAGGAGATTGCTTTTAAAACAAAACAATATACAAGAGAATGCACACAGAGAAGAGTGGGGGGTCTTGGAAAGGACTTGTAGTGATTCAACTGGTTTAATAACTTGTTTCAATACAAGGATGATAAATTACACCAAGCTTTAGACTTGAACATTGTCTAGCTAGAACCAGACAATGGCTACATTACAATTGTAATACAGGTACAAGCATTTTCTTGAAGTGCATTTTGAAAGGAGAAAAGACCCCAAAACTAAGAGGTGGTTTATGCCTCTTAAAGCTACTTCTGAATACAGAGGAGTATCATATGAGAAAAGGGGGATATTCCAGAAAACCCCACATACATAATTTGATTTCAAAGGGCAATACATTAGGTCTGTAGCTAATCCACCTGTCTTCTTAAGACAAAAAAATTATAATCAGAAACATCATGTAGAGGCATAATAAAGTACTGAATAGTAACACAAAACAGAAGAGAAGCAGCAATGAAGGGCTTTAAATTAAAAAGTTCTGATAATATACTTCTGGTTTAAATGATTAAATAACTTCACATTGTCTGTTTTCATATATTTCTGTCTTTACCCCCTAACACTCATACATCCTCAAGCCTCCAAAATTCCCATTATTTTGGACCATTGTAGTTTGGTATGATGTTTGTCCTATTTTAAAGACAATCTTCAGTAATGATGAGTAATAATGAGAGTATCAGTTTTTATAGTTACGAAAATGGAGTCTTGAAATTAGAACATAAATTTTTACATCCCAAGTAGCTTTGGATTTACCTGCAAGTCCTCTCTGCTTGACATATTTCAATGAGCTTCATCCTACTGCCTCATCCTAAACACAGGTAAGCACATTTAGCTCTACAGTTGCCACTCTTTATAGTGCTTCCCCTGGTGCACTTACTGGAGGTATCCATACCCATAGTGGTTTGTCTCTGGCCACTACACCTGGAAACAAAGCTGCATGCGAGCCCAGAGCCAGACAGCTGCAACACTGAGGATGTGCATCAGTGACTATTTTGATGGGAGTTGCTTCCCAAGTAAATTATGCACAACATAATTACAAGTGTAAAACTTGTATAAATTTATTTTCTTTTCCTGTTCATGAAGGAGTCAAATAGCTAGTCCGCAGCCGAACTCACTCTTTAAATCTCATTCAAGCTGTATCTGAAGTTCCATTTTTAATAACAAACTCCCCAGAACTTGTCAGGAGACTGAAATATGGCCTGAATTTTCAAGCCTAGAAAAGCAAAGCAGGAGCATGGCAAGGGACAGGCTATGGTGTGCTCTACCAATTGTTACATTGTATCTTCTGAAATCATCGAGCCACTCCAAATATTCCTGAGTTTATTACACCAGTACCAAGGGGCCCCAGTCATGTATCAGAAGTCCATTATGAGACCTGGAATACAAACACATTTAATTAAAAGTTGTCAAGACTTATATGGACAAACAAGGGGGAATTCTTACATTCACAGCTGTTCAAATTTGCCAAGCCACATTCTGACAGAAACTGAGTCAGTATGAGAGAATAACTGAGATCCAAAAAATGCTCCTGATTAAAGAAGAGATTAAATTGAAAAAAATTCCTCAAGATAAAATTGAGCAGGGGGGGGGGGAAAAAAAGGGAGAAAGAAAAGGAAAAAAGGAGTCTACAGTCACATAAATTTAAAAACTCAAAACACTTTTGAATGATCTCTGAAAAATCATGATTATGTCATTTATATGCAGATTAACTAAGCCAGTCTTAGCATAATTATTTTCTTTATACAATCATTGTTAGTTCCAGGAACATTATTTCCTATACAACATTCTAAATTCTTTACTTCTCTGTTTTCAGCAGCTTCCTTAAAAGCCAGTTATTTACTTATTCAATTTCCCCTCCCTTTAGCACATGCAGCATCTTGAGTAATGACTTGCCATTTTCTCTTGGGCAGGTAACAAAATCCTTCTACAGATTATGGCAGCAATGAAAATCATGACAAGCTGCAGTAAATGTATGATAGTTATTGTTCCATGTTTGATGGTAGAATTTCGGTACGCATGGGCTCATTCCTTCCATTTAGGTAAATGTACCAGCATTTAACTAGCAAAAAAAATTGTGTTGATGGGGGACTCTGTTCTCCAGCAGTAAAGAGGACCATTTCTCACTCCTATCCCCTGCTACCTATCAGAAAAATAAGCAGGTGCAGAGAAGAAAAATCAAATCAGGCTGTACTTTAGCGTACAGTACTGTGGGAATGCAGAAGACTTAGGAGATCAGAACATGGATTTTTGTTGCCAGTGGCAGCAGCTGTAACAGTGCTCATCTATTAGTATCACCACTGCAAGTTTAGAGAGCTGGTAGCATTTGCCATATATCATCCTTGGGGCCCTTCAAGGTGAATTGAAAGATGAGTAAAAAGAGATGGGAGAGGGAGAGAAATGCTACAGCCAGTGGCAAAACAGCTGGGGTGAGAGGCTGTAGAGTACTCTCACTTATCCTTAGCTTGTAAACGAGGCTTCACTCTTACTGTTCTTTGTAGTTATACTTAGTTACAAGTGTGGGAAATTATACAAGCAGTTGTCAATGCCCCCTGCCATAGTTCCTGCTGCAATAAATTATTTATCCCATTATTCAGCCTACAACAGTGCCTAGCAGTATTGGCCATAAATCAGGACCCTACTATGTTAGCTGCTGTACACACACAGTAAAAGTAAATCCCTCTGCCAGTGTCTTTGCACCTGAGGTAAAACAGCACAAGCTTGTTGCCAAGTTGCTTCCTGCAAAGCAGATACACATTTTGAGCAGTGTGTAGAAAGAGGAATTGGCTTTCATCTCATTTGGCCAGCTTTCAGATGTGAGGTAGGCACGTAAATAACTGCACATTAGCATCATGGATCCTGTCTTCACTGGGAAACCGAAGAAGCAGCTCGGACATCTGGCACAGCTTGGCAGATTGTCACAACACTACAGGACAGAACTACCATAGAGAAAGCAAGATATTGCACTGGCTTCTGAAAGGAACTGTTTGTCTTTTCCTTCCACACACAGAAGTCCTGGGGATTTTTTAGGCTCTCTCCTGATCCATTGAATCTTGAAGTGGAAACTTTAAATGGCATTATCTGTGCAATATCCACTTGTGGGGATGAGGGCTAAAACCCTAATGCATGCTAAGAAAGTTCACTATTTTTCTTCCTCTTTGATAATAATACGCATTCTAAATGTTGCTTAATGATGCCACAAAATCAATTCTGCATTCTTAAAGCAGTAAGTATGAACCATAAATAACTTCAGCATCTACTAAAATCTTCCATCCTCTTCTTCTTTCCCCTCAAATGCCCAGGAAAGTATAGTAAGATTAAATATTTCACCAAGGAAACCTATTAGATTGAGATGGCTTTCTTGAAAAGAGCTGGCACTATTTCCAAATAAGGAAAATAAAAAAATCTGACAAGTTAAATGTAAAAATTCCTTAAGGCAGGCCAATAAAAGTCTCACAAACATTTCTCAAAAAGCTTTGAAAATAAACATGAGTCTTGTTCAAATCCACAAGGAAGAGGAAGCTGACCAGATAGTCTGTAAGGTCCGTAATAGGTGATGAAGAAATACTGGAGCATGTGAATAAAAGCCACAGTAAAAATTTAGGTTAATATTTCACATCTCTCTTTGGCATGCAGGACTCTTCAACATCCAGGTAGAGTCCCACACTGAAACAAGACAGTAGGTGCACCACAGCCCTGTCTCAAATTGAAGTGTGAGCTGAAAACATTTTGGCCAGATTGACATAATGGATAGTAACAAAACTCCAGGACCAGGGCTAAAGGAACTTAGCTATGAAACAGCTGAAATAAGCATTGTAGGATGTAACCTCTCACTTAAAATGGCCTCAGTGATTGCTTCCAGGAAGTATCCAGGAAACATCAGAGCAATAATACTAAACTGCACAAAACACTGTAGCAGTGAATAGAATCAGTGCTAAATTTTAAGTGGTACCTAGAAACTCTGCTCAAAGACCATGACCCCATTATGCCACACACTGCAAAAGCACAGAGCTGATTGCTTCTAGGCCAAACAACAAGCGGAAAAAATACACAAAGACTGATAAAGGGGGTGCAGTAACACAGATTGACTTTTGTAGACCTTTCAGATGCATTCCTGAATGCCTGTATTACAGTTTGTAAGTTAAGAGTTTAACATACATAGGCAAAAATAGAAATGCCAGGAGAAGAAGAATCTGAGACAGACATTGGCAATAAAAGAAGCTAACTACAAAACATTTCATCTGCTTGTCTTATTTGTGTTAAAGAAGTCTTACACTGGTGATGAGATGCCCCAGGTAGCATCCCTATAGCACCTTCTTCTGAGATCTGTAAATGTGACAGCCTCATTTATTCACAACTTAACTCTGCTTTTTGAATAATATTTAGCCCCTACCATGTCAGGGTTTCTCAAAATTCTAAAACATTAAAAATTTAATATTACTATTTATTCCCTTCTGTTATGTTTTAAAAATTGCATTATTTATATAGCACCATGATATTATCATGACACACATTTTTTTTGGAGTGCTCAGAACCTGGTTTACTGCATATGGTTGGGAGTCAGTACTACAAAACATTTAAGAAGAGCTGATACGATTTCATGAAGCAAAGTAATGTTTCACATATCTGTGCCAGTTCTGTGAAGGAGTCAAGGAGAGGTATGAATCTTGTGAAGGTGAATCTTGTGAGTATAACTACTTAAATGTCCAGAAAAAATGTCATGGGTACCCCTTGAAGATCTCCTAGGAAAAAAAAAAAAAGCTGCTTTGGGATAAAGGGAAGCTAACTGGCTGACTGAAGTGAACAGCAAATGGTTAATTTCTACAAAAGAAAGGAGTCATCATTGGAGTATCTGTAGAGGACATATATTCCAGCTGATATGATTTGTCATGTTCATAAATGATCATGAATATCAAAGTGACAAATTTTAAATCATTCACAGAAGTAAAAATGAAGGCTGATTAAGAAGAGTTGCAGCAGTACTTCACAATACTGTGCAATAAAATACTAAATGAAATTCAATAAAGACAGAAGTAATGTCAGGAGAAAAAAGACAATTCTAACTTTATAAAGTGAATGTGAAGCCCCCAGCTGGCTAATACCACTCAGAAACAGAATCTCAAGGTTACAGTAAATAGTTCTATAAAAGTATCAACTCAGTGCCTCACAACAGTAAAAAAAGATAAGCAAAAAAGACCAATAATTTGGTGAGAAATAGGAAAGAAACTAAAAGGATGTAGTGATGCATAATAGGGTGGCATCATTGGCAACAGTGATAAAGATGGCTGCCAGGCAAAGAAGAGCTAAGTCAAACTAAATACCTTGAACCGGAAAGAAGATAACTGAAAGGACTATGACAAAGATCTGTAAAATCACTAGAAGTGTAGAGAAGGTACAAACCACCTACCCAAAGCCAGGGAAGAGACTTCAGAACATTATGCACAGTCAACATTCTTGTTTTAGAACATCATAGATAGCAAAAGTTTCCAGAGTCTCAAAAAGATTAGCTCTTGGAAGACTGTGCTGGTTTCATGTGCTAGGGGAATGGGGTGGATTCGCCTGAGGGAAGCAACATGAGGCTGGGGAGTGGCAGAGCTGACCAGTCTCTGGGGGCTTCTCCTGCGAGCTGCTGGAACCAATCGGAGAGCTGATTTAGTAGTGGACAGCTCGGGAAACCAATTAAAAGTTATTTCGCTTTCTCAAATCACATTGGATCAAGTTAACTAACCTCCCTTTCGGCTTTGGGCTCCTGGGAAGGTGGGGTGGCCTCTGGCCGGGGCACCGGCCCCCGGTCTGGCTCTGGGCTCGGTGGGGGGCTCGGCCCGGCACCCTGGCCCGGCACCGGCTCTGCGGGGAGCCCCTGGCCCGGTCCTGGCCTGGGTACCCCGGCTCCGCATGGCTCCGGCACGGCCCCGGCCCTGCTGGCCCCGGCTCGGCTCTGCTCTCCACGTGGCAGAAGAGGCCTCCAGCTGCCCATGTGGCTTCTTCGTGATCTGGATACAATTTTAACTCTTTTCATGCCTGGATAAGATTCTCGATCTCCTGAGCTCCCCTGAATGAGAAGAAATAAAGCATGGAGTCTACAGTAGTCAACGGAATGAAGATAAAGTTCCTGATGGGAAGAGATTGAAAAAATGCAACTGATAAGTAGCTGAAAACCTTTTCTGTGGGCTAAGGGGATGGTGACTACACTAAAATTCCTTTAAACTGTGAAATATACTTGGGGAGGTTTGGATGCTTGAGAAGAAGACTTTTTGCCTCAGGGAAATGGAGCTCTCTGTTTTGGAACTGGAATATGAACAGAGACATTTAACATTTAATAGAGAAGGAGATGAAGAGAATTTTGTCTTTCAGCAGCCTACCTTTAAAAGTGGTACCCCAAGTGTGTAACATTACCCATAGCACGGCTCTGGAAGGACTGTGGAGATGAGAGGAGAGTCATAATCTGCAGTATTTCCCGGGTGGATGTGGATTGTGAAGGTGAAGACATCCCCTAAGCCTAAACCAAGAAAGGAACTTTTCTCTCTTAAGTGAACTGAAATGATTATTTGGGTGGATAACTGTCTGAAGTGTTTCTGTATGTTATTGTTAAGAAATGTGGAATGAAGGGAGGAGGGAATAATCTAGGAATCTTATTCTGAATTCTTTTTGTGTTATTAATAAATTTCTTCTTGTACCCTTTTAAGTTTTAAGCCTGCCTTGTCTCTACTCCTAAATCCTATCTCTAAAAGAAATTAAATATATTAAAATTGGCAAACCCAAGTCACACCATGACAAAGGAAAATACATGAAGTAAAGCTATACCTCTGAATAAGAAAATCCCCGTGATCCATTTCAAAGGCTGGGAGATCACATCCACAACAAATGCTTTACAAGTTGTTAACACAATTATAACTTTTGAAGTTGCTTCTGACGCAGTTCTGTATTAGATCAAAATTATGGATTTAAATCAACAAACTAATTGAAGAAAAAGTCATTGGAGGATATGTAGGTATCCAAAGCATCAGTCACAATCATTCTCTAATTACACTAGATCAAAAATTTCAGTGTAAGTAGCAAGAACTGCTTTCATTGGAAACTTAAGCATCCAGGATTATCCAAAGTAAAAACAAGTAAGGTTGACATTGGTGAATTGCATGTAAACATACCTACACAGACAACTGCCTAAGAGCTGGAGGTGCATTCAGTTTTGCTTCACCTGTGACAATATCCACTGCTCCTGTACTAAACACAGATTACACCTGACTAAGCAGCTGAAAAGCAGAAAACTGCATTGTGCCAAACTGTTGGCAGGTGCTTGCAAAGGCACTGAGAGTAAATACTCTATTGAGACTAGAGATGGATCCTCCAGCTGTAGAACATTTCATCCACTGTAAGAATACAAGTTCATGTTTCCTCCATTTGCAAAATAAATACTGAATTTCAATCTTTATGTCTGCCTATAACTAAACTAATGCATAAGTATGCTTGGGGTCAAAAATGAAGTATTGTTGAATGACTTTGAAAGTGCAGATGAGAACAAAGGCTTACATTGTTTTAGAAAGCCAGGGTTCCAAAAAAGCACTGATTTGGTGCTGATCCATAAAGGAAATGAAACAGGGTTTTTTTTAGCAAGAGTTTCAGGTAGGATTGTTCTGTGGGACAGAGAAAAATTCTGCTTCCTGGCAGACTGTTTCTGTGTTGCTGTGCAATCAGCCTAACATTGAAGCTATGTACTCTAACTCATACAATGGAAGAAGAGGTGCACTGCACTGTCTTTGCCCTGCTTCCTTCCAAGGACATTCTGGCTACTCCTCCACAGGTGCAGGACTCCTTTCCTCGCTCCAGTGTCAGGACACAGTCCTCCATAAACCTCTCCTGCGCACAGGCTACAGTTCTTCCAGAACTGCTCCACCATAGACCCCTTCCACAGATGCAGTACTTCAGGAACAGGCTGCTTCAGTGTGGGTTCCTCAAGGGAACACAAGTCCTGCCAGCAAACCTGCACCAGCCTGGGCTCCTCTTTCCACTGGTCCTGCCAGGAACCTGCTCTAGTGTGGGCTTCCCATGTGGTCACAGCCTCCTTTGGGCACACACCTGCTCCAGTACATTGCTCCTCCACAGGCTGCAGATGTCTCTGCTCCTCTGTGGACCTCTGTGGGCTACAAGGGCACAGCTGCCTCACAATTGGATCCCTGCCATGGACTGCAGGGGAATCTTTGCTGTGGTGCCTGGAGCACCTCTTCCTTCTTCACTGATCCTGAGAGTTGTTTCTCTCACATATTCTCTCTCCTCTCTCTGGCTGCAATTGCTTCTGTGCAGTAGTTTCTTTTCCTTTCTTAAATATGTTACCACAGAGGTTTTCTCACAATTGGTGATGGGCTCAGCCTTATTTAGTGGGAGGTCTGTCTTGGAGCCTTCTGGCATTGGCTGTGTCAGATGTGGGGGAAGCTTCTGGAAGTTTCTCATACAAGCTGCTCCTAAAACCCCACCACTACCAAAATCTTAACACACTATCCCAATACAGCATTCCAGATGTGGAAAGGCCAGAAAAGGTGGCCTCATGATAACAAAGTGGGTGTGTTTACGGGCAGTGCAGGTGCAGCTATTCATAATCTTAGGTTTGAAATAAACATTATAGAGTGCTGCTATCTTCCAAACCTTTCTCCTCTTTCATTTCAGAATATATTACAATATTTTAACAGCACATAATGCCAAATCATGTATTTATTTGAAATGCTGGTGTTTCTGTTACTTATGCTGTAGAATCAGTTTGCATAAATCTTGCTACAGCAGAACTGGGCAAAAAATTTGTGGTAGGCATCCAAAGATTCTTATGACTAGGTGGAGAAATTGCATCTGGAATTCTCTAAAATGCCATACTTCAAGGTGAAAGCAACTATGTCCAACTTACAGTGCCAGTAAAGAAACAACCAATAAATAACAGGTACAGACTTGATCAGTATACATCCTAAGCAAAGTTAATGGAAGCATCTGTGCAAAAATTATAAACAGAGAAAAATTAATTTAAAAAACCAGGATATTGTCCTTTAAATAAATAAATCTTGTGTAGAAGTAAGGCAGTGACAAAATGTTTAGTCAGAGAGGATGAGTGAGGGGCCGGAGAAGGCAGTTTGCCATCCAGCAGTAGGGCTACATGTAAGTGCTGCTCTGGCTTTTCTACAAGGTTTTTATGGTCACTTATGTGCCTAATTAAAAAAGACTGCAAAAGACACCAAAATGGGAACACTGTTCCAGGCACATTGGAGTAAGGTAAAAGAAATAGTACAAAAGCCAAGAAAAAAAGCTGATGTTGTCTTAAGTCACAATCCTCAGATTCTAAAATGAATGCAATCTGTCCTCCTGTTTCTACACTTTCCATTCATGGCGACTCTGCCAAATCACATGAGAAAGTTAATGGCAAAAAAGATCATCTGTTTCTTCCAACTAGTTTGTTGAGTACTTTAAAAATTGGCAGGTTGGAAATGTTTCAAGCCAGAAAGAAGAATATTCATGTACCCACACTTCAAAGTGTTTCTAAAGACAGAGCATACATAGTTCTGAACATTTCTGAGGTGATCAAAACAAATGCATTTGTAAGATGCTGCTGCTTGAAATGTAGCAGGCAGTAGGTCAGGGACCACAAAACTGGTTGATCAAACTGAAGCTTTGACTTTACAACTAAATAGGCAGCAAAAAGGAGGAAGCCCTCTCTGGAGAGCTGAGAGCAGGAGGAAATATTGGGTGGGGAAATTATTGGTGCTATAAAGGCAGAAAGGTAATCTTGCTAAAAGTGATGAGTTATAGTAAGAAACAGAGTTATACAGCTAAAAAACCCTGGGAAAATAGTTAGGCAGGATTAAAAAGCCAGCTGTATAAGATAATTTTTGCTGTTGTTTTAAACTGAAGGCATTGCAATGTATCTGCAGGTGGAATTAAAAAGTCTTCTGAAATAGATGTTTACATAAGGATGTTTTTTCCCACTTTTCATCCTTACAGAATTGAAGCCCCAAATTAATTTGAATGAAAATTGTGCCCCAAATCAATCTGAACATTTAATTTTAATCCAAGATTGCAAAACTGCTATCAAATTCTCATGTATTCAAAATACTGTTCTTTGTCTTTCACATACTGCTTGCTATGTTCTGCACTGAGGGAAGTTTCACCTAAATATTTTCTCAGGGAGGCAACAGCTTCATAGTCGGCAGTGCATTAAAATGTAATATATTTTGGGAAGATTCACTTATGTCTCCTTTCTCTAACTTCAATTTCTATTGTAAAGCTGTAAGTTATAATTCCACAGTAATATCCAGCATCCTGTATACACAGATGTCCTTTTGGAGTAGTTCCCTTCAGGGAATAAGGGTGTCTTTCAAAGTCACCACACGCTCTTCAGGACTTTACAATCATTTTAGAGGATATGAGACAAGTAGAACAATTCACATGTGCTAACTTTGCCTAACTGTCCTTCACTTACTAGTGCAGACCAGCCTGTAGTGAAATAATACAGCATCACGTGAGACAATACTTACAGATCTGTCCTATGCAGCCATCCAAGGAAGCAGTCATGATAGAATTGTTTTTATTATCAGATTATTCTGCTTTCTTCTTATCATGCAAATACCATGGAAGTGTGATAGAAGACAGAAATTTGATTGACTCAATCTCCTATATGAGAGTCATGTAAGCTGCTTTGCAAGCCTTCTTTAATTCACATTTTCAATAATTTTCAACGTTTTCACAATGCAAACATTGAGTTACAAAATGCACAGACTGAAACAAGTAGCAAGGACCTGCAGTGTCAGCCACCAAAACATCACTGACACTGGAACTGTGCTAGTAGATTAAGAAACACAAAGAGAAACAAGTTTTTGGCCAGCTTTTCTGAGAACAACATGAGAGCAATACCATGTTAGCTCTCATTATGTGCTGCACTGATTTAAATTGTTGGTAAACATTGTTTTCAGAAATCAGAATTGGTCCCAGACACTGCTCCTCAGATAACATCTAACTTTCCTGCATTTCTAATATCAGGAGAATTTAACACCTCAGAAAACAGTATAAAAGTGATCAGAATGGATCAGCAGAAGGAAGCTGATCTGCTCAGTTTGGGTTTCCATTTTGCACTGGTGGCAGCAATGATGCCCCAAGTATCATGTAATTTTTAGTGCTTTTGTACAGGTGAGAGAAGGTACCATAAACAGCACAAGGAAAATACTGTATCTAGTGCACAAGTAATGAAGAAGAAGGGCTCTAGAGTGAAATACAGAAATGGATCCAAGCCAAACATTTTGTATCCAAATTGCTCCAAATGTTGTAGGGTTTTTGTACAGACTCAATGGTTTGAGAAGCATTTGCCTCTAGATACCTATTAAAAGGAAATCAAATCATCAAAAAGAAACTAGTCTGTGATGAATTTTGTGCAGCTGCCTGGGGGTAGATAGTGCTCATACATGCAAAAGAAACAGACTGAATAAGGCAGCAAGATCTTGGACACATGCAAAAAAAAAATACTTTCTTTAAGGAGGCTCTTCTTTTTCCAGAGTCATATCAACCAGTGTGTAATAGTGGTCCACCCCACAGTAGAGCTTCAGTGGATTTCAGAGGATTAGAAACCTGGGATGATATAAATAATTTTGATGGTCAGCAAAGTCATATTAGGGCACAACAGGCATATTAGAGCTCAGTGTCTGGTTAGTAATGATGTTCTCCAGGGCTCAGTCTTTGGCATGGTCCTGTTTAACATCTTTATCAATGGCCTGGACGGGGGATGGAGACTACCTTCATTAAGTTCACAGATGATACCTGGGTGGGAGTATGGATCTGCTGGAGGATAGAAAGGCTCTGTAGAGAGATCTAGACAGGCTGGATCAATGAATTGAGGTAAACTACATGGTGCTCAACAAGGTGAATGCCACATCCTGCTTCTGGGTCACAACAACCCCAAGCAGCTCTACAAGCCTGGGGAAGAATGATTTGAGAGCTCAGTGGAAAGAGATCTGGGGGTTCTTGTCAACCTCCAGCTGGATATGAGCAACTGTGTGCCCAGGTGGCCAAGAAGGCCATTGGAATCTTGGCATGTATAGTGTGGTCAGCAGGATCAGGGCAGTGATTGTTCCCCAGTACTCAGAACAGGTGAGGCCACACTGCAAATTCTGTGCTCAGTTTTAGGCCCCTCACTACAAGAACATTGAGGTAGACTGTGTCCTGAGAAGGGAAATGGATCTGGTGAGGGGTCTGGAGCACAAATCTCATGAGGAGCAGCTGAGGGAGCTAGGGCTGTTTAACCTGGAGAAGACAAGGCTTAGGAGGATTTCATTGCCCTCCAAAACTCCCTGAAAGGCGGCTGTGGTGAGGTGCAGGTCAGCCTCTTCTGCCAAGCCTCAAGTGAAAGGACAAGAGGAAATGGTCTTAAATTGCAGCAAGGGAAGCTCAGATTAGATATTTTAAAAAAAAACAAACCCTTACTTTAAGAATGGTGAGGCATGGGAATAACTTGCTCAGAGAGGTGGTGGAGTCATCACCACCACACTGATGATTGGACTAGATCATCCTGAAGGTCTCTTCCAACCCTGATGATTCTGTGATTCTTTGAGATAAGAAACATTTGACCTATCTTAAAGTACATTAAAGTCTGTACAGTTATTGAAGGTACAGATCTAGAACTTAAAAATACAATTATATTGTATGTGCTTATTTTTTTGTTCTTCATTGAGAGTACAAAACAGTCAAAGGTAAGAGAACTGGCAGGCATCAGATATCCCACTTTATGCATATCCTGCCCCAGCAACTTTGCCACAATTTCCTCCAGCTTAACCCTGGCCTGAGACAGATGCCCTGCAGAAATGCTGTCTTCACCTAACAAGGGTAGTGTGGTTTGCTGAGGAGAGGAAAACCGCACATGATTTTTCTGTTTCTCATCTTGTGGCTGATGGTTCTGTGCCAGGGGGCTGCCAGCCCACAGGCAATGAGAAGCTTATGATTGACACCAACAGGCAGTAAAAGCTGTACTAATACTGCCCTCAGGCTCTCATAGGAACACCTCCTCCTTCCTCTCTTCTGCCTGCTGTTTTGTGCAGCTTCCTGCATATCTTATACATAATCTGAAGCAGAATATGTTGAACATGCTACAGTTCACATTATCTGCAAGCATGCAGATAAGCCTGTTGCATACATTCATTATGTGTCTTGCATGGAGAAGGACAAAACTTATTTGCATGACAGTGACTCTTAGGTGTTATCTTTCAATGTTTGGGATGCAGATACTGTAAACCAATGCTTTGTCTGGGTCTGAGTTGGTGTAAGAAAGTGACAGAATAGCTAATACATACATGAGACAGGGCCAGAACACCAGCTTGACTGTTTCTGCACAACATTATCTTTTTATTATACATACAACCAGAATTTTGTCTAATGGGCATAACAGCAATCCCAGAACATGAGAACTGAAACCACATTGTACTTGTTACTGGGAGGGCTTTGCTCCACAGGACCTGTCTATCTAATCTGTGCTAGTGCAAACACAGACCAAATTCATGCCAAACAACACTAGGGTGAAACAAGCACCAAGAATGTCAAATCTTTTTAACCTGACATTGAAAATTTTTCACTACCAACAGCTCTTTCAGTTTTTTCCATATATTGGAGAGGTACAAGACAAAGGAAACAGGTTTCAGCATCCTACAATATTAACAGGCCTATGAGGTCTGTATCCTTCCCTTTGCTACCTCTCTCACTTTAGAAAGAGGAATATGGGAACCAGCTCTGTCTGTCCCACCATTGCTCTTCCCATCAAAACAGTGTTGAGTGAAAAACTGGAGCAGACCTTCTCTCATGCTATTGAAACTCATGAAAAAGCAGGTGAATGGAATGGAAATTATTTTGTCCACTGCCTTGTATGCCTCTTTTATCTGGCCCACATATGCATAACTGGTGTAAGGGCTTTCCAAGGTCCATGCATTACCCCTGCTGTGAGGCAGGAAAAAATCAGGTTCTTGATCTGTCAGATCCTACTTCCTCTGCAACATTTTAAATGAAACCATTTTTCACTCTCTGAGTCCTTGTAAACAAGTTTTATAGTGCTTTCAACTTGGCTCCATTCTCTGTTGCAGGTTGCAGAGGAATTGCAAGTATTTAGGATTTAAACCCTTTTCTCAGAACATCAGGCTGGAAGAACAAATAAAGGCTTTATCTATAAAAGCTTTCAGAACCTTCCAAAACAAAGTTCTTACATCTATCAGTATGAGCTGGCAGTAGACACCTGGTGAACAAATTGCCCACTCAAATGAGAAAAGTACAAATGAAAATTGAATACAGAGTTTTAAAGTTCTCTGTTGCATCTGTTGCTCCACCTACACTCTTTGTTCATAATTGGAAACACTTCAGCATCTTTTCACATCTGCACTAAGTGCCTAATCCAAAGTGCACCACTACCAATGCACAAGCTTCTGTACTTCAGCAAGACGTACTTCAGATTAGGCTATATATAAATAGCTATATACAGGAAAGCTTCTGGCAAAATATTTGGAAACTTTGACTCTCTAAACTTTGCACAATTTTTGCACAATAATCCTTTCTGCTACCACCAGGTTACTCATTCCACCTCTCTCACTACCCTCCTAATGCATACATGGGCCACAGAAGTGTCCCCATGAAACTCATTGCAGAGGAAAGAGACAAGTTGAGGGCTCAGCATGAAGTATGGAATAATGCATATTCTCCAGCCAAAGCCCAGGTACCAGTTCCTTGACTTTGGGTCTTAGGGTGTGCAAGTATGGTCACAGTCCATCCTGCTGAATTTTGTTTTGAGAACCACTCAGTTGTACTTTTATTTATAGAGGTAGAATACTGTACTGGAAAATCTAATGAAGTCTATGTCTTGGAAAAGACTGGGTAATATTTGGAGGCAAATGACATTTCACTTAGCTGACTCCTTGGACACTGAATGGGGACACCACATGCAAGCAACTGCCAGATTGGCAGTTTGTGTCCAAGCCTTGCAGTTCTATAAGGAAGGAATCAAGAGAAGCATCAATGGCACAAACTCTGCTGCACCAATATAAATGCAAAACCTCCTAGTGACATCAAGCACTCGGACAGAGTGGACATTCTGGGAAGTGTAAATTCTCATTTACTGGGATTTAGCTTCTCTCCAGAAACAGAAACATTCTTAGTGTGACATCTAGTGTCAGGAACAAACATCTTATAAACTCAGACACAACAGAACAAGGAAATAGCTAAGTCAACAGAACTGAAAACTCAAGAAACAAAAATTACAACAAAACATCATAAACATGAACTAACATCTAAAATACAGAAGATTCTGAGGATAAAAGGGTTTTTTTGATAGATGAATAAATCAATCCACTAAAATACGTACTGGTCATCCTCTGTACTCAAACCCAACTCTGACATATTACTTCTTTGGTCAGCTCAGTACATTTTGCTCTCTGAACTCTGCTTATACAGCAGCTACCACAGACCAGTTTTATGGAAGTATTTCAGGTGTTGTTGTGGGATGTCAACCATTCCTGCTGACTTCAAAGGGCATGAAAAGAAACTATGGGGAAGCAGACTTTAGAGGTCAACATATTGATTTGAGCTACTGTTGAGTTTGTATGTTTTTAGGTCCTCATGAAACAAAGAGAGTAAAGATATTACAAGAATTAGGACATAATGTTCAAAATGTTAAATTCTCTTCAAAATCAAATTAATAGCACCTCAAGAAAGGTGCAGGGAAATGTCTCTAAATTATTTTCAAGTCAGACATCCAGGGAAGTGATTAATTCTAAATAGTAATTACAATTGATAAAGATCTGGCACTTTTAGGCTTAGATAAGTTTAAAATTAGAGGATAACACTGTTGGAAAATGGACTTCATAACCGATGTTTCTTTTGACCAATATTTTTGTAAATGCAGGCCAAACACAAAGGGAAACATAGGTTTGGTGCCAAGTTTTTGCAAGCTGAAGGCTGATCTGGCAGTCAGGCCTCTGGAGACAGATTGATGGCTGGATTTCTTGATTTAGCAAAGAGGAATTATGTTTTGAGCAGGCACAGTGACATTCACTGCCATCTTCTGGAAATGCCTCTGAAGTACTCATGCAGGAAGCATTCAGAGCAATGCCAAGGACTTAGCAAAGTGTTAAAACCACAAACAAGCCACTGAATTGATGTCAGCTCTCTTTCAAACCCAAAACTTCCTCCCAAAACAGAAAATTTCCTAAACAAAGTTTTCATTTTTATAAAAAAAAAAAAAAAAAGATGACTGCCATGGCAAATCCATGAGTACTTACATGTATCATCTCAATTTCCAAACAACTATACAGAAAGCTCTTACAACAGCAAACTTACACCTATTCTGAAAAGTTCTGTTAATACAGACACCTCTACAGGAGCTCATTGCCATGATTATATTGGTCTGACCATTTCATTCTGTGAACAAATGTAGTTACAATGCAGCAAAAGCAGCAACACCTACAATATTTCTACAAGCATTATATAAAAGGAAATAAGCAAAACATGTCAAATTTGTAAGTTACATATATTAAATGGATTTATTTCTTTATTTATATGAAAGTAGATAATTTATTTTAACTGCCTTGATGTCAGGCCATTATGTTCTGGTTAGCTCACTAAGCTCCTGTAGGGATTGTGATTTTAATAGACCAGGAGTAATAAGTTCAAGGAAGCCATTCTAGGCATGAAAATCAGGGCTGTTATTAAATGTATTTGTGCAAAGGAACATGTGGGCATAAAATCTATCTGCAAAATATTTTTTAATTGCACTTGTACTAAGGTAAACACAGATTACGTGGTCAATTGTTCCCTTCTCACCAGAGTCCTTTTTGTGCATGACACAGCAGATCCTTCTCATGGATCTGGTTTTTCACAGCTACAAAAATCAAAGCAAAGGCAGGATGAAAAGTATCCCCACCACCCACTGCTACCAGTCTGTGTGGAGTCTATCAAAACAATAAAACAGACCCAGAACCAATGTCTTTTCAGCATACCTTTGCATGAAATTGTACTTTCCTTCTGCAAGAATCACGTGGGTTAGGCAAGCCATGGATGTAAGATACTGCAGGACTCTTATTCCAAAGGGCTGGAGAGCCCACCAAGTGCTGGGAGGGATATTGGGTATCCTTACACAAATTTCTGGTCCCACAGTACTAACAGAGCTTTCCATAGCTATGATAAATGTGGGACTGAGAACTTTTGTCTTCTTCAGTGTACTTATTACTTAAGTGTTAAAGAGGTTAGAGAACATGTAAAGCAGAGCATAAAGAGATCTATTTTTACTGGTTGCTCTCCACAGGTCTTACTTCATGAGTCCTTGATTCCAGCCAAAACCTCTTATTTAGCTGTAAAAGAAATACAGATATTCAGTTGAGAAAATTGATTTTTTTTCTCTCCCCAGCTATTTTAATTGGACATGACTTCAAAAAAGACAGAACTCTAAAAATATTTTTGGTAAGCTTAAACTTACATCTGTATGCAACATGTTCAGCAGAAATTAATTATCTCAATTTATTAGGAAGCCACTGGTAATCAATAAGGTGTCTGCTTCTTCTGTGCAACACATTTAATGCCCTCTGCATAGGCAGTGTGGAACAGATTCACTCTTTAATTATGGTTACAACAGATTTATTCTGCTGCATCATTGAGTAATCAGTCATCTGTTATCTTCATGAATTTGAAATATTTCTATGACTAGTAATGAAATCACAGGGCAGAAAAATAAGATCACAAAAGGGTTTTTATTTTCTCTATAAGTTTGTTTCAAAGATTGTAAAAAGTAAATTAATTCTGACTTGAAATCTTTCACTTTTTTAATATTTCCATTGGTATCTTCTAATAGAAAAATATAGCCAATGCCGTTTTTAAGTGTTTGAGCCCAAACAAAGAAATAGTTCAAATTTCATTTCAAAATATATTTTACAGATGACAGACAGTACTTTAACACAGAACATCTCTTTTGAGAGGTCTTCCTAGTGAAAAGAAGAAATTCCCAAAGGACATGGTTCAATCACAGGAATGCCAGATGTGAAGGAACGTATTTTCTAGAAATCATACATGCATAACCACTTAGAGTGCTTACTATGTATGATGCACATTGAAGCCCTTATTCACTAACTCAGTCTAATGAAGGCTGAAAACTTTTCTTAATTTATTTTACAATTACTAGTTAAAATCAGTGTCCAAGCTCTAATTGAGCAAAGATGGCTCCACCATGTCCCTAAAATGTACGCTCAGCTCTATGGGTATGTTTAAATCTAATTAGGTGTTCTTTAGAATCCTGAGGAGGTAGAGTTCAGCTGATATAAATATAAACAAATATTTCTGACATTCTTCCTGGTGTAAATATTGCCAGAAAGTATGGATAATATATTTTGTTTTTTCATGTGTAACTTAAAAAAATTGTTTATGCAAAAACACCATTTTGAGAAACAGTATAAAACTTTTGTACTTTTCAAAATTAAACTTTTTAACTTCTTCGAATATTTTAATCATTTTTTTCCAAATATTCTTCTTCCCCAAACTTGGCATTGATCATGAACAATTTCATCCCTATCCAAACAGCATTTTTCAGTTAATTTACATTCAAATGAAAAGAGTTTTCCAATTCTACTGGTATTATTATTGGTTCCAATTTGACTTTTCAAAATACAGAGATTTATTTCAAAGGAGTTTAAAGCACAACTGTCAGGAGCAGAAAACTACAAAGCAGACCTAAGAACTACAGCTCTGTCTGGAACACTGCAGGAAATTTGGCATAAGGGTGACTAATATCCCAATAACAAGATCTTGTTGACTTGATAGTGTTAGTTACTTTTGTACTGCTGTGATATGATAGTACTTCCTACTTATGATGCTGGGACACTGTAACTATCCACAATCCTACATGCTTTCTTTTTGAGGGGCAGAATTTTGCATTTGTGAAATTCTCCTCTGAGAGCATCATTTCCTTGTTCTTCAATGTCATAAAAACTCTTTTCTAGAAACTCTGTGAAGCCTCAAGACTAGAAGGGTCAGCTTAAATGGAAATGGACAAGAATATTTGAATTCTTTGATTTTTTGCTTTCTCAAACACATGGAGTTATACTGCCTACCAGTGCCCTGCACATAATTAAGCAATAGTCCAAGAGAAAAACTTAAAAGTACTTCCAGCTGTTACATTTCAGATATGGGTTCTTGTTGCTGGATGTTCTAGTGCATCTGGACTGTTTATCATAGTTTGGTAGTAATAAGGTTTTAGTCTATTCCTGTATGGTGAGTCAAGTGCTTTTTCCTTTTTGCACTGTTGAAAATATGAAATCATAGCATCATAGAATATGTTGAGTTGGAAGGAACCCACCAGGGTAATCAAGACCTGTTCAGGAAGCTCCAAGCATCACACCACGTGCCTGAGATTGTTATCTAAATACTTCTTGAACTCTATCAGGATTGACCATGTCCCTGTTCCAGTGGCCAATCACCCTCTGGGTGAAAAATCTTTTCCTTCCCTGACCCAGCTTCATGCCATTTTCTCCAGTTCTATCACTGGTCACAAGAGTGAAGAGATCAATACCTTCACCTCTGCTTCCCCTCTTGGGGATATTGAAGACCACAAGGAGGTCTCCCTTTAGTCTCCTCTTCTCCAGGCTGTACAAACCACATGAACTCAGCCACCCCTCATTAGGTTTGCCCTTCAGACTCATCAGTATCCACATTGTTATAGATAAAAACTAGATCAAGCCGAATTAAATATGATTAAAATAAGCATCCCATCAGATTTCTGTCAAGGCTAGAGCCAGCCACCTTCACAGAAACAATTATTCATGAAAGAAAAGTTAATGGATGTTGATTGAGAGTTCGCCTAAGCTAATGGTGCAATCAGATTAATGTGACTAATGGTAATGGCCCCTCTGGGTGAGTTACATGGTAATAGTGCTCCAGCTGCTTCGGCTTTGCAGAAACCACTCAGATAACTGAGAATAACTTTTCTGGTCTTTCTTCAATTAATCTCTTTTGACTGAAATAACTAAATAATAATTAAAATTATGAGCAGTTCTGAAACTGCGATGCGGGGGGTTATTACTATTTCTCTAAGGCATTAAAGGATACTTAGAATCTCCATGGCTACTTAAAATTCAAATAATCACTTAACAGCTTCTCAGGACTTAGGTTTAGCGTTGCAGTTTCCAGAAACCACAGTTGATGTGGCAATCCTCATTCATTAGTGGCCATTGTAACATAAGAGTTGTATTACAAACTTGTTACACAAAACAACTATGTCTCTAACCCCTTTGCAGTTACTTAGCTATGTAAATAAAACCTGCAAGGATATTAAATTTGAAAGTCATTATATTGTATTTCTAAATGATCTTGATTAGTTTTAACAATGTATTTTGAACCAAAACTGCCTATTAACTGCTCACTGCCCCATATTTCTGGCCAATGTGTGGGTCCTCAATACCCCAAAGTTTCATTTTCAAGAAGTGTTTGTCTTCAAATGCTCAAGTAAATACTTCAAGAGTAGAGCTTCTTTTAAGAGATTTAGGGAACCATGAAATTTGGTCTAAGTCTAAGGTACAATCATTTGGTAATTACTGTGGTGCAAGATGCTGATGGTACAGATTACCAAGATGAATACATTGCTTCACAGACAACATAATAGATGTCTGAACAAAATTTTCCAGGGCTACAGCATAGATGAATATCAAGGGGTGAAGTTGGTATCTTTTGATATAAAATTACTGATTTTTCTTTTTAATTACTGAAATAGCTAGTGGAACAAATTTTAGTGTACTTTGGGGAAAATTGTCTTATTTTCTAAAATGCAATTACAGAGATTAAGTCCAAGTGTAGTCTTATTATATACACAAGGGAAATGCTACCTTCATGTTCAGTAAAGTGGTTCTGAAAGAAAAGAGTGCTTGCAATGACCATGTTATTGTCTATCCAGAAGTATTCATTAGTGCTGCATACTAACTCCTTTCCCGAACAAAGATGAAAAAGTGGCACCAGAGTTAAGATAGACCTGTGCAGATTTTTAGAAATATATAGAGACATAAACAATATGTGGTAAAGCTACAGAGTATTACAAAACATAAACAATTGAATTTGCCAGTTTTCCTATAAGTGCTGAAAATACAGAAAAAATTAATATAAAAAACTAAAATAGAAAATACATTCAATGGTCTTTTATTTAAGCATCTTAACTTGCTATAGACAGTCAATAATCCACACAGGAAGATACCCAAAGAAATACCCTTTCTGCTTTCCTTCCATTCCTTTTTTGCATGAGATTTGTTTTGCCTCTGGGTTGGGTCTTACATTGTGAAAACATGGGAAAAACTAACTTTTTTTGTGCAGAGTGCAGAGTGTTCTCAGATCAGGATTTTCAACACTTTAGCTTTATGGTGTTATCTATAACATCATATTACATAGATCAAAGTGCCAGCAAATTAGAAGGTAAGGACAAGTTGGGTCCACAGCACACTTGCTGTGTTAGACCATTGCTCTGGAACATTTCCTGGAGAGAAGACCAGCACAGTTGCACTGAACCAAGTACAGACTGCCTAGGAAGCCAGATAAGTTTTTAGTGTTACCTGCAGCCGTACCTGGAAATTACAATTCTCTGTCAGACCAGCATGTCTTCCCTGCTGTTCCACTTAAAGAGAAATAAGGATAAAAGATCAAAATATATTATAATACTCTGAAAGTTGAAATCTAGCACAGAAAAAAAATTTCCCCCATGTTTCAATCTAGGAAATAAGAGTCAATAGAGAACATACATCCTCTACAACTTAAACAAATGCATGCTGCATGGCCAAGTGCTAGAACTGTCCTCGTTGGCTACATTAAAGCAATATGGGAAATCTCTACTATACTCTGTAGTTTTCTTGCATGGGCATTAGAAGCATGACCCAATAAAGATAATGGAATGATGTTAAACTACCTTTGTGCCTTTCCGCTCCTTTTTCTAAGTCCTCATGAGAAAAAAAATAGTAAGAACAAACATTCAAGGAGACTGGTGAGCAGAACAAAACACCTCCTCTGCTATACCTGCTGTTCTCTTCCTCAGAGCAACCCTGGACTGGGGGAACCAAAATTCAAAATAATTTAAGTCTGGCTGGCTATACAGGTAACACCTAATGGAGCAGAAAACCTGGCCTTTTATTTGTTGAATTAAGCTAGAAACACTGCGTCAAGCAGCCTGGACTCAGAACATGATGTCCCTTCACTCCTCACCATGCAATACCCAGAGGTTCTGCACATGAACATGAAGACATGCTGGGGACAAGCAGATATTTAGATACCTATAAAACATTGGGCCCTTTCAGTATCTAAGAGCACTCTGCTTAGGCGAAGTCTACAAAGTTTCACAACTGTGCCATTACCCACCAGAAAGGAAGAGAAAGAAGAGTGAGACAGTTACAAGATAGTCACAAGGATTTATTTTTCTCATTGCCTTACAATACACATTATAATTGCACAACAGGCAGTAGAAAATTAAATGGTTTTATATAATTTTTTTGCCTAGGGAAGGTGAATCTCTACTTCCCTAAAACCAGATATGGCTACACCTTATCTTTGAGGCCCATCTATTGGGTCAGATCCCAAACATTTATATTTTATTTACTAGTTCCCTGCGAGGAAACTTCTACAATTAAACCTTCATTTTAGGCAGTATTCCACTGAATGTGACCAATTCCAGAAGCTGAATATACATACAGTCCCTGAGATTCTTTCAAGAATGCAGTTGATCTTCATTTACCACATTGATTTTACCACCTCACTTGCTTATGTTCCTGGGAATAACTATCTTCTAAGAGAATGGTAAACAGAATATACTAGTTCTGGTACTTCAGTCTAAACAGGCAACTCTGTGCTGTTCATCAGATAAAGATTTTGAGGGTCTGATTTCTTTAGGGATTTTAATGTACTATGTTTAACACAAGTCATATTGCAAACTGAAAAAGAATTCCATTGGTTGGAATCCAGTCTTGAGATTAATGAGATTAATGTAATTGCAACCAGATAGCTTGGAAAGGGCAATGGATGGAGATGGGTATATATCCCTGATACTGATGGAAGGAATATTTGTTTGATTTCAGTAAGAAAGAGCCCAGCTCCTTGCTGAGCTGATAGAAAGGGATGGAGAAGACAAGGAGTGAAGTTTTTGGATTCTTAAGGGCACACTTTTTATGTCAAAACCTAAAACTTCCTAAGAGAGAGGCAGATGTTTGTTCTGACTGATTGTGATTTTTATTTTTATATGTAAAGGCTGAAATGTTCACATGAAGCTTTGAGCAAAACCAGAAGAGGGGATGAGGAAGGAAGATGTTAAAGGCAGAGACTGCTGGAAACCATTTATGAGGATCTGCCTTGGCAGCAGTTCACAGTAGATTGAGTGCTGAAAAACTGTTTTTTGAATTACTGTCTCAGACCATGTTCAGAAAGCACAAGAATGTAGTAAATGCTTCTATTGATTTTGCATTATTAAATCCAGAAAATAACTTACCTTTGCATGATGTGCAATTTACTTGATTTAGTATACTAATAATTCTGTCTTTAAGACCAAAATGAAAATCACCGTGATTCTTCACTCGGAAATAAGATGCCTGCAGAGGAATTTTGTTTTTCATATTATATAATATTTTTCATATTATGTTCAAGAATGTTTAAAAGCAATGGTTTTAAACTGTTAAACTGCTTCACCCTTTCTACCCATATGAACTATTAGTCCCTTGGGGTCTACTATTTTAGGGTGCTGACAAAAAAGTTGGTAGGAGGCAATGGAGTCTTAACAGTGGTGAGACTTGGGTTGGAGCCATAATGGGCCTTAGAGGAGAGGGGAGATGGGTCTTAATGATACATATTGAAACAGGAAGATCAGATGTCCTTTCAGGACATCATTGACCACGTGAGAATTACATTGCATGCATTTGTGATTTGACATCCACATACTAACGAGGTCATAAAGACAGAAACTTAAGATAGTACTCACAATATCCCAATAGCACTGATTAGTCAGAAATGAAGACGACAGTCACTGTCCTTAAGGCAGCAATGTGGCTTTCTCTCATGTGCTGTATCTCTGTTGGGAGGCATTCTGAGATAATTATTATACCTCTAGTTTGTAATTTAAATCTGTTGGGTTTACCTACAAAATCATCTAGCATGCATTCCATTCCAAGATAATCTACTACAGCATAAAAAATAAATATTACCAAGGACTTAATTACTTCTATGTTTTATCCAGTGTTCATAAAGAATATCCTCATTCATTTTAACACAAAATCTCTTTTAAGACACTATAATTAAATTCTGCATCTGGAAACCAGACTTTTTTTTTCTGTCTCAGATCCTGAACAGAAGGGACTGAGTCCTTTAAATGCCTGCTCAACTCTTCTTTCCATCGCGCTTCACTACTGACCTCTAACGAGCAGAAAGGAAACTGCCTGAAATTCTTAGTCCTTTACAGAGAAGAAACGTGCTTCCTAATACGGGTTTATCCTCTCAGAGTAAGCAGGAATGCTCGCAAGAGTTGCTGGGTTAGATTCCTGTGCTATGTTTCCTGAGAAGCTGGTTTCCAGAGGAGCATGTTATACAACCAGGAAATGGCATTTTTTAACCACTGTAAGTTAAATATCCAAGATACTAGCAGATTAAAACAAATCTGCAAAAAGTCCAGAGTGCTCCTAGAATCAGGTTTGCAAACCCCAAGTGAAACGTGAGTATTTGTGAGAAGCAGCTTTATTGTATATTGTAAAAATAACACACCATTGAAATAGTCTCACACATCTCCCTCTTGGTATGTGCCTGACTGGTCATGAATTTTACTCCTGAGGAATACTGCATACTGTGTCAAGCACATGACATTAAAAACAATGTAAGACTTTGAAAATATTTTATAGACTTCAGATGGTTAATGTATTTTTATTTTAGTATTTATATTAAATACCTGTCAACTGTGTTAAAGTTCTGTTTACCCCTCATCCTAGTTTGCAACATAGTTGATATCATTTGACAGTCTGGTAAGAATGGTCTTACAATTACAGTAATTACAGTACTTCCATCTTCAGTCTATTAAGGTTATCATATTTTTGCACTATACAACTATCTTTACATGACACAAAAAGAGCCTCCATGTAAGGGTAAAAATATAGCAGAAATGTTTCCACATCCCAAAAATCTTCAAATATCCAGGGACTGCCAATGTTGTCTAATTGTGGGAATTTCTCTAGGACTCCCACATATTTTCATCCAGGGTTACAGGAGAATTTCATTAGCTGTAGTGTTTTTAGCAGTCCAAGACAAAATTTCTATTTCTAGTCACTGAGAAATTCAGCTCCCAGGAAGAGTACAGAATATCTGAAAATTAGGATTTAAGATAAAAACAATAATTTAAAATTTGGAAGTTTTAACAGTTTCAACCGCCATAAAAAAAATCAAAGGAGGACATTAGACTACTCAAAATAGTCTGGTGATAATTAGTAGAACAAGAAGCTTTTTTTAAGAAGAGACAGGGGAATACCAGCACAAGTGAATGACAGGGTCAGTTGTGTGCTATGAACTCCCACAGAAAATATTGTGAAATGAGGGTAAAGCTGCACGCTCTCCCAGAGGGCTGCAGCCACAGTCCCTTTGGACCTGCAACACACAACAAGCTTGACCAAAACCAGATGCTGCAGTAAAAATCCATTTTGCAACAGCCTCAATGGGGTTCTGCTTGCCGTTGTATTCTGGAGTAAGCAGTCATAACAGGGTATCATTCCAGAAGTGCTATTGAGTTTTAAATTATCTATGTCACTGCATTATAATTTCCCTCTACTGAGGAGGCTGTAGGCAGTTTTAAACTTATGGACAGATTGGGAATTGGTAAAAGTCATGGGAACAGCAGCATATCACTTGTACCACTGGGAAAAGGACAAGCAACATTCCGAAATGACACGTATTAATGAGCTCTCTGTGTACACAGCACTGAGACAGACACTGAAAAGTGCTGAATCACTCAGCAGGAACTCAGAGCACTCTTTTCCCTTGGTGCTGGCTGTTTAGGAAGCATAGAAAGACGTGGACAGAGATTTTTTTTCAGAACTATCACTGAAATTATTGCTTTCCAATTAATGCCACAGTGTGGCATGCAGCAGTACATGACTGTTATGGCAATTGTGCTATGGTCTCTGTGCTTCAACAATAAGGCTTCACCAACACTTCACTCAAGTGTTTGCTTCACCCCAAGGTGGTGGTAGGTTCTTACCTATCAACTGAACCCGGCAGGAATTGAGTCACAGTAGGAGGAACTTCAGGAGCTATCAAGTCTGAACCTTGCTGCACTCAGCAGGAGCTTAAACTGGCAAAGAGAGAATCACACTTTTCCTCTGCCTCAAATTGAGTATTGCTCAGTTGGGTAGAAATTTCTTCAGAAAAACTTCAGGAAGTTTTGTAACCTCTGCCCTGGGTTAGTTCAGCTAGAAAACAAATGAGTGGGTTTATGGAATTATAATTGCAAATGTACAACCTTTAAAATTTGAATTCTATTTTTTACTTCCTTTGAGACAAAACACATCTTCACAGCAGGATACCAGCATGGTTGTAATTACTCTCAAAAACTTCACCATCAGGTAAATAGCAAAAAACTGAAAAATTAACACAATTGTCAACTAAGTGTGATATATCTTATAATTAGGATACAAAGAGGATAATAACTTCTAAGACATACTTGAAATGACGAAAAAATAATTCTGCCCATACTACAAATAACAGCTGTGTTATATGTGAAAAAGAAATAACCTGCATTAGTGTTTTCCCAATTTTCTAAATAGACTACGAAAAACAAAAGTTAAATTTCCTTTCATTTTTGGAGACTGTTTAATAGCACTATAATGTTTTTATGTATTTCTCCAAAGCTATACATTTTTTCAGCAAAGGTGAATATTTTATGTTAATGAATCTTAAAAATATTCATATTCATGTATCAAAAAAACTCTTGATTAATAGTCTTGAGCAAGATACATTTTTTTTCCAAAATAAATAAAATTTCAATCATACTCTCACTAAAAGAGTAAACAGCACTATGTAGGCATCCTAAAAAGTAACCACATGCTTAGCCAGAATAAATAGGACTTATTTGTTGCCATAGAGGCAAAAGACTAATTCCCCGGGTAGTGTCTCAGGTCTCAGTAGACACTTGACAGTAGATGAGATGCTTAAATTCCTCGGAGGAAAAAGAAAACCCAGGTGATAGATTAAGCATTGTCTTTTATTATGCAAGAAGAGCACAGCATGTACCTGTGAATGCAAACACTTCGGGATTTCAGTGCCTGTCCCGTGAAGAATAGCCACTGTCTGTTAAAGTATTTTGTAACTTACATCAGCTCTAAGCTCAAACTAACTCATGGAACTAGTTTTGGGAATTGTAACCAGAAGTCACATAAAGGAGAATTTCACCCCAGGACAGAGGTATGGAGTACAACCTGAGCACTGTCAATGGCCTCCTGTATATATAGTGGGGCAGTACATAAGTCCCTAGAGAAGCTGGGGTTGCAAAACCCTCTCTGCTCTCAGCCTGTAAAAGATACAAGTCTATTTCCATTTCCAAGGTATGAAAATTGGCTTTTCAGTTTACAATCCCGTTTAGGTGTCCCTAGTAAAATCCAAAAAGGCACTGCCATTATACAAAAGAGAAATAAATCTGGTAAGGAGGTGAGTTAATGTTTAATTGACAGTAGTGTCAGAACATTCTTTGGATACAACAAAATGTAAGACATTCTTTCATTTTGAGAGCCAAAAGTGATCATACAGACTGAGAAATACCTTCCTCTAACAGAGTGTTCCCATTGTCAGCCTGTGGTCTACACTCATCTTTATCCCAGATGAAACCTTTTGCATTCTGACAAGTCTCTTTCTTTGACTGTAAGCAGCCCAGATCTCCAACATAATGAAAAATGAATCCAAGCCTCCTCCTTCTTTGAATCCCAATGTAGTCCTAAGGTAGTTTCTTAAAAGAACCAATAGAAATCATTCTTAAGCAGAAACCTGAATGTGTCAACATAGCATCTTTAGCAAATACAGAAGCTTTTGGGACACACTGCTGTGGGAAAAGCTGTGTATACCAGGACTTTGGCACCAGGGTTCTGAGTCTCAGACAGGAGACAGCCTGGACACTTCTAGCACAAAGGCTACTGTCTAAATCTGGACTGAAGCAAACTGGAAATCTCTTTGAAACCTTCACTTGCCCCATTATGATTTTCCTTTCTTACAGAAGCCTTACTAACAGACACAACTGAAAAGAGGAAAGAGCATACCTAACACAAGTTTTCAGTACAATTTCAGATAATTTGTTCATCTCATTATTTTATTTTGTCTTTCTTAATGTTATAGGATAAGGGTAATTTCTTGACAGATTAATTACATAAACATTGATTTTAAAAAATTCATTTCTCTCATTAAATTGCATTTATCCAATTACCCATTAAAATAACTTGTAATGCGAATGCACATTTTTCACATGACATTCCAAAGCAATGAACTGGAAAATGACACCTTGCCAAAATGGCACAGTCATACATCTGATAATAGAATTGAAAGACAAAAAAAAAAAAAAACCAACCAAACATAAACCACCACCACCACCACCAAAAAAAAAACCAAACCACAAACAAAAAGACAAAAAGACAAAAGAACCCCCCCCCCCAAAAAAAAAAAAAAAAATTTAAAAATCCACCACATAAACAAACAAACAACCCCAAAAAACTCATGGAAAGAAAACCCCACCCAAAACCCAAACAAATCCCAAAATGATTGCCAGCTGTTTATATCAGTTTTTGTCACTGTCTCAGAATCCATGATGGTGTTTTGAGCTCATATTTATCTAGAATAAAGTAATTTTATTCTTCAACAAGGTGGTAAATCACAAGCCTGAAAAACACTTTACTTAGTGCCTGAAAAGTAGTTTGAAACTAGAAGAGCTCTTAAGACCAGAAAAATCAAGCTCATCAGAGTCTCATTCAAAGGACATTGGAAACAACCTCCCAAATCACTGTGCACTTATGGGTGCAGACAGACCTCAACGGGCTCTGACTGTGCAGGGTTTGGGCCCAGCATTCTCACAGGAATCTAAGAACAATGAACCAGCTCCAGGCCACAGAACAACAAAGCTGCATTAGTGCAGCTCTGTGCCCCAGTTATCGTGCAGTAGCAAGAGTCAGAGCTCATTAGCTCAGGAACTGTGCTAAGCTCATTTATACACACAGTGTCTTCACAACTGAGCTGCTAAGTCTGTGAAATGCTGAACTGTATTTGTGAACGTACTAGGTCAGACTGCATCTATGCACTTCTCAGCAGAAGATTCTCCTCTGACCTCAGCCATGGTCTGAGGCAGTGCAAATTGACTCTACAATCTAAACATCACATAGAGAGCTATACCTCAGAAAAAAACCCTGACCTTTTATCCCTGTGCATACAACAGGGTCACTTTAAACCTTTCCACTAATACAAAACATGTGACTACAATTAGTCTCTTTTTTTTCTTTTGTCAGTATGGGTACTCAAAATAGTTTCTCAAAAAAGACTCAAACTAAAGTGTAGTCCCTCAAAAGAGATGAGTCAGCAGAGAAATATGCAGGTATTATTGTGCAGATCTTATGTGCTGTCTTTTATAGATCTTTTCATGTTCCGTTGAGTGACTGTATCTGCTTTAGTTTGGCACAAAATCAGAAATTGCTCTTTAGTGCTCAGCTGTATCAACAGTGAGCTAGGAATTGTTCCCATTTATGACAGCCTTCTGAGTATTGCTAACAGAGTTCTGAGCAGCCCCAAATCTTCATGCTACTGCAACTGCCTTCCTGGAGCTACTCTGTTAACACAGGTGCTATGGTTAAATAACATCTAAGAAGTCTATCCTATTCCAATCCTATTGGGATTGAATCTTCTCTATAACACTACTGTGTCAAATCTGCTTTGTACCTCTAGGCATATACAGGCCAGCCAGGTGATCAGGCTTATGCTTCTGGATTTGAGAAGCTAAACCATCTCCTTGTTCACCTTCTCTTTATTCCCAAGTCCAGAGAGGCTTTGTGAGCAGGGAGACATAGATTTGCTTGATAGCCAACTGTTCAGAACACCTTTGGTGAGTTTATCTACATTATCTAGGAAGTGGCTCAACCACATTATTTGAGGCAGAGTCATCGGAATTTCCTCATGCAGACCAGCCATGTTCTGAAAGCAGTGCAGCCACACCTTCACTATCCACACCTACCAGTTTGGCTCAGCTAGAGGTTCTCTGCTTTCCATGGCCAATTAAGCTTTCTCTTTTTTCCAGTCATATCTTGCATTTGCATTCACCATATCTGGATTTGCTTGTTCATCAATGACATTTACTATCTTTCGCTTATCTGAAAAACTGAGATCTGATAGTACATATGAAAAAGAGGAGTGAGGAAAGAAGACACACAGCTGTATTCCTATTAGATGTGCACATTTATGAGCAATACACTCATTAAAATGAGCAAAATCTACCATGTAACAGAAGTATGTTCATACCATTATACATATCAGGTTTACTGAGAAACAATTTAGCCAAAAAAGAATTGTGCCCATGAGTTCATTGCATTATTATCTTAAATTTGCTCTTTTTTCACATCTATTTCAGTCAAGAAGCACATGTATCACACAGTTCTGCTTCAGAGTGCTTTGGCTTGATTAATTTCTATGACTCAAACTCTGCCATTGCTGCCAGGTTTGTGCTGCCTGTTTGGGTAAGAGAAAGCATGAACTCTCTGTACTGCAGCACTGGAAAGGACTCTTCCTGCAAATCAGGCAACTACAACTCTTCTTCCTGAGCCAGCCAAGGAAAGTCCCTTCTCTGCTGCAGTAACTGCCTCCATCTCAGCCTGGCCCCACGCCAGTCCAAGCCTATAGGATCCCATGGACCACATCTTTTCCCATGTGCTCTAAATGAAGGATTTGGAAAAAGAATGCTAGACTTGCTCTTGCTTATTCAGAAAGCCTCTTCTGGTTTCTTGCACAGAAGTACTGATGCTTCCCTCAAAATAACAGAAAAACTTTGGCTGGAACTTTGGAGGTTATAATGTTAAAATTAAATACCATTTAAGGTATCTCAATTCACAGTTCCCTGCCTATTATGTCAGGATGACTCAACACTGAAACAAATTTTGTATTTGTATTGCCATTATTACAAAATATTAACTCAGCAAGAAGATCTAAAGCAGGAAGAAAACAGTGCTGTGTGCAACTAGGAATAAATAACAGAATGATTTGTGCAAATTATGTTAGACACAGTAACTTGTTCCCCTTTGCCTTTGGTGCCAAACAGTCAATCTTCACTCCCAGCTTTGATGCTTCTAATGCCCAAAAGAATTGAACATATTGATTCACAAACCTCTTGAAAACATTTAGTGTTATTTTGGTTATGTTAGTTTAAAATAAGCAAATGCTTGAGAGAAGCAAAGGCCAAAAATAAAAGTCAGTGGAATATCAAGATTTTCCTAGAATAAAAAATAATGAATAGAAGAATATCTCTCTCTAGGGAAAGAAAAGTTGCATTTTGAGAGAATTATTAAGCTCTTACTAAAAACAGATTTCTGTTTTGTGAAATTAGAAACTAACTAACTAACTAAAGGACATGCATTTAACATAAAAGGGATTTACATTAGTACCATTACATTCCCTATGACATGAATACAGCACATATAGATTGCAATATTTTTTGAGGGGCTGATTTGTCAGCAATTCAAGAATAGTCACTTGCTGAGCCAGCTGAAGGTAATATGAGCACTCCAGGGTCCCATGCCAGGGCATAACCCGATCACCTACAAAGATTAGAAAGGAATGTTCCTCACATGTGCAGTCCGGAGTAGCTGGCTCTCTGTAGCATAGATCTTGGTACTTGTTTTTTAACCTTTTCCTTGAGCAGAAACTTATTATTGTTTCTAGACTAGGTGCACAACAGAACTGATTCTGTATACTAAATCTTGTTATCTTTTTACTGTTATAGGATTCTTTGGTGAAAAATAATAAAGTCATATTATGTTTCAATATGCAGATGACTTCCAAGGTAATTTCATTTACATTGAATATTTTACTTCCAATTTATTTTCATGGTCCACCAGGCACTTCAAGTGAGAATGTTTTACAAAATAAAAATGCATAGCTTTACACTCAGGCAAATAAGCTCAGCATCATAAAGTTATTCAATTTTATAAAAAATATGGAAAACTTATTTGATTATAACTTGCAAGTATGTATTTTTACACTCTTTAATCAATTATACTTACTAGATAACATGATTTAAAAGCCCCCCTTCAATGCTGTAGGCATCACTGATAATATTTTTTAGGTTTTAATAATACATAAACAAGATAATAAACACTCCTCAGACCAAATCACATAATTCAGTAACACATAAAGTAAACAGATCTTCCTGCTCCCAAGAGCACCCATATTGCCACTGGCAACCCCCAATAATAATCCAGCTACTCACAGTCACGAGGGCGAGCAGAAGGGCCAGGTTTGCAACCAGTCCAGGAAGCTCAGATATTTTACAGATATTAGAACAGAAAGGGAGGAAAAAAATAAAAGGATCTTTCACCTGCCACTTTCTCTTCTTATACTAATTATGACTTAAGACAAGTTCCTCCTTTGGCAGTATAAGCTAGCATGGGATAGAAAATATTCCAAGAAGCACCTTGGCATATATAGATCAAAATAAACCCTTTAGCATTATTTTTAAAACTTGAGAAGCTCTATGAGAAAATTTTTATCAATAAAAGGCTTTAATAAACAAATATGTATACACATATTTAAGCTCACACACAAAGCCACCACATACAAATTCATACATTCAGACTGCATACAGACTGTGTTTGAACCTGAGCTATTATATACTGTATAAACAAAAGAGTGGTATTTATATCCTACCTTTGGAATGATGTGAACAAAAGAGAGAGCCTAGAGTGGGACACATTGAAAGATGATGTGAAGGTGACAGCAAAGATTTTGTTCATTATATCTTGAGGTACACCTCTTTGACTACAGGATCCAGGGATAAAGCAAAGATAAAAGTGGGCAGAACTACCTAAAGAATGACACTCCAAGTATGCAAAGGAGTTTTTTGTTTGATTTAATCTCTGTGCAGGTTTTCCCCATCAGGCAAGAATGGTCTTCTAGTAGAGATGCAAACATCATTTCCTCTCCACAGAAATAAAACTTCAGACCCTCACCTGCTTTCACAGACAGCAAGATCCTACACCTGCCCTGATGGGATCCCTCAGCCCATTTCTGTCACTGCATTACAGTAGTGTGGTTCTATTATCTTCCTTTTCATTAATCTAAATGGAAGTTGCAGCCTACTATGAAGTAGAGAAACAGACTTAGCTGGTCTGTTCTTGGACGCTACAAGTGGAAGAGCTACACAGTTAGGGATTCAAAACATTCACTCAGCTCTGTAGAGGGGATAACCCATCATCTGTAGGCTGCTCTCATTTGCAATATGAAATCATGCTGAGAAACACCATGGACCTCTGGAGTAGGCAGTGACTACCTGTCTCGCCTTTTTGTTATAGCAATATCCTCCAGCCAGACCATTGATGGCCACTGATGGGTCTATTTGTCTAATGGAATCTTTATTCATAGAATCACAGAATATCCTGAGCTGGGAGGGACCCACAAGGATCATCAAAGTCCAAATCCTTAGAGTACTTAGCTGCTGATTAATACTTTTGATTGGATTAACTGAGCACAGTGCCATCAATCTACGTTTCTTCTCAGCTCCACAGCACGTGAACTTCTCAGATTCCATTTCTTTAGCTTCCACATCCCCTTTAATTTCTCAGTATTTTCCCCTTTCAAACAAAAACCATCTCTTCCCCAAGAACATGTTGGACATGTTTGTCAGCATTAATGTTAGGTGTGGGTGTATTCTACTCCTTTTCTTAGTTCTTAGAACACATCCTCCCCATGTAGAGCAAGCTCTCAGTGTTAGGAACACTCTGCTACCTTGTATTCTTCTGACAATGTCCACTCAACACCTACATTATGGCTCACAGTTAGATTTTATAAAAATGTAATTAAAGCCAGTTGAATCAATTTAGTAAAGTACATATGGGTTTAAGCAATTAAAATTTTGTTTGGGTCATGTTTACCCACCTGAGCACATAAAATCCACCTTTTACTTGTCCCTTTCCTGCATCCCCACCCTTCTCAGCTCCATCCCAAAGTCGAAATACCTTTCCATTAATAAAACATTTTGTTCCAAATGTACCAGCTTGTAAAAGGTTCACAGGCTGTTTTGCTAAATTAACATTAATGCCGTTTTAGTAGCCAGTCATGAGTAAAGCAAACAGGTTCTTGAAATAAGATATCTTCTTTACAACATTAGGCTCAACACTTCACTACTTCAGTTAATGTGTTGTGATAGGTGTTGTAGTTTCATATTACTATCTTCCTGTACATCTGCAGTGAAGTCTACAGTGCAGTGTAATTGGACCTTAACAATGTCACCTTCCACCTACTGGCAATGGATAATGGCACAGTTTGTAAAACACCTTACTACAAAGAATGTAGGAGCCTGATAAATTCAGAAATATAAAGCATGACTTTGTAAATGGAAGTCAGTAAAAATTTTACCACAAAAAATAATTTGAATTTGCATTAGAGAAATACATACCAAGAAGTTTGTGAATTTAAAGTCTTTAACCAAGATGAAGATTTAATGGTAGTTTGATCTTAGACTCCACAGGCAAGTATGTTCCAAACAGATAACACAATTAAAGGGCTACAAGCCTACAGCCAAGAGAATTTACAGAGGTAAATAAGTAAAGTTTACTGAAACCAAGAGAATTACAGGTGGTATGATCCAGCTGTATGTGCCATTCAACACTGTCTTAGAGACATTATAGGAGCTGTGCTTATGAATTTCACATGGGAAACAAAAAAAAACCCAAAAAACAAAGGGCAGATTCTGTTGCTGGCATTGTTCCATTCAGCTATTTCTCACTCATACTGCTGCAGCAGCTAAGATCAGAAGAACTCTACCATAACAATAAAATACAGGCTCCCCCTCCCAGCAAAGGAACACATCCTGAAAGTTAGCATAGAGGACCATAAATGGATGGCCAAAGAGTACTAGGAAATGGTACCATCCTATTGATTACAGTGCATCAGTCCTCACCATGGGCTAATTTGTTATTTTGTGGCCAAGAGTTTCAAGGTGGTGTGTGAAGAAGAAAGAACACCAGTGCTTATTATAAAGTACAACATATGGGCAAATGAAGTCAGCATTTTAACTGATGAGGAACAATAACTTTAATCTTGATATGGAAAGTCAGATGTCAGACAAATGACAGGCATCTATCAGCTTGTGGAGCTGGGACCCACTCATGCTCTGAATGCAAGGCTGCTATTTGTGACTGTATAATACACAGAGTTTGGCACCCTGCCTTCATTCCACACAAAGCAAGGGAATGAAAGCTGAAGGCCTCCAAAAATGCAGGAACTTTTTGCATGTGCAATGTTAAAAGATTCTGCCTGAAGATCTTTTTAGCTTTTTTAAACTTGGTGTTGTGAGTGCCAGCTTTTCTGGACTTAGACTTAAATTCAACTAGCTTGACTAATCAGCTGAAAATAGGAGCAGTTTCAGAGTCATCTGAATTATCAAGAATGAGTGGTAACCCTTAAATGTAACTGATCTTCCATAGCCACGAAGCAGAAAACTTGCTATTGGAATGATAGTGCACTTTCATGGCAAAGTAATCTCTCCCCATAATCTACAGGATACACTATCATGACCACCACACCTACAAGATACCCAAAGTGTAAAATGAACTACTACTACCTGCTCCCCAGATGAAAACACTAGCTTATACCTGCCAGATGGAACTGGCAGCTGGCAACTCAATGCACCACAGAGACCTTATGTAAATAGGATCTTACCAAATGGGTACTCTGGCTTCCTGTACCCACTCAATTTAAGTCTAACACCGCTGACTCCCATTCCCCATCTCAGTAGGCTCTTGGACTTAGCCTTTGTTCCTGCTTAATTCAGACTGCTTCATACATACAGACACACACATACCTTTTATTATTTACTTATTTTATCACAGTAAGTATTAATTACATGTATTTAATCAAAGACATTGCTTACAGTTTGCTTGCAAACAGACCTGCTTGGGCTGTGTCATGTCAAACAAAAGAAGTCACATATTTCAGTGTCACAGACTTTATTCTTTTGATTACAAATACATATCCCCATCCTCTCACTGAGGGAGGACAAGATTAATAGTACAGCAAGTACATATACTGCTGCCCCGAATGTTCAGCACTGCCAAGTGCTTTCTTAAGTTGGACTGCACCTAAACAAGAGTTAGCATGCCTAATTACTTCAAGTAAATTAAGTAATTGCTCTTTCAGTTTGAAAAGTTAGCAAAAAATTGGCTTTTACTTGTCATTAAGTGCAGCCACAAATAAACCTTACTAGTCCAGTAATTTTTAACAGAAATTTCTGAAACTATTATAGTGAGATATACAGGGGAAAAAGAATAAAAAACAACCAAACAAAACAAACAAAAACCCCAGGGGATATGTAAACAAATAGCAAAATGAACCATTCTTGAAAGTGTTCTGCTCAAGTAGGAGGGAAAGACATACCTGTGGAAAACAGAAGCAAATCTAATGGAAGCATTACAGCTGGCAGAAAATGCTTATTACAGGATGCTTTAAAAATACACAATTTTAAAAAAAAGAAGTATTCAAATACATTATTTGCAGTCATGCAGTAAAAGCTAGCCAGACAGAAAATATGAAGAAACTTCATTATCTATCACAAGAGAGTCATGAATTACTGTGAGTTTTGGACCTCCTCTCAGATCTGTCCATATACTACTCACATCATCAAGTTCCAAAGATTAATGCATAAAAACCAGAACATTTTATTACTGAAAGTCACTTACCTAATGAATATAGGATACTGAGTGTGCCAAGAGTCTATGATTAAATTACATTTCTTCACTGAAAAGTGAAATAGGCTTAGAGAGAAAAAGTGTTTGTTCCATGAAAACAGCAACCTTAAGCTGTATTCTTTCATCTTGTAAAATGAAGGTAAGGGTTTAGATATACTAGCACTAACTGATAAATCTAAGACTTTGTCTCTATACTAAGAAGTCCCATTTCTTGTGGGGTTTTGGGTATGTGGGTGTGCTTACCCTAGGTAGAAGTTGTTTCCAGCCCATCAGGTGTGAGAGCTCATGCCACACATTATTCCCCCCAGAATTACTTGCAAAGAAAGTAATTCTAGCAGAATTCTAGCATTTAATCAGTTCTAGTTTACCAAAATGTGTAATTTTGAAGTGAATATTATCATCTTATTTGCTGCCTTACCCCTTTACTACAGCCAGACTGACACAAGCTGTGGGGGATCCTTAAACAAGTGGCCTGGACTGAAAAACCTTCCTACAGGGCAAGATCAATCAAGTACTGCTCTTTTTAAAAACAATACAGCTATTGTTTACCTATTTTTTCAGGTATTTTCAGTTTTAAAATTCTTCTACATACAGCTAAGTGAAGTCTCTCCATTTTTTTTTTTTTTCTGGAATGACAGAGTATGTAAGAGCTTCTCATAAAAGCCTCTCAAGGCCGCAGAACCTTTCATATGTTAACTACACTTGAGCGTTATTTATTTATAACTGAAGATTCAAAGTTCACTAGAGAGGACTCAGTTCTTTAATTTGCCAACAGGCTGACTAATCAGCAAGTATGTGCTGGCCAGAGCATGGCAGCCATTTAGTACACACTATTTGAATCCACAATTGATCACAATTCTCAGTGGAAGATGGGAGGCTACTGAAGCAGAGGTGGGAGAGAGTTTGGGGAGACAAAGGAAACAAATCTCCAGAATTTAGGCACAGTATATCCTGCTGCTCTTTGGACAATTTGTTTTCTCTCCTAATGTGGAAAATTCACAAAATTATCTTATTAGACAGTGTGAACTAACAAGACTAGTTCAGAAATGGCATCTGGGGCAAGCAGCTATTGGTGATGGCTGATATCATAAGAATGTTCCAGGTTGATTTTGGAAAGCTGCCAAGTCACTCACAGAAATGTACCATCCATCAGGACATCTTATTATACACATTGCTATTTCTTTCATCTATTGTTCAAGCTTAAGAACCCTAATTTATAGCCAACAGAGGCTTTTGCTTTTTAAATAAACAAAATTCTGGAGCCTCTGACTAGAAATCTTTGCTATTCAGATAGTTCTTTTGATATCACTATTTTTGCACCAGTGGATTTACCAAATGCAATTGTAGGCTACAAACCTTTTTGATTTTTTCCTGCTTTTGCTAAACAATTCAGATATCCTGAAAAGAGCAGGCAGTACATTGGTAGGAAAGTATTTTTTCTGTTAATTTCAGTGACATGTATGATGGCATGTGCTGGGAATGGCTGACTAAGCCTCATTCTCTTCTTGCCACTCTAAGGAGAATTGTATTTGTATCCAAGATAACTGAAATAATATGGATGCTGGTTTGTTTTAGTCTTTATCTGAAGTGTAGTAGTATTTCAGCTCCATCCATTGCTCTCCTTCTGGAAGGTATAACTTCCAGTTTAAATACATTTCAAGGTTTATTTCTCATGGTCTTCCAAGAATACACATTATAAATAAGGTGCACAAATTATTGTTTATTCTTTTCTTCTGGACATCTCATGCCACAGGAAACCAATCCACACTTTACTGTGGATTTGTTGCATGGGGACATGACAAAAGGCAGCTCTTAAATTCAAAATATCTTCACAGTTTATGTAAAATCTAATCAACAGATCAAAAATCTTGCTCTGAGAAGTTTGCTTCATTCTCAGCTTTGATTATACTCACAGGGATCAATTTACCTGAATCAGATCTGGCCAAATCTGCACTAAGACCTCCAGAATCTAAGCAATGCTGTAACAAATCCCAGACTACTAGGCCACACCACTGATCCAAAGGCCAAATGCTATTTGAGTTACTCCTCAGTGAGGTCGATCAAATTAGCTGAGAGCAATAAGAAAAAACTTTTGACCTACATTTTACCTTTGAAATTTAAAACCAAACTTTACTTCAGCTCTAGCTATGCCTGAATCAGATGTGCTTTGCCTAGCTCAAGTTCTTTGTGTCTTATATTCTGGATAATTACATCTTTCTGAATGCCTCTCAAACAAATGGCTGCCTTCTATTTGTCAGTAACACCAACTATTTAGAAAATGTTCTAAGATTATATAAGGATGCACAATTATAATAACAGGTGTCTACTGCCATAGAAGCACTGTTAAAATAAATAAATAAAAATAAATAAGAGACATTTCCTCATTAAGAATAACCAACTCAACCACACCTTACTTTACTTCAGATTCAACTAGTTATAAGTGGAACACCAACATGGACAATGCAGTTGTTTATGTTCAGATAACTGAGACACTCTTCCCAAAACATCTGATCTTTTTCTCCACAAGTGGTTAGCTGCAAATGTCTGGATATTGATTTTTTGACTTGCCTGTAACCAGCAAAATGATCAACAGTTCAAGTGGCAATTTGATAGTCCAGAAAACAAACAGTAAAACCTGTTCATCATCCTCTTTGCCCTTTATTTACCAAAGGCATACTTTTAAACACAGCCTGCTGGTGGGAACACCTTTTCCAGCTGGCTAGAAAGGTGCATAGTTCACTCACCACACATGAAAAAACTGTTTTCTAAGCAATAAAAACTTTAAAATTCTAAATGAAAATGTTTTCAATCAAAAATCTTGTATTTTCTTGTTGTTTTTAATACAGTAGTTTTAGTGCCATCCTGAGAATTCTCTACCTCTTTTCAGTGCAATGTATTAAGACATAAAATTATGTTTCCTGTCTTGTTAGAGAATGGACTTCCACTAAATAATCAATTAAAACTCATTTATTAATGAGAAATATATAATTGAATGGACAGCTGTAAGAATGAACATGAATAACAGGGACACCAACAGAATGAGGATAAACTCTTTAAGCTCCAATTATTATACTTTTTCATAGAAATGCCACAGCATATTAGCAACATAACAGATGTCTTCATGACAAATTCAGATAAAAACTGTGAATGGAAATAAACTCAGAAATCTATAGCACTGATTTTGGCACATGTGAAAGGGGATTTAGCTATGATACAGGAAGTGAAAAATATAGGCCTAATTTAATGGCTCCTTTAAGGAGATGCCACTCATTCTTTCATATTTATATTTTTCACTCAGCATTCCACTTCACTGGGATAAAGACAGGTCATATATTTGCAGTTCTTTTAGAAATTAGAAGATTAGACACTGAATTATCTTCTTCTGTAATTGTTTCATTGCTGCTTCTGCTTATCACCTTGGAAGTGTTTCTTTCTGTCAAAGAGCCACTATTCTTGAATGAATCAGGACAGCAAAACAGCTGTGACTGCACTAATGCAAAGGTATTTATGGAAACAAAATACACAGTAAAAACAAGCATTTATTTTCAAGCAGGGCTCATTAATTGGTGGCATTCTTTTAATACAGTGATTTATGATATGCAGTATAATTTAAATTCAGTTTTGCTGTAGTCTCAACACGGAGTCAGGACAGTTTGGAGTGAGGGTAAATGTGATTCTTGCCAAGAGAAAGGATTTTTAGTTTTCTCTTTTTAAAAGCTTGATACAAGCAGAAAGACTCCAACTGACCACTGTGTGGTCTGTCTCATAGCCCTTGCCTTTACTTATAATTCCTGTTTTTATTACTTCTGGGTTTTATGGCTTTACTTTCTTTTGCCTTTGCCTTACCAACCAATTGTTACATTCTTTTTCTGTCCTGTTTCTTTTCCTCCTACAAACAAAGCTGATATTTATCTTTTTGTGGTTTCCTGCACACCCTTACAATGTACCAAACATGTAGCTCTAAAACAACTAAGCAGATTAAAAAGTGGTGGACTATTCACATGCACCTTCACCTACCCACACTGTTGGCTTTTATCTTTGCTGTCTTTCTCAAAAATGACATTTAAAATATTTACTTCAATTTTAATTACATTTCAGATCAGAAGGCATTGGCATACCATTTGCAGCAACAGTCACCCTGGCAAACTTAAATCAAATCAGGTGTTACTTGTATTACTTTATCTAAAAGAACTGATATCAAGCTGTCCCAAGCTTGTTCAATGGCTCAACATAGATCCCATGGCCTGTACATGAATTGTGGTTAGCTGGTCCTAGCTGGAAAATCAGGCCTGCTGCTTTCTGCAAATTAATCTCAATATCTGCTTCATCTAAAACCATATATCATGATCAGATTTAAATGTATGATCAGAGATATCAGGCAGAAATATAAGAAAAATGTTCTCTGATCAGTAGAAAACAATAGTCCCTCTTATCTAACATTCCTCTTCAGTTTACAGTTGCCTCTGGACTGGGAGAAAAAAGTCCTGATGCTATAGAAAGTCAACAGAAATCTCCAAATGACAAGATCATGCAGAAGCATGGTGATCAGCATAAAAATACAATACTATATGAGGATTTGTACCTCTGAGAGTATATTTTAATCTTGCAAGAGAGTCTTCTTGGGCAGAACAGTGTACAAGCAGGTACTGAATACAGACATTACAAAGTGCTGGCAGCTGTGTGCCAAATAAACAGGAATAAGGAATTTCACAGTCCATTTAAAGCCAAAAAGTTTGGTCTCACTGAAACAATAGCAATATCCTTCTAAGTGTGCCTGCCTGTCCATGGCTTCAATGTTCTCAGTATCTCTTTTCTTATCAAACTGCCATTTCCAGTAGCATAGCTCCAGGAAGCTGTCCCACATTAACCACAAACAACTGTTGTCTCAATTGACAGCAATTGCTACTTGCAAGAATATACTCACACTCATTTTTTACTAATTATTGTATTTTCAGTAATCCCAGTACCAGATTATAATTTGTATTTTTTGCTTTTCTTAGGACAATTTATTCCTTGCATTGTACTTTCCTGTTTGCTGAAATGTTAATAATTCAACCAGTTAGCTTTTCTGTGATTAATTCTATATAGTCATGAGTACACCTACTCCTCCCTATCAGCTTTTAAACTTGTCCAGCAGCTTTAGTCTCAGCAAACAAAAAGGAAGCATCTCAAAAAATAATAAGTACTAACACATCATGTGAAAATAAGACCCTGGTGGAGTGATATAACCAAGTGAAAAGTTCAGATACTCAACAATACTAGGCACCAATTAACTCACATGAAAGATGCCAAGAAGTAGGCTTCACTATTTTTAATGTTCCCAAAACCAGCTGTTTTTACTTCTACTGTCTGAAGTGATATCAGTGTGCCCACACTGATATCCTGTTACTTGACTAAGCACCTAAGTGCAAATCCCATTAAAAATACTAATTAATGCTCTTCAGTAAATTACTGTTTCTGGTTATCTTCATGGAATTACTATCCACAACACAGTGCTGACCTTTGATTTGAGAAAAGGCTTCCCTCTTCACACATCCACTTGCAAAGCTCTTGAATTTGCAAAATAGTTTTGCCTCGAAACACTGTATTTATGGTCAGGACTCAAAGCTGGGTTTTGCTTTTTTCCTTCAGACTTTTAGTGTAATGCCAAACTGGTTTTTAACCCAGTCTCAAACTGAATCTCAGTACCAAGAGGAACCCAGAAATCCTGAAAAAAAAAAAAGAGGCTTATTTTATCTCAGTCAATTCAAAGTATTTTTAAAGCCTTGTTGGGGAAGTCATTGTCTGATGTGACAAACTTCAAGCCTTTTCACTCTGTTGATGGCAAAGGTCCCTCTGGGAGGTTTGACAGGCTGTTCCATAGAAGCTGTCACAGAGTGGGCCAGGCTGGAGGGGACCAGAGCGGCTCATCCCGTCCGACCTCCTGCTCCGGCAGGGTCAGCCCAGAGCACACAGCACGGGGTGGTGCCACAGAGCTCTGGAATATCCCAGGGACAGAGGCTCCATAACCTCTCTGGGCAAGCTGCTCCAGTGCTTGCTCACCCTCACAGTACAGAAATTACTGCTCACGTTCAGGTGGAACATCAGTTTCTGCCCATTGCCACTTGCGCTATTAATTGGCACCATCGAATTGAGCCTAGCTCCATCCTTTTAGACCGTCTGACACTAACACACAGCAGCGATGTTTCCCACAACCTGGGCGTTTAAGGGATGCGGAGCGCTGTTTAAGGCGCAGGACGGATGCTTTAGGAGGACTCGCCGTGTAAGCGCCGCCCTCCCGCCCTCGAAGCGCTCCGTCCCCGACCTCCCCCGCCTCCCCTCCCTCAGCGGCGCGCGCGCGCCCCAACCCTCGCGAGAGGCGGCCGCTCGCGCCCGCGCCTGCCACGTTCAAATGGGCCGGCGGCGGAGCGCGGCGGGCGCGCGCGACCGGCGGGCCAAAGCCCCGCCCCCTCGCGGCGCCGCCGCCAATCGGAGGCGAGAGACGCCGCGCCTCCCTGGCGCGATTGGCTGGCGGCGGGCGAGGGGCGGGGCCGCGGGGCGCTCGGGGTCGCGCTGCCGGGGCCTCAGCGCGCTCCCGCCGCACGCAGGGCTCGGGTGGCGGCGGCGGCTCCCGACGCGCTCCCGCTCCGCCCCCTGCGCTGCCCGACGGGAGGTGCGATGGCTTCCCGCAAGAGCTCCAGAGCCACCGGCGGCAGCCCCAGCCCCGGCTCCAAGAGAGGTGAGCGGCTGTAGAGCGGTCAGCGGGGCAGGGGCGGGGGCTCCAGCGGCGGCCGGCGGAAGGGAAGGGGCCGATGCCGCCCCTCCCCGCGCTGCGGGGCAGCGGCCGGGCAAAGCGCGGGGATGCTGCGCCTCCTCCCCGCCCCGCTGCGCTTCCCTCCGCTCTGCCGCCCCCCGGTTCCTCCCGCGCTGCGGGAGCGGGGCAGGGCGCGCGGGGATAGATGCGCCCCGCGCCTTTCCGCCGTTCCCGATCCAGCAGTTCACGTGCAGGAGAAAGTTGTCGGGCCTGGGCGGCCCTCGGAAGCTCCCTCGGAGGGATGAGATAGCGCCGGACAGGCCTCAGCATCTGTGGGTACCCCCGGGACCTCTTCCCTCGGGAGAGGAGGTAGAACCGGGATGCCTCAGTCTCAGATCTTTCATGTTCTCGTATCCAAACTTGGGTGTGGAATATCTCCTCAGACTGACCTGGTTAGGTCAAAATTATTAGATCTGTTGTAGATGGAGCGCCTAAGCTGGTGGTTTCTGTAACTGTCGAGACAAGGATGAGGAGTCTCAGGAAAATGCAAGTAGGAGGCTTTTTGAGGCAGTGATCCCCCCCACCCCTCCAATAAAAGCCCCTTGACAAATCTGACTGTTTACAGACCGCTGTGTGTGGACATTTTGTGTAGGGAAAGTTTAACGTGCATTGACAAGACGAGAAAAAAGTGTCTGGCCTTCTGGAGTCACTGTGCAGCCATACACACTGTACTGGGGAAAGGAGGGTTTTTTACCACACTCTGAGTTTTTACGTGTTGTAGCTTCTTTGGATTTGAGCTTGGTGTGCACAGAGCTCCAGTGATAAAATGTGGTGATGACACAGAAATAATATCTCTTGTCTCTCTTTGAATATACCAGTAATAGCTAGTGAACAGTGTTTGTGGAAAGCTGAACCATATAGGATTAGTTTACCTATCACATGATGAATTAAGAGGGAAAGATTTCAAATATACTTAAGCTTGTAAGAGTTTAGAGATAATATTGCAATGTTTGTAGAAGTGGTGGTTTGTTTTTTTTTGTTTTTTTTTGGTTTTTTTTTGTTTTTTTTTTGTTTTGTTTTTGTTTTTATTTTGCTTCTAAATCCTTTTTTTTCAATTGCTGACCTATGCTGTGCAGTCTATCTTAATTCCAGTTTTTGCTTGGACTGGACATACTGTGATGATCACCCAATATTAAGCATGCTGAATACAGATTTTCAATTTTAATGCCTCAAAAACATGCATCCCTGTTGTAATTTTGAGTACTGAATATGGTAGCTAATATTTTAAATATCGCTTTGCATGTTTGTCAATATCTGAAAAATAAATTTATTGGTAAACTGAATAAAAAAGCATTCCATGGGTTTTTATTTGTAGTCAGAGTACAAATTTTTCTCTTTATATTAAAAAATGGGTTTGAGGGGATGAAGCAGTATGAATAATGTGTGCTCTACTGACATGTGACCTCTTAAATTTGTTAGTGTAGACTCCTAGTTAGAATCCCTTAGACAACCATAGCAATTACAGTGTGAAGCTGATGCTGTTTTCATAATTGCAGCTGCAGAAAGAGGTAAGGGATGGTAACTCCTGTGTGAATAAAAGAACAGCTGGAGGAGCAGAGTGCTCACAGCAGCCAGTAAGCTTTCTGTAGTCAAGGGATGTGAAAATGAGATGAGGAAATGATTTTGAGACGGCAAGTAATTGAGACTGTGACGTATGAAAACCTCAAGTCTGAGGCACTTTTTGCTTGATAGAAGTATTCACTTTCACAGCAGGTCTTGAGAGAGGATGTGGCTTCTTGCCAAGGCCTTGCTCACAGCTCAAACCACTGAGGCTAACAGCTTATTTAAAAATCTGTGCACTCAAGACAATGCCAGCATCAGTAATCTGCTTTTAGGTTTCTATCAGAAAATATTTGCGGTAATCTACAGATAGATTAAGCCTAAAATAGATCTAACTGCAGTTTATATAGGTGTTTTTAGATACACTGTATTGTCAGAAGTAGAATTAAAAATCTTTTAGAAATAGAAGTCTAGCTTTTGCTTTCAGAGGTCATATACTAAAGCTATCAAATCAGTCCTAATCAAAAAAAATCTTTCTTTTACCTTTGTAGTGCAACTTCTTATTTGAAAATTACATTTACAGAATTGTATTACTATACCAATGAATTTTTTGACAGTTTGGGACTACTTAGAGAGGGAAACATGTGTTTGTTATTATCTTGACTGGAAAGTTTGGCTGCTTGTTCCTAGCCTGTAGAATCCATCATAAAGACGTGGGCCCTCAAAAGGAAGACTATCAGTTTTGAAGACTAGATGAAGTAATAGATACTTGCTGCAGTGTCATCATTAGATGAGTGACAGTTTTGTTGCAAAAAACAGATGCTTAACACCTGGTCATGAATCAATTCCCTCAAATTTCATGAGATGTGAAATGTGGAAATGTCTTAGGCATTGGCAGGTGCCTTCCAGCAGCCCGGCTAACTTTTCAAATATGGATGGCTGAAAAAATATGGATTACAATGCTTACCTATAGAAGTCCAGATCATAAGACAACTATCCTTATGCTGCTGTGTGGGAATATTGTGTCTTGAAGTGTGTGAGGACTTACTTAAATATAATTTTTATTGAAAATAAGTTGTGCAATAGTTGTTTTCTTTGCATCTCTAATGTTAAGTGGGAGAGTTCTTCATTAAGTTAGGCACCATAGAAACCACACATTTTCAACACAAGGCATAGTCTGTATCTACAGACAACTGTATTTTATATTTAAAAAACCCATACTGCTATCTCAGTTCTGAGGCTGTGTTGCCTTCCGTCTGTGATGACAAAGAACTCTAACATTGTTTTGGTAAATTTTCTTTAATCTCTACAATAATGACAGAGAATCTTCTGACATCCCCTACTTTTCTCTGCAAGATCTCATGAGATGGTAGTTTTATCATTTTGCTGTTTTAACCATGTGGTTTCCTTACTTGTATGAATGTATTGCAATGTTTTTAACTCCCTTCACTCATCCTTTGGACTCTCTAGTGCCCCTTGCTGTAATTCTTTGATTAACTGTTGGTGTTTCAACTTTCTTCAGATTTGTTTGGGGCTTTTTTTTTGTTATGTGTTCAAGGCTACTCGATGTACACCCAAGTGCAACTTTGCGTTATCATTGCAACTTTTTGAGTTCAGTCTATCACTTCTAGAAAGAAGTCATCCCTGTTAATTTGCAAGATTTTCAACTTTTTATCTCATCTTTATCGTAAAGACTGCTTTAGAGTGTACTTTTATCTGGGTGAGGATCTCCATTAGCTTTCTAGTTTACCCAAGAAGGAGAGAAAATTCATCCACTAAACAGGTCACATTTTGCTACTGAAGTTCTTTTGTTGGGAACACTGAACTCACATCAGTGCTTGGAGTGGGATTGCTCACCCATTCTATTCTGTGCTATGGTGTAACATCTCATTGTCTTACATCATGGATTCTGTTTAAATATGGTGCTTTTATCTGTCTAAAAATTTGGTCTCTCTAATTTCTGACCTCAACTGCTGTCCAGTGTTCTTGTTTATACTCTTTACAGTTGTGTAATATGTAATCTGATTTCTTATATTACAATCTATCTATTATTTCCTTCTGCATGTTCATTTAAACCCTTGGGAAGAAGGGTGTTAAGGTGTTGGAGGTCATAAGTGAGATGTAAATTTGGGATGCTCTGTGGGCCTTAACAAATGTTTTGATTTATCAGTTTGCTGACCCAAAGTGATCAAAGTCCAAGCATTTGCTGAACCAGGAAGATTTCTCATGGTTCAGTTAGTGTGCTGCTCCGTGCTTTGATTTGGCTTTCTAAACTCAATGTCAAAATGTTTTCTTGTAACATTACTGCTCTTCAGAAACATACAGTGAATTGTTATTACTGTGTTGTGAGTTTCTGTAGGTCTGTTGCGGACAAATGAGAAATGCTTTGTGTCTCACTGGTGGAAACTTTGTATACTGTTTAAGAAAACCTGCTACAATTTCTTTTGGAAGTTTATCCTATTGCCTAGTTTAGTTGCTTACAATTATTTCAAGATCTTGTATTTCTACCATTAATGCCAGATGCTAATACAAACAGCAAAATCGTGGAAATGTAGACAGTTCTTTATAATTCATCTGTCTGCCTCGAGTCTTATTCAGGGTGGCCTTTCTGGAAGACATTTTAAAATATTATAAAATAATCTGCCAAATTTAAAAATTGTAGTAACATAATGGTCCAAACATCTGTAATTTGCATGGTACATTTCAGCAGTGCCACTGGTGAAATTGCTTCATTTGCTCATTCTCCATTCTTCTCTTTTTTTATTTTTTTTCTTTTATTTTTTAGATGTCCTATACAAAACTGAAGGCAGTAACTCTTCAACCCGATCTGTTTTCTTATCTCTGATTCAATGAAAGTGATATAAAAAACAGTCTTAAAATGGTTAACAAAGGTATTTCTCAGCTTACTTGAGCAGATTTGCATTGGAATAGTGAATCCTCAATAGACTCTTGATGCATTTGTCTAACACTAAAGTGAGCCCTAGACTACCCTTAAGGTTTATCTGAATGAAACTTTCTCTACACCATTAGCTGTTGACAGGTGCAGTAGCTGATTGCCAAAGTTACTCTGGAAGTAGAAGCAATCAATTTGAACACAGTATATGCTTTTATGCTTTTTTGTTTTTCCCATGTTGCTGGGTATTTGTATTTCCTTCCTTTGCTTTTTCTCAAGGATGTATTATTTTAGGTTTTAAGGTTGATACTTAAGTGGAGCAGGATGGACATAAATACAAAAAGCCTGATACATTCCTCTCAGTTCTTTTCTTCCTGAAGAATTCTGAAGCACTGGGGAAGTCCAAATTTCCAAACTTCCAGAGATGCTACTATTTGATGAAGACATCAAAGTTCTCATGCCCCTTTTGATCCACTGTGTGCTGAAATCTTGGGCCTGCTCTGTGTTTTCTAATGGATCTTACCTGTATGCAGGAAGTCATTGTGGGCTAAAAGAAATTATTCACAGTGCTTCAAATATGGAGGAAGGTTGGATTTCATGTCTGTGAGAATGTTTGCTTCAATATACTTTTTTAAGCATTTTGTTAAGTCTTTAAATAATAACCTTTGCAATAGTCTTTTGAGGATAAGGATTGTTTAAAATGCTAGTTGGAAAACCTAAACTATCTCTGGTGTCTGGGGTACAGGGAGCTGGAGTATGTTTTCTCACATTTTGGCAATTGCTCTGAGAATGCACGTGAGAATTCCCCATCACTGGTCATAGCTACCGAGTGTTCAGACATCAAGGATGTACATTATATTGTGGGATTAATTTTTTTAAGTTAATTTTTTTTTAAGAGTTTAAGCTGCAGGTCTGCAGCCAGCTTAATCTAGTTTGAGGTTGCTCTGCAGTCTTCCTCTTTCAATACCCCTTCTCTGTACCTGAATTCTTAGCTGTGCTGGTATGAGGTGAACCACACAGGGAACTGATAAGCAGAAAGCTGATTTTTTCATTTCTCCCCCTAGACTGGCTCAATGCATGGCTCTATAGAAGGTCATTTGTGGAGGAGGGAAGAGTGGACAATAAGTGGGTGGGCATTTTAGGGAAGGATGAGGTTAAATCCAGAGTTTTATATTCGATCATGTAATCATGGAGCCATGGTGTGAACACCAAAAGGTGACTGGTTTGGTTGGCTATGCTAATGCAATAGCTGGATATGTAAGGGCTTCAGTAAAGATAACAAAATTTACTAGCAGTAGAAGGCTTATGTGTCAAGATTATTTCAATTACAGAGGTGACATTTCAATAATGCTGTCTCTTTAAACTGAAAACCCATTGGCAGATCACCTGTATGGAAAGAAAAGGTTCATTTTCAGCTGGAATCGCTTTGAAACATGTAATAAGAATTCCTGTGCTAATTCATATGTTGAATTCTTCATTGTAGAGAACTTGAGCAATGAAGTTCTGATTTGCCCCAAGCGATTCTTTCCTGATGAAGATCACAATCTGGTAATCTGTGTGATGGCCTGCAGTAATCTTTTTCCTAACTGCATCTGTGGGATAGCTCTTTGCATGGAAAAGTTTTGAGCTGTGCTTTGAAGTGGTACTCATAGTATTATGTGTCTTGAAACATGTAGAAAAATAAATATGCAGCTAACTATGTACTGAATTTGAATGTTCTGCAGTATGTGGTTTAACTTTGTTAGAACTTTAAATCCATTGTGGTTTTCTTTTTATGGAGTTGCACTCTTACTATGCATGTGCTTAACCTGATGTAACAAATTATACCAAGCTGTTTGTTTGAAGACTTTCTTTACAAAACATCTAATTGCTAGGGAGAGTTGTAACTATTCAGTAGTGGTTTTTTGGTTTTGCAATTCTGTTTCCTGAGGTTCTGGTTTTTTAATTGACAGTTAATTACTAATGCAGCACATCTCACTTTCTCATTCCTCACGCTGGTGTTTTTTAAATTTAAAAATTCTTAAAGAAAGTTCACTTAGCAGTTTGTAACTGTAGTCGTGTTTCTATAGTAGCTAGAGGACACAGTGACTAGAAAACAGATACATCTTTTGAATCCAGAAGGTTCTGTAAACAGCAATTGCTCTGCAACTGAGATCTCCTAAAAACATATGTCAGTAACTCTTTTGTTCTCCAGAAGAGTTGCAGGTGCATAGCACCCCGTGGATAAACACCTAATTAAATTGGCTTAGTATCGGACTTGAAACTCTGATAAGTTTTTGGCATTTTAAGCATTTTAAAGTGTTCTTTCTTTCCACAAGCAGAAACCTGTGAAAAGCGGAGTTGTAGGTTTTTGCATGGCAACTGGAATTTTTCTATTTGAGCTCCCTCAAAGCATGAGAAAAATTTAAAGAACTAAACCAACATAGTCTGTTTTCTTTATTTTGTGGCTTAATTAGGACTTGTTGCTAAAACAAATTGATGTGACCCACATTACAGGATAGGAAAGTGGAACAAGGAAAAAATACCCTTAAATTAATGCCAGCATGTTATGTACAGAGATGAGGATTTTCAACCTTATGTAATAGAATCTTTTTTAAAGGTCACCACCAGCAAAATTTGCATGTTCTAGGCCCAAGTATTTCTTGTATTTCCTCTCCACATTTACCTTCCCTGAACTCTGCTCCGTCCTAAATACAGCCAACTATTTAATTAACCTACTAATTATGTAGGGCTGTTGGCTACATGAAATCATTCAAATGCAAGATAGGTAGATTGTATAATTTTAGATCTTATTTCCAAATGTTCTATGGGAGTGAGCTGGTTAATCAAAATAGCAGCTTATAAAAATCTTTAATTAATTTGTATAGTTGAAATCAGTATTTTGTCTACTCATTGGTGTTACAGAGATATTGTTTCTAGAGCAGGAGGCAAACTAAAATTTCTTTTTAAGCATGTGGTCTTAACCTTGAACCTTTTGGCTTGATGTTTGAGTCAAGTAAATTTACGAGAGAAATGTTCTACATTATTTTGGACTTTAATTCTATTTTGTGCTTGTATACACATAGAAAAAAAAACTAGAGAAAATTGACAAAAGTGTTTGGGAAAAATATGTTCCTTTTTTGTAAAAATCTATTTAGGTTAGGTAAATGTATAACAAAATATCTTTAGTATGTCTTTACAGGACTCCTGTTTTGTTTGTTTATTTTTTTTTTCTCCAGTGTTAATTGTCTGAGCCTGTTATTGTACTGTCTTTAAGTCTGTGGAAAAAAGGTTTTAAAAAAAAAGTAATCCAAAGTATTCACATAGTGATAGAGGCATCAAATATTGATTTAAATATATTCTTGTTGATAGCATTCATTATAAAACTCAAGTTGCAAACAATGAAGATTTTAGTCATTTAAGCTTTGTGCACATCTATGTGTATTTCTTCCTTATAATAAACCCTACCTGAGGAACTGACCCAAAAAATAGTCATCCAAATAATCAAAAACTAAAATAAAAAGCCAAAACATGGCTTGGACAAAATTTCACTAAGTTTTGGAAGTGATCTTCTTTCTGTCACATTTAGAAAAGATGCAAGTGCAGATTCAGGATTTTCTCTAATAAATATACATCTCTGTCTTCTCCTTCTCTGACTTGAGTAATTATACTTAGATAAACAAGACTTGAGAAGAAAGTTGTTAACAGCAGCAGCTCCTATGGGGCAAACAGCTGTTCTCTCAAACATCACTGAGAAATGTGGAGCCAGTACTGCAAGTAGAGTCCACTGTTTTCCTCATAGAGACAAATCCTTAGGGTTTAAAAAAACCCCAAACAACCAACAACCCTGAAGGTTGTTATTATTGTGTGAGTTTTCTGGGTAGATTTCTTGGGAGTAAATTTTATTATTCTTGTTGTGTATATCTTAAAAGAATCATGTAAATGGAAAGCAGTGGAATTTGTTTATAATAAGAAGAAATGTAACTACTGAAGAGTAATAAATGAATGTAAAAAACCCCACTCTGAGGATGATACTTAACTTCAGTCAGACTGATTATAATCTTATTCTTGTTTTCAAATTTTTTTTTCTGAAGAATAAATAATTCTGACTTAGTTACACATAACCACCTCAGCTTGCAACTAAAAAACTCTTCTAAATGTTGTGATGCTCCCTCTGAGTCAGAAAGCTGTCTCTAGGTTTAAAAGTACTTTGCATCTTATATTCAGAAATGGACTCACTGACCATTTCTTTATAAACTGAATATAAAACAGCTAAAAACCTGTATGTGTTGCATGTACTTGATTCAAGTTTCAGATAATAGGATCTCAGATGTGATTGTTGAGGGACTAAAATGGCTTTGTTCTTATACCTCTGAGTATGCTTAAAAATGTCTTTTAGACCTACGAAGAAGTTCAAATAGTGTTCCGTAGAGGAGAGAACTGAGTTTAATCTTTCACATCCTGACTAAGTGAGGAATTTGAGGAGATGTTTCAATGGAATCACTTCATCTCTTGAAGGGAGGAGCTTCATTTCACTGGGGAGGTTCAGCAGGATGCTTATGATCCTAGAGGTTTTTTTACATATTTTGTGATGCATCCTTTTTTTTGCCATTTTTTTCCCTCCAGTTGGCCATTCCCAGCATCTCCCCAGTCATCCTGCTTTGTTGTCTAATCCTGAATTTATGACTTTGTTCTTGCTTTCAGTATTTATGTTTTTTGTTGTTTGTATAGTGGGATATTTTACTGTGAGAAATCTTGTAGGGATTGAAAATTGAAGATATAAAGTTTTATGTTTGGATTGATTATCTGTGAAATAAGGAGAAGTTCCCCAAATACTAAGGTAAAAGTCTGTTAAATGTCAGCAGGAGAGCCAAAATTGCATTTCAGGTAGTTAATTTTTATATCAAATTTATGTTTTGGTGTTTGTATTTCCTTTGAAGTTAGTGCTTTTTCTGTTCTATCAGTTTCCCCATTCCTAACCAGTAAGTTTCTGATATAGATTATTTAAGTCTTTTGACAGCATGCAGACGTATCTTTATAACTATATAGTTTAAGTTATACAAAGTTCAGATCAGAGACTAGTTTTTAATGAGAAAGTAATAATTAAAAAAACTATTTCCCCCCCATCCCCCCAAATTTTCTCTTAAGGTGTAGTGCTGAAGAAAATTTCTTAGAAACTAAAAGGAAGAATCAATTTTGTATTGCAAAGATTTTTTAATTGAATTTATTAAAAGTAAACCTTTACCTTAAATTTTAGATCTTACCTCTAAAGACCCTGCTGCCATGATTGTAAAACAAACAAAAAAATTCTGAGTATGGATATTAGTGAAAATTTAAGGTTGGATATTTCCATAAACGATATCAAGTATTTTAGTAAAAATCTCTGTCCAATCTGTAAATACAGAGAAAATAGTAACTCTGTCCCCCTTTAAAAAATAAAATAGAGTTCATAAAAGCACAGATTTGTCCATTGAAAGTGCATTCTACCCTTGATGTAGAATAACACTGAGTAAAAATAGAAGATGAAAATAATTTTGATTTCAGGATAGCAGTTGGAATCATTATGATGTAGGGACTTCTTAGAATGCAGCAGTTCAATATGTGCTTATTGAGTCAGTTATAAAATACATATTACAAGAAGTGTGTGTGTATACAGTTACATGACCTGTATCTCAGTAGTGAGAGAATAAAAAAAAAAGCTTAATAGAAAGGGGCAAGTAGATAGGGGAAAATCAACAGAGGAGGCTCTGAATTTCCTGAAACACTTCAGTCAAAATACTTGTTACTGACCCAACCCAAAGAACCACTCTGTGTAAAATCAGTTTAAAATAATTACCTACAGATCTATTACTGGAAAGGACTTGCAACAGTTGCTTTGCCATTAATCATATTGGACAAGATCATTTGGCAAAAATTTCAAGCAGTTGTAGGCCATGCTTATAAAATAAAGGTTTTTCTGTCTTTGCACTGCTACTAGTTCTGCTCTGTTGGTGATAAGATGGTTCATTTGTACCTTATTTTGGCATTTTAATTCGCTCCCATATCTGCTTTTTATCATACTGTATTTTGTTCTTAAAATAACTTGTTCTGAAGTCTCCCTTTAACCTAGCTGATTGATAGTTTTTACTTCTGAAATACGATTTTTAGTTGTCTCTTTGAAGTTAGTGTTTTATTGCTTTTTCTTTTAGTGTTTATTTCTAATTTCTAGTAACTGCTTGTTTTTGTGCACCCTTATCTTCAAGTAATAAATCATAATTTATTCCATGTAACTTCCTAATCACCTTTGTGGGAAATAATTATATACATTACAAAAGCTTAGCTTGGTGATTTGAAGCCTGACATTTTGTGTTCATAATTGACTATTTTTCTCCTCTAAATTTCTTTGCCTGCACTTTGGTACTGTTGTAGAGGTGTAAGTAATGCTGCTAGTCTTAATTGTCAATTATGCTTTTGTAAAATTAATTAGAATACATTGGCTGCATAGTTGTAACACAACTAACTCGAAAATAGTTTTTAAATTTTGGAACAGTTATATAAATCAAGTGAAGAATAATAACTTTGAGTGTTAGTGCAGCAATTTGAATTGCTTGAAAAAGAAGCAACAGTCACAGCATTTGAACACAGTAGAGATGAGACATTGTAAGAAATCTACACTGTTGACTTTGCTATCCCAATGTCAAATTGCATTGTAAATAGATATGTATTCAACTTGTCTTTCATAAAACTAACCAAAATCTTATTGCGTGGTATTTTGAGCTAACCTTGATCCATCTTTCTCTTGGTCCTTTTTCCTTTTGAAGAGTTTGAAGAGTTTCTCCATTTTAGCTGTAACTTCCCCTTTCAGGAAGGAAGGTGTTTGTCATTCTTGCAATCAATTAATTTTTAAAGGGCACAAGATTAAGGCTCTAGATACTTGGCTAGAGGTTGACATATATGTGTTAGTTCAGATTTGGAGTATACATTTGAAATTAATTCCTTAATTCTCTCAACTCATTTTCCTTATAAGCCTTGTTCTTTTTGTCCCTGAATGGAATATGCTCACTTAGGTCTGAGTGAAAGGTGCAAAACGGTGACCTGAAATCATTATAGACATTCAGCCAGGTAAAGTGTAGTTCGGACCAATCCCCCCAAAATATACAGTAACAGACAGGGAGGTTCTCAGCATCAATGCTTCTTAACTTGTGTGAAGATCTGGTGTCTGCAAATGCAGGTGTAGCTGAAGTGAATTTGCTATAAATTGCCTAATCTGATGCCTGTCATAACACTGTGGTTTATATACAACAGATTGCATGTAAAATTATTTTGAATATTATTTTGGTTTCTCCATGTTCAGTTACTCTGTGTAAATGCCCCCCCTTTGATTCTTAATTGATCTTAATTGCTGGTGCATCAGTTACATTACTGAATTATACTAGTCAGGAGGTCTTTCGTAATGCATCTGATCCATATAATGTATTCAAGTGGCTTTAAAGATGGTTAAAAGGTACACTAGTTATAGAATCAACTGTCTGTAGTTCCTTTTAATTCATGTTTCTCAATTTTTCTCCCCTGAACTCTTGGCAATTGCATTTGGTAATTAGTTGCTGGATATTAAAATCACAGGAGATATGTGTTGTTTTTCAGAGTAGCCGCAACATTCTCTGTTCACTCTGTCTACCTGGTGGCTGTGTTATTTGAAGAAGCATGAGGATAGCAGGGCAGTGTGGTAGATCCTAAGGCTTTTTTTACAGTTGTGGTGAATGAGAAATTTGTTTCTGACTTCCACCCAAAAGGAGCTGGTTTTTGTTTGATAAGCAATGTAAAAAGAATGTAAATGTCAGATATAAAAATGTGAGATATAAAAAAAGTGGAAAAGTGTATTAGTGGGTTTTTTCTCTTTTTCTGGTCCTTAAAAAGAGAATTTATTGGTGATTTAATTTATATTAGCTTTAACTTGTACAGGCAGTATGCATTTTGTCAGAATTTAGGGGAGGGGTGGGTGAGATAAGTCAGTGTTAACTCCTCATGGAACGGGTCTGCCAGAAGTAAATACAATGCGTACGGTTCTGATACGAAAATTCTTTGGCAAGAATGCATGAGGTTGGTTTTAAATAATTATTTTAGGAGACTCAAAGCTACATTACAGAAAGTAGTTGTCTCTTTTTTCATAAGGTAGTCAGCAAGTTTCAAATGAGCAGTCTCTGCAGGATACTCAGAGCCTGGTAGGGGAGTGCCAACATGGAGAAAGTTTCTTGGATGAGGGCCAGTGTAACAAATGCAAGCAGGCAAGCTTTGTGTCCAGACTTGTGTTTCAGCTTATGGGAATGGATTTAATGTCCTTAGCGATCAGGCACTGTGGCATAAATTGCAGCAAAAGTACTACAGTGCAATGTGCTGGGTTTCATTCGCTGCTGTTTTTGATGTTGGAGGATTAAGGGGAGGGGAAAGGATCAACTACCCAGGATGCTCTGTTTGGAGGAGTAAGTGAATTTCATTGTCGTCAGAGCTAGATTGCCATATGAGTTCTGAAAAGCGTTTGGCTCCTGAGGATAACTGCTCTAAAAATAGATTTGGAGGAGAGGTTTCTCTTGGGTCCAGTTTCAGGCTCCAGCTGAGCTGGCTTTAGGAAACCTGTTTGCTCCTGTTGCAAACAGGAGGTTAACAGTGAGGATATTTCTTATTCTGCCTTCAGCATTAACTTTTGGGAATACTGACACACTCGCTCTGTTGGTGGAAATCGAGCACTAATGTTATGGCTGACGACACAGGTATAATCCTAACCTTTTTTTTGTGTGAGCAAGTGGGAAATGTGTACTCACAAATACCAGTTATGTCTGATTTTATAATCAGCAAAATAACTGGGTTACTGTTGTATGTTTTCTTTCCAATTTGCTGTCTAGTCTGTGTTACAGCTGCCTCTGTTCTCTTTGATTATGTGTTCTCTGGACTAGAGGTATTCCTTGAGTTTATGACCAGTGGTTAATTGGAAATAATTTTTTGCCTGATAGAGCCTACATTTAACATAAGTGATATTGTTTTGTCTTCAAATATCTGACTTCAAAGTTATTTTTAGAGTATGTAAAATTGCTAAGTGTCTTGAAGGTATGCTGAAGTAAAAAGGTTTTCATACATTTTTACATGTGATTTAATGGGGGGTGGGTGAGGTATAGGATTTTACAGATTTGCTGTTGGGCGGTAGACCATGCTTTAAGACTTTCTGATGTCTGCATAAAGACATCTGGTGGTGTAAGCACAGGCTTACCAGATATGGCAAGTGACCTACTTCTGGCATGGCTGGCAGCATGTGCAGGGAAAGGGCTTGAGTCGAGTATTAACTGTTTGGAATGAGCTCTGAGCCAGCTTCAGTCCTTGCAGTGTTTTGTTCTGACCCTGTGTGTAGCATTATTTGTGCAGATCATAGGTAAATTTTTTGTTACATAACCTCCATTTATATAAGTATTGCATGATCAAGCTGCCATGGTTGAGTTGTTTTTCAAGAGTTTTGAAAATTTTGCTATAAGGTAGAAAACCATAGCCTAAAAATATGTCTTTGTGATTATTGTGAACTTCATTCTTATAGCAGAATCTATTTTTGAGGAATTTGCATGAAAAAGTCTTTTATACGTGAAAAAAAAAATGATTACTTAAATAAGTTTCCTTTTCTTTCATTTTCCTATTCTTCTGAGAAGTAAAGCTGATTTCTTCAGTGGCAGACAGCAGTAAAAGGTAGAAAACAGTAAGGCAAATGAGTGTGAAATGCAGTAAGATCCTCTTTCCTGTTTGCTCTAGAACCAAGTTGCAATCTGGAATCATTTAAACTGTTTTTAACCTAGGGGTTTAATTTCAAGTATATACAAACCTTTCATTGACTGCCTTGCTACACAGGTGTAGGAAAGCCCTGCTGTTAGATACTGTAATTGTTTCTCAGTATTAACATTAGCAGTTCAAGAGTACTGCAAGTAATTTTCATACAGTTGAGCATATTTCTGAATGCAGACACTGCTTGTCTGTCCCTCAATTTTCAGGCCATCCATATATTTCCCACATGAGAGATGTTACAATGGGCTGTGTATATGGACCCTGCACATATGTGATTAGAGGACTCTGCAGTAGCAAATGATACATATCTGATGTGAGGCTAAGTTGCCTCAGTCTCTCTCTTATTATTGTTGGGCTTTTGTGTTTAATATAGAAAAGAAATGGAATAGTTGGTGTTTGATCTTTGAAGTGTTAATAAAAGAATTTTTATTTTCAGTAAAATGCTGAGCTGAGTAAGAGTTGATGTGGGTCAGTGGTTTTTCTATTGGTCTGAACTTGGTATAAAGCACAATGAATGTAATAAAAGGGTATTTTATTACAGCTGTAAACCTGCTGGCAAGCAGGGTCAGAGAGTACTTATATATAGTTCCTGTTACAAAAATAAGTTAGTCACCCATCTCATTACTTATCTTTCAGATACACCATTTTATTGTAAAACACAATTTTATTGATATTTAGCTTCTGAGAGTATTTTTAACTTTATTATTCTAGTGTTGATAAATATATCAAAAATTACTTTCAGTTAGTATAAAGATAACATCTTATCACAATCATGACAAAGTTTCTTGCAAAAGTATTTAAATCATGTAAGAGAGTTTTGTTTGAATAACTGGGCCTGCATGTGGCTGAGCAGGCAGAAATTGGTTTTTAGAATGGAATGACTTGAAACTGCAGCCAAGTGCCACCCTTGCAGCAGTAATGTCAGGGGGCAGAAGAGCAGACCTTAAGCTTTGGATGAAAGCTACAGGCAGGCATCTTTTTGAGTACATGTTTATTTACTTATATATATATATCCCTCTTTCACAAAAAAAATCCTAAAACAACAGGCCAAGCAATTTATGTCTTCTCTAGTGACTATGCCCACTTGAAACTTGCTGCACATATGCTGGGTCAAGGTCTTTTGCAACCATTTGTTTACAACTCCATGTGATTTTTAAAATATATATTTAATTTCCATATGTGCCATTATTAATGAAACCATGATTTGTGTCATGTCTCTGTGCCATCCTTTTACTTGTATGTTCAATAGGACTGAAATGCTGGAGTTGTTTAGCATGGAATGAATATCTGCTTAATTCTAAGCATCAGGGAAGATGGTTTTAGTTGGTAAAGTGTTCTGGATTTGAAGTCTCACTCTTAGCATAGTTCAGGTTTTTGAGTTTTCTTAGGTTACTTAAATTGCCATGTTGGTTCTGTGAGCTATTTCAACTAGTTTTGAAACTCAATTTAGGACAAATGCTTCTCTTGCAAGGCTTTTCTGGTGATCATACTGGCCTCTGGTGGCAGTCTGGGAACTTTAGGGAACAAATGCAAAGCATCTCAAAAATGTGAAGCTCTGTGTAAATACACATCAAAGGGGAGCAAGGCAGAATTTTCAGCTAATTTGCAAGACAAATTAGATGGGGGCTTTTGGGGTTTATGTTTGGTATGAGGCTTTTGCTTAGATAGTCATCAAGCTTCTCACAGTTATGCACAGTGAAATGGAAAGCAAGTAAAGGTGGTGAAGTTTAAAATATCCAACCAACCAAAAAACTCCACAACAACAACAAAGCCCACCAAAAAATTGTTGCTCAAATGTCTTGTATTCTATGTAATTAGAAGTATTATAATTGTATAATTGTATAATTATAATCAGAAGTTTTATAATTGTATCTTCGATAATAATTTTCTAACTATTAACATTCATTTTTTCTTCTTGTTTTATTTTAACAGAGACTAAGCATGGAGGAAGCAAGAATGGAAAGAAAGAAGGCCTCTCTGGAAGCTCATTTTTCACCTGGTTTATGGTAATTGCTTTGCTGGGAGTTTGGACATCAGTAGCAGTTGTCTGGTTTGAACTTGTAGATTATGAAGAAGTTCTAGGTAAGAATTCTAAATCTTAAGATTTTTCTAATAATGATATGCATTAAATGAATGCAATTTTATGTTTTTAGATAAATTATTTTTCAACTGTAGTGTTTGCAGATTATCTACATGATAAGAATAGGCAGTATAGTTCAAAATGTATGTTTTAATGCTGAACACTATTATGATGTTAAAATGGGTTTCTCATAAAAGGATATTAACATCCTGTAGGACACCTTTGTAACACGTATACTGTAGTTAGAGAGGTCAGCTAAATATGCAGTTTGAATTTAAGCTCTCAGAAACTCACAGCAATGGTTGAAAGTGGGCAGCTAATGTTAGCTCTGCTCTGATGGACTATGATGCCTGCAGGGTCAGGACAACTGATCAGTCATCCTCTCAGTTTTAAGCTTGTAGCAGTGATAATTGTATCTCAATATGACAATTTTAGGACAGAACTGTTAATATAATATTTAAGGTTACAGATTAATATCTCAAATTTCAAGATGTGTCCATAGGTACAGCTGTTTTCCCTGATGTTGTAGGATTCAACTTTTGTACCTGGTGCTTTACAAAATTTACAAATCTGTTGGTGCATGCTTTTTTTTTTGATCTGGACTGATTTTTTTTTTCAGAAAAAAATCTGTTTGAAACTTAACTGGGTCTAGTGATGCAAGTAATGTTTTTTGTATTTTTACCATGCATGCAGCCAAAGCAAAGGATTTCCGTTATAACTTGTCAGAGGTCCTACAAGGTAGGATATTAGAGAAATAAGCTTGTTTTACAGCCCCTTGGCTGAAAGTTTGATTTACTTTATTATGGTTTTAATTTTTTTAAGAATTACTCTTCTGCAATGACATGAAGTTCAGCCGTTTCTCATCTGTCTCATTCTTCATGGTTTTGAAGATGATATAATTCTTATTTCTAGAAAGTTACATTTTTGTACCTGTTTGCCGTGTTTATCCATAAACAGATATGGCTCCTTTCTAATAGATTGCTTCCATACAATGGTGATGAACATATTTTTCTATTCTAGACCCAAGTCTGAAGTTTTTCTTCTACAAAACTGGTTTCTCATTTTCTAAGTACCATATTAAGAACTGTACTTTATTTATTTTGATAGCAAGAAAGTTCTACCTCCATTTAAATAATGACAAATGTAGTAAACTGTCAGACTATAAGGACACAAAGTTCTGCAAGCTCTGCAGAGCTTGATCCTTTTGAAAGTTGTGTCTGAATTTTATCAAGCCTATAATTAGATAACTCTCTACTTGTTTGGTGGTCCCAGGACACTTCAAATCCTGGATACCTGGGTAGTGCTTCTATGCTGAAGATTCTCTTTTAGTAGAAACTGAGTTCTCCTTTTGCATATGCTTAGGGCTGATAGAGCTGCTGTTTCAAAAACAAAAAGTGAGAGAACTGATTTGTTAGTCATATATGAAAGGATGGACAACTTTTTTTGTCTGCATGGAAGGTTATACAAATGTTGGTAAAATTTGTGAATGGTTTTTGTTTGTCTGGGAAGAAGGCTGCATACTTTCTGTTAACTTGGCACTAAAACTTATATACCTATATACCTATCTCTTATCTGAGAATTTACAATTGCAGGAGGCACAGTCAGAAAACAAATGGTGATTATTTTACCAATTTTTGTTTTATTATTTTCCCTCAGACGTGTTGAATTTCTCATGAACTTAAAATTTTATTCTTAGCAAAGCATGTCCATGTCAATTACATAATTACAGGCTTGCTTTAAATCTACAAGCTGCAAAATCAATGCACAGGAAAAAGACAAACTTGTGTTTGGTCTCAAATGCAGGAAATAACAGAAAGAAACTTGAAATATTTGTAGCATTTCCCAGGAAATTTAAAATGTGGTTAAGAATATTACAGCTGAATTGTTAAAAAACGTGGTAACATCCTAGCATTGACAATCAACCATCACACATTGAAAACTGTGCTGGACACAAATGGCCAAATCCCTAATTGTCTTTTCTTCCTCTCTTTGCACTTCTAGGCAAACTTGGGATATATGATGCTGATGGAGATGGAGATTTTGATGTGGAAGATGCTAAAGTATTGCTAGGCAAGTACAAATACAGGTGGAACAATCTATATAATTTAGTTGGCATGTCCATGTTTGTTTTTTTTATTTTTAAGTCAAAACAATATTTCTGATTTGTTTGTTTGTTTTTTCCAAGTTCTATCACTTAAATTGATTTCATTGGGATGGGTTTTTTCTTTAATGCAAGTTGTAGGATTGGGTGTCTACCTCACAGAAATTTTGTTCTTTTTATTCCAATATAGCAATGTTAGTGGAAAGCATTTCATTACTTACAGGATGATTTTGAAATTAGGTGGTTGATGCTACTGTATTGAATGTTGAAAGATGGTTGTGATTATCAATAAATTTATCAGATGCAGGACCTAAGATGCTTCAAGAGTAAAAACATTGTTTATGTTAACATGTTAAGACAGGTCCATTTTAAAATTACTTTAAGTGTGCCTTTGTACTTCTTAGATGACTGTTTGTTTAGTGTATTTTTGTATTGTCTTTCCTCTATTCTCAATTTTCTACAAGTCTGTTCATTTTTCTTTGCCCTTCAGAAACAGAACATGACATAAATTTTTCTTCTCTGGCAATGAAACACTGGGTTTAGGCTTCTGTTCCTTTAATTCTAATTTGTGAGAATGTCTTTCTGCTCACTGTGTATCTTCAAAGGGAAATTTCACTTTCTAGACATGCTTTATGATATTGATGTTTGCTTACATCCTTAAAAGCACTGCCTTCTTCAGGTACAGGCAAGCATTGGATAGATACTTCTTGCACACCTGATGGTGGAAATTTTCCTTAAGTTTACTTCTCTTTAGATTTTCTTTAGTTGGTTTGTTCAAATTTAAACCTCTGCTGAGCACTCAAACCTGTAAAATTAAACAAATGAACAAAGCAACAAATCCCCCAGCCTAGTAACAGCTTGAGCAGGGGACAAAATGGAATGTATCAAACTAGTCAAACTTATCATTAGTGCATTAGGATGTTATGGTTTGCTATTTCAAGTTCATACTCCATAAAAATCAGCTTATCATAATTTCATTTTTCCTACTTTTATCTGGTGAAATAAACAAGTCTTTGGGAGGATGTGTGTTCATTTGTTTAATCTCTGGTTTATAGAAAACCTATGTAATGAACTGAATAAGTTTGCAGTGATGTGAGTGTGAGAGTCACTCCAGAGAATCTCCAGCACTCCGAATGGTTACAGAGCTACAGATTGAGTCTTAATTAAAATGGGTGACTAAGATAATACTTGGTATAGTTATAATCCTAATCTTTCTCTGTCTATTATGTAGTGTATGCAAACTGGATATCCTTTTCTTGATGGTCATATACAGGCAGAAACATTCTGCTGCTTTGTTCCAGCTCTGTTTTATGCAGCCTGATATAGCTGGGAGTTCTGCCAGTACATGAAAGAGTTTCTATTATAAGCTCATCTTATCATGCATTTAAACCTTGTATTTCAGTTGTGACCTTGAAAGGTCACAGATCAAAAATTATTTTTTTTATTTTTGAAAAGTTGCTTAGAAATTGGATTTAATCTCATTTAAATTTGAGAATAATTTTTGCAGTATGGAAGAAATTATAAATTTTAAAGTTTTGTGACACTGAGAAAATTATGAATATAAAAATTTATTTTTTCTAATAAGTAGCATGTTATATTATTAACTGAACTTCTGTAAGATACTGTGCTTGTTTGCATTTAAAATTTAATATTAAATAAAAAATGGGCCTCACAATGCAGACTGAAATTATTTCATTGATGCAGAAACTAGAAGACTGGATTCCCTCTTGAGGAATTAGTCTTCCAGAATTTAGTCATTGTAGTAAAGGAAACTGAATAGTAAGCCTCTTTTCTGAACATTGAGTGCAAAGCTGCTTTTATTTGTTAATACAAATAATAGTACAGAGGATTTTGTTGGTACATATGCTGTATTTGAAGGCTTATTACTTTCTGGGCTTTTTTTTCTGGATCAGACTGTTATAACAGCAAGTGGTTTCTCCAGTACTGAAGGAGTTACTGCAGTCTGGTGTTTAATGATAGGAATTCATATGCGTTGTTCTCTTCTGTTCTTTAGCTATTTCAGCACTAGTGTTGCCTATTGAAGTTGTCATATGTAAAGTGGTTTAATGTTGTCCACTTCCATAACCTGTAGTTTTCATTACAAATTTCAAGATTAAATTTCATGTAAATGGTAAATATCTTTTATGTTTAAATTTATTTATTAACATTTTAAGCAATGCTTCTACCATTATGAGTTTATTTTGTATTTCAAATAATGGTTTAGTAGCTGATAATTTAATAATTTTCTGTACTACTTGGCCATACCTAAACAGAAGAATTAAAATTTATTATTTTATTTCTTGTTTTTATAAGGTATGATAGGATCTGTTCTTTTTTCTTTGTTGGAATCAAAACAGGTTTCATGATTAGGTTCTTTTGAGGGATTAATGTAATTTTCTAAAGGTTGTGTGAGAAGTTTCTTCTTCCCCTCTTCCCTCGCTCCCCATGTAAGAGAAGTAAAAAACCAAAAAAACCCCAATCCACCTACACCCCCTCCAGTTAACCAACTCCAAGTAATTTTGGAGTGTTGCAGAATTTACCAAAAAAATTATCTATGGTGGAAATGTGAACTTTTTGAAGTGAATCTGACATTATCTTGCAGATTTTGTTGTTTTCATAGATCTGAGGTTCTGTTTGTAGGATTCCTTCTGGTCATGGGAAGAGAGGCTTTGTACTCTGGTCCTTTGAGGGGTGCTGTTTGCAGTACTTTGCTTCCCAGTTTTTGTCCACTCTGATTGTCCTCAGAAGGATGTTATTCTTTGGGGGACTACTACACATCTGACCTTGCTTTGAATCAGTAGAGGGAAGCAGTGGCTTTAGTGGTATTACCAAAAAGTGATGTCTGTAGGGGTACCAGTGTTGTAATAGTCACTTGGAGCCAGGCTGTTTCTTTTGTACTTCTGTCCCTTTTAACAGGCAACAATATCCTGAGAAATTCTCCTTAAACGGTTGCAGTAGTTAGTGCAGATTTGTAAATTTGGAACTGCAGCTACGGAAAACAATCCCTTTATTGTTCTTGTGCATTTAGTTCAGAGTAGTCCAGCTATGCAGAAAATTGCAAAACCCCATCCATCAGCAGTCAAATGGTAATAAGCAGTAGAATCCAAGTAAAAAAATTTTTTCCCCTATGCTCTTCCCTATTTTTCTTATGTTCTACTGTAGCACTTTATAGTATTAAAGGTTGGCTTGTGCTCATTTTTTTAAGAGGTGTTTGCAGGGGAAGAAAGGCTTTGCCTTGTTAAATGCATGTAGGGAAGTCCTGTGCCCTACTGCTTGTGGTTACTATTGAACAGACAAATATTTTGCCTCTTTCAGTTCACTTGGATTTAAATTGTCATGTTAAAACTCCTCTTGAAATAAAGTAATTGTAACTTGTGAGTCTCTGCTTTAGTAGGGTATGGCTGCTCTGCTTTTGTCACCATTTTCAGATACTTGTTAGGATGCTTTTGTGAGCTTACTGATTTTTACTTTGAAAAGCAGTTCTTGATTATGGGTTGAATGAAGATGAAAACAGAGTATAAATCAGCTGGCAGGTTTTTGATACTCTTTCTTAGAAAACAAGATAAATGTATGAAATCCTGTTTTTTTTTCTTTAACTCAGGCTGAAGTGTTGTTGGAGGGGTTTTTTTTATTTGTTCTTGGGTTTATTTTGTTAAATTCAAAGGTCATTATCTTCATCTTGGATAAATTTTTTTCAAAGAATTGCAAAGAAACAGTTAAAGTTTTTTTTTTTTGGTGGTTTTTTGACAAAGACTGTAACACACACATTCCAATGTCTGTGGCTCCCTTTGGAGTTCTAGTATTTTCAAAGAAAATGTGCTGCTGTACTCCATTTTGTAAACGTAATTGCCCAAAAGTCTTGACTTAATGCAAGAATAGGTGCACCTATATGATTTTGTATGTGTGTACAAAAATGACTTCTAAAGCCTGAAGTCTTTTGAGAATAGTGTGCTGGTTTTTTTTCTTTTGTTGTTTTTTTTTTTTCTGTTTTTTTTCCCCCCATTTTTCAAAGAGATTCTTACAGGCTAGAATGACACAAGTATTAATTCTGTATTTATAACTTAGATTGTACTTTTAGGATTTTTAGATTCAAGTTTCCATTGTTATAATGAGATTTTTGTCTTCAGTAAATATCCTTAATTTAATTTATGTCTTTACATCTTACATGAGCCAAATTATGAAAACAAATTAGAATAACTAAGTACTGTGCATAAAGTTGTTTATAAAATTTAATTTTTATAGAACTAAGCCATGGAAGAAGTTGGAGAGGGATATTTATAATACCTTGATTGCCTCCTGGATTCAGTCTGTCATTTTTAAACCTTTGGGCTATCCAGTGAAAAGTTAAAGAGAATGGCTGGTCAATCAAGTAGAGGTTCTGGACATCCAGGTACAAGGATGTGGAATATCATGGACTTGGAAGTTTCTTCAGAATTATCATTGATAATTTCACTATGTGCTGTAAGAAAAACATGTTGAAATGTGTTAAATGTCTCTGCCATGAACTTCTCTATCTTGAATGTTTCATTAACCTTCATCTAATATTGCTTTGTAATCTGCATGTGCAATGTGTTCACTTAATTTTATGTTTCAACAATCTGTCTTCACCTTTAGCTCACTTTTCTGCTTGTCTTTTCAACACAAATGAAGATTTGTTCTGGTTAGAAGTGGGGGAAATTCCTCCTTCTGCAGCTTTTAAGTGTACCAGTAATTGTTTCTTGTTGCCTGGTCATTCTGTTGTGCTTTTCCTAGAATGGAAAATTTGAAATGTTATTTAGTAACGACTGTAAAACAGTGATTTTAATTTAAAAAAACTCAAACAAACCTAAGCAAGACCTTCCCAAAAACAGGAGGAGTAATAAGCCATGGCTTATTTGCACTTTACAAATGCCATTTAGATCAGTGGGTCTTGTAACATAAAATAGTAACTTCTAATATTTGGTACTTTAGCAGTGATGAACTCACTCTTTAGTTATTCTGGCCTTCTCTACTTCAGCTCTTTACCCTGCTTTAGATTTTTTATATAACAAAACTTATGCTCTGTATTGGCTACCTATTCATTTTTATCTGGTGTTCTGTATATCCTCAGGTGTGGAAATAATTCCTGAGGATCAAGTACATCATATAAAAAATCTATCATAGAAAAAAATGATTGAGAAACATGTTCAAATACCCAAGCAAGCAAACAAACTGTGGAATGACACCCCTCAGCAATTAGAATCCTCACTTCTAAGCAAAATCAAAATTCTGCATGGATAAAAGTGTTATCCCTAACACTGTGTCTGTGATGAGTTTGTTTATATACTCTTTGCTTTTAAATGTTATTCTTGGCCATCAGTTGTAAGCTTTCAAATTTGAACATGATGGTTTAAAAAATAAAGAAAACTAAATGAGTGATTTTAAAGTAGTAAAAGATTACTGATAAAAAATTGTCTAAAGGTGAATGCTGTGGCAGAAAGCCTGAATGTAAATGGATTTAGTTTTAGGACTAGGAAGAAGAGAAAGCAAAGCTACTGCCATTTTGTCTCCTTTTTTTAGTAGGATTCTGGCATAATATTTTGCATGTTTATTGCCCAAATTATAGTCTGTATTGGAAAGATTCAACTTTCTTAACATCCTTCTATTTCCTAGTTAGCATTCCTGTAAAGACTTCTGTCTGTGACAAGAGATGTCTTTCACAGATACTCCTTTTGCAGTTTCCTCTTTCCACCTAACTGCTGTCTCTTTTTTCCCCTTCCCTCTCTCTCTCTCTTTCCTCTATTCTTGTATAGGCCTGACCAAAGATGGCAGTAATGAAAATATTGATTCCCTTGAGGAAGTCCTTAATATTTTAGCAGAGGAAAGCTCTGATTGGTTTTATGGCTTTCTCTCATTTCTCTATGATGTATTGACTCCTTTTGAAATACTAGAAGAAGAAGAGAGCGAAGCTGCAGATGATGTTGATGGTACGTCACAGAATGAAGGGGTTCAGGGAAAAAAGACTTGTGTTATTTTGGATTTACAGAACCAGTGACTGAAAGACTAATTTGATTGGCTTTCAAAAATGTCCATGAAATCATCAGTCTTATTATAGCAAGAATTCATGGCATTGAGGGAAACTTCCCAAATGGACACACTAAAGTTTGAACTAAAGTTAGCCATGCAATGCTGTTTCAGTAGTTGAAAGCCTTTCAAGAATTTTTCCATTTTTGTGACAGGATGACAAGTCTTACACAAGTGTGTAAATATGTAGAATAAAACATGTATCTGTGGTTGTGTAGTTTCTGTATGTGCTTCAGTTTGTGCATTTTGTGCACACAACTTACAAAGCTTAAGTGTAATAATCTCTACTGTTAACACTATAACATTTGTCTTTCCAGCAAGCATTAACTGAAGTATTTTATAACAGCCTTGATTATAAAGTATTCTAGCATGACTGCATTTTGTAAATACTTGTTTTTATGTTAATCCTTAATATAGACACAACAATGATAATTCTCTTGTGAAATATGATTTTATTAATTAACTTATTTTGTGATTCACTGATTTCTCAGATAGGTTCTTTTTCTTGTTCAAAGAAAAGCACTGCATTTATAAGCACTTGAAAATGCTACAGAAACATTTATTTCTAAGGTAGCTAGCATCTTGTATTCAGAAACTACTCTGTCATATGGTTTATTCCCACTGCTTTGTCTGTTTTCAAACTAAATCTTCAGTAATTTCTTTAATATGACAATCACATCACAAGGGCTGTTCCAAATTCCTTTTCGTTTTTAAGGTGGGCCTTCTGTGGAAGTGGGAAGCTGTGATTATGTATTTCTAATGTAATACTGAATATATTAAAGACTAATTGGAAATTAGATTTTAATGTCTTCTATTCCTTGAGCAGTTGAAGTATTTAATGTAGTTTTGCAAATTTCAATCTTTTTCTTGTGAAACTGCTTTATGACAGTCATTCCAAAGATACTTTTCATGTATGTGAATTCTGTCTTCTGTCATGAAGTTATTGGAATAGAAAGGGCAGTTTATAATTGTGTCTTTAAGTTTGTGTCAGGTATCAATCAAAAGCTGAAACTGAGCTGTCCTCTTAAAATGTGAATAATGTACTCAAATTATTGTTAAAATTGTATCAAATTGTTTTTTGTAATGCCTGCTTTGCCTAAGTTTGTATTGGTTTCCTATATGAAGTTGATTGCCAAGTTTAAACACTAGTAGTTGCAGGCTGAAATTTTAACTTCTTTTTAAACTGAATAAGATTTCACTTACTTTGGCATGCCATTTTAATTTAACATGCCTGTTGGAATAAACTTCCTCTAGATCATATTTTAAAGTAATAAAAATGTGCTAGTGTTAAGCAAGTGAAATGTTGTGATGGGCTAAGGTCAAGGTGATGGGCTGCTCAAGGTTTGTGAATTAAATAGAGCCATGAGAGCATTGGTCACATTTTCTTCCAAATATTTGGGGATTATGATATAAGTAAGCTAACAGTTTATAAATTTAATTGTTTTTAAACCATTCAATTAAATTCACTGCAAGAAACTTGCAGTGTCTCAGATGTAGGAAATAAGTAAGGTTAGGTTATTTTGTTTTTAGAAGTTTTTAAATCTTAATTTTAGAAGCAGATTTGAATTAGAAATAAGAGTTTCATCACTGTTTTGGGATAATAATACCTCTCAGTGTGAAATAAAAATTATCATGGAATATTGAATTCTGTTGTAGATGCTTCAGTAATGGAGCTAGATAGCCAAAAAGAGAAGGGCAACAGCTGTTGTAAGAAATATATATAACTTCTATATATTGAAGTTTATACAAAATAGTTAAAGAATGAATTGATGAACTGGGAATTTTTCAAGTGAAATTGAGGTGGATTGTTTGAATCACAAGAAATCTACAGGCATTGAGATAGGTGATCAACAAACAGTGAATTAGTTTAACATGGGCTGCAGATAAGAAATGCAGCCAACAGAGTTCTGATTCTATATCCTGCAACCTCCTTGTTGGTTTTATTAAGTGTGTAGGCATCAGCTTGAAAACAATTGTAGTGGGAATGAATAGTTTGTAAGGGGAGAAGGGGTGAGAGGTGGGTGCAAAGACCCAGTGAAGTACCTTTGTAGGGTACTTAATTTCTGGAAAATAGTCTTCTCTCAGGACTGTTCATTTCCCTGGAGTTGTTCCTGTTAACAATTGAGCCCTTACCCTTGCTGAGTGGAGCTCTCAAAACTCTCCAAAAGTTTGGAATAGGAGTTTGGTTTTCATGTATTCTGTTAATGGCTGTGATTACAAGCAAAGCTTGGCTAAGTAAGGAAGGTAATAAGATTTAATTGAATCTTCAGTTATATCAGCATGGCAGCTTTTTTTTTGTTTGCTCATTTGTTTTAAAAAAGGCATTTAACAGGAAAAAACCATTAAGCTGAGTATGATGTACGAATAAGCAAAGAAAACTGAATAGTATCCCAATTTGCTTGTGAGTCTGCACAAATTGTTTCAAATTAGTTGAGGAACTTGAAAACTAAATTTTTAGTTTGATTGTGACTATAAAAATGCAGTCATTAATTTTTTTTAAAGTATTTTTAAAGTATGGGCTGAAAACTGTGACGTATTGCCTTCTATTATTTTAGAAAGCAAGGGTGTTGCTTTCTCCTGTGGTTTCTGGTCTGAGAATTTAAAATAGAAGAAAATTAGTAGCAAACAATATTTTCTATGTGGAAAATATATTGCTTAAGAGATAAGAACTTGCTGGGTTTTATGCCTAGCAAGGAATGAAACTACTGATTTAATATTAAATTTGACATGCAGTTTCATTAGATATCCTCATATTCCTTACAGTTAATTTATATTAAATTTTCGGATCTCCAGAAATAAATGTCTGTGACTAAAATTGTAGTCTTCCAGTTTGTCCAGCACTTTTGGAAATGTGTGGGATGTTCTACTTTGTCATTTGTTAGTAAATGTTTGATATTTTAATTGCCGGTCTTCAAGCAAAACACTGCATTAACCTTCATAGCAAAGCTTTTGCTTGCTTTCTTGTGATACTAATGAAAATAAATTCATAGGGGGAAAAACCCTTAATACCCATACATCTGAAATGGCTGAAAACTTTTGGAAGCTTTGAACCCCAGATTTCTGTGACCACCTTCAGCAGTATTTAATTTGAAAGTAGAAGAGTGTTATAAGGCAGAGAGAAATCACATTGCTCATAATGTATAGAATAGCTTTGAATTGGAGAGAATAAAGAGTACATTGTTTGCATATCTGTTAAAATTCATATTACAAAATTTTTTGCCAGTATTTTTCCCTGACCACTTTAAGAAAATTCATTATTAGCCTCAATTGTCTGTTTGTAGAAGTCAGATTTTCATAACAGTTATTGGTATAGGTTTCATTTAGATAGCAGCATAGAAGTGTATGTTGAAGCATTAGAAAGATTTTAATTTCATTTCATGGTTGGTTGGGAGAGGTAAAAACCACCTGTATTGTAAATGTAATTTGAGAGGTGGGGAAAGCTGTTGTGTACAGATCAGTCATTTTGGAGAGTTGTGTTACTGTATTCCCTGTTTGGTTTCCATCAGATAAGCAGCTGTCATAATGATGTCACACTGGCACGAAATACATTAACTATTGTCTTTCTCATGGTCAGTTAGGATGTGTGTCTCAAGATGAGGCCAGTAAAGGCAAGATTTGCTTGTTGGTTTCTTACATCTGCTTGTATGGGATGCAACATTAACATCTGTGAGTTCAGGAAACAAAAATGCTTTCTACCACATGTATCTGATCTGGATATTTATTCTGACATTAGGCAGCTAAATAAGCAACAGGCATTAAAGCAACATATGGAGAATATAATGAAGTTTGGTGTTTGGTTGTTTGGGGGGTTTATGTGTTAGTTGTATGAATTAAAACTCTTGCACTTGGAGACATATGGGATTTGGTAAGACAAGTGCTCTGAGCTCAGTTTAAGGTAAGTGGTTGTTAGCTTTCTGTCAGTAAACTAATTTTGTTTAGCAGATGATCTTGTGTATCTAATATAGCATATTACAAATGCACAATCATAGTAATGATTATGTGCAGGGGGATATACAAACAAGCATAATTTTTTCTGGCTTGCAGTTCTTCTGGAAAAGGAAAATAAAGAGAAAAAATGTTAATAATAATTTTGGCTTACAGATTTGTATTTCCTCTTTTGGTACTGCACTTTTAACGTCTTTTGCTAATTTTCTGTGTGGTTAAGGAGGTTCTTGATGAAGCATCTTTAATTAAGGCAAGAGTCTGAACATCAGCGCTAGTGTTTTAAAACTTGATACTTTATATTCTGTTATCCAAGCTTTGCACAAATTGCAGAAGGGTAGCAAGTGCTATCTGTCAGCTGCTTAGTGCCAACCTGGCCCATGTGCTTTCTGCAGTAATTGCAAAGTAGCCTCTCCCCTTTTCGCATCTAAGTGGATAAACCACCTTAATTAGCTCACATTTGTTTTGTGGTGCTGCAGCTTAAAAGTGTTTATGCAGGTAGAGGTTGTGGAGAAATTGACTTCCAGGAATTTTTTCACATAGCAAAGCCTTTCATCTAGCAAGGCTATTAAAGTTTTCAGGGTTATTAAATGAATAAAATAGTATTTGCACTTGACAGGTTGTTCAATATAGTGTTTAATATGAGAAAGTAAGTTTGTCAGCATCTGGGAAACTGCTCAAAAATGGAGAGCTTTTTGCCTATTATTTTTCTTTTGCAATGCTTATCTTTCTAAATAAAAATAGTATTTATATATTTTTCTTCTGATGCTTAAGTTCTAAATCTGTGCTCTCACTTGGGAGCTGTTTGTGGGGAATGTTCTTGAAGGTTTTTATGGGGAAAAATAGAGGAAGTGACTGGACTTCGTTGCAAAATAAAAATGTTTTGTAATATTCCTGAGCTTCAAAGGATCAGTTAAGATGGCAAGTTGACCACCTTTAAGCTCTATATGAAAATAACCACTTTGAGAGGAGTATTTAATTTATAGAATGACTATTTAAAGCGGTTATTTAAAAAATATTGTAAACCTATCTGCCTGAGTTAACTTTGTACTCAGCCTTTTAATTATAGTAGCCATTTCTGACATTTGATGATATCAATTGTATATTTTCTTCTTGAATTGCCAACATTGCATATTTATAATGTGGGATTGAATGGGGAAAAAAAAGGAATTTTAAAATTAGCTCATAACGAGTGTGAAGCTACTTGAATTGGACTTTAGAGTCCACAAGTTCAACTTCTTGACTTATAGAATTCTAGACACTTGTTTGTGTACCCCCCGTGCTGTAATAACCTCAGTCTTTGCCATGAATTCCCTTAGGTGCCAGATATGCCCTGGACATTGCTATCTTGGAAAACAAGGTGGTTTGCACCCATCTTGCTTCAGCATAATTGGGGCTGACAAGTAAGGCTTCCCTGTGCTGTAGGGATTTCCCCTTGTAGGGATCATGTCCAGGTGGAAATCAAGATGCAGCAGGATTCTGGTCTTGTGATTCATGCATAATACTAATGTTTTAAAATATATTATTTACATACTTCTCTTGTGAACAGATCTATGAATAATATGTTAAAGTTTACATGATTTATGTAATTATGTCTTGAATTGATAATTTGCTGGAAACTGTAGTGCTATTCATTGCATGAAAGCAGATTGAAATAAAATTACTGCTTGTCTGAATATTTAACAAGTAAAATAACAGTAATCAGTGAACAAGGTATTTTGCAATCTTTCAACATAGTGCCTATATGTTTATTTAAAAATAATTTGAAATATCTGTATGATAGCTTTTGTGTCTACTGATACTTGTAAAATATTAGTTTTCCTTGTCAACACATGCTTTTAAGAGTATCTTGAAATATACAGTAATGTTTATTTTTAATATGAAAAGAGGAAAGGAGCTGGAAGTTTAAATGGCTTTGTGCAACTTTTCTGTGTACTTTTTATTGTTTGTTATTTTCACTGATGATGTAAATGAAAGTTGGAGTCTTTTATATGATAAAAATGTTCACTTATTCTTCCATGCACTTCTTAGAAATAGTAAGACTGAATAATGATTTTAATCAAGTTAGAGCTCTGGACTTCAACAATGGTGGTAATCTATGAGGGAAGAGCTTGAAAAAATCATATCCCAGGTATGAATTTGTAAGGAAATTAATCTGAAGCCTGTATTTTTACTTGACTAAGCTTTTTAAAAACAATTTTGGCCATAGTATCAACACTTGATATTTTGAAAACACATAGGTTTTCAAAATAGAAGTTAGATGCAAGGTCGCTACAATGACTTTAATGGCTACATTCTTTAAATTTATGATTTCATTTTTTTAGTATAGGCTATCAGAGTATTGTTTTTTCATATTAAATGTTGATATATGACACAGTTTAGGTAGATACTGTTTTCTGGGAACCTAAGCTCATGGTGCAGATGTTCAGTGTGGGTGTTTTGTATGTCTGAATGAGAAGCCTAGTGTTGATACATGGGAATATCTCTTCTCATTTAATAAGATTATGTATGAGTTTAAAAATACATAGTTACTCTATCTGTTCAGCTTTTCTTTACTTTCTAGTTGGCTTTTAGGTAGCAACCTACTTGATTTTTGTGGTTAAAATTGCTGCTTTATGGGATTTAAATCTTGATCCACAGCATCATAATAGTGATAATCCAGTCTCTTTTAATGATATTAAAAAGATGAAGCTAAATATTATTTGTTTTTTTGGAAAGGCTTTTGCCTTTATGCCTCTTCTGGTACTAGCTATGAAGTGCAATAAAGAGGCTGACTGCTCTCAGTTTGTTAGCTACAGTGGGAAAAGAAGACAGCACCTGATCTTGGAAAATAAGGTTTATTTTTTTATATAAAAATCCTAACAGTCTGAAGTACTGCAGTAAGTATTTGAACTCTAATGAAATGGTAACTGCTTTTTGGATCTGGGTAATACCTTTGCCAAAACATTTATTTTCCTTTGGATAAAGGAACATATTTTGTAATTTATTGTAAGAAAACAGTCAGTTTATACACTCTGCAATACCTGTGTAATTCAAAGACTTTTGAGTTAGCATGTTTATAAAATATTTATAAAACTTCATAGAAGCATAAATTAATGAATTTGGGAGGGAAGAGACAAATACCCTACAGACAAATCAGAAGGGGGGGTGATTATAATTGTGTGGCACTTGTCTAGAGAGAACTGAGCAATCTCCTAGCTTAGACACTTCACAAGTAGCATGCATCTGGTGATGTGATGCTTTTCTTTGAGTAGTTAGTCTTTCATATTAGTACTTGTGATGGTTCTGCAACTGAAGTTGCTTTATCCGTAATGAGTTAATAATTTGTATTTTTCCATAGCATTGTAGTGTACTATGTAAAGTGAACTTTTTACATAACATGGCAGGTTGGGAAATTTCTTGTCAAGTTTATTAAACATCACAAATATGTTCATAACCTATTTCCATTTTGCAACTAATTAGGTGATGAGCCAGGAGGGGTAGCCAAGAAAAAAACTAAACTCAAAGGTATTTTTAATGTTCTTTTTCCTGCAGAACTTTATGCAGATAATGGTGTCTGAAATGCATGTGCATTACGAATACCAACTGTGGGTTATAATGTTTACTAATATTAGCTGTGCTGGCTAAATATTTCCTAATGGTGGAGCAAAATATTGTTCTTGCAATTTCTCAGTTTTTTTTTTTAATGTTGATTGGAATTTTGTGGCAATGCAAGTGCTTTCCTAACTAGAAATTATATTTCTTTTGTGTGGATTTTCTTTACAACAGATATCTTGTTTGGATTGTGAGTAGTTTATGATAACCTGATTTTTGCATGTTTTTAAGCAAGATTTTGCTCTGTGTGAAATCCTCTTCATTATCTTCCATGAATTCATGATACTATTATTGTATTGTAATTGGACTTTAGTGCCTTAATTTTTCTAAGACTGTACTTTACAAGTTTCATCTATTTTTTTTCCTGTGGAAGTTGAAATTTAGGCAAAGTTCAGTAACTTCCCCTTTAATATTATTTGCAGGATTGATTGCAGCATTTTCTAAAAGCTTAGCATGGGATAGCTTCCAACCTATTTATGCCATATATTTATTTATAATTACATTGCTGTATGAAGACAAAAAGAAGCTAATTAGCCTCAGCAAACACCAGATGTCCTTCAGGAGCTTAGCTTTTTATATCTGCTCAGTTATCTCTGGGCAGCATGAGACTATGCAAACAGTCTCTATGTTATATTAAAAACATATAGACTGTAAGCAGTATATGAAAAATGCATACTGTTCACCATACAAACCTTCATGAGGAAAAAGGTATATTTGCTAAGGAAAGCTCATTTCAGTGTGACCTTTCTCAGCTTCTTGCATCAAGTTGAAATTTTTAGCATTTGTTCCACATTGGGCTTGGTAGAACTTGGTTGCAAACTGCACATGTCCAAGAATGTAGTAAATGTCACTTAGAAATCCTTTCCTGAGTTTTGGATTATTTTTCAGTGGTGGATATGAGAATAAAGAAATGTCGTATCTCAAATGTTTTATGTCAAAAACCATTTGAAAGGAAATATGATGTCATTCCTTTTAGACTCAGCTATGTAATTGAGTTGTTCATTCCACAGTAGCTAGAGGCAGACCTGTTTTTTGCCTCAACAGACTGCAGTCTCTCTCAAAAGTCTGACTAAAAATAGAACTGTTTATATGTAAAAGTCATTCTCACTTTCTTAATAATGTAGGAGTATTAATTTCAAAATTAAATGGAAATATTGCATACAGATTTAATGGAAAAATCTCTGAATTTTATTGACTTAAAAATTCCTTATTCTGGAGAATTCCACTGATACTGGCAAATATTTTCAAAATTATGGAAAAAGGGAAATTGAACATTAAACATATTGAAAATAAATTTCAAGGATTCTGTTCTGACTGTTCTTATGACCTGTTATCTGTGTACCCTGACACAGCCAAATGTGTATTAAGTAGAGAAAAGAAGCACAAGAGACACTCCAAAAGAAAAACTCCAAAAGAAAAAAATGTTACTGATAACTGAAAAGCAAAGTTATAAGAACCAATTTACAATTATTGCTTTGATTTCACTGAGTTTAGTCTAACCCAGTTAACTTTTTTGGACTTGATTTAATTCATCAGGACATTACTGTTTCTTCTTGTACTTCTCAATACGTACTTTGGTTATCTTTTATAAGTCTCTAATTAATACAAGGTAGCAATATCACTAAAACATTGTATTGTATATTTGTGTAATAACATTTACAACTGTTATGCTGTTGTCAAAGGTTCAGAGTTTATTGTGATTTTCACACTCACAGGCAAAAGCGGTTTTAGCATTCTGCAGAAGTTAACAGTAAGATAATAGAGGCATGGTTTTCTCTAGATTAACACTTCATTTGGATGCAGCTGCAGTATAAGCCAAGGTTATTCGCTGGCTGCATGGTGTGAGATGTTCCTAAAAGTCAAAACTAATTTAAGTTGCTTAAAGCTTAGGATGTTAACTATACAAGTTTAAATCTAACAAACATTAAATAATTTTTTGATTAAAGCTTTTACATGGTTGCTCATAAGATGTTTTTTGGCCTAAGAATGGTTCTCTTATTGAACATTTCCTCTTTTTTAAATGAAAAACTAAAAAGTAAAAGAAGCTATTAAAGAATCACTCAAGAAATTGAGGGAGAAGCAGGAATCCAAGAAGGAGGAAAATGAAGAAGAAAAAAAGAAAACCAGGAAAGGAAAAGATGCTACTGATCGAAAGGACAAGAAAGCTGTTGATATGAATAAATTAAAGAAAGATTCTGACAAGGCTAAAAGAGACAGAGGAAAGGAAAAAGGCCTAGACAAAAGTATAAAATCGAAGGACACTACAAAAAAGTCAGCCAGTGAAAAGGATGGCACTGTTCAGGTGGGAAAAGACAAAGAAACAAAAAAGATAGTTAAAAGCCAATCCAAGGAAGACAAGAAAGAAAAGAAATAAACAAGAGTTCCTGTTCTGCTAATGAGGAACAGACCTCCAGAATGTAAAATTCAGCATATTTATATGAATGTGGTAAATATGGCAATAAGAAAATAATGTTTTCTGGAAATAGTATGAACAAAGGCTATATATAGTATTTTTTAAAAACTGTTCAGTGTGTATACTGGTATTGTAAACACAAAGCAGAAACATCTGCTGTGAAACTCAAGTATGTACATATGTTAATGTGCCTGGCTACCAATGTGTATTGAAAACATTCAAATGTCAAATTTATGCCAGTTACTTCAAGTCTACTCTAAATATGGGTTTGGGTTTTGTGATTTTTTTTTTTTTTTCCTTTCTTGTTTGTTTGTATTTGCTTGATGTGGAGATGAAATTCTAATGTTATATATGAAATGCAAGTTTAAAGACAATATTAAGAGGCTTATCTGGACACATGTAGTGGAAACCCAAAATTTTTCTATTTCACAGAAACAACCAAGAGGAACATTAATGGACTGTAATGTCATAGGAACTAAACAAATAAATGCAACTTATTCTCTCCCAAACTTTTTCCCTAAGGAAACTTTTTCCTGAGAAAACTATTTTGTACGTAAATAGTCGAACCAACTTGAGTGTTGCACTTTAGCATGAGACCCCAGGGGACATTAAATCAAAATGTTCCTAAATTTTTGATCCCATGACAATATGTTTCTGCTTTTCTTCCATTCCCTATTTATTTAATTATTTTATATCTCTATATTTAAATATAGTGTTGGAAAGCTTGATTCATTATCACTTTTTATTGAACTGTGTCCTAATTTTTTTCCAACTTTGCCAACCATTTGGTTATGAATACTGCTGAAAATTAGGCCACCTATTTCATCATTGATGAGTATTGTTGTATTCCAATTACATTTAAGATGTGATATGCTAGTGCTACTCTATTCTGTTTGAACTTGTTTAGAGAAATCTGATATATTTTTGCAGCTATTATCTTCTTCAACACTTTCAAGTGCATGATGCTTCTATAAGCAAAATCTTGTGTTAGTTTGTTCTTATAGATTCTGTATTTTTAGCATAAAAGTCTCTTTAGAATAAAACTCCAAAACATATCTGCAGAAATAATAGAGAGATTTCGGTATTATTAGGTCTACAGTTGCTTTCAAGTTTATTTAGAAATGAATATTTTCCAAATAAATTTGAAAGCAAGTATATTGCACAGAATTGCACAATATAAATACACAGGATTCAGAAAAAAAAATTTAATGGAAGTTTAAGATTGATTCTTGGTATACTGCAGCATTAGTTTCAAGAAAACAAAATTAAGGAGTTAAATTGAGAATGAGTATATATATGCATGTGAATGGTAATTTAAGATTGAAGTCCTGAAGGTTGATTCTGTTTGTAGTTTTGCTAAAATTTTGTTTCCAACAGTTGGCAATACACTTACCTCAGCCGTTCCATACAGATGTCTGCATCATGCTTTGATCCCTAGAATTATAAGATGTGATAATAAGGTTAAAGTTGATTTGATAATTTTTTTTTTTAGAGGAAGTGCAATATTCAAATAATTATGAAAAATAGTTCACATTAAAGCTGTAGAAGACAGTACAGTATCTTAAGATTCTGGCTGTGATCATTCACAGAGATTATCTACTCTGAGGTATTTTCTAAATATTTATAAATTCATGAAGAGGGAGGGAAGAAATGTGCATTGTGAACTTTACAGTGCCTAGCAAAAAATATGAGAGAATGAAGATCTAATAAAAGCACTTCCATAATAAACATTCTCTGTTAGATTTTGATGGTGATAGATATATTTATTCAGCTTTGCTCTGGTAAGTGTTAAAATGCAAATTTGACCAGAGGAGCATTCAAATCACACTTCTCAAGGATAGTGGCACAATGGTGTAGTGCACATCACTTTTTATTTTCTCCCATAGTGTGACAGAACTTGTAACTATGTGGGAGTGAAATTTGAAATGAATTGCTGTTCTGATTAACATATTGTATCTATGGCCCAAAGTTTATGGGGTTCTGGAAAGGTTGGGTTGTTTTATTTTTTTTCCTTTCCAAAGTAAATTTTATATAGCACTCCAGGCTATACAGACAGCCACGAAATAAAGTATTTTTCCCCCAGATATCTGTTGTGTTGTTGTATATCTCTATGAAATATTATTGTCATTAAACTTAATGCAACAAGTTACCACATAGGCTCAAAAAATGTGCCAGACAAGTAAAAGCTAAATGCAATTTTAGTAAACAGAAGAGAAAAAATAGTATCTTACAAAAAGTAAATGATTTACTATATTACATACTTGACAAGATTGAATAGAAATCAGTGTTAAGCAGGATAGATGTGTATAAAAAGCTTGAAGGTCAAGTTGAGAAATGTGCAAGAGAAAGAAAGAGACTTGGTTCCTTCTTTCCTGTTAAGTACCCATAGTGCTTGTTGGGTGTGGAATATTGGCTGTCTGTTGAAATGTCTTGAATTCATTTATTGTTCACGAAGCAGAGCGTGTGGTTGTCTGGAACTGAACATATGAGTAATTGAAGATAAAAAGACTTATTTAAAGCAGTATATGTGTAAAGTATCTGAACTGCGTTTGTGAAAGCAAGGTGGCTGTTTCCATGCTTTTGGATTCTGAAGTGTGAGAGAGTGGTTAATATGACTTACTGGTTTTGTCTCCATCCTAAGATGATTACAGAAGGAAGTAACTTCTTACTCTTGTAGTTATTAATATTACTGCAGGAAAAGATGAATATCTTAATGGTATTTTCTAATATAGAAAGGTGTTTTTTAATGACTAATATAGGGTGTTTTTTTAATGACTTAAGAAAATTGGGCAAAAACTAAGTGTAGATTTGGAATTTTTCTTCTAGCTTCTTATTTTGACTCCAAAGTGGATACAGCCTACCTACCTATTTTTGAATAATTTAAATTTAAATAATATGAAAAGATAGACTTAATTCTATTGTCCTGTAACCATTACTTGAAATAAATACATGTTTTTCTCACAATGCATAAAATAATATCTCTCTAGTCTAGACGAATTTGGTTTGAGACATACTAGTCCAATTTGCATTGAGATATGTTTGACTCCAAGAGAAATGTGGTAATTATTATTTTTGAAATTGTACTTACTTGAAATATAATATTTATCAACTTAAGAGTCGCTTTTACAACATTGCTAGTACTACAGGAGTTTTCATTACAGTTTAGCCTCTGCTTTCTTACATGCTGTATTTTCCATTGATTTCCTTTTATACAGCTGTTGAAAAACTAGTTTACTTTGGGCAGTGGTGTGTGTTGAGAAGGAAGTCTTATCTTAATTGACTTGGATGTAGGATTATAGGCAAATGCCATTTGGAAGGGACTTTGGGAGATCCTTATTCCAGCATCCTGCTTGGAACAGGGTCATTTCAGGGGAATGACCAGGTTGCTGTGGCCGTTTGCCAGTGTGATATTTCAAACCTCCAAGGATGGGAATGCACAGCCTCTCTGTGCAGTCTTTTCCACCAATTTCACTGCCGTCATAGTGGTGAGGGAGTTGTGGGTGTGTAAGTTTTTTCTTACAGCCAATCTGAGCCTCTTGTGTAAGTCTTGCTTGAACCCTCCTAAAGGAGAGTTGAGAGGAGAATTAGTCACATTCTTGAGCATATGGTGTCTTAAGATGTGAAATAATCCATCACAGCTGTATCTTTCTCTCCTGCCATCATGATGATGTTGATCATTATATTTATTGATTGTTTTCACTGTGTTTGGATCTAGAAAGAGACTGTGGTATAGATAGTCAGGATCTTAGTGGTAAAGTTCCATCAGTCATACTTTTTCTATAGTCATTTAGTTGTCAAAACAAACTAATCTTAAGCAGGTCTTCTAAGATGTAACATGTGCATTTAAAGTTATTCTTTTCATTCTGTGCAGTTTTTCATAAAGTTCAAATGAGTTCTTCATAGAACCTATAAAATTGATCATATGTAGCACTTTTTGCCCAAATTGAAAAAAAAACAAAAAATGAAACAATTTGCTGCCTGTTTTTTTACTGGATACTGAATAAATGTTGAGAATGTCATAGTCATTTCTTCAGTTACTTTGAAATAAAGGCAAGTGCTTAAATTTCTGTCCCTTTTTATCTCCTCATTGTATGTTTGTCTTCCAAACATCTTTGTTTACTATCTGAATGCACTTTAGTCTTTACATATATATATATATATATATATGTATATATATCACTGTATATTATGCCAACCCTGTAATTGTGATTGTTTGAATGCATATTTGGAGAGTGTAATATCAGTTAATTTAATTGAAAGAACTTTCTTATTTTACAACTGAATCAGTTCAAAAAGGGCATAAAGTTAACTTTATAACTGAAAAATGCAGGCCTTAAAGAAAGATCTGTCCCAGCACAGCCAACATCACCAGAATCTGAGGAGACTGTCCAGCCTGCTGAAAAGTCATATGTCGAATCAGGTAAGACCACCTGTGAATCACAGGTGAAACAAAAGACAAGATGCTTCATTTGAATTTTAATTCTGTGTCGGTAGCATGCAAACTCTTTTATAGATTTTATATTGCTTATCTACTGAAATTTATTTAACAGGAATCACTGCTTATTACTTCATATAAATCATTGACCATGAGAAAATATAAAATTTCATGGTTGCCATGGTATCACATCAGAATAACTTTCTGATGATGTACGGTTGTGGTTTGGGTTGATTTGCAACTGTATACCCAACCAGAATAACAGCAGATTTTTCACCTTAAAAAACAAACAAAACCCTCTCAACAACCAACTTAATAATATAATAAAGTGCTCACTTTTCCACTAAAACAACTAGTATATAATAAATACAATAAATGGAGCTCCTACTATTAAAAAAGTAATTTACACATTTTTAAAGCCCTATACTGTTAGTAGAATGTATTAAAATTAAGAGGGATTCAAGAAAAAATATTTTGCATATCACATTTCATGTATGTGATTTATATTAGTGTTATTCAGAGAGTACATTTCTCTGCTGTTTATTGAAGAGGCTTATCCTGTGTGATACGTATGTGAACCTAATACACAAACATACAAATACAGAGCATATGGCTAGTGGAGTCTATGGAATATAGATTTTGTTTTAAAAGACTTTTCTTTGGATGCCATTTATACAATATATCAAGATATGGTTTCCTGGTTGGGTGAGTTTTTTTTTGTGTGTGTGTGGTTTTTGTTTTTATGGGACCATTTTTCGTAACTGGTAGCATTTTGGATCCATATTTGAAAATGCAGGTGTTATCTGGTTTAGAGCTTTTTTGTCAGATGTGTCATTATGGGGTTTCTCAATGTTAATTTCAGGACATTTATATGAAGACAGCACTTCATAAAAATTCCTGTTCTGTCCTGGGCTGGTGTATTAAATGGCAATCACTTGTCCATGAAACCAGTTCATGATTTCTCCTGGCAATTCGTAGCAGAACAAGACCTTGATATTTTAATGTTAGTATCTATTTTCCCAGTTTATGAAGTTTGCAGAATCCTACCCCTGCAACTTACATTTTGTTGTCAAATATGACTTTCTAGTCCTGCTGCCTAAATTGTAAGAAGATAATGGATGAAAGTGTTAGTAAATTGGTTCCTTAGAAGAGAGTTCTTGGTTTGAATAGTTAGCTGAAGTTGTTACTACCCCTGGAAAAAATATATGTGCAAAAAATGCAGTGTAGATATATTCTCCCAATTCATTTTCAGATGGACAAATCTGATGTGGTTGTGGCAATACTTCCTATATTGGAGAGTAAGCAAGACAAAATTGTTTTTCTAATTGCATGATTTGCAGAGGTTCACCAGGTCAGTCTCTAGGGAACTTTGTGAAAGGGATTAAGAACATTATGGAGCCTACTAAAAGCTGCAAACCTTGAGTTAATATTTAGATTTTGCCTTTTGCACTTACCTTCACTGCAATTTATAATCTTTTTAGAGCACAAGACTGCCGACGTAGAATTGGAAGAGGAAATTAAATCTGTTCTTCATGAAGCTCTCCATTCCCAGCCTGGTAATGCATTAACACTTAGAAATTACTGAAGAGTTTATAAATACTGCCATAGGCTAGATGAATCTCAGAGTCTGGTTTTGGTATGCACTTAAAGGACTTTTGCCTGCACAGAACATTCAAATGAAATCATTCGTAATTTTCAAGAAAATTCATAAAGTTTAGTCACCAAATCCTAAAACTGTGTCTTCTTATCCAGACTGTTTGACAGTAGTAGCTGAAATCAGTCATTTAACAAAAGGTTCTTCAAAACACTCTGTAGAGGGCAAGAGTGGACAGAGCAGAGTTGGCCTTTACTGTGAGCAAAGAAGGTCCTGGCAAGTTGGGTTTATAATTCTGGATAAAAAAAAAACCTGTGCATATAAGTTTTCTGTCACTATCCATTCCCTCTGGAGACTAGCTGGAAAACACAAAGGGTGTACTGAAGACTGAATATTTGCTGGTAATAGAATATACCAGAGAAAATTTATTCACTAACAATCTGCATTATTGATTAGGGGAGAGACATGAAGATGTAGCTGAAAGTGTAAGTGACCAGTGGCAAGAAAAGGAAGAAATACATGGAGAAGCTTTTGAAGCTCCTGCTACAGATGACATGCTCAGAGACTTTGAGAATGAAATTCCAGAAGCATATGAGACACCAGACTCAGTTCAGAAAGGTATCTGAATGACTAAATATATTTAAAAATACGTTTACAAAAGAAAACCCAATCAGACAAATGAAAATATATCTCATTAAAACCTGGACTTGTAATTTCTACTTAAAATAGAGCCTTAGCAAGGGTCAACCACAGCATTATTTAGCAATTAAATATATTTTAGGTCAAAATGGGATATTTTGATGCTGTGTGTTTTAGAATTTATTTACTACTCCATGTGCTTTCAACAAAATTAATCTGTGCTCCAGATATGCATATCTCTCTCCAATAGAGGTATGAATATAATCATATAGAATGGTTTGAAAGGGTCTTTAAAGATCAGTCTGTATATACATATCCTTCTGCCATTAGGAGAAATTTGCTTAGAATTTCTGCTTAGAAATACTACTATTCTTACATATCTCTTAGAGGTATTGTGGTATTGTTTGTTGATTTAAAAATGTTAAAATGTGCAAATGTATTTGTTTCTCAGATGCTGATCCTGTGGTGGATGATGTTGGAGCAGTGGAGTCTGAATCAGATGAAATTCCAGGTATCTTTGTTTTTCCATACTCAGTAATAATGGTTTTCTGCCTCAATGTAACATATTATATGAGAAAGAAAAATAGAAAATATTAGACTGGTTTAGAAGTACATAATTTTGAATTTGGTTTTTTTTGCTCAAAAAGTAGTTGCTACTGTCTTGGAGAATTTTTCTTAAGGGATGACTACCATACTTGCTATTGAAAATATTTATTACAAATAACAGGTGACAGGTAGGGAAACTTTGCTTTCATTGGTGCAAAAACTTTTTATTTACTATGTGTTTCTGACTGTTGTGTGTGATTGGGAACTGGGTAGGCAAGTGGTCTGTAGCTGTACAGTCTAAAAAAGGGAGAATGACATGTATTGCTTATATTGTCTTCATACAGTCTATAATACAAAGGTTCTTCTGGACTATTTTTCTTGGCATTAGGGGTATCCAGTTCTTTGTGCCTTTCCTTTAGGGCTGTTTGTTTCTTTGTGTCTGACTCTGCTAATAATGAGTCAACACCAAGGTCATAATTCTGAACTGTCCTTGTTCTGTCTTTCTGCACATCTTAATTCATCTTGAAAGCTTTTTGAAATTTGGCTTGGACTAATCTGATTACCTTATAGTCATCTTCATGTTACGCTTGATGTCATGTACAATGGCATTAGCTCATCTTTCCCATTATGAAGAAGCATTAAGTGGATATTGCAGTTTCCCTACTGTCTGATAAGTATTTTCTTCAGGATTCTAACAATGTTTCTTTAGAGTATGGACAGTCTCTTGCATTTTCATTAGGCATTGATTTCTGTTTGTACTAAGTGTTAGCTTTAGACTTCGCAGTTGTGTTTGGTGTCATGGATGTGACAGAAAAATAGTTTTATTTATTTGATACAGCTAAAACTGTTTATTCCAAACTGTGTGGGGGATTAGAATCCAAGCTACTATACTTCCAAAGTAAAAAGGTAATACTTTACCTTCAGTATTGTGTTTTCTCATATGTGTCATAGTGAGTATATTAACAACTTTAAAAAGAATTGTAGTTACAGAGGAAAATAATCCTCAAATTTAGCTAGGCAATGAGGGGAAGTAAATTGCTCTAAATCTGAGATGCCAGAAGTGAAGTACATATTTTGCAAGGTCAGTTTCTGTTCCATCTCTTTTCTATAGATCCATCACCAAGTGAGTCTCCTGCAGTAAAGAAGTAAATTAGTAAAGAAGGTATTTTGCAATTTTGAAGATAGGGAATGCTTGCATTTTTTTATTTGTATTAGAAAAAGTATTTTAAAATACTGATGGATGCTAATGGCTTTTGTTGCTCCAGTTTTCCTACAGAGAGTCTAGCAGAAGGCTGGAAGAGAGACTAGCCCAACACCTTCCATCAGATTGCTGTGTGTCAAGTTGCAAATGTCAGTTAGTTTTTCAGTTTTCAGCTAAGGAGCTACATTTAGCCATTGACAGAATCATTATGTATACAAGTTAAAACAATGAAATGTTAAACATATTTCATATTTTTAATTTCAAGATATTTATTTGCTCATATTTAATTTACAGCCTTAGATGATTATGTTGCAGAGTTGGAAGAGAGAGTAAGTGATCCAGACACTCCAGGTTTGTAGATTTCCGTTACTTCAGATGATAATATCACACTTTAAAAAATGTGCTACAAAGTGATGTGTCATATTGACTCTTTTTTCACAGTTTTATTTTCAAATAGTTTTTAGATAGTTTCAAGTAGGCCTGATTTTTATGCTGCTGTGTTACCATTACATTTGTGAGCATAATACTCCATGAATTCAATCTACAAATACTTACACAAATACTTTGTTCTGTTAGGAATTTCTCAGTCTAATCAATGGATTGATTATCCAACACTACTTATATTCCTAACTTTAAGCCTAAATACAAATATGTGTAAACTTACTGTTCTCTATGTTTTATGGCATAGTTCCTGGATGTGTTTTATAATTCATCTGTCACTCCCAAATAAAATATTGTAGTATTAAGTCAATATGATTATTTCTTTCATTTTAGAGGTAAATATGTGACCTTTTTAAGCTCTCTTGTGTTATTTAGCATGAAAATTCAGTTGGAATATAAAATATGAAATATTTCTATTTAAGGTGACTCTGAGGTAATGCCAGAAGAAGCTATGGAAGATTATGCAGGTACAATCCAAAGTTGTCTTTATTTTTATTGAAGATTCATTTAATTTTGGCCCCCAAACCAAGACAATCATAAACACAAAAAAAAATGCCCAAACAAACAAATAAAACAAACCACAACAACACACAACACCCAAGACTTTGGAGTTCTTAGGTGGTGTTTTTATAGAATGTAAATTGCAAATGTAGACATCATAACTTCCTAAGGAAATTATTCTAAAACCTACATGAGAATGGGCAGAATAATATTTTGAATTTCCAGGAGAATGGATATTGGTATTTTAAATAATATAGAGGTGCTTCTGTGGATAAAAAAAGAATTTAAATATGCCAGAGATGTTGCAGTTAGTGTGATGTCAAGAAGAAATCTTGATAGGATCTTTTAGAAATCTTCACCTTTGCACTCTTATTAACTTTATTACAGTATGAACTACTATAGTTTCAAATATTTTTTTGATCTGAATAAACTTGACACTGTATTGTATTATTTGTGTGTCTTTATTGTCTTAAAATTCCATTAATTTTCCTGCTTATTTTCTTTTTTTTTAAACAGAAGATAGAGTGCATGAAGATTATAGTGAAGACCAAGGTATGGCAACTGCTATATTTAGTGAAATTATTATATCAACATCTTTCATTAATATACAAGTGGAATTACATTGTTTTAAAATTTCTTATGCTGCCACATTACTTTGCAAGTTCTCATCTAAGGTTTTGGGTTGTTGTCTGTGTTTGTAATCAATCAATCAATCCATCCATCCATCTTTTAACACTGGTCCAAGTGTGGAGTATGCATACTCATTATATTCCCATACTGATCCTCTTTGCCCTACCTTGTGCATATGTGGAATAAGAATGTTGAAGTCTTTGCCATACCTTTTCCCTTGTGAAACCTTGGCCAGGTCACATGTGGTTTATTGCATCTGTTTAGCTCAGTGTCACCTTTTCATCTTGTCTGCCCCTACCAGTTCTTTGGGAATTACCCTGTTTTAGTTTGATTTGGTTGATGATTTGCTAATGATTACTGAGACTGAATCAAAAAGTAAACAAGAATAATAGTAGTCACGGCCTTGAAACAAAGGCATGTAGTTGTGATTCCTGCTGTGACATCCTTCTGGATATCACACTTCACAATAGTTAAACATATCTTTAAGGCATTCTTGTTTATTTCCCATGTTTATGTAACCTGAGCAAAGGGCAGGGTTTCTTAACTTCAAAATATTTGCAATGAAAACTTTGAGGTTCATTCTTTCTTATCAGGAAGTAAATTCCAACATCCTTCTTTGGGATAGAAGTCAAAATTCCATTGGAAGACTTTCAGTAGCCCAAAGGTGTATTTAGCCCTTAGCCTGTGTCTTTCTTAGTCTGCAGAAAATAATTATTTGCTTCAGTTATGGTGCCCTCAACAAAATATCCCAGGAATAACAGGATAGCAAAGCAGGAGACTCTAGGTTTTTCCCAGGGCTTATTTTTTGCTTGCCTTTCCAGGAGATAGTTATTTTATGATCAATTACTGATCAAGAGTCACTTTTCTTGCTTCTCACACTTAGATATGAAGAAGTGCAACTTCTAATATTTACTTTTCATGCTCTTTCATATGTAGTGGTAATACCAACAGAAAATGCTTCCATGCCCTTGTGAAGAGACACCTATATCTGCTTTTTGGCTAAGTTGATCAGGGAGGTTACAAAGTAAGTTGCATCAGCTTTTTTAAAAACCAGTTCCACAAGCATTTCATATTCTGCAGTCTCTTCTGGCACCCCAGCACAATAACAATGAATCACTGTATTTTTGAGTCATTCATTTACTTCAGGAAGCAGCAGTTTCTTGTGCTGTTGCCTCTCTGTACTGCAATGAGAGTTTTAGATAGTATCAGATAAATCCCCCTATTCTTTCTTTATTCTTGCCAGTCCTCTGATTAGGATGATAAGGAGAATAGGAACTTCCATTCTTTTTCCCAAAAGTAAATTCTAAGGTAGCACGTGACTGTCAAAAATTATTGTTCTTTGGTATTAAATTTCCAAGCTTCTTTATGTAGTAAATTATTCCCACAGTTCAACATACTCCATGGAATACTGATTTCCTCTTGATAAAATTTGCCTTTTCACAACATAATTTTACCTTACTTTCAAGTTCCACCTTGAAGGCATTCTAGTTGTGAGAGAAAGAATGTGTCCTTTGTACTTTTTAGAGGAATTTAATTTCAAAGCTCCAACCTGGAGAGCAGTGTAGAAGAAAAAGACCAGTGGGATGAGACTGCCTTTCTGTCACACACCATTTTTTCCTTCTCACTTCAGTATGAATTCAGTTCATGTTCATGTGCTAGACACCATTTTAGCAGTTGTACCAGTTTTTCATCCCTTTTGTCTCTAGGCACATCTTTCTTGCACCTTTTGACATGGTTTTGGTTGGATTGAAAGTGAAACAGATTCACTTTATTTTTGGAGAAGAGCAATTTTGGCTTTGTTTCTCTAAAGTCAAAGAAAGGCTGGAGGCCATTGTGGAGATCTGAAATCCTTTCTCTCAAATTTAAAGCTTGTGGTTTTGGCATGAGCTCCAAAATTGCAGTTGAACCTCACAAGAAGATTCACATTAAAGCCTTCATAGGCAATTGTCTATGAAATCAACAGAAGTATAGACTTTGAATCAATTTATCTTCCCCATTTCTATCATGTGTTTCCACTCTTCTGGCAAGACCTTCTGGTGAAATATTTTCTCCATTCCTGGTGCTTTGTAGAGTTCTCAAAGCTGAAGACACTGCAAGATGATTGCTGGTCAGAGCAGTGCAATGCCTTTTGTGACTCTTGCTTTGTGAGGCTTGGTTCCTAATTCAGATCAGGAACTGCTCTAATAGGATTGCTGTAATCACATCACTGAGGTTATTGCTAATGCTGAAAATTCTTCAGGGGAAACAAGTACCCACAGTGGAGTGTGTAAATGATTGATTATAGAACAAGAATACAAGAGCTCAGTTATTATATGTAACTTCCAGTTTTATGAAGATTTTCCTACAGTTTGTAGCCATGAAACCAGAGAAATAAAGCAAGTTTGAGATTACAAAGGAGTTCTGGATGTATTTTTAAGGATATTCTGTAAGGACTCTTTCGAAGGAGTAGGGGGAGATTAGTACATAAGATTCAAAAATATCTTAAACTTACAGCATTAATATAAAGGTGGTTGTTTTTTGTTTGGTTTTTTTTTTTTTTAATGTAATGTAAATAACCTTTTTCAGATGAGGATTAGTACATGTTAGATTATGAAATTATCCAAAGCACTTAGTGAACTTTGAACGTTTTTAGTCTAAAATTCACGGTAAGTGTATATTGAAAATTCAGACAATGGATAGCATTTTGTCTATTTTCAGACATTATCTAAAATTAAATAATGTTTATTCTTGACCTATTTCTTCTTCAGAATTACAAAAATTAGACTATGCAAAGAATAAGAATGTAGGAGGATTATAATTACTGTACAGAATGATAGATTTGTAATTGTTTTCAACATTTCATCTGTGTGATAGAAAATCTTGAAATTTCAGCAATATGTACACATATGATTTCCTTTTTTTTTAAATGTAGAATTTCTACTACAAGTTCCAGAAAGCGTTCATATATCTATATAGGCCTCCAAACTAGGGGAAGTTTTTTTTAAGGCCTTTGCTTTTGCTACTAAAGAAATGAACTATATGCTTAACCAAACTTTTAGAATACTTTGTGCATATCAACCACCCAGGAATTTCATTTTTCTTTCCTTTCAGAACCAAAACATGAAAAGCAGACTGAAACTCAAGATACAGGTATATACCTCTCTCTTTCTCTCTCTAGCATAATATATATATAATATATAATATATATTATTATATATATATATATATAAGCATATAGCTAATATAGCTATGTATATTAGCTATATATAGCTATATAGCTAATATAGCTATGTATATTAGCATAAAGATAATAAACTTAATCTTGACTATGAACTTACAAACTTTCTTTTAATATGACATTCTTGAGGATTCATCTTTAAGGTCTCAGGTGACACGGAGTGGAGTGTCTGAGATTTTTAATGGACATCTGGACCACAGTAGTTCATCACAGACACTGCAACTTGTAATGAGCCCTGCTTATAACCTTGCAACCAGTGTGTAAGATCACTCAAAATGTAGGCTGTCAGTACCACCTCTGCTTTGATGCAGACTTCTTGCTGGTGCATTTGTCTAATTAGTAGAAGCAATTACAAATTATTTGTCTGCAATATTCTCTCTGGGTTTTGTATACTTTGTTGTCTTGAAATGCTAGCTCTTTTGAGAGTCATCTCAGATAGCTGACTGAATAAAACCCACAGTCATTTAGTTTAGAAGGAAGTCAAAGTTCTCTAGTGTAAATAAAATTCTAGGCATCTGATTTGCCACCTTTGTTATCATAAGAGTACAGTCAAAGGAATTTTAAAAGTGCCATATGAAGAGAAAACAAAAATAAATAATTTTTTCTTTAGAATCCATAATTTAAGTTGTAGAATTTCTTTGTTGTGCTTCAAGAAGGAAATTAGGACTCACAAATGAATTTCATGTTTATCCATATAAAAAGACTTCTAAAGTTTATAGGTGTGCAGGTTTTTTGATTGGTTTTCACTGTGTCAAGGAGATGGGAGTTGTTGCTGCAAAAAATGAACATGGGAGTACTTGAATGTATTTTGAAATATTAAGAAATAGCTTTAAAATTTCAGTTATTGTATCATAATCCAAACAACAATTATTGTAAAGGTACTGTTTTGAAAGAACTAGCTGATGAATAGAACTGTTAAGTGAAACAGGAAGGAGTTTTTAAGATGTATTCATTAAACTTTTCATTTAAATTCTTTAAAGTGTCTGTTTGTTAATAGCAGGTAAACGTGTCTGTGTGCTGGCTGTGTTCTTTTGTGCAGTGTGTAAGTTCTATCACTTGAGGGCTTGACTTCATTATTGCTCTGCATTGAATGTTTTCTTAGCTGTTGAGGATCTTACAAAGGGAGTGAATAAAGCCAGAGGGCCAGGTGTATATTTTGTAACTGTGATCCTAGTGTTTTGATGAAATATGTAAGTTTGAAAATCAGATGTTAAAAAAAGCAAGCTGATTATATACTTTTTCCTTTTTATACTTATAGAAGAAATTAATGAAGATTTTGATATTCCTAAAGACCTCTCAGGTATGAAATTTTATAGTTTGTAAAAGCTTTTTGTCTTCTATTTATGCTTGTTAAAATAATTTGAAAGAAACAAATGAAAAATACAGCAGATAACCGAATCATGGGAGGGATATTTAAAGATCATCTGGTTCAATCCCCTTGTCATGTCTAGGGACATCTTATTCTTAGTTTGCTTGCTCAAAGCTCTGTCCAGCCTAGCTTTAAACACTTCCAGGTTTGAAGCATCCACTACTGCTCTAGGCAACCTGTTCCAGTGTTTTACCACACTCATCATAAAAAGTCTCCTTATGTCCAATCTCTATCTCCTCTTTTTCACTTTAAAATCCATTGTCCTAATCTTCAGTTAACTGAACTTGTTAGATTATAATTTAAGTCTTCCTTTTTGTTTGTTAGAAATTCAATTGTTTGGCTGCTGGGAAATAAAAACAAAATTATGAATGCAATGTAAATAACTTTCAACATTTCTTTTTTATCTAGGAGTAGAAAGTAAGCAAACAGAAGATGATGTGGCCATTGAACCAGAGGAATCAGGTTTGTATATTGTTTTCCATGCATTTGCTACTTAAAAAAGTTAATAATTTGGAATTATAAATATTATGGAATAGAATTCTATGCTGCAGTAAGAATGCATTCATAACTTTTTCTGCAGCTATAAACATAATAGGTATGTATAGATGTTTTCTAAGCCCATACTGTAGTAGCCTGTGAAACTGAGATATGTGTGCTTTGGATAGTATAGTTTCAGAAGTTTGAAGTATCATGTTTGAAACTGTGCAATCCTGCAATATACTCACTGGCCTACTTAAGTATGAATCTTACTCTTGGAAAAATTCAGCTGAGGAAGAAGTTTGCATCCCACTTCTGCACAAATAGTATTACAGAGCAGTCTTAATAGGTCACTGCTTGGAATATAAGTGAAAAAAAGAAGGGAGGGTTTTTGTAAATATTTGGGAAGCACTCCAGTTTTAATTATATTCTCTTTTTTCTTACAGAAAAACCTGTTAAAGCTGAAGATTATTCAAATGATGTTCAAGTGGGTAAGTCAATCTTGGGTTCTTGTTTGTTTTTTTTCCTAGAAAATGAAGCTGTAGCTACATGGAATTTAGTAATCAAATTACTTTGTGAAGGGATATCATTATTGTCAAAGCTGCTTCTTGGATTAGAAGCAATAATTTTTCTGTTGTACTTGATAAATGCCAATGGTAGTTATTGGGTTGTATGGAAGGATTCCAAATAAACAGAGTAGATTTAATGTAAAACTTAATTTTTAATAATTTCAGATACTTTTGAAAGGGAAATACAACAATTTTAGGTCTCAGTATGAGTGCACTTCCTCTCCAGAGCAGCTATGATGAACAATGATAGTCTTACTTCTCTGTGTGTCAGTCAGAATCTTACAGTGGCACATTCTTTGGGCACTGATCTGGAAATAGGGACTGTTTGTCATGCCATCACATTTTTATTAGCAGAGTTGATTTTAAGAACAAGAGCACTTTCAGTTCTTCCATCTATTGCCTGACAGTAGTAGTAGACATGGATTTTACCAAAACAGGTTTTAGCATAGTTAAGTGGCTTCTGAATTCAAGAACTGCGTATTGTTACATTTCTTGGAGTTAGCTATTACGATTTGCTGCTTTGTTCATTGTACCAAACTAGTTATGTTGAGTGAAACAGTTATATCTCAGGGCAGTAAATCAGAGAAGCTGCAATCCAAGACCTCTAACAGCTGTATTTTTGTTTTGTGCTGATTAGCCTGACCCCCTTTCTGGGTTAGTTAATCTTTGTACTATGCAGAGGCTCTTGCAAGATGTGGTGCCCAGAGAGTTGTAAATTGTTGGGTTTTTTTTTTCCTTATGGTATTTGTATTTGGTTCTTAGTCATGCCAAAAGTTGCCAGAGAAGTGAGGAAAACACAGGAGGCCTTTTGTGGTTGTGCAGATCAGAGGCATGGTTTAGTTCATGTTTGAGTTGTGTGCTGAACCTTAGCTGAGGTGGTTTGAAATACATTGGTGCATAACTGTGTTGTCTGTGAGATCTTTCCAGCCTGTTTATCACAACAGCCATGTGGTATGTTGAAAAGTTTGAAGCCATAGCTATTAAGAGATGCATTAGCTGAAAGTGTTTCATAATGAATATGAAATATTCTTAACCAATCAGTGTAGGAACAAACAGTAGTTATCTCTGACAGCATGGGCAAGAAGTTCAGCAAAGGTAGTCTTCACTCAGTTTGTTGTGCATTGTTGGAACTGGAGAAAAGGAAAAGATGTTTGCTCTCAGAAAAGATTGCTGTTTAAAGTTAAAATAACAAAAAGGCCCTTACAGTACTATTACAAAATTTCAATATTGATAATTCCACCACACAATGTCAGTTGAGGATATTGAGGTGATTTCTTGACTTACACATACTATTTTAAAATTAAATTCAGAATAGAAGGGCCAACTCGAAATCTTAGGATTTTGGACCATATTTCTATCCGTTTTTGTGTTGAAATTTGTGGCTCAGTGTTGCAGCTATAAATTTTTTTTTTTACCTTCACCAAAAAAAAAAAATCTTAAGATGTCTTATATAGTAGTCATGGATTTTGAAATATATTTCGAATCATAACATCATTTAGATTGGAAGAGGTCCTTAAAGTCAAGTCCAGCTTTAGACCTAACACTGGCAAGTGCACCACTAAACCATGTCCCCAGGTGTCATATCTACACATCTTTTAAATACCTCCAGGCTGGGAGCTTGACCACCCTTCTGGGAAAGAAATTTTTCCTCACACTCAATCTACATGCCTCCTGGTGCAGCTCAGCACTGCTTTCTCAAACTCCCTCTTGCTGCTTGGCAGAAGAGACTGACCCTCATCTGGGTACAACCTGGTGTCAGACATTTATGGAGAGCAATTCCTCCTGAGCCTTCTTGTCTCCAGACTAAACAGCCCCAGCTCTCTTTAGTTGCTCTTTATGAGACCCGTGCTCCAGACCCAGCCACAGCTCTGTCCTTCTCTGGACACAATCCAGCACCTCAGTGTCCTCCTTGCACAGAGGGGCCCAAAACTGAACACAGGATTTGAGATACAGCCTCACCAGGGCTGAGTGGAGGGGAATGATCACTCCTCTAATTGCAGTTGTATTTGTAAATAAGATGGTGGAACTGTACCTAGTTATCCTCTCCTTTTGTAGTACTGTGTTACTAAGAGACTCCTTGCCATTTTCAAACACTGCTAGAATGAGAAATAGCTTGTGATACTTTGAAATTGTATGTATTTCTGAATAAATCTTTTAGATTTATTTGTTTTTTAACCTGTGGTTGTTTTCAAAATTAGTGCAACACACCATTTAAATCACAAAATTACCTTGACATCTATCCTGGCATAGCTTTTGGAAACACATAATAGCAGCAGCACTAGAAGGAATTAATTATTTTCTTCTTCCCTTCATAGGGAAAAAGTGAGAGAATCAATCAAAATGCATTTTAAAGACAGTTATTAAAGTTATTAAGGACACAAGTAATTATTGGATATAGTACAATGTTCATGATCCTTTATTTAGGAAGTAGAAAATGAAAATTATATGATCAGCACAAAATCTGAGTACTGCACTTACTTAAGAATTCTTATAATTTGTGTCGTGATGTGGGAAACACTCTGAAGGCAGAAGAACCAGTATTTAAAACTTCTTCTAAAAACATTACTGTTTCAGCACATAAAGTAAAATTCAAGTAGCATCTTGGGAAACTGAGAAAATAAACATAGGACATAAAGTACTGGCAACAAATAAATTTTTATTATTAGTTTTTCTTTCTGTCATGTATATTTGCTGTGTTTTTTTAATGTGAATATTTCAGTTTGAAAGCAACATTGCTCCCAAATTTTCATCTCAGATAATGACATTTGTGTTTCCTGGGGTTTTTTTTTTATATCTTCTTTGTGGTGGAGGATTCAGTATGGGGGATTTTGTTGTCAGGAGTCTTTCTTTGTTTATGCTTTTATTTCATCAGTTGTTCAAAGCTAGTATTTCCTGTTCTTTAAGCAGTAACAAACATTACTTCAGGCAGTGTAAAAGAAATGCAGAAATGTCAGTATACATTCCTTATTCCTTTGGTAGTTTGAATTCATGCAACTGTATTTGAAGCATGATGGCACCAGTTTGTATTAGGTTTGGAGCAGTCGTTTGGGTTTTTAGCTAAAACACAGGAACTTAGTTTTTTGGAAAGAAAACAGGAGGTAGCTCAGAGATTGAATTTATCTGTGAGGAACATTCTCACATCATCAGGGAAGACACTGGGTGTGGGATTTGAATATGCTGGAGTGCAAGTCACAAGTTTTTTTGCTGACTTCAGGGCACAGTAAAAGAAAGTTCATACTAGTCAAGTGTATCTTTAGGTATCTGTAAGTACTGTTTTCCAGTTCTCTGAGTGTACTTCTGGAATTATTGCCAGTGTTCTTTTCCAGATGTAGGATAATGTAGCTACACTTGTAATCAGCACTTTTATAAAATAATGGACTTCATAAACCAGTGATTTTATAAACTGGCTTGATATATTTCTGATTCAGGTATCCTGGCTAATCCTGCTTTACACTGGCACATAAATTGCAGTGGTTGTGATAGAATGGTACTTTTTGGACACATATTTTAGGGAGACATTGTGGGTTTAGAGGATACCATTACTCTCTGTATTTGGATTTTCATCCCTCTTGTATGTGTTTAGATTTAAAATATCTAGAAGTTGCTCCACTCCTCCCCTTGTATCCTTGTTATTTTTATAACTCTGCATTTATTTTACCAACTGCTGAAATCCCTTGTGTGTAGAGAAGTTTCCACTTTAGAACCTTGACCCTTCCTCATTCCCTGGCTGCTCTTTTCCAGTTGTCTTTGGCTTTAACAAATAAACCCAGAATCAAACCAACACAAAAAACCAAACCAAAACCAAAATCAAAATGCTTAAACAAATTTTTGGCATGGCCTAGATATCCTTTACAAGGTAAATAAAGTGCCATATGGTAATATAAAATTTACTGCCTAGAAAAATATTTAAAAGTTTGTTTCCCACCTTATACAGCAACTTTGTATATATTCATTGAGGTAGATCTTAGAAATTACAGCATTTTCATATTAACTAATCTGATACAAAGTTGCATTTTTTAGCATTTAAGATTTTTTTGTTGTTGTTTTAGAGGAAGTTGTGTTTTGGTTGGTCCTTTAATAGAGATTTCCCCTTATTTTTTCAGATACTTAAAGCTTCAAAAGAAAAGTCCCTACATCAGGAGGACCAGTCCTAACCATACGCTACAAAAGGGGAGCAGATGGTTGTAATAGACCTTATGATGTAATTACCAAGCAGTTCAGGGTTTGGGGAATGAACACTAAGATGTTGTAAATGGGTTTTAGCCAACTGTCATTTTAGTAAGCATTTTTAACACTTGGATGTTTAGTTTACATTCCTGTCTGATATTTTTTTTCCCTTGGTCAAGTTTAGTGAATTCATTATTTTTCTTCTGTGTTTGTGACAGAGTTACAGCTTAGAGCTGCATTTCATGTACTGTTTAAGCAATTGTTAATATTCTATTTATAACATAGCAGCAAGTACATTTTTTCAGATTTTAATATATATCTTTTGTTGTGGATTTATACAGTATGTACAGAGCAGCTTGGTCAAATGAAACATATGATGTTATGAATTTTTAACTGTTTCATAACTGCTGATATAGCATACAGCCTAATTGCATTTTATTAAAGAACACTAATTAGGCATACACTATGCTGTGAAGTTTGACTTATGTCTCTTTGCACTGATGTTATGTCAACAGTTAACTACACGAATTTCAGGTGATTTTTAAAATACCCTAACAAGGTATAAAATGTGTGTTTAATTCATACTAGTAAAAGACCAGATTACAAAATTACAGGTTTCAAAAACCCTTTATGTATGAATTAGCACTTTTTATTTATGCTCATCTGATTTTTACAGCAAAAATGTCTAGAGACTAGATGCTAGCCTGACAGGGAGTCAGTGGAGTTTGTAACAAGACTGAGTTGCTGAAATCAGGTTGAATTCAGTAAAATTATTCCATTTTGGTTTGCCTACCAATATAATTATCTCAAAGCTGGCTTTAATAAGCTTTATGTTCAGTAAATTATTTTAATAGCCAAATTTGCATAAACACTTGGTTTGCAAATTTTACTTTAAAAATGCTTTGGAAATTCAACCTTAATTAAAGTATGATGTCAAAATTTAAGACCTACCATTATGAATGCTCTTGAAAATGGTACGTCTGAAATTTAGGTACTGTGAGTGATTTAGGATTTTAATATAACAGGTGCGCTTTTTACCTGTTCTGTGCTGCTGTTCCACAATTATGAAGACATATTTTATTCTTTGATATTTTGCATGTGTTCCTTTTTGGCTCAGGAATAATTGCTGTGATTTTAGGAAATTGCCAAGCCTGTTACAGGAGCTTAGGAGAAATAAAGTAAGATAAATTTATGAAAAAGGATAATCAGTTTGGTAACCCTAACAGTTGGTTGCCTTTTGGTTTACAGGAAGACTTTCAATTTCTGTAACCTGTTTTGGAGTCAGGGTTTTAGAAGCTTACATTTGTAGTGAAAGGGGCATCATATATGCTTGCCCTTTTGTTGGGTTTGGGATGTCTGTAAGACTCCACGTGAGTGCTACATCTGGTCAACAAATACAGATGTCCCAAAGTGATTTCTTTAGCCTTTTCAGGAAAGCAATAATACTCTTAGACTGTGATGTGTTTTGGGATGGGATGTTCTAGTAAAATTACCTGTGATTGTGAATTACAAAGCAATAATTTTTACAAAGCCATATTTTGTGAGGAATTTTGGAAATTATTTTAGAATGGTGAATGGAGGATTTTTTATATAACAGTGGCAGCCTATTTGTAGAGCTATGGGACTGTGAGAGTGTATTACGCTGTGATTGAATTTTAAGTATTTTGTAACTGGGTATGTGATTTTACGTGCTTCATGTTTACAAAAATATGCCAAGCTGAGCAAGGTCAAGTGAACTATTAAAAATATGTATATTTAATCCATTTTAATGTTTGGCAATAAAACACAGAAGAATATCTTTGGCTTTCTAGTGTCATTATTTATTCCCAAATGTATTAGATATTCGCTATAGGGATAAATATTTTACTCAGCCACTAATTAATATTATCTTTTAAATTGTGAATTTGAATATTAAAAATATATTTGAAAGTATTGTTTACAAGGAGGAAGTAGCAAGTAAAATAAATTAATTTTATTTCTGACTGCTGTTATGTGAAGGAAATGGGCAGTATGCTGTATCTTTATAATTGTGTTGTGATTGTCCTTTTGGAGTATTAACATTCTGCAACCAGTTAAGCCTGAATTTTTTTCATTAAACATTTCTGTTTGTAATTTATAATGGATGAGATAGCACTTCTTAATAAACACAAATGTCTGGGGAGAATGATATATCTGCTTTGCATACAAAATATTATGGTTATGGTCCATAGTTTAAATCAGAAATCTGATAAGGTCTATGCACTCCTCTGAAAGCAAAAAATCTTCCTTGACCTTTTCAGACACCTCCATAGCTTTAATGATCTGGTATTGCTGAATAGTAGTTTAAGAAAAAGTCAGAAGATTACCTTTTTCTTTAAAAATTTCACATTGCTATATAGCCACTTGTTATATGTCAGTGAATCTAAAGTCTTGGATTCAGTTGTGTTTTTTTTGATATCACAAGAAGAAATACTAGTAAGCAAAGAGTAGAATACTAAAGTTGTATTTTAATACTGCCAATTTACTATAATTTAAATTACTTTCTAATATACTCTGTAATTGAAAATGTACCTGTCACAGTGTGACTTGAATAGGGCTTTGCCAATTTTAATATGTTTAATTTCCTTTAGAGATAGGACTTAGGAGTAAAGACAATGCAGGCTGAGAACTTAAAAGGATATAAGAAGAAATTTATTAATAACACAAAAAGAATTCAGAATAAGATTTCTAGATTATTCCCTTCTCCCTTCATTCCACATTTCTTAACAACAACATACAGAGAACACTTCAGTCATCCACCCAAATAATAATTTCAGTTCACTTAAGAGAGAAAAGTTCCTTTCTTGATTTAGGCTTAGGGGATGTCTTCACCTTCACAGTCTGCATCTGCCTGGACCTACAAAACTATGAATTTCTTCCCATCTCCACAGTCCTTCCAGAGCTGTGCTATGGGTTATGTTACACATTTGGGGTACCACTTTTAAAGGCAGGCTGCTCAAAAACAAAATTCTCTTCATCTCCTTCTCTATTAAATGTCTCTGTTCATATTCCAGTCCCAAAACAGAGAGCTCCATTTCCCCGAGGCAAAAGGTCTAATTCTCAAGCATCCAAACCTCCCAAATATATTTCACAGTTTAAAGGAATTTTAGTGTAGTCACCGTCCCCTTAGCCCACAGAAAAGGTTTTCAGCTACTCATCAGTTGCATCTTTTCAATCTCTTCCCATCAGGAACTTTATCTTCATTCTGCTGACTTCTGTAGACTCCATGCTTTATTTCTTCTCATCCAGGGGAGCTCAGGAGATCGAGAATCTTATCCAGGCATTAAGAGAGTTAAAATTGCATCCAGGACATGAAGAAGCCATGTGGGCAGCTGGAGGCCTCTTCTCTCAGAACAGGGATGGGGGGGGAAGGGAGATCCTTTGGTGGCTCCCTCATCCCCCTGCTCAGCCACGCCACGTGGAGAGGGGAGCCGAGCCGAGCTGGGCCGAGCCAGGGCAGGGGCCAGGGCTGTGCCGGAGCCATGTGGCCGAACCGTGGCGCTGCCCAGCCAAGCCGGGGCTGGGCCAGGGGCTCCCCGTAGAGCCGGGGCTGGATGCCCGGCCAGGCCCCCCGGGTTGAGCCGCGCCAAGGCCGGGGCCACCCAGAGCCAGGGCCCCGGGGGTGGCTATCAGCCTTGCGGCCAGAAGGCCAAAGAGAGCAAATTAGCCTTAGCAATGTGATTTATGAAAGCAAAATAACTTTTCACTGGCCACCTGGAATGTCAACCACCAGATCAGCCTCAGACTGGTCCCTGCATCCCGCAGGGGAAGCTCCCAGAGAGGGGACAGCCCCTCTGTTCCCCCAGGCAGCTCTGGCCCCCGCCCTTCCATGTGCAACCAGCACAGTACCATATCATGGCACTTCTTCTAAGAAGTTTAAAAAATGGCTAAGGTTTGATATAGGAAAGATACTGAAAAAATGTAACGATTTTACTGAACATCATTTGTAATTTTAAATGTTTCAAAAATTACTTAACTGTAAAAAAGTTGTACTGTGCATTTATAGTGACCAAGATTCATGTAAAATCTACAAGGTCTGAAACACATTTTTAATTGTGACCTGGGTCATTCTTATATGTTGTCAAACATTTAGTTGTATTGTAATATAAAAAATAAATTTATTCTTCCCGGTAGAAACTTTATTGGGAATCCCTGGTGCATCCGTTAAATAGTGATAGCAGCCCCAGCTTACAGAGATTAGCTAAAGCTGTTTTGTCAGTGATTTTCATCTTGAATTATTTTGCTGGAAATGAAGACATTGAGTAAGGGATGGGAGTGGTTTGAAGAGCTAAGATTTTTTGTTAGTTTGTTTGAGCTACAATTGGTTTAAGTTGATGAAAAAATAGTCTCAAGATTTATTATCATATCCGTGTCTGAGAGAGAGCACATTTTTAAACCTTTGCCAGAAATAGCACAATTAAAACCTTTTGCACCATTGAAATATGCTAGGGATCAGTGTGGAAGGAACAAAGCAATATGTGCTGAATATGATGCTGAAGTGAATTCTTAGTGAAGTGTGAATTCTTAGCTTCAGAGCTAACAAGATCAAGTTGTGATGAATTTCAAAAGCAGCTATCTAGAAGGAGAACTGGGAGTATTTAAAGATCATTGGAGAGGCTTTGGTGAAGTAAATGACAACTAACTTAGCAGAATAAAGGCTGAAAATAGTCTGAGAGTTTGAATAACTGATTCTAGTGCATAAATAGGTATAGAGAGCTGTAGGTTATATGTTGTATGAGTCTCAGGAATAAAGAAATATGAAGCCAGACAATAAAAGTGAGCTAGGAACAGGCTTTAGAGTGTGGAGGTCATACATTGGTCTTCCTGTGATGGCAAAGAAGTTGCAGAAGTAACATGAATGTCCCAGATGTGTGGAAGCAGGTTACCCCATCACCTAGAATGAAGTAGAGAGAAGAGGCCAGGTGAGACCCTAAAGTGTTGCTGGTAAAGGAAAGGAGACATGGAAAATGGGTGGCTAACTAGCATGATGTGTTGTGGTAATGGGAGGTGGTAAAAATAGAAACATGAGTATATAAACTGGTTTGTGTGAAAACTGTAAAACTAAACTATTATTTAATCTAGGGCTGCATTATTGCTCTTTTTAAAATTTACTGTTTTGGATGACATACAACCATTTTATTGATTGTGTGGTATGTGCAAAAAAATACAGAATCCGGGGTTTTAGGAAGTACTGCACACTGCTTTCATTAATATACTGCTACAGTAATAATTGTCCCTAGTATGTAATTGACTCTATAGATCTTTTGTCATTTCTTACAATTTAATTGACAGTCTAGATCTCATGATGTAATTGAATGACTTGCAGCATGATCCTGTTTATTTAATTTACCATATAATCAAGTTAATGCTTCTTGTGCCTTGTACTGAATATAAATTAGAGTTATGGTGCCCATACATTTGGGAATAGCAGTTGTCAGCCTGTAGTAAAGGGTGAAATTAGAGTGTTAAAAATTTTGATTTCATGTGTGTGCATAATCCAGTTCCTTCATGAAAAAATGTAATGTTTTCCTGCATTTTTAAATGCTGTATTCACACTATAATGCATCTGAGCAGTGAGTTTAACAAAACAATGAATACTGAGTATTTGGACAAGGTGTCTCTAAATTACTTGGAAATTAAAGAAAATGTCTTTATATATATAAGTACTTAAAAATTAAACAATATGTGTTAAAGAGAATAGTAACTGGCTAAAAAGGCAACAGACCTCCCTGTATAGTGCATTCTAAGTTTATTAGGAGGAAATATTGGAGGCTTATTGGGAAAAAAATTGGAATTGGAAACAGTGTTAGAATTGTGAGGCAAGATGCTTTATGTCATAGAGTAGGGCAGGATCAAAAAGTGTTTAGAGGTGGGAAAAGATCTTTATGTATCTACCACCATCACGAAATACACATTCATGATTTTTGTCCAGGATTTCATTTGTTTTTGCTACAAACTATCTTAATGCTTGCTTAACACCTACCTCTGCAGTCAGATGTTTGCAAAACACCTGTTGCATTATTTTAAAAACTGAAAAAAGACTAAAGTTTCCAAGTGCTCAAGTCACTTCTAAAAGTGACATTTAAACTCCCAATGGATTTTGTTTTCACATTTTAACCAAATGTATGTATTAAAATAGTGTTTCCAATAGCTTTTAATTAGTGAACAGATTTTGTTTCTTGCAAAATAGCTTTCATTGTAAGTGTATATGAACTAAATATATTAAACATCTAGAGGAGAAATTCTGTGAAATGTTTTGTGATAGAAGCAATATTGTAATATCTGAAGCATCTGCAGGAAAAGATCTTTTAGATAACTATATAGTTCAGAAAATAATCTATTGTTATTTTAAAAATTAAAAATGAAACAAAAGTCCTGTTGACTCAATTATATTTTGAGTATAAATTGTAATTTTCTTGTATCTCTTTCTTGCCATAAAATTTTAACATAAATTTATTTCAATGAAATTATATTTTTAATGTTCTAGGGAAAAGTGAAAAAGAAACAGAACAAGACAAAACAGAACAAGGTAAGTCTGAAAGTAACATTCTGTTCTGAAATTCAAAACCATGTTTTGTGGGAGGATTGATTTAAATCAGATTTAAGAGTAGTGAAGCTTCACTCCTGTACATCTTATGTAGATAAACTGCAGTTGAATGAAAATCCAGAGAGCATGTACTTTTATAGGTAAACACCTGGTTGTTTCCAAGCATCAGTGGCATCCATGCACGCCAATCAATCTTACCTGGTCACAGAATGGAATGATAGAACTGTTTAGATTGGAAAAGACCTTTAAGGTCATCCAGTCCAACTTGTAACCTAACACTGAACCATGTCCCTAAGTACAACCTCCTCTCAGGGTGCTGTAGAGAGCAGAAAGGTCTCTCCTGGGCCTCCTTTTCTCCAGGCTAAACAGTCCCAAACACTCCCAGCTGCCTCATCAGATTTGTGCTCCAGACCCTTCACCAGCTCTGTTGCCCTTCTCTGTACACACTCCAGAACTCTTTCTTGTAGTGAGGGGCCCAAGACTGGCCCCAGGATTTGGGTACAGCCTTGCCAGTGCTGAGTGGGGGGGACAAACACTGCCCTGCTCCTGCTGGCCACACAATTGCTGATCCAGGCCAGGATGCCATGGGCCATCTTGGCCATCTGGGCACAGGCTGGCTCATGTTCAGCCAGCTGTTGACCAGCACCCCTGGGTGCTTTTCCAAAGGGCAGCTTTCCAGCCACTCTGCCGCATGTCTGTAGCATTGCATTGGGTCATGGGATGGTTGTGACAGCTCCTGCTGTTTCAGGACTGAACTGCTCAGTGTCATACCTGGTTTAGTGTTCTGGAGGTCAGAGTTGCACCAAGCTCCTTCTGCTTGTGGAGGGCAGGAGGCAATGTGGGCTGCCTGGCCCTGGAGCTGGGTTCAGCCCTGCCAGCTGTGCTAAGTGTGAAGAGACAGGTGACATGCAAATCAGTCCTTGTCAACACCACAATTGCCCAGTCTTAGATTAGGTAGGAAGGTGCAGAGACAGATCAGATGGAAAAGAAGTGAGGTTTTGCTGAAGAGCACTGTGACTCTGCTGTCCCTACAATGACATCTGTCCTGGCCCCATGCATTCCCTATCATTGCACAAAGCTTGCACAACCTCCTTCACTGTGGTCATGGCTGGTTGCTGACAATGCCCATAAACCTCAGGGTCTGTGCCAAGGAATTCAGTTGCTCTACTCCTTTTTCATTCTGTTTCCATTTTCTGTGTGGCTGTTATTTTGTACTTGAGTACTTGGGAATGCTGCTTTTCCAATATTTTGGCTTGGTTTTGTGTGTTGATATTTTAAACATAAGTTTCTAGGACTGGCAAACTTTAAACATTTTATTTAATATTAAGTATGTCACGTGTAAACATTACTTATAAAAAGTAAAAAAAGCCAACCAAAACAACTTGGAAATTTGGCAATTATGCCTACATTTCCCTTTATTGGCAGGGAATATCTTACTGCAATGAATTTACATACTTGATAGTAGGAAAAATCTCACCATTATTATACTGTTAGAACAGTATAATAAAATGGCATACAAGAGCCATCCAATGTGGGTAAAAAGCAGCTTGTGTAAGAAACATTATTTTGCAAGATTACTCATCAGAGCATGTACAAGAACTTTAGGACATGAAAGTTTGAAAAAGTGTAGTTACTTTCCTTTTCTGCCCCAGGTGTTTTGTCATTTTGTTTCTTTTTAAACAGCAACTACATAAATGCTGCTGCAGATTACAGGATTTCTATAAGGTGGAAAAAGGGATGATTTTGTTTTCCAGGTTAAATGGACAGAATTTTTCATCCTACCAGGAGAAACAACCTTGCATATTTTTAAAGAACTTTGTTTATAGTTACACTGCTTGTGTGATTTTCATACAAGTTGAATTTTGTTGAACTTTTTTCATACTCTGATCTAAGTTTCCACTTTCAGCAGAAGTGATTAGCTATAGATGTCCTAGTCACAGGAAATAGTATAAGGTCCTATTGATTTGGTTTATTTTAAATTACCCTAGTAAGATGCAGCAATAAATTGATGGGAGATGTATTATAAAATATACTGTACTGTGGCTGGTACATGTAGGAAACTTGAAAATCTAAAGAATTGGGAATTTGAAATTTCATGTTTGGCTTGGGTTTAAGGTTTGCTTCTGATTCTGAGACTACATTCTGATGTGCAAATCTGCATTTGTTTTGTGGTATTTGGAATACAAGCTCCAAAGAGCTTCTGTGCAGAAAGTATTTAGAGCTTTGAGTAGCTCTTACAACATAAATAGTTTTTTACTGCTGCAGCCTTCATAGTACTAGGTAAGCAAGGTGTGCTAATAATTATGTAAATTTCAGTATTCAACAGTATTTCATCAAGCTTATTAAAGGTCTTACTGAAAATTCTTTGATATTAACCAAATCGCCCTCTGTAAAATCCTCTAAAGAAACGAAAATGAAAATAAACTTGTTTCTATCATAGAGTTGCTTCAAGGTTTCTCTGTTATATTTAATTGAGGTGGATTCTTCGTCTTCTCCATAAGAATGTAATCAGACTTTATATTTAAACAAGTAGTTGAAATGGGATGGGTATTCCAAGTGAATCTGACAAATAATTCTTTAAAAGGTTTCACAGGTAGTGCAGTGCAGGACATACATGCCACATCCATAAGGTGTCTTTCTATCTGAGGTGGATTTAGTTCTTTTTGATCACATAGACTATAAAAAACAGCTTTAAGTAAGGTCCTAATTTTTCTACTTTGGTTTATATTTGACATATATTAAATATTCATTTACGTTGATGAACAGATATAAAAACTGAAAAAAATATTTTCAGCTAAGAACATATTTGTTTCATACAGTGGATTTCAGCATAATAATTTTCCCTTTTCAAAACTGATAAAGCATGACAATAAAAAGGAATGCTATTTGGCTGGGACACTCAGTGCATTGCATTAGGGACAGAAGTACACGTAAGCCAGGCTTAGGACAATGCCATTCCACATGTGGCCCTGCCGCTTGGTGTTACTTTGGTTACAGGTCAGCATTCACCACTGTTTACTCTAGGCATTTACCTTTGAAGATATGTAGGATTCCACTGTGATACTAGCAGAGAGCTAATCTAAGGAGGCCAAGTACTGTTCTTCTACCTCAATGTAGGGGTTTGCTGCAGAACAAGATCAGTTATCCCCTAAATTCCATTGGGAACCTTCACCTGAGCTCTGTTGTCTGGAGAAAGAGCTTACACAGTTAGCTCATCTGCAGCATTGTCAGGTGGGCTGAGTTCCATCCTTACAAACTCTACTTATAAGAGTACACACAGTACTTATTGATTTGCAGATTTGATACTGGCTACAATTACATATCTGTGAGCTGTGTGTAGAATGACCAACACAGAAGTGTAGTTGTCAGAGTTCAAAACTGCTGCATAACACCATTCTGAACCAAATATATAGGATGTTAGAATATTCCAGTATATTTTTAATAAAAAGTCAATGAAGAAATTTATTTCTGGTTTTGTCAAAAGATTGCTGGAGTCTAGTCCTTGAGTGAAGCCAAAACTCTTAATGATGAAAGAGAGGTGAATGATGGAAATACATGCCAAAACAATAATTATCATTCTGCTGTTGTTTCTTATGATCAACATCTAACCAACCAACCAACCAACCAACCAACAATAATTTCATACAGAAAGCCCTGTAGAATACTTTTTGCTGCAAGGGAAATTGTTCTGGATAACAGCAGCTAAAGATTTATTGTAGTCATTAGATTCCAGCTTTATTAGTCCCTAAAATGCCTGTTTTTATTGTCTGACTACTTCCCCAGATAAGTTGATTATAGTGGTTTTGCCTGTTCTACCAATACAGTTTAGAAAAATCTTTTAATTATTGTAGTGCTCCTGGCTTTAAGTTGTCTAGATGCAGTTTACTTGTTTATACCTTCGAAGTTATAATTTATAGAAGCCCATAAAACAAGTAGATAACTTACTCTCTCTGTATCTCACCTAATGAGCTTCCCAAACAACAGGACAATGACAGGAGTTTTTCATCATCATCAAATTCTCATTCAAGCATCCACTGAGAGGCAGCACAATTTCCAAAACTAATTTGGGTAATGATATGGGGCTAGTATCAGGAGGGAGGACAATTACTTGAGCAAATTTTGAATTCCAAGTAAAAGTCTGCTAATATGTGTGTATGTTCTAAAGAACAGAATTGAAACTTTGAACTGGGAAGGTATATTGTTGGTGGTGGGTGGCGAAGGGAATTCCTAAAACAAAAGGTCATGAAATTAATTGCAAAACAACTAGAGACCATGATCATCAGCATCTACTTGTCATTGTCCCACACTCAGAAGCTGACATTTACAAGTTGCCAGGAGCATTATTATTGAATTTGCATCGCAGCAGGGATGGGAGGGTGTTTAGAAAACAAAGCCTATGACCCCCCTCCTGGAAATTGTTTCCTTATTTTTCAAAGTTTAAGACAGAGAACTGACAGGAGGAGCCTTTGCTGCAAGTGACTTACAAGACTGTATTACATGAAGGGATTTTTATAGTTTGCATAACATAAGGAGACATAACTATATAGTTATAGCCTCTACAATTAAATAATTATAACTTCTATTAAAACTTTATTTAAGACTCAAGTCAAAAAATTATAGAACAGTTTGGGTTGGAAAGTACCTTTAAAGGCCATTTTGTCCAACCTTTGCATTGAGGTCATTCAATTTTCTGGCTAGTGATAAGCATAACATATAGTCAGTGATGCAGGACTGTTCCAGTGTACTTTTCAAATCAGAAACTGGGGACCATGTGTCCTCAAGGTGGCTGTAAAGACCAGCCTTTATTTTGAACTACTTTTAAAATAATTAAAACAGGAGTCCTAACTCCTCTCTGTTTTGTATGTGAGTAATAGCAGATGAAAGATCATGGAAGCCTCCAGGAATGCTGCCTTAACATTATAATGACAATACAAATGAATCAATAAGTGAATAAAAAAATCTAATTACAGGAACCAAACCACATTTACGAGGTGGTTTGTTAGATAGGGAGTAGTGTCTTTTCATCCTCATGTTTTCTTCCCCAGGTCCACAGAGGGATTGTAATGTTATTGTCTCCCATTTCTGAGAAACTAGAAATCTCATTAAAGACATGCTTAACAAGAAATACTTATGCTAATATGTAATATGGACTGTCATAATCACAGAGCAGGCCTCTCTCAGTTGACTGTAAATCCTGCATCATTAGTTTCCAAAGACTGAAGCAGGACCATTTATCCTGTGTGGAAGGCAACCTTCCCCTTAGAACTCCAAGTCAGACCAGCCAGGCTGTCACTCATTGCTCCCACTGAGCATACCAGGTTCAAAATGTCAGCAGTATTACTAGTTACTTGTGACATTTACATGAATTTTTTCACTATTGCTTTGGACTTGGTGTCATATGTAATCAAATTTTTGCCATGTACTAGTTCTCTCTTTTTGTTTTCCTTGTTGTAGTAACTGGCTTAATGTAATTGTCTACTTGGTGTTTTATACCGATTTCCAGCCTTGGGTTCTGCTCAGGTACACAGGAATTTACAGCCATTTGATCATGTGAGGACATATGTCTAAAAAGTTTTAATTCCTTGATTATTATATCTTTGGGCAGCTTTTCACATTAAAAATTATCAAGTGTCAAGAAGTACAATTCCATTAATAAATTGGCAGTTTGCAAAATTACATTTCTGGTGCTTTTTGGATGGTTACTTAAGGTAAAAAGATCTGCTACAGATGAGGATTTAAAGAACTTGATTTTTTGAATGTTGCTGGTATTTTATTTTTAAAGAAAAAGTTAACAACAGTTGTAATGGAGATTGCTTTCTATCACAAGACTTATGGCTTTTCTGAAATTATAGCACTGAGGTGAAATTTTGCATTGGGAAAGGGTTTGGAGCTTCGATATTCTATTACTGGCATCAGGCTGGGAGGAATCTCAGCTACCGTGATGATTGGCACAGTGAGCTTCTGTGGGGATTTCTTTGGTTGTCAAATGAGAGAGTGGAAGTTAGCTGTGTAATTACAGTGTTGGCACTAAAGCACATTGACATATAGTAGTATATTACAGAAATTGTAGAACATATGACTAAGTGGGATCCTAAAGCTTACTTTGTCTCTTTGGTTGACTGAAGGACTTATCAGCTGTAGGCATTGTTCTTGGCAGATGTTTACACATCCTGTTATTGCAAATTTTCAGTAATTACAATTCTACAACTGCCCTCAGCAACCTGTTCTACTGTGCTTGCTCAGAGATAGTAGTTCCAGATGTTCAAGACAAATTTTCTGTTACAGCCACTTTAAGCCTTCTCTTCCTTATTCTGGCTATGATGATATAGAAAATAATTTGTTCATCTGTGTAGCTATGTTTAACAGTAGTGTGTACCCATCTTCCCATGACAAACTCTTTATTACTGCCATTTTACCCTTTGTTCCTGCTTATTGTTGATCCCCTCCCCACCCCAATTAAAGGCAAAATATTTTTAAACAAATCTTCAAGAGTGAATCAATTATGTTTAATGATTTTGTTACTTTTACTTAATTTTGATGTGATTCCTTTGTGGTCTGAAGAGTATCTAGAAGAGTGTTCATTATTATTCAAAAAGAATTTCTCTGTCCCTTGCAGAAGTAAGGCTGTCACTACTTTTGGTGATGACAAGGCATTTTTCAACATAAAACCAAAATATGCCTGGTATTTTAATTTTCATTTGCCAAAATAGTTATATGAAATATTTAATCAAATTTCATTGGATGATATGACAGACTGTTAAGTTTACTGTACATTTAATATAATACATTGTAATACATTGCTACTTCTATTTTTTAAAACACTCTGTGTCTTGGTTAAGTGAGATATGAGATTTCTTGTCATCACTGGTAATTGTTTATTCTTCAGCACAAGAACTAGCATGGAGTTTCTTCTAAGACTTCTTCCTAGTGTGCTGCTTTTTCAGTGGAAACTGTTCTCTCTAAGGAAGTTTTCAAGAATCCTATGACAGCAGTCCTAGATAGAATGCCTATTCTTACTTCCAAGGCTATTATTGAAAATCCTCAGTAGTATTCTTGAAAGTCCACAGTATGATACATAAAAGGATTATTACCATTTTAATGTTCAACCTGATTTGGACTACAAACCAGCCAAGCTGTTGTGTGATCATGCACGACTTCAGTGTCATGGTGAAATTTGTCATTGAAGAAAAATTACATATATTTTCCTCTGAAAACAGATAAGTTAACTTCTTTGTATCATTGAATTTAATATATTGGGTCACATCTGCTAAAGGATTATTGCACTAGAAGGAGGGAATGGGTAATTTATTAAAATACCCCTGCAGGGAGATAGCAGGCTATCTGGTTAATATAGAGGAATGCTTGATGGTTACACTGAAAGCTCCCTGGTGAATCCTTTAACATAGGAATAGAATGGGAGATGAAAATTATTGCTCGTTATATAATGTTTACTGTGTTATATTGGTGCCTAGCAGATGAATAATATTTATGTTAACAGCTCCTTTCCAGCTTTTTATATTGATCTCCTGCTGGTCTAAGGCTGATATATAATTGTACTGAAAATAGGAAGATAATACTTTTTTTTTGTAATGGAGGTTGGCAAATAGGTTCTTACAATACATCACCCAAGCTGGGTATGAAAGGAAAGATATTTTATCTTTGTGTCTCCTTGTACAGACTTGTAAGATTTTAATTTACTTTTCTTATTTAATTTTTTTCCTCAGCTGTTTCTCATCTCCATGTAAGCTTAAATGAACTGAAGAGAGTATCCCAGAGGCAGTGGGAGTTTCTTGGTGGCTGGGAAAGCTTCTTTGCTTTGCCTCAAAGGAACCTTGCTGTTGCCATGCTTACTGAGTTTGAGAAGGGCCAAATGACTCTGTCTTTCCATGAATGCTAAAGCTAAAAAACACAAATAGCAGTCCTGTCTCGCTGAAATACAGTTCCTGTGTAGCTAGACTGCCTTAGATAAAGGTTTTCATTCAGAATTAACATTTTAGTTGTAGTTTATGTTACTTAGAGAACAGAAACTAAACCAAATGTTTGGTGGTGATGGAAGCTCCCCACATACTGTACCCAGAGGAACTGACATGCCTCAGTTTTCTTGCTAACAACAAAGGACAGTTTCACACAGCAGCTAAGAGCAAAATGAACCTAAATAGTCCTCAAGGTCACCTGCTTTCATTGGTTCCTTGGGTTGGTGTCTCTGAATTCTTCCACCCCTGCTGTTAAGCAAGCCAGGCCTTAGAAATAGCAATGGTTTCTTGAAAAACTGAGCTGGCATGTTTTTTAAAAAGAAAAAAACGCAAAACCCGACAAACCTTTTGCATGTTATGTGTTCTTTTCAGGCCCAATGATGTTATGTGAGAAACTTCTCACCCTACCTGTCAGTCACTGTGGGCTGAAGGTTTGGGGTGGAGGGGTCCTCGCTCTTGTAATAAGAGCTGTTTGTGTGGATTTTACTGGATTCAAGGAGTGTGAACACTTGGGAGAGATCCAGTGCTGTGCTCCTTAAGCATTATTATCATTAAATGCATGAAAAGGCAGTAAAGACACTGCTTTCCTATGGAATGGAGGATAGTAAAGTAAGACAGAGGAAGACTGAGATCAGTGACAGATTGGAAAGCATTTCTCCTACATCATTTATAGGCAATAAACAGAAGGCATTAAAAACATCTATATTATTAAGAAAAATGCCACACTTCTCTTTAGTCAGTGCAGCTCCATAATAACTACATTCCTTACAAGCATTACTGTGTGCTTGATTTCAAATCAAAAAACTTGGAAGTGTTTAGGGAAGCAAAACCAACATATTAAATTTTGCTGGTTTTGAGTTTATCCTGTAAAAGGAGTAAACTCCTAAATGTCAGACAAGTTTGCTTTTGGTTTTTTTTCTTCTTCTTCTTGGTAGCTAATGTCATGGAAAATTACAGTCTTACTATTATAAGAGATATATGTCAACAGAGATAATACTAGTGCATTGTTGCTTTAGTACCTTTTGTTTAAAAATCGTAATACTTTTTTTTATGTTTTAAGTTTTTATACAACCTTTGTGAATAAAAAAATGGAATTTAATAGGATAGCTTAAATTCTGTTCCCTTCCTGCTCCTGAAAAGCAATGGCATCTATTCAACTGTGCAGAAAAGTTTAAAAAGGTAGTGTAAGCAAAACTCCACACAGAGCTGTCCGAGTCCAGCATGGAAAAGAACAGTAAAAGTCTTACACAGAAAGGAACAAAAGTAATCAAGGGTTGTTATTTTTCATTCTATACAGAAGAAGTTCAGACTTACAACATCCTCTAATGATTGGATGGACTTAGTATAGGTCTAGGATTACCCAAGGCATTGGTATTTCTCTGAGGTTTAACAAAGAGCACGTGATTTGTCTGCCTAAAACTCTGTATAGGCTCAGAATCTCAGAGACAGTGCCATTTAATGAATCACAAGTGCAGCTTCCAGTAGCATGTGGTGGCTCTTGTCATTCCTCATCACCTGAGCACCTGAGGGCTTGGGAAGCAGAATAAAACGTGGCTAGTTACTATAACTTATTTTCCAAAATACTTGCTATAGCATTGCAGCAGATGATATTAAACTGTAGAATGTTTGATTTAAACTTTGCACTTATCTTTACAACATTCCCTATTTTAATTTCTACAAAGAAAATAGTAATTTTACTTATTTTCCTGCTAATAATGACCCACTTTACATAGAGGAGGAAAAAGCAGTAAAGCATAATCAAACCAAAAAGTTGTGCTGCTAATTACAGATATACATAACTAGTAGTTCTGTCAGACAAGATGCATTTCCTCCACTTGTGTCAGAAAAAGTGCAATCTTTTTTCTAATGAAGTGCAAGTGCAGAGTTAAGCTGTAGCAAATGTGGAAAAAGCCAGTTACCTGCATATCCTTTCAATAGTGTACTTGCATTTTTTTAAATGACTACTGTCCTTAATGTAACCAGGTAGACATTATTTAAGAGTAAGCTGTTATGAAGTAAATACCTGTTTAAATTGACACCATTTACTTAAATTTGCTTCAAATGAAGTTTACACAATTTATTTCAAGGCTGATTTGCTACATACTGCTGCTGCTCTACTGCTATAGAAACTTGATCACTAAGGGAGTCTTAACCTGACATTTCAGTGTTGAATTTGTTTTCATCAGGAAGGTCAAGTACTTGACTTTTTGCGTCCCTCCTGACCTGAGTAACTATGATTTCTATGAACTCATCTAATCACAGAATGGGTAATTTTGAAGAGACCACAGTGGCTCATCTGGTCCAGCCTTCCTGCTCAAGCAGGGCCATCTCAGGGCACATGGCATAGGATTCCTTCCAGGCAGTTCTTGAATATCTCCAGTGAGGGAGACTCTACAACTCTCTGATCAACCTATTCCAGTGCTTGGTGATCCCCACAGTAAAGAAGTTCTTCCTCATGTTCAGAGGGAGCTTCCCATGCATTAGTTTCTGCCTATTTCCTCTTGTCCTATTGCTTGGCACCACTGAGAAGAGCCTGGTTCCATCCTCTTGTTGCCTACTCTTAAATATATTGATATTAATGAGGTCCCCTGTCAGTTGTCTCTTCCTGAGGCTGAACAGGCCCAGCTCCCTCAGCCTTTTCTCAAAAGAGAGATGCTCCAGTCCCTTAATCACCTTTATTGCACTTCACTGGACCCACTCCAGGAGTTCCATTCCTCTCTTCCCCTGAGGAGCCCAGAACTCCACACAGCCCTCCAGATGCAGCCCCAGTAATTGCTGTAGGCAAAGCAGACATATATAATCACAACTTTTGGAAATGACTAGTATGTCCTGATGATTATGGTTTTCATGCTACTGTAAATGTGGAAAAAATCCAATTCCCTTTGCTTTATTGAACCATTTGAAAAAAAATCCTTGACTGTAATGTGAAGAAAAATGCTTTATTCTAAACTTAACTGCCAAGTTACTTAGTTTGAATGACTGAAGTTTGCTTTCTCATGTAGGAGTTTGTGATTGTAATAAGTAAGAAATCAGTTTCTTTTCAGTGTAATTTGAAACTGCCTTACTTGAAAATTGTTCGCTTTGCCAGCACAGTTGCTAGCTAAGTGTTATTCCAGACAATTGAAATATGAAAGTAATGAACTGTATGTTTGTTAAATCTTCTAGCTAAAAAGAAGAAGAAGCCAAAGCTCTTAAACAAGTTTGATAAGACCATTAAAGCTGAACTAGATGCTGCAGAAAGACTACGTAAAAAAGTAAGTTTTAAATGTTTTACTCAGGACTGTAGGCAGTGGACAAAAAAATGCATAAAATAAAATCTTGGAAAAAGGGAGAATGAATTTTAGATTACTTTTTGTGAAGTTAACTTTCTGAAATATTCAGTGCATATTTGTTCTTCAAGTTTAATTTCTGCTGTATAGTTTATTGTAAATTTTTTGAAGTCATAAGCGTATGTCTGTTCATGTGTGTTTGCTCACTGTTAACCATGAAGATATGTAGATTAATCATTGAATTTCTGCTTAAATGGATCACATGGAACAGGGTTAGTTCTGTCCTGTCACTCTTGTCCAGTTGACTACTGAAGTCAAATGCTACCAGAGAACTTTGTGTGTGTTAGCAGGGATGTCTCAGTAAGTGTTCTGATGTCTCATGAGCGTTAGGAGCAGATCATTGAAGTAGGTGCTGTTTCTGCTGAGATTCTGTGTCCTGGGAGTGCCTCTGCTGCTGTACAGCTGCTTAGAGGACAAAACAGATGTTCCTACTTCTCACCAGGGGCAGCAAGACCTTAACATCAATCAGTAAGGTTGGGTAGTTCTGAATTTAATAACTTGACCATGAAAAACAAGCAAAAAACCCTCTAAGCTCTTCAGTCATCTCTGCTTCTAGCTTCCAATTTTATACTTTTATTCTAATATTTCTGAAAAGAATACCTTTGCAGAGATGTCCCTTTTCCAGATGTGAGATTAAATAGTGAAGCAAGACTGTGGCTGTTAAAAATGAGAGACTTTAAGTCTTTTGAATGTAGTTCTTGTGAAAATTCTGATATGTCTCACAGACGGTCCTAGCACATAAAGAACAACTGCAGGTCTTTGTTGTATCCTAGATTTGAGGTGGATAAGCAGTGAGATATATTATCTTCAGTATAGTAAAATAGAAACCAATTTGGCTATTGCAGGTGCAGGATAATTCTTGATTTTCAGGACATACTGTGCAGTTTTGACTTTATCTTGCTGTCTGTGCAGCCCCAGAATTCTGGTAGGTCTGTGATGGGACTGGAGGTCTATTGCATAGGGAGCCCAAACTTCTGGCTGCCACTGCTGCTGTTCCTCACTAGAAGCCTTCTTTACATGTCAGAATGCAAAAATACCCAGGAGTTTTCATGTTTTTTGTTACTCAAGCAATTGGTTAATCAGAAATAGGCATAATAGAAGCATTTGATGAGCCTGTAGGGTCAGCTTGTTGACTCCCTTTACCTGCTGTATCTCTTGGTAAGTTACAGTAGTCATGCATGTCATGCAAAAAACTTGGAGGAAACAGCCATACACTGTGGATGAGTCTACAGAATTTCCCTTAGAAAAACTGTAGCTATGATACTGTTCATCATGAGAAGTTTGCAAGGGGAAAATTTCCACCTATGTCTAGAGTTTTCTTCCTAATCTCTATTGTTTCTGGAATTTGGTATTAGCAGTAGGATTTTTACTTTTTTATACAGACAGATTATTTTCATCTCAGCATTTTATCCAGTCAACAAAGTGAGTAAAGTATGAAAAACCAAGCTATTAATTTTAACCATGGAAAGTAGATTGTTTCATAAATGATGTCAATTAATTTCTCTTTAAAAGGCAATCCCAAAAAAAGTATGAGTGAAAACTGTTGATTCAGTTTTGTGTTTGTTCTTTAATTGTGAAACTAATGTGTTATTAGGTCCTGCATCCTTCAGCATTTTTATTAGACAGAATTGCTGATAAATATCTCTGCTTTTCAGGGAAAAGTTGAAGAAGCTCTAAGGGCCTTTGAAGCATTAGTGAATCAATATCCACAGAGTCCTCGAGCAAGATACGGGAAAGCACAGGTACTTAGGAAAAAAAGTGATGGGTGTTGGAAAAAGCTAAAATTAAACATTTTGCTTTACTTTTTTTTAGAGTTATAAACACCAGTTGGGATTAATTTATAAATTTATGGATGTTTCCTAGGTAATGAAAGAATCATCTGATATGTCATATTGTATCTCTTTCAGTCAACTGTCCTTCCCCAATTACTTTAGCAGCTTTTGTGAAACTTCAGTGGGAAGTATAGTAAATAACAAAAAAATAAGGTTCATCCTGTAGATCCCAGGAGAACTGTCAGGTGAATGGCAAGAGATAAATACCAACTAATGGCCCAGTGCAGGAGCAACAGGCAGAACCTACATACTATTGCTGTAGCTAGTAGATCAACACGTCCATCAGCCAAGATAAATGCTGCTTTTTGGTCTAGTGGGAATAGAGAAGAGGATTTGGAGTTTTTAAAGAGAACGAGTTAAAGTATAAAGAACACAGGCAATGAGGCTTAGTTAGCTTCACTTGTGGAGAGAGTTATGTTTCAGGTGTTTCCATCAAAAAAAAAAAAAAAACCAAACCCAGAAGGCATTAGAAAATAATCTCTGCATTTAAAATGGTTTTAGGCTGTGTTGAGATGTCTCAAAAGGGAATAATCTTTGAATTTTCCTAAATAGTAGGATAATCCTGCTGCACTAGGAGTAGTAAGAGACTCTTTGAACTCATGTTAATCAGGATGAACAAAGTTAAGCCCTCAGTGTAGGAGGGAATGGTGCTGTTAGACAATTGATGAGGACCTTGGAGTCACAACCAGTTTCCACTTGGTTAATAGTAGTCATGCCAAAACCAAAGCTGTGATTATCCAAAAATCTATCACACAAGCACTTGATACACAGCAGACAAATGCTTCAGTGCTCTCTGTGGTGACAGTCTGACAAACTCTACCTCCTTACAGCAGGAGACCACTTTGTTCATACAAGTGATGAACTTCTCTGTTAAGTTACACTTTTAATAGTTACCAGTTTTTACAAATCTACTTATTGTATCTAATAGAATATGCTTCCTGCCTCCTCAATAACTTTAAGGAGAAGGGCAGATCATTGCTGTCAGTTGTGAAATTTATTCTCATTCTGAGTTCCCATCTCAGTGACCCAACTTCATTTGTCCATTTACAGCAATTTGTAGTGGGCCTCTACTACTTTAGTAATCATGAAAGGTCAGTACAGACCAAGATCTGAAGAAATAATTAGATGTGTTTTCTGTGTGTTAAAACAATGATAAATTCATGTTCTGTAACCTTTGAAGGTTCATACTAGTCATTTTACTGAACAATTACATTAATATTACCAATGACAGTTTTATTGAACCCAGTACGTGTAAGTTCAAGCTGTTTGAAGGAATAGGCAAACCATGAGCATCAGACAGATGAATTATTAAGATTTGCATTGTAACACAGTATTATTTTTAAATGGGTATTCATATCAACAAAATTCATTTAAATTTGCTATTTCTCATCACTAACTAAAAGTAAAACTGCGAAGAATAAGGGTAAAGGCCTTGGAGGTTAAAGGTAGAGAAGGTAAAAAATTCACCACAAAAATGTACTTCTCCAATTCCTTGAAGCATGAACCAACATCACATGCTAATCTTGTAGATTCAGTTTTTAATGAGACATGAAAATTGATTTTTTTTTCTAGATCTTTTAATGGCTTTAAAAGTCAATTGTTTTCCAAAAAAGCCTGCAAAATATTTCATTGTTAGTGTGTTTTTCAGAAATGTGAGAAATTCTTTATTTGTTGTCTGAATTACACTTGAGCCAGGTAAAATGATACTCTACAGAATTCATTAACATCTTTACAGGTGAAAAGAACAAGAGATAGGTTTTTGATGTCCCTATATGAATGTTCAACTTATGGTGAAGTTATGCAGATTTTATGCTGACAATTTTTGCTTCTTTGTTAAATATCTTTAATATTCTTTGCTCTTCAATTGCTTTGAAAAAAAAAGGAGAAATAGATTTCCTAGTGCATATTATTACTTAAAATTGATTTCTGAAGCTGTCTCTGAAAGCTGCTTGGTGAACTGTTTGGCTGCGTAACCACATTTTGGTATTTCCAATACTAACTTCTAAAGCAACTCAAGGAAAAAAGTTGAAAGACAGAAGTGCAAAAAGATTTCAGATACTTGCTATAACATACACAGATAACACAATTGAAGCAATTTCATTTAATGTGTGTCTTTGATGCAAAAGTGAATTTAAACAGACCAACAAGAGCTTCTGCACCATCATGTTTGTGATACATCTGCTGTGGCTCTTGTCTCAAGAAATAACATAAGCCAATAAATACAGAAGTATTTGAGAAGAAAGCATTTAACACCCTAAAATGCATGCATTTATACAAACAATTCAAAGTAAGCCTTCAAAAATTCTGCATTTGAGACATAGTCTTTTTCAGTTGTGGAAGCAAAGTGTGAAGGTGCCTTACCACAGGTGAGATCAGTCGTAGCTTCTGTTGGATTCACTGAAGCTGTAATTTCACTGTAGACAGCTCATATATCCGTTGGTCTGCTTCTGAATTTCATGAACAAGTTTAAGTTTTGAAAGAGTTGCAGAGTACATATTCTAACAACATATGCAAGGCAAAAAGGCAATTCCTAATTAATTTTACAAGAGTGTGAATAAATTTGTCAGAATAGATGAAAATGTTTGTTGGTGTGTTTTGATCTGTGTATTACTTCCAGAGTGAGACTTAGTATACAAATAGTCCACAGGCAAAATTTTGCATTTCTTCTGTGTTATTAAACCAGATTGCTTCATCTGCTTTTGAAAGCAGAAATTATGAATTCTACAAATATTAATAAAACATCTGTGTTAATCTATGTTTTAGGTGCAAATTTTCTTGCACTTCTCCTTTCAGTTTGTAGGTAATAAGATTTAATGGTAATTCTAGTGTGCTCTCCCATAAAGCACAACCCATAGTCAAACAATCACACAGTTTGCCTGGTATGAAAATAGTTGGTTTTAAAACTAATGAATTATTAGGTTTTCTGATAATGGTTTTGTTATTCTTTCTAGTCTGAAGATGACTTAGCTGAGAAAATGAGAAGCAATGATATGCTGCAACAAGCTATCAACACCTATGATGAGGTGGTTAGTCTCCCAAATGTCCCTTCAGACCTGATAAAACTGAGCTTGAAGCGAGAAGCTGACAGGCAGCAGTTCCTTGGTAAGTTTTGAGCATGGTATACAAATTACAGAAGTGTGAGCAAGGATTTCAAGACTTCACTAAGGATTTTAAAGTGACAATTCCATTGAATTTTTGGTTGGAGTTGTCTTCCTAGTATCTTAAATTAAAACCATTTTTACATTATTTAAATTTTTTCTAGATAACTAGTGTCTGTAATTTAGGATAATAGTGCCTTTAGAAAGCTGCAGCAGATGCTATGAGAAGCTATGATAATAGGTGGTCAAAAAGCTGAAGAAAACCAAGAGGAAATTACTGGCATAAGCAGAGTAAACATTCTCAGAATAAACTTTTGGTAAACATAGAGAAGAATGGAATTGTAAACAGGGAGAATATCCCCAAGATTTAGGTTTAAATTCTAGTTTTAGATCTCAATTCTGTGATGTGTGAGAAGTGATGATTAGAATATGAGGTGGAATCAAGGGTTCTGTTCCCATGGGTTGGATTTTTAATATCAAGTTGTTTTGATCTTGCTTTTCTTTAGCGAGACCTCATTTAGGAAGTCAAGGAACATAATTTTAAGCACATAAAGCATAATAAACTTCATAATGGGAGTAGAACTATTACTTAATTACTTAGAAATTAATTTAATTTGCTTAATTAAGATGAAGTTTATTATTATATGTTTACTTAGTTTTTTCCAGTGCTTTGCTGTCTGTGTATGATAGAGCAACCAAAGGTTAAATAGTGTTACTTCTGCACTGTGAAGGGTTCTCCACAAGAGGCTGCCATAACACTGTGTGATTGCAGGGATTCCCTGAAATATTCCTGGTACAGCTACACCCACAGTGACAGCCAGGCAGCTGAATGTGCTCCTGTCTGCACAAGTTTTTCCAGGTTCTCCTTCCTGATCAGCAGTGGAAGTGGAGTGCTTGCCTCTGATTTGTGTTTCCTTGGATGTTGTGTAAATATCTTGCTGCTGTTTCTTATATCTGCACTTGTAATTAAAGTCTTGTTCAATCAAATCAGGTCGCATGAGGGGTTCCCTGATTACTCTGCAGAAATTAGTTCAGCTGTTTCCCAGTGAGACTTCATTCAAGAATGACCTTGGTGTTGGTTACCTCTTGATAGGAGATAACAGCAATGCTAAGAAAGTATATGAAGAGGTGAGTTTCCATTCCAGCCAAGGAAAATTATTGTTTACATTCTTATATTAATTTCAAAGACTGACTGATTTAAACTCTTTTAGTTGTTAAATATGTCAGATTTTGAAGGGTTGATACAGATGAAATTTTTTTTCTACTGCAGTTATCTTCTAGTTTTAATTTATATTTTCTGATTCTGTCATACTAAGTTTTTCCTCATTGACAGAGGAATGCAACTTATTTCCATATGCTTAATAATAATTTAACTCTTCTACCTTCTGTTAGTCAGGTTTGGAATATATCAACAGCACATCTGGATGTGTTATATGTAATATGTAATGTATACTATAAAAAAAGAACCAATCTTCAAGACAAGGAGAGCAGGAGTAAGCCAGTTTCTTTACAGGAACAGCATCTCTAACCATGTGATCAAGCAGATCAATACTCACAAAGCTATTTAACCTTGGTTTTTTCATATTTTTATAAGCACCTTAAAATCTGTTTTTCTTTCATGATGTTTGTAGTGTGGACAATTAATTGGATTTCTGTCTTGCACTGTGGTTATCTGGCTGTGGAAACTTTGCTGCCAGGAAAGGCCACTCTGCTCCTGTGATCTAGAAACCCTGTTAACATCTGGAAGCCATCTAACAGATGTGGGGTCTGACATCATTGGTAGATCACAGATTGTCACACCTGACCAGGAATGGTCTTGTTGATGTTGGCATGCTTGTGGTGCTTGAGTGGGACAGGCTTGGTGGGGTAATTGTCTGGTTGTGGAGACTGGAAAGGGATCAGCAGGATTAGTGCCACCTCCTGAGAGTAAAGACCTGATTTTCCATCCCCACATCTGGGAGGCTGAAGAGATTCTCATCTCTGATAGCTTCTCAAAGAGAAGAACATGGTTGGAAGCAGGAGCCAAACACTAGAAATACCTTTTTTTTTTTCTCAGACTCCTCTGGTAGTCTCAGATGTTTCCAGAATAATGTTTGCTTTGCTACTTTAGCTACTTTTTATGTCCTTCCATGAAACATTTCTGTCCCATAATTTTTGGATTGCTGTCAAAATTTCTTAGAGGGTTGGAAACAATGGCTATTAAAGATAGAATTTATTAAACAAACCTGCTACTCAAGCTGCAAGGAATTTGAGAAAACAGAAACATACTCCTTTCAGGCAAGATTTTCCTGTGCAATTATTCAGTGTTTTGTTGCAAACAACATAATTGTTAAATTTCTGAATAATCACAGGGATTTTTGTATGTGGAGGAAGGTAGTGAATTTGCTATATAATTACTTTGATACTGAGTTTTATATACTTCAGAGGAAGTATATAGGGCTCTGATTAAGAACAGATATGCAACTGGTGTGCTTAAACATATTGTTTTCCATTCTTCTTTATCCAGTGTAATTACTCTGTTTTGCAGTTCACTAACACTGAAATAGAATAGAGCATAGTGATGTTGTGTCATTGTAAAGAGAGGACAAATAATTAAAAAAAACCCCTTGGTTTTTTTTTTTTTAATCGTGGTGGGTTTGTCCATATTTTAGGTACTTCTCAGGGTGAATTCCAACACAATAATATAATTTTTTTGTTTTAATTCAATAAATTTACACAAAGGATTTTAAGAAAGAATACCCTAAGAAGGAGGGAGAATCTCATGTGTACCTGCTTTGATTCTTGGTTCTACTGAAGGTTTCTTGCATGATTTTGGGCAGATTCTTTAGGGGCTACATGGCCTGCTCTGGAGTGCCTTGCTCAGCTGTTGCAATGCATATTTAGAAAGTGCTTGGTTTTGGGCTCCTACCATGGGTGCTTGGGTTCTCTGCATGGTAGAGAAAGGGGCAGACTGGATAGTGGCCTCAAGGAGACCTCTTTCCATGATTTTTGAATAAACTGGAAACTTCTGAATTGTGACTAAGTCCTTCTCACTTGTGTGATCTTTTGATACAAAAATGTTAAGAGAGCACAGACAAGAGCATGAACTCGGTGCTGCAAAGTAGATACCTCCAATATTTGTGAATCCTGTATTCTGTTTCCAGCTGTAAGGATGTTCATACATTTTATTCAAGTATTCTTTAATGCAGAAAGCACAGGCATCAGTACACACCCTCAAGATAATATACCCCTTACTCAACTTAAAATCTCAGCTTTTGTTGATTTCCCTCTAGCCTTATTCATGGTTAAGTTCTTGTGTATGTGATACTTGTTTCTGCTGCTCAGGAAAATTCCCAAATGGTTAAACACTCTTCTCTGCAGAGGAATTTAAACTCCAAATTTTCTGTTTCCTGGGAATCTGCTAAATTCATGGGGAAAATCTTTACTCCCTGCTGTAACATTTCAGTTTCAATTCAGTGTTACTGATCTGTGTTAAGCATGCACTGAGCACGTGGAACCAGATGAACCCTTCACAGGCACTGTTCCCTACATGGGATCACAGCACATACCATTCCAGAAACTAACCTGAGCTGGCATCATCTCCAAGGAATTGAATAGAAGCCCAGGGAGTCCTAGTGGATGAAAACTTCCTGCTTTTGCTTTTTTTTTGCCAGTTTACTTATTTTCCAGTCAATTCTTATTTTCTTTCCAAATTTGTTACATGTTAACAGCTTATTTTATAAGTCATTAATAGATGTTTCTTCTTTTAGCTATGTATATAAACACTGAACTTCAGACCTAGAGAGTTTTTGCTTCTAACTGTAGTGTAACTTGCCCAAAATACACTTTTCTAGTTTGTGTTTGCCAGAATTTTTGCTGAGCCACAGATGGAAAATAGTCTTCAGCTGGAGAGGATTTCAGTTTTGCCTCTAATATGAAATAATTTTATTTTGAATATTGCACTAAGGGACATGGAAACATAATATTAAGGGTAATCCTAGAAAAATTCAGAGCTGTTTGTGTTTTCAAAGAAAACATAACTTGTAGTTATGTAAAATTAGAACTATTTTTGGTTCAAACATCCACAGATTATAAAAAAATACAGTGAAAGAGAGCTTTGTAAGACTAGTTACTCAGCTAATAGCACTTTTTCTGCCTCCATGCTGAGGCATGTGTGCATGGCTCAGTGCAGCATTGCAGAGACATGCATAAGCCAGCTCTGATTGAGCTATCTCAGGTACCAAAACCAGAATATCCACATTAACACACTACTCTGCCCTGGCTAATTAGCCACTGATAGCCCCAGAGGTTAATTTCTATATTCATGATTAATATTTAATGGGCTATGAGCAGTTTAGTAAAACTTATTTCTAAACATAATTAATATTGCATGCAGCAACAGCAACAGAGTAATACAATTTACATTAAATACTTCCAGTGTAATTTCTGCTGATTGTATCTCTTTGCTTCTCTTTAGGGGCTCTGAATGTAGATCATTCCTTAATGCAACTCGGCATAGTTTAAATGAACCGTAATTCAGAAAAAACTATTCTGTCTTCATTAATCAGATTGCTTTATCCTACAGTTAAAGAAACTGTAACGAAATTATGTGGCTAATAAATATTTCTGTCAGTCATTTCATTTCACCCTGCAGGTACAGATTCTTGGATCACAATAATTATGCACAGAATGCTGTAGTCAAAAGGCATAAGATGCAGAAGGTAGTAGTGTATTCTTATACTAGAGATCAAGCTCATCCTTACTGTGGTACTTTTTCCTAATCATGTCTCACACTATGGACTTCCAATAGATTCTCAATTTGTTTGTTCCTTCATAATAAGTCTTTTCTGTGAAAAGAAGTAAAATGCTACTATTTTTAACTCATAACATTTTGCACCTTCATAGCTGTGATTTTTGGTTTTGCTTGGATGTAGTTGGTGTGCATAAGATTCGAGAAAAAGGAAAAATTGGACCAGAAAACTTCTTATGATTTTGTTTGTAATTATTTTCATTGAAAAGTGATTTCAGACAGTGACTGGAAAAGACAGAGGGAAATAATATAATGTATGTAGGCATTTTATCCATGGCATAAATTTAGTAGCCTCAAAAATGGATTTAGGCAAGAGAAATTGCTCATCTGTCTGTTGTTTTTTATTTAGCAGCTGTCTAGACATTCAGTGGATATTAGCCTTTGTAATTCCACTGCCTGCCAGGCTCCTCTGATGATCCTCACAGATTGAGGGTCTATCCTGATAAGACTGTCCACCCTTATTTTAAGGAGAGAAGAGGTGTAAAACCAGATTAGCTTAACCATGTAATTGATACTGCATAGAGCTACAAATTATACTGAATAGGTATGTCATAGAAATGCAGAGCTAAAAAGTAGATCAAGACATTCTCTCTAATTTTTTGCCCTTGGCTGAGGCACACCAAATGCACTTAAATTGTCTGAGTGGTGTTGGGGCTGCGTGTTTCAGAATTCAGGTTGGCAGCTTCACACCTCCTTCCCCTGAAACACCTGGCCATATACTGATCCTTTCCTGCAGCTGTCCCTGCACTCATAAATCCTTCTCTTCCACAATCCCCATGAAATATCCATCTTTGGACAGTTGCCCATGAGTTTCCCTTTTCTCCAAAATTAAGCCAGTTTTTAACTCAGATATGATCTGAATCTTGTTGAGATCTTTTAGCTGAATTTGGCATGCTTGGTCTTGGTTGTGCAACACACAACTATACAAGAATAATTTATCCCTCAGCTTCAAGTGTGAAAACACATTGAGTCTACTACTGAAGTAGACTTTTTATTACCTTCTTTCTCATGGCCAGAGAAGTGCACACAGTTCCAGAGAGTGCTCCAGTTCACCACTGTGCTGAGAGTGCCCTTGGTGTTCCAGGGTTTGACATCCTCCTCTCTTAATGCTGGCATTACTTTGCAGCTTCCTTCTGAATTGTAGTCATTATGCTTCATGCATGTTCTCTTGCTAGTTCTCAAAAACTAGTTTGCCACCATTGGAAATCTGTCTAATTTAAAACTATTTCAGGTATGTTTCTGCTGCAGATTTATTTCAAGAGTAGCTGCTTTACTTCAGATTAGTGAAACCTGGAATAAGTAAGTTAAGTGTTAATAGTGGGTTTAATTCTGTAATGTAGCATGCCATACCTCAAGAGAAGTGTAGAAAGGGACAGACAAGTGAAAAATGAAGCTATTTCTGTTGAAATAATTCTACTTCTGAGACTACAAAGTTTGGCATGTCTGAAGAAAGCACAAAAGTGAATGAGGAAAAGAAAGCACAGACAAGCCAAGGGTTTACCTGAGAATCAGTAATGGAAGAAAATACCATTGCATTACTAAATAGTATTATGTACATAGGTTTGTTAATTTGCATAGATTTATACAGGTGTATTTAATTCATTCTCTCTCAAACAGGTTCTAAGTCTGGCTCCAAATGATGGCTTTGCCAAAGTACATTATGGCTTCATACTGAAGGCAGAAAACAAGATAGCAGAGAGCATACCTTATCTGCAGGTACTTTTTCACCCAATGTTTTACAAGTGAAAGGTAGAATTGGAATGTATAAAATCTATCAGACAAGAAGTGTACTAATTACAAATCACCGCTTTAGCTATTTGTTGGAGTTATTTTGGTGTATCACTGCTTATGAACTGGAAAAAAACTTGTACATTTAAAATTGTCTATTCTTAAACATCAAGTATTTGTTTTATTAATGGTTAACCCGAAGTACAGAGGTCTGAGCCTCAAATTTTTTTAAGGTTGGTAGTATGCTGCAATACTAAGGTGCTTGAAAGATCCATACTTCTGAGTGTTTGGGAAGAAATACTACAAAATAAAACCTTGATCCAGCTTTATAAAATGCTTGTGTATATGTTTATAGGGTCAGGGGCAACTGTCCATCTCTGAATATGCCTCTGTCTTGGAGGCACTGAGGGGAGAGGCTGTGGGATTTAGCAAACTGGTAACATTTCTTAATGACTTTCTACTGACATCATTTATTCATCTTAAGTTCCAGGTTACCATGGTGGTTACATTTTCTACCTAATTTCATAGCCTGTCTCTTGCATAGCATTGACAGACTATTTACAGTAATCAAATGAACTCTTTTAGAAGTCCTATTGAAGTTTTCTTATACCTTTCATATTTATTTATTTATTTATTTATTTATTTATTTAGGAAGGACTGGAGTCTGGCCACCCTGGCACAGATGATGGGCGTTTTTATTTTCATCTGGGTGACGCATTACAGAGAATGGGAGACAAAGAGGTACATGTTTAAATGTTCTTGATTTAAAATCTGCATCTCTTGAGTGGCTGCAGAAGCCAGAAAAGCATTTAATGGTGGGCTTAATATTGAAAACAAGAGCAGTCTGATTGCAACAACAGTCCAGTATGCATGTGTCAAAGTCAAGATGATCAGCAGCAAAAAATCTGTTGTAGGCATTACAATACAATCTCTTAGCAACCCTTGCTTTTGATTTAACTTAAAATGTTTAAGATGGCATAGGGAATCTTGAAGCAAGGGACAAGAATTTTAAATGTTTCTAGAATCTGTTTTTTGCTTATATAACTTACAACACCGATTTTAATGAGAGTTAAAACAATTAATTATGTGTACATTACTGTATAGAAGTTCTGTATACCAGTGTTTTGTAAATCTTCCTTTCTTTCCAAAAAAGCACCAATCAGTATGTGATAAAAAAGAATCATGAGAGGACTGAATGTGTGGGCTGAGTTATGAAATTTTTTCAATAACTAAATTAGCAAATCAATCAGGAAAACAGAAATTTGTACTATGTATCTGTTGAGTGGCCAACAAAAACAAATATATGACACTGGAAGCCATAAGGGTTTCTCTTTTGCTTATTTGAAATCAAATTATACTTAAAAACGAAATTTAGGTGTATGAATTACCACTGCAGTCATGGTAGGGGAGCAAAGGACCTTTTTTGAAGACTCTGATTGGTCATGAACTTTAATATGGGCATGAATTTAAAAACAACAGAGGGAAAAATAATAAATAACTAAACAACACTCCAATTCCTAGTTGGGAAATATGAAAAAAATAAGCATTAAAAATCAGAGTAGAAATAGCCATGAAAATGCAATACTCTTCCAATGAGATTTTTAATTGTTCATTTATAAGTGGGAATTAGTTTATCTCATTTTACTTAGAAACACATGCACACACAGACACACACACAGAGCCTGCTTTCACACTCTAACCCTGTCTCCTTCTCTCAAATCCCTGTTCATTTTCATGGGACATTCTGGGTTGAATTGCTGAGCCTAGAACATCCCATTGCCATGTTTGACTAAAGATACCTCACAGATGTAATTAATGTACATTATCTCTAACCCCAGGATAATTATGTGTTAATGTTTATGGAGTTAATGGCCAAATCTGCTGTAGAAAAAGTTTAATTAATGACAAATGAACTTCTTGGGATAGAGGAGACTTCTAAATTTATCAGTGGAAAGTCCATTGTTCAGCTAAATTTTTCTCACTGACCTTGCTAGACTTGCTGAATTTCAAGATTTAATCAAGGAAACATCAATATTTAAGTTGCATGTGAAATTGCTATCACTGAAAGTTTGTTGAAGGGAGATATTAATCTATTAGAGCTAAATTAGGAGTTATGAATGTGGCCTTGGGAAATGTTAGGGAAACAGTATTGAGTATGCCCTTTCCAGCTATAATTTGATTAAATGCCATATTGGCTTAAGAAAAGAGAAATTAAAACAGTGGAAGCTATTACAGAACAAAGCACTTTTCACACAGAATGTATAAACTGAGTGCATCTCAAACAATTTCTGCCCTGGAAAAGAGCTGCACTGTCATAGCTGTCCATGTTCCACTGCCTTTCATGAGGAAAGAAATGTTTCTCACTGAGTCCTGGGAATGGAAAGGATGAGTGAGGCAGCCTAACCCTACTCCATCCTGGTAAAGGCAACTTCCATAGCACAATTCTAATAAATAAAGGTTAACTGTATTATATATTATTATGTGTCTTAGAGAGCAGCAACATTCATAGTCATCACTCAGGGCTGGATCTAGTAATTCATTCCCCTTATCCTTTGGGCCATCTCCAGACATTGCAAATGAATGCAGGCAGTCAGCATGAACAATCTATTGATATCTCACTGGTGTTACAACTTTGGGGAACAAATGTTCAGACAGTTAACCAAGATAACACCAAAATTTAGAGATTTTTTTTTTTTTGACCCATGCAGAATTTGACTGAGCTCTAGGGAGAAAAAGATGACAGTTTATATATGATTTGCTGTTATTCTGTTCATCCACATTACTTTTGTGTACTTCAGATAAATACTGTAAGGCAACAATGTGTTTCAGACTTTCCTCCATACTTTGGGAGAGTTATAAAGATCAGAGTGCCACATTTTTTTAAAAACTTAAAGAAAATTTACAGACTCTGATTGAGGACTTTGGCCAGTTTCTGTTCAAGGCAAGGATTGCTACCTGCTTCAGTCCCTCTTCCCTGGAATTATTATTCTCATATTTCCTTATTTAACTGTCCTGGTTTTTTTAGTTTGTGGTGTTTTGGGGGGGTTGTTTGTTTATTTGTTCTTTTTAAACTGTGTTGTCTGAAATATTGCAGCTGTAGCAGCAATGCTGGGCAGGAAGGAGGCAGCTCTAAATAACCTTCTCTGCATATGGTTTGTCACAGTACTACAAATGCTGGATCTTTCCTTTCCAAGCATCTCATTTTCTTTCTTTGCTTTTTTTTGCTGCTATGCAGAGGTAAAGGGAGAGTAAAGACAATCAAAGGTCCAGTATTAACTTCAGTAGGTTCTGTCTTCAGATCAATTTTAGTGTGGCAAAAAATATTTGAAGAAACTCAAATGCATTTAATTATTAGATAATTAACGCTTTAGATCTGCAAAGTCACCATTGTTTTCATCATCACAGCATCTCCACTGGCAGCAGAAGACAGACATCTTTTATTTGTAGGTAGAGGGTTGAAACAGAGAAAATGAATTTGACCAAGATGAGAAAGAATTGGATATTCCAAGTCCAAGGACAGGACATGAATTATTAGCCCATATTTGATGTGGATGGTTGTGAGAAGACTATCCTGTTTTGTTAATGTTGGACTGGACTCTCCTGGCCAACTGATCTATTTTGTTATTTCAGGTTTTTTTGTTTATTTGTAGTTTTTTTCCTTAAAGTATTCATTAGTACATTTTATTAAAAGAATAAACCCCAACATCCAAAGAGACAGTCTGCTACCTTGCCAGAAAGTGTTGGTTTTTTCTGTAGGAGCTTGGCTGATGTGAATTTGGTGGTTAACAACTGCCATGTTCTAGGCATACAAGTGGTATGAGCTTGGCTACCAAAGAGGTCACTTTGCATCAGTCTGGCAGCGCTCCCTCTACAATGTCAAGGGACTGAAAGCTCAGCCTTGGTGGACAGCAAGGGAAACTGGATATACAGAACTGGTGAAGGTAAGGCTACATCATACTTCCATTTTTATTAATATTACAGCTGTAATTTCACTTGTTAAGCAGAGAAAATGCTAATCAGTAATGTCAGAACTACTGACTGTGAATTCCAGACACCACTGTCAGACTAAGCACAAAACTTAAGATACTGTAAAAGAAGCTTAGACTTTTTCAGATTTGAGAATGGGGATGGGATGGCTGAAATTATTAATAAATATGAAATTTGCATGGTAGACAAATGTAACATCTCAAGTGGAAAATGACAGCACAATATGGTAATGTCTGGAACACCCATTGTGAATTTTTAATTAGTCAGGAAAGGCTGTGTTTTTGAGCTCTTGTGACTGTGGAAGCTTTTAATGAGAGAAACAAGTATAGATTTCCAGTGATGGATCTAACAAAAGATAATAATGCAGGATTTAAATTCATTAACAGGTTTTTTATTTATTTAATGCAAGGCAAGTAGAGTGTTACTGTTCATAGCAATAGCTTTTCTTTCCAAAATTGATTTTTAAAATTAATTTATTATAATTCTAATAATAATTCCTAGAAAATTAAAAAATTAGGAAGAGCCTTCTTTCCTGTATGTTTCAATTATTGGTGTGTGGTTTAGAGAAACCATTATGGATGAATAATTTAAATCTAATAAAGTATATTTATAAGGAACAAATTCCTTCAGAGTGGTTGTTTCTTTATATTTAGTTACATAGCGTGGTTAAAAAAACACACTATGGAAGGGTGGCTGTTTAAATAAAAATGTAGTTTAAAAAGGAAAATTTCTCTCTGTTATGGTTTTGATGACAATAAAAATCAGGCTAGAAATTCAGATTAAAGTGTGATTCTCCTATGGAATCTCAGCCATACCAAAAAGCAGTGAACTTTATGGACTAGCACATGAAATGTGCTCATATTGAACTAATTCTTGAGTGAGGATGGATGCTTCTTGCCATAAAATATGTGGAGAAACTGGGAACTTCTTTATATGTTTCTGTCAAACAAAAAGGAAATATACATTTTATTTGCTTGGTATTTTAGAGCTGCATGCAGTGTTGTTTTACAGTTCCTTACCTGTAAACCTTTCAGATTCCTGTGTCACAGAAGGTAATAATCCATTCACCCTTGGCATGAGTCAGCTTTGAAGGGTGAAAGAATTCAGCTGATGTTATAAAATGGCCAGAGCTTCACCTTGAAGGGGCTTTTTTCAGATGAATCAGGCCATGTATGGAAGCCTTGGTTTGGATCAGCATCTTGAGTGGCTCCTAGAAGAGCTGCTCAGAAATCCAGCAAGGGTAAAAATTCACCCCTGACCTCCACAGCACAGCTGCCTCTCTGGAATTCAAAATATATTTTCATTCCAATCATTTGGTATATGTTTTAGCTGTTTTATTAGCAATAAATAGTGAATCTAGACTAAATTGTGACTGGTAATTTAGTTGCACAGGTATCATAATTTGGTAGTGGTAAGATTTGCATTCTTCAAGATAATACTCACAGCTTTAAGTATGAAGCCAAAATGTAGTTATATGCATCAGGACAAATATTTGTATTGCTAGTTTTTTGTAACCCAAGAAAGTACTTGAAGTTTTGAAAGAAAACAGGTTTGATTCTAATTACATACAATGCTGCAAGCAAAATTAGAGGTAGTATTCTTCAGGAAGTAGCAAAAAATTATTGATGATATTAGTTTTCTAATTTCTGCAGTACTCCAACTTCTGTACATGGTTTAGTTAAAAAGATTATTTTCCCTTCTCACAGAGCAAAAACCAATCAACAGTTATTTCCTATTGCTTCACTTCATTACATCTTCTTATGTTTGTGAGGGAAATGTGGGAAATACTTCCAGATCACAGTGGTGGAATTCAATATGGGTATATACATGGCACTGGAGGCCCTGACCCTCTCCCTGAGTTTCACTGCTTGTTAAATGGGAATGAACTATTTTCAATAACTTGGTATCTTAGTAATGCTAACTGAGCATTTATTTGGGGCTGGGGCAGTGGTGAAGCTGAAGTCTCTCTGGTTCATTCCATTAACCAGCACAGCTGTGGTCACTGGCATCTTATAGCACCGACCTGGCTTGATTTTTTTAAAGAGGGTCATCTAGTTTCTTGGGCTTAGAGATGGAGAAGTGAATTTTGACATTGCCTTGTTTTTCCACAGAAAATCTAAATTGTCTTTCTTCAGTAGTCTCAGTTTAATAACTTCCTTCTGATGGGCATTCAGCTTAACTAGCTGTAATCATACAGATGTGAGACATACTGTCCATGCTAGTGGCATTGTTTGCAAGTGAAAAAAGGAGTATTTCCACAGGCTGGTTCATTGTTACAGTGCCAAATAACTGTCTAAGCATGGCATGTCTCTGTGTCTGCTGTAACTGTCCTGCTGCTTTCCTTGAAAAGTGGGTCCTTAACTTCCTGATGGGCAAGGTTAAAAAAGGACAATCTCATACTTTATCTGTTTTAATATCACCTGCTTGCCTGGATGTCTTAAGGAAGAGGGTTTGGTTTTTTGGAGGTTGGGCTTTTTTTTTTTTTTTCAAGGGGTTGCAGGGAATACTGAGAATATCTCAGTAACACTTATCAGGACATGGTAGATCTTAACTGGTGGAACTGTGCTGAAGGGAAGGGGATCTTTTAATGTCTCTGCAGGTCCCTGAGGCTTAATGTTTTTCCTTGAAAGAATAGGGAGAGGCCCCTGATTTCTCAGGGAGGAGAAAATATAAACCTTTATATTAGGAAGGGTGCGGTGAGTGATTTAGGTAGAGATATTCTGCTATTTTAGATCTTTGGAGCTGGGAATTCAAGAAACTGTCTTCATCTTTTGATCTCAGCTGAAAAGAAACCTTACTTTTTTCTTTGAAAACCTGTCCTTTTCCCTCAGGACAATTAGCTTTCCTCAGCCAGTCTTACTGAGTCATTGCATCTTTCTCCAGTACCTTCTGTAGAACTTCATTTATAGCATTATTCTATTCTGGTGCTCATTTAAAAAATATTAAAAGAGATATAATGTTGTTGGATCCTAGAGACTTTTCACTGTTGTGAAATTAATATGTAGGCAATGGCTTAAGTAACTTTGTCCTTTCTGCATGTTGTGTCCTTTGACTTTTGGAAAGGACCCAGATGATGCTCTGCCAATAATTTACTACAGTGAATAGCTGACTGATTAAAGTAGATCTTGTATTGTTGCTTTTCTCTGATGGCTTAGATTTTATTAATTAAAGTTTCAAGTGCATCAAGAGAAGTGCAGAAATACAATGAAAGTGTTGGCAACAGCACCTATCTTTATAGTTTTCCATAGGTTGACAGCTGGGCCTTAATGGTTTAGGTAATAATAGCAAAACATTCTCAGTCAAGAGAGAAATTAAATTGAAATGTGCATTTAAAGTGTGTTTGGATGCTTTAAGGGGAGAGTTGTGTTGAAAGGAGCAAAGATGATGCATACAAGTGCTGATGTTCAAGCCCTGTGAGTGATTGAATAGGTGCAAGGAATCTATTTTGTATGGTTTAAAACACTGCCCCTTGCTTGGAGGTTATCAGCATTACCCAGTGGAGATGTGGTAACTGATTGTGAATGCTTTCCTATTCTGTTTCATTTAACAAAGTGTGAATGCTTTCCTATTCTGTTTCAATAACAAAGTGAAGTACATTAAACTCTTCACCACTATTTTGTTTTATAGTTCAGTGGATTAGAATGGCTGTGTGGTCAGTAGTTATGCCTCATGAAAGGTAGCAGCCTCTTAATCTCTTCCTGTTTCATTTATAACCATGCGTTGAAAGGGTTTGACAGCACAGAGTAAAGATGCTTTCAATATAATAGTCTCACATAAAAACCTCCAATATTAAAAAATCCCTGTTTAAATAAAATCTGCATTATTGCCAGATGTACAGCAACTGTAAACTTCAGTTGTTATTAGGAACTGTATTTAAAAAGCCATATGGAGGTTTATGGGAATCAGCTGCTAGCAAACAAGTACATATGCTCCCAGTGCTGGTTGCCTCCTGATTTTTCACTTGTAATCAGGATACTGCACCAAATACAATATGAATTTTTTGCTCTAACCTGGAGCTTGAATCCTTACATATCACAGTGCCATGAGGATATTTATAATTTTCCTGCAGATACCAACTCTTGGATCAGAGCTGTAAGTCCAAGTCCTAGACTTAGCCATTATGCTTCAGTGGTTTTTGTGTTTTTACTATTCAGGGTATCCCTGAGAGTCTGTAATATCAGGGAGACCAAGGCTGGGTGGTGTTTGTACTCACCACTTTACTTATCCCTAAGAGTTGTCTATTGGCCATTATAAAGCACTATCAGTATGTTTTACAGATTGGGAGTCTGTGTTTTTAGGAGAGAAACCTTATTGATTTCTGAGCAATTTATTGAGGATTTAGTTCAAAACCCATGAGATGTATTCAAATAAATTTTTATCTAACATGCTGGGGAGGAAGCCTTTAAACACAAGGACAGACACTCACCTTTATAGAATAACCTTCAACCTGTGGCACTTGAGAGAGAGTAGAGGTGACAGAGCAGCTGTTGCCTGCAATGCCTGGGACCACCAGTGCTCTTCATGCAGCATCTTGTCTGCATGGATGAATGCCTCTTACCTTCTTTCAGCTAAGGGAGTAGGAGTTTGAGGAAGAACTTGTAATATCTTTTAAAGTTTTCCAGTTTTGTTGCTCTGTATCACTTTAAACTGAGGCTGGTGTTAGTGTGAAGTTATTTTTTTCTTTCTCTTCTCCAGCCAGTGCAAAACTCAGGCATTTCCTTTTGTAGGTAGGGTGGTGCTGAATAAGTAGCAGCACTGTTCTCATATACATTTCTGATTAGGTGGAAATTTTAAATCTTTTTTTTGTACCCTACATTTTGGAAAAGTCAGTTTTCCAAAGATATTCTAAATAAAACCCCAAACCAACCTCAAAAACAACTCTGCATTTTTACTTAATGCTAACTGTTAAATCATTGTTATAGAAACCATTAATGAGGGAGAATAATGTGAATGGACCAGGAAAAATAAGTGTTCTTCCCCATTTTTTGATAGGAGAGAGAAAAAAACAATTTGTTATGATAGAGATTACTACAATAACAGAAGTGAAATCCATATTTTCATACTATTTAGCCTAACTAAAATTGTTCTAGTGGGAGAAAGTAGCTGTATTATAGACAACATGTTCTAGCCAAAGTTTGCTTTGTTGAGCCTTTTATGATCTAGCAATATAAACCTATTTTTTTCAGATCAACTTTTCCTTTATGTAACAAAAAACTCAAGTGGAAAATGCAACTGTTTAATTTACTTGAGGATGGTTAATAATCATAGGAAGTTTTAAGACTAAAGAGGGGCATTTATATCACCTAGTCTACTCTGTGTTATAGAGACTTTTGAGTTTTACTCATCATACAAGGAGGTACCATAGCTTATTTCAGTGTGAAATGGATTGAAAATGTCTTACAGAAATGCATTGTTCAAGAGCACAAAGGAAAAATGAAAACTATTCACCCAAAATAAGGTTTAGTGAGAAAAGTAAGCTGCTGGGAAATTGAAGTTAACTTTTATCCAGATTTATTGTTATACTGTGGGTTTTCCATTTATATTGCTATAACATTAAAATGACTTCTTATTGGTGGAATAAAAGGTTTTCTAAGCTATCTGATTTCTCCATATATAATGTCCTAAGGCATCAGAGAATAGAAATTTAAATTCTGCTGGTTTTTGAGTTTGTATGTATGAAGTGTAAGGCAGCTCACACATTCTTAATGATTGTGTCCATAAATGATCACCTGGCATTTCAAATTGTATATGATTTCTGCAATAGCATCAACACATGCAAGTGAATCTCAGCAAGCCTTTTTGAAGGTGTAAATCATAAATTTCAACTCAAGTGGTGTATTTAAGTTTGGCCTCTTTGGTCTGTAATATTCTGCCAACACCTGGAGTTCCAGGTTATGTGAGTAATTTTCCACTTGCAGGAATGATTCCAGGTCACATGCACAGCATTTAGTAAGATCAATACATTTAGCAATACAAAATGATCACTTAAAGAGCCCTTAGACTCATCAAAAAGCAAGTCAGAGTGAGGCCTCATCTGCAAAGGGGCTGGCTATTGTTGAAATCTTACAATCCCAATGCAATTGAATCTGAAGAATGGTGTGAAAGTTATTTTTCCTGCCTTAACATGTCAGAATGGAATTTAAAGCAACTTGATAATAACGATGAACATTTTATTTTATTGCTTTTAAATAATAAAAAAGTTAATAATGGCAGGAAAAAATAAAACTGATACTATAGCCAAACAGTAATTTCTCAGTGCAGTAACAAAGCTCTCACAACAGTCCTTAGAGAAAAACTGGAAGCTCATTCGGGATGAAGGTCTTGCTGTGATGGATAAAAAAAGAAGCCTCTTCCTGCCTGAAGATGAGAACCTAAGGGAAAAAGGAGACTGGAGCCAGTTTACCTTATGGCAACAAGGTAAAACATTCTGTATTTTTTCTCTTGCCTCAATTTCATGATCTCAGATTAACATAGTGTAATAAGGAGAAGCAACACAGCTTTTTTCAGAACGGTTTTTATAATCAGTATGTACAGAGGAATGGAACTGATAAAGCAGTGTTCAGGACCCTTGTGACAATGAACAGGAATTCTTTATTCTAAACCATGTTGTCCCCAAACACTTCTGAGGGTCTCTTGGCTATGCTAACTGTTCAATGGGTGCACTCCTCTCCTGGCAAGGCTGCCAACTCTACCTGGTAATGCATAGTACAGGTCAGCCTGAGGGAAGATGGGGAGCTGGGAGAAAGCACATCCTCAGTTCTGTGTTGCCAGCTAGGGGAGATCTGTCATTCAGGAAGGATATGAGCAAAAGAATATTACTCTAATAAGCCTGCTGCCCTACCCCTGAGCTGTACAATGGGAGGCCCAACTCTTGGAATGACCTTAAATTCTTATAAAGCTTAAAACATATGAAAGAGTACTGTGAAATAAAATATTGAAAGCAATTTATATCAAAATGTAATCTGGTGTTGATATGTTATGACACTGGGGGCATTATAAATCTTTTTTTCCTATGCATCCACATTAGTGATTATACATTTAAAATAACACTTTTTAAATGGTAGAAAGCCTGGTGTTCACAAATAATGTAAAAGTAAAATGTGTAGGCTGCTATGATACTACAACATGGAGGTACTTAGGCTGCACAGTCTGTAAAATGAGAACTGTCTCTGTGTCAGATCTTTGGCAGCTTTGTTGCACTTCTGCAAAGCAGAAAATGGAAATGTTCATTCATTGGTCTTACCAATGCTCTATCCATTACTTTCACTAGGAAGAAAAAATGAGAATGCTTGTAAAAGTGTTCCGAAAACATGTGCTTTATTGGAAAGATTCCCAGAAGCTACTGGCTGCAGAAGAGGACAGGTACCTGGAAAACTTTTTCATTTTTGCAAATTCATAATTCTGGGAGCAGGTGATTTTGAGGAATAGAGGGACATGTATAGAGGAATGCAGAACTTTGGTGTATTTACTGATGCCTCAAGCACACAATAAACTTAACAATAAAAATATGCCCTATTTTACTGTCAGCAAATACCAGGTGAAATATGTTAGCTGAGCAATTTTAACTTGTGTTTCCTGGGAGCACATGGTAGGTAAGTCACAATTTGCCATGGGTCAACCAATAAGTAATGCCTTATTAAACCTCAGCCTGAAGTGACCTGATCTGACTCATAGCCTAACTCTGCTTTGAGCAGGAGGTTGGACTAGGTCATTTCCAACCTTTTTCTGATTTGAACCTAACTTTACACAATTTAGTGAGTCAGATTCTCACTGTGATAAACTTCACCTGTCTACCCCAGCCTGGCTGCATTAGACAGAGGGAGAATCACCTTGTGGAAGCCAAAAGCTGCCACATGCTTGTTTCCTGAAGGCAAAGGAAAGAAATTTTACATCCATAATTGTGGGTGCCAACCAATTTTGTTTCAAGTGCCTACAATGGCTATTCAGCTATCAGTTAAAGTCATTTAATCATGCAGTAGACCTGTATGGGTCAATACACATGCAGTGGTTCTGTAGGACATAAGTTTGCATTTTTTTCCAAGTTTTTTTCTATTTTGTCTACAATGACTATGTGAGAATATCCTTCACATGGTAAAATTAAGGATGCAAAAGTTGAAAAGCACAGTGCTAAAATAACCCTAATTCAGACCTTTGAGTGTATGTGCTCATCTTTTTGGCCAGTCCCTTGCTTTTGATGTGCAGAACTACACTGAGTGGCTACTGCTGTAGGAATGAACAAGGCTGTTGTTTCATTGATTGTCTGCAAAGGCTGGTTATAGTGCATATAACTGATGGGAAGTCATCCCACTCAAGAAACTGCTCTCAGTTGCATCCAGAGCCAAAATGGGTCTGTCAGTGAGAGCAGATTCTCTTTGAAAGCTGCTGTTTTGTTCATGACTTCTTGGTGCCTTACATGTTATCATCACAATATGGTTTGCAGAAATGTTCTGTATTTACAGCTGTAGCTGCAGTCACATGTTTTGAACATATAAATGTAAAATAATCTGAAAAGTCGTGCTCTAGAAGTCTAAAGTTTTACATCCACTATTATGAGATGCCTAGGGCGATTTTAGTTTTATGTGAGCCATGACTCAGATGTTACTGCTAAAATAAACTTAAAATATCAGCTGATCCCTATTCACATACAGAAGCACTGGTAAGCAATGGGAACAAACAGAATCAAGAAATAAGGAATTCTGTGGTGGATAGCATTTGGATGCTTTTGTCACCTCATGTAGTGACAAAGATAAAAGAAATGTAAAATAATCAACTAGCTGCTCAGTTTCTGAGACACTGTATAGAAAAATAAGAAGTGATGAAAATTATAACATTCTTCTCAAAAATAGCAGTAAACTAAAATATCACAGCTAGTCTTAATTTTGAACATTTCTTACATTGCAGCCATAGTACAACTCGTTGTTAGTTCAGAACAATTTATCTATAGCACTTGACCACAGCACACAGATATTAATTATTCACAGACTGACCAGGCTGATCTGCATGGGCAGATAATGTATATGACAGCAATCAATCTTCAGTGCTGGCTTCTTAGCATTACAGAAAGGGTTTATCTCAGGTATTAGTAAGTATCCTGCATCACCAGGGTCTAACACATCACAGTGCAGCAGAGTTGGGTGGGGGGATCTGTGTTCACCCCTCCTCACTGGAGCTCATCACTTGCTGTTCTTGAGAAACTGCCAGTAAGCTGAAACCTCAGATGGCAAGAATGGCTGAGGCAAGAGGCCTCTGTCTTCTGCTGGTTTTGTTAACAGTTGGAGAGCATGCAACACCTTAATCTGTAAGATTTACCAAAACTACTCTGTCCCAGCCAAATGTGCAGATTTCTCTGTTGAAAAGGTGCTTCTCACCACTGTAATGCTTTATTCACACTTCCTGTTCTCTGAGTTGTTGCAGAACTAATCAAAAAGGTTGGAGTGAGGAGGGACATTGGGAGATTGTTTAGTCCAACCCCTTGCTCAAAATATGATAAATTAGAGCAGGTTGCTGTGTCCAGTCAGGTTTTGAATGCCTCTAAAGATAGACACTCTACAGCCTCTCTGGGTAACCTGTTCTTGTGTATAGTAAAAAAAAAAGTGTTTCCTTGTGCTTAAATGGCCTTTCCTGTGTTTCAATCTGTGTCCATTGATTCTTTGCCTTTCACTGGATGCCATTGAGAAGTGCCTGCCTGTGCCTTCTTCATTCCTCTCATCAGGTATTTATATACATTGATAAGATCCTTCCTTGAACCTTATTTCTCCAGACTGAACAGTCCCAACTACCTCAGCTTCTCCTTGTATGTTAGATTCTCCCATCCCTTAAGCCCCTTTGTACCTGCTCCAGTATGTCCATGTCTCTCTTACAGTGGGTAGCACAGGAAAAAGAAAAAAAGAAAAAAAAAAAAAAAAGGTGTATTGGCCATTCCTATTCAATTTTCTATCATCTGCAAACTTGCTGAGGTGGATGCACTCTGTCCCATCTTCTGAGTCACTGTGAAGCTCTTAAGCAGTGCTGGACTCAGTACTGAGCCCTGGGATGCACCTCTGATGAGTGGCCTTCAGCTGGACTTTGTGCCTCTGATCATAACTTGCTGAGCCTGGGTTAAATGCCAGGTTTCAATCCTCTTCACTGGGAACTTATCTAGATTCTATTTCCTCACTTTGTTGATTAGGATGTTAATGGCAAACTGTTCAAAGAGTTAACGTTGAGATAAACAATATCCACCAAGCTAGAAACCTCACCATAGAAAGCTGGTAAAGTACAGAATCCCCTTCATAAACCCATACTGACTTCATCCAGGTACATTCTTTTCCTTCATGTGTTTGAAAATTATTTCCAGGATTACTTGCTCCATCACCTCTCCAAGGGCTGAAGTGAGGCTGACTAGACAGTAATTCCTCAAACTTGAAGATGGGGCAATGTTTCCTCTCTACCAGTTCTCAGGGAGCTCTGCTGGTAGCAGTGACCTTTCAAAGATTGCAGGGATTATGTATGGATTCACATCCTCCATTTCCCTCAGGCCTCATGGATGGATCCCATCAGGACCCATGAGCCAGGTTCTTGAGTTTGTTTGAATGTTCCCTTACCTGATCCTTCTCCACAGAAGATAAATCATCTGTGTCCAGTCTATTTCACTGGTCTCAGGTGCCTGAAAGTCAATCAGACCAGTAAAGATTGAGGCAAAAAAGACATGTGGTGCCTCAGCCTTTTCCATGTCCTTTGTCATTAGGTATTGTCTCAGTTAGGAGCTGGGCATGTTTTCCCTTGACTTCCTTTTATTGCTGAGATATTTGTAGGAATCTCTCCTGTTACCCTTCAATTGTATCTCCAGATTCAGCACCAGGAGAGCTTTGACTTTCCTAACCTCATCCCTGCCCATGCAGAGTGTCTCTTACAGTATTTCTGGGCGACCTGACCCTGCTTCCACTTCCTGTATGCTTCCTTTTTGTGTTTCCATTTTTTCTGGGTTGCCTTGCTTCCTGCACATAGGAATTATTGAATTTGGATAAGGTGTTACTTTAAAAGCAACCAGCTGTTCTAGACCCCTCTTCTCTAATGGGATTTTCCCCAGCAGATCCCTGAGTATGACCAAATCTGTTCTCCTGAAGCTGTGGGTAGTAATTCTGCTTTTTTTTACTCTCTCCATCCTCTCATGATCTTGAGCTCCACCTTCTCTTGGTTGCTACAGCCAAGGCTGACAGTGACTTCCACAGACATGTCATCTGAGAAGGGCTGGCCGGTCTGATGAACACAAGCCTTGTGTCTCCTATTTTCCATCCTTTTAAGGCTTTCCATAGGAAAGAAGGTTTGGGTTTTTGGTTTGTTTTTTTTTTTCTGACTGTAGACAGAAGGTAATTATTTTCAGCTTGAAATGTGAATACTGGTTATTTTAAGTAAAATTAAAACTATGTGCTTTGACACACAGACACACCCCTGGTTTCACACACATACCACAAGACATATGTTTTGTAATATTAAATGCCTTTAGGGTATGAGAGAGAATTGCTGCTGAAACTCAAACAGAAGATGGCATTACACTTTTCACCCATCACCAAGGATGAGACTAAATGAAGTCCTGAACTCCCAGCAGCATGGTTGTGAAATGGAATGTGTTTAAAAAGCGTGTCTTTCTCTTCTTGCAGATCAAATACTCCATCATGCACCCAGGGACTCACGTCTGGCCCCACACAGGGCCCACCAACTGTCGGCTGAGGATGCACTTGGGCTTGGTGATCCCCAGGGAGGGCTGCAGAATACGCTGTGCCCAGGAGAACAGGTATGGCTGCAATGTTGGGGCTTTTATTGTTTTGGGTAATGGGGGTTGATTGCTTCCTTGCTTGGTTTTTTGGGGTTTTTGGTTTTTTCTCACTTTCCTCAAGAAGGGATGGGACTGCCTGTAGTTTAAAAAAGAAAGAAAAGGGGGTGTTTTGATGACCAGGCAGTGTAATATATTTCATTAAACAGGCAGTTTGTACTCTGACTCATAGTACAGACTTATAAATATCAGTTCTGAAACAGTACCAGGAGAAGCTTTAGAGACAAACCTGCTCTTCCCTGCTCTGGCATGGAAACAACAGTGGGTTTGGTCAATTTGGTCTCTGTTTACTTTTACAATGCCAGCATAATATTGCTGCCAACAGAATTCCTGTATTTATTTTGATTTTGGAGAGACTCATAGTTTGTTGCTTCTTTGGCAGAAGCTAAGACTAAGATATACCTACATTTTCACTGCTGTGACAGAATACCATAGTACTTCTGGCAGAAGCCTCCTTTTCAGCTTGTATTATTTGCTATCACTCAGTTAAAATGTTCCAGTTGAAGTTGATCTCGGGATGAAGACATCTATGAAGTTTTAGGCCCAATGAATTACACAGGTGGCAATTTTTTTAAAAAAGTGTGCTTTAAGTGAAATTTCTTATGCATTAGGGAAAAATTGTACTGAATTTCAAGTCAGTTTTATCTCTGTTTGCTCAGTCCAAAACAAAATTAAATGCAATAGCTTATACATTTACAAATAAGGCATATACTCCCCTTAGAAATACAGGAAAATGTGCTAAGTTTATATTATATTATTAAACACAGAAAAATGTAGTGTTAACTATACTACTTGTTGCTTATGGGCTTAATTTGCTGAGACTTAAGTGAAATTGTCATGATGCTTAATAGCTGTACATATATTTTGAAAGATTCTTGTATTGTCTGCAGCTTATTAGGGCAACAAGTGTTAATTTTGAATTATTTTCAATGTAATAATGTAATTAATGGTAGAAATATAATTAATTTGGTATTGAGAAATGAAATGCTGCTTCTGTCTGCATGACTGCATTACTAGCAATTCTAGGTTTTTTTTAATAACATTTGAAAAGAACCACAAACAGAAATCTTTGGAATTTTTTGAGGATAGAAGTATCCAGCTGTAAATAACAAAAAGTGTTGTTACTATACTCTCCTTCCAACATGTAGCTTATAGTCAGTGTTAAAACCTACACTACCTACATCTAGGAAGTGATGGATATTTTTTTTCCAGCATTCCAATCCAATAGCCAAACCAAGTTGGGTGGAGGGAGAGGTAGCTAATTGCCTTAGAGGAATGACATAGAGGTGTGGAGTCTTTTCACTTTAGGACATTCCTGTGAACTCAGATTGGTGGTGACTGCATGGCATTACCATTACGTGGCTGTTTGGTAGCTGGTGTGAACAAAACAGTGGTTTTGCTCTGCTGCCAAGAGAGCAGAACTTAACTACCTCCTTGGTAGCAACACTCCCTCAAAGTCAAGAGCAGAAAAATGCCTGTTGCTGCAGACAGAACATACAGCATGTCAGTGTCCATATTGCAGAACCTGGGTCAGTTTGATACACCAGACATATTCATTTCACATGTAAAACCCTTGAGAGCTGACTACAGCTTCTGCTGAAATGTGTTAAGATCAGTTGCTTACAGCAAGAGCTGTACATTCAGAAACACGGGTGAGATTTTCCCTGGAAGCACTCAAAGTGTATCTACTGCTGGCAGTGAAAGGGCTTTTATTTTTCCTTCCCTATGGCAGAGGAGGTGTGTGAACTACTGTCAGAGGGAATGGTGCCAGGAGGAAGACTTACCTTGAGCAATTTCCATTCCTTTCCTCCTGGTGGTTCAGAGCAGTGGTGAACTGGTGGTCCCCAATAGGAGAGCTGGCTGGAAGAGGAAGGTTAGCATCCTGCCTTTTCTGGCCTCCTGTGCCATTGCTGTGTGTGTGAGAGAGCAAACAGAAACAATGCTTGGTTACCTCTGTGCCACCCAGCGTGGTTGTTTAGAGGGTTACAATGCAACTCATCATTTGATGGACAGGCAAATCAGCGCTGTCTAGTGCTGTGTTTTACTCCTTCACTTGCAGAAGAGTTTTTTGCAGCTGTCTGGAAATGGTATGCCTTGTGGTTGAGGACTGAAACACCTCTGCTGTGAGGAAAGGCTGAGAGAGCTGGTTTCTGAGAAGAAAAGGCTCCAGAGAGACCTCATGATGGCCTTTAAGTACTTGAAGGGAGCTTTAAGGAAAGATTGGGACGGTTTGTATCAGACAGGTTGCTACAGAACATGGTGTAATGCTTTTAAACTAAAAGAGGGTGAATTTAGATTATATATAAGGAAGAAGTGTTTTACAGAGTGGTGAGGCACTGGAACAGGTCACCCACTGGGATTATAGATGCTCCATCCCTGTAAACATTCAAGGTCAGGCTGGACAAGGCTTTGTGCAACCTGATTGAGTTGAAGATGTCCCTGCTCATTGCAGGTTTTATCTTTAAAGATTCTTTCAACCCAAACTATTATGATTCTATGTTTTTTTTTCTGTATAGCATTGATCATTTTAGGTCACTTGGCCATTTTGAAGTCCCAGCTCGGTAAAGTGCAGGGCATAATGCACAAAAGTGGTGGGTAAATAATATCTAGTTGTCAAAATCCAACATCACTGTCAAGGCAGGTAACCTTATGTTGAAATGAAGGTGAAGGTACAGCCATTATGCAGAAGCCAGTCTGAGATCTCTCCTTTAACTGGTGACACTAGAGCTGGTATAGAAAATATCTGGAAACTACCCCAAAGTGGCTCAGCACCAGAGCAGAACAATATGGTCCCTGTGTTACCACTGAGAAGTGTTTCTCACACCATCAGGCTTCTAGAAAATATTTATTTGCATGCTAATAGTGGGGTTTGTAGCCTTTTCAAAAGGGGCTAATAGTCCTGTCAGCTTTATGACTTTTTCTTTGTTGTGCAAAACAGCCAATCCCATTATGATGCAAATGTTAGATTCTGGGTTTTAACCTCTGAAGCTACTTCATCTGGGTGCCTGGGTTTTTATTGTCCTTAACTGAGTTGCACTTTCAGGCTATTTAGAGCAGTTCTTTTCAGGCTTGATTTAATTAAAAAAAAAAAACAAAAAACAACAAAACAAAACCAGAAACAAAAAACTCAAAAAACCCCTAAACTAACCGAAAACCCAGCTACTTCCCCCAGCAAGAAAAACATTAGATCTCAATTGTTCCAGACAAAGCAAAACCAAATCCCCCCAACCCTCCCCAAGCACCCCCACCAAACACCCCTGGTGTTGCCTCCCAAAAAAACTCTACCCAAACCCACCCAAAATAAAGACCCCTACCGCCCCCCCCCAAAAAAAAAAAAAAAAACCTCCAAAAAAACCCCAGAAAAACCAAAAAAATAAACCAACCCAAAAAACCCAAACCTATTCTACAACCCAAAGTGTTCTGGAATTTTTTTTACCACATTATAGCATTGCAAGTGATTTATTCCCGTGGGCTTTAATAAAATCAATGTAACTTTAGTGCAATACCAGTAACTCAGGGTCTGTGTGACATACAACATTTTTGTTACATGATCATATCTGAAACCTGCAAAAGGCTGTTTATCTGGGCCTTTAAGGCATGTGCAAGTCAGGGTGAATATTTTTTACTATGTTATGCTTTCTGATTTGTCTACTCTTGTTTAAATTATGTTTAGCTGACTATTTCAATTGATTGTATTTAAATTTCTCTTCAGAACACAACACCACAACCCCACAAATTTTGGTGGTTAGTTTTTTCTTTTGTTGAGTTAAAAATATGGAGATCAATTGGAAGTAGGAACCTAGTTTTCACCCTGTTTCTGAAAAAAGATAATTTTTTCTTTGTAAACGAATACAGCTGAATGAGCTTAAGCAATGCATTTCCATCTTTGATGGCAAGGCCTTTGTTTCTTTACCATTGTTACTGTTCATAGTGCTTACTTCCCTCTGAGGCATCCATCCTCTTGGATTGGTTCAGCTCCTGAGGAATCCTGTTAAAAAATTGTGTGTGTGTTCATGGTAGAGTGGCTTTAGAAAGGAATGTTTCTTTGACCATTGTTACCTTGACTGTTCTTCATCCAGTCTCACCTGGAGGTGTATAATCAGGTGTTAAACTTCTTTCCAAAATTATGAATCCAGGTCTCAGCAGTCTGGAGAAGCTGCCAGCTGAAAGGTGATTGAGTTCAACAAAAGCAAATGCAAAGCCCTGCAGCTGATAGCAGATAAACACCTTGCAGCTATAGTGTCTGAGTTAGAAAACAGCTTTGCAGAAAAGGGCTTAAGGACCCGAGGGGCCAAGTTGAACATGACTTATAATCTTCTTTTGTATTGATGAAGTTTAGCTGTGTTAGTAAATTTGTAGGAGGCAGTTTGAGCACTACAAGTTTTTCCTCTCTCTTCTACATTTAAGATACTGCCTTGGAGTACTGTGTCATTTGGGACACTTTAGTACAAAAAAATATCATTGATGAACTAGAGGGACTCCAGTGGAGGATGAATAAGATGACTAAGAGGAGAAACTCAACAAACTGGTTTGGAGTCTGGAAACCAGAAGGCTAAAGGGTAGCCTAGTTATTGTCTTAACTACTGATGGTGACTGTGAGGAAGACAGAGCCAGACTCTTTTCAGAGAGGTGCAGTTGTAGAGTGAGAGGTAATGAACACAAGTGACAGTGAAGGAACTTTCATCTAGGTAAAGGAGAGTTTTCACAGTAAGATGGTGGAGTGCCCATGGTTGTGGATATCTCATGCTCTTCACTAGTGGATTTTTTATTATTTCATCCAACCTCAAAGTTGGATCTAACTTTGTAGTGAATCCTTCTATGAGCAAAGGCTTGGACCACATGACCTTCCAAAGGCATTGTTCTGGTTCTTAGAAAAAGCAAATGGATTTAAAGTAGTTTCTTTTTGAACCATATGACCACGTTGCTAGTCATTCCCTCAGTTTCCATCACTTATGTACATCACTAATGTATCTGATTAGAAATGAAGAAAAGTGGATTATCACACAAGTATTATACCCACTCCCTGCTTAATGGACTCAAGTCATTAAAAGTATAATAAATATCATAAATGTCTGAATGTGTTTTTGAGCATAACTGTGCAGAATGAAAGGGAAGGATCCCTCAATAATAGACTGATCTTTCTGTAGTATATTTAAAGCTCCCATACACCAATCTCTCTGAATTAGGCAATGAAAGCTTGACTATGCAATCTATAGTGTTTAAATCTTTCTTGTATGTCAAAGAGCATCTTCAAAGCTGATCTATAGCTCAACCTGCTCCATGGCACTTCAAACACTACACTAAAATATGTTCTTTTCTGTTTTACAGAGGCTGGGAAGAAGGGAAGGTCCTTATTTTTGATGACTCTTTTGAACATGAAGTATGGCAGGATGCTGAGAGTTACCGCCTGATATTCATTGTGGATGTGTGGCACCCTGAGCTAACGGCTCAACAGAGACGTTCCCTGCCTGCCATTTAGGGGGCTTCTTCTGCTCTGGGGAGCAGAGGAGTATCAGCTCCTTTGGAGTACAAAACAGGATTAATTTATCCAGCACACAAAGTATACAGGCATTTTAAGGGCAAGAAAGTGCAAGGATGACATTCTGCAATCAAAGTGGATTTGGTCTAAAAGAAAAGAGAAAAAAAGCCATGTTTTGTTTCATACTGATACAGCACTGATGTGTATTGTTTTTCTGGCTGCAAGTCTGAAAACATAACTCTTGTCAGCCAAAAAGCAATAGATCTGGATTTTCAAACTGAGGAATGTGCAGATGTTTTTGCCATGTTTGTATTTTCTTTACAAAACCAGTAGATCATTCACCTGCTCGACTATGTTCAGCCACAAGATTTATGATTTTACATCTAGGGAACACTTCCTGGCCTTCTGTCTGGGAAGCAACATGTAAGATATTTGCAAACATATGCACACAATTGACTTTGAAAATCAGTATCAGGTGTAATGTTAGCTGCTTTAGGCATAGAACATGTCCCTGTGTTATCACTGTAGATAATGTGAATGGATTATGCGTGTTTTGTACTTTTTCTACCTGAGTAACTGTATTTTTCTAGCTTAATTATGAACAAATCTTCTTTAAGTAACCACTATTTTTTAAAAAGGTGATATATATACAAGTGTGTCTCTAGCTATCAGCAGAAGGAAAACACTGTATACGAACAAAATCCATTTTTGCCTAGTGTGGCCTTCTTTTGCCTTCCCAGAAATGTTAACAGAAACTTGCATAATAGCTGCCTTTTTGTTTTTCTAAAACAGAATAGTTCTCTTTGTAAGCTGGTGACCTTCAGTTTGATAATGTGATTTTGGAAAATGTTGAGCAAATCTGACATTTTTAGGCTCAAATCTTGAGTACTTGACAGTTCTTAGGATTATATGGTGAGCTGCTGTTTCTCCTATCATTACAAAAGCTTATGGTTTGATATCCTTTTTCTACCCAGCAAGGGTCTGGGGCCCCTCCTTCCAAGGGTTCCTCTTTGGCTGCCCTTGGGTGGTAAAAATAAAAATAAAAAAGAAGAATTTCTTTGCTTTGGGCAGAAGAACAAGGTCCAACTTGGCTTTCTGCCAGAATGCAGAGCAGACAAAAAGCTTCAGGTTATTAACTCATATTAACTTCCCCTGCCAGCATCCTACAGAGTGCTAGAATGATCCTCTAATTGACCTAGTGATGTTTTCCTTGTCTTGAAATGTGTGACATAATGCTGAAGTAGTCTGATCTCAGTACTGTTTACAGTATGGTCTGTATTTGCCATGCAGAATTTACTAGATGGTAAAAAAGGCTTTTCTCAAGAAAGAAAACTAGTTAGGTGTTGAAGCAGCTGGCAGATATTTTGGGTCTGCACTGTTAAATGGGAGATGGAGCGTGCAGGACCCTCCACTTTTACCTTCTAAGAACACTAACAGGAGAGAGATTGCACTGCTGATGTTCATGGCTGGCTGTTATCTCCTCACCTGCAGCACCAGCTGGGTGTGGACAGGTGTGCTGGATGCTCTGGGCATCATTACTGAGGGCTGTGAGTGACAAACACTAAGCAAGAAGACACTGAGATTACTTAGTCTCTGCAGCTCTGACTTTGTTGTCCAAAAGACACAGAACAGGTTTTATCTGTGTAGTACTCAGTGGTTTATTACTGCAGAGTCTACATTGTGGCATTGGAGTATTGTGACCTGAATGTCACATTTGCTGAAGCAAACTGCAGATAAGAGCTTTGCATTCCCATAAACTGAATGCTTTTCAGATTCTTGTATTTTACTAGGTAATTAAATCTTGTAATGCCATATAGCACATGGTGACTGCACCATAAATTAGTGTAACCAGTTTCTGGAAGTGTGCACTTTAATTTCCTTTTTTGAATATTAAACTGATAAACCCTCTCTTATCAAAAGTCACTTTTAGACAACCAAGATAATTAGCTTTTTAACATGTTGTCCATATCAAAAATAATCATGAAACTATACACAATGTACAAGAAAGTAACAGTTCTCAGTTATTAATAATGAAAAACTGTAAAGATTTATAAGTCTCACACTTTAGAAAATATAAAAATACTTTTGGAGATCATTTGGATAATCATACAAAACTGGAAATAAGGTACTTCTTATTCTGGGGAGTAAAAGAGTAAAAATGTTTTTTAAATATCCTGTTAGCTGTCAAGTCAGAGCCCCTATTTTATATCTTTTTGAAGTGATCAAGCAGTACAAATTATAAGGTAATTCTCTAAAATGAAGACAGTGTGTGTAAAGAAAAAAGCAAGAACTTTTTAAACAAAAATTGATGGTTAGGAATATTTTTATTAATGTTGCATTTTAGTTTCTATAGATCAGAGTAAATACTAAAGGAGTGGTAAAAGCTTTGGAGCTTTATTTGTGAAAAGCCATGCCGTCCTTCAGATTATTTCATTGTTCCTTTGAAGGCTCATACTTTATCTTGTCCAATTGCAATTGGTGAATAGATAAAATTGGCAAATAGATAAAAGTAATCTCCCCAAGATATGTGTGTGTGCCAGAGTAGCACTGTTTATTAGATTGTGTGGTGATACATGGGCCATTTAGAAATCTTAAGTGCCTCAAATAAGACAAGGTGTTCCTGCAACACTGAAGGCAATCTGTTCTGTGCCCACCTGTCAGGGAGCAGAGTGGATAATTTTGTTAGGTACAGTTACTGGATTAGCTCTATACATGGGGAGGATACATAGAGCAGACTGTAGAAATTATGCAGTGAATTACTGGCATATCATTTTAGGTGTCCCTGTTTGCCAAGTGGTGTTCTGTCTTCAAAAAGCATTTCAACATTGGAAGTGCCAAGGGAAGAAGTGAAGGGAAGTATTTTTTCCAATGGAAATCCATTGCAATTTGCATTTTTTCGTTAGATTTATTTACAGAAGGAAATGGCAGACAGGGCAATATAGTTTGTAACACAGTATGTACTCATCACAATGTTAGGAGGTGGGTTCCACCCTGCCTGCTGCTACCTTGCTTGCACAGAATCTGTGTAAGAGCCTACAGTTAAATGCAGGCTTCATAGTTATATACAAGGCATATGTATTCATTCATATCACAGTTAAAGAAAGGAAATAGTTTATCCTTTGTGAGGTTTGATCCTCAAGGACTAGATTTCAGTAGTATTTGCACTTCTTGGGCAAGACAAGATCCACTTGAATGAACAGTGATTGTAACAGATCATCACAAAGATTCAGTGGCAGTGGGATAAGTGTATTAACAGAGAAAAATCACAAACCAAAGTATTTCTTCCTCAATGCTGCAGTATAATAGCAAGTGTCTTTTTGTCTCTTTGGATTTTTACTTTCTGCTTTAAGCACATTCTGTTTGACAAATCCAAATGCCTTTCAGTCTCTGAGCCCAGAGAAGAGAAAGGAGCTGTTACAGGACTTGACATCCTTGTTTCTTGTAATAGGTGGTGATGATGTCAGGTGGGGGGGGGAATGGAAGAAACCCCAAAGATAAATGGGCTCAGTCATCTTATTTTTTAATGTTCCTGCAAGCTTCTGCTTCTTTTTCTGACTCCTGTGTTGCCTTGCTAGGACCATCCACTGCCTTAAAGACTGTCTCTATCCAGGCCAGGCTTTGTATCAATGACATGCTGCTGCAGTAAGAGATTAGTCTGAGTGAGGTTATTCTGTACAAAAACCAGTGGGTAAATCCCAGGTGTGTTGATAGGATCTGGCAGGATGTCCTGTCTGCCCTGTGCAGGCATAAAATGTTGTAGTAGATAAAGGCAGTATTTTGTTAGTGCATCTGTTAGGGCTGGCCATGTCCACTTGAACTATGTCATCACTTCAGCCTAATGCTTGAGAATTCAGTGGTTGTTCCAGTGCCCATTAAAAACCCTTGTGCTCATTATCATCTCATTTTGTATGTATGGTTTACACTGCTACCTTTGATATATTGTTGCCAACTGCTTGTTCTAGTAAATTGTCAATGTATGGCAATTTAATTGAAGATTTAAAGTGTGTACAGTGATTGTAACCGTTTTAGGAAATAAAGTCACTGCACATGCAATCTGATAACGTTGTTGTTTTATTTCTTTAATCCAGTTTCCATTTCAATGAAGTGATGGTACTCTCTTTGCAGCTAGAGCAAACAGAGATATAACAAACTGATCTTTGGCATTTCAGTTCTTCCGTTCTTCAACATTTCCTTCTAGCAGAAACTTGTACTGAATAATTAATTCTCAGTTTTCCTTTTTCATTTTGGCCATGGCCCACATCTGCAATCAGCATACCTTTCTGGCTACCCTTTTCCCTGACTGCAGACAGAAGGGGGTAAGTGGCTCTGCAGAGCTTTCATTTGCTGTTGTAACCTAAATGAAACAATCTGGATTGAACCATTAATCACTGCTGGATTTGTCCAGTGTGTCTCCCTGAACCACCCCCTGTCACATGTGCACACACATGCACACGCACATGTTTTATAGGCTCCTGAGTTGCCTGTGGGAATTTTAATCATTCTTAAAATCAAATAATTGCGTTTCAAATTGTGTCTGCTGCTCACACAGCTCGTTCCACTTAGCTGACGGTTTTAGAAGGGCTTCAAAAGTTAAGAACAATTTTTGCTAGATAGTGAAATGTGACCGCTGTATAAGCTGCATGGATGAGGCAGTCACAAAGTGTCATGTTGTATGGCATTATGCTGGCACTGGGGTTCTTTTTAAATGCAAAATCCTTCTGTAGAACTCAAGTACTCTATATGCTGATGATTCTGCCCTCTAACCCAGATTACCCTTGCTGATTACAGTGTAAAGTTTAATTCTGAGACGCTTTTCTTTAAAACTCTTACAATCTTCACTTCTATAAAATGAATATCCCTGACGGAGTCTTCAGGAACACTATTAACACACCCTGGTTTCTTTAAACAGAGAAAGCAGTCCCACCATTTCCAGTATTTTAATGTCACGAGTCAAACAGAAAAAAAAATAAATTGTTTTGTCTATGGACAGGCTGCTGTGTCAGTAGAAGTTTCTGAGTTCTCGCCGAGCGCCGGGCGGACAGATGGCTGGTGAGAGTTGTTGCTTGGTCAGGAAACACGAAGGACTTGTTATCAAGCTGGACACGTGGGCTTGTGTGTGTGTCTGTGTGTGGTGTGCTCTGTGGGCTCTGGAGTGGTGGAGGGCTGCTCATGGATCTCCTCTGGGCACGTGGAGCTCAGTCCAGAGCCAGCAGTGGCTGGGTGTTCTCGCTTTCCCCCTGGTCCTCGTGCTTCAGCGTGCCAGCTTCCACCACGGACTGGGACCTGAAGGCAGAGAAACACACCTGCTAGTGAGGCTAGTGCACTAGTGATGATGCTCTGCAGGAGCACTCACCTCTCTGGGGTCTCCCTGCTTCCTCTTATGATCTTTGCTTTAGTCCATTCTCATCTTTATGGCTTTTCAGTTCTTTTCTGAGGAAAGCATAGGGAATCTGGGAAACACTCCTTTAAATACAAGCAGGGAAGGGAGTCACTGAAGATCTCAAATGCTTTCAAAATATTTAGTGCTTACCCACTATCCCTAGTGCTGAATGTGCTCAGCAGCTTGAAGACCTGGCCCTGCAATACCACAAGGTCTGTTGCTCTCAGTGTCTTCCCAGGAAGAGCTACGTGTACAGCTGCTCACTGGGAAGAAAAGTCATTTGCACAGGTGCTTGCAGGGGCAAGACACAGCTCATGCTTGTTGCAAATCTTGAGAAAGACAAGTAAGCCACATTTTCCTGATGTAGGCAGAGCTTCCAAGAGGTACCCAAGACCAATAAAGAAGACAGAGTTAATATGACAGTGAGGGAGCTTCCAGTGTGCCCAGTCCTGCAGTTTATCTCCCTGTCTACAGCCTTGAAGGATAACTTTATTCAGGATTAGTCCATTTAAAATACATTTCTGTCTTCAAGGTGGGAAGTATAGTTTATAATTATTAGTGGACTAAAAAATCCCAACACAGGAAAAATGAGCAAACACTAGAGAAAGAGGAGCATCATGATTTCTTGCAGTAACAAAAGCTGAATGGGCACAAAATTGTGGGAAAATTCAAGACTTATTTCATTTTCTCAAGTCTGGATGCTGTCATATTTGCTTGCTGAGCAATGGAAGGAGGATCTGATGAATTTATTGTTACAGAGATTTGTTATCCTCCATTTTCTCTGCTTTGGGCTAAGAGTTGCCTCCCAATTTGGAGGAGACAATGAGCTTCAGACCAAGATCACTGAGTGAATCTGGAACTTTTAGAAAGGGAACTTTTTCATAAGGGGGGGATATAGCCACCCAGACCAGGCATCCACATAGTGCATAGTATTGTTTCAAAGAGCCAGTCTGCTCATGGACAGCTTTTAGAATTAGAGTAGCTCTCATTCCATACATTATGCATTTAGCTCCCAATTGTTCATTTATGCTTTAGCTATTTTGTGAGATTAGATGTCACCTCTCTTTTGATAAGGATCCTTAATAAATTGCATCCTTTGGTACTGCAGGACTGAACACCGTGACTGTGAATAACTTGTATGATAATTATTCCTATTCTTATGCCTGAAGCTTTCATTAAAGCATAATAAAAAAATTTTCATTTAAAAAAAATCTCCAAAGAAAGATTACAAAAACTGAATGCTCAATGGGAAGACTTTATGCCATAATTTTCAAAGAAATTATGTTTGCCCAAATGTTTTCACTGCATATTTTTTACAGATATGTGACATGAAGAGTGATTTATGATTGCATTTTAATATAGAAAAGCAACTGATTTGGGAGATTATGAAAATGATAATTTGCATATTTCTAGTATGAGGCAGCAAAAAGGAATCATGTGGCTTTTGAACCATTATGGAATGGGTTGAAATCGCAACATCATCAGGTTTTTATTTTCTTTTTGACTACCAGATGAAATTATTATTAAATAGTACCTGATCAATACTTGTCACCAGTGTATCGTTTCTGTTTGACCCACTGCCCTTCAATGGATATAAAAAGTTGTGTATCCTTTGCAGCATTTCCCAGCACACAGCTGAAAGTTTCTGCTCCAAGTCAGCTGTGAAAAATCTGATTTTTTTTCCCTTTGTAATCACTGCTGATCATCTCTGCTCTCATCTCATTGCACAGTCAAAAATTCTTGCACTCTGTAACAGCAAGGTACCAGGTTCTCTACCATACCAGTACTTGGATGGACACCACATAATCCCAAATTCTGTGTGCAGGTTTGTTTCCTATGCTGTTTCTTTTTACACAGAAACAAAATATTCAGAGCACTGAGTAAATGTGTTTTTACCCACCTGACCTCCAAATTCCAAAAGCCAAATTATTCAAATGCTGTGTCCAGCCATTCTGTGATTCTACCAGGCACTGTTAGGAGACTAACAGGCCTGTAGTTTCCAGGGTCCTCCTTCCTGCCCTCCTTGAAATTGGGGACTTTTGCCAGCTCTTGGTCAGCTGGGACTTCTCCAGAACACAAGACCACTCAAAAATCATCTAGAGAGGCATTGCAGTGACATCAGAGAACTCTTTGGGGATTCTCAGAGGAATCCCACCAGGCCCGATAGATTAGCAGGGATCCAGCTGGAGCAGCAGGTCCTGCTCAAGTTCAGGGTCAGCTGGGAGTTGATCATTCTCACAGTCATGGTCCTTCAGCTCTGGGCACTGAGATCCCCTGGATTTTTTTGGATGTAGAAATTCATACAAGACAAATACTATTTGGAAGAAGCACCCTATCTGTTGGTTTCATTTGGCTTTTGTGTATCTAGCACACATTTATTTCAAGGAAAGCAGTCACATTCTAGGTATGTGCAAGTTTACACATTATTTAGGGGGGTTTGTATGCTGGCTCTAGCACTGAGCCTAGGACTAAGACTAGTTCTTATTTTAGAAGTACTGCTACCTGTTTTTTTGGTTTTTTTTTTTTTTTTTCATTTTGTTCAGAGAACTTCCCAACCACATTTCAAAATTTTAAGACAATCTGCTCATGGCTCTCAGAAGGGTGTGTGTGTATCTAATTAGACTTAACCTCCTATTGAAAATAAACTGTAGTAAGACACTACAGTACCTTAGCCCTGACTAGTGTTTGTAAATTGCAACTATCTTTGCATTCAAAGGACCCTTTTGCACAACAATTTAAGCCAATTTTATTTAAAATGGTAAGCGAGCAGTACAAAATTTCCTTGTTTGCAAGCAGGGCTTAGGCTTTGGCCCTGTCAATGCAGTGGATACTGCTCTGGTGGTATCCCATGGCCAGCAGAAGTTATTAATTACACCAGACAAAAGCATTTCTGTCTTTCCATATCAATATGTTCAAATTCCTGATGGGCTGGAGTAATAGAGCACAAAAGAAATATCTCAGTCATACTCAGTGACAGAAGAGACAGCAGACATAGATGGAAATACAGGAACTTCCATTTTTTTACTGGGGAGTGTTTAAACACTGAAACAAATTGCTCAGAGAGGTTGTGGAGTATTTGTGCTTAGAGATATTCAAAATCCAGATGGACACAATCCTGGACAACCTGTTCTAGCTGACCCTGCACTGAGCAGAGGTTTGGGTAGAAGATCTCCAGAGGTTTCTTCCCCAACCTTTTTGTGATTCTGTGCCTACAGAAATACCAACGTTTCTGAATCATCCCAGTTCATTTTTCTCTATCCTGACAGGGCAACTATTTTCTTTACAAGTCAATTATGCCTTTGGGGTGTCAGCCTTCACAGGGTGATGACATTCAGCTGTTAAACACAGATATCTACAGCCATTTAAGGCACTGTAGGGTATCCAGAACAGCTGATTAGATATCTGAAGGTTATGGCTCTTGGTTTTATAAAAGGCCTGTAGAGGACTCATGTCCTTCTGGAGTAACAGATGGAGGCCAAACAGCCATCACAGTGCCCAAAACCATTTAATTATACTTTGCAGAATGAATGCAGATACTTTGTAATGTCCAAGAAATGTCCAAGTCATTTTGACCTGAGCTAGATATGAACTAATAATCTAAGCAGGAAACAGAAATTGCATTGGCCTTCTCCTGTCAATACATTTTAGTCACTTGTGTTTTGATTCATCTCATCATCAGACATCTATGGTCACTGTGTGCTATAAATGGCAGAGAAATAAACATTCTCAGGGTGCTATTCATCTGACTTGTTCTAAACATATGGTATAAACATGATTCATGGGTTACCTGCATTCAAGTCCCTGCTCTGATGAGTTCTCATCTGTTAAAACCAGGAGAACAGATTTCCTGACTGATGATGCAATGTTTCCTAGATACCCTAGCCACAATTGTCTCACACCTCCAATATTCACCTTCACTATATTACTTTCAGTACTCACCAGAAATGTGACACTTGTACTGTGTGTTCTGCAACTCTGGAACTATAAATTAGTATCTGTGAATTCTAAATCTTCTGGTTTCCTTCCTTTCTCAGCTAAAAATTCTCAGTAACCAGTCTGAAAGGCACTTGGCTGTGGAGGATCTGGTTGACTCGAATTTTAACACAAGCAGACAATTGTTTGTATCACACAGATAGGGTCACTGCCCTCAGCTGGCAGACACTGTGCCTGTCTTCCTTTAACATGATCCCTGTGGGAGACTTAGCTCCTGTAAGAGTGCATGATCACATTGGATCAGGAGCTAAATCTGAAGTAATTAAAAGACAAGTCAATGCCCACAGACTTTACTAATCTAGATTCCAAGGCTAGGTAACCTTGCTTAGGAGAACTAAATGAAAATGGAAAGAGAAATGAATTCTCAGTCTCACTTCTGAACCCTAGGTACCATTTGAGTGTGGTCCATTTAAAGTGTCAATCAAACCCCCCATGGTTGTTTTACTGTTCAGCAGGAATATTTGGAAGTCTGGAAAATCAACAATACCCAGCTGTTTCTCCAGCAGGCTGGCCATATATTTCAAATGACAGCACTGCATAGGTATGTACATCAATGTCTGAGAGAACAGATGGCTTTATGTGTGTGGCCACTTTTATGCAGCTCTCTCCAATTCAGTCAAAAACCATGTAGGAAGGCTGGATCCTCACTGTGCTGCTTTCAGAAGGCTCTTCTCAGACTATAGCTGCAATCAGCTCACAGGAACTGATGTTTGTATGGTACCAGTTTTGCTTCCCATAAAAAATACAGTACAAAATCCTGGGCTGAGCTAACAGTAAGTGCCAGTGTATCACAGCATGTTTGTCTTAAGAGACATCTTCCAATTCTCTGATCCCTCATTCTGTACTCTTCCTCACAGGAATGCTGATATGCTGCAGCCCTCAGGAGTGGGGATGTCTTTGTGCTGGGCTCCCTTTCAGAGGCTTTGTGAAGGAAAAAGGAGGCTGGCATGTTTTCTTCACTAAATTCAGGAGGCTTCAAGCTCTCAGAGTGACATGCTGCAGATCACATTGAGTGACTGTGCCTCCCATCTGCTCACTCCCCTTAAATTCCATTCAGATTTCAACAGTACCTTAGGACTGTTCATCTTCTAGTTATCCATTCCCTTTATATAATATCATAAGTTTGGTTTTTTTTAAATCACACTCATGAATGTTTGTGCTGACAGGGTCTGAGGGACATTTCTTTCTCTGCCTTTCTCCCTCCATCAGACTGTAGAGGGGAGTGCAGCATCTCAGGCATCACACACCTCACTCAGGAGTATGGCTTCACCAGGTGGGAAAAACAAAGCTTTCTCCTTGGTACCACAGAAACAGTGCAGATGAACAGGTGTGAAGTAATGGTGGCCAAAAAGTACCCTTTTGTCACTGAAAGTGCTTGGAAAGGAAGAGCTCCCCAGGAGGTGTGGGCAGATGAAGCAAGCTCTGCTCAGCAGTGCACAGCCCCAGTGAGCAGCCATGGCACGTGGTTCTTCCCAGGCTCACAAACCCTCCCAAATCTCTTGCCAATGCAATTTTACAGCTCCTACACTGCTGTTGGCTCACAGCTGTGCCTTAAGACAGCAGAGTGTTTGTCACAGAGCTGCCCAGAAGGGCAGCTTTGGTACACCAGCCACAGCACTGCAGAGATGCAGCAGCACCCATGTCCAGGGCCCAGGTGGTCAGCAGTCACCATCTTTCTTTCTAGTGAGAGATCTCAGCCTCACTGAAGAGACAACTGCTGCAGAGTGACCCCAGCACAAGACCCCTCATCCTCCCTGTGCACACCAGTTCTCACCATGCCCCCTTGCTCCTGGCCACAGCTGCTCCTCCCCACCCAAGCCCTGAGCACAGCTCCCTGCAGGGTGTGCACACAGGGGTAGGGATGGCACTGCTCCACATCTGCCTGAGCATCCTGACCCATCCCTTAGCCATCACTAACTCCAAGGATGCAGTGCATATCCTTTGGCACTTGCTGTAAAAACAGGTTTCTGATGGGCTATGACAAGTTCTCGGCTTATTGCAGACTCCCTGGATTCTATAAACATACAGAAATGTTTAAGTATGTGACACACACACACAGTCTCATGCCTCCAGGCCACTGAGACCCAGATGGAACCAGAGCATATGCAGGGCAAATGCAGCCAGACTCCTCTGGCAGGGCTTATATCCCTGAGAAACATGGACAGGAGCTGGTCTCATGCCATCTGCCTTGAGTTAGGGTGCACATCTGAGCCTTTTTTCATTACTGTGGATTTGCCTGATATCTCCTGCTCCTAAGTGTTCTGAGATTCTGTGTCAAGGTCTTGCTTCAGTCCAGGGCAGGAGAAAGGCATGGGTGGGAGCTTTTCCTGTCCATTTCCTTTCTCTGCTATAGACTGAGTTTTCTACATGTTTTTTTTTTTTTTTTTTTTTCTCATAGAAGGAATAGGAGCACCTGCTTCAGCTAGGAGTGCCTGGAAGACCCTTAGTCCTCTGGAATCCAATATGTCACCTATCACATGGTAAGCCTAGCCATAGGATCAAACAAAGACAACACTGCAGCAGCAAACATCAATTTATATCAGACTCAGCAGAGCTGTTAGAAGTGTGCAGAATTTGATATCTAAAAAAAGAATTTCAGGCCAAGTAATGAAAAAAATTTCTTCTCCTACTTTATGAATATTCACACATGAACACACACACTTCTCATGACCACTCATGCTTTTCCTGCTTATCCCCATTTCCATGCCCACTAAGCTCTCTGTCTAGCCCAACAGCTTCCTTTTTCCAGACAATCCAGTCCTTCACTCCTGCCTCATCTTTCAGTCTGCCTTTTTTAGCTCCCATTCCAGTGACTCCAGTTCTCAACATCCCAACCAGATCTGCCACTGAGTCATGATCTCTTCACTGCTGTGTGGCAATAACAGGGAGGACAGAGCACTAGGAGCAAAGAGGATCAGTCTTTCTATTTCCCCATCATACATCAAAAGTTTCCTGACCTTCAGAAGAGCAGCACTACAGCCTGAAAGCAGCCCTGCAGATGTAATATTTAGAGTGGAAAGTCAAGCACCACCACAGGATGAAAAGCTAAAATGTAGGTTGTGGGAGCAGCAGTCCCTTGACCAGATGTGTGTGGGAGTTGAGACCCATGCATTGCACCCTGGCCCCAGGAGCACTCTCTGCTCTTCTTCAGAGGGCTCTTTGCTCCCTCAGTGCTCAGCATACACACTGCTGTGCTAGCAAGTGGCTTTTTATTTTGCTTTCTTGTGGTAATTCAGCATGTGGCTCTGTGGCACATTTTCTGCATGTTAGTCCAAGCTTGCTCTTGAGATAGCCTTTTTTAATTCCCTCCTGAGCTTTTCTGTGGAGTTTATCAATGCAGTACTTGTGTGCCTCCTAAATACTCATTCCCTTACTGCCATAACATGACTGTGAGAGTTGGTTTTCTTTTAATTTTCATTTTGCATGCAGAGAGCTGAAATGCAGTGAGATTAGGGTACAAGCATTACTCTAATGGGGTGTCCAGTGCTGAAGGATTTTGCAGAGCCCTCAGCCTTAAATAGCAGCCTGTGTGTTCAAAGCACATGTCCCATGGATTTCTGTTGCAGGCAAGAGCTGAGTATTTCTGGAAATTAGACCCCAAAGTCTTGACAGGTTGAAAATAAGCAATGTGCAATGCCACCATCTGTGTGAAACTCAGCTTAAGATACTTGCCAGGCTGACACAGGGGCTCAGGGGGAGAGGGAGAGCAGGATCTGCTTCTCAAGGGCTGCAGCAGCAGGCTGACCCTGGTCTCCATCAGCCATTTCCTTGCCCACCAAGACTGTGTCCTGGCCCATCTGCTCCCAGTCCTTTGTGTCTACCCCATCTTTCAGTCTGCCCTGTGGCTCCCATCACAGTGACACAAGTCTCCAGAACCCCAGATGAGTTCCCCACTAAATCCTCTCCTCCCCAATTCTCCTGCCACTTGCAGGGAGGATGAAACCCTGTGAGCATAAGGTGTCAGTCTTCAAAATCCTGGCTCCATGCCTTGCCATAAATTGGCCCAGTGCAGGGACAATAGTGATCAGCAGTAAAAGTTGCCATTACAAAAGCCCTCTGCACCCCATGGCCCAGGCAGGGGATGCACATTGTGAGCACTGAACCATCAACCCAAGCTGAACAAGTTTATTTATGTTGGGAGGCCAAGCTAAAGCATGAGGCAATCTGTGGGGCCATTAAATGCTAAAATTAAATATGTTTCTACAGGGCATGTGTGAATTGCCCCTTTCAAAGGCTTGTAACTCAGCCAGATGTAGGTGGATTTTTCACAGGACAGCAAAAGACATAAGCAGTGTAAAACCATTTGTTTTATTAAGTGTCATGTCTCTAATCTAAACTACTAAAGTTCTGGCAAATTTATAGCCAGTTGAAGACATAATTTACAGCACAATATTTTAGGCAGCCTGAACAGCACTGGTTCTGCCATTCCCACCTCTAGCCTGCATTTTTGCACCCAAGCACTGGGAATTGAGTGCTGCAGGCAGATGAAATGAAACCCACCCTGTCAATGACCCCAGAGAGCAACTGATTTCCTTCCTTGTCCCAGGGTACCCCAGCACCAAGCTGCCCATCCCTCCTGTCCTTGGTTCAGCTGTGGCTTTGCAACTCACTTGGCTTCTCTCCCTACAGGCTCCTGAGGATATTCTGCACACCTCCCCTGTAGCCTCCCTAGGACCTGCTAATGTGCCAGATCCACCACTTGCTTTCTATTTCTTTCTGATGTATTCACTGGATTCTGTTTAAAAGTTATAAAACTGTTCAACAGCTAACACTGTATTACTAGATAATGCTTACATGACATGATATGCATGCCCCTGGGACACCAGCTTTACCACCAATACATGTCTCATTCATTATCTGTGTATGGGGGAAGTATTTCTGCAGAAGCATTCAGAAAATCTCCTTTATTTGAAATAGTTTATGAAAAAATAGTGAATGTAATTGCATTGTAGGTCTCGTGTATTATAGAGTTATTTTATCACTAGTTTTTCCCTTTTGCCCCAACACAAGTAGAAATGTACCCCAGCTGCAAGCAGAGAAACCCAGGTGCCATCCATGGGCAGTGGGAAGTGTTCACACATTTTCATACTGATTTTATTTGCTGGTATTTTACTACTTCTGCAGTAAATTGGTGCTGACTGTGAACCAGCATAAAACATGACCCATAAAAGCAGAAACATATGGTGAAGGAACATTAAGGTCATGCTAAGGATAACAACTAGAAAGGTCTGCCTTGCAGAGCCCAGCTGGGCATATGGAGAAACGAGTCTGAGCAAATAAAAACCTTACATAAGTCACCCCCAGGAATGGCCCCTTTTGGTTCTAAAACTGTTCCAGTCTGCATTAGTGTGGACCAGTTGTAATATCCTTCCTTCTGGAAGCAGGATCCCATTTCTGAGAAACAGCAATTAGTTTCAGCACTGAATTCATTTGAATATCAGAGCTTTTGAAAACACACACATCAGGAGGCAATAAGGGCTAAACCCTCATCTGCACTTTAAAATCCTTTCACTCTAATCTGGGACATAAACATCCACATGCTTTAACTCAACATCATGGGGCACTGGGGCAGTGCATTCCAACAGGCTTTTTCCACTGCATTTTCAAAATGCATAATATGGGGCTTTTGATGAACCACTGAGTCTTTGGGTGCTCAGGTCCTTTAGGGAACAGCCTCAAGTTGTGCCAGAAGAGGTTTAAATTAGATATTAGATATTAGAAAAAAAATTCTACACTGAAGGGATTGCAATCATTGGAACAGGCTTCCCATGGAAGTATTGGAGACACCATTCCCCTCAGGTATTTAAAAGATGTGTAGATGTGTAGATGCTTAGGCACAAGGTTTAGTGGTGGACTTGGGTTAATGTTGGACTTGATGATCTTAAAGTTCTTTTCCAACCTACATTATTCTACAGTTCTATGATTCTTTAGGTTTCTATTTTACAGCAGAAAAACATAATGGTGTCTTAATGCACAGATTGTGCATGTTCATAATCAGTGTACTTGGGTCTACTTTAAAAGTTTTACCTTAACTCTGAATTTGCAGTGTCTCTGATAAACTTGACTCAGTGCTAGTAATGCTCTTGTAACTCATGTTATCCTCAGAATAATTTTTAACCCCAAATTTGAAAAAAATTATCATTAATTGAATTTTGATTAAGTAAGTTTGATTAAACAATCCAGGTTGTTTAGCCAGAATATATATGTAGTTGTTAGGTAAAATTCTGCGTCTCTGCAAGGCAATTTTAAATTGCAGTAGGTTTTCAAACCTGTTTGCACTGGCAGCAGGCTAAAATCTAGAGCTCTTTTGATGCCTGGGAGGGCAGAGAAGGAACATTCAGCTCCCAGGCTGTGCTTGGTGCCTGTGCAGGGAGCAAGCAAAGGCAGAGAAGAGTCTTTGTCACTTGGACCAAAGATCAGGTTCAGACGTCAAGAACTGACCCAGATGCAGCTGAAGAAGGGCAGTTCTTGTGAAGAAAAGTGAGTCACAGAGAGGGAACATGCTGCTGCAGCTGCTGGACCCGAGTGCAAGAGCAAGGGTGGCACTGGAGAATAAAGGAAACCTCAAAGAATGCAGCTCTTCCACATCTTCCCCAGTCACTGAACCCATCCCTGGGGATGCTCACCCACTGCCTTTAGGTACCCAAATAGCTACAGGATCTCCTACTGTTGGGAGAATGGGGTTAAAAATTGTGCCCTATTGGCACAGTGATATGCTGAGAGCAGTCTCTGACTCTTTAACTGCTAGGCTTAACCATCCACCATTCCTTAAACTGCTCACCCAGATAAAACCTCCAGCTGTTCCTAAAATCAACACCTCATCAACAAAGGCCAGCATGAATGCCTCAGGCAAATGCTTTTGTGTGAGCTCCCTGTTGACTCAAGGCCCCTTTCTGACCATCAGAGACCACAGAAGACTTGGCCACAGCTGAAAGGGAGGTGATATTCTTCCCTGTGCTCCAAAGTTTTGCACCATTTACATTGCTCTGAAATCCCGAAGTTCTTAAGTGACAGGATCCTGGATGGATGCAGAAGAGATGGCCCAAGATAGGGGAAGGGTCTGTGGCTGCTCCCAGGACTGTCTAATGGGTGCTGCCAGGCTCTCAGATTAAACTAAGATTGCTGCATTAATGCTGGTTTACTACCTTGCCATTTCAGACTTCACTGAGCTTAATCTTAATAAACATACATTCTGAATGGATTTTTATAATTGTTGCTTCCCCCTCCCCCCCAGTCATTAAGGCTCATTATGTGGAGTAATCAGCTGGTTTTCTTTGTTTCTTATCTGTTCATAGAGTACTTGGGATCCTAGATAATACTGCAGATGGGAATGCCATTTCACTTTTGCTTTTGCTCCAGTGGGACTTAATGTGGTCACTGGTGGAAAAATTGTAATGGTTTTGATTAAAGGTTTTCCATATAACAGACACTTGGCAAATCTCAAAATTTTCAAGATCATGTCACTGCCTAGTCAGTGGCAGTCTTTCTCTAAGGGGATTTTCAATCCTTTCCCCATCTACAACTCCTCCATTCTCTGAAGTCAACAAGGGCTCTTTCTTGAGAACAAATCTTGTGCTAGTTCAAGTCACAGGGAAAGCCACCCCTGCCTGTGACTGGGAGGAAGAAAATGTTCTGGTTCCATTGCTGTTAAATGGAGCAGAAATTGGAGTCTAATGAGACTTTGCTATGCAGGTTTAATCTCCTGTAGCCCTTCATTAGTCTTTCACTCCTGTATCAGTTAGATGGTCATACTGGCACACTGTTGCTGGCCACTGATGACAAACAAACCAACTCTGCTTTGCAGCCAAGGTATACCTTGATCAGCTTACACCCCTTTGATCTCCTGCCTAATGCCTAAATTGTCCTTTTTCTCAAATACTTGTTCTCTCTCCCCAAATTTTAGTCTCTTCAAATCCATTCCAACCTTTGCTCTCTGAAGCTAAACAAACCACTGTCTCCTATAGCTTCTTGCTGGAAAAATATGCACTCTGCGTTCCTCATCCTCCCCACAGTTCTCAGGTGAACTTGTTTCAATTCACATGCACCTGCCATGGTGGTAGGAGCCAAAGCACTGCTGTCAGCCCTAAAGCTGACCTACAGACAGGCACCTGCTCCAGCTTCAGCCCCTCTCACTGCTGCTTGGTGCCTCATTTTTTCCTGGTCTGCATTTGGACATTTATTTTAGTTCTCAGTTTGGTCCCAGGCACATCTGGAAAATTGCCTCCTTCTCCCCCACCAAATTCATTTGCTAACATAAGTCATGTGGCTACAACAGTGTTTTGGTCAGTTATTCTCTGATTCCATTTCCTGGCACTTTTCTTCTAGATTTCTCAGCCTCTCTGCTACTAAAATTGCCAGACACTCTTTTTGGAGTAGGTGCCATGGGTGAGCTTCTCTCCAGGTGTAGAGGATGGTGGCATTTCATTTCACAGGGACACTTCTCTGTGGTCACAGTGCACTCAGTGGTTATAGCAGCACTGAGCTCAAAGATTCCAGATGCTTTAACACTCTGCTGGCCCAGAGGCAGCTTTAGCAAGGATGGGCCTGTGTGGCTTTACAGCAAGTGGTCACAGAGCCAGGAGGAGCTGCAGCTCTGCACCTTGTCATGCAGCAGGACAGTGCCACAGTAGGGAACAGCCTCTGTAATTTCAGCCTTCCAGGTGAATCCAAGCCTCATAAGCTCTGCCCTCCCCTGCAGCTGGTTGCTGGGCAGGTAAACCTGCAGTGGGGTCTGGGAAGTCAGAGAGGAAATGTCCCATAATTGTTCAGGCTTTTCAGCTTAAATTGCAGAAACCTAAGAAGGCTCAGTCTTTGCATATCTTCCCCTTCCAGTGGAACATGACTGCTAAAGAACAAGTCAGTGACCTTGACCTTTTGTTTTTTGTTAAACCAACCTTTTCATCAGAGAAACACATAATTAATATGTTACCTAAGAGTGTGTGCCATGAAAGGAGAAGCAGAGAAGAGATTTTCAACAAAATTAGAAATTGTTTTACTACAGGAAAGAGATGATAGAACAATTGTGAGGGAGTTATATTTAAGAGAAGAATTATGTTGGAAGATCACCTATCCTAGTGCAAACTTTTCTGGAATCTCAGTTGTAGCCTGAATTTCTCATTGTATTAGAGATATATGAACCTAAAGAGGCAAGGAGGGAAGGTACATAAAGACAGATAATGCTGGTAGACCTTTTAAGATACCTTAGATATAAATCTGGTCAAAAAAATCTAATAAAGCACACAATCATGCTTTCTAAATATAGGCTTTTACCTGTGCTTGAGCCAAACTACAATTTCAGGAGAAGAATCAAAGCAAATACTCCAGGAGAAAATCTGTTGAAGCTGTGAACTTTTCACCTTTAACAGCAAGTAATGACCACGGGGTGCAAGATCAGATGGTTGACTTAACCGCCGAGTAACGAAATTAGGATAAAAGTTAGATCTGGTCTGCCCAGAGGCAACATGACAAATTAGATTCATCCACTCCCTGTATTTGTATTAGTGCACTTTTTTATTAGTGAACAGATTATAAAAGAAGGCTTTGCCTCAAGGCAGGGTTTTCTGGCACTGAACTAATTTTCAAGCTGAGGTTCCCCCCTGAGGGCATAATAAGACCTTGCCTTTTTGCAGCCAAGGATCAGATCCTCAGCAAAGATTTATGTGTGAGCAGCTCTCAACAAATTTGGAGCTTTAAAAAACTGCAGATTTCTTTCTATAAAGCTACATAAATGGAGATATATTTTATTTATAATGAAATATTTAGTATTTTTCTAAAATAATCCAGCGTGTTTCACTGACAATATTTATTAAAAGTAAATTGGTTTAAACTCAGCTCCTTGGGGCAGGCTTTGTAAACTCCTGCTGGCTCCTGGCCTTGGCTGGCAGTCAGTAGTGAGAACTGCTGACTGTGCAGGTGGCCACCCCTCTTCCTGACAAGGCTGCAGCTCACAGCCTGAAAGTTCTGTGGCCCTGTGAGCTCTTGAAGTCAGTCTTAAGTGTTAGTGTTTCCAGCACGAGGCCTCACTTTGCAGACACAGCTGCATGGCATCCCTCTGACCTGGAAGGGAGCCGTGAATTTAGAATGCATCATTTCTTTTTCCTCTGAAGATGAAAGACTTTCAAGATTAATTGCATGACATTGTGGCTGGTCGGTGTTGTCAGCTCTGGTTTTGCTGTGACAGACTGATGGCCTGTCCCTGTCACAGAGAGTGGTGCCGTGCCTGTGAGCACTGCGCTCATCCAGCGGCAGCAGCGGGAAAAGCAGCGCTGCAATCTGCATGGAGAGCAGGTTTGTGGGGTGGGATGCCCAGGGTGAGCCAAGTGCAGATGTTACACAGGGGAGCTACACAGCCATGGCTCACTGCAGCTCTGTGCCAAGTATCCAGCTTCCTGAGCCCATCCCTACATCAGTCCATGCTACAGAGAGTAGCTGTTGGAAACAGTGAGCAGGGGGTCTCTGAATGCTTCAGAGAGAAATCAGAGTGCAGGGATTGAATTAAAACCTGTGGATGGATTGAAGTATATTAGGCCACTCACACATAAGGTAGAGGTGTAAGTTTAAGTTTTAGGATAAGTAAGTCAGTAAGTTTTAGTATGAGCTCTCAGTAAGTAAAAGGTTTAGATAACAAAGTAGAAGTGAGACTTCTAGTGAAGGTTGAAAAACATGCTAATGTTTTCAGTAGAGGCTCCAGGGCTGTAGTTGTAGACAGTGCTTAGACATAATAGAGCTATAGTAAGAATATTGTTTACATTTTTCAGATAGAACAAGGTAGGTCATATGTGTAGTCTCTATGTAACCTGGAGTGTTAAGAAACTAGAATTCTAATAGGTTAAGAAGTGGTGGGCTGAGTTTACATCGTAGCTTGTTGGGAAGATTCTATATAAGAATATGTATTGAGGAGAGTTAGTGCTTTTTGCCATTGCTTTTCTGCTTTTTCTACCATTGCTTTTCTGCTTTTCCTGTCATTGCTTTTCATTTTTCTTTTGCTCACCAACATCAGTCAACACCCAAGAAGAAGACAGGAGCTGCCACAGCAACATCAGCTTCCTGGGACCTCTGACAAGAGCAGCTTCTACTTCTGTTTGGGACTTTATACCAAAACTTAGCATGGACTTTGATGTCTGTGACTGTGCCTTTTGAGACTGATGTGCTTCTGCAATAAATAACCTTTTAGCAACTATTAGCTACCTTGCTCATTTAAGATAACCCGACAAAGTTGGTGCCTAGAGCACTGGAGGTTCATAACCTCACCAGTAGCACTCCCCAGAGGTGTCCTTTTGAGCATTCAGAGCTGATTGCACAATCACTAGAACTAAAATCAGAGCATTTAAAAGAGCAGCTCTGTAACTGCCTTTGCAGGGCTCTGCAGAGCAAGTGGGAGCAAAAACAGAGGGAGAAGACCAACTCCTTTTCCCTTTAGAGGGCAGTGGTGTTCATTGTACAAAAGCTGCTTTTTCAAGAAGGTAAATCCCTCATTGAAAAGAACCGGGTCAGCAACAGCAGAGCAGTGGTGAGGAATCAGGACCAGCACTGGAGTGATGCCACTAGATGCACTGCACCGTGCAGGACAGCATCTCGCCCCCATGCACTTTCTGTAGTGCTCCGTGCAGGGGCTCATTAATTTCCCCTCATTTTCATGCACAGTAATCAGACAAGTAATTATGGTTCCACCGAGAGGCTTCCTTTTCCCAGAGCAAGTGCTCCTTGCCACCAACGTTTGGCCAATTGCAGCATCTTGTTATAAATGCACATTATAATATTGGCTTTTCGCAAATATGAAAATAGATGCTATATGAATGATGTTAAAGTAAATTTGTTTTTATTGGACATAGTAGTGACATAGGTAATACAGTTATGCTTGTAGTAATCAAACTACCTGCTTAGTTAGGATAACATCCAATGAACACCTAATATAGACCCCTACTACTATCTGCACCTACCGTGTAGAAAAAGTATAAACCAAAGCCCAAACTGGAAAAAATTATGAAAACTGACTAAAACCACAGCCAAAAAATGCACATGCTCTAAAAAGGCAGATCAGAGGAGAACCATCCTAAACAGTTCTTAGAACATGTAAACTAGTTTGGGGAAAAGTTTAAATATGTATAATAGTCTATGAATATGCAGTAGGCTAATGCAATAGAAAAGGTGTGTAAAGAGGAATCTCCGAGGTAGCAGGCGTGCTCTTGGCTGAATGCCAAGCACCCAGCCACTAACCCTGTGCTTCATTATCTCCTATGTCCTTTATTAAACTTTTACCAGGAGAGTGAACCTCGTTTTTCACATCTCTTGGAGCCAGACGAGCCCTTCCCGTGAGATTTATGCCGAACCCGTTCAGATAGCCAAGCGAGAGCTGATTTTGGTACTCACCTTTTCATGGGTTTGGGCGAGGCTTCCCTCTCCAGGTTGGAGGAGGCGTGCTTGACGTGCATGGCATTGTAGGAGGTGTGGGTGTACTCGTTCTCATCGCTGTAGTCGGGACCCAGCAGCGTTCGAGCCCACGTCCCCATGTCGTAGGGAGGCAGGGTCCCCCCAAATTCAGAGGGCAGGCATTCAGGGTGTATTAGCTGGTGAAGGCTGTTCAGGTTGTTACCGTGAAGAAAGATCTTTAACAAACAAAAAAGCAAGTTCAAAGTCGTCGCCGACTCCTTATTTCATTAAGTACAATATTAGCAGCACTAATGAGGTGTGGAGTGTCATTAGCTGACGCTGCAGTTTCAGGTGGGAATTTCAAAAACTCTTAGGGCTGACTCGGTTGGCAGAAGAGGGGGGATTAACTTTGGGGTGGGCAGCTGAAGAATTAGGCTGGCACTACAAACACTTCTGAAAACTCCAATTCGCTTGCTTTTGGCACATGACAATTTCCATTTCTTAAGTACCAGATCAAGAGAAGCAGAAGTCAGGAATTATGACTGATTATTGCTACTGTAAGAGGATAGACGCTTACATGAAGAGCAGAGAGAAGAAAAGGGTGACAGTGGAGCTTACTGAAAGCAGGCATGAAGAGTAGGATTTCAGTGCCTGAGAGGAGCACTAGCCCTGCACCCCAGCACAGATATTTCCAGGGGTGTATCAGGCTGTGTCACCACTTGGTGCTGCTTCAGCAACACTTGTTTCTCTAATCTTTGCTTTCAGGTGGGTCTCACCCTTGTCCTGCCTAGTCAGACCCAGCTCAGGGTGGGCTCTGAGGGATTATTCAGCTGCTTTTTGACAGACTGCAGAGAACAAACGGCTAGGATGACTGCAGAACCACCAATTCACTTGGGTTTCACTGGAAATCTATCTGCCTCTTCTGCAGTGTGAGCAAGCAGCTTTCAAGCATGGGTACTTTTTGTGGAAGTGAGTTACCATCATGTGAAAAGAGTCACCCTGCTAAAGAAATGAAATAGGAATTTTCACTCCTACAAAAAAGTTGAGCTGAAGTTTCCCTCGCTGGCACTGGCTTAACTTCAGTCAGGCCTGATAATCTTTCCACATTGCCAATTCTCTCTACCCCTGAGCATGTCCCAGTAAAATGTATCCATGCTTTGTTAGTCATAACAGATTTCTGGTCTCTGGCTGAGTTATTCATTCAATCCAGACCATTCCAAACACTATTTTTTAATAACAGCAGCGATTCTCTTATACCATATGGAAAACATAGGGAGAAAAACTAGAAAAGAAAACAGGCAGCTACTTGGAAAATGCAGGTCTGCAGGTTCCTCTCCACCCTCATTCCCCACCCCCATCTAATTACCCTTTTCCTTGTCTTGTCTTTGAGGAATGGTTTGATTAGCGTGTACAGGGCATGGATGTACCAGGGCTGATTGACAAAATGGACTCCTCCAAAACGTGCAGGAAAGCTGTCCTAGGGAAAGAAAGAAAGGAAGGCAGTTAAGAGATGCAGTGCTTTACTCCGGCAGTCAATAGGATGAAAGTCGGAGGAAAAATCTGTCTCTTTCCATCTGCAAACGAGCACTGGGCTTGATGGGAGGGGGAAGGGTGGAAATGAAAAAACCAAAAAAGATGCCTGTAAGCGTTTGTATCAGTTTCCTCTGTGGACAGAGCAGTCCCTTCGCCCCTCCACACATTGACACATCAATTGCCGATGAGACGTGAAGATTTAAAGTTGGGTCTCCAGCCACTTCTCACGAACATTTTTTAACTCCGCCAGGGCATGCGACTCGGGCGGCCTGGGAAGTGCGAGGGGCTGATGAGCAGCGCTCCTGCAGGGGAAGCTTTCTAATTTCTCATTGTGCAGCGCAAGGCAAGCCCGCGGTTCCCACGCACACGGCTGCTCAGAGCTCACCTCTTCACCCTGCAGCTCCCCGCTAAAATCATCATTACAAAGGCTGACCTTTCGGGGTGAGCAGGCAGCGCGGTGCGGGGAGGAGGATGGGTGGGAAAGGCGGCTGGGTGGAGGTGTGGGAGCATGACGGCTCCATGGAAACTGCGGGATGCGCGCACCGGGCATTAGCATGCAGCGAGCGTCCGCTGGGACCGAGGGGCTCGCACAGCATCCACCCTGCTCCGGCAGCCTGGAATGGACGCGCCAGGAGACCGCCTCCTTATTAGCACCTCCATTAAAGATCAGCTCTGGGCGGGGAACCCCATGAGCTGCCCGCACCACCATAGTTCCCCTTGGACCACGCAGAGAAGATAAAAAAAAATCGGCTTTGCTGAACAACAGAGCTGAAGCTTGCATCACCAGAAGAATCCCTGGAAAAGCACTCCCCGGCTCTTGGTCTAGGAGTGTCATGCCGACCGAGTGCTGTTGAACTCATGGCAAAAGGCAAAAAAAGCTCTGGCTGGTGACTCCATCTTCTCCACTGTTTTCCCCACCCGGGACTACCATTTTTTTAGCCTTAGATGTGATACTGGCCCGTTGTTTTTAGGGGTTTTTATCTCTGAGTGGTACCCCGTGAGCACTTGCTGTTGCACATTTTGGGGGGGATAGTGGAGGTGGGCGTGGATGCGAGAGTGGGCACAGGACGGGGGAAGGGACCAACAGCTGGGAGTATTAACAGTTTAAAGACATAAAGAGTTAACAACAAATAGTCAACACAAACCAATTATGGTGGACACACATCAACACAAACATCAACAATTCATTAACAATTAACCAATTAAACTCCATGCCCAACGTCGACTTATTTATAACAAGGTGGTGGCTGGTGTGCTTTTAGAGGTTATTGTGCACTGAGAAGGGTATTTCGTACCTACAATCTTATCTGACAAATGTCAGTCAAGGAAGAGCCTAGGAATTTGTATTTTTTGTGTGTGTGGCATAAATAATGGGGCGACTGCTGCTCCTGTGTGCAAATACACTTGCAAGGGGAGGAGAGGAGCCTGTCCCTCTGCTGTGAAGGGAGATGCTGATGAAGCCCTCCTCATCCTGTGTGTGCCTCTAACCCCTAGCTCAGCCTGGAAAGCAGACTATAATCAGGTCTCTTCCTTCAGGGCTGTGGCTCTGGGGCCCAGGCAGGTTCCTTCCCCCCACAATTAGCACAGGGTGTCCTGGGGCTTCCTCTCGCCTTCCTCCTGAGCATCAGAGACTGAGCACAGCTGGTGAGAATACAGGCTGGATTTCTGAGCTGATATGAAAAAATCCCCTTATACACCTGCTCTGCAGAGCTTCTGTGCTGCTTCAAGGTCAATTCCCCCCCCCCAGATTTAGTGATATGTATGCATACACCTCCTCCTGCAGCCCAAGGCACAACTCTGCATACTCTTTAGCCATGGATTGCCCCAGCAGTCATCTAAAACCATACTAGGATAATGTTTGTGAGCAGCCACAAGCATTAAGTGATATCTTTTTTTTTTTGTTATACAGTGGAATAAGCTGCTTCTACCTCAGACAGGTCAGTTGACCTGAAATCATTACAAATCTGCATATTGGACATACTGTGGAGGACTATTGGGTAATCAGGCCAGCACACAGGAGGACAAGCAGTGTAACATCACAGGTGATCCATTATAAATTCCAGTAAATGATGAATTGAGCTTTTGAGACCCCACCTGGTCTGGGGTTCTTAGCCCAAGGAGGATGTTGACCTGTTAGAGTGAGTCCAGACAGGGCCAAAGAGGTGATCAGAGGAACAGAGCACCTTTCCTAAAAAACAGGCTGAGAGAGCTGGGGCTGTTCAGCCTGGGGAAGGGAAGGCTCCAGGGAGATCTCATTGCAGCCTTGCAGTACCTTAAGGAGACTTGACTTATAAAAAGGAGGGAGAGGGACTTCTTATCTGGGCAGATAGTGACAGGACAAGGTTTGAAACTGAAAGAAGGCTGGTTTAGATTAGATGTTAGGAAGAAATTATTTTCTTAGAGGGTGCTGAGGTACTGGAACAGAAAAAATGTGGATGCCCTATCTCTGAAAGTGGTAAAGGCCAAGTTTAATGGGGTCCTGAACAACCTGATTTAGTGAATGGCATCCCAGCCCACAGCAGAGGGGTTGGAACTCGATGACTTTTAAGGTCCTTTCCAATCCTAACGATTCCATTGTTCTGTTCAGTGATTCTATGATTCTATAATTCTCTTTAAGGATGGCCTATGCCCTGTTGGTGTGTTTATTTTCAATAAAGAAGAGTGTATTTCTACTGCTTTTCATGAGAGTTTAGGATGTACATCTGACTGAGATAAAGTACTGTGTGTTGCAGTGACTTCAACTGACTGCTGAGAAATTGCTGCAGTCTGAGCCCACCTAGAAAAACACATGGGCTGACAGAAGTGTGAAGCCCAAAGTGATTTTCTACCATGTGATAACCTAAAATTGTGTTTTATAGCAGACCAGAGCCATAAAATGCCCAGTGCAAAATTCACAAATTCAGTTGCCTTCCTCACACATGGGAATGAAGATTTTAAGACTTGGAACTTTTCACAGATTATTCTTTAAAAAACAAAACAAAACTGTAAGACAAACTGGAATGTTCCATATTTGCCTTTATTTATTTATTTATTTGTTTATTTATTTATCTATCTATTTATTTATTACTAATTCTATATTTGTCAAACTGGCTGCCATCCCAAAAGTTGTACCTAGAAGGAAGAAGTTTCAGACACCTTTGCTCTCTGGGAGTAAATTGCCACAGTTGTTCCTGTACTGTAGCAGCTAATGTCAGTGTAGAAAATCCAATCTGAGTCTGAAGCACAGGAAAGTAAAGAAATGAAAGACTGGAAGCAGGGGAATAACTCTAAGACACAAAGATTTATACTGACCTGAAAAAGAAAAATTGTTTTGCCTTCTTGCTGGAATGCACAAATTATATTAATCATAATTTTTAGTGAGAAACATCAGTCAGTCCTCATCTCCAAGGGGGAACATGTATTTTTTAGAACATGTTGACCAGTTTTAACAATACCCAGAAAGGCCCAAATACTGAGAGTTATTGAAATCAGCCAGAAGTTTAAGCTGGGAGTCTGCCTATAGGAAAAAAAAAAAATAAAAAAAAAATAAAAAAAAGGAGCAGGATGCACTTTCCTACAAAGAAAATTAATTTTTTGTCCACCCAACATAGATTGTTAAGTCTATGTACTAGATTCTATCTCACACATCTGTGCTACAGGAAATCCCTTAATATAACAATTTTATTTCAAGGCAATTGCTTTCTTTTAATTTTGAAGGTACTCCCAAAAGTGCACAAAGACCCTTGAAAAGGAAACAACAGTCAGAAAAAACACAACAACCAAAGAACATTTTGTGTGTGTGTGTGTAACTTTCTGCTAAATTTTGCTCCTTGCCCTATTAAGCACATTAAGTTCAATTTGACCTTCATCCCTCAGTCCACCTGCATTTGTAAGGCTGTCAATTAGAACAAGGACAAAGGCTTCTTTTTAAAAAAAAACCTCAAAGAAATTTGATATGGGAATCATCCAGACACTGTTTGGAACTGCAACATACTAATTTTGTAGAATTCCCTAATTAGAGCAGAGCTGTCTTGGAAAGAAAAGCTCCTGTCTGGAGGTCTGCCTTGTGCAGCTCCAGGAAGATGTAGGAGACATTTCCCACACCCCACTTAGAGTCTCTGCTGCTTTCCCTGGGGCAGGGGGAAAGTAGCTGAAATTGATTTTCTGCTGAAGAGCTTTTGCTTTTAGGAATTCTCTTTTGATTTCTCATGTCTTGTGATTCCTTGGGAAGGTATATTTTATAATGAGGTACATTTTTTGGAGTCTACTGTGAAATGGACTCTGGGATCGTGAAGCCTTTTCTTAACCTGATTCCTTGTCAAAAATACCCAATCCTGAGGATATACTTGGGTTTTAATCCAATGTTATAAATTAAATATAGTGAATTGGTCTAATTATTTTTGGGCACTACGGTCTTCTCCTCTGAAAACAAGGCTGGACATATTAGCACGTTGCTCAGCAATGAAACTGCAGAGTAAATAAACACATCCAATCCAGCCATAATCAAGTTAACCTGCTCTTTGCTCAAGCAGGGTCATCCCAGAGCACATGGCTCAGAATTGTGTCCAGATGATTCCTGAGTATCTCCAGTGAGGGAGATTCCACAACCCCTCTGGGCAATCTGTTCCAGTGCTCATACTGGAGCACAGGAAAGTTCTTCCTCCTGTTTAGGTGGAACCTCCTGTGCATCAGTTTGTACCCATTCCCTCTTGTCCTATTGAACTTGCTGAGGAGCATCTGCCCCTTCATTTGAGTCACTGATGAGTAAGTTACAGGGAAAACCTGAACCTTGTGGGACACCACAGCTTGACCCTGAGATACTAATCATGGCCCCTGGGATCTGCCTTTGGGCCAGTTCTCAATCCCCTCACTGTACACTCATGCAACCCACACTGCAGTGAAAGAACTCCAGATATCTTCTTGGGCAGCTGGCTCACTCCTCAGTCAGACCAGGCCCTGTTCACTGGGACTTGAATTGATCTAAAATAAGGAATGTATCTAACAGTGCTTCAGTGGCTCCTTCCCAGAGCAGTGTAGGCAAAATGAGAGAAAGAAAATCCTCCAAACACAGAGTTTGAGTTGATTTAATGAAATTGGGGCCATTGATGGGCCTATTCTTTTACCTGATTTCTCTTTGTTTTGCTTTAAATATTTGTTTATTTGCTGTTTTCAATTATTCTCCTCTTTATCATGCCTAAAGAGAGAGTAATGAACACAGTGGAGCTGCCACAGACCCCCCAGATTCATGCTGGCTTCAATACATCCTTCATCCTTTCTTCAGAGAGAAATGTCTCCAAGCTTGCAGGTCAGAGCAAAATGTTATGGGAATTATTGTTTGCCATCTCTGCTCAGACCTCCTGTGCAGAAAAATTTTTGAACTGAGCCTGGAACTGAAAGCCTTTGGTACATAATATTCCATTAAATAGCTCAGGAGGGGTGCTTGGAAGCTATGAGTTTGATTAAGAGACAATTGTTCTTTCTTTCTGCCTGTTCCTGCCATGCCAACATCTATTTCTTTTGGCATGAATATGCATCAGAAACCTTTTACTATGGTGTTGTTTGGAACTGCCTGAAAGCTAAAAATCACCATGATTTTCCAGCATCTCCTCACACCAAAGTGTGTTGGGAATGCAAAGCCAGCTTTGGAATATGAAAAATAGGAATGAATCCAACCTGATGCTCAAGGTCATTCCATTCAAACTACATTAATTGATATCATAGACCAAAGCCCTGAGCTTGAAATCCATATTACAACATATTTTTAGGTTACAGAACATCTGAATTTTGAGAAATAAGTATTTTTTAAAATAATTTCATAAACTTTATCCTTTCTAATCAGAAAACCAAGCACACACCCCAGTGAACTTCTATCTCAACCATACTTGCCAGTTTACTACAAATCCAAAACTAATTCCCTTTGAAAGAAAATAAATGTCCCCAGATTCAGGAAGATATCAGTCATAAACAAAACTGTTTAAAGCAAAAGGTCATGTAAACTGAGGATAAAAACCTCATCTTCGTGCCTGTGCACTTACATAATCAGTCCCTGAGTTGGATTAAAGCTCCCAGAGATCATATTAATAGTTCAGGAAGATTTTATTAATAGTTCAGTGATAGTTCCTCCATGGAGAATTTCTATGAGTGTGTGATTTTAATGGATTGGTACAATAAGGGAAGGAGGATTTCTGCTCTTCAGCTCTTCAGATCCAAATTCAGCCTTATAAAGAGTGACAGTGCTTGGAAGTTGCTGATCCCAAAGATGTTGGATAGGCTGTGTCCATCAACAACCTGCTCCTGAGCACGTTTGAACGAATTCCATGGAATGCCCTAGGTATGGACAGAGTGGGCTGCTGAGTAGGGCATGCTAGGAAAGAAGGCAAAGTTTCCTGCAATTGCCTCTAATTTTAAAGCAGCTCCTAAGAGGTGGATGTTTAGTTTGTCAGGAGGCAGTGGGAGGCAGGACCAGGGCCATGAGGACACTGAGCTGCTCCTGCCTCTCTGCAGAGCTGGGGCTGCTCTCCCTCACCTTCTGCAGTGCCTGCACTGATCCCAGGCACGTTCCCAATCTCCACCCTCACAAGTTATCCTTGTCCTTCCGTTATCTGTTTTTGCTCCCCCGTGTTTTTGAAGAGATGGGAATGCAAAATTAATGTTGCCAGTGGCAATAATTGCAAATCGCTGCTTCTACCTTGGCATGCCCTCAGAGTACACAGGGCTTGAAAACAGTGCAGAGTAGGGGAAAACTAGTAAAAAAAAAGACATTAGTGCTAGCAGTATGGCAATCCTGACCTGCTTGAATATGACTTTAAAAATAATTCTTGCAATCGTGAAGAATTCATTGATTTTGGGTAAGCTGTGACTGCTCACACCAAAATGCTCTCTTTTCTTTGAAGCACATCATAGCAAAGGATTGGAGCAAAATCACGAGAAATTGTGAGTTCTTGGTTTATTTTTATATCTCATGCCCACATATGTAGATGAGGATGCTCTGAAGTACTTCTGTCTGAGAAGCAGAACTGAAAAATGAACACTGGGATACATTCTCCTAGACATTTTTATTATGTTTGTTATCTCTCCTGCTACACTCAGTAACTTTTAAAATTCAGTCATTTGCAGTGGGTTTCTCCCAGCCAGTATTGCACACTAGTGAGGTCCTACAGAGCATCTGTTCATGGGTGTTGGCAGATGGCACCAATAAATCAGGTTATGGAACACAGATTTGCTCAGTAAACTTTGATTTGTCCTGATAGAATCATGCTGTCATGTCATCTGGTCTAACAAAATAAGTTGTAACCTTGGGGCAAAAGGGGGACTTCTTCACTACCTTTTTGCAAGAAACCCTTTACTGCACCAGCTTAGAATAATTTAGGAACAGAAAATTTCCCAGAAGCAGTAATTCTGTTGGATTAACACCATGCTCTGGTGCTACTTTTTTGCTTGGCATGTACCCTTCTTTTACACACTAAAAGTAGAGAGTAGCTCCCTCCAGAAACAAACAAAAAATTAGATTAATAAATTACATTGACAGAGAGACAGCAGATTCATTCAGGGAGTTGGTTAAGGAGGTTCACAGGGAAGAAAGGAATTCAAAATATGATTAAAGAGTAAAACTGAGAGCACTGAGACACTAAATTGGAAGTAGCCCATGCATGTGTGCAACTGGGGTGCTGCAGTTTTCTCTAGATTAGGTCATTTTAGGTAAAGCCAGATCAGCATGCTTCTGGTGGAGCAAGAAGAGTGGCAGCCACCCACTAAGCTAAGGCTGGGTCACAGGCAGCATAGGAAGGGACATGAACAAGCTGGAGGCTATTTTTCAGAGTTAGTTTAGGAACTTGGTGTGATCTTTGCAGCCAGCCCCAGCAAACCAGGCTACATAGTCTCCAGTGTTCTGATTTTGGTGTAAACTGTGGCTCAGAAACCTGTTTGTACTCAGCTTTCCCAAGGCAGGGTGACTGCAAGCTGAGCTGCTTCTATTCCTGTATCTCCCTCAATGTGAACGTCTGAAATTAGCTGTGGGGGAAGGAAAAAGCAGCAGGAAGATCATCAAAGCTGAAAGCAGTTCTGGGCTTAATTAGAAAAGGCAAAACGTGCTGGGCACAGAGCAAGCCTGGCCTGGAGACCTGCTGGGAGAGCCCAGGTGCTGCTGGCTGGGTGTGTGACCACGGGTGGGCAGGGATGTGTCACACTGCCTGTGGCACCAGGGTGACCCTGAGCTGTGGCATCCCCACAATAAAGTCAAGTGCAAGCCTTGCTGAGAGAATGACCTCCCCAGCCCTTTCCCCCTGACACCAGGAGATAAAGTGGTGGGGTTTATCCCCACTTGATCTGTTGGTGGGTGTCTGTGGGTGTGAGCTGCTCTCAGCTTTGGGAGTGTGGCAAATAAAGAGGCTTCTTTTGTAGATTTTACTGCAGGGCATTCTGAAGTAAAATGCCCACCAGCAGAATGGGCACTTCCACCAAAGAAAGCATTAGTGAGCATTAACACAACTTTAACGAAGGAGCATCCTAATTCCCTAGCACCTGGAAAAAAAGCTACCCAGGAGCACTGGGGTTGAAAGTTTGGCATTGAAAACTCCACCCAAAAGATGTTCTATAATCTACACTTTTGGAAAAAGAATAGAGAGAATAGGGACTTTTTTTTTTAAAGTAATTTTTTAGAGTTAAGCCTTAAACAAAATTAATTAGTACCATTAACACTGTAGTGCAGAACTCCGCTGCTTTCTTTAGCTGATCTTATTTCATGCTCTCTCCAAGCTATTCTATTTCCATAGACAGGCCTTGCACTGAAGGGCAGGCCTGTGGGACACTGATTGAAAGCACAGGGAGTGAAGTTAGGGCAAAGAAGATGGCACTGAGGCAAACCCAGTAGCATTTGAAAGGCTGCTGAAAGGAATGAGTTGAGTGCATGCAAAGTCAGTCATGAAAATCATAACATACAGCACCTTATTTCTTGCCCAGTACTGAGATTTTAAACAAAAAGCCCTGTACAGAGACTGTCCTTTTAGATGTGCATTGTTATGCTGAGATTCTCTACATTGTATATGTAAAACTTTTATTTTATGTTTTTTTCACATTGCATATATGTATATACACATACACATGTACACATATATATATATGTATATGCACTTGCTCTCTGCCAAAATAGCTGTGTCTGAGCAAAGGGCAATGAAGGCCAAGCTGCCATGGTGAGGACAAATGCCCACAGCATTAGTTAAAGTCAGCCACAGAAAAGCAATTACAAAGGTCTTGTGGCACTCACATTGCTCCTCAGGAGACCTATTGACTTTGCAGAGAAGCTTTTCTTCTTTGCCCATGGAAGCACCAAGGTATTAAACAGAATTCCTAAAGTCTCATTACACTTGTGTTGTGATTGAAAGCTGATGATGGAGAAAAGGAGATTTTGTTATTTATAGAGCTAGGCAAGCTATTTGGTGCTGAAACAGAAGTCTGCTCTGGCCTGGCTTGAACAATGCCTGGAATCATCTGAACAGCAGCATGGAAAGGAGATTATAAACTATCACTGTGATGAGATTATAACCTAGCATGGTCAGAGGAAAATGATCAAGCAATTTTTTTATTTGCCATTTTTGACTGACTAAAACAAAGTACTTAATGGAAATTATTCCTTTTCCAGTAAATAGCTTTGCATCTAGCAGTAAGTTAAAATATTAATAATATTGACTCTGTACAAGTCCTTGTAGATATCATAGGCTCTTAGCACTCATTTTCTCAGAGCTATCTGTTAAACAAGAGCTAGATTCCTGTCTTATTACACTAAGAATTTTGTATTTTACTCTAATTTGTTTGAGATGGAAGCCTAATTTTAAAACTGAAGGTTTCCCTTCACCTAGAACTTGCACAACCCCTTTTTAAAACAATTTTTGTGGTCCCTGTCAGCTTAGACAAATATCCCATGGTGATGAGTGACCCATGGTGAAGATATTTTTCAATTTTTCATTCTCTTCCAACAGGAGTGTGTGAATGTGTTTGTGTGTGTGTGTGTGTGTGCACATGAGCAAACCCCATGAGCTGCTTTGTTTTAAAAGGAGTCAAAATGCTAAATGCCTGCACAGTGGGGGAGACACAGCTCTTGGTGGGTGCAATACAAGGCAGCTCACACTGCATCAGATAAACACTGATAGCAGCAACACTTTGCCTCATATACAGCCTCTTATTCTTTAGACAAATGGAAGCCTGAGGAAAAAACCCACCCTGTTATTGTTTGCATGATTCAGTCTCTGTCCTTGTTCCAGTCTCTGAGTGAAATTGCTTTGCTGTCTTATCCTTTCATGCTGAAGGGTAAATTGTTGTGTGTATTTGTATTTCACAAAATCCCACATAGACACCAGACTGATTTAACAGGAGCAGACCAATGTGTCAGGTCTGCAATAAAATATAATCTCCTTGTGTCTGCCCTTTTGTGATCTCTTTCTCTCTATTTTTTTTTAATAACAGAGCAATGCCTTGATAATGAGAAATTTGACCATAATTTAATGTCCTTGAAATAAGTTTGGATAATAAAAAAATTTATGAGTAATGTAAAAATACATGTGGAAAGATTTAAAGATACGTTGTGGAAAATATATTTTTAGGAAAGCTATTTTACAATATCAGACTGCAATTCAAGTTTCATGACATGTTCAACAACATGCATTTAAGAAATGACTCATGAAGACCATTTTCTTAGTGAAGAGCCCTGTACTATGCAGTACAAAGAACTGATGTTTTTCACTGATGTTTTTCTCCCATGGTTATAAAAGCAGTCATTGCTAATAACACCACCAGTAGCTAAGATTGTCTGATTGTCTGACTTGTTGCAACTTTGCTGCAGTTACACATTTTGGGCCCAAAAATTTCAACAGGGAGCCAGACATATGTTTTATGGAAACTGAGGCTGAGGGTGGGTGACAGTTTCCCCATGGACTTGCAGAGAAAAATAATTTTTTCTGCACTTCAAAATATTTTTATGACTATTGGAGGGTGGTGATGGGACCCAACCTTTCACAAAAGGCTTTCCTGACACCTGTGGCTTTAATGACACAGACAGAATTTGCAACTGTACATGTGTGTGTGTCCAAATTCAAGGAATTGTAGAGGCTGTTTCATGAGCTGACTAGTCACAGTGATACCCTCTTGCCTTAAAAGCCCAAATCAGTCTAAATTCTTGGAGTACATTAGCTGTGTTCTCCCAGCAGGTAGAGAGGCTGCAGCCCCAGCCCACAGGTGGGAGGTAGAGCTCTCTCTGCAGTGGTTTCTCCCAGAGATGTTGTAAAGCACTGGTGTGGTTGGGGCCCCTGAAGCTCCACTTTGATACTCAGATTTTTCCTTTCCTACGTGCGTGACTTTGCCATTTCAATGTTCTCTTTGTGCTGTGTTCACCACCTAAAGCAATGCTAGGCAACAGTCAGTGTTGCTCATTGCATAATCACTCAGAACCAGGGCTTTTGTCAGCTTGGCAGCATTAAATGTCACATAAACTTTGTACTCTTTGCTACATGAAATACAAGCTTATACTCTCTGCAACTGCTCTCTCATTTCAACAACAACATCCTCCCTTCAGTTCACACTTTTTGTTCCTCACTACCTGGCTTTACTGCCACCTTAAATCTGACTACAAAACAGCTCTAAGAGGTAGCAGTAGAAGGATGGTTTCTGATGTCTGTGTAGGTGCAAGGAAAGCAGAGCATTAACAAGTGCAGTTTCTCAGTCTTTCCAGTATCATTAGCCAAGCAAGGATATCAGACTGTGCAATATTACCAGGTCACTGTTCAGCCTCTTGGCATCCTGCATATTATCATCTGCTCCCACTATGGACCCTAACAAGAGGAGTCTGAGGGTTACCAGTGGAGTTTACTGCCTAAGTAGTACTTGCACTGCTTTTTCCAAAAGGTTATTTTAAATTGTGTTTTCAGGCACCACAGCATCAGTCTGCAAGCTCATGGTTCCTCACCCTGTTGTTCTACTCCTTAAAAATTTGCTCTAATCATTTTTTTCAGGGCTGATAGCAGGGAAAAAAATTCTCTGAATTTGCTAAAGCTGCAGTTCACAGGAAGATGTGACCCCATTTCTCAGCCACCTCAGATTAAAAAGCCATACAAATTTTCATTCTCCTATTTCTTTTCACATTGAGTTAAAGTCACACATTAAGTTCTGCTACATGAAGTCTTAAATGAATTAGGTTTTTTCCACCCAGAGACTGGAGTATCCTCTGTCATATCTCTGGAGGTCATTAAATTTGCCAGGTAGGTCCAGGACAGTCTGTCTGTACCTTCTTCTTTGAAAGCTTCCCATAAGGAATAAAATGGAGAGTAAAATGGAGCTGATAAAGGGGCTGATATCTTAGGCCTGATTGAGCAGAAACCATGGGAGAGACAGACATAGATAAATGCTCCCTGAGCAAGGAGTGATCAAGAAACATACTGTGAAACTTTGTGATAAGATAATGTTACCAGGTGATGTGATGTCATGAAGAATGTGTAACCAATGGGAAACTGGGAAATATTGGGAAAAAGAGCCCTATATAAGTGCCATACAAGTAAAACCTTTTATAAATGCCTTGGGTACTCAGTAAAATTGGCTTCTGATCCAAACTCAGGTATCCCTGTCTCTCAATCTCCAACAGCTTCCCATCGAGAACTCTTCCCACCTAATTGCAGGCAGCAGTGTATCCTTATTAAACTCCAAGCTCTGGGTACCAGTGCAAATTTGCAAATTACTTGGTGTCATTAACCTTGACTTTAGCAAGACTTTAGGCACAGTGGCAAGCATTGTCCCTCTAGCAAATTGAAGAGATTTTGTTTGGAGTGGTAGTGCTTAGTTCTAATTTCAAAGTTTTGCCCTGCTTTAAGCTATGAATGGGATCTAATCTCCCAAATTTACTTACTCCGTGATTCTGTGGTATTTCATATGTTAAGGTATATATATATATATATATATGTGCATGTCAAGCTGTTGAACTGCTCCTGCCCTGTCATATTCCACTCTTGCTGTTGGCTGATCACTGGTTACTCCCAGCTTTGGGTTACAGCTTCCATTCTAAGCTGAAGCTTTTATCACCTTTATAATGTGCCACAGAATCTATTATAGAAATGGGCAGGAAGGTAAGGCTTATTTATTATCTGCTTTGCTGCAAAACCCATATTATGAGCATAAATGACAGCAATAAACAAAAGAAAATAACCTGTTCAGACCAGAAGAAAATCTATATCACTAACTCCCTGCATTGAATGGTTGTTCCAAGAATGAAGGATTTCCTTGTTATTAGGAATGTGCCAGGTGAAGAGAAGTTATCAGAAAAGCTGCATTCCCTGTGAGCTGCTACAGAATTGCAGCTGTGCAATGCATATTAATCCCACTTACATCCATCAACTCAATTAAAACCTCCCTGTTATTGAAATCTGTAACTGGTGCAGAAAGGTATCCCAGCTTAGTAGAGTGTTCATTTATGCTGTTCACTGGACAGCTCTTCTGTGGTGCTAGATTATTTCTAGAAGGAAGTAAAAAATTTTTGCTGAATATCCAGAAATTACAGAGATTACAACCAAGGCCAATGTTTGTCTGCAAGAGTTAGTGAGAAGCTAATAGTATTACTGGATGCTTTGCAGATGCTTCATCTGTTTTTGTTTTGGTTTTTTTTTTTTTTTTGTTGGTTTTTTTTTTGTTTTGTTTTGTTTTTTTTTTTTTTTTTTTTTTTTTTTTTTTTTTTGTGTTTTTTTTTTTTTTTTACTTTTGGCCATGGCACACTTTTATCATATATATAGTATAATGTGCATTTACAGCATGTCTTTGCACAAAAATTGAAGATAAGGTCCACTGAAAGCACAATTATGCAGAAGTTACATTAATATATTTCCCCACTTCTGTCAGGATCCATCTGGGAAAATCAGAAGTCAGTTCACCACTTACTGGTAATTGGTACCATCAGCTTCAAAATTTTAAGAATAAAAGAATAACAAACTTTTATTTTTTGTCTTCCCGAATTGTCTCCTCTAGGTACTAAGTTGTTTCAATTTTTTAGTTGCATCTTAGGTGCAGTGTGTTGCACAGCCTGGGAGATCTCTTAAATAGGTTCTGCTGTTTGAACTGATTGAGTTGTGAAGGGATTCAGACTACAAAACCTGCTCAGTGTGAAATCCACCATTGTGTACAGCAAATTCCTAACTCAAGGTGATTATCGAACAATTGATTTTCTTAATAATAAACAGCAAGAAAATCTAACAGAAAAAATAGAGAAGTTAAACAACTTGTCAGCAACAAATCATTTGAAGGACCTGCCTGAAATTTGAGAAGGGTAAAAGCTCTTTAATGTTGTGGACATGAAAATACACCCACGATTTTTCTGCAAGTGAGACTGAGGTAGGAAAGTGTAACACCAGCTGTGTGGGAATCCACAGAACCCACCATGGAGAAACCCAGGGTGGACAAACAACCCAAGCAAGATAATAGCTGCTGTTTATAAAAGGACCACAACACCACTCAGGCATTTAAAAGCATCAGCAGAGATCTGTAGAGGAAGGAACACACTTCATGGCAGCCAAGGAAAACAGCACAGAATTCCATAGAATCGTGGAATATGCTGATTTGGACCCAGCAGGATCATCAAAGTCCAAGTCCTGGCCCTGCACAGCATCATCCCCAAGGGTCACAGCAGGGAGTGTGACTGTCAGCACTGTCCAAACACTTCTGGAGCTCTGTCAGGCTGAGGCTGTGACCACGTCCCTGGGGAGCCTGTTCCAGTGCCAGCCACCCTCTGGATAAAGAACCCTTCCCCTATATCCAGCCTTAACCTCCCCTGAAGCAGCTTCAGGCATTCCCTTGGATCCTATCACTGGTTACCACAGAGAAGAGATCAGTGCCTGCCCCTCCTCTTCCCTGTCTACCTGAAGGTTTATGGAACACAACTGATTTTCCATTATATTTAGGTGCACCAAGGATACTAGTATTAGCAAAGACAATTCACTTTTGGTAGGAGTGAAACTCTGGTCATATAGAGGTTAACTCTTATTATATAAGAAATTTGTTCCAGTAAGTGTTTGGACAAGGAATAATATCAAAATTTAGGGAAAAGTTAAATTTTCTAATAGTACCAGAATTTAAAAAAATGTTTATTATTGAGCTAAAAAGATATCAGCTTCTGGAACTCAGAGACTGAATTCATGTAATGGATAGACAATTGTTGGCAGCAACTGGAAAGGAACCTCAGGATGCTTCTGGGAAATAAAGGAACTCTCAACAGAGTATGAAATAGAGATGAAAGGGTCAAGATGGTCCCCAGCTCATCTACCCAGAAAAGTTTCTCTTGCCATAATTTGGGCTACAATAAGAGAAGCCTATTGCTCTAGGGAGAAAACTACAATGAAGAACAAGTGAATGTATTGTGCTTACAGATCATGTAGAAAGCAGGCAAAACATTAAAATATTTCATTTGCATATGAATGACCTGAAAATGGCATCTATTGCAACGTCTCTAATGAGAAACTGAAAAGGCAGTAATGCTCTGGGAGGTGACCTTATGAAACTGAGGCATCCATATAGGCATGATCATAATTTCTACACGAAATTAAATCCTTGGAATGCCATTGGGTTACACTTGGAGCCACAAGGCTCTTTCTTGGAAATGCAAAACATTTGACAGTGTAAACAGCACTAAGTTACACACAAATTATGTTAGATATGGGGGGAAAGTAAAAATAATCCCATCTGGAAGCCTCAAGTAACTCAGAAATTCTGACATAAACGAAACAAATTAAGATGCAAAGTGTAAATATATATTCCAGTGGAAGTTCCTGGGAATGTCTCCCTCAGCAGACTCCTCACATGAGGAAGCCATAAGGATATTTGTACCTATCAAGCTGCAGCAGAGAGGGCCACTAAGACACATACAGGAAGGGTAGATCGCAACCCATTCTGAATCTAACACTGTGAAATTACCAGTGATGCACCAGAGGTCACATGAACTCTGAAGGCAAGATGCCTGTGCTTGTCAGGCAGCTGTCAGAGTAACTTTGGTCTCACAGGTGTCTAGAGACAGACAGAGCAAAGCAGCAAGTCCAGCATGGCTTGTGAGATGTGACAAAGGTGGGAAGCAGTCATGGCAATGTGCAGTGAACTCATCCCAGGAGCAAGTGACACTGCTGCTCCAGATGGACACAAGCAGAGGTGGAATAGGTTCTCTCATCTGAGACAGCTGAGCTCAAAAACCTGAGACAGCAGGAACTGAAGGACCTGGCTTGGCAGAAATGGCAGCAAGGATATTAAAACTGAGGTCCAAGGGTCTGTGTGGTGTTACAGCACACCCTAGGAGTTAATTGAACCTTGATAGCCAATGTTCTTTGAGATTCTGAATTGCATTAGAAATCACTGATGGTGTGGCTAGAAAGGGGAGTTGGGGGAAAATAGCAAACTTGCAGGAGGGCCTTAAAAGAGATACTTGGCAATAAATGATTACTGGTTGCTTTCCTGCTTCCATCAATCCAGCCATGATCAGTTTATAACCCCCTCTGTTGCTGTGCTCACAATTTGGAGTGTAAGTGTGAAACAGCACTTTCTTTGTATTTCCTTTAAAAGTGTCAGGAATGGCTTCTTTTCCCTAGCAGGGGATAAGATAAGGTCTCCCACAACTGCTTACAGAAAGCACATCAGTGGGAAGCAAAAGCAAGGAAAAGAATACAAGAAGGAGTCAGTAAATGTGTTCTCCCCAATGGCATTTTCACAACAGGATAATTTCTCTGGCTTCAGATCCCCTGATCATGACAGCAAACCATCTGCTCATGGAAAGAGGACACTTCAAGAAAGGATATTCAGCTTAGTCATCCTGTCACATCCCAGCTCTGCAGGGTTTCTTTTATTCTAGTAAAGAGGTTTTCATTTCTAATCCTGTTTCTGCACTCTTTAAAGAAATATTTAGATATCGTTTTCATAGTTTAATCTGACAATTCTAAAAAGCACTGTAAGACAAAGAATCAAGCACCCTACAGAAGTATAAAGCTAGTAGTACCAGTAATTGCAGTAACAATAAAGCTCAACTGCATTTAAAATATTATGGAATCAGATACCCCAAAAGACAGCTTAAAGCAGGCATAGATTCTTTCCAGTAGGAATATCAGCCATGTTTAACACCACGTGTTTACAGGGATGCAGGACAGCTCTCTGTGGCAGAACCAGCCTTCTCTCCAGGGTGCAGCCCAAATTACAGCCCTGTGTGGGCTAAGCTCATAGGGCCACCTCCTCCCTGTGACTAGACCTGTCCTATGCTCATGGATGCATGCACATGCATGTTACAGAGTCCTTCATTTTCTCTCTGACCTTTCCTTTTGCCTTCTCTTCTCTCTGAGCTGCCAGTGTAATGTGGACAAGTTGAAGGCAGAGGTGCAATCTAGTGGGACTCTACTGTTTCATTTCTCTGTCTTCTGCTGCCTTTTCCTACTCCTCCAAGAAAATCCCTCTCTAGCAAATAAGGAGTATTTGTTTCTGTTATTCTCCAAAGCTTGTCATAAGTTTCAGACTGCAAACAAGGACCTGATGCTAATGTTCATGTGATTTTTGGTCCCTTTCCTCACCCCCTCCTTGTTGTCATTCCTTCACACTTCTTATCATTCATAGTCCTCTTCTGGCTCAGCTAAGTTTGTTGAAACAAAATCCATGACAATATATTTCAGTGTGCACTTTGTCTTTTGTTTTGATTGACTTCACATGTGTTTTTAGAGCTACAGGTCAAAAGCTTCATTGCCCCTGCTGCTTTATAAAGCATTCTTCTAAATAAATAGCACATACCACAGACATGCCTGACCATCCTAGCAAAATATGAAGCTCTCCACACCAGCTGGAAGCTGAAGAAAACAGCACCTGCCTGCACACAGCAATTCTGTGTAAATCTAGAGACAAAAAGGAAAGCCTTGCCTCTGCTCACACATGGGAAAATTTACTGTGAAGTGAAGCTCAACATGTAAAAACAAGCATTTCTGAAAAAGCAGGAGAGGTTACTGTCTCATCACTGCTCATAACCTCCTTGAGCTGGGTTACTATCCCTTGTGAAACCTGATCTTGATAATGACCTTCTATAACATCACTTATTATTATACTTTCACCTAAGGATGGCTTAGGTGAACGTGATATTTCTGCCCTGAGACATTAAGAGTATTTATGATCCTCAGCTGTGCAAACCTCCAAGATGAGGGGTGGATACCAATATGTGCCCATCTCTGGGACTCCTCCAAGTGTACACTCTTGAGGTTTGAGTTCCTCAACCAATTTCTGCAGAATTGTGCTGGGTTAGCAACAGCTACACCATCATTTTTCACCATCCCCGATTAAAACATGGTAACACCTAAATTCTTATAAATTTCTATCTGTGCAATCATATGTTTCTTCCCTAAGTGTCTATAAGAAAATATCTTCTCTTGTGCTTCAGTATTTTAGAAGCCAGGTAACTGAATAAAATGTTAACACCTAGCACTTGCTCATTTTACACACAGAAGTGTGGACAGTGCTTTATCTACTTAGAAGAGGACCTGGATATGACACTTGTCAGTGCATGAAGCAGTGAAATTTGCTGTGTATTTTTTTTTTCCTTCCTGGTGAGTGTCTTGGCTTTATGACTGATTTTAATGTTAGTAGAAACTGTAGCTCCAAAGTACAGCCCAGTTCCAATGGCTTCAGGTGACAAATTTGTTTGTCAAAACAACGAAGTTCTGAATGACTCTGACCTCAAGGCTCTGACTCCAGTGAGCAGATTTAGGAACTTCTCCATCTAGTTCTACTTTCCATCTGATTTTCCATATTAAGCTTTGCTTCAGCCTTGTATTTGTTTTGCTTATTTTGTAGTATATAATACAAGTCAAGTATGTTTTGGTGGAGCTGGGAACAAAACAGGAGGGGAGATTTGAGCCATGAGTTTTTGCTGTGCTGTTCAGCATTGAGTTGTGACTCCAGATGTGCTGAAAAACACAGCAAGAAAATAGGTGGGTTTCAGTGGTGAGCCAGGGGGCTGAGAGGTGGCAAAAATTCATTTGCATTTTAAACATATTTCAGTGGCTGTGCCTGCAAAAGCTTCACACTCCCCTAAAGCACCTGATGTTTATTTTTATACTTTGTGGTATCAGATTTTGAGGAAACACATGAAATATTAAGACGTATTTTAAAACTGCCTTTGCTGTCATGGATTTGGAATGATGATGAAATCAGATAAATCTGACATTTAAATGGAACTAACACCAAATGCTGATCATGTGATATCTTGAATGACTGTTTTTATTGGTAGTGATGCCTGGAGAGGCTACCTGAAACAGAGGATAGACAGTGTTAAAGGAATAAAGTAGGTATTTATTAAAAGCCTTCAAAGGACACACCTTGGGCAGTACAAGAGTCCAGCCATGGCTACACCCAAGATGGACCCAAGATGGACAACTGGTCACAAGTTCTCACAGTTTTATAAGTTTTGGTTCATATACATATTGGGGTTAATTGTCCAATTACAGCTTCAGGTTATGAAGTCCCATCCTCCCACATTGCTCTTCTCAATTCACTGTTGTTTACACTTTTTGTGCCTGAAGCTGCAATGGTGTCCTTGGTTCTCAGGCTGGAAAAGGATTGCTTTGTCTAACTAAACTGTGAAGAGAACTTGCTAACACTCTGTGTGAAGACCCAGGTGCCCTTGGGTTTGGTACATGAAAGTTACTGGTCTTTTTGTTGTTAGGGAAAGCAGGAAATACAAGAGCAGGACATTTCCCAAGTCACACAGCTAGAGCTGAACATTGCTTTCTTTTCCTTTCTTTGACCTTACTGCTTGTGTTAATGACTGCTGACACCAGTGTGATCTCTGATTGCCTTTTATTTGCCTCTGAGTAATTAACAACAGGACAAATACTCAGGAGCTCAACACTTCCTTGCTCAAATTCAATTTTTGGAAAGAACTTTCATGAAAGGATAGGAAGGTCCTTGCTGAGCCAAATCCAGCAAATCTAACACCCTGTCTCTGGCAGTGGCTGAAGGAAGTAGTATAAAACCAGGACAAAATTTGGTATATTCACAGAGTACTCTCAGTGTTCAGTTAAGGGTTTCCTGTGTTTGCTTTTTTCCTGAAATAACTTTTTATGTCTCAAATAACATCTCTAATGACAATTAGGTTATAACTCTCCAATCTATGGATGAAAAAAAAAAATTAACTGAAGTGATGGAAACTTTGAAGAGGTTTTATACCTTAGGAGTCCAGAGAGCCTGCCTGGGAATAAATTGAAAGATTTAGCTTTCTCTATCAAAACATTTCTTACTAAAATAGAAGGGACCCAGTCATCTGCAACACTATCCTGGGCCTGGTAATGGAACAGGGAAGGGGACACCATCATGATTTCCATTTCTCTGGTTTTGCCTTTTCAGCATATTTTAGTATTGCCACAGTGCTGATCACTTATTTCTCTGAAAGACTCCTTTGGGACTCTTTGGACCTTGTAGGAAGATTTTACACTGGAAAAAAATAGCAAAAAGCATTTCTGTGGGAGTGGCCAAGCCTATTATTATCCTGAGAGAATGAATCAGCATCCCAAATTTTGTAATACAAGTTCTTGAGTTCCTCCTCCTTCATGTCTCAAGTTGGGTACCTGTGAGTTACACCATGTGTGTTCCAGGAATGTTTCAGTGAAAATTTTACATGCACTCCTCAGACACTGGTGAATCCTACAAGAGCTCTGCACTCCCATGCAGTGCTTAAACAGCAAGGTAGAAAAACTTCTTTAAAAAAATCAGGATCTTTATGGCCACTTTAGTTATGTTGCATATGTAGTAGAACATTTTTCAAGCCATCCTTGGAGCTGAGAGCTGCTCAGCAGATTTCACAACCTGACAATGACCTCAGGACCCAACAGCAGCAGATCTCCTTGGACTACCTGAGAAGCTGACCTGGCTCAGCACTCTGGTGTTGAACATTTGCAAGTACAAACTGTGACTTTTCAAAAGACTTGCTTGTTTTTCATTAGGTTGACATTTCCTTTTTAGATTCACTACCAAGCCTGAGGCATGTGGGCTTTCTAAGGTGAAAAAGGGTTGAATAAAAGCTGGTGATTGATTGTAAGAAAACAATTTGCAAGGAAAGGGAAAACAGCTGCATGTCACTTCACCCAGAAGCACTTGCCATTTGAAAGCTCAGCACCTGCCATTCTCTGACATTCTGCAGCAGTACTTCTGGACCTCCTACATTAGCAAGTGTTCAGTAAAACTCCATGCAAATAAAAGGGTTGAAAAGGGTGTTAAAGCTATCTCAGTTTACCAAAATACTACATATTTAAGAATTCCTTACAATTTGTAATACTTACCATGTCTGGAATGCTAGAGAGAAATGCTGACTCTGAAGAGATCATGAGGACTATGGTAACTTCTAGGAGGTAGAATACATCCCTTATTCCAGTGCTCTTTATTATTTGTAGCTGTCTTTATTACTGGGAATGCAATAAAGTGCATTTTCTAAAAATTCCACTAAAACCACTGTTGCATTTACAGCTACTCCATACACCTTCTGTACAGTACCAAAACAGGCAAAGATAGAAACAAGCAGTCATTAAAAAAAAATCTGTTCTTGTAAAACAGAATGTCTCATCCATAAAACCTTTGGGTTTAGGAAAAATCAACTACCCACAATACCCATAAAGCTTAATTCAGCCTCTTAGGGGAAGCAATTCACTGAAGCCTTCCAGAATGCTGGAGGGTTGCAGTGCTTGGTTGAGAGAAGCAACGTGGTTCAGTGGCCCCTGCTTACATAGGGCAAATGCAAATTCACAGCCTTCCCTTAGAATCCAGACATGAATTTCCTCACCATAGGTCAATCCTCTGCTGCAGGATTTCTCTGTTTCCTGATCCACAGGGAGCACTTAAATACACCTCTCCCTTGGCCCTGGCAATACCATTTATTCTGCAAAGTAAACAATCTCCAGACAGGGAGAAACCACAGGAAGCCCTTTATAACACTTAGGTGTTCTTATGTGACCATTTAACTCTTTAGATAGGCAAACAAGAAATTATTTTGCTGACAACATGACCAAATTGAAACTCTGCATCCCTCAGTGAAGGACATCTACTCTTCCACCCAGTGCTATCCAGTTTTGAACACTGAAAGGGGATACACTTTGGTACCAATTTGTTTCAGGTAGTAACAGCTGGACCACAACAACAAAAAAGCTTTTTTTTGAAGGATAATTTCTAGCAGCATCAAGCATTTGCTGTCTGAGTCAAAAGTTGCTCAGGAAAGCTACAGAGCTACAGAGCTACAGAGCTATAACATATTTTAATGAATGTTTATACACACAGCTTAAGGGGCTTTCTTAGCTCAGGTGGTTTTCACCAGAGAAATTATGCAATTTTCAGGCTAGCACTAAGGAGTGGGGTGATAGAGCATCTGTGTTTCAACTGTAGAGACAAAACCCATGTGGTCAAAACTTGTTAAGAAAGTGGTTTATTCACTAAAGAAACAAAAGATTGACTGAAATTACTTGTACTTATCTGATGAAGCATCTTGCCAAAAAAAAAAAAGGATGAGGAAAAAATCAAGCAAACGCACAAACTGAATTATTTCCAAGTTTTGTTTTGATATGTAGCTTCAGTGTGATAAGAAAAGGGAGAAAGAAACATTCAAAAATGTCATGAAGCCTGTTGCCAGTCTAAGAATGAGCTGGATGTTTTCTGTTTTGTTTTGACCCACAACAATTGCTTTTCCAACTGTAATACTGGGACAACGACTTAGAAAATCAATTTGTTCATCTCTAGTCATTAAGTGTGTAATGAAGCATTCAGTGTGGTTTGTGGCCACAATGAATAAACAACTTACTCAATGTCATTAACATTTGTGGCCTGTGAACTCGTGACCACCCAATAATACTCCTTGTTGTGCAGCTCATGTGAGCTGTCTTCAGTATGAATCACTGTCAAAATTCAATATATATTTTACTTTTATCTAAGTACTTTTTTTTAGTGCAGAATCTGAACAAAACAGTCTGGGCAAGGTGGTCTGATGATATACATATCTTTTTGGCCAGTGGAATATTTGTTGAATTGTGTTGAACTGTTCATTAAACTAATGAGAAAAAAACAGTTATAACCAGGTATAGCAGGAAAAAAATGTCTGCATCATCCTGCCAGCCATGTGGTTTTGCTGCATTATGGAGGTGTCTCCCATATTAAGCTGTTGCAGGTATCCTATTGTCACCCTGAGGATGAATTTTAATTAGGCACAGTATAGAATAGTTAAATTATTAGACTTATAACACATATTTTACATGGAAAAGGTGCTATCTACAGCATAAAATTATAATTTTATTTCTAGATCATCTTCTCCATAATAGCACAGAGGGACTTAAATTGGACCCACAATCCATCTAGTCTGGTAATCTGTGATAAGCTCTGTCAGTTACCGATTTTAGTAATGATACTGAAAATACAGCTACTGTTCACAACTCTATAACTGATATACATTCAAAATCTGTCCAGAAACCAGAAACCTTCAGCACAATTCAGGCATATGACTCGAATACATGTTAGAGGGTAAGTGCTGTTCTTGCTGTTTAACACAGAGGAGCTGCAGGCTGTGAAGTTCTAGTGCTAAGCAGACATGCCTAACTGAAAACCCTGGACATTGGGAAGCAATCCTATTCCTCCTTTTGTTTTCAGTGTTATTCAATAAAGCATTGAACAAGACCTGGCCCATACAAAGTGAGTGCAAATAGAAATTGAACAGAAAATACATCTTATAAACAAATCTGGAAACAGGTGAAAATGCATCCTGGGTACAACTGAGCAGGCAGAACCAGAGTCAGGTGCTAGTGGTCAACCCAAATCATTTGGCTGAATGTCAAAATAAACACTTCTTTCAAGTTATTTCCTACCCCCTCTCATGGCAAAGCTAAAGTCCTTCAAGCCTATTTGTAAATATTTACTGGAAATTGGTTTTACCTGGCTGGAAAGTAGAGGCAGATCCTCCTATCTAAATAAAAAAAAAACTGCAAAAACTTGTATGTCATATATCCAGGCACAAAGAGAGCACAATGAAATCTGAGAAGACTGTAGTTCTGGGGTGGACGAAAATCTGGAATGCTGAGTTTATTTTATGATATTAGCTCCTACTGGAGAATCCATTCTCATTTGGGTTCCAAGTTATTGGAAGAAAAATGTATATTGTGTGTCATGTAGCATCTACAGAGATCCCAGAAGACTACAAGACCCATCCTTGCATTTGTTCTATGCCTGAAGGCATGGACTTCATGTGACCAAATTGCACATCTGTTTCTCATTCAGAAATGTACTGAAGGCAACTTCATTTTGCTCATGTGACAGTGACATATTGAGTCACACAAGGGGAGAGGGAGATACCAGGACCCAGGGACCTGGGACTCTAATAGGAAAACTGTCAGAATATTTTTATTCCTGTTTCCCTCATTTGTCTCAGAGCACTATAGCATAGGTTGGTCTAAAGTTGGAGTTGTTCCTGATTGGAAGCTTTTATTTTATTATCCTGTAGCCCTAACACAGCTTTACTTGTTATCTGGAACTAACTTTGAAATGTAGTAATATTCTTAAATTGATCTAAATTTTTTTAACATTTAAAGCTGCTTGATTGGACTGACCTGAGCAATCTCATAATCCCATTGGAAAATAACCTTGATTGGAAATAAATTCAAATCTACTCTTAAAAATCCATCATTCTCTGGTTGGTACCAGAAATCACCTGCCCAGACATGAACAGATAAGGGATAAAGTTTTGCTTTAGTAATGATATTAACACAAGACTTTGAATTAATCAGGCTGGTTATTATCACTTGCAAATTGTCCCATCCCCTGTTGAGTTCAATTTCTGATAAAATGAATCCATATCTAAGCATCTTCATTTTCTTTCTTGTCACTTCTGTTTTTCTTGAAACTATTTTACCTGCGACATTTAATACATTCAAAATTATTTTACGGTCTCTATTTCACTTAAGACACAAAGACCTAAAAATCCTGAGGAAAAAATACAACACAGGTACTACCTAAGTACATTATTTGAAGATGTATAACTTATAAACCAGCATTTTCAAGGACAACTCAATGACAAAGATTTTTTTCAAAAGTCACTAGGAAAGGGATGATACATGCCCAGGACAGTAACATACACTTGATATTCAGGAAAATAATTTGACTTGTAAAAGGGAAGGAAATGAGTCAAGACAAGTCTAAGAGTACCAGTCATCCCTACACCTCATCACAAAGTGCATCCCTAGACTATGCATGGCCTAATTTAGTAATTCCACTTGATGCTGTGTGGATGTGCCACTCCACACCTGAAGCAGCTCTACTTCCTTCACATCAATCTCATTTAGCTCACAATAGGTCTTAAGTTGATTATCTCAGACATCTTTTGCCTCTTCTCTTGCAGTATGGATTAGCTGTACTGTGTACCTCTCCTGACTCAGTCTCCAGTTTTAAATGACTCATTTGTCTCTCCCAGCATCTGAAGTTCCTCAGGCTGTGTCCTGCACAGGCATAGGAAGACCTCCTGATGGGAGAAGAGCTGAGTACTTTCACTCTGCATCATTATTTTCTGCATTAGTAGGCATAGTTTGCTCTGTGTCAGTTCAGTCACCTTCATGCTAGAATAATGGGGATTTTAATTACATGATGTTGAACCTCTCTCTCTGATGTAGCCACGTATTGGAAGGCTCATCATCAATTCAGCAGTCGATTGAGGAAACCTTGGATAATGAGAGTTTATTAACCCAGGTTAATGAGCCTCAGGCAAAAGGAGGGATTTTGCCCAGCTGAAGAGGAGCACCAAGCACAAACAAGGCTACATGAGCAGAACTCAGCCCTCTTGAGATCTGCCCAGGAAATGACAGAGCATTTGGTAGAAATACCAGTGACTGGGTGCTGAAAGCAGAACATCTGTGTTCTTGGGAGCTGCACTTTTTAATGATTCCTCCAGAGCTCTGAGCAGAGGCAGTTATTCCAGCAAGGGCACTGGCAGACAGGGAGGAGATGGCTCAGAGGAGCAGCAAGCAGGATGAGTGTCTCCCAAGAAGTCCCTTAAACTCCCCCTCAGGGTCACTCTGAGGGGGTTCCTTCTGTTGTCCACCCTGGAACTGATATAATCTGTGCTCCCAGGAACACCCTCTTAGTCCTTGGATCTCATACCCTGTCCTAGGTGCAGAGAGGTGCTAAAAATTTGCAGTCCTAAATATAAGCAACAAACTGCCTTCCTACCTTGGGAGACAGTCTTCTGATAGAACAATGTCCCCCTCACATAAATTCACACAGGTACAAGTTCCTGTGGAATGCTTACCAGGGATAGGGAAAAGGGAGAAATCCCATGACATCTGGAGCAACATCAGCTGTACAACTTCAGCCTCTCATGCACATCTCCTGTTGTGCTGTTCTACCCTGCCCAGGCATCAATATGTAGGGAGGTGAGAAACTAGGCATTATTGCAGCAGAAAGCCTTTTTTTTAGTTACAGCTACTCACTCTTAGTTGATTAAAAATTGAGGATTTGTAAAATTTGTTTTGTTTTTTTCCTGTACTTTTTTGAATAGCTGTATATGCAGCTGAAATAACAATAATATTATTTCAGAAGTTATTTACTTATTTGCCAGTTGTAATAAATGTCAGTCACAGTTAGAAAGAAAGACAGACATTAGCCAACAGAGGAAAAATGCATGAACTTCAGTGATGTGAAATACTGCTCTTTCCTGTAATAAAAGCATTAACCACTGGAATTATAAATGAATATCTGCTGCTCAAAAAGATGGTAGCAACAGCTTCCCAGACTCACATTTTCGTGTCCAGTCCCTTTACTATAAAGTCTGAGAAGGGCAAATAGTTCAAAATTACTTACTAGGCTGAAATCTTTGGTTGTGAAGTCAGCAAAAGATTTGCCCTTGTTGTCAGTTCTGGGAATTCGAGTGCACACATTACATTTACTTGTCAGCTCTTGCTGTTGGCAAAATTCAAATGGATACAAATTCTTTAAGCTAGTGGATGGAAAACACAATGGCCCCAGAGAAAATGACTCTTGGTTTTATGAGCTTAAGAAAAAGGAATTTTCTATTTCATATTTTTGCATCTATTGCAAAATATAACTCATGAATCAAAGTATCTTACCACCTTCCCTGCAGGATATCTTAACAATATTCAAAGAAGGAAAGAAAGGCTGCCTAAAATATCAAATGCTATGAAGTACCTGCAACTTTAGAAATTAAAATAACTGGTAAATGGCTGAATGAATTGTATATGGCCTAAAGAAAATTAGATGCATGTCATTCTCATTATTCTTAGTAAAATTTTAAAACTGATTCAATGAAAATAATGGCAGCTATGCCAAAAATGTGTCTGAGACATATTTGAATGAGCTTATTGTAAAGTTAGCTGTAAAATTTCCACTGTGATGCTTCTTCAGAAGGTAAAATCTTGCAGTTCTTATTAAAGACCTATACTAAACAAAAGACACACATACATACATACATAGAAATATTCCACAGGTGTTTTCCAAAGTTAGAAACTTATTCATCAGGGAAAAAAAAAAGTTATACAGTTTGTTATACAGTTTGTTATACAGTTGATGACAAACAGAAGCTCTGCATGGCCATGGGTAAAACCTTGCCTGCCCAGGAAAGTTGTCTCTGTGCAATTTTCCCCATAACATTTATGCAAATATTACTCTGACAGCCATGCACCAGTGTGTTTGTGAGGATGTGCCACTTTGAGATGACAGCAGATCCCACAGGATTTGGGCTCTTGCAGAGCACAAACTGAGGTGGCTGGTCCATATTCCTGACAGTCCTGCACAATTCCAGTAACACAGAGAGAGTTCTGTGAGGAGCTCACTTGCAGCTGCAGCAGAACTTTGGAATTCAAATCTTCTGATGAACTTTAGAAGTGTACCTGCACCATAGTATTGACAATGCAATTTATAAAATCCAAAGGTAGATAAAGAGCTAAAGGTATTGATTACACTATGAACCAGTGTACCATTCCTATTTCTATGGCTGAAGCTACAATAAACATATGAGAGATTAAAGCTTTAACCTGTTTGTTACCACCACCTGTAGAAGGCTCCAGATCAGGAGGTGAGAAAAATGAATAATTTAGGAATACAGAAGCATATACAGGCAATCATTAGGACTTTTGAGATTTCAAAGCAGAAATCCTTCCAATCTCAGTAAGCAAAAGAGAAAATACAAAGAAATACCAGTTCCTTAGTGTCTACATTATGTTAAGAGGCTTATGAATTTGTGGGGTTTTTATCTCCAGGAAGCTGGTGGAGAGCAGGGTACTGCAGCAGAGGCACACATGCAGCTGTGCTCAGAACTTGTCTGGAGCTGACACTGCTTTCAACTCCAATCAGCTTACTCAAAATCATAAGCCTGACCTATTCTCAAAGAACTGTTATGTATGAATACACACAAACTGTACTAGAAAAATGATGATTCAGTGAAATACTGTCCTGTGAGCTTCTGGTACTAGAAAGACACTCCTGGGAGTGATGGAGGCCAGCTGGTGCTGAGCACTGCTGCCAGAAGATGATCTGGGGAGTGAGAAAACCCCCCTAACTGTTCATAAGATGCTTGCTACTTAAAATACTGGTGGTATTTTCCTTTGGATGTAGTGTTAAGATCCTTCTGCCTTCACATGCTAATTAGAGAGTGATAAAGGGAGGGTAACCTCCACACCTCCACTCCATTTTAAACAACTCTCTTTTCCATATTTATGGCTATCAGTGAGGCTAGATACAGACTTTGGGCAGTACTATGAAATATTAGAGTTGATTAAATGCTTAATTGCATTTGCAGGCTTCTTGTAGACCACCTGGCAGGCCCCAATGGCCGTGGTGGTGTGGAAAAAGGAGGGTTCCATTGCTGAAGGATGTGATCTGTGTTCCCCATTTCAAACCAGGATCTGCAAGGACACCTGAGTCATGTGCCATAGGCACCCCCACACAGCCTCTTCAGCTTTGTCTGTCCCTTTTGGCCTGACAGCACTGAAGACCCCTTACCAATTCCACTGAATCACAGCCCTTATACACTGCCCTTATCACTCCAAAGGTCCAGTTCCTGTTTTTTTCTAATTTCACATATCCATCTTGGATCAGAGTTTCACAAAACTTCTGGTGCATAATAGATCACCCATCCTCTTTGACCCAAAAAATTATCTAGAGCACCCCCTAACTCTGAGTCCTCAGGTCCTCCAACCTTCTGTTCCAAACTTCCTTCTGCCTAAACCCCCAAATTCCCTGCTCTTCCACCCCAGGCTCCCCACTGCCATCCCTCACTGCTCCATGGTCAGGAGCCCCAAATGCTGATCTCCAGGCAGTCATGGCTGCTCAGTTCTCCATCTTTGGACTCCCCACCTCTGCTTGAACCATCTGCAAGCATCTGCACCCACTGCAAAGAGCTTCCATGGGCCCTTGATCCCACCTTCCTACACTTCAGCACCTCCTCCCTTACTGCTCCCCCAGAGGGAATGACCCAGCTCCTGCATCTCACAGGGATTTCCAAAACCTACATACAGGCTGCAGCTCCCAGAAGTGCATTCTAAAAGGATCCAAAGAACAAAAAGTAAGATCTATTTTAGGAAAACCAGATGCATTTATATATTTCCTTACTTTTACTCTGCAATTAGATCTGAAACTCCTTTTTTTTATAGGATTTGGAAAATAAAACTGGAGAAAATGTGCATGCAATTTTTTCCTTCCCCCACCTCTTGCCTCTAACAACAAAGAGAGCATTTTTAGGTTTATTTTCCTCTCTTTAGTCCTGTATTTGTGAAGAAGGTGGGGGAGGAGAAAGGCAATGAAGACCCAAAGAATTAGAGGTTACTTGTTCTTCTTTGTAAATAATTGCCATGCCATTGACTGAGTGCCCTGAAGCCCAGCTGCCTGCTGACAGGCTGCTGTGTCAGCAAAAATCTCTCTTGTTTTGCAGGAGGCTTTAAAGTCATGATGGGTGGAATACAAGGCAGAGTACAAAATCTCACTACCAGTTCTTGATAGTACATGGCTGCTTTTCAAATTAAAACATTTTTTTTCCTTTCCACTTACACCAGGGGTGGTCCCTCAGTGATGCTTGCTGATCCATTCTTTCTTTCTCATGGAGGATGCAGAGTTTCTCACTGAACCATTTTTTCCTTCCCACTGAGATCTCTCATTGCAATCAGAATGAAGGATATTTGATTAACCACTTTATTAAACCTGTTTTCACCTTTGAAAAAACCATTTTGTTCTCCTCCATTTATAGCACACTAAGACACTGTGCAGATACAGTTATGGACCAATACCTTATTAATCCATTTTTTTTGTGATAAAATAGCAGTGAGAGGAGGTACAAGGACCTCACAGATAACAAAACCCTGTTAGGTGCCTCATTTAGACCTTTTCCTAGTTGAAAATTCCTTGTTCTGGAGCAGGAACACCTGTGCTTCCTTGCAAGCTGTACATGTTAATTGTCCTCCTAGCCTCACACTGCTGCCAGTGTTAAAGGCTAGAACAAAAAACCCAGGGTACCACAGAGCTTACAGCAGCAGAAGTACATTGTGTGTTTGAAAAGCTATGGAGTGGAAATGAACAAGTAGGAGATCTTGTTTTCCATCCATCCACCTTTAAATGCTGGAATAAAGCAAGATGGAAACCTGGTCTGGGCTATTGCTCAGCAAAGGTCACTGAATTTTCAGCAAGAGGTGGCTGCAAACTGCCCAATAAATCCAGAGAGGGATAGCACATGACTTCATGTGAGCCTGAAAGCCTTCACCAGCACAGCTCAGGGGCTGGAGGATCTGCTGCACTCCTGGACAAGATGCTGGAGTGGCTGATAGCACACATCACTCTTTTCTGGTCTTTCAACAGGAAGAGTAAGGGCTCTCTAATGTCACTAGAACAATTTTCTGAATTTATGGTCTCCAAATCAAACTGTGCCCATTTTTAATGGACAAGATGAGCTGTTTTCCCAGCTAAATCAGCAATAATGTGAGGATCTTCCCTGTTCAATTATCCCCGTTTCATGGGAGTTCAGAAGGTGTGTAAATGGCAGTAAAATCAAGTTTGCTGTTCTGGCCTGATTCTTCAGTGCTAGTGTGAACAAATGGCAGCATAGCACTTCATGCTGAAGGTAAGCCCTGTTCCTCTAATGTAAAGAGGGATAAAATGATTTCTTAAATATTAACCTTTCACTCTGAGAGAAAAAACACCTCTCATTGTCACTGCAGAAGTAATCATTTGGGGTCTCTACATCTTGTACACTAAAGAGAGTCTCTTGACTACATCCAGAGGAGGATGTCTCTTGTAATGAGCTACTCCAGCTGAAAATGGACAGCATTTCCAGTTGGAAAAGACACTGATGTGAATTTGGTGATGAGGGAAGTGATGAAGCTGACCACAAAGCCTTGCTTAGGGCAATGGATGCTTTGTGTTATTTGGCTGAGAGGTTGTCCTTTCCATCCATCTCTCCTCCTCCTCCATCCAACCTAACCACCACCCCATGGCCATCACAACCACATCCAGCTCAGCTGTCTCTTCTGTGAGGCCAGCAGCAGCCAGCTCACAAGTGTAAGGGAGGGAGGATGTGTGCAAAACATATTCTGTGGAGACACAGAACCAGCACTGGCAATGAACTTTGTGATTTTCAAAGATTCTCTTAAAGATTGAGCATTAGGTTCCTGTGATATTACAGGAAAGCTTGGTTGTATTTAAATGGGGAGAAAATGTTTCCAGTATTCATGGCAGCCAACAAAATCTTGAAGCAAGTACCTCAAAGGGTCAAAACCCAGGCTGCAAATGCAAAGCAAGGGTTTAAAATGTTTTGTTTGCACTTCCATATCTGTTTAAAAAAATCCAACCCGTGAGCCTAAGGAGATAAAAGAGAGGAGGAGTGTGGGGTTTTGGGATGTTTCCAGAGGGGGACAGTAGGTGTATCATCAAGCAGCTGCCTTGACTGACAGCCTGGTGCCCACCTGGTGGAGAGGACCTGCTGTGAGCTTTCCATGCACTTCCAAGGAAAGCCAGGTAGAATGCAGCAGCATCAGGGGTCTGGATGAAACTCTCTCCCCTTTGATTCCTGTGGTTTGTGCAGAACTCCTGCAAAGCTGAAAGGCACTGGGGAAGGCTGTGTTGTTTTCTGCCAAAGCACAGCTGGGGAGTTCAGGGGTCTTTTGCTGTTCCTGGATTTTGGCCACAGGAGTAATAGTGCTGCACCCCCCTTTCATCTCATGGTCACAGTCACTGCTTTCCCCAACACCAGGCATGGTGTGTGTGAGGGGTTGCTCAGGAGAGTGGAGGAAAAGGCTCTGTGGCTCTCCCCTCCCTGCCCTTCCCATCAGCAGTGCTCACTCCAGCATTACAAGAGGAAAAACAGAACTTCAGCTGAGCAGCTCCTGCCCCACCCACCAAACCTTCACCCTGTCCTCTGCAAAAGAGCCAACTGTGCCTCTGAGAACTCAGTGGAGATGACTGAATGCTCCATGCCTCTGATCCACCAAACTCTGCTGTGGTCATGCTTAGATAAGCACAGGGAGAAACACTGTCAGTTTTCCACTGAATTTCAGAATGTACTACATTTTTACTAGCATCTTGTTTGCTTGAATATGTTTATTTTTATCCCTCAGGCAAATATTTCTGCCTCCTGTGAACCTTTTATGTAAATCAACAGAGGCATTTGGCAAGCTATATCAAAACTGCAGCTTTACATATCACTGAAGCAGAAAATAAATGGAAATAATTACTGATGCCTCCAAGTACAGATTTGTTTCAAAATGAAACGTGTAGCTTAGAGAGGGTGGGCAGTATATATCTAATGATTTCCTGTTAGCTTATATAGCATTGGCTCAGACATTTTTATTTCATTCCAGGATGTGTTTTTTCCCTCTTTTGGGGGAGATCAGGGAGAGATAGTGACTGTTTGTTTGCTCATTTTAACCATATTGGACAGAATTAGATCTTCAGTTATTTAATAAACCACTTTCCAACAGAAAGCTCATGTTTGATGTGTTGCTGTGGAACTCATTTACATCTTTCTGACACTGACAAAAAAACCCCACCCAACTAACCAACCAAAAAGAAAACCCCAAAACTAAAAAAAACCAAAACACCAAAAACAAACAAACAAAAAAACAAAACAAAACAAACAAACAAACAAAAACGAAAACAAAAACAAAACCCAGAGAGATGGCATTAACTGTTCTACTTCACAAAATCTCCCATCATGGCAGTGTAACAATATCCAGCTTGTGAAGCTCTGCTGTACTTTAATGATTGGAGAAATACATGGGAAAAGTCAGCTCATGAGTGAAAGTACAAAAAAGTAGATAAAAAGAAAAAGACAATTTTCAAGTTGGTTTTCTGCATTTAGCATGTTCAAACAGCATTTTGAATTTTTTAAAGGATGCAAGATCTGCTTCACATGCAACAACAGCTGAATGGCAAAGAAACCAGAAGTCTTGAAAGTCTTCACCTATGTCTCAAATCTTCCAAATCTGTCCCTACTGAGGTGACAGGTTTCTCAAAAGGACACAATCTACACGGGAATCAACAGATGTTTCATCGTTGGTAAAATGTTCCTGCCAGGAGTAATTTCACATCTTCTTGTGGAGTGCCAGCCAGCCCAGATCAAAGGGTCCTGCCTTGAAAACACCCCCAGGGTGTGGGGAGAGGTGGCATGGAGCTGCTCCCTGGCCTCGGGACCACCTCCCAAATGCACAAAGCAAAGAGACAAGGATTGTTGCCTGTGGTTACCACAATCAAGTTTGTTATGCTGGTGACATAATTGAGCATTCACTGCGCTGAAATCCTTGATTGCTTGCCCCTGTTTGTGCCAGAGGCACGGATATTTACTGAGCAGTGCAGGGCAATCTGAGCAGACCCAGATCTGAGACTGCTCTGAGAGGAAACTGCAGCCTGACAGCAGCTCAGAAGAGCCTTTAATTCATGTATTTATTTTCAGTGATGTAAGTATCCAATGAACACTCTGCTATTAAAACCTAATTTCTGAAAATCATGTTCTGATGCTATTACAGAATTTGTACTAAGTAAAATTTCCAATTAAAAAAGAAATCATCAAAGATTACTAATTTGCAAAATCTCCTATAAACATGGAAGCTTATTTCCTGACTTTTTCTTTCTTTCTGTTTAAGCCTGGCATCTTACAGATGTACTTTCTGCATAGGCTTCAAGGAAAAGGAATGCACTACTACAAAGGGTTGTTTTTTTTTCTTTTCTTTTTTCTATATACACACACAGAGCTGGGCAATCCTTAGAGGTAGATACCAAATAAATTTACTCAAGCTAATAACAACGTTTGCTTATTTTGTTAGTTTAACAAACATTCTTGAGCTAATTTGCCTAGAATCTTTGCAAAATAAACAAGCTCAAAGTAGTGCAAGCAGTCAAAGTAAAATACTTAAAACATTTGAATTAATTTAATCACAGATGACAGGAATTTAATGGTAAGGTTATTTATACATTCTCAGGCAATACTGTTCAGGAATAACATCTTTTGAACAGAGACAAATCTAAGTTATTTTCATTGTCTTTTAAGACAGTTCAAATGAAATTTATTTGCCTTCCTCTCTCAGTAACCTGGGTAAGAGGTCTAGCTCTTTAAATGCTGTTGTTCCATTTTCAGAGTAGAGAGGCTATAAAATGGGGGTGCTTCATTAAAATACCATAGCTGGCACCTCTCAGAGGCACAGGAAAGGAATATTCACTGAGTAAGTAACACATTATAAATTATAATTGAGATTCAATTCTCCCAGGGAGAAGAGAAGGTAACTTGTCATTTGAAGTGGTGTGAGTTTCTGAGAGTGGACCAGGAGTTTAGAGGGTATAATGATATCATTAAGAAATGCCCTTGCAAAGCAAGCAAAATTATACTGTGCTGTTTCTTGAAAACCACAGGAACTCTTTATTGTTCTGTCAGCAGCAGTTCAAAGAGCTCTGTGACCCCATTAACATTCATTCAGGCATGTATAACAAATTGGAGGGGGAAAATTTCTTGAATAGTTAATTATATTTTGTGTGTTTGAATACCTAACACTGTTAGCTATAAGAGCTCAGCACCATGGAATACACACCCTGCACACCTGGTTTACATCACAGCTTTATTTTTCTTTTAATATTTAGAGGAGAAAGCAGTATCAAATGTAGAGAAATAGTTGGGAGATTTGGAAGTGGAAAAAGTAGATAATGCTGCTTTGATGGCTGTGGTTGAGCTGCTCCAGTATTTGCAGTCCTTCTTTCATGAGCAGCAATTGCCATTAGATGTTGAGAAAACTCTTTGAACTCACATATCCATGTCAGATAAGAATATTTGGGGTGATACACTATAACATTAGCTAGAATCTCACAGGGAAACTGAGTTGATCTAATTTTCAACAAGATACAGCTCTTCTGGACAAACTATTTATTTACCTATTTATCTATTTGTTTATCTGTTTAACTGTTTATCTATTTATCTATTGATCTATTTATTTATTTTTTTTCTTTCTATATTTATGTGTGACAAGTTGTCCCAGAAGCTCTTTCACACACAGTGGCAAATGACTACAGTCCTCATGCTGCAGTGGTCATTGACTCAGCTTAAACAAAGACAGTGGCCAGCAACAGAAACTGAAGTTTGCCTGGTTGGTTTGGAATGCAAATATTTATCTTTTTTTTTAGAGAGAATGATTGGTAGATATTGTCTTCAGTGTTAGCAGAAAGCCCACTCATATTGATTAATTAAGTCAGAAGCTTTATCTGTACCAATTAATTAATTTCAGTTACTCTACAGATTCAGGAATCCTTATCTCTTTAGGACTGTCTCCTTGCAGCTTTCCTCACACTTAGCAATGAGATTGATAAATTATATGATAAAGGCAAGGACCATCACAAGGAGTTTAATGCTGAGGAAATGTGGTGTCCTCAGAGTTCAGCTCAGGTTCCCTGTATTTCTGAGTGATGCCAAACAAAGTCAGGATTGTTAGTGGGACCTTTCAGGGAACTTCACACAGAAGTTGGACTAGGACTCTTTGTAGCTACTGCAGGTGTCCATTTACACAAACATTTCCATCAAGCCACAAGAAACCATTTATTCCAGATACTGGGCACATATGCTACTGAGCACAGTTACTAATTCAAAGCTGCTTCTAAATTCTCTTGGAAAATAGAAGAATAAAGTTTATCTTACCCCACAAGCCCAGGCAAGCTTGCATTCTATTTTCCATTCATTGAAATTTCTGTTTTCTTCTGTAATTCTTACACAGTGGTCAAATACTTTGCTCATCACATATATATTAATACTTCTGCTTTTCTTCTGAAAAACTGTCAATCTAATGACCTATCTGCTATTTGAAGAATATTTGAATTGCAATTGTACTTGTCTTAGCTATGTTTTTTCTTAGCTGCATTTTTATTGCATGTAGATTGGAGCTGGTCAGAAAGCCTCCTCTGAAATGGAAATTATTTTTATTACCCTTTGGCCTTGCTTTAAACCGATTCCACTGTAAACAGTTTGTAGCAGTGGGAATGTGCTCAGAGTGAAAATCAGAATGTACATTTGAGTGGTCTAATATGTGTCTACTAGAATGAAATGAAAAACATATCCTGAACTAATAATAGGAAGTTTTGAATTACAGGGAAGTAGATCTACTGGATTAATTTCCACTGAATGCTTTTTTTCCTCAGAAAACACCCATTTGCTGAAACCAAAGCTTAGTGGGGGCAAGGGATAGAGATGAGAGGAGAAGGAAGCAGGCTGAATATTTCTGGGTGTTTTCAACATTCCTTGGAAGACTGGTGTTTGAGGCTGAGGAAAGCCCTGCTATTCAGGAATGCTTGTTTAATTGTAAGGTTACACATGGTTAAGAAGAGACACAAAAATATTTGAGAACAAAACAGAGTTCTTCAAGATCACTTGGCAAATGTTCTTACTGATGTACAAAATTTCCAAAAAGTGCCCAGACATTGAGGGTCATTTTCTGCAAGCCTAGAAAACTCTCTTGAAGTGGAAAATCACTTTCTTCTATGGTTTAATAGGAGTGGAATGACAGCCTCCATCAAGACAATGGCAAAAATTCCATTTGCATCAGCTGGAACTTCACCTCAAACTTACTGAAAGCTTTGTAGTCTCTTTTGATCATGTTGATCATACACATATTTGCCATACAAATATGTATGACCATACAAGGTTGGGGAATTTATAAGTTCCATTGTTGAGGAGGAGATAATAATAGATGAGGCTTTGAAGAAAATTGTTATGTGTGTGGAAAAGTCCTTGTTTTCTGCACATAATCAAGTCAAACAACATGTAGGCAAACGTTTCTAAAAATCATTGCCTTTCTGCAGAATTTTAAAATGTTTCTGGCAGCAGCTTTTTGTTAGAAACTTGCACCAGAAGTTACCTTGCTTCGAGGAGCAGAATGAACAGAGTGTGCCACTGTGTGCAGTCACATCAGAGGGATGACTCCTCCTGCTCTGACTCCCTGTCCACACACACCTCCATCACCACCCCACACATCAAACACTCCAACTCTGCTGTCACAGAGCTCTCACTGCACTGCCACCATTCCTGTCTCTTTCTGATCTAGTCTTGTATAGGCAATCCCTTTTTTATTTTTGCATAATCACTGTGCATATTTGTAAATGCAAGAAATTACCCATAGCAAACACTCTCTTCAGGAGGCACTCACTCATTTTCCATGCTAAAAAGGAGAAAGCCTTTGGAGTTGTAAAACAAGTTAAACATCTTACAGATGCATCTTTCCTGAAATTTTATGAAATTATGAAGGCTAGGGATAATGTGTATTAATGCAAGTGCATTAGACCAGGTTCATATTTTATGAGAGGAGGAAGCATTCAACATATACATGATCTATCATGCATATGTTGGTGGCAAGGTTTGAGCATGACTGGTGTTAGCTCTAGGCTACTTTTTTACTGTCTACCACTAAGAAACAGCTACTTTCTGTGAAAGACAGACTTATTGCAATAAACTTTCACATTTCCTTGCTGGGTCTGAGAGATTATTTTCTTCCTTTCAATGCTTATTGGCAAATTTGTTTGGTTTTTTTTTGTTTAAAAAAAAAAAAAACCTTTCCATTTAACATATGCAGCTTGTCCTTTACTTACAGCCAAGAGCCCCAAAGCATCTGACTGGTAAACATGGCAGGGCTGATCAATTCTACTAAGCAGTTAATTCCAGTGTTCAAGTGAAAAATGGGAGTCTACAGCCTGCTATCCTTTGCTTTTTCCTTGTTCCAGTCAACTCCTTGGAGATGATAGACACACAATGAACACAGGCCTTCTCTTGCAGAGAGCAAAGTCTGTTTATCTACCTTTTTTTTTTTTTTTTTTTTTTTTTTTTTTTAAGTATAAAATGAGCCAATCCCTCTTCTCATCTCCTTTAATTTCAAAGGCTCCCTCATTGGCAGCTCAGAGAGTACTCACTACATATCACAGCAGCTGCTGGAGACAGATAGCATGAGCATTCCTGGAATGATTCAAACTGACCTTCTTTCAATGGATACTAAATGCTCATTCTTAGCTGTGGCTTCATCTTTCAACACAGGTCTCTAACATGAAACACATTCTAATACTGAGAGAAAAAGCAGCAAGGTAAACAGATTTGGGAACTTTTGAGGCAGCCTTTAATAATAAAAAGAAATTGGTATGCTTTTAATGTATACATATTGCAAATTATTTCATTCAAATACTTGTGTAAATATGTGGTCTGATGTCTCATGTGAACAGTGGACTTGAGAACAAGAAATTTATTTTGCTACATAGATTTAGGAAACAGAATATCCAATTGCATCTTACAGCATCTGATAAATTCTGATCTTCAGGCACTTTCTGGTTGCTGAAGATCACTAGAACTTGAAGCTGTCTAATTTTAGGATCAGTTTAATCATTCTTAATGGGAGGAAGTCTCTACTTCCTTCACAGACCAGATTTGTAGGTCCCCTTCTGCAGGTGAATTCATGCTATGAACATCAGCTTGAGTTCCTAGCAGATATTCTAGAGTTTCTAACAGGGACCATTCTTTGGGAAGCTGCAACATGCCTTTTGGACAAATTAATACACTGTGATGACAACTCAGGAACATCCTGCTTTTACATTTTGAGGCAATCACTTCTCCTCTGGTAGGACACTACTAAAGGTACAGTAACCCATCTTCAAGGACTCAGCCTAGAATATCCCCTTTTCTTTAATTTCCTTATCCTGGGGAAGATAATGACAAGGCTTTTGCAAAAATCCAAAATCTAAGTATTTCCCTAATTTTTTACGAGTCTTTAAATTCTGGACATAAATATGCAAAAAGTGTCTGCCTTCAGGTAGGTCTCTTTCTAACAGGGGAGGGGAAAGAGGGACAAATTGTCAGCTGCCACAGATGATTTCTTTGCAGATGTGCACAGAGCCACAGCCAGTTTCACTGCCCCAGCAGCTGGCCTCAGCTCTCTGCTCACTTTTGTCAGCAAGAACTGAGGAGAAGCCAAACAATAGAAAGAGCAACTTTGGAAACTGCAGTCAGTCTCCCAGAGATAAACCATTACATCTACACTTAGGGGCTTTTTATATAATGTACTAAGGTTTTTTGGCTTGTCCTTGTGCAAGCCAGTGTATACATGAGCCTATGTATGGTTTTCCTTGCCTAGTTTCTGTCACTGAGGATTTTGTCTGCTCTGACTTCAGCAGGCAATGGCAGAGAGGTCTGTCTAACAATACAACCTGCTGTAAATTCCAGAGGAGACATAATAGCATCATAGGATATTTATAGCACAGGCAGACTTAACCTTACACTACAGATTTCTACAGAAAGGCTGAGTGTTGTTCAGCTTGTTACAATGAAAATTCTCCCTCCCTCTAAATTTTCAAGTAGCAGCGATGTTATGTTCAGAAACTCTGTGGAAAAAAGAATTTTATCTTATACTCACCATGCTAGGCATCTTATAGTCTACACCCTTCCCATGACTCACAAAGAGTTCCACTGGAAGTACTTGTTCAGACAAAGAGATCCCATTTACCTCGGGTTTCAGAGTGCAAATGTGTTTAAGCAAGGAAAGAAGAGTCAGTTCCCTGCTCCAGTGCCTGGGCTGGTAAAGAAGACATCAAGTTTTCAGGGCAGAGGGCTTAATGAAGCCTCCAAATCCTCAAGGACTGCCTGGATTCTGTTCAGATGCCCAGTTTGACCATAACAAATATTAAATTATGCCCATAAACTCAGGTCATGCTGACCTGAAATACTGTTCCATTACCCCCACTTGATTTCAGACTTCAAAAAGCAAGAAATACTAACAATTAAGGCAGAAATCAAATGCTTCTTACCACTCATAATGAAATAGATTATTAAGTATTTTGATTCCCAGATTAAAATTTTTGAAACAAACATATTTACAAATAATTTTGGAAATCTATTCCACTGTAAGAATGCTATTCTGAAAATACAGCATAGTTCCAGAAAAAAAAACATTTTTGACTTGAAAACTTTTATCTGCTCTAAAGGCTCATGTTTTTCAGTAAGATTTGGAAAAACAAGCATACAAAAATATTTCACCTTTGGCATGATATTGAGCTGCATTTTTTCCTTCAAGATGTACATTCTTCTTAACTTTTGAGCATTTTTTAAATATTATAGCTCTTACTTCTGAAGCACAGCATGAAAAATATTTGATAGTATAAGGTAATGTCATGAGACAAGTAATTTGCTGCTATAATTTAACTGACATTAAGTTTCTTGATCCAAAAAAATTACTGTAGTAGGAAATCTTCAAAAAAAATTTTTAAATTTATTGTGCATGTTAAAGATCAGAAAGCTTCACATAATTATAAACAAGCTGAGTTTTTAATAATCTGGAATCTCTTTCTAGATTTTAAAGTGAGATAATCTCCAATAATATATAAACAAACCTATTAGTTTGATTTTCTGATTTCATCTAAACATTAATGCTATTTTGTAGCATTAGCAAATATACTTTTGACAATTTTCTAAGAGAATCTTATACAATTTTCCCTTATTTGAAGATTTTTTTGAAGATTTTTATCTGTTCCAGTATCTGATCAAAGTGTTCTTAAGTCAAGCATCATTGACTTCCTTTCATTTTCCTCTCTCACAGAAATACCAGCTTCAAATTTTTGCTGGATTATGATATCTTGAGATAACTTAACAGAAATGAACAAATTTAATGGATGTCTTAATGTCTTTTGTTGGTCAAATCTTCTGTCAAGTTATTGCCAATAAAAATCTGGACAAAAATTCCTGTTTGCAGATCTCAGTTGCTCCCTCTGTTCCTGCTGTTCGATGCAATGGTTGTGAAATTTGGATCAAAGTCCTATTGAACCCTAAAGATCTTCCCTGCAGTGATTCATCACTGTCACAAAGTAGGAATATGGCTTATTTCTTAAGAGCCACTGCAATTTGAGTACACCTGTGTGTGACACAACTATCAAAGACAGAATACAGCCAGGAAATAACCATTCACCCTATTTCTTTTCTCAGTACCTTAAGACAGCCTTGGGGAAAGTTACCTGTTAGGTGAGGCAGTACAAGGTCCTCTGGAGTGCAAACCTGATATTCAGGTGCATTTTGAATCCAGTTTGGTGATTTTTGTCTTAAGCCACTCAGTGTGGTCTTGGTAGACCATGGCCTTCTGTCTTGGCTTTCACCAAAGAAATGGCAGGCAAGGCCAAACCTTCTGCTGTTTTGAAGGTTTTGGAAAATTTCTGAATGCTGTTGAGAAGTTATTGCATTTCAATTCAGAGTACTAGCTGGGGAATTTCTAAATTGCTTTATGCATGCACATACAAGAACTGCAGTACATAGCTCTGGTATTGGAGCAGAAAGGGAGAACAAAGAGTGTTCCTTTACACTCATTGGCATGCCATAAAATCAAAAGTCCTGTCTGGAAGCCAACTAACTATATCCTCAGAGCAGAAACCAACCCACCTTAAATAAAAAAAATATCTGGGCTTCACTGGACATGAAGGCCTGTTCACTGTAGCACTCCAGCCTTGGTTTCCAGGATTATTAGGGGTCTTCTAATGCAGTGGTCAGCAGCAAACACCCTGAGTGCTGAGAAGTGACCATTTCTTACATGCTTCACCTGCATCACTACTGTAGGATGGGTTTCTGACCTTTGCTGCTGGACTGTGATGCTTCTACTCTGTTATTCAAAGTGACAAAAGATCAGTCTCTTAACTTAAGCTGCAATTAAATTTTGTCTACCATCATAATTATAAGCTCAGCATGACACATGAAGGATTGTAATTTCACAGATGAAAACAGAGGAAAAAACATGTTGTGAAGGGGAAAAGCTGTTCACATTAAAAGAATGAAGATTAGAAGTGAAAACTCAGAAAGTTATTGGCAAAACAGATTTATTTTAGACACATCTCTTTCCCCACCTTTCCAACAAAAATCCTATGTTTAATTGTGTTAAAATTCAAGAGATCTGTAAGGTCTAGGAAGGAGTACAGCATGAGCTAAAAGCATTCAGGGACAATTGTCTTGTGCTAAAACAGCAGAGCTTGTTAATCAGAGATGGCTTAGGCACTACAAAGACATTTTTCCCCACACTGCTGTGACATGATGAGAATTGCCATACTGTACAAATAACTATTTAGCATCTGAACTGCTGCTGTTTGAAGCAGAGGCATAAGGCTGTTTTTAGGTCATTAAATAATTTAACTGAGATACAATGAACTGCCTTGTGGGATGCAATATATAGAGAAATCCATACAAGGAGTTTTGAGCAAAATGTGCATTCAGCAATGTGGTGATGTAACTCTTACTTCATCTTTTTAAGTATTTACACATTTTACAGTGTTTGGAACTGAGCAGCCTATATAATATCAATATATTCATTTCTGCAGCCAAGTCCACTCACTAGATTTGATTAGTGTTTGTTTTACATCTCAAGATGAATTAATATATGCACCTGTGTAATGCTTGTTGTCTCCATTTTAGTGGTAATCCATTGTAGCAGTAATTTGAGGAAAAATAAATGGAAGGCAAATGCAAAAAACCACTGAATTGCCAAAAGATTAATTGTTGGAAAGCAATTTGAAAGCAAGAAAAAATGCCAAATGAATAAATTGCTAAATACTATTTGTTATTTTTTTTTTTTTTAAGTAATTCTATATGTCAGAATTTGATGGTCTGAGACACTGAATGAGAGTTTAAAAAGATATAGGAAAATTATTCCACTGTGGCATTAAAATTGCCATTAGGTAGGGAGAGGCTAAAAGTTCCTGGCACAAATAGCAACATATGGGTTCAGCTCCAGGAGAAATTGTGAGAGAATAATTTTCCTTCCATCCACTTAATTGGACTTACAGAGGACTTAATACAACCCCAAATCTCTTCATAGAAGGAAGGACTGAGATATCCATGTAATCCCCCTGCCTGAGGATTTGTACTTGCACAGTGCCTTAGCTATGAGAAAAACAAGGAACTGAAACAATCTGTTTTTTTTTTTTTTCTGGACATCATCATCTCATGGGAGCAGGACCTGACTTTTTTACTTTCAGTGACCTCCAATACAGTGACTCTTCTTCTAAAGTGTGTAGGTCTTGTCTGCATTTCACCTACATTTCACATAAATTTTACATCAGGATGGCACTAGTTCCTTTAAAATAATAATACAACAAAGTCTCAATGAAGGTACTTCAACAGCAATGGGGAGAGCCAAAGAAAACCCCCCAAACTAAATAGCCCCCACCATCATTGTGCTAAATATGTGCTTTATAAGCATGAATGACTTGCTTCTAAAACTAGTAAAAAGGAATGCAGCATTCACAACTCTTACCACTCCTACTGCTCATTAAGCCAGTGGATAGCTAAGTTTAGGACACATTATCCCAATTTGTACTTTTAGAGAGTCATATTTTTACTAATCCTGAAGAAGACAACAGTAACTTGACTTTAAATAAGAAACAAAATGCACATGCATACTCAAGAAAGGCAGCCCCCTTCAATTGCACAGCACAGGATGTCAGGTTAATGACAGAATTGCAAAATAAACTTTTTTAAAAGTACTTCCAGTACTGTTGCCAACCAATGAACTGGAGGCACACAACCTGGAAGTGCCATGGCCAGAAATCAGGTGGATGAAGGCTGGACTGGCCTCTTACTGAATAGATGGAAAAGCAAAACTGGGACAGGCACAGGGATGCTTTGCTAGAATTTGATTTACTTTTGAGTGTCACTTGGTTTTATCTTCCTTCTGACTAGAAGGTTTTTTTTTGAACCACAGAGTGTTATTCTGTAAGAAGTTATAGTATCTGCAGGAGAAGATAAGGTATTGTCCTGAGGACTAATTGCACAGCTTGATTTTGCAATTTGTTAGAATAGATGAAAATTCCTCACAAGGGGGAACACAGGCTCCAAACCGCTGGCAGATTTTTCTACCTCATTTTTGAATAATAAAACAAAGCAGACACAATCATGATCTACTTGTAGATAATTTGCTAGTCAAAAAATTAGTTGAACAAATTGTTCCTTCTGGTATCCAAGTTAAAATAAAAATGCACACACCAGAGATAATTTTTTTCTTGAGTTGTTTAAGACAACATGATATCTGCTAAATGCTAAGCAAGGAAAAAAACCCAATTACTTATCTCTCCTTCTAAATATGTAGCTGCATGAAAACATGTGGTCTTTAAGTGAGCTGGTATAAGATTGAAGTCATCCCTGCTTTGAGCAGGGAGTTGGACAAAGTGATCTCCAGCACTGCTTCCTACCTAAATAGTCATTGGATTCTGTCAAATGCCCTCAAAGAGTAAGGTTATGTAAAACTACCTCTGACTTAAAAGTTCATCTCAGAAATGGGCTCAGACTTTAGTGGAATGGGCTGAAATCCTCTCTGAGCACCACAGTTTATCCTCATCCTCAGGCTGCCCCACCCTCAGGTTGTCCCATCAGACCCAGCTGCCCTGTCCTCACTTTCTGCCTAACCCCACACAGCACACGGTTTTAGCTTGCTCCTCTTTATCAGCAAGAACCAAGTGGATGTGCAGCCCCTAAAGAGTCTGAACCATGAAGTAACAGGATCCTGTGTGACAAGGCAGCCAGAATGAGGGCACAACAGGGAGCCTGTCCTCCCTCTTCCTCATTTCCACCCAGCCCAAATGCATCCCTGTGCACACAGCAGCACTTCCATCTGCTGAGGGAGCTGCTCTCATCTCCCCTCACCCTCCCTCTGCACACACACGTGCTTGGACTGCACCCTCCAGAAGGCAGACACTGCTGGATTCTAATCCCCCTGAATTCTCTGATGGATTAAACCTCAAATCTCTAACCCTCCTTAATGCTGTGGTAAGTAACACATGTCCTGGCTACATTGATTTACAGCTGAAATAAAAGTGAAAGACAGACAAAATGACATGTCTGAAAATTGATCTGTGCTGCAAGTGGATGGAAAATTAAAGCATTCTGGATTTTTTTCTCCTCCCTTCACTTTGCCCAGTGCCTGATGAAGCAAAAACCACTGTCTGCAGCAATACAAGTTGCAGGTAAATGTGTTACCCTCCACCTACCTGTAACCCTTCAATGGCCAGCTTGAGGATAGATGGTGTAAGCTTGGAGGCTTGCTTGAAGGAGAAGTTGCTCCAGTCTATAATTAGAATGAAGCCATTTATCTGAAGCTCCTGATCTTCAATGAGAACTTCCAAGGAAAGCAGAATAGCCCGAAGGATATCTATGAAGGAGTTCCTAAAGCAAAAGCAGGAAAAAAAAAAATCAATGGTTGTAGTTATCTTGGGACTTCAAGATGCTCAGTTTTGCTGTGGGTGGGGCATGAGTGAGGGACAGGGATTTATTCTGGTAGAATTATCCTGAAAAAGAGTTGCTTTAGAGGTGCTTTTAAAGAGCTCCTGCTCCAAAACTGCTTGGTGTGATAAATCCTGCTCACTGATGGATAAAACAAACACTGAATGAGATCTCCTCAATTTTGCTAGCAGTCCTTACAATAGATTTTAGCTAAGCTACATTGGGAAACTATTTGCCTGTGATGAAATGAAACAAATTTAAGCTATCAATTTAAATCCTTGGTTATTTGGATATCCTTTATCAGTTTGTTACCCTTCTTCTTACTAATATTTTGTTTTCTTTACTTTCAGAAAATGAAATACATCAGTACAATATTAATATTAATATAAAATACATCATTACAACTAAGTTCTGTGCCTTCCTGCTGGAGGTAGAGAATGATCCAAAGCTTTACACAATAAAGTTTGACAGTTGCCTTATTTTTCCAAACCAAATGCAACATGGAAAATGACTACATCTACTCCAAATAAGAACTCTTTATTAATTATCAGCTACAATACTGGCCACAAGGCTTTTCTCAGCTCTGGGAGATTAATTAAAAACCTTGGAAGGCCTGAAGCATATGACAAGTAAAAGAGAAGAAAGTGCTGAAATGTTTTTCTTTAATGTGGAAGTCTGCACTGGGAATCCTGGGCCACTCACTACTTCCATTTTCTCACTACTTCCATTTCACAAAAGCAAGACTTGGACACTTTAATGACTAGCCTACACTTATACCCAAGTAAGCTGAATTAGGTGCTCTCCTCATCTGTCCTTCTCATTTATATGATTCACTGTACATTCTATTAGAGAGCAACAAGCAAGGAAATCTTCACAAAGTGCATCTTAACCTTGTGTAAAATGGAATTGTATTACACTGTTAGTGCAATCTGCTTTACCTCAGCATAATTTTAAAGTTTTCATGAGGCCTGAGGTCCTTTACAGGGAAGGTCCATACCATGTTCTCCCATGGAGTTTTTAATTTAGCTCTTTTCTGCTGTTTTCATTAATTTAAAACAAATCCTCCCAAACCTTCAAGGGCATTGTTTCAAATTCTGCCTGAGAGAAAAAAATGCATGTGCAGTCAAAACAAATTTCTCTACCATCAACCTCTACCCTGAATGGCATCAACACATGGTAAATTTCTATTGAAAGTAAATGGTAAAGTGTTCTCTGATTCTTCCTCTTTTCTCTCAGCAGGTTTTGAGTGGAAATGCACATTCCTTCTCTAAAGACTTGATCTCTTGAAAAAGCTGCTTCTGCACTCTGCCTTTCTGCAAAAGTTAGAAGCTTCTCTGAAGTATAATTGCTGGGGCAATAAACTGAGCCTAAAGATACCTAATTTTGTTCTTGCTGCATACCAAGTCACCCCTCCCTCATTAACAGTTGCAGGACAACCTTGACCTTTTCAGATCCTGTGGGGAAGCTCTCCTAAACAATTAAAATGAAGGAGAATTTCCTTAGCAACTTCAGATGAAGGCATAGTGGATTGGATTGACAATTGGAATGTACGTTTTTAGTCTAAATTTATTTTGAAAAACTGTGATATACTACCTATTGCTTAGCTGAAATGAGTGATGACTTTCAAGCAGCAGCATCAGATGACCACACTTTCAATGGTGAAAAAAACCAAATATAACCCCTGGACCATATCTACTTAATATATCCTACTCTACCCCAGCATCCCTCTTCAGGGTCATCAGCCTTCCACAAGAACTGCTCCATGGAAGCTCCCAGAAATGTGCAGTGGCTCCAAAAGTGTCTTCACATACATGCACTTCTTTGCACTCTTGTTGACATCAATTCAAAATTATATCATTGATTGGCTACACTAGGAAAGATGGAATAATCATGACCTCAATCTCCCAGCTGCAAAACTTAGAATGAACTGGATAATTTTTATTAACAATGTGGTGAAAACATGGCCACATTGTGACAAAAAAGGGTTTCAACCTTCATTTGTGGGAAGAAGTTTTCTTAAGAGTACATTCAAACTTATATTCATAATCCTGCTAGCACTGATGATTTCAAAGTCGGGTTGTGATTCCAGTGGGGCTGTCTGGAAATGGTGGATACAAGACATCTGTAATCCACTCAAACTCTAAATGGCAATGGAAATATTTCAGTGCAAAATCTTCCCCTCAGACCCTGTGCTGAGGAATTCCAGTCTTAGTTTGAGTGTTTACATAAATTGCAAATTTATCAAGCAATTACTCACCTGTACTTCCCTGTACTTATAGCAGATTTTTTTTTGCCTGGGAGATACAGCACTCAATTTTCTTAGTTTGCAACTAATCTGGCTGTCCCTGCCTACATCCCTCCCCTCTCTATGTATGTGCAATTTGAAGACACAGTGTAGGAAATCACTCAGAGTGAACACAAAGAGGTTTTCCTGATGAGTACAGGGAGACATGAAAGCAGCACACAAGTCCTCCAGGTGGGTTGTTTGCAGACACACTGTTCCATGAATGCAGAGAAATCAGACAGAGTGCCACTTGAGGGCTCAGCCCTCTGCTCTCCAGTCCTGGGGCTTTGAGACAAATCATTCAGCTGTGTAGTGATTTGCATCCAAATAATTTTCTATGCATGAGCACAGAACCACTTTTTATTAGTCCATCTCTCTTATTCCTTTGCTTAATGTTTCCTTCCCCTTCTCCAAGTTTAACCCTCTCACACAGAAAAAAAAAAAAAAAAAAAAAAAAAAAAAAAAAAAAAAAAAAAGTGAAATAAATAACAATTACACAAAGGCAAATGTGAAATGTGTAAGGTCCTGTAAGGATTCAGCATGGAGCCTACTGATGAGAGCCACTAATGAGTCACAAAAGATTTGCCCAGACAGAGAAAAAGGAGGAGGGAGAGAGTGTGCTTATCTTGGTTGAATGGAAAGGTACCACAAAAGGGGCTCTTCAAATACCCTTTGGAAAATGGGAAGTTAGTCCAACATAAGCTAGTGGTAAGGAACAATAATGTAACACAAAAAATGAAGATGGTTTAGCTGAGGGATTTGGTGGGGAGATTAGCCAAAGGCATAACATGAAATAAATAAGAAGAAATTACTTAATTATAAGAGGTGTAAGCAGGCTGTGAGAGAACCAGAAGGCTCAGTGGAGTGCCAGCGTGCAATGGGAACAATTAAAGGGGATAAATTGCAAGGAAATTAAATTATCTATTTGCATGTATCTGCCACCAGTCATTTTGAAGAGATCAGTGGATAACAAAGCTGAGGGACTGTTGGAAAATAAGGGGTCAACTAAGACATACTGAAAGAAAGTGCTATACTTTGGAGAAGACAGCATCAATAAAGGCTTTTGACATTACTCATTCTGAATAGCTAAGCACAGGCTCTGTTTTAGGCATGCTAGTGAAATTAACTGGATTATTCAGATAGTTAAAAGTACCAATGTACAGAAGTTCTGGCAGCTGAAGCCACTAAGATTGTCTGGTAGTAAGCAAAAACAAACTGTCACTACAAATCCTGACTGTCCCACAAGACAGCAGACTAAAAAAGTTTGGACCAGTGCCTCTATCTTGGCAGTTGCAGATAATTCAGCTTAACACCCCTAAGTTAATATGCAGTAAGAGCCTCTCTCCTCTAACACTAAAAAGGTGGCCAAAGCTCTATAATATTTGGCAAGCTGCAAACATGGCATAGATACAAGTGAAGTGAAATACCATGTCTCTCTTTGTTCCCTCCCTTCACAAAAAATCACCAAGAGAGCAAAAATTCATCTTTAGCTTCTAATGGGGAGAGCTGACACTGGCCTGCAAGGAGGATTCCCACTGGGAATAAAACACAGAAGGGGAAAAAGAAAGAAGGGCCAGAAGCACATCTTCAGGTTGTCCCAAAATACTTGAGCTAATCCAAGTTCAAGAAGCTGGTTGCATCTCCAATCCTGTGCTTAGTTTTGGGCCCCTCACTACAAGAAGGACACTGAGGTCTATAGAAGGGTAATGGCACTGGCAGTGTCTGGATCATAAGTCTTGTGAGGAGTGGCTGAAGGAGCTGAAGGTGTTTAGCCTGGAGAAAAAAAGGCTCATTGGAGATATTACCACTCTCCACAACTACCTGAAAAAAGGTGTCAAGGCTAGAGTCAGCCTCCTCTCTCAGCTAACAAGTGACAGGCCAAGAGGAAATGGCCTTAATTTGTTCCAGGAGAGGTCTAGATTGGATATTGGGAAAAGCTTTTTCCCTGAAAGGGTTGCCCTGGAGACGTGAAGTCGTGTAGATGTGGCACTAAGGGGCATGGTTTGGTGGTGGACTTGGCAGAGCTGGGTTAACAGTTGGATTAGATGATCTTAAAGAACTTTTCCATCCTAAATTATTCCATGATTCTATGAAAAGCTTAGGAAGACAAACATGAGCAACACAGCAGATCCATGCAGGTGGACAAGGAGAACCCAGGAAGGCACATTTTTAGTTGTTACCAAACACAGCTGAGGTGTGTTGTGCATAAAACATGAATGAAACAAAGCCCCTGGAATCCAGTCAACAGTGGGCTTTGAAAAGGTGTTCATGAATCATACAAAGTAATTTATTTCATCAGATTAAATTCCCCTTTCTGCTCGTGAAGTATTGATAAGAAAGCCTCAACTTTCATTATTGTACTCTTGGAAAGCATCTGTGTTTTTTTAATGTGCATATTTTAGAAAATCAAACTTCACCCCTAGTGAAATCAATACCAGAAATTATTAATACACAGTCCTTGAGGATTCATGTCTACATTCAAACTCACAATCCTTGCCTCTCTGGCATCAGAGGGAAATCACTCTAGCTGCTGCAAGACCTGATCTTCACACTTTAGGTGAGGAAAGTTCTCTCATATGAACCATGCACAGTGCAGGGCTAAAGAATAACCAGGAAGGATAAGTTCAAAACGAAGAATCACACATGAACATGGTGACTCACTTGACTAATCCTGCACTAGAGAAGATGAACAGCCAAACAGAGCTGAGTCATCCACTGAAAAGGACTTGTCCCCTCTGTCTGAGGTCTGAATAGCACAGAGATGGGCAGAAATTAGCAAGGCTTGCCTGCAATTCACAGAGGAAATGGGTTGCATTAGCAGCAAATGCTCACAAATAGTATTTTGGCCTGCTTTAGGAAACTTTCATCATAGAACAATTCAAAGCCATATAAACTTGTTAGCAGCAAGAAATATGAATAATTCACTGACATGCAAATTGGGAAAATTATTGCACGAAAATATAAGGGTATTTTTCTTATTTTGTAGGGTACCAAATCCTTCTTTGTCATGCCCAAGCTAAATTACATAGTTTTTTTTCTTTCTCTATCAAAACAGAATACATGCACAGGAAACTCCTACTGAGTGAAACATGGGTTGCACTAAGTTAATGTCAGAGCTCCAAATTAATTCTTCTGTTGCATCCAATGTAACTATCTTTGGTTGTTCCAGTATGTCAGCTTCAAACAAGCATCTCCCCTGTTTTGTAACAAAAATATAACAAGTTTTTCCCCACAGCATCTGTGTCATTCTATAAATAAAATTCACAAGTAACTTTACATCCGGACAACAGACTGGATAGATAGGTGTACTGTTTTTTTCTTCAGAAGTGCTTAGTCCAGCAATGTGTTTGATACAGAGAATAGCACAGACTAAGCTGAGACCTGAAGCCTGTATTTCACATTTCTAATGTTAGAAATGCCTGGCTTAGTTTAAAACTGAATGAAGGCCATTCACACATAGGTATCTGGCTGGCTTTGAATTCCTGATTAGAATGAGCTGGAAGCCTCTGCCACAGCTAGTGAAGAGGAAATGTACCAGCCTGAGAAAAAAAATTGCAACCTTTTTTTTTTTTTTTTTTTTTTGTCATGCAAAAATTGCCTCTGACTGACTTCCTTGAAGATATAAAAATTTTCCCTTGTTATGTTTCTGCTAGAGGTTCTTGTACATAAAAGTATTATGAGGTTTTTTTGCTGTCACTTTCGACTTCAGTTGGGCTCCATAGCAACCACTAGCCCACGAATTACACACTCTGCATTCAAGCCTGTGCTGCGAACCTCCTACACACACTCATTCATGCTGCAGGCACCCTCCAAATGAACTCTTTGTCCCTGGTGCAATGTGACTGAGCAAGGACCCTTTCTGACAGGTAATCTGGCTGACAAACAGGGACCTCCACAGAGCCTGGGGTTTGGGAGGGACACTTCTGGTGGTGGGGCTCTGCAGACACATGATGGAACCAGCTTCCACCAGAGGGAAGCTGGCATCTGTTCTTCCCTTTGCCTCAGCCCACAGATCCCCATTTAGCAGGGGATCAGTCTAAGATAACCCACAGAATTGTTACACTCCCAAGAATTCAAAAAAATCCCTCCCTGAGCTCTCCAGAAACTTGATCCCGAGCAGAGCAGGCAGCTGAGCATTGCAACTTATCACAGCACAAGTGCTTGGACTGCTCCTAAGGAGCTCTGGTGGATGCAGCAGGGCTTGGCTGGGCTCCCATGGGCAGGGCACAGCTCTGCTCAGCAGCCTGCTGCTGACACAAAAGGCCAGAGCTCAACCTCAGGTGCAATAGGACTGTTCCTCTGTGGGTTCTGTTTATTCCTTTAGGAATTGAGAATTTCTGAGATACACATTGGGGATTTTCTCTTTTTAGTACCCAGGGCCATGTCATGCTTGCACACTGTGTAAATATCTCTGTTGAGAAGGAATAAGTGACAATCACAGGCAGTGTGTTATGATATTGGGGATATTATTAAACACCCTATACTACAACCTCTAAGTGCAATCAATAAATCAGTTTGACTGAGCCACTGCTGTGATTTGCCTGGCTATTCCCAAAGGCAATGTCCCCTGCAAGGAGCATGGGGAAGACATCCAAAGAGCTCATTCCAGCATGAACAGAGCCAGGGAGCCTGCAGTGGTTTCAGGTTAGTGGCCTCTGCTGTTAGGAATTTAGGAGATGGCATGTGGTAACACAGAGAGCAGGATCCTGTTTAGGAGGCAGTTTTTAATCTCCTGTGGTGATCTCACCAATGCTGTGATGGTTTCCTCAGAGCACAGCTGTAGTAATAACGAGCAAAATGAATAGCTGCTACATGAATGGGTATGGCTAGAAGCATTAGGATTGATGACCTCTGTTGTTTATTTTACTCTGTGTGATTGCAGAGCCTTTTCTTATTCCCTCTTGGCACTGAAATCCATCCTTGCATCACACTAAGCTATTTGCTCAATTTCTTGCACCATTGCTTTTCACAAGTTAATTTTTCATTACAGGAAGGAAAGGGATTTTCTTTTGAACATTATGAAGCTACTGTTTAATGGCTGAAAGTAATTATACAGCTCCTTTGCTTTGTTATTGGAAGGTACAAATGGCACCACTGATTCAGTTTCCCTGGTGTCATGTTTCTTCTGTGTGTTTCCACTATGTCCCCTGTAGTTATATCTCCTCTGCATCTTCAGCATCTTCCCATCTGAAAAACCTCTCAGCTTTTTGTTTTCTCCTGATGCAATCACCTCAATTGTTTGTAAGACTAATGAATTCCTTTCATTGCCTTTTCTTCTTCTTTGGTCAGATAGCTATATTTTTTTACATCCCCTTCTTTTTGAAATAATATAGTATAAAGTGAATTTCATATTCAAGGTGAGTTTGGAATATCAGCATGCATAAAAGAATTCATTATCTTTTCCTATTTGTCCTTCATCTCATTCTTAATGCAGCCTAACACTTAATTAACTTTTCTGACCACCACTGCACAATAAGTACACTTCTTAATTATGCTGTCCATAACAACACAATGCTTTTCTTAAAAGGTTAAAAGCAATTGAAAATCCAGATGAAAGTGCACAGAGTTAAGAAGGGGTGAAGGATCTCTATATCAGATGTGGCCACATATTAAAATCTGACATTTTCTTGGACTTCACTGTACAATAATGCTGCTTTTCTAGGTCATTCTAGAGTTTTCCACAATGTTTGCTAATCCTCACTAGCCTACATGACTTTTCATTTTATTTTTGTCCCATCACCATTTACCTCACTTGTCTGCCAAAAGAATATTACTACTGGGCATTATGATAACATAATTTTGCCACTTGCAAATCCTACTCTCTGTCTAAAGTATCAGGACCTCTTTTATTTCCAAAACAAAAGTTTAGCTGTATTTTTTTTTTTAAATTAATAAATAGTTCACAGGAAGATCTTTTATTAGCTAACCAAACAACATATTTACATATTTTACCTTAAAGAATGCCAAGAAAATTATCTAATTGTCCATTTGCTTGCAAGCAGTCACTCTTACAGCAGACTTCAATGATGACTAGATCAAATAGTAAAGTTAAAATCAAATAACTGCTCACCAATGCACGTATTTTGAGAGTGCTGTGTTCAGAATGACAAAAGTCACATTATCATTTGTGGATATTCAAACAGCACCTAGTTATTCAGTCCAGAAAGCCTTGAAAAATGTATCTCTTGAGAGATATTGGGTAAGAGGTTACAGCACATGAGAAGAAGTGGCAGAAAGTAGAAATGCAAGTATATATTAGTAAACACTTAAATTAGCTGCTAAATGAGGCAAAGAGCAAATTCTTGGCTTATTCCTGTACTTAAATCCAGGCAGTGAAAGTAGCAGATATTAGAAACATGTACAAAACTCATGTCAATCACAATAAGATTTATAATTTTTTTTAGTTGGAGCCCTTCAGGGCACATAAAAGACAGACGTGAAAATATTCTAATCATTTCTTATAAATAAATGAAAAATTGTGTCAAGTATTATAGATCAGAGAGGTTTCCCACTAGAACAATAAGCAATTTTGATATAGCTGACAAGATGGAGGAACTTGATATTATTGATGTAGAAATAATCACTGGGGAACTCAAAACAGATACAATAAAGATTCGTGAGACAGCAACCTAGAAAAAATTAACTGCATGTCTCTGTAGAAACAATGTTGAAAACTTGTTATAATGATTTGAGAGAACAGAAGAGAAGGACCAGGAAGAAAAAAAAAAAAAAAGAAACTGTGTAGATTTATGTAATAAAGACTGATAAAAGTATATAGAATCATGGTGCTGCCAGCCACAAAGAAACCACTTTGCACAGTTATGCTGAAAAGGATATACAGTGCCATGAAGCTCAAGAAAAATGAACATATTCACTCTAGCTACTCTTTTGAATGGATCATATTTCATGCAACTTCATTGAAGAAAGTGAAGGAATGAATAGCAAAAAACATTCCCCTTAAAAAGCAGATTTATTTTTTTCTCCACAGAAAGAGCAAATAAGCCACTTCTGTAGAAGACTGTAGACTTTATAGAAACTTTAGCAAGATAAAAATAGGCTGTGGTGCAACCAGCAATGTAGAGACATGTCAGTAGTGAAATTTAAAAAAGATATGTCTTTTTACTCACATTCTCCACATTTGCCCCAGAGTTCACTGGGTAGCCAACCTCCTACATGGACAACAGCTGACAGAAGTTGCTCTGGGAGGTCTGGATTCCTTGGACATGACTCCCCAATATGTCAGTCAAAAAACATGACAACTGAATGAATTTCATAAGTAGCCAGTAGAAAATGAAAATTATGGAATGACACCATCAGTCTCAATCACACAACATTGCAGCAGAAACCTTAGGAATGTAATTCTGTGGGCAGAATAAATGACCACCACTGTAACATCTCTGGCAATTGCACTTTTTGAAGGGGAACTACTGAACACAGAAATCAAATACCATACAGTGTTATTCTATGTGGTGTTAGAAGTTTTCACTTGGGGCATTTTTGTGTGGATGGCAGCAGTGGAGCAAACCTAAAGCCTAATGAAAGCTAAAAATCCTTTTATGTGGATTTTACTACCCCTTAGGCAGAATTGGTTGTGTTTGAGGAAATAAAAAACATTGAGATCTTGAGATGGCTACAACCACCTGCTGTGCAGTGAGGGTGTGAGTATTCCTGGGATGTGCAAGGTTCCTTTGAAAAAAATAATCCTTTGGAATGGGTTGGGGGTTTGGGGGTGTTTGTTTGGCCTTCAAGTTGCAAATTTCAATTTCCTGAGAGAATTGTAGGACAAAGAAAAAGGATGTGAGCCTAGCATGGCTCCCCTGAAATTTTTCCAAAGCAGCAACCTGAACAAATAAATATTACTGGCCCAACTCATTTAGAAATACAACAATGCTGAGACTGGCCTTCTGAAGTAGATTAAACAATTATGGAACAAAAATCCCAAAGTTCAGGCTGCAAATTGAAAATTAGAAACTTCCAGGGTTGCCATTGTTTTCAAGATGCCTTTTGTGCAGGATCAGTGGACAAAATAAGTTAGAATCAATTTTTAAAGTATGATTTTATATAACCACAAAAGGGAAAATTAAACTTATTTTAAAACTCTAAGACCAGTACTCATAATTTTTGAGTACTTCAATTTATGTGAATGCAGAGGCTTAGTACATTATTTCTCCATTATTTAAAAAAAGAAAAATGAAAAAAAAAAAAAACAGAAAACAAAAATCTGTCAATTACTTGAAGCAATTAATCAATGCTTTACTTGTAGCTCATTATTTGGATTTGAAACCTTAAATTTCTGAAATAAACTCTGCCTTTTAACTAAGATTTCTAATTCTATGGCCTATCAGCATGAAGGATTTTTCTTGAATGGGATGTAACATGCTAGCAGCAAAAGTGGGTAGTAACTGCTTAAGCTGAGACCCCAAAGCAGCAGAAATAGAACTGTGGAGCCTTTTATTGGATGTATGGTAATGGAGAAAAGAAGTCCAGCCTGATATCCTTATTCCCCTAAAGCCAGCACAGATTTTTGGTCCATGCCAGCAATTCCCAGTAGGGTACAGATGGGTATTGAAGGTGCAGAGTAGTCCTTGCCTTGGAATAATAATGTTATATAATTATTTTGGGGAGACCATCAAATTTTCTTCGGAATTTCCAGTGGAAAATAATCTGAGTGGTTCATAAAGTATTGAAGCCAGTTGAGCCCAAAAGAGAATCTCATATGAATTGCAATGTTGGGGATTCTGAAATAAAAGTTTCATTAATTTCTTATTAAAGAAGTTATCATCAACCTCCTAAATTACTCTGACCTCTAAACAATACAGTAAATTTATTTGTGTGGTGATCTAGTCTCTTCTTTCTGGCAGCTGCTGTTTCTGGTTTGCTCTTTCTGGGGGAAATGGTTGCATTTGATGTTTCTAACCAACTGGAAACTGTAAAATGACAATGTAATTTATACTCTTCTATTTCTGTTTGCACTTCTTTTTATTGTGAAGCAAAAATAATTAATTCAAAACAATTTTTTCACACCTCTAACAAGAATTTTCACATAGTCAATACAGAGAATTACTGCAGAAATGTGATTAATTGAAGTCATGACTCTGCACTAATAATTCAATTATAAATAATTGTTAATGAAGCAACATATGTAAGAATTAAGTTCAGGACATAATGGGAAAAAAGTCAGTGCTTTTGAACTCAATGCACAGTGATGTCTGCAGACCCTAGGTTGGTATTTGAAGGAAGCAGCTCTGGAATTAAATAACTGGAGCAACCAGTACTCCAAACACAAGCATTGAAATAGATACAAGATTGCTTTGTCCAATGGCAGCCAAAAAGAGGCAGAAAAACAATCAGCAGACATTGCCACAGCAAATATAGTTACATGGCCTTGAGAAAAATTCCAGAAGAAAAACTTGTTATTAGAGGCAGATGTATAAATCCTGAATAAATAATTACTCTTGTTTTTACTTCCTTTTGTTTGTGGAGCATTTACATGCAGCCATTTGAACTAATCTTTTAATAAAGAAACACCCAATTTTTTTATTTTTTCCTTTCCATAAAAGAAGAAAAAAACCCCAAAATACACAAAATCTTTAATTCTTTTTTAACATTTTAACTTTTTACTTTTTGAAAAGTTGTAAAGCCTGCTTTTCAGGACATATCAGAAACTTTTCATGGAATTATTTACTAAAATTGCCACCTTTCTTAGCTACACTGGTAGTCCTTTATTTATGTTATTGTCTCACAGTTTAGACTATACTGAAAAGGGAAAATTAGGAAGGGACACTCCATTTTATAGATCTCTGCACAGCCCTAGGGCACATTTATTACAACAGAATAATTAATTTTCATAAAAGTAACTGTAGTACATACTTCTCTTTATTCTAGACAATATTTTGACTAGACCAAAAGATTACTCAGAAGGCCTTATGCAATACCAAAGAATAACTACAAGCAATCAGGTCTTTGCAAAACTATTTCAATTATGTTGTTGTTGGTTTCCCTCCACAAAAACACATTTCAGGCTCTCTGCGATTTTTCATCTTGATCTGGCAGAGCTCTTGATCACCCCATTCCCTTGCATTAGGCTGACTTAGATTTTGTTAATATTTTGCAACAGTGTTTAATGGCCAAGAAAATGCACTGCTTTCATTTCTGCATGAGAAGTATATTAAGGCATAAGGTATTTAAGCAAATGTCTGAAGCAAAGAGTATTAGTAGTGTCACTGCTGATGAGGGGTCCAGCTGTATCTTAGTCATTGCAAAATGTTTTCTAATATTTGAAAATCTAATTCTGCTTAAGATTTGGGATAATTTTGTTTTTATTCTATATACCCACTGTTTGCTACCACATTTTGTTAAGGCAAACTATCATAAATAAGAATAATTAATCCCACCTCTTAATATCTTCAACTTCTACGTCATTGTCATATTTTCCAGACTTCTTCTTTTGCTATTCTTTTGTTGGTTTAGCTCAGACTTGTCTCTTGTGCTAGTACTTAGGTTACAGGACAGCTGAGGTGGGTAAAGGTGAGTAACTACTGCTGTCCTGCTGACAACATTTCTGCAATAGAGCCCAGACTCTGCTTCCCCCATGGTAGCACTTTATATAATTTCATTTGTAGTCCATTCTTAACCCCCAAATCCTTTTGTGCCCAGTCAGCATTAGTTACCCAAGAACACCTGATTTAAGAAATCAAGAGGTGAGAAAATCCCAGTAGAGACAAACCTGTCAGCCAGAACAAATCCAGTGATGGTAGGTGTGTCTGGTGTCTCACAAGTCTCCTTGGCTTTTAACTGGAACCCTACATCTGCTGAGCCTCTTTCTGAAGCACCAAAATGATCCTGAATTACTTTTAAATGATTCATATAAGATATTCTCTGAAATAAAGTGAATGTGCATATAGATTTTAGCAGAGAATAACAATAAGATGCTGGGAAAAGAAAAGGCACTCATTGGCAGCACAGCATACACAAATTGCCATTTTCCCCAGACTTGCAAAACTCTTTTATTCAAACAGAATTGAAAGCTTTATCAGAATAAAAGTGAATTTAAATTGCAGGAGCCAGCTAGAAATGGTTTACATGTAAATGAGAACCTAAGAAATGCAAAGATTTCCCACCATCTCTCCCTAGGTCGGAGTTTATTCCTTCTCCTTTTTTACTTAGTTTTCAGATGACTATTGCAGTACATTTGGAAGAAGGATTTTTTAACAGTTTTTTCAATATAAATCACATTTCTTCTTTTGCACCTCTACAACAGACAGGTAGGAATAACCCTGGGAAAGCAAGGCAGTGCACACTTATGGAGAAACCTTGCAAAGTGGGAACAGCTTAGAGGATCACAGCTGCAAGACAACAGGAGAGGATGAAGATGACTTAGATAGGGTTATCACACTCAGGTGCAGATTGCCCTGGTTAGAAATACCCATACAAAAGCAATCCTGTGTGCTAACACACAGCCTAGCACTCTGTGTAGGCAGCACACATACTCTGTAGGTTGATCTGTGCATATCCAAAATACGTGACTGGCATCTCTTGGATTTGCTGTGAAAGCAACCAGGAGGAAGGAAACAGTGAAATATTTAGCCCTGGCAAGGAGTGCAAATGTTTCTGATCACACCATAGCAGTGGCCTTGTGTTACCCCTTTTTTTCATTTATGTTACTTCATTCACAGCTGAATTTATGGAATCCAGTTCCTCTACTGACGTTATAAAACCAGAAAAGCTGAGATTGCAACTCTGTGGATAGGAGCACAGAGGAAGATGTGGGGATAGCTTGTAGCTGTAATACAATGAAGAAAAACATATTTGTTTAAAAAGGTTTAAAAATGTCTTCCTTCATTAATTCAGACCATCAGGTCTCGGTGCAGTATGTGAGAATATGTGTGTTTTAAAGTGCACTTGAGAGTAGTTCTATGGGTTAAGACCAAAAGCTCTCCTGACAGGACAAGCTCCTAATAAGAGGTTTCATACACAGCAGGTTGTCAAGGTCAGAATAGAGACCACACTAATTTGACACTGAAAATCAAGTATTTTTTCTTATATATGTTGATGCAGCATTCATTAGCTTACACCTTCAATCAAATCTTCAGTTTTGGTCCTTAAAGATGCATTACAGGATATTACATCAAAACTCCATATACCCATTTCAAATAGGTTGTTATGGACCCTCTAGCATCATAACTTTACAAGGTTCTGTGATTTCTACTGCACATGTGGAAGAAAACTGGCACCACAGACATGTGCCATCCACTGCACCTCTGCAATGGAAAAATGGAAAAGAGATACCATCTCTCTATAAAGAAAAAGATATTTGCATATTAGCTTTCTCCTTAAAATGAGTCTTTACTAGCTTGAATTTGCTCAGCATGGGCAGTTTTCATAAGCAGACACATAGGAAATAGTGTCAGCAGGAGGCTAACTGGCTTGCTTTGCCCTCTGTCCCTGCAACAAATGGACCCTCCAGGAAGTTTCTAGAGCTGAGATTATCAGAGTCTGTGAACAAGGGATAGTTGCTTTTTGCTGCCTCTGTGGTTGCTTCACTCATTAAAAACAAAAACTGAGAGTGCAATTAGAATTTAAGACCAAAATTTCCTTTTTCTTAAGAAATTATTTAATTTTCTCATTTTTAGGAATCAAATCTCCAGCCATGACATATTAATTATGATGCTCCAACTCATTAATTGTTTTAACCATGACAAAGGAGCCAAAATACAGAAGATCTTTAACAATTCAATTTTTTATCTGATTGATTGGAATGACTTTCCTCCAAATTCATGCTCCTGTGGGATCACCTGGTCTGCTAACAGCATCACTTCCTAAGCATCCCTTGTGCTGTTCTGAGGGTGCTGGAATTGGAGGATGCTCAGCACTTGCCAGAGTGAAAAAAGCAGATATTTCAATGTAAAATGCAATTGATGCAGGTCTCAGAGTTCAGAGGAGTCTAAAATAAATCATGGCCTGAGGAAATAATATATCAGGGAAGCACTAAAATGTTAAAATTTCAAATGTATTTAAGGATCTCAGCTCAGTATTTCCATTAATTTCTGATGCTTCTACTGCATGTAGCTTATTAAATAGCTGGCCAGAGAATTAATTTTTTTTATTTCCCTGACTCTTTTCAGTCTGTTCCTACTGCAATGCCTGAATTTGCCTTGGCTGCCTTAGTTAGGTTGGCAAGATAGGAACTGATTGGAATATTAGATATTTAGAAAACTTGATTAGAGAAGTTCTGTGACCCAAAAAAAAAAAAAAAAAAAAAAAAAAAAAAAAGAAAGTGTTCTGGTCTCTTCCTACAAAGCCTCACCTCAAAAAGCTATTTATAGGAGCATTCATTCAAAGTTCAAAAGGGCAAAGAACCATGTGGGATGTCACATTGCTGGCTGCCTACTGCTCTGTGGATGTAGCTCTGTTATGGTGTTCTTTTGCAGATCCCATGTGAGGGTGACACATACAGGCCAGGTAGGACTATGGGTCATTCTTTTAGGGACAAGTGTAATCACAACTGTACACATCTTCTCCTTTCTGACACCCAGACATAAACTCTCATGCAAAAATGGAGTCTCTTGAGAGTCTGGGAAGCAAAGCAGGGCACATATATGTGTGCCTATGTGTTCGCTGTGTATATGTGTTTGTGTATTTATCAGCTGTCCTTCTTTCCACTTTATAAAGCATGGGAATTGGATTTAGTTTCTTTTCACCACAGGAGGAAGGTGGCATAGAGCCACTTTCCAGTCTGCCCTACATTTTCCTGTGTTATCCTGCAGGTGAGCTCCTCCAGCTGTTTCTCACCCCCAGGCACTGTCCTTCACAGCTCTTCAGTCAGCCCTCAGCCCAACACCATCCAGTCACCTCTTCCCTCTCAAAATGTGTTTGCTTGCCAATCCCTCTCCATGGATTTTTTTTTTCTTTTCAGTCAGGCTTCTCTCATTCTTCAACATATGCTTCATAACTTTCCCAGCTGTTGTTTTTCTTTCTCTTTTTCAGACATTTCCTCTGTCTTCCTGGATTCCCTGTGCAGCCCAACAGAGGATTCTCATTTGTGTATGTCATCCTGCTGTCATTCACATGGGCTACAATTGCCTTCCCAAATATACTTCCATAATAAATGGTACCAACTGAATCAAGTTGTCGGCTGCAAGCAAATTAAAACATTCCAAGACAGAGCTTCTTTCTGTCTTCTTTGTCCAACATTTAATTTGCACATCTGTTACTCTTCAAAATGAGTATTCTGCTTATGCTATGCAGCCTTCCTCTGCTATCCTGATTCTGCTACCATTTCAGACCAGCTCAGTAATGTAATATGAATTACTTTTTTATATAATATGAATTACTTTTTTATTCAGTGTGCTTCTAAGCTGTTTATTGGTCAATGCAATGCTTGAACCACAATGTCAATCTGCATTACTGTAAGCATCTCCCAATACTGAATCACTAGCTCTAACTAAACCCAAAGTCTTGATGTATAGAAGTCATTATGGTGGTAGGGCTGGCTGCACTGCAGCTGCAATCTCTCATGATGAACAGACATGAGGCTGAATTATTGCCACAGTTTGCCTGTGACTATAAATCAGTCTCAACAGGTGCTTATTCTCTCATTTTCTATTTAGTACCTTAGACTATGCTTGAAATATATTAGAACAATCAGCACTTGAGATGTATTCTTTAATACAGACAGGATCTGATGATGATAATATCCTTGCAATTACACCACTTTGAGCATTTTCAGGAAGGACATACTTGGTTTTATCATAACTTTTAAGATATTTATAGCTGTTGGTTTACCTCTATGTCAGAATATTTCCTTTCCCTTTAGTGCCAGTACACTGTCCTACAGAATGGTAAGTAGCATTTGAGATTCTCTGGGTAATAAAAGATGGTTTATGGCCAGCAGTTGACTTAGAATTCTATGTTGTAAAGAAAGCAGCAGGTTTTCCCTTCCTGACTCACAGACTTTTTGGAGCTATGTGACAGCTTCTAAGGCACAGACAGGAAGACAGAAATTAATTACCAACTTACTGAAAAAATCTATGAAAAACATTCTGCCCCCTACCCCAAGCCCTATTTGCAGAGGACTGTGATTAGAGTCCTTCTTCTGGCTCTCCACACAAAAATAAATTTTACTCTGGCTGAACAAACTTGAAAGAAACACTTTTGCCTCAAAGATTAACAAACACCTTCTGCTGACTTACTTGCTCACCCAAAGCTCCATCTCCTTGGTGTATGAGCAGCATCTATTAGAAGACAGCAGCAGACATAGGAACAGCTGTGGAGGTTACTGAAGGAATCCAACAGCTGACAAGTCCCTCTTACCCAACTTCTTTAAAAGCTTCAGTTTCACTACAGGTGGATCAGAGGAGTGAGGGATTAGATTTGGTAAGGGTGATGGAATGAAACAATGTGAGAAAGAGTATTTGTATTCCAGCATATGGATCATTGTTCTTTACATTCAATCTTTATTCAGGTCTCATCAAAACTGTGTGTATGCATTTGGTTGTTTTACAAACTGGAATTTTTTATCATGCAAATTATTTAATCAAAAAAATTAATTATATTATCAGTTTGACATCCTTACCTGTCTTTACTGCAGCACAAATTTGCATTCAAAATAAGGTGCTCTGTAAGCTGTAGTGTAAGTAAAGTCTTTGTGGGTTTCAGGTTCTCACCTTAAGTTCTGATCAAAGTGAAAAATGTCCCTCCCCTGTACTAGTGTACAGTAATACAGCTCAACAGTTTTTTTTCTCCCTCACTATGGAACTTATCTGATCTCTTTCTTTTCTATTCATCTGCTCATTTTCATTTATCCAATACTGAATAAGTGAAAATGAAATTATTATGTGATATATGATAATGATATGTGATTAATTTTAAGTAACAGATCCAAAATATACTATGTACGACCTGGAGAGAAAGTGATTACATCATCTCTAAGAAATCTGCCTGAACAATGGAGAGAAATCAAATCTATGCAGAACATGCTAAATAAGTATAACTCTGGAACCATGATAGACCTCAGCTAGTGATTTGGCAATAAGAATTATCATCCCCTGTGGTTTTTTCCCTGTCATCAAAAAGGTTTTGGTCAAAACAACCATCATTATATTTTTTAACTATGTAGAAAAAAATAAAATTCTTGACAGTGAGCTTTGCAGATGTCACAAACCCCTTGAAATGATAATTGGGGATCAGGACATGTTTAGCTCTGCACAAGGGCGCGAATCACATGCTAGACTGTGCCCACATTATGGATGAGAATGTATGACACATTTACCAGTGGCATTTATATTTTAGGAAACTGACTTGAAAGCAAATTTGAGCTGAACAGGAGCTCAGAATGGAATAGAGTAGTTAAGAACAGAGTGACAATCTTGTGTCTAAAAGGAAGAAACTATTGAACAGATGAGATAAGGTTATCACTTGATGACTTATTAGCAAAAAATTTTGTTCAGTTCATCCACCTGCACCTTAGCAACAACACTAAAATGATAGGAACAGCCCAGAAAAGAATCATGAAGATTATTTCAAACCTGGAAAATCTTCCCAATTCTGAGAGCAAAGAAGTCAAAACTGTTTATGCTTTGGTATCTTAAATGTATTGTGATGCATTAAGTTAGTGGATTGCTTTGCAGAACATTCTCTTTGCTGTGCTGGCTGCTCAAGGGTGTGTTCCTTACCTTGTGGACAGCACTAAGTTGTTTTTTTCCTTGAAGAAAAGGGTGTTAGGTGTTTTACTTTCCCCATGGTTAAAGGAGAACACAAGAACCCCTGCTGCAGAGTCACTAAAGCACTATATTCTTGCTCCCTGTGACTTACCCCACAGCGCCGCCTCCCCAGTGAACTCAAAAATAGGTTAAATGTGACCTGGTCAGGACACAGAGGTACAAACATGGGAAGCTGTCATATTTTTGTGGTACATTTAAGCTAACACGATCTAGCAGCTGGAAGCTGAAGCTTGAAACATTGAGGCTGGAAATTAAAACCTAGTTTGCTAGAGATGTCAGGTCTATCAGTTGCACTCTGATGGCTGAAATTCCAAATGTTTCTGGAAGCTTACATGGAAATTCTATCTTTGACACAGGGAATACCTTAGAAACATTTCGGTTCTGATTTGTCCAAGCAGTCATATTACACAAATAATGACATTTCCTGTTAAAAATCAATATATTTATAAGCACAGAAAGTTTCAAGGCTCCTTCTGCCTCTTTGACATGTGGCACCAAAAGCAACCATACTCCCAGGCATAAATGGTATGAACATCTGGACTGAAAACCAATTTACGGCCTATAGCTATTCTGAATTTAACAGACCCTTCAAAAATTATTATTTCTTTATAAACAACCCGTCATAAATTGGAATTTGACCACAAAGAAAGAGAAGGCACATCCAGTGGCAAATGAGATTAAAGTTAGGAAGGGCAGGATGAAGGCTGAGCTCCTACTCTTGCAGGTCTATGGAAATACAGCCAATTCCATTTGTATTCAGCTGAAATGAGAGCTTGTGAACATCTTGCCATCACTGAAGACACACCTGCAGAAAGGTTGCCCAAGACACATTTATGTAAGATGTGCACAATGCCTGTTTTAACTCCTTTGTAAAAATTGTGTTTCTTCTGGTCAATAACCTGTTCACATGCTGCTTAATAGGACATTGCACTCACTTGTTTCCTTCCCCTTAACAGCTTTTCCTCTGGTTGATTCTTTTAGACAGTAAAAATGGAGGGGGACATCCATTTACTTACAGCCCAAATCCTGTTCCAAATCTCTGTTGCACCTGGAGTGCCACAAATGCCCATAAAAAAAACCCACTTTTTGTCATCTGAATCGACAGAAGAGAGGAGGCTGAACTGAGGTAAAATTTGCACATGATTTTTAATGTCACTGAGGAGTCTTAGGAAAGTACATCCTATGCTTTTTACCTCACCTTTTCCTCTTTGAAGGTTAAAATTATATTTTCAGAAATATGCAGGGTTGCTTTGGGTTTTGCACAAACAGACATACACACGCACATACACATGGACGAATATTAAAGGTCTTGCAGAAAATATGAGCCAAAATCTGACAGGAATCATTATTCTGTCAAAGTTTCATTGCAGGAGCCTTAGACACCAGCAATCTCAGCTTTCCAAGAGCAGGACTGATGTACAAGGTTAATCATAAGGATTCATTTTGTTGAGGGATCAGAAACCCAAAGCTGGCTCTATGTAATACCTAAATCCCTTAATGCAACCAGCAGAGCCACAGTGCTTCTGTCCTCTAAAGCTGATGCTTTCTATTAATTCCAGATACCTGTGCATTCATCTTTCTTTTCAGACCAATTGCTAACAGAAGTGTTTTGTGGTTGAGAGAAAGGCAAACTTGCAGTTCAGAAAGACAGGAGATAAACTGCTGGCCTCTTTGTAGTTAATAGGGCTTTTATTACTGCCCTCAGTTCACAATTTCACCAAACATGTTTGATTAGGCAAAGTTACACTTCTGTATCATTTTCTGTACATGTATTCACATGCAAATTTTCATTTTCAGAAGCATTTCTGAACTCCGCTTTTCACATGGCAGTGAAAGGTTTTCCCAGAAATTAAATAGCATGAAAAATTGCAAGTATATGTGTTCTCTAATAGTTTCTATGATGTAAATTCAAAGCTCCAATCCATTGACTCTTAAGGATAAAACTTTTTCATCGAAAACTTTAGACCGTGGCAAGACAAAACCCTATCTGGAAATCATCAGAATTGATGGTACTTAAAACCTGAATCTGAATTTTTTTCTTTCATATGAATTTTATCAAGGTTCAACAGAACACATGGTAACCCTACAGTAGATTACACTTCTCCATCTCACCATGAAGGCAGGGAAAATGGAATGGAATAGCTTACAAAGATGATGTCAATGTGGACATGATATTCCTGGACTAGCCCCCTTTCTCTGTACCACTTCAAATAGGTGGTGAAAGCTGACTGAACACATTAACATTTAAGGACATTATTTTATAATCATATATATATCTTTGTTTGTACCACTCTGTAAAGAAATGGCCTGAACAGAAAATATGCTTTGTGTGAATCTCCCATTTACCAGACTGACAACATAGAGCAACCAGAGTGCGTAGAAATCACAATGCAGTTTGTGGAAATAGAGCAGAGACTGCAATTCCCAAAGTGGTTCAAACAAACAAACAAGCAATCTGTTAGAAAGTCTGGAGAATAAATATCGTCAGTTTCTTCTGCAAAAGGAGAGCTACAAGAATCTCCATATGTTCTGAGATGCTTTCTGTCAACCTGTTTGGCTGGTCCATGATACAGCTGAAGTAATTGTATGATAGGCATTAATGTACATATAGCAAAAAGACATTATCTGGCTAAAATTTGGAAATATTTCTTTGAAAAACTCTGACATGAGCTACTTACATGATATAGCCTTATCTCTCAAAGGTTCTATGCCCTAAGAATGAGGACTGGCAGGTGATCAGGTGAGATGGAAGTTAGAGCGCAATGAAGGTATGGTTACAAAACCTTTTGCTGGAAATGGCCCTGCTGCTCCAAAGATGGCCACAGATATTCCCTTGTGAGTTGAGTGTGTGTGTAAAAAGATAAGGACACTATCTACATTTACCTACTCTGATCCCAGTTGGCTGCAAAAAGCAGAAGAATCTTCCTGCCGCAGTGGTCGCGGTTCTCCAGCACGCCCGGAAAGCCGTCTGTCAGAGCCCGCTTGATTCCTGGGTCGTCAGCCTTGAAGTTCTTGAACATATCCAGGTTTAACTGGCGGTACTGGAAGTACTGGGCCAGCAGCCTGAAGGCCTCAGTCTGGTGAAACTTTCTGGCTCGGAGAAATCTCAAGATGAAGGCATCATCTGTACGTAAAAACCCAATGTCAGGCCTGGTGATGATCATGTCCCTGACTTGCTGGATGTCCTGGTGCAAAATGTCTGGGTTTTCATTCAGTTCCAGGCGGGCTTTCTCTATAGTCTCTGGACTGAGCCCAGCTTGCAAATGGGTCATCTCTGCAAAAACCTCTTCTCCAAATCCTTGACTTCGGATATTTTAGTGGAAGTGCTGATCCCATTCAACTGATGGTCTGCTGTGAGTGTGAGCCATTCAGATGCTTTTTGCTACCAAGCTGATATTTAGCAAGTAGAAGCAAAAGACTTTTCTTATTCTTGCAAAGTAACAGCCAGTTCACATGTACTATAATCCATCCAAAGGAAAGTGCTGTTTATTCCACCACTTACTAAAAGAAAAAGAAAATACATAAAAGAAAGATTAAATGTGTATATAAAGCTTGTAGGAATGCATTTCTGAATTTACTTAGCCATAAAATTTCTTTGTGTAGGAGGATACCAGTCACACAATTTCAGAATGGGTGCATTTAAAATAAGGCAATCACTAACATCTTGAATGTATGTTTTCAGGCTTTCAGAAAAGCAATCTGAGTTATTGACAATTAAAATTAAGCTGTATCAACCTGCTATTAGAATACACTTCTTAAAGTTGTCTTACAGAAGTGTGGGAGTTGCAGCATCCCTAACTTCAAAATAATAGTAATTTTTTTCCACCATTTACAGGAGCAACATTTAAGTTTCAGAAGTAGCAAATTTACCCTCATCATACTAAGTATAACAACTGTTTGACTTGGTTTTATCACCTGTACTATCAGCTTGTATCTCTCCTTGAATAAGACCCTGAGTTGACTGTAAAACTGATTAAAAAAAAACAACAAAACAACAAAACTCCACCAATACCAGTGATAATTTCTACTTTTTAGAAACTCACTGGAAACATTTCTCCCATTGAGTCTCCCATTGAGACTCAATATGTCTTCATGGGAAACTGCCCACAAATAAGGTTCTTGATGTATCCAATCTGCCAGGGCTGGTGTTTCAGTTGAAAAGAGGAGTATTTTATTCAAAATTCCTTTTTTCAGTATATTGTAGTTTTCCTGAATAACTAGTTCTGAATTTCATTTTGATTTTCATACTTTACCTAGAATTTGTTTGTACAAGTGTTAGAAGAAAATCTGCTTAAGCTGTTATGTATGAGCAAAATGGTACAGTGAATCTCTTACATTTCAGTGACATAATTAGCAAGAGGCTGTCATCCAAGTCTGTGTAGATACACTTGTGTGAAATAAGATCAAGGTCTGTTCCAATGTGATATGTGTGTGGGGAAAGATCAAGATTCATACAATTTTTCAGCCATCACAGAAACAGACAAGCAAACATCCCTCCCCCCAACTGCTTAACTGATCTCTCTTTCTAATTTCTGAAAAAGAAAAATTGGTTTTAAAAATTTAAAGGGAATCCCTCAGTGAAAGACATACTTTTTGTATTTGAAGAAAGCTGTTTGGAAAGTTATGAATTATTAATAGCAAAACAACCATTTCATTCAGCTACTCCCCTGGGTTCAGAATTCTCAGGTCAAACAATGGGGAGAGCAGCAGCCAAAGCATTTCTTGGTCCCAGATTTGCTCAAAGTTATGTTGCAGGACCTGGAAGTCAATGAGCTCAAAAGATGCCTCAGTTCCCTGCTTTGTGACCTTGCATGTTATTGATAAAAACTACATTTTAGATGCCATAGCTGCAGCCCCAGGATGAAATCCCAAAATTTAAATACAGAGTGTTTCTGCATATTTGCTTAAAGGACATTTGTGGTGGGAGATAAGCTTTTCATTTAACAGCAATATGAATTGGACTTTTCTGTGGCTGACACAAAGGAGAGTTTATTAAGCATCCTCTTTCTGTATTCACTGTGGAGCTGGAGTTGAAAAGAGCTACCTGCAGAGCAGAGTATCTGGTGATTGATCAGCCTGGGAAAACTCAAGGAAAGGCAGAGCTGGGAGAAAAGAGGGCTTTGAAAAGGCACTATAGAGTGCAAATTATTCCAGAAAACAAGTCCCCAGGTTTTGAGGGGTAGTCCATGAGTGCAGGCTATTCAACTCTTAAAGAAATTAGAGGTGTAATAAAGGTGGGCTCCTTATATAAAAATAAAGTAATGGCTATTTTCTTTACTCTTGCCTTTATTAGACAAAATTAGAATAACTCCAATGGTATCAACTGAATTCCATTGATGTAAAATTACAGGCCATAGAAAAACCAGGCTAATATTTTGTGACTGAGATCTCAAGTTAATGGTGACATCAGCATTTTCTTGCATAAATCATAGGTTTAGTTACAATTGCCTCCATAAGCTAGTTAGGAGAACTATGAGTATTTAAGGGTGACACTGTTTCTGGGGGACTGTGGTGCCAGGGTTGGACCCTCCCTAGTTTTAACAGCAAGTGTAGAGTATGGAAACTTTTTGTTCCCAAGGGTGTCAAGCAGAGATCTGGAAGCAAGAAGCATATCTGGGGTCTGCATTAGCTCTGGCTTGGGACTTAGTGAATGAATTACAGCACCTTTAGCATTTCTGTAGCTCAGTGTCTTAGGGTGACTGCATGATGCCTGCATCCTCAATCATCTGTTCTGCTGATGCTGGATATTGAGTTCTGCACCTTTGAGACTGGTTCTGAGAGCAAAGAGGGGGAACAAGAAGCTTGCAGTTTGTTTTCAGAGACTGCACTCACTCCTGAGCATTCCTGCTCCTGGACTGTGCTGTTTGCAGCAAGGACAGACAGCAGGAGAGCTCTCTGTTACTTTAAAGTTAGTTTTCAGCTAGCTGAGGCAGAGGAGTTCCCCAGACTATGGTTTTTTGTTTTTTTTTTTTTTTCTTGGAATTGTTCAAGCCTGCTCTGGTCTGAAAACCCAGAAAAACACAAGGAGCTCACACCTGTGTCCCACCAGGGCCCAGGACATGACATTTCCCAACTCTGGAGGGACTGATGAGAGACTGAGTGAGCCAAGACACCCTCACAACAAGGAATTTCTGAATTTGCCATCTCTTCAGAACAGCAAGAAATTTTATTGTTTAATATTATTATTTTTTTTTTTTTTGCTTGTGAATTCTTTGCTTGTTAAATAAACAGTTTTTTTCCACTTTTCTCCAAAGAAATCTTTTCCCAAACAAGTTGGGGGAGGCTTGAGTCTGCTTTCTAGAGGGACCCCTTTGGAAGTTTCCTCCCAAATTTGCCCTAAACCAGGACACTTAGAATCACAAAATTGTGGAACAGCTGAATGTTTTAGTTTGTAGGGGATCTTTGGACATCATCTGGTCCAACCTCCCTGTCTTGGGCAGCAACATCTTTCACTGGATCAAGTTTTTCAAAGCACCATTCCACTTGATTTAGAATATTTCCAATGTTTGGGCATTCACAGCTTCTCTAGGAAACTTGGTTCAGAGCTTCACCACCCTCATAATAAAAAAATTTCTTCTTTATATCCAATCTGAATCTGTCCTCTTTCAGTTTAAAAATGTTAGCCCTTGCCCTATTACTACAGGTCCTAGTAAAAAGTCTGTGACCATGTTTCTTGTGAGCCCCATTTAGGTACTGGAAGGTGCTGTAAGTCTCCCTGGAGCCTTCTCTTCTCCAGGCTGAGCCATCCCAACTCCCTCAGCCTGTCTTCATAAGAGAGGTGCTCCAGCTCTCTGATCATTTTTGTGGCCCTTCTCTGGATCAGTTCTAAAACATCCAAGGATTAGCAGCAGATAACAGTGACAAACACACACACACATACACACACACACACTTCCTAGTGGTTCATCCATTTTCTAAGAGTTTATGGGACTAAAACTGTCTCTACCTCCTTTTCTGTCCCCACCTCCACCAAGATGCTTCTTTGACAATAAGGTAAATTCTTGAAAGGTCAAATGCAGACTGCTCCAGAAGAAAATGAGATTTGACCAAGGAAATTAAGACTTTTTATTGGTTCCCCAACTATTTAATGTCAAAAAATTATTCTGCTTATTTTTATTAAATTTTCCTACTGTTTTTTAACTAATTTAAATGCTCAGGATTATTCCAAGGTAAGTGAGATCCATTCATTTCTTGTCAGATGTTTTTAAATGCATTTCAGAGATTTCTGATAGTGAGCTGAGCTATAACCATGGATTACAGTTATCTATAGATTATCCTGATTATCACCTGGAACAGACTGCACTAAAATACTTTATTGGTGTGAAGTTATATATTGCAAAATAACCTAAAATGTGTATGGACAATTTTGTCACTCTCAGAATTGTAGGGCAAATCATGAAGTTAGCAATCCACACTAGCACCATTGCCTTCAAGGAGCCTGATATACATCAGTGAAGGATTTGGTTCTCCCACTGCTAACTTTGACAATAAATTTAGTGCTCCACAGCTACCCAGTTTAACTGTCACTGCACTTTCTCAAATGGTTCTGATTTATTCTGATTCCCAAGATATAACAGAAGCTTCATCTCCATTTTCACCTCCTCCCACACATGGCACTTTCTCCTTCTCTTCCGGTGTTGTGCACAGCTCTGATCCATCTGCCAATTTTTTAGATGTTTACATCTTTGTTCAGTTTGGTACAGGGTTGTTTTTTCTTCCAAATGAAGATGCTGGCCTTCTTTTTCCTATTTTGAATATTGTTGCTGTGTTTTGGCACACCAGACTGTATTATAGTCTCAACAGCTGTTTTTCTATCTTGTGACTCTTTGTTCCCAAGAGACTATTTGCTCTTCTAATGTCTTTTCACAGCCACTTATAGTAAATCATCCCTCCAAAGGAGCAAAATTCAGCCTTAAATGAAAAAAAATTACAGAGATTTGAAACACAACATACTAAAACCAAAACAAGAAGGGAAATTTCCACCAAAATTGTGGTGTCACATAAAATTTTGGCTAATTCATTTTCATTCCCAGCAAGGGAATGACAAAGGAGAGTGAGTGCTCAGAATGGATAACATACTGAAAGTGGGGTACAATTTTCAGACAAGCAGCTTATATTTTTGCGTGATCCTCAAAAAAAAAAAAAAAAAAGTTAATGATAAAATGCACAGTAATATTTACTGCACAAATTAAAATGAAAATAACACTTTTTCAAAGTATGCAAAGCAATTTCCATTCAAAGATTTTAGCATGCCTTACTGCTCTCTCTTCAGTGGCAGCTTCTGGGTCAGCATTCAATCCCTATTTGCACAGCATGCCCTGGAAAATTGGGCCCTGGAAAATTGGGCCAAAACTTGCTTTCAGTGATGATGGCAATTGTGTGGATCATTTTGTTCCTGCCCACTTATCAGTCCCTGCAACAACATTTGCTTCTTTAAGCACCTCATGTCCATTTGGCCCTTCCCCATCCAGTTCAGTTCCAGAAAGATTTTAGCTCTCTTAATCCACCAAGTGTTTTCCATCCAGTCCAAAGCCTATCTGCCATCTGAAATTTCATTACCACAATTTTCAAACTGAGAAGGCACTAACATTTCACCCTCACCTGGTGTTAGGAGGTATGACTGCCAGGGTTTGGTTCATTATATAATTCCTAGCTCCTAGCATTTATACAGATATTAGCAGCTGAAGTCATGCCAGAGAGGAAGGGAGTGGGCAGGGAGGGAAGGAAAATGGTAATACAGAATGATTTTTTCTCAGAGTGTGGGTGTCATCTCATTAAATTTCTTTTTGAAAAATATTTTTATGTTAATTCTGGAAAATCTCTTAGGGCTATGTTCTGCTTGGCAGGGGTTGGTTGCTCCATAATGACAGGGGAGGATGAATCCATCCCAGTACCTATAGGAATGGTTCCTATGGCCCTTTGTGGCCTTGTGATACCTTAGTAGAAACCTGCACTGGAAGTGGAGTAGTCAGACCTAGAATGGAACCTACCCCAGCTCCATAATCCAATTTCAAAAGAGAAATGAGTATGATTGAGTCTCTTTTGTCCTTGGCTGCAGGAGCCTGGCATCTTCCACAGATTGTGGGGAGGAGCACAACCCTGAGTGATTTGTCTGAGATCCCAGAGGGCACATTTCAGAGAGCTGGGAACAGATCACATCTCTCCTGAGCCATAAGCCTACATGATAACATCCAGGGAATCTTTCCCCATCACCCCCTTGACCCCTTATCAGACTTTCTCTTACTTGTTCATGTCTCCCTTGTACTGAGGAGCCCAGAAGAGGACACAAGACTCCAACTCTGGCCTCACCACTACTTCTCTCTTTCCTAAAGGACTAGATTCTCCCAGTGAACATAAATGAGTTAAATATTGAAAGTCTTTCTGCTCCAAGTACTGGTGCTTCTGCAAACCTTCTCCAGGGATTTGTTGCTTCTTGTCATTATGAAAATAGTGAATGTTTGTGACTGTAACAGCTGTGTGGGGAATTTGATGGTTTCTCTCATTTTCCCAGGGTAGAATCTCTCAGCTCAGGTACAAAAACTAACATTTCCTTCAGTTCAGTAAAATCAACACATGAATTTCTACTCATTCTATAATATTCTTGTTAGTTTTAGTTACAGATTGCCCTCAGGCTACATCTAAATGTCCAGTGGTGGTAATTTAGTCATGGCACAGCACAAAACACAGCAGAAACTCAACTGATCTTCACTGCTCTCTGCACAATATGTAGGGCAGGAGTGTCTGCAGCACTGACCTGAAGTTGTCCTGCTATTCCTACAAGCTGCCAGGCAGGAGGAGAGACAGACAAGGTTGTCTAGCAAACATAAAATTTAAATACTACCCCGTTATCTTTTGACCTAAAATGTGCATAACTATCTGAATATGCCAAGGAGGGGAACTTATACAACACAGAAATTAAAAAGTTAAACAAAACAGCTTTAACCTCAAGAGTTTGGTTAAATTTTTCTTCAAATAATAGATTTTAAGATGTAAATATTCAGTAATCACAGATAATCTGCAAAGCCCTATGTGTGGCCTGATCTGTGGCATGCCAAAGAAGCAGCAGTTTATGAGGAACTTCCATAGTGCAACCATCACCCTGGCTGCTATGGGACAGAGGTCAGTTCCTCCAATAATACAGAAACATCTTGCAGCAGAAATTAACAGCATGTAAAACATTAATTATGACCCCCAAGCCTCATAATGATATAATATGCAGAAATCTGATAGCACACAATCATAACATTGGTGTCTGAAAATGCCTAAATTCTGCACAAGTTGTGCTACAACATCTGCACAAAGATATACAGAAGAAGGAACAGAATATATTATCAAGATATTCAGTACTGCATGTCTAATAATATTAAGTTTATCTAATTTTGCAGTTCTTTTACTCCATGTTTTGAAAAATTATGTTCTTTCAAAAAATATGAAATGCAATGGTGATACACGAGTGTTGACTTATTTTGGCTTTATATATTATGCCAGAGGAAAGCATCTGTGGCATATCATGGGAAGGGGAAGGGGAAGGGGAAGGGGAAGGGGAAGGGGAAGGGGAAGGGGAAGTGGATTTCTGCATCCAGGAATTAATGCAATCCTCCTGGGATTTTTTTCTCTCATTCCTACTGGAGTCTGAGCACAAAGACAAAGCATATAGAAATTTCTCCAAACTTGTAGAAATAAAGCTTAATATAACTATATAATACCATGTAGGTTTGTTTTCTCAGTGGAGGAGCATATCAGACTTAAGGAGTTTATTTCTATAAATACTACTGAAGGAAAAAAACTAACAAAGCAAACCAAAATCCCACTAAAGTGTTTGGAAATCCTCAAATTAAATCAACTGAACAGCATTAGATCAAGAGGGAAAGGAATTACACTCATCTGACGAAAACCATGTGAACTTCTGCTCAGTTTTTCCACTCTATAAGAGACTAATGTTGCTTCCTTTTTCCTTGTTTCATTTTAACTAGTAGTACCCAATTGTCACATCTTGTTTGTGTCTATGCCAGAGAGATTCTACAGTACAAGGCTGTGAGAGAAAATAAAACTCACTTGCCAAGCAATAGCACAATTGCTTCAATAAGTGCATGCTTAAGTTAACAACAGCATGACTTTACAGTCTTTATGAAGGAAATATTCTCCATCCTTTTATGAGGCTGATGATTACTATTTCAACTGACATAGTCCTTTTTTGGAAGATGAGGAGGCTGCTGTTACATATTTCAGTGAAATGACGCCTGTGTTCAAGGCATGTAGAGTTTCAGGAATTATGACCCAGTGCTATGGCGTGGATTCTGCAGTTCCTCCACTGCTGAACTCAGTGGCACTGCTTGCACTACTACTCAGCAGCACTCAGTGCTACTCAGAGTATCCTGTCACTGCAACAGATTTTAAGTTATAAATTATGATATCATAAATCAAGAAGGTTTTTTTTTTAAAACGTGGCAGTATCTTTCATTGCTTTGTGTTTGCCTTATGAAAGTCTAATTTTTAGAAAATACTCTATAGTTTGTAGAAGTAGATGAGTCAAAAGAATTCTTAAAATAATCATCAGCATTTTATAACAGATACATGACAGCACAAGCTGCCCCTGTAAACTTCAAGCTGGGATATAGACTGCAAATGAGGAAAAGCTCTACAAGGTTATCTGACTTATCATTATAGGAAAAAGTAAACCAGTACCTTCACTATGCAGGGCATGGCATAATACTGTTACATAATATCTCATGTAGATGTTGGCATTGTATTAACTTTTAGTACTGGAGATAATCCATGTTATCATCTGATTACTCAGAAAGCACATGAAAGCAGACTTTCTGTAATTTAATTTTTCCTTCCAAATATGATCCTGTCACTATTTAGTAATGGACAAGGAGTAGCCATCTGCTCCTTAACTTAATTATTCACAGAGCTTGTTAAAATTGAGGAATCAGCATTTGATAAGGGGAAGCTCCCTTTCTCCTATGACCTTCCTCACCCACTCAGGATTAAACCATTGCAAACAGAATTAAAGTCAGGCCAGTAGCACGCATGGGGTTTCTCCAGCTGTTATTTGCTTTGCATTTATTTTCTGTATGAACACCCTTGCTTCTTGCAGAGACCAAAACTTAATTCTTGACTAACTGCAGCAGAGGACCCACACACTAGGCATGATTCACCTCACTTCTTCCCAGCACCCATCACTGTTTACCACTAAGACAGCAGTAAAAGTGACTGACCTGGCACATTCTCCCCTCCCTCTAATTGCTCATCCCTCTTTGGAATGAGTGCAACTGGTCAAAACAGGCAACAATTTGCTGAGGAGCAAACAGATATCTGCTGCTGTTTGACAAGCTCCTGTATGTCAACTCTTGGCTGTAGCCCTACCTTCATCAACTCAACTCCCAGTTTTAGCCCTTTCCTCCACATGCCTCTCATGCCTCCCCAGTCTCAAATTGGATCTGGACTTTCCCTTCCAACTTGTGCTCTTTTCCTTCCTTTTCCAGCTCCTGAGCCGCCAAGCTGATTTTTACAGTCCCATGCCCCCTTTCAGGAAGGAGTGAGGCTGGTGATGGAGAAAGAAGACAAGAGAGGAAAAAAGGGTAGGAAAGTGAGAAATATGGGGAAACAGGGGCAGGGAGGCAAGGAGGCAAGGGAGCAGGTCAGGGAGGAGAGCAGACAGGGAAGGCAGGATGCAGGAAGGCAGAGAGAAGAGAATCAGAAGTGGGGCAAGGACGACTGGAGGAAGAAGAGACAGGATATATAGGAGGCAGGAAGCAGTAAGCAGGGCAAGGAGAGGCAAGGGAGACAGGTGAAGCAGAGAAGGGGGGGAGGTAAGGGAAGTAGAGATTGCAGGGCAGAGAGGCAGGGAGCAGGATAAGGAGACAGGGAGGGAGCAGGCCAAGTAAGAGGCAGAGGAGGCAGAGCAGGGAGTCAGGGCAAGCATGAGACAAGCAGTGGAGGCAGAGAACAGGGAAGGCAGTGAGCAGGGGAAAGAGGCAGTCAGGGCAAAGGGCAGCAGGGAAGCAGATGCAGGAGACGAAGGCTGGCAGACAGGAGAGGTATGCTGGGAGGCAGGAGGTAGGGCAGGCAGAGAAAAGGGCAGGCAGGAGTCAGCAGCCAGAACTGGCAGGAGGCAGGGAACAGGAGGAGCAGAACAGGCAGCAGACTGGCAGGGAGTGGGAAACAGGCAGCAGGCTGGGCAGGCAAGGAGTAAGGCAGGCAGCTGGCAGAGAGCTCGGCTGGAAGGACGCAGGGAACGGGAGGGAATAGGGCTGGCAGGAGACATGGAGCAGGACGGAGCAGGGTAGTCAGGACGGTAGTCGGGGGAGCAGGGCAGGCAGGAGGGAGCAGGGCAGGAAGGGGGAGTAAGCAGGGAGCAGGAAGGGGGAGCAGGGCAGGCAGGGGGAGCAGGAAGGAAGGGGGAGAGGCAGGGAGAAGGCAGGAAGGGAAGGGAAGCAGGCAGGGAACAGGAGGCAGCAGGGCAGGAAGGAAGAGGAGCAGGAGGGAACAGGGCAGGCAGGAAGGGAAGGGGAGCAGCAGGGAACGGGCAGGAGCAGCCGGGAGCCGGAGGGAGCAGGAAGGAGCCGGCAGGAGCAGCAGGGAGCAGGCAGGGAACAGGGCAGGAAGGGAAGGGGAGCAGCAGGGAGCAGGAGGGAGCCGGAGGGAGCAGATAGGGAACAGGAAGGAGCAGGCAGGAGCAGGCAGGAGCAGCCGGGGCCGGCAGGAACAGAGAGCAGGCAGGAGCAGCCGGGGCCGGCAGGAGCAGAGAGCAGGAAGGAACAGGCAGGAGCAGAGAGCAGGCAGGAGCAGAGAGCAGGCAGGAGCAGCCGGGGCCGGCAGGAGCAGAGAGCAGGAAGGAACAGGCAGGAGCAGAGAGCAGGCAGGAGCAGCCGGGGCCGGCAGGAGCAGAGAGCAGGAAGGAACAGGCAGGAGCAGAGAGCAGGCAGGGCAGTGCCGGGCCGGAGCTGTCCGCCCCGCGGTGCTGAACCGCCGCATCCCGGCCCGGCGGGGCGGGGAGCGCCGAGAGCCGCCCTGCGCAACCCGAGAGAAGGCAAATGCAAATACCTGCACAGCGCCGGCAGCTGCCGTGGGGCGCGGGGGGCTCGTGGGGTGGGCTTTTCCCCCTGTAGATGTCCTTGCTGCTGAGCTGTGTGGGCGAGAAAGATCTCCCGGCTCCCGGGTTCCGGCTCAGATCTCTCTAGAAAACTGAATGAGCGAGCGCCAGCTCCACGGGGCTGTGATTTTTTTTCCTTTTTTTTTTTTTTTTTTTTTTTTTTTTTTTTTTTTTTTTTTTTTTTGGTAGGAGGCGTGTGCGCCAGAGCCTGGGTCCTTCCACCGCCGTCCCCCTGGGTCCTAAGCCCTCCTGCCGCCCGCCCGGCTGCCTCCCGGCGGTCCCGGCGCACCGGGATGCGGGGGATGCGGGCTGGGAGGGGTGGGAAGGGGCTGCTGGCGGCCGGGAGGGCTTAGCTCGGCCGGCTTCCACCCAGAGGAATCGGCTTCACCGCCTGTTTGCTAGCGTCGCCTCTTTCCCAGCGCAAGTCGGGCAGAGCACAGCCTCCTGCGGCACTTACGGCAGCCGTGGAAGGGGTGATCCTAATGGGGGTGGATTGTCGATGCCTTAATGAACATGGCAGCCTGGGTTCGGAGGAGAAGTTTGTCTGGGTCGGACTGCAGGGACTGTCATCAGCAGCACCCACAGCAAACGTTTAGTGAAGGATGTAAAAAACAGGTCAAGCTTCACCCCTGCACTCTCTCAGCCCCTCTTCCAAGTACTTCGGGTTCGGGAATTTCCCAAACAATGTAGTGCCTGTGTTTTCAGTATGAATTTGTCCTCCTTGAATTCTCACTGTGTCTCCTAGAACACATTTCTAGAATGTCCTTCCACAATGTCCTTTGATTAGGACATCTACCTACTTCACAAACTGTGTCGTTTGAGGGATGTGTAAGGTTTAGCTGGTGGTGTGGAAAAAACAGTAAAAGGGAACTCCTGTCATTAAATTAGGTTCTGAAAACCACTTTCTGTACAAGCCTCATAAGACCTATATTAAACTGTACTTGGAAGACTTTGGGTGATGTAATGACCAAATTCACACCCATCTGCTCCTATCAGCACAGTAAACCAAATTAAATGTACTAGTAAAGTGCACTTCTTTTGTTATCCCTGTACATTGTGGAGCACAATTCCTGGGAATTGGTGGATTAAAGTCGACTGGTTTTCTTGGTTTTTTTACTTCGGACACGTTTCCTAAGTCAGTTACTGGAGGATCTTGTAAAGTGAAAACTAGGTGGTAAATGATGAAGATAACAAATTCTGCATAGGAAATGGCTAAATAGGGTAGGATTCTTCAGCATGGAAAAAAGGAGAGAAGAGTAAGTGTAGATAAAGTAGTGGTGTGGGGGTTTTTCCTCATTCATAGTATTTCATAATAAAGAGCAGCCTGAGGAAGATAAACCTGAACAATATCTCAGTATCATTTTAGGAGTAGGAGAAATGAAACCCACTGGGATCTAGTTTTGATTCAAACAGAAGGACATACTTCTTCACAAAATATTTAGTGAATCTGTGGAACTCATTTCCACAGGAATTCACACTTCAGAAAATTGTAGGATGTATCTGTGGAAGAAAAATCCATTAAGGCCCTTTAAACATGGAGCCATAACTATGGCTCAAGAAGACCCCGTTCCACAAATTTCTGAAGGCTGGAGTAATATTTGGGAAAGGATGATTATATCTATGCCCTGCTCTTATTCTTTACCTTAGCCATCCAGTGCTGATCACTGCTGGAGATCGACACTGGGCTGGATGGACCTTTGATCTGACCCAGTACTGGCTTCTCTTATATTCTTACATACAAAGTAGACTTGGAGAATGTGAACACAATTTGATTCCTTTCAGCTTTGTTTTCCCTTAAAAGAGGAAGATCCAGTGGTTTTGCTCTTTTGCAAAGAGTCTACATGGAGAGTCACTTGCTTTTAAGAGGAAACACCCCAATATTAATGAGTGAAGGCAAAAGGAATCTGTGGGGAATCTGACTTGTGCTTTTAGAATGATTTCAATGCAGAATCATTAACTTAGCCCACAGCATGTGTAAAACTGAAATATGAGGTTTTGCATCCTGTGACCCAACCACATTGACTGGAAGAGAAAGAGCAGAAGCTCAAAGGCCAAGAGCTCAAAACTCTCACAAGAGCATTTTTCCCAGCACTTGATGGAAAAGCATTTCCAGCCCCAGAGAAGTTAATGCTCAGTTAGTAAGTAGTCTCATTAGATCATTATTTTCTGAAGAGATATCTGTTTGGAGATAAAACAATAAGCACTCTGTTTTCATAATCCTGTTCCAAGCTTCCACTCTTGCACATATGATAAAGATTAATGTACTAGCTACTGTAACTATGCAGTACTTCCCTGAGAATTGTTAATAATATTAAGTGGAATGAACATGACTCTATAAACCAACTGCCTTAGGCAGTCAAATGAGTTGCCAAATTGGATGTATGCTTAATATTTGGGGATTTAATATTTTTATTCAGTTTAATTGATGTGGTTTTTTTCATCCCTTACTGTTGCTGTTAAGTGACCAGTGCCTGCTGAGCCCCTGGATGATTGACATACACTACAATACTGTGGTAGAAGCAGATCTCTAAATATATTACAGCAGGGCCTTATATTGATCCCAGTGCAAATATTCTTAGGTTTCTTTCTCATCACCACTTTATCACTTCTTCATCACTTTGCACAAAATCTTCTCTGTACTCTGAAAACCATGCTACAGGTCATATCATTCTTTGCATTGTCCCAGTCATTACACTTCATCTGATGTTACAATCTCAGAAAAAAACAGTGTTGAATAAAAAACTTTGAGTTTCATGAAGGTATGCCTGGGACATTAGGAGCTCCCTTGTTGGTGTGCACAGACTGGAGCTGCAGCCCTTTCTCATTTACAGTGTTGAATATACACACTAAGGGGAGAAAAATCTGCTGCTATCCACAGTTTGTCACTGAAGGCATAAGAACTGACTGCAAACATGAAGGGAATAGATCAGTTTTAAAGGGCAGGATATTTTATGCAGCCTTTTCTGAAAGTAAAACAGAAATTTGATATTAAATTTATTCTAAATTTTCCTTCCCTACTGCCACACGTATTGATGCTCTGTTTAAAAAGAAACAAACAAGGAGATAACAAACTTGGAAAGAAAATGTACATTTTTACCACCAGTCAAAAGGATCCAAGTACCTTAACTATCAAGGAAGCCATGGAAGGTCAGAGTAGCTGATTGCTCCATAGTCTAGTCATGATAAATGGTTTGTACTCTCTTTGCTGCAAAATATTTTGTCTTCAGTCAGTTGGACTAGACACACATTCACTTGCAGTACTTTTGACTCCCAAGATGTGCTATGAAACAAGGGGCTAGCCTGAACATTCCTGCATCTCTAATTTTTACTGATATTACTGATATTACTGATATTACTCTCTCATTCATACAAAGCCCAAAACCATTGAAACATTTTAATTCATTACCATAAGGAATGATATTTTTAACCCTAAAAAAAAATTCCAAGGAAGTGGAAATCTGGTCTCATTCTGTCTTAAGATTGAAACAGAGATAATTATCTTTGTAACACAGACACATATTGATCTTTGGCATGTTTTATGGTTATGTTTTATGGTTTTAGGGTTAGGTGCATGTATATTCCTTGGGAAGGGACATTGGACCAATTAATCCCACTGATGGTCTTTTCCAACCTTACTCATTCTGTGATTTCCTGATATAAGAAGGGGAATAGATTCTTGATGCAATTCAGTATATACCTGGTGTCATTTACTTTCTCTATGTCGTTTCTCCAAGATTTAAAATGTTTTTTACCTCTTGTGAACAGGGAATTTGAGAAATAATATAGTATTGGATGTTCTTGTAGTTTTAAATTTTCTTTTAAGAATGATTTGCTGCAAGTTTCTAAAATTAACAGTCAATTTTATTAATTAATCGGAAGTTCATTCTTTTTCTCTAATCTACAATTACCATCTGGTTTTATTTCCTTTGAAAGAAATCATATTAAAAAATAAAGGTTAAAAAATAATAATGTTAAAACTGCTTAGACACAGTAAATCATTATTCTTAAGGGACAAATAAATCTTAGATCACAGTTCATGTTTTAAATCCTCTCAGGTTTCCTGAACCTTTAAAATATTTAAAAATTTATACCCAAGAATGCAAAACATATGCAAATTGATTGTTCATATGATTTATTTAATGAGAAGGGTCCAATTTTGCCATTTTTAGTCTTGATATAAAGAATTCACTCTTTTGCTGGGTTCACATGCAATCACCACTTCTGCCACTCTCAGAACACCATGTAAGTGGGACATGAGCAAAGCTTTGGCCTCGAGCATGTAGAGGGGTGAGGCTGAAATGTTCACAACTCCATGGGAATTCCAGGAGCTAGAGATGAGATCAGAGCTGGGGGCCAGCAGTGGAGTTCAGGTAAAGTCTAGCTCTAAGAACTGTGATCCTGAATTCTCCCCCTCAGCTCTTGCCTGTCTCTGAACCAGTCTAAACACCACAGATGGCTTATTTTGGGACTGAGAGGTTCATGGTGTAGACCTAGGCTGAGTAGCTTGGTTCTAAAGATCAATCAGCATTCGTAAAACTACAGATATCTCTCTGACATTTGGGTGTTGGAAACGTTGACTTTAGGCCCAGATGTGCTGTTAAAGTGAGGCACAGATTTGGCCTCATGTCTTCAGTCTTTTTAACTTGGCAGCACTGAGTGTGCTGACTTTAGTGAGATAACTGTGATTTAAATCACCTGGGGACCTGCTTCTATTGAGTTCAGTTACTTACAGAATCACTGCTACTCTGTCTAAACAAAAAGGCAGTGTCTTGCTAAACAACTAAGTGTCCTTTTGCAGAGAGAAATAAATTGTGAGATGACAGGTTTTGCAAACCTACTACCTAAAAGATATGACCTTAAAGAATAGCACAGCAAAATTTGGCCATACTGCCTAAGAAGATGAATATCAGAAATAATGTTCTTCCTGATGCAGGGATAAGGCAAGCAAAGGTAGACTGGCAGGGCAAAAAAAAGCATACAAGGAATTAAGTAATCTGAAAAGCAGATGAGTTCCTCAAGATTTAGGATGACTGTTAAAGAATTGATTCAGAAAAATCCTCTTGGGAAAAATCTGGCTGAAAACTGCTTCCTTGCCGTGTTAGGATCAGTTTGCACATAAGCAACACTTCAGTCTGATTTGTAGCATACTGATCTCAGATATGATTTGTTAAAAGCTTGAAATATGTAAGCTGTTTAATGTCAATTCTCCATTGTGTTAACTTCAGGGTTCCTTAGCTTCCCAAAGTCTGTTGTCTATTTCCCTTTCCATATAAAAATTGCAACATGCTCCTATGCATTTGCTCAAAGTAGCTTTAACAGTTGAGTTCAAAGTCTGAGAATGGAACATGTGAAGTGATAAAAGATGATTTGAAGATTGATAGCTGGATTGGAATAGTTAGAGATGAGGCAAATAATAGGATACTCATCTGATTGCTTAGTTTGTTATGTGATGATTTATTTCTGAAATAGTTTCAAATGAATGGTGTACATAAATGCATGCAGCTTTGGATGGCAGTAACATAAATCAACAGCAGTAATAATGACTGTGAGTCCTTGCATGTGTAAACAAGCATATGTGCAATATAAATTCTATTATCTCAATGTCACTGAGGATATAGAATAATTTCACATTTGTGACTGAGTAACAGCATAAATTTTTGTTGGAGATATAAACAGATGGAGGACACAATGCTGCACTGGATAGCTGAAATCTGTTGAAAACTGAAGTATGTGAGTGCATTTGTATGCATGTACAAAAATAAAGACAAGAATTATGGCTGCAATCCTCAGCAGATATAAATCAACACCATTTCACTGACTGTGGTGGAGGTGTGCAAGCTAGCCAGCACAGGGGTAAATCTCTGTATATAAAACAACTCTTACACCCATCAGCAGTCTGATGTTTTACATTACTACTCCATCCAGGAGTGTAAAAGATGTATCAATCTGCTGAAGCCACTCCACAGAGCTGTTTTATTCTTCCTGAGATTCAGCACTGGAATTAGGGTGTAAACAGCGCCAATATCATCTTGCAAACACTGGGTATGTTTTAATGTCATCGAGAAGCCCTGGCACAATCCATCTAGAATATATATCCAGCAGTGGGGCATACAGCAATCGTGTACTTTTTAACAGGAGGGAGGATTTTTGCTTGTCATAGCTGGTGAGTCTCGAGGGAGGTGAGGCTCCTGCCATCCTAATTCCCAATTTATGCTGATTCAGTCATTAAAATGTGCATTCATCATCCTTCTCCCAAGACCTAGCTGTGCACAGCAGGTTTAACTAAATTGCCAATAAGAAAGCCTCTTAAATCATCCTCAGTCCTGACTGGCAGCCTCACAAGCAGATGCAGCAACTGATCCTGAGGCAAACTGGAGTCTGCTCAGCAGCAGCTTTGCACTTCTGTGTGTACCAGCCACGGGTTTGTTTTTTCTAATCATTAATGGGCAAGTACATTGAAGACTGAAGGAGAAGGGACACAAGAAGAATGAGAAAAGCAGTTGGGAAGGGAAAGAGGAGACTATCGGAAAATTCTCATTTCCTTTTCCACTATGGTACCTTCTCTGCAGCTGCAGGACAAAAGGAACAATCCCTTCTCTTAAGTGTCCCTAGCTTCAGGGTATGGAGAACTACTAATCAGCTTGTCCTCATGCAGCAAGGACCTGCAGGAGGGCTGGCTGAAGTGCCAAGGACTGTCACTTCACACATCCTGAGAAATCTTCTCCCTTCAGTGAATGTTTTAATGGCTGTGGGACATGCCTGTCTGTGTATGTGCACGTATGCATGTAGAACAGAGAGAAAATGCATTCTCTTGTCACTCTTCCATCTCTCACCTACACTGCTGCAAATACCTTTTTTTTTTTTTCCTGTATGTGCATATGAAAAGTGGCTTCAGTAACTGTAAATTGCTGGAAAAACCCGGTTCTGGCAGGAAGGGCTCCCTGTCAGGCATTGTTGGAGTCCATCACAGCTGCCAGATCATCTCTGGAGAGGTGTAAAATCCCAGAAACTCTTTAATCAGGTGTTCAAGCTCAGTTACTGCCTAACTAGCTGGGCATAGTTAGACTGCTTCTACTTTAGTAAAAGATCAAGATTTAACTACAGGCTGTGATTTTCCAGAGGGGACTGTGTCTAGCCCTCCTTGATACAGGGCTTACAATCAATCCCATGAAAGCATGCAGCAGTTTGCTCTACACTAATGCTAAGGTTAAATTATTGGTCTGTCACTCCTCCTAGGATGTGGTGCCTGCACTGGACAAAAGCCTAGAAACCATCATTAAATTGAATTGGTTCTCTCCATGTCCTGGACATCTGCAGGACAGAGGCTGTCCAAGTCCTGCTGTTGAATATTTAGGACCACATAACTGCAGCACCCTTAGGAGGTGTCAGATACCCTGCAAGGCTGATTAACCAGGTGGTGGATGAATAACCATATGATGGAGTGGCTCAACAGGGGTATCTGTGTGTGACACAGTTGCAGTCTCTCTCCTCTCACATGTTTTTTCCTGCAGAACTGCAGTCAAATGTGAAGAGGTGGCAAGTATCTACTTGTCTAGATTTTGCTGAAAACCATGTGCTTTTCAGCACCTCTGAAAAGCTACAGACAAGTGTAAAACCTGAGGAAAAAATGGCAAGGCATGTAGTACTCAAAATATATTTAAAAAAAAATCCCTCCTTGAATTCCAAACTAATCCCCTTAATCACATAAGCTTATGAGATCTGGAAAACATGAAAAGGAGAAAAAGAAATTAAATGTCTTCCAAAAGGGTACTCCTGATGGAAGGATTTTGCTAGAAGATTTAACATTGCCAGACAGTAACTTGTCTCTAGTGAGATCAGAAGGAAGACAGGTACTTTAGATATCCAGAGAAATCACTCCACTCTAAGCCACTGAGAGGGAGGCATCTGGTAAAAAACACAAGCCCAAGGGAGACCTCATGAAGAATATTTGTCAGTATAATTGGTGTCCTAGTGATGAAAGCATCAATAGCTGACGGTAGCTAGTGGAAAAATTAGTCACACAAAGCTTGAATTAAATATGTATTTTTCCCATAAAGTAGTGATAACTTCTTGAAAATTATCGTATTTCCTAAGAAGTTGGTGCATATTTCCAATAAGTTGGTGATTTGTTGTTACAGAATAAATCAGAGACTAAAGGCTTTTTCTGGCACCATTTTGGAAAAGAATATGAATAGAGGATGCTAAGGAGTTTCAGGTCAATTTTAAAGAGGATTTGTTGTCCTCCACAAATTCACAGGTTAATCTCTCTTTTCTGTTAGTTACAAAGCTCTCTTTCTTGTCAACCTATGTTTATTTGATTTTTCTCCCTGGTATTTTTGTTGTTTTTTTCCTTAACATTGCTTTTCTAGGGGACAGGACAGCTACAAACACTGTTTCTTTATAGAGAGCAATGCAGCTAATTTTACTTTTTTAGGCCAAGAAACCTATCTCAGGGAGGACACATCTTTGTTGCCATGGACTTGTACTGTCTAGAGCCTACAAATCCATCAAGCAGGGCACAGCACTGTGCAGGGAACCAGTCCAGCCCCATGGGCATGATAGGGACATTTATGCAGCTATATTCTCTTTGCACTCACAGAGATAAAAATTCCTGTCTCCAGCTCTAAGAAAATCCCAGTAGTTGATTTGACATCCATTTCCCATTTGAAACTTTTCAAATAAAGAAAATAAGTTCTATTTCACGTGTTTTTTGATTAATGTCTCGCACATTATGCATCCCTGGCTATGCCAGGAAATTTTCCAGCTGTGACTCTTGCTTTTTTCATGACCACACTATACTGGTGGCTCATAATCCTCCTGTAATCAACAAGTGCCCCAGGGTCTCCCTCCTTCTCTGTCATTTTCCTATGAAACTCCCAATTTGCAGAAGTTCATGTTATAAGCTCGTTAAGTGTATGACTTTGTACATTATGCAATTAAATTTCATCCCACTTCTAATACTCTACTCTCAAGGTCATTTAGTTTTTCCTGTACAATATTACATTCTCCCTCTCTGTTGAGCTTTGTGTCATCACCAAACTTCATTAGTACACGCCAACTTCTTATCAGGGTCATTAATGAAGATGTTAAAAAATCAATCCCAAATGTTTAAGGATTTCCACCAGTGGCAGTTCTTGCCAGACTAATTATTGCCTCTTTTCTTTTGCTGATTCTGAACTCATATTTCTCATAATGTAGCTAGCTACGATGCAGGTAGATGAGATTTAGTTTTGGATTTATATTTTTTCCTATATATTTGTTCTGTATTTTACACAGAGTTAGTCATCTTTGGTATCAAAAGGTAAAATAATCATCTAATCAATTGAACTATCACTACTATAAATAAATCCATATTATATTTTGTCCTGGTTTCTACTTAATTTCACGCTTTTAAATATTCACCACTTCAATATCTGTGCTAATCTTACATCTAATTCAGATTAAATTCTTGATTCTGGATTATTTGCCTCTCCCTATTGTATACACGGGTAGTGTGTTTGCTGTTTTCTAGTCAGTTGATGCTCCCCCACACTCCATTAAAAAAATCACTTTTTTTTCCCACATTTCAGTGTGGAAATCACCTTGTTTCTCAAAGGAGCATATTAAGCATTCTTACACCCAGATGTGGTCATCCCTGTTCCTGTGCATTCATGTCCATTAGCCATTTGCCCCCTGCATTCATCCCATCAGTGTAGTATTTCTTACTGAAAAATGAGGCAAACTATTAGTTTGGAGTCCTATCATTATTATATTTCATATTTGGCCTGTACTCATTACACAGAGGACTCCATTATTTATTTTCATGGGTGTTAAGATATTTAACACAGGCACATCACCACAGGGCATGAGAACATGTTATATACAAAGGCTACTATCCAAGCATTTGGAAAATGGTGGGAGAACCCATTGGTGTGACACATTTCAAGGAACAAAATTAAAACTCTGGTTTATATTCAAAGCACTGGGGGGGGTGGCTGAACATATGCCATGAACATATAAAGTTGCCACCTCTCAGCAGAGAAACCCTAACCTATAGGATATGAAGATACCAATTTAGCTTGTTTCTGTCTACTTTAAAGCTTAATGGAAGAGCAACACTTCACAGATGAAGTGCTCTGAGAACCCACAAATAACTGGTTATTCCAAATTCCTGCTAACTTGATGGAAGGCATGAGTCCTCAGTGTAGTTTCTGATAATTCAGTGCTAGTTGTTACTGCTTATAAAAGGAGGATCCTGAAGTACTGACACCCCACTTGTGGGATTCAGGAGATCTGTATCTTATTCCTGTCTACCTCACATGTCTGCTAAATGACAGTGAACAAAATTGTTACTCTGATTTCTTTACATTTCCTGCTCTGCAGACTGAGAATAGCAATGCTAGCCTAGAGCTGGGAGATTATATAGGTCCTGATTCTTTAACAGGGGTACTGTGATTTCTGAATCATTTAAAAAAGTGTAAGGAAAGGTCAATATATTATAATGGTAGATAAGCTCACATTTTGAGGATTCAATATGTAGGGGTTTTTTTGCAAGCCAGTGTTTGAATTCTTAAATAACAGTTTATCTTAAGCAAATGCTTCAGTGTCTTATAATAGTTAGAAGTGACACTACAAAACAACAGTTTGAGACAGAGCCAAGATAATTTCTACTCCTTTAAACTGGAACAAGAATTTCTCAGTCTTGAAGCATGACAGCTACTCAGGAGTCGATTTTTCTGGCTTTGAAATCTGAGTTGTACTTAGCTATGGGATCTGACAAGTTTCTGCTGCCTTGTATCATCCCTGCTCACCTGACAGCACAGAAGAAGGTGTCTCACACTAATCTTGTCAAGCTGAAGCTCTAGTGGGAAGACAGTGATGAATGTCAGCTTGAGTCTATTGAGCTTGTGGTGGGTGGGCAACAGATAAAGGTTAGATAAATAAAGCAGCAAGAATTATAAGATGTAATATAGTCTGTTCATTCTAGTGTATTGCATATGGTCTGATTCTTTGTGTAGTCAAAATGAGGTTTTCTTGACCAAACAGTGATCTTTCCTAAATCAGCTGTCCCTACAAGTCCCTGTCCCAATGAGGTTTTTGTCTACTTGAATTACTGGCCCTGGCAGAGAGTTCCATACCTCTACTAGGAGGAATATGATTTGGGAAAAGTAATAACCACTCTGCAAGAAAACAATCATCCTTTGGCTTATATATACCTACACCCTGCTGACTGTTCTAGTGAATAATCTCCAGCTATGCATGAAGGCACAGTGTATCATTCCTTAGGTGAACAAATTTCAACAACAAGACAAGCACAGTGATTGATTTTTAAACACTTCTAATGTTGCCAAACCAAATAGAAATTCCTTCACAACAAGGCTGCTCATTGATGCCCCTTAAAAAGGTATTTTCATAATGTCTACAATTAGGTTGTGGATCAATACAGTTTTACTCTGTGGGAATATTTTAGTTCATCACATGGTGCAATTATCCATGACCACAGACACAAAACCAGCAATCACTGGCCAGCTGACCATGTGTTAATTGGAAGTGTGAATGCTCTAAAACAACCAACAGCACCAGTTCCTTACATAATCACTTTTTGTTGTGGACACCTCTTTGTAGTGGATGCAGCTAGGGTGAGGGTTAGACACAGCCTTTCCTCTAGACCTCATCAGTTCCTTTCAGGAAAGGGCAGTGCCTCAGCTACCACTAAGTTTCAACTCCCTCTCCTTGTCTGTACTCACTCTTGCTGGAGACCCACAGGTGAATGCCAGCTGCTAGATATTATGACAAAATACCCTGAAAAGAAAGCAAAATGGAAAACAAAAGAGGGAGGAGGATGTTTCGTTAAAGCAGCCTACTAAAGCAGCCTGATAAAATTTATTTTTGTTAAGCATGCACAGAAATTCAAGTCTGTATTAAATAATAATAATAATAATAATATATATTTGAAAAAATAAACCCTGCTGTGTTTCAAAGCAAGGAGAAAAGCTTCCCATCTGCACAAGAGAAATTTAGTTAGACATGACCCCAAAGATCTGCTTGAGATTGAAAATGAGAAGAAAAGTAAGTTCAGAAAATGCTTTCAATATCAGAGGTAACTGCTTTTTACTGCTACATTTATTGTGAAAAGAGGAGTAGTCAAGCCAGCTGATCTGTCAGAAAGATGGAGCAGTCACAGATGACAGAATCTGGCTAGGTAGGGTGGATCTGCCACTTTTCTTGTGTGGAATGTGTCTGAGGGATTTTAGACATTAAATTTGCTAGAACACCCACTGAAAGGCATACCCTGTTAACCTGAACAGTTCTTACCATGTAACCAAGATGTGGTTAGGGAATTATGGGCCAGAGATGCTCTCCTCTCCAACTTTTGGCTCTGGATCACTGATGTCTGGGCAGGAGCTCCCCTGGAGTCAGAGTTCTGAGTCTCTTCCTCCTCCCTGTAGGAGCCAATCTCACTAAGGTAAGGAGTCTAATTGACTGACTCCAAAGTCAACTCCCTCACTAGTAAGAACAGTCATGAAGAAGGGTAGGAGAAATATTCTGCCCACCAGGCTTTCCATTGGGAGCTGGGGCTCTTCAGTTTGGCCACATCTCTTCATTACAGCTCTGTGAGTCCAGCCCAAACACATCCTTGGTCCTGACCCCGACCCTGGCAGACCAACTTGACTTCCCATCTGGATTCTGGACCAGCCCAGCTATAATGGGTTAGCAGGGCTGTCACTGGACTAATGCTGACCCTCATCACTGTCCTGGACCTCTGCCTGGCTAAACTTCCTGACTTCTTGTTGCAGAGGTCACAGACCCTGCCTGCCTTGTTGCCACCCTCTGCTCCTGCCCTTGCAGAGCAGCTTGTCCTTGCTGCTCCCTGACATCTGGAAAGCATAAACCCACATTACTTTTTGCAGAAAATAGATGTCTAAAACACATTTTGTGGCTCTAAGTTTATACCAAAGCATCCCAGAGGTCACAATCCAAGGCTCTGTGGTTCAATCATGAGAACACCAATTCAGCAGAATATCACAGACTCATAAAAGCATTATCTGGGTTTATGGAGAAGTCTAGGCCAGTCTCTTGTTGAAAATGTCAAGATCATGTCAAATCACCTGTAGCTTTGTCTATCTCAGTTTTTGGAACATTCAAGAATGAAGAGTCTCTTTACAATCTGTTTCAGCAGTTCATTACTTCTCTTAAACTTCAGCAGTGCTCTTTCTTCTCTCAAACTTCACCTCTCAAGGTGCAATTTGTGGTCATTTGTGGTTGTAATTGGCACAACACCTCTATGTCTCAAGTACCCCTGAAATCCTTCAAGTCTCTTATTTATGGAATCACTAAAGTCATTCTAAGTTATATTCTGAGCCATGTAAATGCTCTTTTTTGTCCTGGATATTTCCCTGCTTTTTTGATTTTTTTTTTTTGATTCAAAGGTCCATAATTTCTTTTAAAATATACATGGAAAATGAGATCCCTGCACTACACTTATACCTTTCCAGCAGACTGCTAAGAGAGTGGACTGCATATAGCAGGGTATGGTACTACAATGTATAAAAAGGTCCACCACACTGGGTACCTGCTGGAGTCCTGGGCTGGTGAGAGAGACAGGCATAGCCCTGGCCACAGTGCCTGGTGGAATTGCCTTTGACTGATCTAACCATCAACCCACTCATGGGTTTTGTTTAAGAGATGCTCAGTTGTTCCCATCCAGAGCAGATTCCAGGACAAATCTAGTCTGCATGCTGTGCTCTGGTCAGGGAAGGGGGACCCCAGAGTGAAACAATGAGTAATCCAAGCTGACGGGCAAGTGACCTGCTGACCCTTAGAGAAAGAGCTCATTATTGATGCTGTTAACACAGGGAAAAGAGTGATCCAAATCTTCTTAAGTATTTCCACTAGATGGACAGTTTGTCAGGGAGCAAGGCATCTTGATTGACATCTCTTGGTGAGTGAAAAGGCTGCATTGGCCAAGTGTCACTTTTATTTCTGTCATGTGACACTTAAGGCATACTTTAACAATTTGTCATTGCTGTGTTTTGCTCAAATTCTCCAGTATTTAGTAAAAGTAAAATCATAATGCTGCTTATTCTTTTGGAGTCAGATGGACTCAGAGAACTGCAGAGTTTACTTTTGATGAGGGCTTACTAGAGCCTGATACGGCTGTTTTGGAGCATGGGAAAAATAATGACAGGGAAAAACAGTGGAAGTGTTCCCTTTCAGTATTTCTCATGTAAGAATTCTGAGTAGAGCCCTCCACACCACTTTCTTTTTGAAAACTTAGTGACAGATTTTGGTAGTGCAGAGATGGCTTTTGCTGATGTTGTAAGACCTCATCAACATATCTGAAGAATGTGGTGAGGGACTCTCCAGCCAGTTATCAAGCTTACAACATTTCTTTCAGGAGGAGACTCCATTGTTTTGGAGATTTCCAGTCAAATTGCTCTGAGGTTGCTAGTGACAATTCTTTTCAAACTCTTAAGTTTTGGCAACACTGAATACCAAACCAACACTGAACACCAAACAGCAAGTGATGCAGCTGAGGAAAAGAGAAAAGAAAAGACTCAGAAACAGTGTTGGGTGCTTCAGACTATGACAGTCAGACTGTTGCCAAGAGTGAAAAAATGTTCAAAAGCTTATATAATAGACATTTACAACTAATATTATCACTGGATTTCCCAAATGTAGGCTGTGTTCCTTTCAGGCAAGCACATTCAGTTTCTACCTTATTTTTGCCCTCAATGAATCATAAATACTGACTCAGAGAGACAGGAAGTGCTTGATAGCTTTTTCTCTGCTGCATTTGGAATAGAGCAGGCACACGTTTCTGTCCCTTAGGATATGCTGGATAAAGCACATGTCTGTGACAAAGAAGGATAAGAAATCTTCTAAAGAAGCCCAGATAATATAAATTAAAGAGGAAGTTAGTGAGGATCTTCCTGAGCACACTAATGGTTAAGCAACTTGAAGAATGTAGCATTACAAAAGATGGAAGGATTATTGGTCAAATCCTCATATTTGAAAGGGTTTTAAAGACTTCAGCATCTATATTCTGGTTACCCTAACATTACAAGCATGGAAAACCAGGGATTTCATCTGAAATAATGCAAGCAGAATTTAATTTGAAAACCCCCAAACAACCCCCACCACCCAAAAAAGCCTGCAATCCTGAGCCTTTGAAAAGATCACAGCATAAAAATTTTGACATTTTCTTTTGGAAAACAAAATAAAATAAAACAAAAAGAGATTCATTGGTTGATAAAGACTCTGTGTTGACCACCTCAAGGCATGGATTCAATGCCATATTACATCTTGACTGAAACTTTACACACTGGGAATGAGGTGGTCCCTTATGATGTGCTGTATCTCTACTCTCCACATCTCCAGGAGACACCTCTTTGAATGAATCTGCTCTTCCTGTCTGACCTTGAGGAAAGTATAGGGATGAATAAAAACATCTTTAACAATAACAAATGCCTTTCTATTCTATCCAGGAAAAGAGATGAAAAACTGAGGTACAGCTGTGTAGGTTATTGCAAAAGTCTGCTGATCAGCTCAACTCAGCTTAGCTTAGCTTAGCTCAGCTCAGCTCAGCTCAAGTGTCTCTCTACTTGCACTTATGTGTATTTGAATCTCTTACCTGTATTTATCTAACAAGCCTTTTGTTCATGTCTCAATAGAGTTAGAATCTTGCCTCAGGATGATCTTGCTTTATTGCTGTAGTGTCTTGTATAGCATATAATGCTTCTTATAAATTATAAATTCACATAAGGTAAGGAGCTTATTTAGGTCTCCAAAATGGAGATCAGAAGTCAGCTGTAGATTTTATGGACTCTTAAGAATCCATGATGGTTTTGAAAGCTGGATGGTCACTCTGCAGGCACTGTCTTATTTTGGAAGTCTGAATGGAGGAAATGTGAGATTTCAAATGGGGACTGCTCAGCAACGTGCCCTCACAACTCACATTAAAAACAATGGCTGAATTCTGCATTTCTTAACCATCTGGGGAATCATTTAACAACACCCTTCAAGGCCTCTTAAAATCCAGTGTTATGAGGGGCAAGCAGGGATGGGCTGATACAACCTCTAGATGTACTCCTGGAAGAGCATGCCTCCATATAAAAATGTGAGGAAGATTTCACAGTGTATTCACAAAGGGAGCAGCAGGTTCTGAAATTAAACAAGGCAATAAGCTTTCAGTTCAGAAATCTCTGTACTGTGAAAACAGCCACAGCACCAGGTAGTGCAGTGTCCTCTGATCAAATGAACTGTAGGATATGAACACAGAAAAAAACTAGATCAGATAAGCAGCCTGCTCCAGGCTGCTTCCCTCTGTCACAAAAATATGTGCCTCATCCCATGACTTTCCTGGCATTGTCTGCCACAAAAGGATTTTCTCTGCTAAGGACAGAAAACACCACCCAGTGATGTGCTGCTCCCCACCTGAGGATGCCTGTCCAGCCTCCTCATCCACAGCAGCCAAAGAGCAGCTGCACCTGCCTGTGTCTGCAGTGTCACATTGCTGAAAGGATTTCAGATGGCAAATGCTGGGCTGGCTAAACCTGGCTGTAGGCATGAGGTAATTCTTGATGTGAATTCAGAATATTCAAACAAATACACCTTAGCATGTGTGAAACCATGATGGAAAGGTGTGCACACTAGCCACAAAAGTAAACACAATGATTAGGTGAAGCCACTCTACTTCTGTCTTAGATACAGGAAAATCAAACCTAAGGAGTTCTGACTGATTCCACAAGTTAAGTCTCAGGAAGTAGATTAGAAATTTCTGTCTTATATTAAACATATAAACATGTTAGAACCCTAGTAACTGCTCTAGGCATTTTCTTTCCATTTCCTTCCATTTTAAGAGTCATCAATAAATTCCAGCTTGCTACCACTTTGATTAATACCTTTGATAAATACCAAACTGACTATAATAGTCACTACTACATCTTCACACAGTTACAGCCATTTCAAAATAGTCAAATAACCAGCCAGTATGGCATGTGATATGCTGCTGGTTCAATGTGGTATAAACTTGCCCAGCTCCCAGCAGAGCACTGAGCAGGGTTGAGTGTTGCAGTGCACACAGAGCTGGGACACCAAAGCAGGGGACACATTTAACCCTTAGAATGCTGCTTGTCACTCCTCAGTCACTGTAAATGTAACCAAACAGAAAATACTATCAATCTTTCAACAGCTGCAATAAGGAACATGCTGGCATGTTGTGCTAAAATACCCTTGTGCTGGGCTGTTTTCAACACAGTTTATTACTGGTAGCCTTACAGTCAGGGACAGGTGGGAAAAGAAAAATTTTACCACAGGCTGCTCCAAAGAACTGCCTAATTGCTCTTAAAAGCAGTGAATACTCTGTTCCCTGCTTTTCAGAGTGGCTGCTAGGGACAGAGGTTTACAAGAGAACACACAAACCCTTAGGTCACAGTACCTTGTACCAAAGATACAAGAAGAATTAGGTATAGAAACGGGGTTTAAAATACAACTTTTTTTTTTTTCATTCTTTAATCTGCTTACATTGAAAGACAGTATGTTTTCTTCTTATCTATAAGACTTCTTTACTAGAACTTGATTTTTTGCAAGCATTAATCCAATTGATTTTATTATGGGAGCTCTTTGGGATAACAGAAATAATTTCAAAACAAATCAGATGCAAGCAATGAGAAAAGTGGAACCTGAAAGCTTCAGGTCAATTCCTTTCTGTATTGTTCCAGTTCTACACTAGATCACAAATCTATGATGAATGGCAACTGAAAGTTGAGGATGTCTGTTTCATTTTTTTCATATTGGTCATTTGCAGAATCTTTAGATTAAAAGAGAAAGAGAGAGATTTTACTTTATGTTACCACACCAAAATTTATCTTTCATTATAGAAATTATTTTCTCATTAATTATTAGGGAAATATCACTTTTATGGTGAGGTTATTAGAAACAGTAATTGGAGCATGCTTCATGTCATAAATTTAGTACATTGTAAATGAGCAGTCATCTATATTAACATTTAAAAGAATCATTCCTACTTAGTAATAACACAAGAGGTGCAGGACAGGTTCAGTGAATTGATGGAGAAATGGGAAGAATTGATACTTGAAGCAAAGGCCACTTATCCCAGTCAGCCAATAATCCCCATGAACACTGTGCCAAGATTTGAAAAGATATAAAAAAGGTTTCACTTTAGGGTGAGTGAATCTTGCATCTTGAACACATTGAGGAGCAGATGCGTGCTGTCACATCAAGATGTTGTCAATTTTTCATGTTTTTACATTTGTGTGCTATTGGATAGAGCTGGCTGATGTTTAAGGCACCTACATTCTAAGTTCAAAGATTTCCATCATTTTGGAAAGCAGAATATATGTTTGCTTGTAGCTTAAAAAGCTACAGAATAAGAATCAACAATGAGTTTTGATCCAGAGTTCATTTGTGGCACACTGTAAATCAGTTGTGTGAGTTCATTTTTTTAGACATTGCTGTTACCTTCTCAGAAACATTTGCTTTGGCTGGACTCCTTTGATCAAAACATCCATTTACATTGTAAACAAGCACATCTGAAGCAGATACTCATAAGCATTGACTTATAAGAATTGCTTCTAAAGGGCAGTGATCTCAGTCTGGAAGATATCTGACCCAGGTCAGGTGGGTGAAAGTGCCTGCCACTTTCCTGGGTATGGATGTAGGTCATCTTCCTCCCCAGCACCTTTCACATACTGGTCCTGGAGCTCTCTCTTCAGCCTGCACCCAAAACTGCCAAGTGGGTTTCATAGTATGAAGAATGCAAGTGGGGACTGCACTGCAGGGGAGTGAAGATCCTTAGTGAGAGGAAATAAGGCAGAACAAGAGAGAACCTAATAGAGGTCTTTAAGGTCTTGAGTGGCAGAGGAGGTGCTCACTGACTTAGAAAAGAGCTAGAGGACACTCTGAAATAGCTACTGGCAGGTTTCATAGCAAACCAAAGATATTTCTACATGGAACACCTAGATGAGCTGTGGGACTGCTTGCCAGGGGACATTGCAGTGCTGGACATCAGCATGGATTGAAATACAGGCTAGAAAAATCAATGAAAGAAAAATTCCTCTAATGACAGTTGCCCAGCAAGTCCTTGACAATCAAACTTCTGACAGTTTAAAGAATATCTCACACTGCTCTTTCTAAATTTCTCTCATGGTTCTGTCTTGCACTTCTGTTCCTTTATCATCCACCCCTTATTACTGTGATCTGGATGGACCTTTTAACTTCTCCAGGAGAGCTGTTCCTGTGTGCAAGTGCTTAATTGCAGCATTAGGAAAGCTAATCCCTACTTCTGCCTCCAGTGCTTGCCTTGTATGCAGCATCTGACTGCATCTTACCACACAATTATTATTATTATTATTCCTCTTTCTTTACTACTGGAAAAAAGCTCCCTCTTCTCCTGAAGGCTGTCAGCCTTTTCATACAGTCAGTGTAAAATGTGAATTCATGTCAAGGGATTAAATAGAAAACTGAACTCTCAGTGCATTTAGTTTTAATTTTTCCTGTTCCTCCCACTGGTGAGTGCTGTGTGCAGTTTTGGGCACCACAGTTTAAGAAAGATATAAAACATTAGAGAGTGTCCAAAGGAGGGTCAGGAGGAAGGTGAAGGGTCTGAAGGGCAAGCTGTGTGAGGAGCTGGCTGAGAGCACTGGGTCTGCTCAGCCTGGAGACGAGGAGCTGAGGGGAGACCTCATGGTGGTTTACAGCTTGCTCACAAGGGGAAGTGGAGTGGCAGACAATGATCCCTTCTCTCTGGTGACCAGTGGGAATGGCTGAAGTAGTGTCAGGGGAAGTTTAGGTTGGATATCAGGAAAAGGTCTTTTGTCCAGAGGGTGGTTGGGCACTGGAACAGCTCCCCAGGGAAGTGACCACAGCACCAGCCTGACAGAGCTCAAGAAGCATTTGGACAACACTCTAAAGCACATGGTGTGACTCTTGGGGATGGTCCTGTGCAGGGCAAGGAGTTGGGATTCAATGATCCTTGTGGGTCCCTTCCAACTCAGCATATTCTGTGATTCTGTGAACTCTATTATTCATTGCTAAACATCTGCAGAATGAGGATCAATAAATGCAGAAAGAGAAATTTAACAAATATTGGCCATTATGTTAATTAGCAAAGACAGTTACAAAGGATTTTGCAATCTGTAGAAAATTAAATATAGAGTAAATAACCAGATAGGATGAAAACAGAAATTCAGATTCAATTAATACAGTTAGTTCAACTAATACAGTTATGTCAAAGCTCTGTGGAAATCAGTGGCAGTTTTTAGAACAGTACCATATGAATACAGATTTATAGTGAATATCATAATCCCCTGATGACTTTTGTCTCAAAAAAGATCCTAGCAAATGCAGAAAAGGTCTGTGGTAGGATAATGTGAAGGTTAAAACTATGAGGAAGACTAGGCACAAATTAAAAGGGAAAGGTACAACTGAGAGTGTATGAAACAACAAAACATGAAAAACAGGCAGTTGAACATGGTTTGGCCTGTAGATTATGACAAGGAAAAGAAATATCCATACTGAAATGCAACAGACATAAAATAGTACAAGTACTGCATTTTCTGCCATTTGCAATTAACCTGTGTGGATTATTGTCACAGGACTCCACTGAAGGAAAATAGCATAGTAAATTCCTGAAAAGAGGAGCATCTGCAGCTCAGCCTGACATGATCATGGAATAAGAACTATGAATCCTCATGTGCTGCAGTATCAAGCCAGGGCCTGCTGGGTCTGAGAGAAAAGTTCTTTTGTGGCCCAATAGAGAAGAGAGCAGAAGTACTACAGTTGAAAGGCAGATGTTACAACAGAAGAACTGCTGCTTTGTAATAGCATCACAGCTCTTGTCACTGGTTTTACACATCTGGAGGATAGGATTTGCTATTTACTGAGAAATGCAGTATTAAAATGCCAGCATGCATGTAATGCCTTTTTAGTGCGAGTGATTCATATTCCTCTAAATCACTAAAACAATGGGAATATATTCAGCTTTTTATTGATTGCAGGAATTGAAACACTGAAGGCACTGGGGATTTTGCATTGAAATCAAATTTGCTATGTATCATAAATTACATAGAGTTTTTATCTTTTAATCCAAAAGCAAAAACTATTTTAAAATAGATATTTGGCTAGTGGTTAAAACCAAGATGAGGTCTTGGTTATTCTAAATTATGTTCTCAGCTCTGAGTCAGAACTCTTATGTGAATTTAGACAAGTTATTTAACTTCTATGCATTTAAATTTCCTCATACCTGAAAAATTGATCTGCCAAATTAAGATGCTGCTGAATCATTAAGTGCATTCGGTGTTCCAGACATGAAAATTTTATGGAAATGCAAAGTGTTATTTTTAGTGGGCTTTGTTTTGAAGCTGACAAATTAGTCAGATTCCTCTAGCTGTCATCCCACATACATGTAATTACACAGTAACATCATAGCTAGGGACACTTATCTGAGTGAAATCCTAGAGCTGCTGTACCCCAGATAGAGCTTGGCATACTTATCCAGGTGTATAATGGGAATTATGTTAGACTGTTCCCTTAAGATCTATGCTTGTTTGGGGTTTATTCTGCCTGTCTCTCTCTTAATCTCTCTCTCAGGTCATCACCAGACAGTTCTCAGGTCACTGGGCTAGTTACAATTTTCACATTGAAAAAGCACAAAAGCAAGGAATTTCCCCTGCATTGCAAGAAGCAGGGCCATGGATGCCAGGTGAACTCAGGCCAGGAGTGCATTCCTGTGCTGTCTTCCTCTTCCTATCAATAGCCAATGCAGGTCCTTAATAGTGAGGGATATTTTGTGAGTGCTGCTGATTACAAAAAATGGAATTGAAATAATATCCTCTTGGATTTGGCAGATTTGATTATACCTTGCTGCCATGCCTTTTGGATCCATGCTGGCTCTTTTTCCTCCTTATAGAGAAATCTTTGCCTATATCCTCACAGGTGCTGGATGATGCTGGAGGGGGCATTTGGGAACCAGGGGGAGACACACAAGGCTTGGTATTATAGCTGGAAGCCAATTTCCTTCTATCTGCCCAAGCTTGCTGCAGGTAAAAGGATGAGATGAAGGTTGTATGCAAGAGATAATCAGAATAAATGCTCCCAGCAATAGGACCATGAAGAACAGACTATGTAGAAAGTACAAACACAGGGACACTTTAGGCAATGTTCACATGGTGACTAGATTCCTGCAAGTGAAGATCACTGTGCTGCTCTCTATGAGCAATGCCACCTCCTGGTGTCCTGGATCAAGCCTAGGAGAAAGATCTTTCCTACAAAGAAATAATAAAATTGCACTGAAACCCACAGAGATACAGGAACTGCTTCCTGTGTGTGTGAATGCCGTGATCCAAAGAGTACTGTTTCATTATTGCCATGCTCCTCTTTTCACATCTGCAAAAATAAACCAATCTCCCCTCCTGAGCATCAGTGAAATTACTGGGAATTGCACTACTCCAATTTGTGAAAGAAATATCAAATGTAAGCACCAATTCTAAAATTTTGGTTCTGCAAGCTCCAGGGTTGAAGACCATGGAATTGCATCTAGCAAAAGAGTGTTATAACACAGGAACTAAGGCAGAACATCCTTGCTCTATGTGGTTCAACCTCAGCCTGAACAGTGCTGCCACTGGGGGACAATAGCTTAGATTCTCATTTAACATTTGCTCAAATGCTGAGAGAGCTGGGAATGTTGTTGGTGATGTGGAGAGCAGAATAGATTCCCTCATCTATTTCCCACAGCTGATAAACAGTAATGCCCTTCAGCCTCTCCCCAGCTGGCCCAGCTTCAGATGAGCAGCAGAGTAATGAAAGCCTCCATATCCTATTAGGAGCTCTCAGGCCAGCCCTGTTCATTGGAGAAGTGCCTGCTCCAAGCTGAGATGGATGGCTTCCTCTGTAATGAGAGCAGAGAGAGGAGCAGGACTGCAGGAGAAGCCCTGCTTCCATCTCACCCCTGTGCAGCAGCAACTCACAGGGGGAGTGCTGGGAGTATCTGGTACCTTTGTTTCACGTAACAAAGGGAAGACAAATGGTAACACATTCATAATTCTAACACCACTTTTGACATAATAGGACAAAATGGTGCCCGAGGATTCCTGTGTATCAAGCAGATGGGCCATCCATTATCTTCCCTCAGGTCAGGGGTCATCCTAAAATGAGAGTCAGCAATCATTTTGCAGGGTGCAACAAAACCATTTTTTTGCCTGCTTCTTAATCCCAGAAAGCACTACTGTCCTCTACTTTTGTCCATATACATTATCATTTTTGTCTATTATCTGCATCCCCAGAGACCTAATAGTCTTTTCTTCAGTGCAGCTTGATCTGGAGCAGCTGTAAGCTTTGCTGCAGGCAGTGTCTGACAACTGCTTGCCTCTTGGTCAGTGTCAGTTCCCTGGGGGAGGGCAGGCATTCACTTCATTATTAAAGCATGGAAAAAAATCCTATATTCATTTAGATCCAGAATGAATACGTAATATTTGGAACAAAGAGCCCATGTTCCAGTCCAGCTGGCAATGCTTTTACCATTGCCATTCTTCAAGGCTAGCTCCTGCTTAAAGCATGCATTAAGGTCATTTATTTAAAAATAATGGAATGTGCAGCAAAAGCCCCTTTTTCCTCTGTCAGTCTAAATTTCACCTTCCAACATCTCTCATTGATCCCCAAGCATTAAGAGCTTGTGTGTAACAGCAGTTCTGTGAAAATAAAGATTGTTCAATTACAGTACTTGGGAGAAGAAAGCAATAGCTAAGAACAAGCCCAATGGTGTTTTGTTGTGGGTTTGTTGAGGTTTTTTTTTCAAAACCAGGTCTGAGTCTTATTTTGTTATGTGTTCTCATCCAGGCATTAGGTGAGTGCAAATTATGTCTATAAATGACCTCCTTCATTACTAGGATAAAAATGGAAGTAGATAAAAGGGTTTATTGTTAGCTCACTACAGGATATCCTAGAACTCCAAATTATTAGCCAAGGTAAGATAGTGAGCTTCAAAACTGTTCATGAGCTTTTGCTGCAGTTGTCCAGCACATCTGTTTGTGTTCCCTTTGATTTGAGACATGGAAGAAATGGGCTCTGAGCCAGCTTGCTCCTCTTGATTTCAAGAAGATGACCTTGAAAATGTGCAGCATTCTAGAGGACTGGGATGAAATCTTGACCCTGTTGATATTGATGGACACAGTAATTTACATCAAGAGGACAAGAAGACTCTCCATGGTAAAACACAACTAACATTTCAGTGCGGAGCCTCCATCCTCCAAAGACTATGCAGAAAAGGAACCAAAATTGAATTGAAAGCATGAATTCTAAATTACCACGTTCAGAGGGTGACATATCCATCCACTCATCCTTACTTTAGATGGTGTGATTATCCTTATTATAATTCATGTTTAAATTAAACCACACCTGAGACTTTTTTTTTTTTTTAATTGGTTAATGTTAGATTGACTTTTGAATTCAGTTTCTTCAGCTTTTTACAGATTTTCACCCCTTGTGAAATAAGCTAATCCTGTTACAGGAAGGTAGGAAGTGTTTTTTTACACTGCTATTTTTTATATAATCTTTTTGGTAACAGAAGCAGGGGGAAAAATCCAATGAAAATATTTGCTGATATCTTCCTTAAAATTTGTATTTGAGTAGGTATTATATATATTTTGCGTAACAAATAATTTTCCTCCACTTTCAGATATGTAAGATAACATTAACATAAATAGAACCAATAGCAAAATTTTTACCTCACAAAGGCAATTTCCAAATCCTTCTGAAGACATTTTGCAGACAGACATTTCAAGCTGTAAGGTGCTGATAACTATTTGGAGAGACTGAGACCAGGCTTGCCATCTCTTCATCATTTACATCTGTTTTCCCTCAATGCACATACTTCATTCTAATTACTGTTAATAGGAACTGGTTGTGCAGTCTGAGGAAATCTGAATTAGCTGCTGTTCATTCAGCAGAAATGAAGATGTTTGTGCCTAAATAAAACCCTGCCATTCTGCATGCCTAGCACACAGCATTAATTGGGCCACCACCTTGACAATATTGAAAGGGCATGGAGTGGGGGGAGCAATTTTGTTTTTCTTTTGTCCAGTCCACATGAAGGTCAAGAAGACTTGCAGCTGCTTTACTCTGGGAAACATGAGTGACTTCCTTCTTGCTTCTGGCTGTCCCTTCCCTTTCATCTCCTACATTCAACAGCAAAATATGGAAAACATACCCAAACTGAGCAAACCAGGAAAGGGAAGTTGGAAAGAAATCTTTCAATGGCCTTAGATTATTATGATGCTCTAGGGAAATAGAGCTCATCCCAAAGAATGCCAGCCCAAAGAGAGGTGGTGTGATGCATGGGTTCTTGTTTCTGCCAGCTCAGGGCTCAGACACACTCACAGCTCACTTACAGCAGGAGTGTGTGCTGGCAGAGCTGCAGTGGCTGCTGGGGGGGCTGCTGAAACAACTGCAGTAAACTGGTATCCCCTTCTAAGTCAGTCATGTGCCTGTGTCCTAATCTAAATTTATATAAACCTGATTTGAATATTGTTTTAATCTCACCCTAGCTTTTTTATTTTATTTTTGTTTTATCTTGAACATCTAGTCTATCAACTTCAGCTTTGTTCACCTGCTCCATGCAAAACCCCCTGAATGTCTCAGTGCCAGCTCTGAGGTCTGTCCTGAAGCCTACACCTCACTCCAAATCTCTTACAAGGTACAATGCCATGGCAGAGATGACTGCTGCAGGCTCTCCTTGATCCTGACTGGAAGCACCCATTTAAATTGGCCAGAGACTTATAGGTCTGTGTATACCAGGAAATAAAAAGAGTCAGAGCACAGGCTCAAGCTGTTTCCATGACAACTTGTACTGTTTAATTGCATTTTCCCTGCCACCTGTGCCTTTGGCCCACGAGAGCTGTGATCTCCATGCAGTGCTGATATGCTTCACAAGGTGACACACACCATGGGATACTCCACATTTATATACAGATAAAGATTCCCTGCAGTTTTCCTGTTTTACTTTTGGGATGGAAGAAGCCACATAAATATGACCTGTGCACTTGCTTTCAGGGTCAGAAGAAGTCTCTTGGAAATGTTCAGCTTAATATGGACCTCATATGGGGAAGGAAATGGGAAATCCAGTGAACAAAGAATCATAGAATGGTTTGGGTTGGAAGGAACTTCATACATCATCTACTTCCAACCCTGCTGCAATAAGCAGGGGTGACACCCACTAAACCAGGCTGCTTAAAGCCTCATCCTACCTGGCCAAGTTACTACTCTCTAGTCAATTATATATTTCACTAAGGCTGAAGAGATAATGTCCTGATTCTGGCCAAGACAGGGTTGATTTTTGCAGTAGTCAGGAGGGAGCATGGCTACATTCTGGAGGTTGCTCTCTATCACCTCACATCATTTTCCAGGGGCAGGGGAAGGACTCTCCTCTGGGTCAAGGTAGAGCAGTGTAGGAAGTGGTTTGGATATTTCTGGGGGTGGGAACCCACATGCAAATCTTTCATTTCTTGCACCCTCTGTCATTCTTATTGTTGTTCCTTTTCTTACCTCATTGTTGTTTCCAGTAAATTTTCCCTATCTTAACCAAAGATCATCACCATTGTGCCTCCATTTCTCCTCTCCATCCTACAGGTGGAGGGGATTGGGAAGGAAGGAGTGGGAGAGTGGCACATGGTTAGTCTTAGTGGGGAACAATCAGCTGGGGAGTACCATTCCTTAACTACCACAGTTACTTACTCTTTCTTCTTTCCATTTACCTTCTAGCAGCCCAAAGTCACCTGCAGTTTACTCATATCCAGCAATCTTTCCACCATCTGCACTTCTCTGCTGGCTCTAAGAGGACCCAGGCTCTGGCCAGCTCTAGGCTGTCTTTGTTTCTGGAAGATTTAAAACATGGTATTTTGCTTGGGGCAACATTAGCAAAGGGATTTGTTTCAATATTTTATCTGAAATAAAACAAAACAAAGCATAACTTTGAAATGTAGAATTTCTCACAAGAAAGTCTAAATCAACTGCTCAGTTTATTAGAGATACCTTTTTATTAGAGGGTTGTTTGGTTTGTTTTTTTTTTTTCAAACACCTTAATATTGGATTTTTCAGTTGCATACATACACGGCATTCAAATGTTCAAACAAAAGTATTTCTTGCAAAATGAAAATATGGATCTCTGAGCTCCACAGTGAATAAATACAAGAGTATAATGTAGTATGATCATATTTACTCTATGTGCATTCCTATAATCGGGTAACTGGATCTTTTTGCCTAAATTTGGCTGGAATCTTATGGTTCTTATTTTGTTTCCCTTCAGAGTGATTAAACTGCATGATTTAGGCTATGGCACCTGGAAAAGAAGCCAATACACAGTGTGCCTGCAATTCAAATTTTGACATCCATGTATGTTCCCTGGAGTTGGCATCTGCTACAAGAAACACTGTGAAGAAAAGGGCAAAAGTAGGTGTTGAAATGTCATTATTCTGCAACCATTTTTGTAGTACCTGACCAAATTCTTCAAGTAGAGGAGACCTTATGGAAAAATACTGTAATCCAGAGAAGGCACTACATGCTATGTTGGGTCAACACTGCTTACCTTTAGTGAAACAAAACACTTCCAAGGCTCAGGTGGCTGTGGACAGCAGGGGCCAGCCCCACCTCTGAACCAGAACAAAGTGCATAGGAGCTTCTTGCCCTCTCCTCTGCCCTGGTTTTCACGTAAATAAGTGCCCAGTAAAATGATCTGGAAGGAACTGGAGGTACAAACTCCACCCAGGACCGTGGTCACTTTGAAAAGGCCAGAAAGAGCATGCAATCCCAGCACTTCAACTAGATGCAAACTTCCAACTCATCTAGAAAGTCAGGTTCCCTATTTCTGCATGAGTTTAGGGGTTCTTTTCCCTGTTCTAGCACATTTTATGGTAGAAATAGTCACATGTAAGGTAATGCCTATTATTTAAGATGATATATAATATTAGACAGGACCTGCAATTACTGAGTAACACTTGAAAGAAGTAGGATCTAAAGACAAGCCAAGAGAGATCCAATCAGCACAAAGGCCTTACCTGTTTTCTGAGTTCATGCTCTGCCTTTTGTCACAGGGATGAGAAATTTCTGCTTCTTCTGCTGCCACCAGCTGCCAATCCCCTGAGCTGCTGAAGGCCAACCCACCCACCTGCTCAAGTTCCTTCTCACCAGCCAGCAGTACAAAACACCACTAGGAAAATGATGTTTCCATGCTGCAGAAACCAGCAAACCAGAAGTAAAGCAAGGCACAGCTGCTGCCTTGAGAAGCCTCAGCCTGAGCTCCAGGCTGAGCACTCATCCTAGCCACAGGCTGCAGAGCAAAGCAGGAGCAACAAAAGTGAATTGCTCAAGGGAGTGCAAAAGTTTGAACATGAGGCAAATGAAGCATGAAAAATGAAGCAGTGAACCAAACAATTATTCACCACTACAAGAAAATCCATTAAAGAAAAACAAAGCCATCCACAATAGTGCAGCTGAGGGAGGCAGAGATGAAAGCACGGGAGACAATTCCCCCTGAAAAGCTATCTTGAAATTCTTGGAGTAAGGAAGAAAAGTAGGGGAAGAACAGAGAGGGGAAAAGGACTGGGGGAAGGTAAAATATCAAAATGCAAATTAGTGAGCTTCACCAGAGAACTCATTCCAAGTCTTGCAAGGAAAAGACTAAACAAGGGCTTCTGCCTCTCTGGGCATGGTGCCACCCCATCACATGCAAGGAGAGAATCTCAGACAACTGAGGCAGAATAACAAATTATCAGGGAACTGGTAAGGTGAATGGTGAAAAAAGGGGGTTTTCCCCTATAATCATATACAGGATACTGTACATTTGTCACCACTGCATAGTTCTGTGAGGGTTTCATTAGCAATAAATATAATTGAGGTCAAATTTCTGTGGTACTCTGTTACCAAGTAAAATTTTGAACATACTAATTTTGTCAAGTGCCTTTTTCTTAGAAGAAGCTGCTGCTTAGTGCATGGCAGCAGCAGCACAGGTGATAGTTAGGGGCACATCCCCTGTTTCACAGCTGTCTCCAGTCGAGTCACATTGACAGATAGTCTCTTACAGATATTTTTTTCTCCCTATGACACTCACATATGAAAAGATGCTTGGGGCAATCCATTCACCATTCTCTGTACTATCAATTAGGGTATAGAACTCAGGGAAATGTACATAATGTCACCAAAAACATGTATGTAACACATTCTGAGATGTCACATTGTTCAGAACTAAAAGGCAAAGGAAGCAAACTGTCTATAATCCTTGGATATACATAGTCCCAGTCTAGAACACAAAAATATCATTGAATATTTATTATACATAAGCATGAGCTTACTTCAAATGCCAAGAGGTCTACACTGTCTGCCTGTTATATTTATTGAATCCTTTTGATTTCCAAATACATTAGTCATAAGTTGAAACTTTGCTCTCTGACCAGGAGAAAGAGAATATTTTCCAAGTCCTAAATGGCAGCTCAAGTATAATGAGGTGGATCCAGGAGCTGAGGCTTTTTCTGTAACTCCAAACAGCATTGGGTTACTCCACTTGCATAAAATGGCAAGATTAAACAGCATATAAACTACTGTATTGGAACCTGGATATTTCTCCCTAATGAAGGACAGTGCTGGAAGGGTGACAGCAGAGATTCCCTCTGCTTGCAGCATGCTATATCTAAAAAGTGAAAGGGAAGACTTTAATTATAACATGGGAGAGTTAGAGGTGAAAACGATGATTTGGATTCATTTTCCTGAAGAAAAATTCCATTTTCCAAATTCTGGGAAAGACCAGATTATATAAATAGCATCAGGCTAGGCTGTTTGCAAGGGTTAAATACTATTAGCTGCTATAAATATTAGCCTAAGATTAACACACATGAAGGCATAATCTATATCTGGAGTCATCTACCAACTAAAAAATAATTTAAAATTTGATTTGAACATAAGACTTCACCACCTCTCTACAAACAGAGAAACATAACTAATCTAAAACATTAAAATCCAGCCAAGGGAATAGATCAGAGAGATCTGAAATGCATGAAGCACTCAGACATTTTAACATATTTTTAAGAATAGAGATTTTAACTTTTGCCATTATTAATTCAATCTACTCAGGCTTATTCTCCTTTAAAAAAAAAAAAAATCTTATTCAATGTCACTCATGCTGCTTCTATTCAGGATGCTTCTTCTGCAAACCCTATCAGACTCTTTCCCTGACACCCTGCCAGTGCTCATTTTTCTCTTGCTAGGAAACATGGTCAGTGTTGCTGACCACAGGCAAATCCTGTAGCTTACCTATGCAGAACACTTTTTTTTAGGATTCATTGTCATATTTGGCTCCATATTCCTATCATAGTTACTGAAGCATCCCCAGAGCAGAAAAGAGCACAAAACCTGCCATGGTGGATGAGACACATGGTCCATCTAGCACAGCATCCTGTTTAAAACAGAGAAAAGCCTGTCTGCTCCCAAGGAAGTGTCTGTGTGGACTCTGTCTTCAGAAGAGTCTTCAGAGGGGCCTTTGACTAACTGAATGCATCCTCAGTCAAGCATGTCTTAACCTGGATGCAAGAGACTTCACTCCCTTTTTATTTTTGTGATGTTAACTCAAGTATTTCTTAGAATCTTAAAGCTATGAAAAAAACCAGAAAAAAATTCAAAGCTGGTTCAGGGCACTATGAGCATGTGATATTTGGCAGCACACCCTGCAGGTGACCCCACTGGGCTCTGATCATTCAGCAGGCCTGTGAAGAATGAGTCTGCTTTGTCTTCCCTCTAATCACATTAGAAGTAGGAAAAAAACCAGGGTACCTGAGTTAGGAACATAAGGGTTTGGAGCTGCTACTGATGAAACCATTTTTCTCCTGGACTGCAGGAAGTGGACAAACTTCATCAAGGTTGAAAATAGCTGGTGATATCAGTCAGGCTTCAGTCTCTTCAGCAAAGACTGAGCAAGGCTGCTATGTTCAAGTGCTGCTGGTGCTCTCCTAACAGGGATGTTCCATGCAATTAAGTCAGATTCTGCTTTAAAGCCCAGACTGTTAATGCATATATATCCTGCTTTTTTTATTTTTTCTAATTCTTTTTAATATTTTTTATTTTATTAGGGAAAAAAGAATTTAAACTACTTGAGGATGTCATGAAGAACAATGAAGAACTGCTTTACAATGGCATGCTCTTCCTTACTCTCTGTACTAGAAAGATGGTGTTGACACTGATAATTATATCTAGCTATGAAGATTTTGCTATGTCCTACAGCTAATAGCAACTTTTAGAATTTAGCTCATAGGAAATTATAAATAGTTACATACAGTCAAGGTTTAAATTAGTCTTACATTTTCATACATATATCTGTAGATGCTCTTTCCTGATGACACTTCCTACCACCTCCAACAAAGGTAGATATTTGTAGTACATACAATTCTTACTCAACACATTTAGGTTCTAAAATTAATGTATGTGTATGATATTGATCATGGATTATTGTTTAGTTTTCCTACTGTTTCAAGAAGACACAAGTCAAACTACTTGCTATTTTTAAGTTAAAAATCAATTCACTTGACTAAAGTCCAGAATATCTGCATTATTATTGATTTATTTCAAGACACGGCCCCATGGACTGTTTAGGAACAAGATTCAATATTTATTTCAATAGTATTTCATTGGTTGATTTTATTGAACTGTTTGAATAAAGTTAAATTCTCTCATATGTTCTGAGACACAGTGTACTAAGAATATCACCTTAATCTCTAAATGTGAAAGGAGTTCAACATTATGTATCACAAGAAAGGAGCCCATGAGATGAGTCGTTGATATAAAGCCCTTTGAAACATTTATTATTTGGAATAGAGCAGTGGCTTTTGTTTTTAGAAATTATAATGTAAGAAAACCTACTGCATATTAGTGAATTGCAAGGTTGTACAGAATTCCCTGATGTAAATGTCTGGGCCCACAAAAACAACATCTGCTAGAAGAGGAAATCCAACACCTATAGCAGAAGGAACCCAAACTGTGAGCAGCTCAAGGTTAATACAACAGAGCTTGCTCTGCCCATCTCTGGCAAGGCCAGGTGAGAGGCATTTTGATTGGGAAACCAAGCAGCCAGCTCAGCATGCTGCTGCCTGCACTTGGCTGCACAGGTGTGTCCTCATGTGTGACTAGAGAACAAGATTTGCTTGGCTTTTGGCTAAATATTTGCTTGGTTAAGGATGCAAGTGGACCTGTATATCCTTATTACCATCTCCTAAATCCAGGGCTGGGCACAGAAGTGCTCATGCTGATGTGGCATCAGCATTTACAGTAAATGAAGTGTGAAAGGAGAAGATTGTGGGAAGGACACAGAGGTATTTTGTGGACCAGCAAAGCCAAGTGTCACTAACTAGGATAGGCTTCAGACCTGTGCTAGGGATCAAAGAAGGATGAGCATAGGGTGCTTGGTCCTTTCCCATATCATATTGCTATATTTTCTGCTGTTTCTTATAAAGAAATTATTCCCCTAGATTCCCTCATATTCAGGCCAATACAGGCACAGAGAAGTCCAGAAAGGAAAAACAGGCAGTTCTCCCCTATACCACTAATATAATCTTGGCAGTGCAACTTCCAAGCCATCCTTTTCTCATTGAAAAAGGAGATTCAACACAGATCCCCACGGACTGCTAGGTCTTAAGAAAGAAATTGCCTCTTTGTCTCCTCCTCCCAAGACAGGCACCTCTTTCATTTCAGTTCAGCAGGTGATGCTTGCAGAGCTCTCCCTTGGAGTATTGCTACAGCAGAGCAAAGCTTTATCCCCTCACACAGCTCCTGCCTTACCCTGTTGTGTCAAAGGACCACAAAGATAAGGGAAAGAACATACTCCCAAGTGGCATTCAGAACCTGTTAGTCTGCTCTTAAGGGTCACTATATTTTCTTAAATTGGTTAAAAACTTTTAAAAGCTGTGAAAGGGATTTCCCTTTTCTTTCCCTCTCTTTTTCAGATAAGTGTTCTCTTCCTCTGTCCTTCCAGGGATCTGGAAGAAAGATCCCTTTTTGTGTTCATAACAACAAGAATTTTCATATGGCTTCCTTTTCAATACACCAAATGTACAAAATCCCAGCACATCAAACCTCACATATTCAAGAGAGTTGAAAGAGATTTAGGTTTTTCTTCAGAGCTGAGAGAAAACTGGTTATGTAAAAGGGTTAGCTAAGGTGTAAATTTAAAAGAAAAATGAAACTAACTAAACCAAGTTTGAAGAAGAACAATAATTCATGGAATCATTTAGGTTAGAAAAGACCTGTAACATCATAAGGTCCAACTGTTAACAGTTAACACATCTTTAAAAAGCTTCTTCCTTGATGAGATTCTAAGTAACCCTCAGAAACTTCATTCAAGATAGGTTGTCACTGGAGGGCAAGTTGGAACTATTAAAATCAGGAGCTAAAAGCTAATTCCTTAACAGAATAAAAATCAACAGCTTAACTTATTTAAAAAAAAAAAATAAAGATGAGGTCATGGCGCTAGCTGTACCATGAAAATTGATTAAAAAGTCCTAACATTTGGAAATAGCAGTGAAAGCATACAAACACAGCCCCCTCAAAACCTCTGAATCTGTGGAAGATGATAGAAACATTAGGTCTGATGTCTGACTTCCTGCAGACATAAAGGAGTCTGTAAATGCAAACATCCTTCTGTCATCTTCTTGAGAAAAGTGATGAGTGTGAGGCAGTGTAGGTGGGACAGAGAACATGATCTGTTCTCTGTTCTCTTTTCAATAATAAAGCATGTTCAGGTTTGGCACGTTTTAGTTGTTTTCAGGTTATGCTGAAACTGATGGTACTTATTGTACCTGAGGAGGTATTTAACATTTTATAAACAACAGTCTGAGTGAAAAACCTGAGTTCATTGCCATATTGGGGACTGATTGGTGTCAGGGATTACCTGTTAGCTATGGTCAGAGGCAAAAGCCATCCCCTCTGCAGCAGGTCCTGCCACCATGAGTCTGACCTCACACTTGTCTTTCTGAGCTGAAAGTTATCTCCATCTGGGTTTGTCATTTGAAGCACAGCCAAAACTGAGGCAGCAGAATCTAATCTTTCAAACCTGACCTTATTCCACTCCTGTAGTTCAAAGGGTTTAAAATTAAAGCTCTCCATTTAGATCACCTTTACTCCAAAGTAATTTTCATTCTTGTCTGGAGTTCAATGCCCTTAATAATTCAGTCTAGCTAAAACACAGTTATACATTTAATTCCTTTTACTGCCTTTCTTAGCAAAAGCCTGCTACTAAAAAATTCCAATAAGTTCTCAACCCTGGATTTTCAGAGCTATTTCAATATCTAGCTAGCCAGCATTTCAGTGCCGTTCTGGTACTAAAATTATTTTTTAAAGTCTCTAACATTGCTTCAGTTGGGCCTTGTCTTGTTTCTTATATGGGTATGTAGATTTGCAAAAGATGAAAATATTACCTGTAACACCTCTAGAACCATAGATCCTGTAGCCTGTAAATCTCTAGACCAATAGATCCATGAATCTAATCTAAAAAGTTTTCTAATTTTTATCCTAAATATCCGGAAAGCTTCTAATTTTTCTCCTGGATGGTAATCTATCCTGAATAAAATCTAAAAATCTTAAACAATCCATTAGTCTTTGTTGCTTTCTAACTCCTGAGAGCTGTCAGAGCACCACACTTAGGGTCTTTACACTGAGTGGCAAAGCAGAGATGGCAAACACAATTCTCAATACTCCTATTCACTGGAATTAGTTAGCTCACCAAAATCAATCTGCATTATTTTAACCAACCTCCAACAGAATTTGAAGGGCAGGCAGGACAGAGAGAGGGCAGTTGCCAGTTTTTTGCCAGATGTCTAGCCACTCACAACAGCCTGAGCTCAGTGCCTAAATCCTGTGATGCTGTAACATCTCAGTGCCTTCACCAAGTCCCTGCATTCACAGCCATTCCATATCCTAATCCCTGAGGACCTGGGGGCTGGAAGCATGGCAGCTCTGTATTGAACCCCTCATGTCTTCTGCTGGGTTGGCAGGAGAAGGGTGGGGTGGGTGAGGATGGTTTTGGTCCACTGTGGTTCTGCTGTGGGACACTGCAGTGCCTGGCTGGCATTTACAACCAGAGTTTATGGGGTGTCTGGCTCTATTTCACTCACACAGGTGAAGTGGTTGAGATCCCAGGGAACACCACTTTAAATTCAAAACCACAGGTTCCTGTCTTTCCAGAAAGGAGGTATCTTGGCAGTTCTAGTCTGAGAACAGTTTTCAATGTTCTGGTATTATCCTACTTCCATGTGATAAATCTGCCTCCCAGTCACCTTCACTTGTGACTTTTCTGAAGTTCACCTTTCAGCCCTGCTTGATACCATAATACCATTAGTGCTAATGAGCTCTCCAGCAAACATTGCATTGTTGCTCCCTTACCTATTTACTTTGGGAAGAATAAAGGACAAAGCTGCTATGGCTATTAACTCAGAGCTTGCATTCACTTAGGTTTTTACTTCAACTATCTCTATTCACTGTAAATTTCTTTCACACTCTGTGGTGTCAAGAACACATTATCAGCTTTTCACTGATCTCAGTTTCTCAGGTGCCTAGCACTGCATGTGCTGTAAAATCAGCATCTGTGTATGCATGTGGCCAGGCTCAGCAGATGCTTTGACAGGAAAAGATGTGATATATATTCTGTATGTGGAATCAGATTAAACCCCAAGCCCATCAAACATTTTATTTTAAAGGAAGGAAATTATGCCGTTTGATGCAAACATATTTCTTTATTAACAGTTTCACAGCATGCTCCTCAGCTCCAAATTCTCTGGATGTGGGATTGCAATTCATTCGTTCACTCTAAGAGAAACACTCATTCATTTTGTGTTATGCCTGCTATATAAAATAGTATGCTACTACACAAAACTGCTGCTTGCCTGCAGCTCTCCAGCTGTCAGGGAAGTAGAGCCATCCTGGCAGGGCAGTCTCTCCTGGACTGGCCACCATGGGGTCTTGCATTAGACTTTGCAGAGGTCACTTCCTTACTTTCTGAACTCTGGTCAGATCTGAAGAAGAGCAGTCAAACAGTAATTTTCATCCTCTGGCAAAGATCCCATGGAAGGGAGTGCCCCTCCACAAAAGCACTACCAATATTCATTGTCTCCACCAATGAGAGAATGGCTCCAAAGAAGAATTAGGGAGTCAAAAACTCCTAACCTAAGTGGAAAGGAAAAGACAATCTCTCTATAAAACCAGCAGATGCTAAAGAGAGATAATGATGAGCAGTGCCCCCTGAAAGGAGCCCTCAGCTCCCTGCAGGTCAGACTCTGTGTCTCTTGGAACTCAGCCCCAGCTACACTCCCCACAAGATAGGACTTTCAATATTTTCCTCCCTTGCCCTTGACCTCCCTGGCTACTTATAGATCAGTGACTGTTGTTTCAGGGTTTCTGTAGCCTCTGGCAGGATTCAACAGTGTGGGGCTGTAATCCCTAACCTGGCAAGCGAGGAAGACAAAGGAGCTGGGATTTGGGGATCTGCACTGGTAATTTCAAGAACATGAAAAAGCAGTGTAGAAAATCAATACATCTAAATGGGGAAAGGAAAACTTGAAGATAGAGAAATAATTCCCCAGCTTCTGTGCAGATATGACTAACACTGGAGAGCAGGACTGAAGTAAAAAGCCTAAAAGAATTACTAGTTGGAGTTCTGTCAAGATTGTCCCCTTAGGCTTTTCCTGGGTCTTTCTCTCTATATCTCATAGAATGTCATCAACAAAGGAAAGGACAAAACACTTCAAGACATATTTTGCTATCTACAGCCTTCCTTTCTTATCTTCTCAAGCTGCAGAGGAAAAGTGAACAGTTATATCTTAATAGGATTTAGGCTATAAGATTTCAAGTCATTGCTCTTTCTCTAATTCATGGTGAATGGCCAGTTCCTGACAATGCTGAAGGTAAGACGTTCACAAATCCTCAGCACTGGACTAACTCCTCTCTTGTTCAATTAATTGGAAAGATCTGTGCTAAGAAAAAGGAGTTATGCAGAGTGCTTGGATCAGGGACCAGTACAAACCCTGGTATGAAGGGTAGGTCACCCTGTCTCTGCTTCAGTCACTTTCTTCCTCAAACAGTCAGACACAAACACCAACACAGCATGCAGAGCTGCATCTGATCCTTCAGGGTATAGCTAAACACACAACTGACACAGCTGCTCTGGCATAGGTAGTTCCACTCTGTTTTCTAGACATGTTTACAGCAAGATATTTCAGAAAAATCTGGAAAGTTGATCTGGCTGCTTCAGGAGAAGACAGGAACCCTGGGGACCGGTGAGATGCAATCCAGTTTGGCAGCAGGACTCCTGACAGAGGCGTGATTGCTGCTCTCAGGCTAAACTCCAGAACTCACCAGTGTTCACTGCTGCCATAGCTAAAAACCATTTTTCTGCAGCTGAAATGACTTGTTGCTCTCTGGGATCAGTCAGAAGTCCTCACAGGCTCTGCTGGGCTTATTCAGCCCATTCTCCTGCCTTGGGAAACAACAGAAGGAAGATTTTTAATGTGTTCTCCTTCTATTTGCCAGGTTCTATCCTGGACAGGAGCTTGGAAGCTCTTAAGTCACCTCTGGTTTAGAAGGCAAGCCCTGCCAGCCCCAGGAGCTGCCCTGCCTATGAAGGCTACAGCACCAAGTCATTCACAAAACATCATGGCTTCAGAGGAAGTAAAAGATGCAGTCCTGGAGCCACTGAAAGGGGTTTAAAATCCCAAAAGAGAAAGCTGAGGATAGGTCAAATTGAATTTCTATAGCTGAACATTGAATTTTTATTCACAGGTATTTTCCTCTCTTATAGTTATAGTTGTTCAGTTTTCCTGGGCAATTTCTGTTTGCAGGAGAGCTTAGAGTGGAGCCAAAATTTGATAGTGTACTCTGACTATACTGATCTGCCCAGGGACATGAATACACACATGCATTGGCAAGCAAAAATCCCTCACTTCTGCACTCAGACACCAAGCTATGTATGAAAACCTGCTGGTTTTGAGATTGAATTTCCTGCTCAACCAAAAGGAATGTCAGGGCTGGTCTGTGTGCAGGGCTCCAGATCAGAGGCACTAACACTGTTAAGCTGTGATGGGATGTGAGTACATCCTTTAGTGCAAGGCACCACAGCCAGAGCTCTACCAGGAGGAAATTAACCCAAAGCATCCAGCTGTTCACAACTGGAGAGAAATGTGCAGTGTGCAGTAAAATTACCTGGAAATTTTTGTCAATGGAACCATTTGTCTATTTTTGGTGTTCATGTTACTCTCAGTTATGGGTGAATACTCTAAATATAAGGCTTGGGGTCCATTAACACAGGCTCTGGTCCACCCCTTCTTTGAGAAATTCCCTAGAAGATCCAAGATCTGTTTATGGTACATAGAGAATTAATAATCTACTTATAAAAGAGAAGAAGCCATTTATAAAAATGGCTCATGTGTGAGCCATTATGACCTCTTTCAGAGACCTATTTCCCTGCATAAATATGACACATCACCAATCAGATGGAAGCAAATTGGATGGAGGAATTCTCTCAACTTGTGTTTTCTAAAAAATGCCATTGCTTTTTATGAGTTTCCTTATTATTTAGTTTTCCAGGCATGTTCTTTCATAATGAAATCCATTAGGGACTGCTAGGAAAAAGATATAGTTATTTTTGGCCTATCTTGCAAGGGCAGTGAAACTTAAGAGTTACCTGTTATCTGTCTGTCCTTTGCCCTTTTAAAGACTGCGGAAACTGTTGACTTAGTTTCAAGCCAGTTAAAAAAAAAAAAAAAAAAAAAAAAAAAAAAAAAAAAAGTAGAAATCTCAGTTATATTTATATTGTGAAAGTCAGCAGCTGAGAAAATGAAAGACAGACAAATTAGTCCATTCATTTCAGTGAAGGAAAAGTTGTAAATTGTATCACTAACTACTAAGGGCAGAGTCATAGCAGAGCCACATATATGGAGAAAAGCTTTATTAAGAGCTAACACTGTCTCTCAGAAGATAATTTAATTGTATGAGAGCCTTGTTTACACAGGCTTAGTTTAATATCAACTAAAATAACTTGAAGGTAATTGTGAGAATTATTCTGGCTGTCCATGGTGGGTCCTGTGCAGAGCTCTACACCGATATTTTATGAGTGAAAATTGAGGAACTTGGAAAACGTAATTGACCTGAAGTGGGAAGGAATTTTTTGTGTTCTTCATTCAATCAGGAGTTGAGGAAGAAAGGACAGAGGAAATGGGTTCCTCAGCACTCCACTGGTGTTTCCTAAGTCCACCTCACCCTACAGCTCCTCTGGACCACGGCAGCTGTAAAGCTCCCCATCACATCCAAGAGGCACCACGAAGGCTGAACTCATTCCAGCATGCTGGACAGCCACTGCAGTCAGCAGATCTGTGCATCAACAGTGCTGTAGTCCCAAGGATAAACCCACCCCACAGAGTCTGGCCCCAGCAGAAAGCAATAGCCACAAAAGCTATTGTGCCATTGTGGCCCTAGCCACTGTCCTGCTGCAGTGGCACAGGAGGATTGTGCATACCCACCCTCTGCCCTGGGTGGCCATCTGCTTTGAGTGAATGAAGAATTCCTCTGGGGGATCTTACAAAGCTCTAGGCAGCAACAGAAGAACCACTGGCCATTCACTGAAGAGCCTTGTAGCTGCTAAAATGGATTCCATGACTTCACCTGCCCCTAATATCCACACACATCCCCTCCTGCAGTCTTTTCCTGAAGCACTGTGAGTCAGCAATGCCTTCCTGACCCAGCTGAGATGAAGCAGAGCAAGTGACCTTGGATATGCTGATAGCAGCAAGAAGAATAATCATCCACGTCACAGCTCAAGGGCATCCAGATCCTGTGTGTGACTCAGTGCAGAAATCAGACTTAAAATGACATCTTTCTTAAAGTGCATTTGGGAACTTTGTCCCCTTCTTGAAACTTTTGACTGCTTTTTGTACTTACTTTTAAGGGCTGGCTCTTCCTACACCTATTGAATCATCCTCATGTTTTCACACAGTGATTCTGATATAGTTGTGTTCTACACTGCTCGTGCTCCAGCTTCACTTTTCTCCACCTAGCAAAAGATGCTGTGATTTTATTCACACTTTCTGACCTTGGGTGTATTCATCAGACATCTGTCCAAAAACATTTTGCAAGAACCTAAATCATGACACTTTTCTTGTACTGAGCAGACCTTGGTGGTGTTTGAAGAGCAGCATCTCTAATGCCACTAAAGGACAGGCATCTAGCTGACTTTTTCAGATCTGAAGTCTGAAAAATTCCTCTCAGTTGCCTAGCACCTATGTTTCTGCCAAAGATATTTACTGCTGCTAGACAAGGAGAACTACCTAATTTAGAAGGGGACAAACAGATCCAACAAGAGGCCTGAGTACTGTGGTGAGTAGAACTGCTGTGCCAAATGCTTAGGTGCTCATCTCAGGTGCAGAATGTACAGAGCTGAGTTACTTACATACCCAGAAATATTGGAAAATGACTGTGGGAGGATTCAGAGCTAAATCATCTAACTTATGCCCAAGCCAGAGCCTTTACAAGGTAGTTGTAATGCTTGCAGACAGAGGCTAATAGGAATTCTCAGATCTGCTCCTACAGATGACAAAGGAAGAGCCAGAGCTAATGAAAGCCCTTTTGCCCCAGTAGTTTAGAGGATAATGGGCTAGCCAGATACTGGGATATCATAGGTCAAAGGACACTTATTTTTAACTCCCTCTTTTACCTCCAGATATCTGATATCTCTTTTCTTCTAAGCAGAAGGTTTCATCACCAGACTATGTGAAACATTTGAATATGACTGTCTTCCTGTTGAAGTACTATCAATCTGAACAGCATAAATAAATAGCCTTTTGCTGGAACTGGATCAGCAGAAATATTCCACAGTCTAGAGGTTAGAGCACTCAGCTGGGAAGGAGAAGTTCTAGATGTGCAGCCCTGCTCCAGTGAATATTAAAACATTGCACACAAATATACACCACTGTTGCCAAGAAGAAAGGAGAAAGAGTCACTTTCTGGGCAGACTACGCCCTGCCAATTTGACTGAGTACTTATGGGAATTGGGAGGGAGTGATTTGAGATGATCAAGTTCAAGTCTCCTCAGATGTAAGTAGGATTTAGGCACTTTAACCTTTTCAGGCTAAGTAACAAAATCCTTGCCAGCTGCTGAGAGGGATGGGTTTTACTGCTTTTATGCACTGTTTACTTACCTTGTAACTATCTAAGGTCAGTCACAGTGCCAAAATCTTCCTGGGCTTTTTCCACAGTTCAGCATTGTGCAGAAACATTTTCCACTTAGATTCTGTCAAACTCCAGTACTGAGGAAACTAATCAGTTCCCAGAACATTTTCTGTGGTACATAAACTATTGCCTTTTCCCAACCAATGGTTCACTAGCACTTGTAAAAATAATATTAATAACAAAAATATTATTAAAAATAATAGCAATTTAGCATAGTCCATTTAAATTTTCATGCAGAGAAATGAGTCACATAATCCAACCAAATCTTTACTAGAGAGATTTCAGAGAGATTTGTAAATAAACACACCAAAAATAATTCATTGTGACTCATTAGTAATCACAAGAAAATTCAGGAATTTCTACTCATGAAATGCAAAACAGCCAGTGGATGTAAACCAGCAGAATGGGTGCAGACCTGTAACCAGATTAAAGTGATTAAAAACAGGAAAAGGAAGAATTTGTAATGACTGTTTTAATCACTAGGCAAGGTGTCCCCTTGGTAAAACCAGTATTGTTCTTAAAATGTGCATCATCTTCTTCCTGGGATGGCTGTAGCAAACAAGGTAGCAAGATCATCCCTGCTCTGCCTGGGAAAAGCCAAGAAGAAAAGGTCATGTGTGTACTGAACTGAAGGCAATAAAGGAGCTGTGAGTCAAGGTAGCTTTTTAAGTGCTCTTTTTGGGCAGAGGTAACCCTGTGGTCTGGGGGAAACTTCTTTGTGTATGAGTGGAAGTAAGAGGCTGAAAGAGCAGCCATCCTCTCTCTTCCTGGGAACATGGCCAGGGAAAATGTTATCATTTCAGTTAAAGCAAAAATAGCACCTGCAGCAGCACAATAAAACATTAATATTTCCATTGTATAACTGCTGTTTGACAGATCACATTCTAATGTGTCCTGACTGAGGTGTTTGTCCAGGCAGCAGCCCAGCTGCATATTCCAGGCAGCAAAGCTGAAGGAGACAGGAGATTTATCAGCTTAGGTGTTATTTGGAGCTGTTGGAAGTCATTAGTCATCTCCACAGGGTCAGAGCAGAAGTGAGATCCCACACCTAGCACACTGGTGGAATGAGACAGCAAATCCTCTCTGACTCCACAAGGGCAGTTTATTGGGATTTTCCTTGTCAAACACAACTGATCACCACACCAGAGAGGGAGCCTCATGACTGAGAATAGTTATTCAGCAAGAAGAAGGCCTGGTTTCCTACTGCAGCTATTGAAATTCAGGTGATAAAGTCACGAGGGATGCATTCCTAACACCCAGGGAGCTGACATCATGGGGGTGATGCTCAAAACACATCTTTCCATAGCAGTGTTTGGAAGCAAAAACATGGTGAAAAAACACACCCAGTAATGACAAGATGATCCCCTATAGAAGCCCTGTAACCCCTCCTTGAGGAACTGGAGAAGGGCACCTGAAAGAAAGTCCCTGGCTCTTCACAATACACCAGATACAACAGCATAAAGCACGTGGGAGAAGAAAAAATGGGCATACACTGGTGGTCAGCCGTGCAAAAGAGTTACTCACGTATCATGAAGTGACTTACCCTTTCCCAGGCTTTCTATCTGTGATGAACACCTATCTCCTGGAGTTAGCCCTAGTTTCTGAACTTATGGGAAACTGTACAACTGCCTCATCTTGTTCCAATATATTTGGCCTTAATTCCCATTAACTTCAGTGCAAACAGCAGTACAAAAAATCCAGGTTTGGAAAGTGCAGCACAAGGTGAGTAAATAGTGCCTGTAACATTTTATAAACTCAAGGATTAAGACACCAGATTGGAAGGCCTCTTTCCTACCAAGCTTTGTAATTCACACAATCTTTCCACATACAACTGGATACTGCAGCTTCCCTTTTTTGATCTTTTGTAGAAAGAATTGGTAAACACTAAGAGTTTGTGCCTTTAAAGGGCTAGGCTTGCCCAGTAACTATCAGAGGGATATATCCTGGACTAGGACTGGGACAGATTTCCCTTCACTACTTTCTTTTAAGAAGCTGTCTATTTGATAAATCAGTTTTCCTGGATACTGAACATGGCCTGTTACCTGAAAATCTTTAGACATACTGAAGCTTTCCCTCTTCTAAATCTCATATGCTGCCATATTTGCTGGTAGTGTTTCTATGCCTTTTTTGTCTCATATTAAATAATCTACAGTTACCTCCTGCTTGCCATTTCTTCCTCCTTGAATTTTATGGTTTTGAAAGCAGTATTTCAAAAACTGTTCAGGATACAAAAATAATTTTAGCAATTGCTTTTCTCTTTTTTCTGCTACAATGGAGCCATTCTTTGGCTTCTTCAAATGGTACCAGAAGTCTAGTCTTGCTTTGTCTCAGGGATGGTCTTTGGACATATAGTGAGCCCTGATAATAAGGCATGGTCCTGGATGACTTGTGTATCTGAAGTTTTTGCTGATTTGGAGGTTGCTGTTATTTTCCTTAGTGTCTTTCTTCACGGATGGCAAGCCTTGCATCTCACCTTGCTAGGGCCCACTGAGTTGGCTGCTGGTGCTGTTCTCCTCATGGACTGTCAGCCAGGGGACAGCTTGATAACTGCCTTGTGTTTCAGCCTCATGGAGAGCTCAGGCTCTCAGGGACAAGAGGTTAATTGGAACAGATGTTATTTCAGAAATTGCATGATGCCCAGAAATCACATCTTTGCCTCCCTGAGCCTTTTCAGCGTTTTTGGACTGCCTGATCTCTCTTGTTTCTCTCACACTGAGCTCCTTTTCATCTTTTGAATCACCCCAAACAATGGCAATCTTTACAAAATACAACAAGACCTCCTCTTTATATCAGGATTCTTCCCTCTAGGGATGCAAGCAATCTGAGCTGAAGCAAGATGTAATTAAGGCCATTTTTAAAACCTGTGTGTTTCCCCCTTTATAGCTACAGCAAAGCTAGTGTCTAATTTATACTTTGGTGGTGTGTTTGTGCTCTCTGCTGGTTTTGACCTCTTCCTTTGAAATATGCTTGTGTAGTTTCAAAGAGGTTTCAGATTTACTTTAAGTTTCCCCAAAAGGATTGATGTAAAAACTTTTTGACTTTAGACCATTCTGCTTCTCTCAGAGTGGGAAACAAATAGAGACTTCCTCATATCTTTGAAAATTTGCTCTTTGCTGGTTTGAAAGAACACAGCAGAAACACCTCTGAGATTACATGCACAATTATGTCCCAGTACTACTTCTGTTAGTGGGAATGAGAAAAAAAAACGTTAAGGGATTCCCCTCCTCCCAGTGAATCAGGTCCCTGAGCTCATTATTATGAACAGCAGATAGAGAGGTAAGAGATGGAAACTAAATCTGAAATCATAAACTCATTAACAGACATGTATGGCCATCTCCCACATGGCCATGAATGTGGGCCATCAGGTATTTCTGAATAACTGCTGAAGTGTGCCACGGGGAAAACAAGCATTTCTTCACTGAATAATCCTTCTCAGCAGCTTCATGGTAAGGCTGAAGTTATGCAAAGTATTAGGTGTAAGCAAAGGAATAGAGTTGAGGAATATTGGTGGCCTATCCCTCACAGGAAAAGGCTCAGGTCTTGGCCAAACCATGCATTACTGGCAGCAAAGTGTTATTACTACAGAGCATGATTTGTGTGACCTCTTCCTTGTCAGTGGACATTAACTGATCTTTGGGTTTAAATGCTGCTGGGAAATCAATGCCAAGGTACAACCTGGATAAAACCAGAGGAACTTCCTCTGTTGTCACAAACTTTCAGCCAATATGAGAATGTACCTTGTCTTCACACCTCCAGATGTTCCACAGGTGCCTGTATCACATCATGGCTTTTCTCCAAGCAGCTGCAAAAGTTAGTGGGAGATCTTTTTGACCCTCTGATAGGGATAGGGTGGGGATAATCTGTAAATGTTTAAGATAAGTCACATACATCTCATTGGGACAGAGATAGCAAGTGCCAGGTGTTAGTACTATTGCCTTAATTCAAACCCTGAATTACTCAGCTGATTGCAATAAGAACAGGTACCAGAACTTCTCAAAGCCCCTTCAGCTTGTGATCTGACCTTCATACTTTCTTGCAAACCAGCTGGACTTGGACAAATCCTCAGTTTTCTTGGAAACCCTGAGACTTTTTTCCAAGTCATCACTTTGCAGTCATCACTTGAATAAGCTTCCAGTCATATGCCTAAAAATAGAATCTAGATATTAATAATAATGTGTCCTTCAATATGAATGTCCACAGACTGAAATGGAAGAAAAAGGTACACAATATTTTGCTAATCCTACTAATAACATTGGGTAGGTTGGTTTCTCTTTCTACTCTGTGAGACAATGCTCTTGATAAATGACCTACATGCCCTCCCAAAACTTGAGAGAGTCTAACACCATTATTATGATAGGCTAGTTTCCATTGCACTTTATAACTCTGGGTTTCAGAAAGACTAATTGAGATCTACCAACAGGCAGCACTGAGGTGAGAAAGAGCTGAAGCCTCTTCTGATAATATAAACCAAAAAAAGAGCCATAAAGTAGGATTACCAAAAAAGAGTCTTTAATCTTGTACTGTCACATATTGTCTCTCTCTTTCTTGACACTGGTGTCAGCTAGAAAGAAAAGATAGAAAATGATAAGAAAAAGAGAAAGAAAAATATACTTGTGGAAAAATCCTCAAATATGTAAGAATATTTGTGCATGAGCACACGTCTTTAATATATGTATATTTATTATATAGGCAAGAGATCAAAATTCAACCTGATATAAAATCCAATGGTGAAAGGCAGATCATCCTTGTCAAAACTAGTAATATCCAAGTTCTGCTGTTATGTTGCCAATGAGAAAAAAATCAGTCTATAATTAGCAAGGTCAATGATATTATGGATATACAGGGTAAAGGAAAGAAAGAAGTTATTTCTTACCAATTCTTGTCCACATTCATTGGAAATCTCTTGGAAGATAAGTAAATTATAAACACTATCAAGAGATCTGATGCAACACTGATCCTGACAGCTGTTACTGAAAGTAGTTTGCTGTGCTGCAGGCATCAATACAATATTATGACTTTAACTCCTTCAAAAATTTTATTGTGCAATATATCAGATAAGGAAGAAGCTTCCTGTAGTTATTTAAAGGGAAAGCCTGGAGGGATTTTAAATGCAGTCAAACAGGATAAATGTACTACAAAATTTTGGAGTTAAAAGAAACTGTGTCATTAACAATATATTTCAAGGCTGCTTTTTGTGGTCAACACTCAAAGTAACAATGCTTTTAAATACTCTGCTTCTGCTTGAGAGTTGTATTTGTGGGTATGATAACACTGCAAAATCATTGCATTAGTGGACAGAAAGAAAAGCCACTTCCATGTCCTGCAGATGCTGAAGCAGCTGTGTTGGCAAGTGTTCTTGCAAGTGACCACTCATGCCTCGGTGTCTCTTCACAAACCCCATGCACACAGGAGATTGGTACTGTCACAGCCCAGGACTTGACTGACACAGGTGGACTCCAGAGAATGATGGCTAAATGCAATGGAATTCTAAAGCACTTGAAGAGTACATGTTGCACTCTGAAAGGGACTGCTGGTGGTCATTGTGGATGGGTTGGGCACAACAGCCAAACTTCACTGTGTGCATGGAAAGATTGTGATGTCAGACCTTTTGTCTGTCCTGGTTTGAAGGATAGGTGTTGCCAATAAAGGCAGAAGCTTCTCTTTGAAATGGAGAATGTAAACCCCCTTCCTCCAAATTATTATTATAATTTTTAAACTAAGGGTCTCTCAGGCAAAGATATGGGAATTAGGAATAACAGTTCTTTACTAGGAAAATTAAAATAGAAATACAGTATTACAAAGAACAATCCCAACTCTGACAGAGTCAGAATACAACCTGACACCCTGTCAGTCAGTCAGGGTGTTGGCAGCAGTCCCATTCAATGGTGGCTGCATCCTCCTGCAGTGGCAGGTGTGGTTCAGCTGGAGCAGTGCTCCTGTAGAAGGTGCAGTTTTCCTCTGAAGGTCCAGGGATGATGTGGAAAGGTCTGGTTTTCCTCTGGAACCCAGTGGAAAGAAGGTATCTTGCTGTCCAAATCTCAGTTTTTATCTGGGTAGGAAAGGCTTGGCTCCTCCCCTGGGTGGAGCATCTCCCAGTGGGATGATGTAATTTTATCAGTCACACAGTGGGACTCAATGGCCCAGCAGCAGATGATATCTTCCTGGAGGGAGGATGGGCTGTGGAAAAGATAAAGATGATTGCCCCACCTGGTTTTAAAGATGGCCCATTAGCAGATAATGTGTGCCACGGAGATAAGGAATCACTGCCCCACCCAGCTTCAACAGATGGTGACAGAATACACATTTCTGGCCACATCCTGTATTGCAACCCAAGTGTCCCTTGGATTAAGGAATTCTGAAAGGAAGCTGGCTCAAAAATGACTGCAAAGCCCACAGCATCGTATCTTCACAGCTGAGCACAGCACAGTAACACTGTGCCTCCTCCTCATAGAGCACCTGTCAGGCTAGCTGCAAATATCTGGTTGTTCATGTGAAGTCTGGAAGACATGTCAGGAAATAATTCTAGTTCATATGGTGCAACAATGAAAATAAAACTTTCCATAGAGCAAACAGCCCTTTCAGAATATCTCACAACTAGAAATGGCATTTGAAATCACTTTTGAAAGTTCTTGCTATATATCATGAGAAAAAATTCACAATTGAAGCAACATCTCATGTCTCACAGGGGGAGGGAGGGAGGGAGGGAGGGAGGGAGGGAGGGAGGAAGGAAGGAAGGAAGGAAGGAAGGAAGGAAGGAAGGAAGGAAGGAAGGAAGGAAGGAAGGAAGGAAGGAAGGAAGGAAGGAAGGAAGGAAGGAAGGAAGGAACAGCTAACTGTTTAGATTGAGAGATCTCTAAACAGTTAAATGCTTTTTATTCATATGCTATTCTAGCTAAAGATTTGAAATATTAATATCTCTCCCAGTCCAAGTTGCTCACTGCCAGGCTGTGCTCCCATGATGCTAAGTGATATGAAAGATTTACCTTCCCTCAATATTAAAAAAATCATGAGGTATCACTTCTTTAGTGTAATGTGTGGTGGCATCTCTCTGTGCTAATATGATTTATTATACCCACTCTGCATTTCCTAGAATGATACATGTGGGCAAGTATCTTTAATGAAAAGTGATGCCTGGAAAAACGTTTCCCCAGAATAAAGAGCATGAAAAGCAGGTGCTGACTGCTCCACATCTACAGTGATGCATGCATTCCTCCAACACCCAGTGAAGCATGGAGTTACATTTTCCTGATGTAAATTGAACTGAGATTTAGTGTTTTTCAAAGATTCTGTGATATTTTATAACCATTTCTCACACATGGAGTGAGAAACCTGAAGACAGAGTTGCTGGTTGTCAGATCATCAGTGGTGCATCCATTTGTTTATACATGTTTAGGTGAGAGAGATCAAAGAGCATTGTCATGACACAAGTTATTGGGGGATGCCAAGTTTTATTGCTGGTTCCTGCAATAGCTTGCTTAAAGGCTTTGAAGAGGCACTTTTGTTTCTCAGCACATGAGGGCAGTTTTCTGCACAGGAATGGGGGACATTAATTTTTTCTTTTAAAAATATTTTTATTTTTTAAAAATAATTCAATCTACCAAATTTGTACTGAACTTCAGTGCAAACTTCATCTGATGGAGGAATTAGACTCTTGAGTATCCATCCCAATCCTGCACTTCATCTGTAGGAGCCATGGGCCCAGCCTACCCATATCTTACTGTGATACAACCATTCCTGCTGAATTTCCCACTAATATATGAAACCAGCTTCACTCAGTATAAAGTAAAATATATCCTGGTATTTGCCTATGTAAACCACAGGTGAAAATCTGTTTTGCATTCAGATTGTCAGGGTGTCAGAGGTGAATAGTGCACCCCATAGACTGACAGACCCCAACTACAGCTATTAAACCAAGTGGAGAGACTCAAGCATAAAAACTCCTGTAGACCCCTAAGAAGTTTGTCCCTTTCAAGAGAAATACATATTTTGACTGTATGCTGAATTTCTCTTCCCAGTGTAGGAAATTCCTCTACTGAAGTCTCTTTTGTTCAAGGCAGTATTTGTGCTCAATAAACATGCATTTAAATAAATAGAATGAAGGATGAGAGAAAAAAAACTTTTTTACTCCAATACAATATTTCTTCAATTTACAATATATTTCCCCATCTGACTTCTTCCAGGACCATGCTTATCCACCTGTTGCAGGCATTCATTTCAGCTCTGAAGCCCTACTGCTGACACAATCAAGGACTTCCAGTGCTTTGAACATCAGCTTCTATATGCTCTTGCTTTTCTCTAAGGTGAATGAAGTTGAATTTCTTCAACATAAAATTTAAGCCTGAAAATCTTTTATTTTTACTGAAATTATGTGATAAAACTAAGACCAAACTCCTTTAATTGACAACATTCTATTAAGCAATGCTTACAATCTAATAAGATATAATTGTCTTGAGCCTCATCCACATTTTTACCTTAAAAATATTTCCAAGACTGTCTGACACCAAATTACAGTAATCTATAACTTACTGGTTTGAAGGAATAGTCATATGCTTTATTTTCAGAGATCTTACTGATAATCTTCCTAGAATGCAAAAAACAAACAGTAGGTAAGCAAAAGGCTGGGTCTTTTTCCTCTACAAACATAAACATGGGGCGAAATTTCTTTGCTGAATTAAAGCAACAGATTTTCTTTCTCTAGAAAGGTTCCCAAACTCAATATCATTTATCACTGCATCATTGTACTCAACATATGGAGAAAACATTAAGGTTATTTAGAATAGAATGTATGTTTAGAGCTTGTGCAAGGTTGTTGCAGCAGCTTTTTGTCTATGTAGGGCTATCAGCTGCATATTCCATTGCATTTACTTTACAGCATCACAAAGTAGATTTTCCTTTCCTCTGGTGTTTTCCTGGTTTCCAATCAGAATTCCCACACTAAAGGTAATGTACCAGGTTTGTCCTGATCATTAAGTGAATATATAGAGGGTGATTTCTGCTGTAGGGGGACTTTATTCATCTTATGGGAAAGGTAATGCATATAATATTAATATATGAATGCAATGCAGTATCTAAAGATATATACCCCAGGAGGCAATTTATCTGAAGGGCTGTTTTTCTGGTGTTCATTCATTTGTGTGAAGATGGTATTCCCAGACTGAAAATGAAGCAAATGAAGGGACTTCCCTCGTGCAAAGTGATGGATGATGATTTTGTTGCTACTGTCAAGAGATACATTAGACTAGGTTTCTCATTCTGAAAATGCTAGATGAAAAGGGATTAATTTCATGACCATTTGGGAGAGTGAATTTCCATTCTTAATTATAAAATAATGCCCTATTATAATTTTCTCTGAGGTACCTGGATGATTGAAGCTGAGTTACTTGACTCAGGGACACAAAGAAATTCCAGAAGGCCCAGAGGTAAAACTTGAGGCACAAATTTACATAGCAGCATGTACCATACTATGAAAATCCAAGCTCCTTTCACAACAGGAACCAAAGGAGACTCTCTCTCTGGCCCTCACTCTCCCTGCCTGTTCTGGTAAGAATGGATTTTTGAAAAAAGAGCTGAACGTTGGGAATTAAAAAGTAAGTGCCATGATCCAAAAATATAGATCACATGAGAAACTATGAAATAAAACTTTCCTAGTATTTCCTTGATGTTTGACCCTGTACTTTTCCAAGACTGACACATGTTTTAGTTGAATACTTTTATATACAGCATCATTATATTTTTCTACCCAAGACAACCCGTTTGTTTTGTTAATCTGTTAACCCTTTGCTCAGAAAAGTGCAGGCTGAACTTCTCTGAAAACAGAAAAAGTACCCATTGTGGGACTTAATGACCAATTACAGTATCACTTTAGAGAACTGAGACATCATCTATGGCCTCCATTTGCATCCCTAGCAGGTTGCAGATCCATGGGTCCAATGCCCCCCCAAGCCAGGACTCTGAAACAAATTTAAATCTTCAGAAAGATTTAAAATGACATGAGAATGCCCATCTGAACACAAATGAGTCTGGTTCTCACAGGGTGTGTGTTTAAGGGGAGAAAGTTCAGCTTTTTGGCATTGTCATTTCATGTCACTGCACTGGCATCATCAGAAGCACACTCAGCCTGTGTGATATTCCCTGCTGAGAAATGCTGGTGAGATCCAAGGCTGTGCCTCATAAATATGTCCTGACTGACAGCTATTTAGTGGTTTTGAGGTTTGAGGGTTTTTTGTTGGCATTAGTTTGTGTAACCAGAGTGCCTGAGTGGTAAGTGACAGTTGTGTTGATTTTAGCAGGAGTAAATTATAATGACTTATCATACTGAGGTTCTGTCTGGTGCAATATGATGCAGTGCAAGGATTACCCAATATAAACGGATGCTCAGTTCTGAATTTTCACAAAACAAATGGATTTGGCTACACTTGCCTGAGAGCCAGTGATGGATGAGGTCAGGTTTCACTAATGTTCCCTGATGCATGGTGCTACATTTCTTTAATATAAACTAATCCATGCCAAGCAGTATCCTTGACTCCATTTGCTATATGAGATTGGTTTTTCCTTTTTGGGCATAATGGGAATACACAGACACCTTTTTTAGTTGTGTAGTCACAAGTGGTGCTGTGTTTCTCTGTGCTCAGAGCTACTCATTCTTATGCCTTTCTATGTATTAAGGAGTTGCAAGGGTTTTGTATTACAATAAAATCCAACCATGTAACATTAATAGTTATCAGAAAAATATGAGGTTGCCCCACCATTTATATCAGTAATAGCAGTTTACAGGCAACATTTTCTGTCAAATATGCCAGCCTCATGCAGGTCTAAAAAAATAGACGGTAAAATAATTTTACTAACCATTTGGTGCACATTAATGGGTTTTTTGATATCCAAAAATGTCATATTTCTTCTTAGGTAGGAAGGAGACCTACCATTACATAACAGCTCTTCTCTTTAGCCCTTGGTCTTATTCATCATCTCTGTCATTTAGGAAGTTTTACCTTATTAAACAAACTTTGATTCTGTTTATGTCACAAAAAAAACCCACTGCACATTACTGATTTTAGACAAAAAAGAAAGCTATTAATGATAACCTGCATTACTTTTTCCTGTCTCAAACTTAAATGGCTTCTTCAAAACACAGTTTTCTTTGTTCAACTCCTATCAGGGAATTGAAGCCTTAAACATCAATTGGCATTAGAAAAATCCAGCTCCATGTGTTTCCTGCCACACAAAGGGACAAGTGATGCATTTTGCACACAGAAGGACATTGCCACTCACTTTCAGGTGTTGTGACCTCCACTGTCTAGGTCTGCCAACAATTACCTTGAATAATGGAATTTTTGTCAGCAAACTAAAGGGGAATGGTAAATGTTCAGTAGCCCAAAATCATTTCTGCACCTGGGTAATATCCAGGATCTTACTGTTGTTAAAGTTTATTATGGATTTAGCCTACAGTAAAAGCTTTAGATAAATTTTCGTGGTTACAACTCCATCATCTGATGGTCTGACCCATCCCCCTGACTATGTAGCTGTGGAAGTCCTGCTCCCATAGGACTTTCACTCAGACTTCTCCATGGATGCTGAGGACAGACTTTACAAATATCTTTATGTTTCTGCTCCTAGATATTTTTCCACTGGGTGATTCAGGCTAGCCAACATTTAAAACAATAGCATATAATCTTCCATTTCATGTTAGTCCAAACAAATACTCTGAGTTAAAAAATGGTGCACAAAGTGGAGCCCCATATCTATTTTGCAGCTACCTCAACCTTATAAGAAATTATATCTCTACAGATGTTGGTAAATTCTGTTCCCTGGGGACTCAAGTGAGGAAAATGCCCATAGTGTGCAATACAGTGGATACCAGAGCTATCTAAGCTTGTGCCACATGAGCACAAGTTCTGGAATAGCAAGCAATTTAGTCATGTAGATACACCATGCCTAAATAATACTGCTGTGGGCTGGTTAACATCAAATGAGGTGGAAAACACAGTTAAAATAGCTCTACTGCTTCCAGGCCCTCTTTCCTGTGCTGCATCAGGTCATGCTGGTTTGGCAGCAGGTGCAAAGCTGCCCCTTTGCACAGAATTCATGTGGATATATTTCTCTTTCCTGTCTTTACATGAGACACTAGTGATGATACTCATCACTGCAAAGTTACTCAGTTCTATAGTTATGTCTGCTGGGATTAAATACAATTTCACTGGCATGTTCTTACCAGTTCTTCTGAAAATCCCAGCCTGATACAACGTACATCAAGAAAAATCATTGTGTCTCATACTTTATTTTGGAGAAACACATATCTAAGTTTCCATTGTAGTGCAAATATTGGATATCAGAGAAATCCAGCCTCTTTGGATCTGTAGAAGAATACACATCATTTTAAGCAAAGCACTCAATCAGTTGTAGTTCTTTTCAGCCAGAAAATCAGTGGCATGGTATCACTGGCACTACTTTAAGCTTTGCATTACTATGATTATTAATTATTTCTTAATAACTGCAAATTCATGCAACTCTGCTACAACCAAAGTTCTCTTATAAGCACTGCTCTACTTCAGAATGATGTGAAGCAAACCCTGTCTATGTCTCTCCCTTTATAATAGGGCATTTTGGCATTTGCATTAATTTGATCTGGAAGGAACCCAAGTTCCAGCATTATTCTCCAGAGAGGCAGGTGTGATGTATCACCTTGCATTAAGGAAATCCAGTTTCGTGCACTAGCTTTGAATCAAATAATCCAGATACAAAATGATTCATGAAATTGAGCTTTCCTGGAAGAAAACAGCTCAATGAAGGAGGGTTTTACTGATTAAATCTGATGAGTGGTGTTCTGGCTCTTATATCTACAATGTTCTGTGAGAACCAGTGCTGGGAAGAAAAAGGTGCAGTAGGATGAGTGTCTTAACAGAGTGACAAATGAGATTTCTTCCATTTTATATGAATTGTAGAGGAGATTTTATTGCTGTGAAAGAATTCAGATGTTTTTTCTCATCTAAAATGCTATGTCAAGCCACCTTCTTGAATTTGAACGGCACATACAAGGTCAGAATAAAGAAAGCACCAGTATCTGCTGCTGTTTTGTCCCAGAATGGAGGAGGGAGTGTGCTTCTCACCCACTTGGCAGGGAATAACTTCCATTCTTAGCGGGAAGGGCAGTGCTGCCGGCCCTGCAGCATCCCAGCAGCAGCACCATCCCTGCAGCAGCACCATCCCTGCAGCAGCACCATCCCAACAGCAGCAGCACCATCCCTGCAGCAGCACCATCCCTGCAGCAGCACCATCCCTGCAGCAGCAGCATCCCAACAGCAGCAGCAGCATCCCTGCAGCAGCACCATCCCTGCAGCAGCACCATCCTGGCAGCAGCAGCATCCTGGCAGCAGCAGCATCCCTGCAGCAGCAGCATCCCAGCACCCCAGCAGCAGCATCCCTGCAGCAGCAGCATCCTGGCAGCAGCAGCATCCCAACAGCAGCAGCAGCAGCATCCCAGCACCCCAGCAGCAGCATCCCGGCAGCAGCAGCAGCATCCCGGCGGCGGCTGCTCCATTCTCCCGGCTGTGCTGACCTCTGCTGGTACTTCTCCGAGGCGACGTTTCCCATTCCCTCTCATTTTCAAGCCTCTCGCTTTACATTAGTGCAGCGATGCTTTTCTTTCACTAATCCGTCCAGGTTTTTCTGAAAGGTTTGTTCCACCATGTGAAGAAGCGATTAACTCATTTTCTGTTGATGGTGTCCTCTGAGGTGCAGAAGCACAGCTGCAAATTCAGCTCTTTTCCATTGCTCTGTTCCTCAGTCGTGGACCAAAGGCAAAGTTTCTGCTCTCCTTTTCCCAAAAATCTATCAGCCCGTATGGTCTGTGATGTGCCCAGTCAGGAAAACAGGGCTTGAGCTCTGTTGTTAGCCAGACCTCCCTTCTAACACTCACTTCCTTTCCTATTCAAAGTACACTAATTTACCTTTATTTTTAATTTTGAGAGCTATGTTTGCTGTATTTGATCAATGGTTTGGTCATCGTGCCAACTGCTGTGTTATCACATCCTCTGGACTTTTCCAGTTACTCCAGCATAACAATATAACTTTTGACAAGGGCATGTAATGATAGGATAAGGGGGAATGAATGGATTTAAACTGAAAGGTGGTTTAGATTGAGTCTTAGGAAGAAATTCTTGACTGGGATGGTGGTGAGACATTGGAACAGGTTGCACAGAGAAGCTGTGGTTGCCCCATCTCTGCAAGTGTGCAAGGCCAGGTTGGATGGGGCTTTGAGCAACTTGGTCTAGGGAGAGGGGTCCCTGCACATGTCAGGGGTTTTGGAACTAGCTAAAGTCCATTCCAACCCAAACCATTCAATGGTTCTATGAAAACCCTGCCTATTCTTAATAGAGTGGTCTTATTCAACTGACTGGGCTTAACGTTTAAACTGGCCTATCCACTCATGCAATAGCTCAAATATTCAAAATAACAAGATTTATTCCAGGCTGGCGGTTCCTCTTTGGCAAAATAAGACAAAACTCTGTGTGGACACATTCAGAATATCAGGCATTTTCCATGTTCCACTCTCAGTATGATTCATGCTATTTTTTTCTCCAAATGCACAAAAAGCTGCCTTTCAAAATCTGAAAAACAACTCCTGATGTTTCACTGTAAATTCTGGATGTGTATGATTCAGGTGAAGCCTGATCAAGGACTGCAGATTAAACCCCAGAAGAATTTTAACACCTCTCTACCTGAACCCAGTTTTGGGTGTGTGTTGTCTCATGTCTCTCTTTTAAGGCACTTTGACTGTTTTGGGAGGTATGACTCCATACTTTAGACACAGATTCTGTAGGTGCCTCCTGTGAAGCCAAACTCAATTCCTCCCTTTGCTTGGGAAACTGAAATCCTCATCTCCCTTCAGCATTCAGTGAGGAGCTGGATGCCAGATCTCTGCACCTTTGCTACCATGGTTGTCCAGAGGTGCAAGAAGAATTGAGGATTCATGAAAAAAAAAAAAAAAAAACCAACAAAAACAAACAAACAAACCAAACAAAAAAAACCCCACCCAAACAAAAAAAAAAACAAACCAGTCTAATGTAGTGGTTATCCATCAGGCAATGCTTACTTTTTAAAAAAATTAATTTAGTGCTTCAGGATTTGACCTCCAATTAACATGATTGTCCTTTCATGTTGCCTTTGAGTGTTCTATTTTTGGATATTTTCCTTGGATATTCTCCTTTTTTCACAAGGAAACATGGATCTTCAATAGCTTTCTCCAACAAAACCCCAAAATACAGTAATTCTTTTCATTTTGGTCACTAATGAGACCATAAAAATAGAATTGTAATCCAAACACTAATTGGCAAAGAACACTTGTATAATGATTTGTTTCCAGCTTACAACCTTGTTTGTCTTTTGACTCTAAAATTGCTCTTTCATTTCAGCTTCTCAGAAAGAATGATCTTTCTCCCCATCCCTTGGTTTAAGTAGCCATCCCTTCACTCATTTGTCACCTGAGTAAGGAGAAGGCTGAATCAATTAATCAAAGGCTTGCAGAGCAACACTGAGCCAGGAAATAGTTGGTCAAACCTTGCTTTCAATGTAGAATTGAGCCTTAGATATTCCAAAGTAGGTGTTATCTTTTTAGGAAAACAACCTTGAGACTGAAAAACATTTTTTTCTTTCAATTCTCTTCTGGCATCTCCTTTACTCTGGATCAAACTGAAGAGCTGCAATAAAAACCATGTCTGCAACTTCACTTTGGGGGCTTGCCTGTTTTAACATGATACTACCACAGGCTTCTGCTTTGTAATTGCAATTTATGGCAAGAAAGAAGAAAACTTCTAAAGTGTTAGTTAGGGGCTGTGTAAATAACATATCCCTGTCACAGCTGTGTCCTAATGCTTCATTATAATGGTTTAGTGTGTGTAGTAGCAAGGTCCAGAACTGGAAAATGGTAGCAGGCCAACCCCTTACCAGATTTCTAGTTGGAGACTTTACTAGATCTTGAGAAATTTTATCTGAAAAGAGTAATTTAAAGAAATTAGGACATTGCTGTCAGAGATTGCTGGATAACTGGATAACTAATATTGAGACGTGTGAGGATGTGGAAGAGAAACAGGGAGAACCCTCCTTGAGCCTAGGGCTGGAGGAGTGAAGTTTGAGGCAAGAGACAAGATGGAAAGCTTCTTCAAAAAATGGGACACAACTTTGATCCCTACACTCAACTCAATGCTTCAGGACTAGAAATGTATACAAAATAAGACCAGAAAACAACTGAGAGAAATACTTTGAGCAGTTCTTCCCCAGAAGGGCTTCCAAATGGATGATCCTCAATGCCTTCCTAAAAATTTCATTGGACTTAAAAATCTCCTATATTATGGACATGATCTCAAGGGTTTATGTTTAAAATGAAGACAATTCTCAGTTTTTTTATAGTCTGAAGGCAGAGAGTTACTTCAGCTCATGCTGAAATGCAACGTTATGCCATTAAAGTTTCATTTATCTGCTATTCCACTTAAAAAATAATTTTGTCTACCCAATTTAATGGTATCTGATTTCAATTTTCTTTAGTACAGTCATCAGGAGCTAAATACTCTGTGTACCTGAATACATTGACCCTAATCACAGAGGGCTGTGATAAGAGACTGATAGAAATATCTCACTCTAAAGTTGTGTGTAAATATTATTTCTGTATTTTTGGATGGGTCAAGCTTATATTTAGCCAGTAATGTTCATCAACAAATCATGATACACAGTAAAAGCAAGAATGATCTTTTTGCTCATTTGCTTTTTGAAATTAAAGAGGAAATTATTTTTCATGGCTCAGTAAAAGCAGTAATAATTACTGACAGGTTTATAACAATTCACAGAGAAGGTGTTTGCTGGTGGTTGATTTTCAAATGCAGAACCACAAGCAAATGAAATCAAATTAATTTGGAAAGCATCTTGAGGAGTGGCTACTACTGTTGTGCCTCAAGACTGGATCAAGCACTCAGCCATTTTTGACAGATGTGCATCTTACCTGTTTGTCTAAGACTTCCACTGATGCATACTCCACCACCAGGAAACCTGTTCTTGGGCTTCAGCAAAATAAGAATTTCCCTGAAATCTAACCTGAAGCTTCTTTACTATATTATGACATTCTAACCTTCCTTTGAGATAAAGAACAGATTTTTCTTTTCTTTTTTGCACAAATTTCTCATATTTTCAAAACTGTTGTAATGTCTTGTCTGTTTTCTTTCCCACTTCTCATCACCTTCTCTTCTTAAGGTTATCATTTTCACCTTGTCCTCCACATCTCACAGACTTCTGACCATTTTGTCACTCTTCTCTAAGATTTCTCCTGTTAGCCCAGATCTCCCTTGGAGCATGATATTTGAATCTGGACACAGAGTTCCAGCTGAGGTCTTAGTACAAATAAAAATCATAGATCCTACATCCTGCAGATTTCTCTCTAGTTTTCTGTGTATACTTGTCTTTTCTGGGATAATACTCCCATGTTGAATCACATCATGGTCTATACACGTCTTTTAAATTATTTCAGTCTAAAAGCAGTATTTTACACTTCTTTTCTATTGCTTTTATTGACCTTATCTCAGTCTACAAACTCCCCATGAGGGGAAGAGGAGGGACAGGCATTGATCTCTGCTGCAGAGTCACAAGACCAAGGGAATGCCTCAAGTTCTGTCAGGGGAGGTTCAGGTTTGGTATCAGAAAAAGGTTTTTCCCCCAGAGGGTGGCTGGGCTATGGAACAGGCTCCCCAGGTAAATCACTGGCCTGCCAGAGATCAAGAAGCATTTGGACAATGCTTTCAGGCACAGGGTGTGACTTTTGGGGATGGTGCTCTGCAGGGCCAGGAGCTGGACTCAATGGTCCTTGTGGGTCCCTTCCAACTCAGCATATTCTGTGATTCCATTTCACCTCTTTTTTTTAAAACTATTAAGTTTTCCAGACATTTTCTTTCTTCCCCAAGTGCTTCTCATCATAACATTATTAGAAAGCTTAAAAAAAAAAAATTATTCCTTATGGATCACCCAAACTGTTAAGAAAAATATTGAATAAACACCAAACCCTTGCAGAATCCCTGGATTTTGCCAGGGAATTGCTCATTAAGAAACAAAATCATAACTACTGTGATTTCTGTGCAATGTTGTATCTGCTTTATATGACTTACATGTAATTCTTGTTTTCTTAAAATGATATGAGAATCAATGTCAAAAACTTTGCTAAAAATCACCGTATATGACTGTTCTCACTTATTTGAGAACAGCAAAGCAAATGAGATGGGTTTGATAGGATTACCTAATGACTAATGTGGGTTGTTGTGGACATTTTTCTTTTTATATTCCAAGCAGTAATAAATATCCTCTTTGTTCCAGTAAGGAAGTCAGCCTTAGGTAAATGGATATCTTCTTCTCATTTTTTAAAGCTGTGTGCTCTGGTGCTACAGCATTGCAGCTGCATCTTCACAAACCCTCAAGGAGCTGTGGTTGAGAGGTCCCATGAGTGGGCTCTGCAGGTACTGCTGTACACAGCTCACAGACCTCTGGCTTGAAAACACCCAGCTCTCTACCCACTCTGCTCTAGTGCTGCTCAGTCATCTGTGTACAACAACAGGGCAGAAATGATGTGTTGTGTATTTTCAAAATTTCATCGAATGATCTCAGTCATATAAAAGTTTTGTGTATTGGCAGTAACATTGCAGATTCTCTTCCACCTAAAATTTAAGAGTCATCTCTTAAAAAAAGAGTCATCACATCAGGACAATCAGACCCATCAACACCTGGAATTCTTGTAAGGATGATGCTGTCTAACACCTGCTTGTGGCACACTTTTCACCTGGAGGAGAGCACTGCTGCCAGCCAAGGTCTCTTTGCTCCGTGTGGAGGTAGTTTGCACCTGCAGGACACAGCAGATGGTGAGGGACACACTGTGCTTCCTCCTGGTCCCACCTGGAGGAGAAGATGAGGAGAAATGAGGGACCCAGCCACCAGGGTCTGGTGTGGGGTCACGGCTCCTGCCAGGAACCTGCTCCAGTGTGGCTCCCACAGGGTCACAGCCTCCTTCAAGCACATCCACCCACTCTGGCACGAGGTCCTCCACAGCCACAGGCAGAAATCTGCTCCACCATGGACCATGGGCTGCAGGGGCACATCCTGCCTCACCATGGGCTTCATCATGGACTTCAGGGGAATGTCTGATCCAGTGCCTGGAGCACCCCCCCCCTCCTCCTCCTCCTTCTTCACTGACCCTGGGGGTCTGCAGAGCTGTTTGACATTTTCTCACTCTTCTCTCTGGCTGCTGATGCACACCAGTTTTTTTTCCACCATTACTAAATTCATTATCCCAGAGACCCTTCCACCATTGCTCATGGGCTCGACCTGGACCAGTGATGGGTCCATCTTGGATCCAGCTGGTATTGGCTCTGCCAGACATGGGGGAAGCTTCCAGCAGCTTCTCATGGAAGTCACCTCTGAAATGCCCCTCCTGCCCCCCAGCCTTGTCAAGCAAACCTGATACAAATGAAAGGGTTATAGCACATTTCCACAATTCCATTATTGACTCTGTGTGCTAGGTGAAGATTTCCCAGATGCTGTCCTTAAGGACAATGGAGACATGGGCTGAATGCTAAGGAAATATATGCCTCTATCAGCATGTCAATATTTTTTAACAGTTTGATCATTACAACTGGACAAATCTGATGTGTGCATTAATGCTTATGACCAAAAGTTTTAATTGTAACACAAGTTTCAAGGAAGAATTACCAAATTCTTTGATTATAAATGTTTTTTTTCTCTAAAAATCAGACTGTTGAGATATGTTAGTGATAGTGTTAGTCTTTATCTGGAAATCAAAATTATTCATGTTTGACTAAACTTTAAACGCTCAACCAGGAGCTCAGGTGGCAGGTATGAAATCCCACCCCTCCATTTGCCCTGCACTGTGGTTTCTTAGCTGCCTGCACCCAGGGTGAATGGGAGGGGTGCCTGGCTCAGCCCCCAGCCTCGTCCCTGCAGGTCCAAGCTGGGGTTGACCCCAGAGAGTGAAGAGCTCAGACCTTCCCCATGAGGGGCTGGTAAACAAACCCAGGACCCATCTCCCTTCCACAAAGGCAGTGGAGCCCAGCACAAACCAGTGCCTTTCCTCCCCACACCACATGGGAGGAGATGGTGAGTCAATAACAAACAGACCATTTGGCTCAGTGGCCATCTCAGCTTTTGCCAAGCAGTTGGCAGTGCTGCAACAGGCCAAGGAGTTTGTCACAGAGCTCTGCATACTTGAGAGGTGGATTCATTCCTACCCCCTGGGAATCTTAAGGAAGGTGACCTTAAATGCCTGAAATACCGGCTCAGCCCAGGCACCATCTGGAAACAATGAGCTGGTAGAAGCCAAGGTGCTGATGCACCCAATTAACACAGGTCCCAGGTGCTGACATGTTACTTCCTGCTCTCCCCTAGCCTGGCTGTGTCCCACACATGGATTTCATGGATTTGGGCAGTGGGGGCACTGCAGTCTCGGGGGCTGAGGGCTGCTGTGCTGGCATGTTCAGTGCAGCTGGGGCTGGGTGACAAGTGGTCAAGATTCAGAAAGGATGTTGTTTTCCTTTTCTGCAATAAATCAATAAATTTCTCTTGGATTTTTCAATTTGTAGGTCCTTTTCAGCATATCTTTTACCCTCATCACTTTTCTTAACTTTGTTTTTCTTAGACTACGTTTCCTTTTTAGTTGCCCTTTTGTTTCATTCAAATGTAAGATTTTCTCATTATTTTTGCTTTCCATTTGTTTATTTTATTCCATTTCATTTTCCCCCTATCTTTTCTCTGATTTCATCTTAGTTTTCCCCTCCTCCTTTCCATCACCATATTTACATTTCTCTTTCAAGGCCCACTCTCTATAGCCCTCTTCACATAATCCCTGGATACACACTCCAACCCCCATATCAATCCTTTCTCTTTTTCTACTTATAACCTTTTGTCCTTTTACTGTTTTTCTCCCTTCCAATGCACATTTTCTCTCCCTTCTCATATCCAGATGTTTTCCCCTCTCTATCTCCATCTGTGCGAATAAATGACTTTGTTGTTTTTTTCAAGGGAGTTAGGTTAATCCTGAATAAAAGAACTCATATTTTCAGGAAACTAAAACAATGCAAATTATCATTTTGGGTGAATGTTTCAAAAAGAAAAAACTCAAAAATTGTTGTGTTTGAACTTTGAGAAATTTATAGTAAATCACAGCTGAAGTAAATTTGCAAATGTTGGAGTGACTGGAAAAAAAGCAAAAGCATTTAGGCTTTGAGGGTGGAGGTGAGGGCAGGGTAAGTAATTTGCCATTTCCTTTTTGAAAGGAGTACAGGAAAGATTTATACCCAAAAGAACTCAGGTAGCTCTCTTGATACTTTCAAAGGGCTTTTGTTTTGATCAAAACAAATGTTTTGGGAACAAAACAAATTTGTCTAATAAAATTATTCTGCCCTTAATTTCCATTTCTCTCTCTACCCCTGTCCAGACTGATTAGGTACAAATAGCAGGGAGGCACAATGCACTTTTTAGCTGATATTTGAATGTTACTTTAAAAAAAAGAGTTTATCTATTCCCAAGCAGGGAGCATCAGCTGTACTTTTGTGTATTTCCCAGTTCTTACTTTCTTGGGATAGCAATTAAAATAGATCCCAGGTGGCTTAAAAAAATCTTTGAATTACATAAAAAGCACAGAAGCTCCTGATTATTGACAACACTTTCTTAAAAGGGGGGGCAGGTATGTTTCTTGTCGATGTTTTGCCCTGCAGTGGACAGCATCAGTCTCAGATGAAGGCTGCAAAGTGAAAAAGAGCAGCTGAGGACAGCCAGGCTCTGCCCCGAGACATGCAATATGATTTCTAGTGATTCAGTCACATCTGGGTACCTGGGAGAAGAATCCAGCCCAGACATGGCCCTGAATGCCAGGTGTTTTCTGCCCATTGTACCTAGATCAGAATCAGCAAAAAGACTTTGTGAGAGAGGAGGGGAAGAAGAGGAAACTGCCAATGAGAGGATATTCTTCACTCATAAATCCCAATGCATTGAAACACAGATTAGACCCCTGCTTTCTTTTTAACCATCCCCTGCCTAGAGTCACTCAATCCTGAAATTTGCTGAACTGTTCAGCTCATGTCTGCCCTGAAGTAATGAATTGGCAGGCCTATTTCTAACAGTGATTAATGAAGCTTTTCAGAGGCAGCCCATTATTTGATCCGAAGTTAAAACAGTGGTTCATCATTAATCACTACACGACATAGGCTCACAGATTCATAATCTCAGCAAGCCCATTTCATTAAGGGTCCCTCTCCTTCTTTTGCTAACCCAGGGCTCCCCTGTCTCCCCATCCCTCATGGGTGCCTTCCTGGCACTCCACTTCCAGATTTGTTTGAAGAAAAATTCACATGCTCTAAGGGATCTTTCTGTAGTCTCTGCAGCCTTTCAAAACCACAGCATTTTCCTTCAGATTTTAAAAATTCCTCTTCCCACAGAAAAATGCATCTGATTATCAAATATGAGCCAACATTGGCACCCAGTGGCTGAACAGATTAATCACAGATACATATTCCCCTGAGCCTGCCTTCTCCATTCTTCAAAGAAGGTTTTCCCCTGGGATGTGTGTGCTGCTCTTATGCAGCCTTCCAGCTCTAGGCCATCTAGGCAGGGCTGTGGACTGCTTATGCTAAGTGAGGAAAATGCAGATTGTGGCTGGCTCTCCCCAAGGCCCATCAAAGTCACTCCACAGAATTCACAAGGTGGGACCAACATCATCAAAGTGCCTGGGGCAAGGAGCCCTTTGCTGGCTCCTGGGAGGTTACAGCACCCACACAATGTCATTTGTCACCCAAATGGCTTGGCTCTGCTCTTGCAAGCATCACCTGTTGGAGAAGGGCTGAAGCTGTTTGTTAGCCCTGCTCCCCCCCAGAGCCTCAAGACACCCATAATGGTACGAGTGGGCAAAGTCCTAAAGATCCTTTTACTTCTTAACTATTTTCCTGAACCTGGCAATGACTTGCCCCGTGGTGGGTTGACCGTGGCTGGATGCCAGGTACTCACATGCCACTCATCACCCCCTTCTCAGCTGGGGAGAGCAGGGTGGGTAGAAAACAAGATAGAGAAAATCACTTGGGTCAAGAGAAAGACAGTTTAATAAAGCAAAAGCAAAGGCTGTGCACAGAAACAGAGGAAACAAAAGATTGATTGCCTACTTCCTACCAGCAGGTGATGTCCAGACAGTTCCCAGGAAGTAGGGCTTCCAGTTGCTCTGGAAGAGAAATATCTGCTACATATCTTGAAATTCTGTGGTCAGGGACCAGGTATTTTCTGCTTCCTGCCTGAATTCTCTCACTTCTTCCTGTAATTTCTTTGTTGAAGTATCACCTTCTTGATCAAACTTTTCCTCTTCTTCCTCCTCCCTTACTAACAGATGATAGGGACCGGTTGTTTTCCTTTTACACTTTTTTACTGTTGGAGTGATGACTGTAGTGTTTGGGTGTCTGTCTGAACCTCTAAGAGTACTGATCTGAGGCTCAGTAGCACAGACCAAGCACCAGTACACTGATGGAAACTGGTTTTCACCAGGGTAGGCAAAGCCCTCTTCTGTCAGATGGCATGCCAGTTCACCAGGGTTACTTTCATGTTTGGGTTTCAAGTCCCAGGCTGTGGGACATGACAATCATTCTAGGAGCATGCCCAAATCCTTTCACCCACCCTGACACCCAGGAATCTGTTTTGTCCAGACACGTTTCAGTCCTTCCTGACCCAAAAGCTGTCTTCTCTGACACCAGGGTGACTCCAGACTACACAGTATTCTAGAGTGTTAATTACCAGCATTAAAGAGCTCACAAGGATGAACAAGAACCTCAGGAACCTCATAATTGAACCATGCATGTCAGTCTCAGGTAGGAGGAGGGAGATGTGTTCCCCCACCATCTCCACAAGACAGCTCCCCCAGCACAGCAAGGCCATCAATGCCAGGGCAAAGCACAGAGCTCTTGCTTGTGCTAACATCTTCCCAAGCTCAGCAAAACAGAGATAAGCAGTGCAGCCAACAAACTCCCATGGCCTGTGCAGGTGTTTGCCACTTCACAACTGCTCCAGCTGTGGCACACTTAATAAAAATCTGCCACTGTCTCATGTCTCACATTGAGCACCAAAAAGGACTGGGATGGTTTGACCTTGTCTGGATGCCAAGCTACTCTACCACTCTCTCCTCAGGAGCACAGGGCAGGGGAGAAAATAAGATGAAAACAAAACCTAAAGGCGGTTTAATAAAAGCAAAAACAAAGGTCATGTATGGAAACACAGGAAAACAAAAGATTTATTCTCTAATACCCATCAGCAGATGATGTCCAGCCACTTCCTGGGAAGCAGGACTTCAGTTCACAGAGTGTTTGCTCCACAAGACACACGCTGCAGTAACAAGTACCCTCCCCTCCTCCATCCTCTCAGCTTTTGGAATGGAATTAGCTTATGGTATGAATATCCCTTGGTCAGTTTGGGTCAGCTGTCCTGGCTGAGTCCCATCCCAAGATCTTGCCCTTCCCCAGCCCAGTGGTGAGAGTGGATTGAAGAGACAGCCTTGGTGCCCTGTGAGCACTGCTCAGCAGGAGCCAAAACACTGGTGTGTTATCAGCACCTTCCCAGCTCCCAGAGCAAAGCACAGCTCTGCAGGGGCTGCTGGGGAAACACCAGCTCTGCTCAGCCAGACCCCATCCAGAGAGTCAGTGACACAAAAGCTGGATGGTGGCTGGCATGGGAGGGGCCAGCCCAAACCACTGCTCCTGCAGGCAGGGCCGTGGAAGCACTGACTCTGTCTTATGAACATTCATTGGCAGTGCTTGGTCACAACCCCAGAAAACACCAAGAGCACCTAATACTTGGCCCTAGCCACATTGCAAATACAGAAACATCAGCAAAGAGGGGTCCAGTGCTTTAAAAATCAGAAGGTAAAGAGCAGAAAGGAAATTTCCAAAAACTTTGCCAAAGCATTTATCTCTGAAGAAGCTGAAACATTTCATTAGCAAACAGAAAACTAGTTCACTGAATTAATGCAAAAATGTTAAAGGCATGATATTAAAATGCTTTAATACTTACAGGATATACAGGTGATAATTAAAATTTTAATAGAATAATACTGTAAAGTAATTTATGCATAACACGAAATTAATATATATAAATTTTGTGTAAATCCTTTTCCTGTCCTTTAGAAATAGACAACTTGGCTTCCTTGGCTCCATGGGAGGAACAGCTGTGAAATACTCCTTTAGTCCTTTTAGCCAGCACCAACTTCTTCAGTCATTGAATTGAAAATGCTTCATCAGCTTTAATCACAACGCCTCTAATCAGATGTAAAAATTAAGGCACAGAGGAGTAAACATCTACACAGAAATCTGTTTGAAGTCTCATCAACTGCTTTCTCTACAGGACTACTCTACAGTACTACAGTACTTCTCTACTGTTCCTTCCAGCACTGATTATAACCGTGTCCATACAACTGTAGTGTGAATTAATGAGAAGTTATAGTCAGGTTTTAAAACAGTGCTTTACAGTTTTAAAGTAATCTTTAAAACCCTAGCCCATTTGAGAATCCCTCTTTTCAATCCTACCCTGTTACATTTACCTAACCCATTATGCAATATTACAGAGAGCAAGATGCTAGTGCCTTCACTGCAAATGCAGATATTGCATGGGATTGAAAACCCTATCTGAACACAGAAGTTCTCTGGCTTACAGAATCCAACACACCTGCCCAGTAAAAGGAAAAAAATTATTTAATAGAAAAGATCCTAAGGTAGTATTCAAAATACCTCAAACGCAGATACATCATTGTAAAGAACTTACCACAAATAAAATTAAAGTTCTATATGAAGGAAAGCCACATTAATTTTCCTTTCAGTCTGAGAAACTTGCTTGCCAGCAAGCACTTTCTGTTCTGCAACCAAGGCTGTAAGCTACAATGTAGAACAGCAAAAACAAGAAAAATAAATTCTAAACCTGCTCCATGGTCACTCTGAGTAAAGGTGCTGAGATCATAACCAGTTTTTAAAAGAAAATAACTCACATAAGATAAAACAATATTCATTCTGCTCGCCAGTGACCTTGCAGCTTTCCTGGAGAGCCTTCCTGGAGCTGTGAACTGGTAAAGGTTTGACCTCAGAGAACAGTGGCCCAGTGTCCCACCAGAGCAGAAGTGCTCTCACAGGGTGAGCCCTGAGCCACAGACTGGGGCTGGCCCTGCAGGAATCCCAGGAATGTGCTGGGTATGGCTGCTCGGTGGGGTGCTGCTGTCTGTGCATAACCTCCTGCCTCTCTGAGATCATTCCTCCCAGGACTGCCACGTGTGATGCCAAACATTGGGGTGCTGCTGTCTGTGCATAACCTCCTGCCTCTCTGAGATCATTCCTCCCAGGACTGCCACGTGTGATGCCAAACATTGGGGTGCTGCTGTCTGTGCATAACTTCTGCCTCTCTGAGATCATTCCTCCCAGGACTGCCACGTGTGATGCCAAGCACTTGGGTGAAATCAATCACTGAAAGTCAGACATCAGGTAAGGGGCTGCAGGCAGAGCTTGGGCAGGAGGCACTGTGTGTATGTCTGTCCATGGGCATGCACTCAAGGAAACATTGCTGCTCTGCAAAAGTGCCCCAAAACACCAGAACTTTGCCTTTGAAACACCAGAAAGGTCTCTGTGAGCACAGGCTCCCCTCAGCCCAGCCCTGCACAGGCTGCTTTTTATTGTGCAGCTCCACACCCCTCCAGCCTTCACTCGCCTTGGAGACCCCACCTTACTGCCAGTCAAGGTGTTAATGTGATATTAGCAGCCACTCCCAGGGAAATTGGATAGCAATCCAAACCACGGAAAGTTCCCAAACTCACTTTTATTTTTTTTATTGCTGGTGATATGGTATAGAGCCTGCTCAGCCCTGTGGGCTGACGTATTAGCCACACGTCAAGGACACAGCTCTGCGGCTCAGCGTTATCTATGTGTGTTTGAAAGAGGTTCTTTCCTTTATGCTCCACAAGATTCCCTTCCCCTCCCCCACCCCATCCCTTTATTTTCACAGGCTTTGCTCATAAACGGATTGGGAATACTCGGTGGGAATATATTCTCTGTAAATAGTTTCTTCTGCCTGCCTCCTCTGTGCAGTCAGGAATGAAGCCAGAAAAAGACTGTTCAAAAGAAGCCTGTCTCGTTAGTACTAGGAGTTAAGATATTCGCTTGTCCCCTTGGCATTTATGCAATCTACGTTAGATAATGAAGTAAAATCAGACATGATCTGAAGACCACCTACTGGGCTGCCACCCACCCTCCTCATGCATCCATTACTGATGTGTCAGCCTGAGCTTTCTTCCCGTTCCCGGGTGCCCAGCCCGCAGGACCTGGCGGCAGGAGTGTTGAACACAGCACAGGTGGGGTTTGGCTCCCCAGTAAAGCCTTCCCGGCCATCCCCCGTGGCACAAAACCCGCTGCACCTCATCTGTGGCCCTGCTCCATAGACACACAATGAAGTTGGGACAACTTGAGAAGCCACCCCGTGCCCAGTGCCAGGTGTGCGACAGGGATCTGCAGCAGAGATTCCGTGATGCTGGCGGCTTGTCCTGCCTTGCCGGGCCATCAGGGAGGAGGCAGGCCACAAAAAACAAACGAAGCCTCTTTGTTTTAAGCAGGCCTGGCGGAGAGCGGCGGCAGGAGCAGCTGCCGCGGTTTCCTTGCGGGTTTCTTTCCTTTAGGTGGCGGTATGTGTTTGCAGCTCCCGCAGCACCGCCCGCGCTCCCAGCCCTGCGCCAGCATCCTCACCCGGCGCTGCGCTCGTCTTCCAGAGAATCCTGCACAAGCAATTAAAATGTTAATGTTGTGAGGGAAATGCCTCTGTTGAAGTAAACTCATTCGAGAGTCGGTTGTGCTCGGTGGAAGGGGAACAGTCTATTGATTTTGAACAAGGTCATATCTCATCAGACTTGCCACCTGGATTATTTTTGTTTGCGCTGATCAGCTACCAAGTCCTTGATTTCCCAGCGAGTTTGAAATCACCTTAATGAAGCAGAAATTTAAGGGGGGGTATGGTTTCCCTCCCAAGACTTTTCTTTATTACAGAAATGTGCTCCCTCACCTGTTTATCTCTGACCACCTGCTCACCTCTGTGTTTGTTAACCTTATTTCACTAAGGCAGCAATAACTGATGCACAAATCTCAGTCCTGGCAGCTGCCAAATGAATTCACACCTTACACTGGGATTTGTGCTGCAGCCAGCCAGCACTGCCTTCCCTCAGGAGCATGAGAATGCCTCGAAGTGGAATTACCTTAGAAACCCAAAAATTCGGCAGCAACATTGATGTGGGCATAGGGTATTCTGCTTTGTACTGTATTTATAGTAGAAAACACTATAATAGAAGGAAGGTTGTCCACTCTTTTTAACAGCAGTTCCTGCTGATGGAGGCTGCATGTGGATAACCCCATTAAGACAAGGTAAGCTCTGTGAGAGCATATTGGTATTTCATTATGAGCAAGAGACACCTGGGACAGGAAGCAGAAGCACCTAAAGTCTCATTTCATTTGCAGATTCCTTATGGTCCCTGCCCAGAGCTTGTAGCCTTTCCTCCCCAAGCCAAAGGTCTTACAATGCTCTCTTTTCATGAATGTGGTCACACTGGAAAAGGTGGATGTGCTTTTTCATCCTATCTAAAATAGGTTGTGCTGTTTCTAGTGATATGGGCTATGACTGTCTAACCCAAATGCTAGGGTATTTGCATGCTTAATTCACAAGTCTAATTGCCGTAATTGCACATGCTCATTAGGCAATTTTGTGTGCAAATGCTGAGTTAGGCACATAACTAGGCATAGTCTTTGCAGTGTGATTTGGTTCAACACTCGTGGAAAATTTGTGAACAAATTAGACATGCAATTGAATGCACATTTTCTACGCTAAGAAGTTGGGCAGGGCCTGGCACCAGGCAGACTGCAGTCTAAATGAGTGAGCAGAAAGTACTACCCTTGTGAATCCTGGTGTAAGACTGAGTCCTTCATCCAGAGAAAAAATCAGACCTGAGATGTCCTTCACATTATCCAAAGATCCACACCCTCCTTTCAGGCTGAGCTGGAATACTGGGAAGCAAAACAAATTTAACATTCATCTAAGAAAACAAAACAAAACAAAATAACGCCACAAACCCACCAACAACAATTGTGAAGCTCTAATTTTATGATCTGATTGCTGAGGATGGGTAGATACAGAGCCTCCCTGTCAGAAGGGAGACAAAGCCAGCCTGTCTCTTCCTATGTTCCCATAGAAGACACAACAGTGAGTAACCCAAGTAGCTCAGTGTTAGCAATAAAAGATACTAGCACAGCTTTAAACCAGCACAGCTGATTTGAGTTAGAGCCCGCCTGTGCAAGCATGGCTATAAGAAAGCCCAACTTTCACGGTCTAATGTTTGTCATTTCTCTCTCTCACTGAAGATGTATGTCCTTTTAAGAAAAACTACAGAGGAAAATCCCCCCAAAAGTAAGAATTCAAGGCACTGAAAGATTGAGTTATGGTTTGTTTAATCCTTCGATTTTATCCTTCCCAAGCCAGTCTGCAAACTCTCTTGCTCTGAATTTATGACAAACAGGACTAAAGGGACTGTCTAAAGATTAACATTGACATTTCCTTTGTGCATTAATCCTTTGAATCTCATTTACCATATATTTCTGCTGAATGACATAAAAATAATCATTTTTTTATTACTGAGTAGATTATGATGAGGGGCATTTTCACCACCATTCAGAAAAATATCGAGCAGGAGTCAGAGATGTCATTTTACCTTTGCCTGTAGGGTGGCAATGTGTGCTCCCTGTGAGGGACTGCTTTCTGGAGGTGCAGCTTCATTCTGCATATTCCCATGAGCCAAAAGCACAGGATGCCACAAAGTCAGGGATACAACTCAGGCTGTAACACCACTTAGTGAGCCCTTCAGATGGAGACACTCAAAGCTGGGACATCCTCAGCTTTGCCACAGCTGCACAGAGGCAGTCCTCCCTGCCCTGGACAGAGGCTGCAGCTCCATCATATAACACAGCTCCTTGCCCAAAGCTTTTAATAGAAAGTACACTTGCTGGCTGTAGGTACATACCAGAGCACTCACCCACCATGAGGCTTCCCTACCACCAAGAGCATAGCCTGGCACATGAAGTTTCAGAGGAAAGAAAAGCTGTGATGGTCCTGCTTCCTATAAACTGCAGATCTGCAATAAATTTCCTTAGGTTTAAAAGTGTGAAGAACCTGAAAGTGACATGTAATAGAATACATACATCATGGATATAGACAAAACATCATAGAATCTGGTTTGTGCTGGAAGATCATCTAGGTCTAAGCCCCCTGCTATGGGCAGGGACATGTTCCACTATTCCTGGTTGCTCAAAACCCCATCCAGCCTGGTCTTCAACACTTCCAGGATGAGGCATCCACAACTTCTCTGGGAAAACTGTTCAGTGCCTCATCCCCACAACAGTAAAGAATTTCTTCCTGATATCAAAAAAACCTACCCTCTTTGAGTTTAAAGCCATTGCCCCTTTTTCTATCACTTTTAAAAAGTCCTTCTCCAGCTGTCTTGCAGCCCCATACTGGAAGATGCTACAAGGTCTGCCTGGAGCCTTCTCCAGGCTAAACAACTCCACCTCTCAGCCTGTCTTCATATGAGAGATACTCCAGCCCTCTGATCTTCTTCTTTGCCCTCCTCTGGACTTGCTCCAGAAAGGTTAATGTCCTTAGATTCTTAATTTGGGGGTCCCAGAGCTAGATTCCAGGTGGGGTCTCATGAGAGCAGACTGGAAAGGCAGAATCACCTCCCTCGACTTGCACATTTCTTTGATGCTGCCCAGAACACTTTGTGGGATATAGGCAGATATACATACAGATATATAGATAGAGAAGTAGGGCAACTGAAAGAGTTCACCCCACAACACTCCTGTCATCCCCACCTCTTGTTGTTCTCCACAAGAAAGGACATTTTGAACCATACAAGTTAAGAGAAGAGATATACTGGCCTGAATAAGCTATGGTGTAGAGCTGGAAACTAAAGCAGAGAGACTGAGGGATGCAGGGCTGCTGAAGTTCTCTCTGTCACCAAAATTACAGCCTCATGAGAGGAGAGGAGAGGAGAGGAGAGGAGAGGAGAGGAGAGGAGAGGAGAGGAGAGGAGAGGAGAGGAGAGGAGAGGAGAGGAGAGGAGAGGAGAGGAGAGGAGAGGAGAGGAGAGGAGAGGAGAGGAGAGGAGAGGAGAGGAGAGGAGAGGAGAGGAGAGGAGAGGAGAGGAGAGGAGAGGAGAGGAGAGGAGAGGAGAGGAGAGGAGAGGAGAGGAGAGGAGAGGAGAGGAGAGGAGAGGAGAGGAGAGGAGAGGACTGCAGTCATCACATGAGCAAACACAATGGAGCTCTATTCACCCAGAGCCAAGCAGACCCTTATGGTGCTGTCCTTGAACATTTTGTCCTGCAGCATCTTTAAATGGACACAGTTACTGTGATATTACGTGGAGCTGATGGGAATGCCCTTGTGTTCAAAGTTTTAAAGGTAGCATGGAAAAATACAAACAGAAATATTGTAACTGTCTGGGAGAGTAGGGGGGAAGGGGGAGAGAAGGAAAGAAGGGTGAGGGAAGGGAGAAAATGCATTCATATGTTGTAAGTGCCTATGATGCTAGCAAACACTGACAATAGGCTTCCATGGTTTATTAATATAAAATGCTTAATTAAAGAAAAAAAAATACATAGAACATATTGAAGTTGATATTGTACAGTAAATGAATGTGAAGAGGAGAAAAAACACCCAAATGAAAATTCAGGGGCTAAATACCCCTTTATAGCATATACAGCAAAGTCAGCCTAGGAAATATTCCTTAGGCTATAAAATTACACAAAGGACTAGAGTGTCCCATTTTTCTTTTTAATTTAAAGAAAATAGGCAGAGCCATTGGAGAGAGGGAATTGACCTCTTTGGGTCTTTCACTTTCTCAGAGACATTTCTGGTCAATCAAGTCCGTACATCATTCCTGGAAGAATGACCACAGCCTCCACACTTCTGGCCTCTACCCTGGAAGACATTGCTTATATTTCCATTATCCCACTGTATGCTAGACCTGTCCACAGCCTCAATGGTGAAAGGTCAGAAGTCTCCAAAACTTAGATATTGGCATATAATCTTCAATAAGTTAGACACAGAAATTTCAAAATCCATATTCCTGAGTGATGGGACACGTCATCTCCCCTTTATGCTTCTTTTCAAGGGGTTCAAGGCAATTTGGACTGTGCAGTTTCACAATCCATCCATTTTAAAAACAATTAAAATAATATAGGGTTGATTTTTTTTTTTTTTTTTTTTTTTTTTAAGCACCACAGCTTGCAGGAGTGCTGAGTGTGAATGGCTCCTTCCCATATAACACAGCATGCAATACCCTCCTGGGGTGGGGACCACAGCCACTGAACATCCCTGCTTTGAAGGCATGCCCCACTTTCCTGACACTGAGAATGAAGAGACAATGGGTTCCTGCTCGGGAGCAAGGAAACACTGCAGAGCCAAAAGCCCAAGCTGCTCACAGATGTGACTATGCCCAAGATGATCAGGGAGGCATTTCCTACTGCTGGCTGTGCCTCAGGTTATAAATCATTTCCATTTTCCTTTGCTAAGGGTTTTTTTAAATTTTTTTTTCCCTTTCTCGTGGGGAAGAGAGGCTCCCCTGCGAGGGTGGCACAGCTCAGTAAGAAAAAAGCCTCCCTCCAAATCCTCCGGGATGCTGGATGTGCTAAAGGGCTGCACTTAGCCTCAGCTCTCAGAGCAACGAGGGTGCTTCAGAGCCAAGGCTGTGCCTGGCTGGGGGGAGGCAATTATCCACCAGGAAATATGATGGAGGAGACACCACACACACACACACTGAGTGACTGCTGGCCTGATCTCCAGGAGGAGCACTTGTGAGGCAGAGAACACCTCCAGCACTCTGCACCAGGAGTTAAGAGCATTTGGCACTTTAGGAGAGTTGCTAAGCATCCCCAGGATCTGGGTGGGGGTTTTTACCTGTGGTTAGAGCCTCGGTTACCCTGAGATCCCTTTACACCTAATTAAGATAAATCACAGAGAAATATACAAAGATGCATAATTTACCCTCTCTTCGACTGATTTAAGTGTATCCCCGCAGGGAACTACACCCATTTAACTAAAATCAAGTTAGAAATCAATTTAGTTACATTAGTGCATTTTCGGTATGGAATAGCCCTTAATTTGAATGGGAATAAAGACCCACCACGGGCCGATTGATTCTGTTAGGTGAAGGAAAAGCTTTTACACTCAATATAGCTACAAACTAAATCTGTTTCAGAATGCTGCAGGATATTGTATATAGGAAACATGAGGATCTGTGGGTATAGGCTTGGCTTTTTTCACACAGCTCTGAACATCCTCGTTTCTCCTGTGATTTCAGGCATTCCCACACAGTTATCCCAGAAAACACTGAAAAAGGGGGCAGCTTACCTTCCAGGAACCACGGGGGCTTATTTTCAGTGGCAGAATATGTGAGGGATCAGAAAGGTCTTTCCAATTTAATGTGTGAGCTCAGGAGACACCGGAGAAAGGAAAAGCCTGCCCTCCAGGAGCATTCAGGGGGAAAATGACGCACACTGGCAGGGAAAGGAGTCAGGATAAGAAATCCCATCTCAGCTTGCTGTGTGCAGGGACAAGGACTGAGCATAGCATTACAGGCTGGAGGGAGGGAACAGATCTGCTTGCATCCAGCAGGACCTGGCAGGGAGCGGGTGTCATGAGCAGCTTGAGCAGCACACATCCCCAGCAGGAGGGCTGAAATGTCCCTTCAGCTGGCTCCCTTTCCTCCAAGGAGCACAGGAGAGTGATGGGTGCACTGGGGGAGCCTGGGAACACCAAATGGTCCTGAGGGCTTGTTTGCCTCTGGCTAACACAATTCTGGCTGCTGTCTGAAGAATCCCCCACAGCAGTTTCATCCTATGGGATTCCCATTTGACCCCATTGCCTTCCCACATCTCTGTGTGTGAGGGAGAAATCAGGCAAAGGAGAGGGAACAATAATCAGGGTTTTCCAGCAACAGTGGTCTGCTCATCCCAACTGCTTAATTTTCACAGCTGTAATTTCTTAGACCTCTGAAGATAGCTTGCTAACCTTGCCCCTACTATCCAGCTCTTGACCTTCAAAAACGTCCTGGGAACAATGTTATCAGAGATATATGAAGTAAGACTCTAGGTGGCACTTCAGGCTGCATAACTGTGACCTTGTCTATCAAGACAGGCAGCATTTAAATAATAAGTTTAATCAGGTAATCCTTAGGCAATCAGGGTGATCAGAAGTGTGTTAGCACTGAGCAGTCCCTGCAGCAATTTCCAGTATACATTTCCAGTGTACCCAGAACTATAGCTCAGTTCCACTTCACTGGAAGAAATCAAGAGAAATCTCAGTCAAGAAAACCAAACTACTCACTGGAATAAATCAGATACAGCCCCATGGAGCTCTTGCAAGAGCACAGGTTTGTCACCTATGCAGAAGCAAGAAACCTAAATATATCTGTAAGCCTCAAATACTAGAGATGAATGCTCTAGTAAAACCACAGGCAATTCAGCAAAACACTGCACCACTCCAATACCTGCTGACAGGGTACATAGGCTGTATTTTTTATTTCTGTTCAAATTGCTTTGTCTATTTTCTGCCCATTTCATCAGAACAGAGCTGGCAGTATTTACTTTTCTCCTCTCTCTAAGCCCCAATGACTAGTCAGTGGGTGCCTTGGACATGTGCTCACTTGACAGTTTACTAGGAATGAAGAAACAGAGCAGCAGTGAAGCATGCTCCAGCATGTTTTTTGGAATCAGGGCCCAAATGCCAATGCATTTCTCAGTGGACATGTGAAGGTGCTTTCCACACCACAATTATCTAATGGCAAAGCTGCCAAAGAAGGATTCTGCCTTTTCTCACCCACAGCTATTTGTTACTCTCCCTCCTCCTTCCCATTTATCACTCCTAAGTGTGCTGATACCCTTTAAACTAAATCAGTGAAATAGCTGGTATTAGCAAAACCAGAAAAACCCTTCTGCTCTGTTTTAGATGACACCAGAAATAGCTGCCCTAATGTAACCATGGCAGGGGACAGGAAAATGCAGTAGGGAAAGGAGCAGAGAGGAAATGCGTTGGGAAGGACAAGGACCTCTTCCAACTGTTTTCGTCCTATAGAAGCACTAATGGTGATTAGCAGCCAGCTCTCTATATTAACTGGACACAAAAAAATATTGTGAACCAAAAAAAAAATTGCCTGTTCCTTTCTAGCTTCTCTTCACTGCATCTGTGTGAGACTAACTCACAATTCATCATCATGAAATCCCACAGAGTGGCTGGAAAAGGACACAGAAGCCATGCTGGTCTATGCATGAGGTCTTTTGTCTGCTGCAGCACACCTCCAAGCTTTCCCATGCCTCATGCAAGGCCCCCAGGAGTGTTAATGTACCTGGGAGGGGAAAGACTGGTCCTTTTGCCTCTGGGCTTCACTAGCAAGCAGCAAAGCTAGGGCAGCTGCTCCAGGAGGATTACAACACCTTCTCCCACTGGACCAATCTCTCCCCATCAGTTGCTGAACAGGCAGCACGCAGTTGGCAGCTTCAGAGAAAAGAAAAAACAATAAGAAGCAGAATCTCAGCCAGCTTGTTGAGGATTTGTAAAATGAGGATCAAGTTTTGCCAAACTTCTTTTCTTTCACAGTGAAACTAGTGGACCCAGTTCAGAGTGGTTCCCACAACAAGCTTTCCTCTATTCTCTCCTAGGGAGAAGGAGCATAACCTATCAAAGCTGACACCTCCATGCACAGGTTAGATATTCCCAGGTACACAGAGGTGTGAATATACAGAGTAGAGGCAGAACAAAAGCAATGATGTATTCATTTTTTATCAAGTTCTCTCCATCTCCACGTGAGTCGAGCTTGCCATAGCCCAGAAGTATTGAACAGTCATGGTATTGGGCAAAATGAGTTCACCTTTCAGGAGAGGAATATCAATAAGTCCTGCCCTCCCCACCTTAGCCTCTCTGTTTCAATAGCATCAGAACATTTCATCATTATTTTATTGCTCATTACCCTCAGTTTATTGCTGTCACAGTCTAACCACAGTTTACTCACAAGGATATAATGAAGGCTGCTTCACTTTGAGCAAAGTTATGGGCAAACTCCATGGCAGTCCCAGTAGGCATTTTGGTCTCCAATTCCAGCAAGGGTTAGGAAGGCTGATGTTGAGTAACACTGATGATGCTCTGTGTGACATGCTTGTGGTCCATGTGCACTTTCACTTTCTCACAGTGAGGTCCCAGCACTCTGGGGTCCCTTGGCAGGTTGCTTCCAGAGAGCAGGAGCCTGAGGGGATGCAATGTCACTGGCGTCACCCTGCCCACTTGGGAAGCAAAGCAGCCAGGGCAACCATCATTGCACTGGCTGAAGGATGGAGGACAGAACAGAACAGGTTCACAGGACAGGCTCCAAGGTCACCCCTAACATCCTGACTCCCTTGTCAAGGCCACCAAGGGAGCACCACACCAATGCCTTGCTGATGAGACAGCCTGGCACTGCACAGTGTGCCCAACACCAAGAACAGGGAGATGGAATTCTAGGAAAAAGGGGAGAAACACAGACTAAATGGGGCAGGTACGAGATAGAACTTGCAGGACCAAACCCTGCTTCACAGTGCTGGTTTGGTGCAATACCCTGCTCCTACCTTTGGTACCTACAGAACAGCTCTCCCTTTAAATCTTTTATTGCTACTGTCTCTTTTAGCCTGAATGACAAACTCAAACTACAGTTTTTTATGCTTGTTTTTATATATATGGAACATGCAACCTAAAAAATGGGGGATTTTGTCCTCTGGGCCAGCTCTGGACAGTCATGTCATAATGAGGATCACCATAAATGTCAGTTTGCCTTAGAAGACACTCATCAGGGATTTAGGTTCACCATCCACAAACAGTATTATCTCCAGTGCCATAATCAGCCTGAAGGAGGAATGGATTCCTTGGACCTTTGGCATTTCGAGTGAAGTAAAGTTACACAATTAAACTCCAGTTAGGAAATATCCATAACTTACCAACAGGGGAGAGCAGTTAAGAGCATTACCAGCTGTCAGCACCTGGGAAACTAAATTAAATGGCCAGAGCACTGAGATATGAAAACTGAAGGAAAAATCACATGTGCCTACTTTCTTTACGGCTGCAATGTCATAGGTCATATGTTGTGCTAACCTGTAAGAAATAATAGGAACTTGGAGATAAAATATAGCTCCAAATGTGAACTGGGGCATGGCATAGAAGAAGGTAAGCAAGGACAAACAGATTACTAGTATTCTGAAGTATAAAATCACTGTCTCAGAGACTGCTCTCTCTACTCTTAGCAGCTTCATAAACCAAACCAGCTGTTGCAAATACCACTCTTAGATTTTTAAAGACATCCATTTTCTTGGCTGTAAATAGAAATAATATTTCTTTAAACTAAAACTACTCTCCCATGTAAATTTGTTCGGAGTTTTTTAAAAAATTGAATTAGCAACATATGCAAAGACAGCCTTCCAGGGATGTGTGATGCCTATATAGAGATTCCTGAAAAATTTGCTATCACTCTTATAATTTTATCATTCCCTTCCTGAATATCAAACTATCTGAGCAACATAAGGCAAAAAAAAAAAGAAGAAGCAACAACTAAAGTAATTTGGGTGGCTTTATGTGTGAGGAACTGTGGCCCTACACATAGGAAAGGCGATCTGTTAACCTGGGTTTGTGAAATGGGGATAACCAGTAGCAACAGGGACTGGTTCAGCCTGTATTGGTGGGGAAAGAGGATGAAAGCATTGAAGCATCTCCTGACTGAGAGAAGAGGAGCCATAACCACCTCCCACCCTTCCATGCAGTGGAGCTGCTTGTGTTCCCCAGCAGCAGCAGATATGGGGCACCAACCATCACACGTGCAGAGGGGTTGTATCATCACTGTGTGGCATCAACAGCCTGATTTGGAGGGCTGTTGCAGGACAGAGGCTTGGCCTCATCCAACAAGTGGGGCTGGGAAGAGTGCAGGAGCAGGTTTGGGGAAGGACACCAGTAGCAGGGAAGAGGCCAGTGGGAGCTGGAGTCAAGCCTAGTGTGGGTGTGAATTAAGAGCCTGGCTAGAAGCAGGAAATGTTCACACTTCTCAGAAAGCTTTACAAGCACTGCTAATGAAGTAGCAACCCTCAAAATACTTTTGCTCCTATTAATTTTTCAAAGGCATCCATCTGAACAGCAGCTCCAGTCTCAGGGAGCTCCTGTGGAGCGATGGGCAGAGCATGCCTATGGCCTGAGAGAAGCACAGTGATGCTCTCAGCCAGCACTTGCCAGCTGCAAGTACCAGCCTGTCTAATGAGGCCCTCCATCACTCCCTTCCCTGCTGGCTGCACACTGTGGGTGGCACTGGCACGGATGCCTTCACCAAAACACTTGCTTCATATCAGGGAGGTGCACCCATTTGTAACTGCACTCCCCTGGCTCTGCAGGTGCCTCTTGCCACAAGCCATGGTGAGGGGGAGGAAATGACTGTGATTGTGATGGAGCCTTCAAGGGAATGCTGGCTCACCCCATCCAGAGGTTGCAAGAAACACCCAGAAGTCTCTCTCAGTGGTTTGCTGCAGATGGGGAAATGTAGGTGACAGGCACAATAGCTCCCAGCTTGCCACGGCTTTGAAATGCCACGGGCACTAAAACAAATACAGCAAATAAAAACCTCTGCACAATGAGTTTGGATCTGCAAACAGACAAATGGGTGGCAGAGTAGTGGCAATGACAAGCTTTGCCTGCTAATCCATTTTCCCTGAGCTACATAATGGTCACATCTATAAAGTAGTAGAGGAAAGGGAGGGAGAGCACAGGAAATCCATTACTGCCATAAAGGGAAGGAAACAGAACAGGAGCCTGGACCCAAATCTGGGTCCTCCTGGATTCCTGACCTCCTGCCAGGATAAGATATTAGAAACCAATACCAGGGGTGGAGCAGCAGTGACTGTGTCAGTGACTCATGCCCCTGGGAAAAACAGAGCCACCCAGACAACTGGCACAGCATCTCACTGCCTGCATGGCCTCAGAGAGCTCGCCCATCACGTAAGCAGCTGGCACACTTCCTGTGAGGGACAAAAAATGCAGATCATTCAGCCTGGCTACCTGAGTGTTATCCCTATTATTGTCTCATAGAAATGGAAACAGAGCATCCTGATGGGACTTTTGATCTCAAAAAAGCATGTAGTATTATGTGAGATATCCAGGAAATGGAAGTCCAGATGGAAAAAGTTTAGGAATTGCTCTTTGAGTTGTTAAAAATCACAGCTGACCTTATTATTCAGTGTTCAAGCAGGAGAGAGAATTCTGAGACAGGACAACATTCAGGCTCTCTCCTTCCCCTGCCTATCCTGCTGCCACCCATACACGATTCTGGTCATGTGCTGCGTTCTCACAGTTCCCAACAATCCCACCCTTGTGCTCCCAGCTCGGGGATGAGGAAGCTGTTTATCACACAGCATTCCCTTTGTCACATTCGTTTCAGATGACCATAATACCCAGTTGCAAGTAGCACATTTTACATCGGCAAATGTTTCGGCAGTTCTTCTCCAGATGGGGAAATGAAGGTTTAGAGGGGCAAAGAGACCTTCCCTTGGCCCCCTAGTGAGTCACTGATCTCCTAAGTTCAAGTGCAAAATTAAACATCATTCCCTAGGCTGGATTTTAGATTTAGCTTGCCAATATATTCCTCTGAAGTCTGTACATGAGAATCATGTCTAACACCTGAAGGCAAGGTGGGAGGGGGACATATGCTTTGGTACTGCAGTTGATCTTTCAAGAACCTGTATGCTTTCAGCATTTGTCTAATCAGATTTCAGTAGAATGCACATAGAACTGAATCCAATCAGTCCATTTGTAAAACTTAACAAATTTTTTGGCATCAGCAATACAAAAGTCCATACACCACCATCTTTCCCAAACCGGGAATTTTGTGGCCTGATCAGTGCCTTCCCATGCTTCACATGTATCAAGGAAAAAGTTCTGCCTGTAACTGCATCTCTGAACACCAGTGGGGAAGGTCTTTGTTGTGTTGGGCTATATCCTTCCTGCACATATTTCTCCTCCAATCCTTTATCCAGTACTGCTAGCCATAGGCAATGCCATAGAGATGCATATTGACATTGGGTGTTATAGGGACTGATACTTGAGACAGAGTTCCTTCAGAGTTCAAGGCTGGCTTGCTCTGTGTTTTGTTTGCTCCTTGAACCTTCTTAAAGCCACAGCTGGGAATTTTAATAGCTTTCCCAGCTGTCTGTCCATGATGGGGGAAGACCCAGTGTGACTAAAGGCCTGGTATGACTGTGCTCCACTCCAAGGTAAAATAAAATCTACTTGTTGAAAGTAGATGTCCATTTTGAATTTGAAAGTACACAGCTGCCAAGATGAGCTTTTGTTTAATTTTGGTGGCACCTAGTAGTTCAGTGTGTCCTCCCTCTGGCCCATACCAAAATGGGTCAATTAAATAGGCTTGCTGTAGAAAGACCCTTCCAATTTTGCTCCAGGCTCATGGGAATGCAGGCCATTCTCACCAGCCATAGCAGCACTTCCTATTTCCCCAAGCCCCACAAGTGCTCATGAGCCCTGACTGGAAGATTTAGCCAGTGCTTCACAGCCCCTGCTTTTGCACTGAATGTTGACATGCTCTAAGTGTCCAGGGTCTGATGCTACAGCCTGCTGCAATGTTATTACTGTGGATAGGACAATTATTAGCAGTTTGCTATGACTTTATTTCCTTGGTTCATCATAGCAAACAAACAAGAGTGTGATCCATGGCAGTTTCCATTTCAGTGTCTCCGCAGCTCTACCGCAGAATGCCATCATCCACACCTCTGATCCCTGAGAGTCCTGTTAGCGCATCTTGTTGGCAGCACAAGCATTCTTCCACTGCAGCTTTGATCCAAAACAGCATATTCCACCATCTGCAGCTACCTGCTGGTGTCCAAGACGTAGTGAGGTGGTTGCTTTCTTTATCCAATAGCACTTGCCAATATTTATCTCTGGCACCGAGTGCTGAGGCTATTTTTGCTTCTGCCAAGGTGTGTTAACGTGTCTTTCCTTACAGGCACTTGGTAATGAGCAGTTTGCTGTGCTCAGAAGAGGTCACCAGGCTCGGGCAAACACAGCATTTGCCCGTGTGGAGGGTGGCCCCAGGTGGGTACCTGCAGGGGATGTGGCACCTGCAGCACTGACACCGCCTCTCTCCGTGCAGTGTAGTGGCTGCTGCTCCCCTTCACCCTTTGTGCAGGGGTCACACAGGAGCCATCCTGGCCAAATCACTGTCTCTGCTTCAAGGTGAAATATGTCTGGAAAACATCCCAATCCTTTGAAAATATCTCGATAACCTTTCAGCAGCCCAGTCCCTGCTCTTCATGGGCCAGCTTTTCTTTTTGCCTGTGTGGACACAGACTATATCACCTCAACTCATATTCAGGTTATTTGTTGTTAATAATTTTTTCTATCTATTATCTTACTCTGTTATCTACTGGTTTTCTTGCACAATTTTTTCCCCTCCTGCCACCTCCAAAACACAAGCTGAAGAAGCACTCCATCTGTGCTGTGGTTGTGAATTGGTGTGCACTTGCCTTCCATATAGCCACATCTCTCCCAAAACCAAGATGAGTTATTCAAGCACCCTCACATCAGCTACTGTTTCTTTCAAGCATACCACTAATTCCTTTTTTTAAATAAATGATCCATGAATAAAAGAATCCACCAGTTTCTTTGGGGGCAGTATTCTGATCTATGTATGACTTAAATTCAATTACACTCTTTGAGGGGATTCTTTATTTTTGTTTTATTTACCAAAGAGGAAAGGTTACAATCTGTTGTGATTTCTCCTAGATCTTATAAAAGTCCTACTGATGTGCCTGAAAGCCACTGCAGTGTGTTGTACTCCATAACTGGTATTAGAGTGGTTGTTACTAGATTTGTTTCTCTCCCTTTTCATCTCATTTTCTCACAGTCCAGAAAGAATCTACTTGACAAATTTGTTCCTTTTCATACCTATCCTCTCAAATATTGGAAAGTTGGATAATGTACTTAGTCTTTTTTCCTCCTTCCTATCCCTTGTAAGCATGATCACAGCCCTCATTTCTGACTACCTGGGTGGAGGAGTCAGATCACCTCTGAAATCATGCTCTCCATGGAAAGGAGATGAAAAGGCCTAACAAGCAAAAATTACCTGGAAGAAAGAAAATGGAAGAACCATGGACTGCTGCCAGCAGCTCTGCTGAGGACCCAGCCTGCTTGCCAGCAACTGAAAAGCTGCTCACCACTGTAGGTGACTAAACCTAGGGCACAGCTTCAATGTCTGCCAAGATCAACAGTGGGCCAGAAGATGGCACAGAGTGATTGCTGGACTTATCTTGCAACTCTGATGACTGGCCAGCTCCCAGTCCTGTGCCTCAGTTTCCTGTTTCTGGAATGGGTAGAGCTGCTAAATTTTGTTACAAAAAACAAAACACCCTTTATGTATGCCAGGAAATGAACAAACACGGCAACAGGAAGGGATCAATAAAACAGATCGTAATGATGAAAGAACTAAACAAAATTTCTCTTCCTTCAAATGCCTCATGCACAGCCAAGGCTGGAGGCTGGCAGAAATCAATGAAAAAAATCCCCTTCCCATAAAAAGTACAAAGTATTCATATTATTTGCATTTTATCAGTAAGTGCAAATAAATGATAGAGAAACAGGTCCAGTTTTTGTACTTTTGTAACCTTGCCTCCTGCCTTCCCCTAGAGGAAAGTGTAAAGCTCTTCCAAAGGGATAGTTTACAGGGGTGACACTGAACCCAAGAGCCTGGCCTGGCCTTCCTCTTGGGAATGGGCAACTGCCTCCCCTTCCTTGCCAGTCACCACGTCCTTCATTGGACCTAGTCTCAAGTACAGGCAGATCCCTATTTATCAAGCTACTTCCCAGCTGTGTCTAAGCACACTTTGATGAATTAATACATAGGACATTAAAAACTCTAACTATATAGAAAGGAATATAAGCCAAAATATATTTAGCAGTCTAAACAGATTGTAATGTGTAACATGGACTTCTGGCTCTAGAGAGAGATATTTGCTTCTGTCTCCAGCTGTTTAAAAACTAACCTTGTTTACTGAATTCAGAATTGTTCCTTTCACCCCCATGCCTGTGCACGAGGAGCAGCAGGACCACAGAGCACCCTGCTGCATTCACAGGTCACACAAGACCAGACCTCACCTTGACCTTAGCACAATCATGGCCAGATGTGGCTCCAAATGTGGTTGTTGCTGGCTTCACACCTCACAGGTATGGATCCAAGATCTGGCCAGATCCAAGGAGAACAGATCATGGATCTGTTTACCAAGACAATGGACCTTTTACCAAGGTGCTGTACAAGCACTGAAAAGAAAGAGGACCTTGATCCTAAAGAAGAGGCAAGACATGTAAAACAAGAATGATAAAGAGATTTCAGTAACATTAATGTTCCCTTGATATTTCCACATGCTGTTTTACAAATTAATTTTAATGAGCATTGAAAGAAAAAAGGTACCTTGGGCAGATAAGCCAAGGAATAGGCAAAGGGCAGTAGGAAGAATGAGTATTTTATCTTCCAGAGAGGAGGTTCTTCTTCTGACCACTGAACAAGATCAAGCAAGTTTAATCACAGAATATAAACTCTAAGCTAAAAAGCAGATCTAGTGTGCCTAGAAAGAGGACAGTCATTTAAGTACACCCAATTACTGTGTTCTTAATAAAATAGCTTTATTTAAGATGATAAAAGACAGGCAATGCCCCAAGGCATGCTTCCTCTGAAACTCAATCTATGCTCATGTTCAAACTTACAGGTGCAATGATCCCCTTGCTTCTATGTAGTGAATGAATTTTGGATAACAATTAGCCCTCATAGGCTCACTGCTATTGCATTTTCTCGACATTTTGAAACATTCAGTATTGGGATTACTTTCTATTAAGTCTATATGAACTTCTTTCATTCACTAGGTGTTTTGCTTCAGCTATTGTACTCACTCATTAACCTTTTCAGTAATTCTTTGAAAATTATTTCAGTGATTCTTTGAAAATCAGTTCCTTACAGTGCTTTGGATTGGTTTTCTGGAAGTGGTATATCCCAGTTTATGTCAGAGGTCAGCATAGACAAGAAGAGCTGCTTCCAGAAAAATTTGCAGTATTTTGTGTGCAGGATAGAGCAGAAGAAGAGTAAAAATGAAGTGCTGGCATTCACAAAGACACACACATTCATGAGAACCAAGATTCTGGGAATACCTATTATAATATTTCTTCTTATTAATACTTTAAAAACTAAAATCTTCTTGATATACTCCTTCTTTCCCATTCTCAGGAACATTTTTGTCACAGATACTTTCTTTAGAAAGTTTATATTTGACTCTACATTTCCAGGACAAAGCTTTTGGCCTCATGTTGCACATGTGCATTGGTCACAAGAAACTCAGGATTATGCACATGTAGAAGGCTATTTTTAGCTATTTATTTATGCAGCTTTTTTCAAGTTGATAAAACTATTTCTTCCCAAAGAAAGAAATGCTACTCATGGACATTCTACCTCCATCTTCTTGTGAGAGTAGTGTCTATGCTTCCTCAAACATGTAGTTTTTACATAGATGAGGCTGACTTACTAGAAAAAATCATCTCTCATCCAGTGGTGCAGAACACATTTAAAGAAAACATACCTACAGAAAGAGAGAAAATCAGGGGTCACTACCATTGTCATCTAGGAAAATTTTTGCCTTTACCTCTTGTCCAGTTTTGGATTTAGTTTCTAATCCCCTTAACAGGCTTTCCCAAATCCTGAGTAGTTTAAACTATTACTTAATATGTTCTTTGCTAGAAGGATTTTCTGCCTGTGTCTATGTACATTATAATATGTATGCACATACACATAACATTATTATTCCCTTAGTGGCAATTAAGCAGCATAATCCACCTCAAAGATATTTACAACAATTTAAACTACCCTGAATCAAGGAGTTTAGAGGATTAGAGATGAGATTTAAGCAGTTACTGAGAGGATAAATTTTACTATTCCTGTGCACTCTAGCCCTGTTTGACTTTAGGACCAGAGAATGGAGGGTTTGGAAGTGATTGAAGCATAGAAGGAAATTAATCAAAAGCTGAATATGAATCAAAAGGCCAGAATAGTTTGTTTGTTGAGAACTTTTATGTTAAGAAGAGGGTAGACAGCTGGCTCCTTGAGCAAGTTTGTTCAACTTCCTTGCAATCTCCTTTCCTTAGTAATTTGAGGGCAGTCAGTGTGTGTACTCCCACACCATCTCCAGCACCCTGCACATCTGTGTTGTGAGCAGGCACAGTGGGTCTGGCTTAAACTGAAAGCTCTGGTATCTTCAGTAACATATGGCATGGTCTGGGATAGAGGGCACAAACTAGCACTGAATATTCAAGCCACACTGGATTCATCAAAGGAATAAAAGTACCCAAAGATTAAAATTTGGTTATGCTGAAGAAGGATTGAACTCATACAGATTGAACAGCCCTGCTGTTTGATTTTTCCAATGTCTGTGTGGTGAACCAGCACACCAGGATTATTTATAGGCACACCCTGACCTGTATTTATATCAACACATTTATGGTTTTCACTCTCAGACTCCTCAGCTGAAATAGTGTTTGGCTGAAAGTGTCTGAAGGAAAGCTCACCCAATGCATTTACCTCTTGCACAGTCTGTGGGGCCAGTTCCTCCAGCCTACCCTGCCAATGGAATAAGAGTAAACTCTCCAAATCTGCCCCTCTTCTGTATGCAACACCTGGGATACTGTCTGTTTTCCATCTCTCTGTGCCAGTGAGAAACTAAAAAATGACAAATAGAGAAAAATTATTGTTGCCACCTGGTGAACTAAATATATATCCCACATAATTCCCCAATAAATTCCTCATATTACTCTCAGAGGGCTTTTTTCCCCCCAGATTTATTTTTTCATGAGTAGTATCTCATATCCAAAGATGCAACAAACCTCCCTGTCACACCCCAGGTGTCAGCTCCTATTATCCACTCCAGAGGAGAGCAGGAAATGGAGCTCTCTGAGGGTGTGGACTTTCCAAGCTGCCAATCTCCCAGCTGTGGCTGTGCCCAGCAGCCCAAGGCCAGCCTTGCCAGCAGCCCATGGAGGAACCCTCAAAGATGTGATCCTGCTCCCTTCCCCTGCAAGGCTCTGGCAAACTTGGGAGCAGCAAAAACAGCCAATTTTGCATTGCTAATGACAGCATGCAGCACCTTCTTTCTGCATGGACATTTCCTTCCCTTTCTGAGAAACATCTTCTAACATATCTGTGTGTGCTGCTTACTAGAAAGAAGGGAGGGATAGGAAAATGTGTGTGGAAGATGAGAGGATGGAGAGGCTGAGTGCAAGGAATCCCTGTATCATGAGTGTCATGTCATGTGTTTATATCTGCTTCCCTTCCTGGACATCCACACCTGGTCATGGCACAAGCTCCCTGTGCTCCTGGGATGGCTCCTCGTCTCCAAAATGGCAACAGGAAACTCTCATTATAACTCCTCCTTGTGACTGTGGCTACTTCACTTAAGGAAGAGAGTCATTAAGGGGAACAATCTATTTGCAAAGCTTATAAAAGTTCTAGCCGTGTGAGGTTTTTCCTCTTAAAAAACACAAATTGTTTCAAACTACCATTAAGTGCCTGCAGCAGTACCATGAGACAGTGAATTTCCCCATTCACAACCAGAAGGAGAAACAATCTTTTGCATATGGCTGTGGATTTCATGCCTGAAGTGCTCAGAAGTTTATTGCATTTACCGGGGAGTGGGGATGGAAATTACAAAAATTATGATAAATAGTTTGCCATAGCCCATCTACAAATTTCACCTGCTGACATGGTTTAGTGGGCAGACACTAATACCACCCTCGGGAGGAAGAAGGAAACCAGCACTGGGACAGGAAGGGGTTAGGCAAGATTTAAGTGAGTGTACAGGAAGCAATAAAGGTTGTGGAGATTTAGCTGGGTTCTGGTGAGTGTTTGATTGAATCCTTGGTTAGGGAACAAACTTGACAACATTCTCTGTTTTTGCTGTAGGAACAACTGTTCACTTGTCTAAATCCTGCCCTCAGCACTGATATATATCAGCCTTCAATTTACTCTCACTTCCATTGGAATCACAGTACGAATCAAGCACATCGCCCCTGCTACCATGCAGATGGTGTGCCCAAAAGACTGCACAGTTTGTTTTAAGGGTTTCTAATGTCTTTTTTCAATTTTAATTAGGCCTGATTTGTTCTTCCATTTCCTGCCTAGGGTGAATTTAACACAGGTGGTGTTTTCCAGGGAAGGGCAGGGGATTTGGGTGAGACCTCGAGGCTGCCTGAACATGCTGTGCTTTTGGCTGCCGAGCTGAGCCCCTGTTTTAGCAGCCCAGGTTTGGCAGACAGCGCTGCCAACGGGACCAGCCCCGGGAAGGGCTCTGGGAGCTCAGCCCTGGCCACCAGCAGGGGACCTGGCCAGCAGCAGGGGACCTGGCCAGCAGCAGGGGACCTGGCCTCAGCAGCTGAGCCAGCGTCAGGTGCCAGAGCAGATCAGATCAGATCAGAGGTCCAGCCCCTGAAATCCTGCCTCTTCTGCTCGCCAGGAACACATGCAGAAGAACCCCCCTGCAAAGGACAAATGCCCATCCAAAAACATGTTCAGCAGTCCACTTTCACTGCAAGAGGGAAGTACCCACTGTCACAAGCCCTGAAGTAGAGATCTGAGTTATTAAAATAATATTACATTAAATTATGGGTTCACAGATTAACTTTTACCCTGGATAGTTTAACTGCAGATGTAGGCAGTATTGATTGCAATGTCTAACATTTGTTAATCCTGCTGAGCTTTTTACCTCAGTATTTTCTCAAGGCCGTGGCAGCGACACTGTCTTAAAAAAGCATTTGCTGGTTTAGATTTAAACTTGTTGCTTTTATTTCTGAATCTCTCTCGGATATTTATTACAAAGCAGGGTACACAGGAGTGACCACATGACCCCTTGGTACCATCTGTTATTTTATATACTGCAGTGACACCTATTCCTTGCCACCTTCCACTACTCATTTGTCCATATCTTCATCTCAAAGTGTTTCCATACCTCTTCATCACAGGTTTTGCTACTCTTCCCTGGATGTAAAAATATGTCAGCCATATAATCTTTTATGAGGTGAAGCTACCCCTACCTAAAAACAGCATTCTAGCTGAGGACATGCCATTGATCTTTCCATAAAAAGGCATTGTAATTCTCACAGCACTATCCTTTATGCCTCCTTTAATAGGAGAATAACCTGATTCTGGGAACCTATTCCCAGGGAGCAGCTAGCTGGAAAGAGGTTCAGGCTCTCTGAGTTTTGACCAGAACTTTTTATGACGTGGCAGAGCCACATCTGCATCCATCAGCGAGGTCACCTTTGCCATGCACACGTGCAGGGTTCTGTCCCACTGCCTCCACCCTGCTCCGTGTGAATTTTGGTCGCCAGGCATGGCTTTGTGTGCCTGCCCAAACCAGAGTGCTGAGCCCCACTGTTGGCTGGGCATTGTCCCCTGTGCTGAGGAGGTGGCTGCAGTGCAGGAGCAGGCAATAGCAGCAGTTCCAGGGGCCCGGGGCAAAGGTAGAGGTCATGACCCTGGTGTATCATTAGGCAATTAGCAGGGGCCCTCTCTAACCTCTCAAAACACAGGGCCCTGGGCAAACTGTCCTCCCCTAGCCAGCCATGGCTGACCCTCTCTTTCCATAGCCACACTGGGGGTGTTCTGACACCCTCTAGGATATTCTCTTCTGCATATCAACAGCACTATTATATGCTGTTCTATCTGCTTCTTGCAAAGTTGCCAGATTTTGAGGCACTGGAAGACGACCTTATCCAAAGAATTTCATAGAACTGGCACTCTCAGAGCTGCCATAGAAACAGGCTGGGTATTTATAGGTTTTGTCCAAGGTGTTGTCCCATCCCAGGATCCTGCTGTCTGTATCTAAAATGAAATGTTTTTGCCCAAAGGGGCTTAGAAAACAGTGGCCAGAGCCATGTGTGAAATGAGAAGATACAGAAGGGAAAGATTTAAGGATTTAGACATCATTGAGCCTAGCCAACTCAGCTAAGCAGACCCCGTTGAGGTAATTCCTGACTCCCTTGAAAATCTACCCAGATTTGGTCATAAAAAACCAGGCAAATCTCAAATGCCGTTTTCTAATTTTCATTCTCTTCACATTTTTAACCCCAGGCCCAGAAGTTATGTGCCCAGGTACAGCTGGTATGTTTCTGACTGCACATTCAAAGGCTAGATGGTCTGAATATGCCATTTCTGAGACAGTGGGGCTTCTTCTAGTGTAATTGACACCAATGTCCTCTGCAAGAGACAGTGAAAACAAAGGAAAGGGAGGATAAAAGGAAAGATGAAGGAAGGAAGGAGAGAGGAGTCAGTCTGACAGAAGAAGAGAAATCAGAACACCAGATGTATGCTTCATGTATAGCATTTTATTAGATTACCCTGTAAGCAATGGTTCAATTTTGTGTGTGGCAGTACAGGCCCTTTCTTCTCAAGGCTATGGCAAGAGAGAGAAAAGATGGTCTTGTTGTTAAGGTAGTGACACAGGATTCAGGAGATCTGGCTCCCATTCCTGGCTCTGACACAAACCTTGTGTAAATCACTTAATCTCTCTGTGCCTCTGTTTCCCATCTGTGAAACAGAGATAACACATCCTTTTTCTCACCCCAGTCTGTCTTGTCTATTTAGATTATCTGCTTTTCTGGGCAGGGAAAGCTTCTTACTGAATGGGCTTGGGTTTTCAGTTTGTTTGTCCTCAGTGCTTTTTGCTGGATCTTTTAAGACCAGAGGGAACCAGAGTGATCATCTGGTCACAACCCCTTATACAAGAGAAGTGCTGGGAGCTCCCAGAATTAATTCCTGTTTCAGGAGATGAGATTGACAAACAAACAGACTTTAGGGGAAATATATATGTATTGTGTGTGTGTGTGTGTGTGTGTGTGTGTGTGTGTGTGTGTGTGTGTGTGTGTGTGTGTGTGTTTAAAACATAAAAAAAGAAAAAAATCCAAAAATCCAATGTAGTATTTTATAAACGAATATCAGGAATCTTCACTAATAAAAACTGGTGCTTTATTACTTGTTTAGTTTCATCTAGACTCTTTTCACACTACTAGAATTATGCTTTCACCAGTGGCTGTTATCCTTGCTGAACTCAAGAGCTTTCTCTAATCAGTGTATATGTAATTATGGTGGGACTTATTTTCCCTAACTTTTACTATGCCTGTAACCCAACCTCGCTGTCACAGTGGTGTAAGAACCTGAATTCAGGAATTCATGCCAGAGATCTTGGACCTTGAAATAGGATAAAATGACCTCTGAAGGGGTCTTTATTGTCTTTCTTGTGCATGGACCTTGGATAAAGTTATTTCCGTACTCCCTATATCCCTTAGGACAATTCTGAAGCAGCTACATGATGTTCCCCACTCTTCTCAACATAGCATTTCTTTGCAGAATTTATACTTGAGATTCATTGCACTTCATGATGAGAGTACAATTGTGATTGCAACTCGACTTGAGCTGTGATTGTTGCTCCTGTTAACGTGTATTCAACCCCTCCTTTCTCCATCATCACTATATGCCAGCAATTGGTGACATCCAGTCAGATAAGTACATTTGAAATATTTTTAAGAGAGAAAAGCATTCTATTTTGAATTTTTCTAACCTGGACATGCTCTAACCACTGAGTAATTGAATTAAAGACCTTTTCCTGTGGTCATATGTTAAAGAAAGGCTGCATCTGCTTTTGCATTTTGTGCACAGGCTGATCCTTGAAGTGTGCCATAAGCACACTCCTTGGATGAAGCTCTGCACGGGAAACAGATAGACAAATGTATAGTTATGACATTGGTGCTGAACCGCTCAACCTTGTCAGGATTGAGGTGTCTTCTGGGAGTGCACAAAAGCAGAACCTCAGTTGCCTTGGAAACTTCTCCAGCTGAAAACCAAGGAGATTAAGGCAGTTCTGGGCAGCACTGAGCTGAGCTTTCAGGACTGCCATTTTAGATTCAGATGCCTAAACTCCTCCTAACTTCTCTCTTAAACCACAGTTTTCAGAGAAAGCCTCTATTTGAATAATCAGAATGTCAAGCCACACAAACACATTACAGAAGAATAAATCTCTTACATATCAAAACTGTGAATTAAATCACCCCATTTTAAATCTGATTTTAAATGATATCAACATAGTTTGACAAGAACCATCCTGATTGTCTTTAATTATATCACCTTTTTTTAATTCCTTATTACTCAAGGTCCCTATCAGCCATTCCATTATTTTGCCTGGGATCGAAGGCAAGCTGACAGGCCTATAATTACTCGGGTCACTGCATTTACCTTTTTTAAATATTGGTACAACATTAGCTTTCTTGTAGTCCTCTGGAACATCCCCAATGCTCCATGGCTTGTTAAAAATCAAAATTAATGGTCTGTAGTGCTCCTAGACTATCGATCTTAAAATCTTGGATGTAAATTATCCAGACCTACTAATTTTAATGTATCTAACTTTAATATCTGCTGTTTAACACATTCCCTTAGTTACTGCTAGAATGAAAAGCATTTCATCATCATTCTGTCCTGAATCATCTGGCTTTTCCCCAAATACCGAACAGAAGTATTGATTGAACACCTCTGTCCTTTCTGCATTATTACCGAGAATTCTACCAGCTAATAAATGATTAATACCATCTCTAGGACAGGTTTTATACCTGAAATCCTGTAAAATTTCTTTTTGTTCCATTTAAGCATTTCTACTTGTCCTGTTTTTTTTCCCCTACTAAATTTTCTGGTGCTTGATATATACACTGCCTTTCTCATTTTCCTGTTTACACATTTACTCCCCTCGTTTAGGGACTCACAGCAGTTCTTTGTTTTATGAAACTGACCCTTTGGAAGGCAACATGGATGTGTTTGTGTCCATTAAACTGAAAGGAGGATAAAGGACCTGTCTTTGCCTTTCTTCATCTAAACCCTTTTGAAACTTGGCCTCAAACACAAGTCTATTGTATCCAAGTCTGCAATTCTTTGCATTCTTGGAATGAACCATCATTTTGTTAAGTAAATGAATCAGTATTTAGCCTGTGATCCAAAATGTCAGCTGATTAATGCTGTTGAAGAATTTTCTGAAACTACAGGAAGAAATGAAGTGAAACTGGGCTTTTCCTAAAACTTCAAGCACGTACTCCTGACACATGTAGTGATGTTTTGGAACCAACAGCAGCAGGTCCTCTTTCTGTTTCCATTGAGGAGGCTCATACTCTCCTCTTGCAAAATCTCAGGATTCTTCTTCTAAGGGAGCAGTGGGCCTAAAATAACTTCCTACCATGCAGGGCATGTGCCATGCAGATGAGCAGCTTTGATCTTAGGCACTAATGAGCAGCAATGCTTATGTAGATATGCCTTATTTTTTAAGCACATCACAGGAAAATAAAATAGATTTTTTTTTTCTCAATGCAGTATTTGAGACAAAATGAGTGTTACAATTAGTTGTGAGTTAGGAGAAAAAGAAAACTTTGTGTTGGACTTTGGGTGGATCCCTTAATGTCATTACTATGTAAGTACTTTATTAATCTTTACCTACAGCATATACCAGACAATACATTGGAACCAAAGTGTGTTGCTCCTTTCAAGTCACCATTCACATCACTGAGATGCATCACTAACTTTTTTCACTAAATAAGACTAATTTTTTGCATAATCACCTCCCTGGAGGACTAGGATTGCTCTATGCTTCCATGGAAAGAAGCCAGCACTTGCTCCCACTAGTACCTGCAGTGCTGATGAAGGGCATCATTTCCTTCTCATCAATAAAGCTACAAAAGCTGAGGTGCAATGTATGAGACTACATCCTGCTGGCTAGAGGAGTGAGAACTGAAGTGACAAGGTTCCAACAACTGCAAAAAGGATGCAAAAGTGGAAAAGAAATAGCACTAATTCAGAGAGGTTCAGAGTAATAGAGAAAGCTCCACTCTTGGCCTATCCAGAAACATGAGGAAGTATGGGAATTTCCACAGTGTGACTGATCTCACCACCTTCCACACTACAGAAGCAAGAAAGCTTACTGTGGAGATGCAAATGCTGTTGTGTAAGTAGCTGCAACTAATAAATTCAAAGCAAAAATTACATAGTTCGTTTGTAATTAAATAAAATATCAAAATTAATTTACACTTTTAGAGTAGCATTAGGAACTGTAACTAAGCTGTAGAAGCTCTTTGGAGGCTCACAACTGTACAAATGAAACCTCAGCCCCACTGAACTTAAAGGGAGTGTTCATTTATGAACTTATACAAAGAGCAAAACCAACTTCTGCTGACAATACTTTGTTGTTTAAAATGACAAATACATGGAAGGAAGAACAAGTCTGACTTTCCAGGGAGGTGTTAGGGCATGCCCACTTGTTTCAAGATGCAAAGCTGGGGCCTTATCAGAAAACTCTTCAAGGCAGACATATTTCTTATTTAACCACTTTAAAAGATGCCAGCATGTTGAAGTTGCAGTCATTTCTGAAAACGAATGAATATGTTAAAGCATAAATTAAGCAAATAAAAACTAGGAATCACAGCTTCCTCATGGGTAGGAAACCTGGTTTATAGGCAAGTGCTGGAAGGAAAAGGTTGGTAGCTTGCCTAATTTTAGAGCTGAGGGGCCTGCAGATGCTGACAGTTGTACATCTGCTTTGCTTCTCTTCTGATGGACAGGAATCAGCTCCAGTCCAGGAGCTCTGTAGGCACAAGTCCAAGGCAATAATTTCAAAGTGGCACAGCTGTGGTTCTTGATCAGTTCAAGTGTGTTTTGCACTCATGATCAGCAACAAGACCCTACAGCCAAGGGAACTTCCGAGTAATCTGAGTTCCCAGCTGTGGCAACAACCAGATCATCAAAGCCTGATAAAGTCAATATTGCTTGGTTGCCTTGGGAACCAGAAAAATGCCCAGTCCTGTTCTCTTTGGTAACAGAGTAGGGTGATAAGTCATTGTTTCTCCCCCACTGTGAAGCATTCCCAGAGCTCCTGCTCCATGAGCTGTGTGGAATGTGTCTTGCAGGTTTTGGGGAGATGAGCATTTCAGTGCACGGCTTGTGCAATCAGAACTTTGGCTACAACTAGCAATAAGCATGCTAAGAAAAGGGATAGAGTTGTTTGGGTTTGGCACAAGAGCACAGCTGCTGCAGTGCTGGCCCACATGTGGCTGCCTTGGTGTGTGGGTGAAGAAAGGGTGGGATTGCCTGCACCCATCAGGATGGATGAGGCTGGATGACTCAAAAAATCAGATCACAGCCCCTACATCTGACTCACAGAAGTATCCTTTAACCACCAGCCACTTCTCTGAAAATGTGCCTGAAAAAAATACTCAAACTGTATTTTTAGAATGAAGGGGGGTGGGTGGGAAGGAAAAAAAAGCAGAATAATCTATTTCAAGAGAAACCTCAGTGCTCACCTGAAGGACCCTACCAAAGTTCAAAAAACTCCAGGTTTATAAAGCTCTAATCCAGTTTGACCAGCAGCATCTGAATAAAGGCAGACCAATAATCCCTTCTCCAGGTCCAAATAAGACTTGCATAAATTCACTGTCTTGCACTTATTAATTTAAAAACTACTTCTACTAAATTACCCAGATCAGAAAAAACACAACACATGCATAGAAAGAAACGGTCCAAAAATTCAGACCAACAGCTGTTGCAACCACTTAAACATTTCAACAATGTTTATAAATGTATGCCAAACCTTAATTATTTCTCTCAAAATATTATGATTAATAAAGTAAAAAACTTCAGTTTCAAAAATAATTGTGTAGCATCACTCATAAAGGAATATTATGCCAAGAATATTTGCCCTAATGTTTTGGTCCAAAGATTTCAGTAATGACAGTAGAAATCCAAACATTGATATTAGTTTAATTTCTCTGATGTTATCTAACTGAGAGATCCCATAACATTCCTCTGTCACAAATCATCATCAAGACACTTCAGAAATTACAGTAGTGTAGCTAGCTCTTTCCCTTTTTACAATAAATTCTTCACAGACTTGAAGTGTAAAATGTGTAAAACAAGAAGCAATTCTTTAAATTTCTATTGATACCTAAAATAAGAACATCTTAGTAAGACTTCCAGCAATACCTTAACATATGCCATTAAAAAAAAGGGGGGGAAAACCCTAAATTAAATGGAAAGCAAAGAGAAAATATTCTGTTAAGAAAAAAAAGTTATATATCAATAATTCCAACAGAGAATAACACATGCAGATTTAGGAATACTGAGAAGAGTAAGTTTATTTATATTGAATATAAGGGAATATAAGGATGACAAGCAGAATACATACCTCAAGACATCAGAAACCCAAGAATTTGCTGCCCACTGTTGAAAAGGCAATCTTCACCTCACAAAAAACTATCCTATAAATGTCAGGATGACATTTCTGACATTTAAGGAAACATCTTCCAAATATGAAGCAGTAGGTGGCAGAAAGTACAAATTATTTGAGCCTTCATCTGAAAATCAACAAAATGCAGACCTAGAAGATCGCTGGATTTCTAAATATTTTCTAATCTCACTAATTCCTCATCAGTCATGAAGGCAGAAGAGTACCAACACTCAAGCTGAACAAGAATGATCTAAGTGATATTCAGCAGGGATTCAGCATGTTCTCTCCTTGAATTTGATTTATAGCTGGTCATCTTGGCTTTAGTGTTCTAGAAGTCTCTCCTACACAATATATGTTATCAAGATTGAGTAAATTACAAAAGAAGCATCATGCATAATTCTAATTCTCTTCTCACAACAGGATGTTTATTTCCTGTTTCAAGATAGCAAAAAGGATTTCCAGTTATCATATTACAGCAATTTACAAAAAATGCCTGTAGGCAGGAAGTTCATGAAGAGTAAAACTGGCTCATAACTAGGTTAGCACATGTGAATGGACTCTGAAATGTAAATTTATCTTGTAAAAAAAAAAAAAAGAAAGGAACATCAGCAGATACACACAGGTATTAAATGAACCAAAGGTCACAGTGGCAAGATTAGTGCCCAGAACAAGAGGTCTCTGCTTGGGGATGGAACATCCAGGCACCCATTGTGAAACTAATTACAATAAAGCTAAGCCAATCTTTTAAATAAATAACTCTTTGTGTCCTAAGGAATAAAAGAGAAAAGACCTCATCTTTCAGTCTCTGACTTTTCATCAGCCCCTTTGGGCAGAACTGGATCCTCACTGACCTCCTGCAGATGCCCATGCATGTGCCTGAGGCTGTCTGAGAACAGGGTTTAGCCTCTGGTGGACTTCAAGCAAAGTTATGTGCATGCAGAGAAAATTCAGACTTTCAGAAAGGCTGGAAACTTAGAGAAAACATAAGCCCCAGGAAAAATGGAGTGGTCTAAAAACATTGCATGCACTCTTCAGAAGATGTAACCTGAAGACTTGTTCTTTGAAGATGAGATGGCACCCAGGGAAATGTCCTGGAGCTTAAATAGCCAGTTCCCTTTGGAAGGTTCGGTGTGGAGGGGTGGTGGGTGCTCGAAGCATTGCCATGCCTGCTCTATACTTGGCAATGACCCCAAACAGAGGCATAACAATCCTAAACTCCTTTAGTGAGTGGAAAGCCAGAGCCAACATCACCTTCTTTTTGGTCCCTTTCCTTCCCAGCTCCATCCCAGTATGTCCCTAGAAGGCAGGTGTGGGCCCTGCTGAAAGCCATTTTCCAGGGCTGCTGCAGCACGATGTAGGGTGCCCCTCTGGACTTCTGGGATGTGTGGCTGGTGTAAGCAGCCACCAGCAGTCCAGCTCCTCTCTTACTAGGTTCTGCCCTGGACAAAGCAGCATTCCCTCACTGATGGACAGATAAAGAAAATTATCATCAGGAAATGAAATTCCTCAAGCTTCAAGTGCATGTGCAAAAGAATCATTAATCAGCTGTGTGAAGGAAGGATGGATGCTCTGGTCCACTGTAGGCATACATGTAATTTAAAGGTGCAGTGCAACATCACAGGCTCCATTAATCAGAAGAGCAGCCATTCTCTGAATTTTGAGCTCTTATTTCTTTTGACTTTATGAAACCCACTTGGCATGTGGCTTACAGATCAGGGTACTTGCCATTCTGATGATTACACCAGGCCGTCAACATTTCCACAGAGTTCTCCAGGAACACATGCCTGGGAAACTACAGGGGAGTGTTTAGCAGGTATGAACAAAGCCTCAAAGATAATTCACTAGAACCAGGAAGGCATCCATCTTTCAATAGGATGAAATTAAATACAGAGCAAATGTCACTAAAACAATCTCATCCTTTTCAGAAGTTGATCCTCAGCTGTTATCAACTGAGAGAATTGCACCGTTTTTGCAAAGAGCAACCTCAGACCCAGCTGGGTATCTGACTAAAGATTGCAACATATTAAGTACAAGTCGGAGAATTGGAAATAAATTCCTCTCACTGAAAGTGGTGTAAAGCTGGAGTAATACCACTGATGTCAGCTGGGTCTGCCACCACTGTGCTTTAAAGAACTTGGTATTTGATCTCATTCTTTTTCATGAATTCACCTTAGAAGCCCATCAGGCATAGTCAGTTCTTTTGTCTTGGCTATGCTGCTACTGCTGTAATTAATCTTTTTCCAACCACCCTATTGGCAATTTCCCTAATGCACACATCCTCCCTCTCCCTCCCTCCCTCTCCATCTCTTTCTCCTCCAATTCCTCTCAGCTGTGCAGTTCCTCCCTCACCAGCCTTTTGGGAACATCTTTTCTTTTAGTCTGTGAGCCAGATTGTCTTTAAACTCTTCTTATCAAGGTACAGAAGTCTTTTACTTAGATGTATCTGTGCCCTGAATATGGGCTTGGTTATTGAAATGGTGATATAAATTAAACCTTCACATTAACATTAGTACTAATATTGCTACTTGGCAGTGTGTATAAGTAAAATCATGTTAACACACTTTAAGTTCTGATCAGAGGAGTATCTGTCATTATTTTAAATAATCTCTGGGGGTTTTTTCTATTTAAAAAACTTAAAGAAAGTAACTCATTTTGGGTCACATGAATCATTTGACACTACAAATAATTTCTTAGTATATTTTTAGCTATCACATTGAAGCTTCTTTCAAAGCAAAATATTTTTCAAGCAAATAAAATCAAGATGGGATTTTTCTAAAATAATTTGAGATTAAAAAATAGTGTTCTGAGAAATACTCAGATGAAAATTCTGACCAATAAAACAAAATCAGCATCTGAAATGTGATTTAGTTAATCCCAACAGGCAGATTCATTTGGAAAAAAATTCTCAAATATTATGCTCCGGGGGGGAAACAGTCCTTCAGTTCTGGTTTGCTTTTGTCATGTGCTGTAGGCAAAGCAAGGGCTGGGGGTTTTTGCCTGGGCTGGTGGGTCAGTGAACTCCTGTGAGAGAAGTGAGTGTGGCCAGGCAACACCTGCTTACCAGTGCCCTGTGCTCCCACAGGTGCTGGAGTCTGGGGGACTTGCCTGCCACTTGTCCTTGCCCACTGAACCTCTTGCTTCTATTAACAGTTGCCCTCCCTATGACAATGGCAGGGATGTCTGTGTTTCTACAACCCACCCAGTTTCACTATCTACTGATTATGTGATTCTTCACCAAAATAAAAAGGCAGGAAATTTAAACAGAAACTTTTAATAAATTCTCATAATAATAATAATAATAGTGTATAGACAGATTGATATGTATACTACAGCACTTTCCCAAATTGCTTTTTTCCCTTACCAAGCAACCCTTTTGCTGCCTCTGTGATGACAGGTGAACTCTTTAATTGCCTCGATCAGGCCTGTGAACCATCTAAATCCTCCTCTTCCTGAAGGAAGCCCCTGTTGCAGAAAAGACTTTTAACCAGAAGCAGTGAAATACAACAAGCTCCTCCATCCCTTTTTGGTCCATGTGTCATGCCATGCATTGCACACCCTAAGTACAATAATATTAGAGTTATTTATTCCACCACTGGGGTGGTGGAAGTGTACAGGCAGCACATCTCACCCACACGGGTGCACACCCCATGGGCACTGAGGTGACTGCAACCATTTTTCCCCAGGTGCTCTTTAATCCAGGTCCATCTTTAGAAGCCAACACACAATGTAGTCACTGGTCAGTTGAACAGCAGGAAAGCAGAATTTCCATTGCTATTTCTGTTACTGTGGGATAACACTGATCCTCACGACCAGAAAGGTTAACTCCAGAATATTTTTACACCCTGCTTTCTGTAATGGGCACATCCCATATGGATGCTGGTGGTTGTCCAAAGACTGGGTAATGGCCAAGTACTATTTTCTTCATTTTCAATTCAACTCACAGAAGCAGACAATGAACATATTCCTGCCACTGATGTTCCCAGCACAATTTTTATTTCTTCAGTGGTAAGCATGATTTTGGTAGAAAAAGGAGCAATAATACACCCTGAGCTCTTCTATTACCCCACCACTGACATCTGGTTTGACTGTGATAGTCCAGACAGAAACAGATTTGGAATAGTGTGGCATACATTGCAGAAAATGATGGAAATTTACCTCAGGACTTCCTGAGGGTATCAGGTCTAAACTGTCCTAGCACTGAACTCCTTGCACTGGTGCATAAGGACTCTGAAACCCTCATGGCTGCAGTTAGAGATGCCCAAATGGTCTGTATGGTCCCCTCACCTGTGTGTGAGATCACCCTCTGAACATCAACAGAAAGTTCTATACCTTGTCCCATACCATCTTCCCATTCCCAGCCTCACACCAGCTTTGGTCTCCCTATCTCATAATCCTTGGATCTGCTGAAGGCAGTGATGGGATGAGGTTTTCTTCCTGTAGGGTCAGTGCTGCCAGCATTTGCTCAGCAGTTCCACACAGAGGAACAGGCAGTCACCATGACAGCCACAGTATTGAAAGAGTCAAAGGTCTGTTTCAGCTTTCCAGAAGTGACAGTACAGCCATCACAAAATGGGTGTAACTTGAGAGAGAAGTATAGCAGAGTGGGAACATGCAAACAAGCTTGAATGTCCAGACCCAGGTAAACCCTGTGGTAAAGGGTCAGTGATGCTTTTCCTGACTTCTATTTGCCTCTTTCCTGCTTTCCAAGTTTCACTCATTTACCAACTGTGCACCTCTCTTTAAATTAATTCCTGCCCAGCATTGACTTGTTGTTGACACTGATTGCATTTTTTTCTGAGCCTGTTAGGGAGATACAGAGACTACCTTCATTCAGATTATTCAACAGTCTTGTCCATAACCTCTTCCTAACAGGTGTTCAACACATCCCAACAGGATACATTTATCCTGAAGCTTCCTTACTGCTTTAAAAAAAAAACATATTCCCTGTGCCTTCCCTTTCTCCTTCCTTTGATCCATCCTTTTTTAAGCTTTGTTTGTGCTATTAATAATCGAGAGTTCAGCGCTGTCAGCACATTCACCACAGCACAGAACAAAGGGCAGAAAACAGCCCCACCCAGAATGAGTTTACAGCCTAATGAAGGCAAACAAAACCCTCCACTTGGCTGGCTGCACAGGGTGGCAGGCTGAATGGGAGTTTCTGGGCTGGGATGGGGCGGGGGGAGGAGGGGGATGTCCTTCAAAAACCACATTTTTAAGTGGACAAGAGCCTGCTTATTCACAAAAGAAAAGGGAAAGTTCCTGAAAGTGAAAATGAAAGCCTGATGAAGCAATTTTTGGGCAAAGGGACACCAGACAGATGGAGATGAGGAGATTGGTGGGTGCAGAATGTAAGTGAGGAGAGATATGCAGCCTAAATAGCTAATCAGTGAGAGGGCAAAGGCACCCAGACACCCTGCGAAGACACACTCATAAAGAACCAGGGACAGATGGAGCCAGAGCTGTGCAGAGCCTTTGAAGGAGCAGATAAGCAGGTTGAATTTAATGGGGGAATGTGAGAGGTTGTAACTGAAGAGCTGAGGACATAGAGGATCATTAAGAATCTGCAAGGAGCACTGCATGAGGAGCTTGGAAAATCTCCTGTATTTGAAGGTTTTAAGGACAAGTTAGATAAACATCTGTTGGGAATGCTGTAGATGTGGCTGATCCTGCCCTGGAGCAAGTGATGGGTCAGATGACCTTTTGAGCTCCCTTCACTTTTCTATGTGGGTGTGGTAGGCCAGGAAGATAATTTGCCAGATGGTAAATACATTTTTGCCCAGATTGCAGCTGAACAAGGAGTACTGATTTGAGGGACGAGGGGGTCCCAGGCTGTACCACTGCACATGAAAGCTGGAAAGGAGGAGAAAGAATTAGGTAACTGCACAGTCTTTTCTGCTGAGCCTCAGGCAAGTGTATCAATGGGAGGGAATGAAAGAAAGGAGGAGATGAGAAATGGGTCAAAGATTGCGAGTGTAAATTCAGTTGTGTTCGAGATGATGAAATTGTTCCTATGAAAACTATTGTGTCGTTGAATGCCACTGTGTATTCACTCACAAGGCCATAAGTATGTCTTTCCCAGACTATAATAGAGATCCTCATGTCTCTACTCTAAACAGACAATGCCAAGGGGGTCAGCAGAAGCAAGGAGAAGCACTCTGCTCCAGCTACTCTGCAGGTGAAGTGGGAAGGAGAGAAGAGTCAGCGGCAAAACAAAGGAATTGGGTATCAGAACACACACACACATGAGACACTGAGATGGCAGCAAGACAGGGTTTAAAGTAGGGAACAAAAACATATGCTTTTCTAATAGCCAGACCCTCTTGATTGGCCAGACCAACTGTACAAAAGTGAGCTGAATGAAACTTTTGGTTTAAGCAACAATTCACTGTTGCAGAGAAAATACTTTTGGCATTCTTCAATGGCTCTGAAAGGAGCGCAAAGACTGCATCCAGAATGAGGTGGGAATGGAGGTGGTGGAAAGGCATGGAGGCACTGTGGTTGTACTTTATTAACCTTACCTAGATTTCCATGCTTCTTGTATTATTTAGAAAAGATGAGTCAAATTTTAGACTCTCTAGCAAGCTCTATGTGCGTGTGTATAGGCAGAGAAATTTTTACATTATGTCTTTGAAGAAATAAAATGTAAACCGGGTGAAAACTGGTATTTCTCTAGTGGGTTACATGGAGACATAACAACTACTGAGAGCTGGGCAGAGAGAGTACCAGAGCTAGACTATTAGACTGAGGATTCTCTCCTGGTGTCAGGCATGAGGTTTGCTTCTGAAATGCAGGGTAAATGCTCGAAGCCAGGAGCAGGGTTTAGCCCAGGGCTTAGTTCCAGTAAGATAAGGCCTTGGGGGCTCCAGAGTCTGGGCACTATCATAACCTTCTGGTGAGAGTCCTGTTGTGTCACTCTTCCAACTCATACTGGTAATGGAGAAGGAAGGAAAATAAAAGAATTAGAATATAGTTGGTATAAAGCAGAGTCTGAGTTGATGAGTAGATCATAGCAATGTCAGAGCAATGGAGGAAGCCTAGAAACAGAACGGGCAGGCAGTGGGTCGAGGACGAGGAGATGGCCATGAGAGCTATCAGCAAGGACAGGGGAATGGGTTACCAAGGGATTACCAGGCAATGGAAAAAAGAACAGGCTGCAGACAGAGGGAAAATAACAAAGAATTACTGAACAATTAGTCATAAATGAAAGGCTGAGAAGGAGGGAAACACACTCAAAGATACCTGAGATGAAAATAATCAATGAGAAATTGATTGAGTTATCATTGGTGACTTGGTAGTCACAGACTGGGGAAGATGAAAATAGCAAGAAGCCATGGCAGCAGCCAGAAAAGGTCATATTGACCTTCAGCAACACCTTGATAGTTGCTGAAGGTGCTTCATTCAGCCACATTGCAGAGTAATGGATGGAAGATTCAGAGGAAGTCATGTGCACTTGCACAAGGTTTGAAGTCAAAGGTAGACAGAAGTTGTTGAGGAAGAAAAAGTCTAGACTAGATTTTAAAAGAAGAGTTGAGAGGTGAGTCAGATGACAGAGAGAAAAGAAATTTAAATGTTGGCAAAGTAAACTGTCTGTGACCAGGAAGATTGGGATGAACTCAACACTTTCAGGTCTTTGTTCATGGTTATGTATGCTGTCCATTAGCATTTCTAAAACTAAAAACATCTTCACTCAGAAGTAGTGTCAACATTTAGAAGCTGCTGAGCTAATGACAAGAGAACTCTAAGTGATCAAGAGAACTCAGGGCTATTGCTACTGAAAAGAGGCTCCTGGCTCAACCAGCCAGTCTCTGCTGCTAGAGAACAAGCACCATTTGGGTGCCCAGCTTCCACATCCCATCTGCATGGCTTCAATAAAGTGTCCAAAGTCCAGCCAGAGTGGCTTTGAAACAGCATCAAAATTATGTCTCCTCTTCTCTGTCTGTATATTTTATTAGAGAGCAAGCAAGGATCACAGCTTTCTGACAGTGGCTCACCACCTGGATGTTATTTCAGCTAGTTTTTCTGCCTCCATTTTGCCCAGCAGTAGGTATAATACAGTGTTAATCTCACTCAAAACCAGTAGGAATTCTCATCCAGAGCTAAAAATCACAGACCTCACTCTTCCATGCAGCAGAAGTAAATCTGCTGTATTCGGTGTGTGTGTGTGTATGTATGTATATATATATATAGATAGATATATATGCATGAATCATAAGTGATCTATCATCATTAATTCATTAGATACTCATTGTAATTACCCTGCTTGTGATGAATTAATTTGTCATTAATTTAGATGTCATATGTACAGTACTTTTTCAAGGATTGCCATATGATTCAACCTTAATTAATCTACCTCTAAAGCAAAATGCTAACAATCAATTCACATTACTGGGATGCTTAGGCTGTCAGCAGGAGCATGTTTATTATGATGATTATTATTTATGGACACCAGGAAGAAGGCATTACAATATTTGCAATCATCTATATGTTCCATACAGTAGGATATTTTAGTCCCAACATAGCTATATATCTGCATGGCCTTCCTTAGCCAATTTGGCTAATCGATTTGTGAATGTCCTTATCTTTAAAGATGTCACCTTGTATTTACAATCATTGGCAGGTCATTATCCATAAAGATACGTCAACTAATTTTTTTCTTCAGCAATGAATCCTATTTCTTAGCCACTGTACACCAGAATCTCTTTTCACTCTCTTATGGTCCTTCTTGGGGATGGAAGAATTTATAAGGATGCATCAAAGGTTTAAAAACAATCCATGAGATATTTGTATTCCAGAATGGGTCTTATGTAAATAATGAAGTGACACTCAATTTAGAGAAAGCTTTATTACTAAAAAAGGAAATCTTATTTCAATCACATCTTGATTCAGTTGAACTCCAGTTCAGTTTTTTCAGTGGTGTAGTAAGAACACCAAGTGCAAACATTGATTACAGTAAGATATACAGAGGCATCAAATAAGAACAAGCAATATTTCTGTTTAAATGCACCTCATCCTTCACCATAAGAAAGCACAAAAGCTATCAAACTGGAAGTACTTTTAGAATAGGTAAGAACTGTGAACTCTATTTAAATTAAATGTAAATTACTAAAACCTAAGTAAAGCTGCAATACATAAAGAATGTACTGCAAGAAACAATGAGATATGGAATTTCTGCTTTGTATAGACTTCCATATTATTCTTGCAATGATTTTGGATGCATCATTATTCCTTGTAACCCTCTTGGTTCTTCAATTTCCAAATCCTGGGAACAGTATACTTATGCCTGCTGAGTTCTTTTTCCCTAAGTTTTGTTTCCATTTTCCTCTGATGCAATGTTGCATTTTGTGTAAAGGCAGTGAATAGCTTATTGTAAAATAGAGGATTAATATTAATGCACACTCGTAACAGCTTTTATCAGGAATACAGTGTGAGCCTCCTTGAAAGATTTTTTTGCCCTTTTCTTGGGGTATGACAGTATGATGTATATGATCTATCATGCTCATTTCCTTCACGCATTCTTAGCCCTACTGGAGCAGCCTCAGAGTGATGGTAATCTTATGAAAACTCAAAATGATTTGTTTATTACTGAAGGTTTATTTAAGGCTGTCACCATGACCTATATCCATTAGTAACCTCAAGAATTCTTAAAGGGACACCGGTCCCATTACCTGCTATTTTCAGCTGCACTCCACGATAGCAGAAAGCGAAGGCTGTTGCTTCTAAGAGCTTTTGATAAATTATATTGCTATCCTTCCCTCCCCATCAACCTTCTATGTTCTATAGATGTCTTGCCTGGAAAAATGTTTAATCCCTCCCATATCACTCAAGCAGCACATATGAGGGCATTGAAAGAAGGGAAATGAGGTAGCAACATCCATGTATTCCAGTGTATTGGCTTTCAGCAATTTGACTCCACAGGTGAATTGTTTTGAATAAAAAAGAGCAGGAGCCCAGATTCACTCAGAGGACATAATGACCTAGCTCAGCACCTAGGTCCACTGCCTACATGGCCTTCACACTTACAAGTTTACACTCCAACTTCCTTACAGACAAGCCACATATGGTACCCCCCCTTCTTCCAAGACGGCTGTGCAGCCACCAGAAAAGCCCCTGTCCTGTCTCCCTAAGTTGGTCTGCCAGGCCCAGAGTATGCTCACAAGAGGGCTTTGTGCAGCAAAGGTGGAATAGAAAATGAAAGAGTTCCTTACCATCTCTAGGCTTCACATTTAGTGCCTTAATTGTCATACAGAAAAGTATAAATATTTTCTCACATTGTTTTGAAACTTACATCCCATTTTCCCAGATGAAGCACTAAGTTATGATCCCTTGCCACTGCAGTGAGTCCTGTCAAAAACATTATACTTTACATTTCACTTACATTCAAACAAGAGCCAGGGCTACATCCTGACTAGCTGCTATGTGATCCTTCTGGCATACCTTTAGGCTGAATGACTGTTCCAGTTCATGACATCTGAGGTGCAAGTGAGGCAACAGCTTCAGGTTTTGGCAGAAAAGGGCAGGCACTAACCCCAGAGAGGACCTGCAGCCATGAGTTATGGGTAGTGAGCAGTGGCCACCCCCCATGCGAGCACAGTCAGGAACTATTTAGGATCTTCACTAAGGATGGTCATGGATGGGGCTATCTTATACCATACCACAGCTATATTTTATGCAACTGTATTACAACAAAATGGTGTGGCTGCCACCTGCCCTGTGCTGAGGATTTATGCTTTTCTGGGAGTGAAATACTTGGGTTTAGGCACTCTTCAGCCTGAGAGGCACTAAACTCATGTCCCAAGTAAAAACCCTGTTCACCAGACTGTGACAAGACAGTCTATCCCAAGCCTTCAGCACAGGAACAGTAGGGTTTTCTCCTAGCATTCAGACTCAGTGTTACGGAATTCCAGAAACTCCAGGTATATATACACAGGATCAGAGGATGACTCAGTAAGGGATCTCAGGAAGTTTCTCATCTCACCTATGAGATCAGAATAGGTTTCCCATGGCCTTGTCCATTCTGGTTTTGAGACCCTCCAAAGACAGAGATTACAGCCTCTGAGTGACCACTGCTGGACTCTCATAATGGGGGAAAAGTTTTTCTTATACCCACCTGACACTCCTTTACGTCACCTCTTGACCTCCTGACATGTACCTCTGTGGAGAACCTGGATTTGTCTCCTCAATAACATCCTCAGAGTTACTGCCAGGCTTCCAGGAAAGATAGAGTTTTGCTCATTTTGTCCTGACTCAGTCCACAGCAGTCAGGGTCCTCTGAAATAACTGTAGATCCTTCTGTCTGTGTCATTAGGTAGGGGCTCCACACCTCAACCACCTTAGTGTGCACAATGATCCAACGCTGAAAGAAAGAACAGAAAACTGGAAAGTGCTGTCATACCAGGTATGCCATGGTGTGATCTTTACTATGCCCTTCTAATCCTCAGTCCTCATAAGAGTGGTGAGAACTTTCTTGCCATGCCCTTGTGGTAGGAAATTATGTAAAAAGATGGGCACCAGCACAGAGAGTCATAGTCACAGTCTTTGGCACACCTAGCTTTTCATGATTCTCCATAAATGACTCCTAAGTGGAAGGTACAGACCCATCTACCCTAACAGAAGGGTGATCATCTACACAGAACAAACACTTCTGAGCACATGGGAAAATTAGAAAACTTCCAGGTTAAGATTAGGCAAAATCTACTGGCATTTTCCACAGATTCACACCTATAGCTTCCTGTTCAGCATGCTGTTTTCTGTATTTCCTATTCTCAGGCATCTAATTCTTCTGCACTAGATAAGCAAGTCTGTCATCTCACCTGGGCTATGATTTCCCCAAGATGATAGGACATAAAAGAGCAAAGGTTTAATGTATGAGTTCACCTTGAGAATGTTGTTCAAAATTATAGGGTTTACTTCTATAGTCCAGACTATCTCAATTAGCACATATGCTTTTCCTGCCTGGCTAAATCAACTTATTTCCCTCGGAGATCTCATCTCTTGTCTTTTCTATCTGAAATCTCATAGTTTATTTGACCTTATCCATGGACCTAGCTACATTAAACTCTGTATAAATCTGCTGAGGAATTAAAGAAATGCTACTAAGCTATATTTAATACTCTAGCATGGGAGAAAGCAAAATCCTTCTCTTGTCTTCTTTCCTATAGAGGGAGAGAAAAATCTGCTGCTCTCTTGGAGTCTGACTTCACACAATGCAACCCTTTACTTTTGAGTCCTGGTATAAGGGTTGAGATCCCAGGCTTGAATTATCCCTTAGCTTGGTTTGTGAACTTGTATGTCTCATACAAGACAGGCATGAACAGGCTGTGACACAAAGCTAATCTCCAGAGTCAAGAGGCTGGATCATTTGAAGTCTGTAGGCAGTAAAGCTGTGCATAAGCCAAGTACACACCATGTAACTTTTTACAGTGATAGTGCCGGGTTACAGCTGGACTTCATAATCTTAAAGGTCTCTTCCAACCTTGATTCTGTGATTCTGTGAATGTCATCCATGCACCCAGCTCAAAACATGGCTCTGCATCCAAGTGGCAGAGCTCAGCTGACCAAAGCGTGCCCTAGGAAGATACCCATATCCTAGAATTCACTTTAGCTGATCAGCTAGTTAAAAAATACAAACCTAGTTACTGGAAGGATCAAGAGGCCTGACTCTCATTTCCTTAAGAGTTAGGAATGCCCATGACATGACTTAAGGTCCAAGCTTCAGAGTATTTTTGGGCATGGAGGTCCCTGGATACAGGTGATCAGCAAAGTAAAGTAGGTTTAGGACAACAGGCCTGTGACCACACTCTGAAGCCATGAAGAACTATATCATGTCTGCAACAGACATGAGCCAAAGAATTTCATACATAATTACAAGCTTTATCCAGACCTTTACAAATATTTTGTGTAAAAAGAAAAATTTTTTTTTTTGTGTTAAGACAAAACTTAATACAGGCTTATGTAATGACTGTGCTTGTAAGGTGCACTGATAGAGTATACAATTAAAACTAGTCTATATAAATATTTAAATGTGACACTGATATCAATAAATAATGAGAAGAGTTAGTTTCAAATAAATTACTATTTTAGTCATACCAAATTCAGGACCCAAGGGTACAAAGACAAAAATAAGGACTCCTCCATGCTGTGTCTTCAAAATCTCCATTCTTTCTGATTATAAGGGTATGATAGTCCATATGGTGAGAAATGATTTTTAAAGTTTGCAGATTTCACCCTTCAACTGTTGGGAAGCGTTTTCTTTAGCAGCAAGGCAAATTGAGGCATCATTTGAAATTCTTACTGGGTAAGGAAACTTAGACTCACTTTTAGTGATAAGAAAGTGGCCCTTCTTTGGGACACTACAATTCCAATCACAGCAAATGGCCCGCAAGGACCATCTGTTGCTCTGTTGAAATGCATGAATAAGAGGGTGAAAGAAGAGGAGATAGCTGATAAATTAGACCTCTCCTGAAATGTCTATGTGCATAAATGTTACCTCTAAAATAGCTTCATGCTGTCAAAGGAGGATAAGCAACTCTTCTGGCATGGCTTGGTGAAGCATGGGTGGAAACTTCTAATGGAGTGCTGTGTTTCAAAGAAAATTTAAAGTCCAGTTAGGTTGTTAAGAATGCTACATAGAGCTGTAGGCCTTTGGACTACTTTTCTGTAAACTGTGACTTGGCTGCAAATAAAATTGCTTGCGTAGATGAAGAAATCACAGTGTGAAATCGTATGCCTGGTGCTATGCAGGAGGTCAAAGCAGATGAACACAACAGCCCTTCTGGCCTAACCATCCATGGAGTCCACCAAATCTTGCAGGAGGTAGTCTCTATGCAGATAAGAAACATAAAAAATCGCCTATGTAGTTACAGCAACAATATATGAAAAACAGGGAATCTAAAGCAGTGTGAATTAGTCAGAGGTTGTTTTGTATTTACTGAACCTCATATATATGTGTAGGTGGCAGAGGTAAATTAAACTGATCTTTATATTCATCACCTACCAGCTTTGTCCAAACTATAGAGATTACTCAATCTAATTCCTGTGTATTTTTATATTTTGAGACAATACTCAAAATAAACAGCAGCGTTGGTGGGTACTATCACAGAAAGGCCTTTCCAAACCACCAGCATGCGCCCCCAAACATTAAGTGGCTAGCTCACAACTGAAATGCACACAGGAAAGATTGGCACCTGCTAATGAAAGTATTGCTTCCCAGCTATGTTGGGTAAACATCAGTTTGATTAAATCATTTTGGGTTTAATAAAGAGGGATGGGTTAGGGTTAGGAGAAGCAGGGCAGAAGTGGCTGGATCTGCGTCAGGGATATGAATATACATATATATATATGTGTGTGTGTGTGCGCGTTTTTGCCTGCCGTGTGCTCGCTGCAGGAGGGACGCGGGTCCCGGGGCCGGGCCGGTTCCGCCGCGCCGTGCCGAGCGCAGCGCCGCCGCTCCGGGCAGGGAGCGGGGCGGCAGCCGGCAGATGGAGCGCAAGGCCACAAACCGCGATGGGGACGCGCTGGGGGGAAGGGGGCAGTGCAGGACTGCCCGGCCCTTCGATTCATAAAATACATAAATCCTCCGGGGTGAATAATAACAGGAAAAAGCAGCGCCTGTCCGCTTCCCACGAGGCGAAAATACTCAGATGCCCCAGCAGCCGCAGGGTGACTGCCTGTCTTTAGCCTGGAATTCGTGTTTGGACGGCAGCTCCACAGGGTGACTCTCCAGATTCGCGCACCTTCTCCGTGTTCCCGTATCTGTTCCACTCGCCTTCGTGGAAAAGTGTGTTCTATCACCACCCTGCAAATCAACAGCACAGAATGCCCTGACTGCTGCTTGGTGTTGTAAGACCTACCGTGCACCGTCAATGTAGCAGCTTATAAAGTCCGCAAAGCAGAACAGGTTTTTAAAAGAGTATTTAAAAAAAAAAAAAAAAAAAAAAAAAAGGCATTTTCAGGAGCCCTTAAAAAAAAAAAAAAAAGTTTTTAGATAAATGGCCCGCAGGCAGAGATAAAGCCCTGAATTTCAAGGTCCTATAACTCTCACAGAAGCTTCATCATCATTGTCACAGCTGACGTACAACATTGATTTTTGTGTTATTATCCAGACCAGCCAGGACATAATGTGCGAACATCTACCACCTATTTTTTCCACTGGCTTTTATTTCTAATGTGCCCCAGACTCTGAGCAAATGTGAATCCGAGCCCCTTAGTTCAGTCAAATTTATTATCCTTAAGGGAGGGGGACCGAAATCACAATTGTAAGTGCTCCCTCCACTCACACACGCATGCACGCACACACACACTAGATGTGCTGTCTGTGCACCACTCCCCTATTGTTTTCACTGTAACTGATTTTGGCACCAGCTCTTTAGCACTTTGGAAGGGCCTTCATTAGCACTGGGACACTGTCCAAAAGGAATCCAGAAAAATCAACACATGGCTGCTCTTGTTCTCATGATAAATGACAGCTTTGGCTGAAAAACAACAACAGTAAGGAAGCAAAACAAAACCCAAAAAGCAACAAGGGTAGCCATAATGTGAATAGGAGAAGTCAGACATGACTAACTCAGCCTGGATGAGGGAACGGGCTTGGCTAGGAGGGGGCAGGGGAATTCCTCCCTTGGTACTGTATTAAAAAAGTGGTTTGGCCTTTTTGCTGACACGGGGGGTTCGTTCTCGGAGGGGAGCGGAAAAACACTGCCAGACCAGACCACACCACACTTGGATGACGTGAGTAAAGGGCACCAGCGCAGTGTGCTGTGGAAAATAAAATGTCTGCCATCCTCATGGGGAGGAAGAGGGACCCATGTCCCTGGTGTAAAGCAGAGCTTACAAATGCAGAGAATGTATAAGGCTGCCGTATTAACCCATTTATTCCCCAATGGCTGTGTTTACACTCAAATCCTGAAGTGCTTACTCAGGCAAAACTCCCAGTTGACCTAGTCCTGAAGGCTTTAATCAGGAAGTATGCCCAATGACTTCAATGGGAGCTTTGTCTCAATAACTATTCAGGATATGGCCCATAGGGATCTTGAAACTAGAACTAATTGAATTTTTTGCACGACATGCCTTTTCACTTGAAAAGAACCCTTTTTACCCAAAAAACAATTCTTCACAAAATGCATCAGCCATTTTTCTTTATTATTGGAAATCTTCTATCATATTTTAACAGAATGCTCTCAAACTTCTTATTTTGTATAGTTAAAAAAAAATTAAAAGCCAGGAAAAAAAACAAATCCTATGGATATCTTTACTTTCTAGCCAATTAAAAAAAAGCAAATAGCTTTGAAACAATGTTAGTGAAAACTGTGGAAAACACCTAGGGAATGCCACAACAAAAAGTGAAGTCCTTTTTTAAAGCAAGGGAAATGGGCTTATTAAGTTTATTTTATTGCTATTGTTAAAAAATTAATTCCTTGTGTTTTGGTTTCTTACAGTAAGAACTACGATATACTACCCCTGAATCCACAAGTCTGCATATGTACTTACCTTAAATCACCACAAACAATTTTTAAACTCATTTTGTAGCCTTTAAAAATGAAATAAATGTCAGCCCTGACCTGTGAAGTCTTCCATACACTTAAACATAGGAGCTGTAGGGAGTCCTTCAAGTTGTACAAAATTCAACTAATATTTCAGAACAGACTGACATCCAGAACAGAAGACAGATGTGGAAAGAAGCACCATAAAGGAAATTTTGAGGTAAACATCCACAAATCTGTGAAAAATGTATAAACCTACCCTAACTGTGACAAAATTCTCCTGGACTGCCAAAAAAGTAGGGTTTGTGCCTTTATTTTAAAGTCTGAGAATAGCCTGCTTTTCCAAAAATGTATTTCAGGGTCTGGAGTCCAATTCAAGAAAGTTTAAAAATACATTTTGATCTTACCTTTTCCAATGAGAACATCTGGGGAAAAGAAAAAGAAACAAAAGAACAATTTGAAAATCTGCTGTACATAAACCAAAGTAGCATTTTCCAAAAATCCTCCTTGAGCTCTGCACACCATGTATCTCATCCCAACTTGGCACATATCAGGTGGCTGGTCAACAGTGACCCATGGGAATACACACAAGACCCTCACACATCAGCTGCATTACAACTTGTTCATTACCACGCACAGCATCCCACATTGATCATGAATATATATCATTAGGAAACAGGCTGTACACTGATGAGAAGGAGTTTGGAAATCATCCTGCTTGAAATTCACATGAGAAGTACATTTCCAATAGATGCTTTGGCTGTTGACTTAATATGGTTAAAAGCTAAGCAAGTATTATATTGGAACTTGCACCTGGATCTCTATCTATTCAAAAATATTTAGAGACAAGTCCTATTAACTGGTTTTTATTTTGTTACAAAGTGAAAGGCCTGATGAGATTTGCTGAAAGATCCTCTCTGATCTCTGAATTTAAATCAAGCCTGGGTCAGGCATTTGTTCTGAAACCATATGAAACAGCATACCTCAGTGTTTTCAGATGAGCTTCATGTAAAGCTAGATCTTTGCAGAGCAACAATTCAAACAAAAATTCAGGGACACTAGTAGACTAGAATTTGTGCCTTCCCATATCTCCCTTGTGAAGCTAAATCACTGGGAACTGTCAGTTGAGTGACTTCTAAATTCCCCTTCACACCCACCCAATTAAACTTTTATCATATGGGTTGATCCCGTGATATAAAACACAAGTGTGTCTTAATGCAATCTGAAGTCGCAGGCAGCCTTCTGGGAGAAAGGCAGATGCCTGATGTACCTTAAGCTGATGTATTGGATGCTGTTTTTTCCTGCTTTATGCCATTAGTACACTTGTTCACCATCTCCCCTACCACATTGCCATCAGGGAGATCTAAGCTTGGCAGCAGGCTGGGATCCCTGCCTCTAAGCTGAAAGAGGTTGAGCTATTTGCAGAAATAATGCTTTCCAGACGTACTAAACAGCACTCATCTTTCCAGATGGAGGGGCATTAGTGTTGCTTCCAGCCATCTCTTCACCTTCTGGTGTACTTGCCACTCCTCCTGCATGCACCACAAGCCTTATGCTTCAAATACCTCTCCTGCATGCTGAGAAACTCTGCGAGCTGCCTGCACCTTGCAGCCCTTGGAGCCAGCTGGAGGAGGCACATAGCCCATCCCATTTGAACATGGGACTTCTGTCAGATGGGAAATGGGACAGGAGGGAAATGGGAAATGGGGGGCTCTGAAAGGAGCCAGAAGTTCAAGGGCCCTTTTTTTTTCCTCCTGTGATCTGTATTGCTACTTAAAGGATTTTAAAAGGAGAGGATTTGGCAGGTAGACGATCTGCTGAAGAGAAGCGTTGATAGCAGCCAAGCTAAAGGGGGGGAGAGAGAGCGAGAGAAAGTCAGTGATGAAGAGGTAACGGCCCCACTGCTAAAACTAAAGCTTTTAATGGTCCCACAAGACCTGCAGACTGTCTGGTCCAACAACTAACGGCTAAGAGCCAAGCCTTGAACATGCAGATCTTGGATCTGTGGCACACCAGGCTACATCAACCCTGACGAGGTCATCTGGATCACATGAATGCTTCAAGTCAAACAGCTGAAAAAAAATTTATTTTTTCTTTCTTTTTTTTCCTTTTTTTGTTCTTCATGTGAATCCCCAGTGGAAGAAATCCACCGAACAAGCATGTTGATTTTGGCAAAGGCACACACAGTCACTCTGTTCTAAAGATGAGCTGACACGTGCAGATTCACAGATTAGCCATTTCTAAAGGTTAATTAAATATTGCCATTGTTTTCCAAGCTATTAATGTATGTTATTCTATTTTTCTCTGTTAAAGAACATCTGGGTTTTGAAGTTAAAAAATATGCAACCCTTCGTCCCCCTTCCAAAAAGGTCTTAAAAAACACACACAGAGTGTCTCCTTTAAAAATATGGCATGACTGTCTTCAGAGTCACATTACAAAGTTGAGGAAAAAAATCTTTGAAAAAATATTAGGGAAAATGTTCTTCCATAGATCAAAACATTTGATGTGCATTCTCGTCTGCCGAGCGTGTCTCAGAACCAGCTCACACAGTAAATGAGCTGTAGAAGAGGCTCCTGGTATTAGTCAGCCCTTCATTATTTGCTGAAGTTACTCAAAGTGATTACATTCAGACATGTTCCTGCTCCATCCTTTGGTGCCAGGATGTATGACAGCCCATTTTGTTTACAGTGCTGGCACTGCTGGGTAAATTAAGTGGATCTGCGCAGCTTTCCTTATCCCTGTGCTGTGTCCCTCCTCAGCAGTTTGGACCCAGTTTGTGAACAGACTTGAGGTGAAAGAAAGAATGAATAGGATTAAGAGAATGGAGATATACAAACAGTGATTTGGTAGAGTTTTCTTGGCAGAGACATAAATGACTACAAAAGACTCATGTCAGTCCTACCCTAGTGATCAAGCCTGGCAGCAGAAGCAAAAGAAAGCTAAGCTTTGCTTGCAGCTTTACTCTGCTCTTCCCGTGATACCTGAGACAAATCAGCTTCATTCCTTGCACCAAAACTCCTTCATTACTTCTCCATGCCTCCAAATCTCCATGTGCTAGGCAGTCTGAAAAAACAACATGATAACATTTGCCTCCTCTTTGCACAGATAATAATAAATGCTTAAGATGCACATAAAAAGGGAATTCAATCCAGTACCTTCTGTGCCTCCATTTACCTCTCTGTCAAGCAGTGACAGTCACATGCAGGTAATTCACGGTTGTGTCAGAGAGTTCAAGCTATTAATGCAAAAAAGTGCTTGAAAATTCTTAGGTGTAAGAAATACAGAAACATAAAATATTGCTCTGAAAATGAGAATGTGATTTTTCATATTCCGTGGTTATTTCTCATAAACCAGGATTTGAACTTCAACTTATGCTTTCTGTACCAATCAAACTCCCTTGCAAATCCTAAAGAGATTAACCCTCCCTGTTCCTGATTCTGGCCCCAACTTTGTTCAGGTCCCAGTCACCACCTAGCTATAGTCTTGCCAGTTTATGAATGAACTACACCTGCTGATGATACAAGTCAAAGACCAGTGATGGTCTAGCTCACATTCTTCTGCACGACCTTAACATCTTTGCAGCCACTCTCTAGGATGTCAAACTGTGGTGGATAACTTCCCCTGTTTACTTGGCCACACTAGCAAGAGATGAAGGGAACTCTACAATGTCTTCTGCATCCCTCTATAAGGCATCAAGGGCCAGAAAAGCAAGGGCATAGAACTCATGGTGGGAGGTAAGCCTGGCTTGGAGCAAGACCAACCAGCATGTGCAGTGTGCTTGCCATATCCTGGGCTGCCATGGACTCAGCTACCTGTACTCTACACCACCACATGCAGTTGATTTTCCTGCTTCCCAGTGCTATTACATTCCTTCTGGGATCACAACAGTCAGATGAAATGAGATTACTCTGTTATTTATTTCTGTCATATTCTTCTTGGAAGGATTGACAATTCCTTCTAACAAGCATTTCACTAGTCAACAAAGTTATCCATATTGAAGTGCCTCTTCTGGCCTGCAAGTTAGCAAACAATAAATCTTAATTACACTTAAATGCTAGAAATTTGCAGAGTGGGGCCATATTAGTCAGTTGTGAATCGGTCCTGACTCCTGCCTCTGCTTTGGCTGGAGATGCAGCTGCAGGAATACATAAATTAGTTTTTTATTTGTTTGTGCCAGTACAATCAGTTGTAGTTGTTTCTTAAGAGCATTAGTGGGCTTACTGGCATTCATCCTATTAGCATCTCTGATGCAGGTGCCATCTGGAAAGTTTTATTTTAAAAGACTTTTAGTATTGTACTTAGGTTAATAAGAAAGCATTATTTTTAAATATCGCAGCAGTTTTTCAAAGTGCAGCTCAGTCATGACATCTGCTCAGTGGATACTTGTTACCTTTGGGTTTATTGAAAGGAACCCTCTGAATAACCTTTTTGTTAGCAATCTGCTTTATAGGCCCCTGCAATGGAATAGTGCTGGAGTGCAAATGGAGTTGCTAGCAGAGGGGATTTTCTATGCTGCAACAAGCTCTTTGGTATTCCAGCACTTATATGTCACAATGTTCAATAAAATCACACAGACCTCCTCCCCACTTCCCTCTTTGTGAGATTGTGCCATCTTTATCCAAGAGCTCAGTTGACAGCCCAGCCCAGCTCCATGGATGCTGTGAGGTTCCCCCTCTGGATATGGGGGTCCAGGGAAGACTTGACCGTGGAGGCCCAGGCAGATCTCTCACATACTGTTTTAAAAACTGCAATGAGGCCAATCTGAAGGGACTGCTCCTTCTGTTTGACAAATTACACCACATGAGCAATGGCTCATTCGCAATAAATGAAAAGAATCACCCACTCCATTTCCAACTTTCACCCATTCCGATATTTAGCCTTCAATGGGAAAATGATTCAATGGACATCCTATTGGTGAACAAAAGGGTTTCATTTATACTGAGCAAAGTGGGTGCCATTGCCAGAAAAAAAACCCTCATACCCTTTATGAAATTCACCTTTATTAGTAGCTGACAGAGTATAGCTGGCAACCCAAACTAGCTATTCAGCAACACCCATTAATGAAACCAGAGCATAAATTTTTTTTGCAAAAGCATTAGCTGAAGCTTGGGCTCCAGTTTGGGGACATCATTCTCAATATATGAAGCCAAATTCTCAGAGTAAAGAGCAAGAAATTTGCAACCATGAACCAAAGTGAGGGAATTGAAATGGTCTTTTCCTATGAAGCAGTGGTGCAAGAACTAAGTGCCACTCTGAAGACAGTCAGGGCCACAACTTCTGACTGGGTTGATTCTGGTGTGGCTCCACAGAAATCAAAGCAGCAAAAGTGCAGAGGCTGAGCTCGTTCACAATCCCTAAGTGTTTTTTCTACAACTCAGTGTAATTTCTATTCTGGCATAAGGCCTGGATCTTTTTAAATATGGTTGAGTAAAAATTAAAGAAATAATATTCTCAGAAGCTGAGAATTTCAGGTCTTCTATAACCACTAGGAAAACGTGGTCATTCTAACTGAATGAAATAGAAACTCTAGATTTGTGAGTGTTCCTAGCTTACAGGCTGCAGAAATCAGACACAACCTTAGGAGGCTCCTAAAGGTGCACCATCTATACTAAAATAGTAAATAGTACAGGAGTCATCAAAATGTTGGACAGAGCACCAAAATAATCAGGTTCTGCTTCAGCTTCAGTCAAAGAACATAGACTGAAGTAATAAAAATTGTGTTTGGGAGTGGCAGTGGATAATTTTCTAGCCAAACCTTGTATTTAAATTCATTTCTAAAGAAAGCAAAGTTGAGTTAATCTTGGAAGAAGGAGTGTCACCAGTCAGCTGACACCAGTGTAATGCTGCCATTCTTTTATAAAATTTTTCTTCTGGTGCCATACCTGACTTTATGAATAGTTTACATGACCAAAGTTTATAAACAGTCTAGAAGAGAGAGTTGAGACCAGCTTTGTGGTTTAGAGGATAGCTGCTAAAAAGATGGATTTCAAATTGAGGTAACAGACAAGTGATATAAGAAATATTAAAGGCGATATTTTAGAAATCTTGGGAACATTAATTCTGGATGCAAAGCCAAAATGTTGTCTCTAGCCAGTGGGCAAGACCACTCAGAAAAGACCAAGAATAACTAAAAAAGCAGATGGAATATGCAAATCAGTTCAAACCAAGATGAACAGAGGCAGATCATTTTAAATAGAGAGAAATACCTTTGGTAGCAAGGTCATATCAGTCAATTTTGTACTGCCTATAAGGAAAATTTTCCCCATTTAGATGAATATATTTCCTCCCATGATTTTTTTTCCACTTTGTGTCAGGATCCCTACAGATGTAGAGATCTGTGTCTGCAAGTGCTACTCAGCCAAGCAACAGCAGTGTTGTCAGGTGCAGTGACTCTAGGTCTGCACAGAGTATCTGGCTGCAGGGCTGGGAGATCAGGTCCAGGCAGTCCAGGAGCTGGATCAGAGGCTGATGACCATCTGTACTGAGTCTGTCAGCCAAAACTGTCTTGGCCAGTACAGAGATGGAGAATGATCATGTCTTTGTCTCTTTTTGATCTTTCAGATTACCCTGGGAAACGGGGAGCTACTGGAAAGGCAAAATACAGGCCTCAGAAGGAGAAAAACAATCTGATAAAAATCCTGGGCCTGAGCCTCCTTGGAGCAGAAGATCTTATTCTTGGAAGCAAGCAAATCTGTTCTGGAGCCCTCCCACTGTTGCCTCTGTTGCCTTCACTGTTGCCTGACTGGTGACATTCTTTCTTCCCACTGTTGCCTCAAGTTGCTTACTACTTATGGATTGCCTCTTCATGAGAATTCTGCAATTTTTTCAGGTTCTTGAGGATAAAGGACCATTTGGATTCTCCCAGTAGATGTCATACAGGTTTCATTGTGAAGCCTTCACAGAGATGGTCTCTCATAATATAAATCAGTCACAACTCTGTAAAGTGTCATCCTGCTGAGGTTTGAGATCAGAATGCCCTTCAGGCCACTTTACCTCCCACCTCCAGGAAATTTGTATCTAATTTCATAACATATTTCCTGGGCCAAAGTTCTCTGACTACAAAGGTCATAAAAAAATTAGTGGCAAAATGTTAGTGATGCAGCTGTGATTAAAATCCTTATCAAGGGAAAGCTTTCCCCCGTACTTTTATGTTCAAGCCACCAAACCAGTTCTGCAACAACATGTGGCACTGAGAGTTTCCTGTCTATCAGATGTCTTATCTGAGAAAAGACTGACTTGACTCAGAGCTAATGAGGCTGCAGACTAAGTCCATAAGGCAAATTCACATATATTAGGCTGGCATGAGATCTAATAATAGGGTGTTGGAATAATTTTGATACCCACAGGAATAGAAGCACTTGTAATAAAGGAAATCTGCCAACAAGGAACTAAGATTTTACTGATTTGGAGTCAGTCATTAGCCCTATAGGCTGAGAAAGAATTAGCAACAGCTAATAGGATGCAGAGAGATGTGCCTATTTATGTGATCTGAATGCCATGCAGTATCTTAGATGGATATTCGCCACTTCTGGGAATTCTATAAAGATATTTTTGTTTATGAGGGGGCCAAATAGCCTGGGTTTTGCATACAATTATTTGACTTGCCTCCAGTCTACGCTGCTCTTCCTTTTTTTCTTGTCTCTCAGTCAAGAATTGACAGATCTGGCACCCAATACAAACTGCAGATGGGACAGTTTCCAGCTTTTGTTTCAATGCCACCAGTAGTCACCAAAGGTGAGGAAACTAAGCAAGAACCACAAACACCTACCCTTTCTTTATTCCTTTCTAACTACACAGAGACACTTACAGCCCAGGGCTGCTGCTGTTTTGTAAAATCTACATTTGAGTCCAGACACAGTAAGTGAGATGCACTCTCCTACAGACCTGAAAAGCAGCAGCACGCTTACAGCTGCTCCTCAAGCTTCTTGGAGGAGGAGAGGTGAGAGGAGAGGTGAGATGGACAAGTTCTGACCTGCTCCAGGAGCAGGGGCTGGAGGCAGTTCACAGGGACACTGACAAGGCAAGGTGGAAAGAGAGAAGGAACAAATGAATGCATTTCCAAATGCAGAGCAGCTTCTGCCAAAACTAAATCCATTAGCAAGATCCTTTGAAGAAAGTATGTAGGTAAGAACCATTAACTCATGGGAGATAAGAATTGGCATTGAATATTTACTCTACATAGAGATGTGTTCCTATATACCTGACATGGTAAAAAAAAAAAAAAAAGCCTAAGACTCCAGCTCACTTATTATCCCCCAGTGTTATTCCCTCTTTTCTTATGCTCACTCACCATTAGGGGGAAAAAAACAACAACACAAAAACAAACAAACAAACAAAAAAACACAAACAAAAACAAAACAAAACAAAAAAAAACCACAACAACAACCAAAAAAAAACACCACAACCCAAGCCACTCTATTAATGCAAAACATCTTTACTCCACTGGAATGAAGAGATGTGCACTGTTCCTGAGCTTAACTCTGAGGGGTTGAAGAATGCAGGTAATTTCCAGCTGTCCAACACCCATCTTAAGTTTCTTTCAGTCTGGGTGTCACAGTGGTGACACCTCTCTGACCTTCACCCCGGCACCATTTCTGAGTGGTTCTCTGTGGTTCACAGTGGTTTCTGATACAGGATCAAATGCTAATGATTTCACCCAGAGTGTGCAGTACCACTGACCTCTACCAGAAATATATCCATAGTTACAGGCTCTGAATGCAGATCCCAGCCATCCTACTGAGTGATTTTAAGTGCCAGCCTGAGTTCCCACCATATCTTCAGACTACAAGTCTGTAGGCACATGTCTGGGCATGGCTGGAGCATGTCCTCCAAAGGATGCTGGGATTCAAGTACCAGGTAGGCACTGAGACTGTCCACAAGATGACTATGAAGAGAGCAGGTGGATAGGGTGCAGCATGGGCCATATTAATGGAACCACATATATCTATTTTTCACAGTCCTAAGTCCAAAGGAAGACCCATCCATGTTCATCTCAAAGTGTTTAGTTAGCACTAAGTCTCAGTTTATTTTAGCTCTTCACCTGCAAATCTGCTACAGCACACCACATAAAACACCTTTTTTCCTTTGCAGCTTTTTCCCCCAGGCTGACCTCGAGATGTGTAGATAGGGGAAACGGTGGCAGAGGAACAAGGCTGTGCTTATCCGCTTCCTGCTGCTGACAGGCCTGCACGGGTTTACCTAAGGCTTGACCCCTATCTCTGCTGCACAGCTGCCCCAGCAGATGCTGTGCCCATCGTGGAGATGTGCTACTCATCAAGATAAAAGGAGTAAGAATCTATCTCAAAGCACTTAGGTATGATTAAATAAAGGAGGCCATTTCCTGTGCTGCTAATCTGGTGCCTTTCAAAATCACTAACTTCACTTTTTTTTTTAAAGTTACCATCTTTTAATTCTCCTGGGTCTCCTCTATAGTTCTCCTCCTCCTTCCTGGGAAGGGGTGATCCACTTCATGATACGAGAGTGGCTCACAGGGCTGATTAAACTGAACTCTGTGCAACACAAACAGCAATTTTTCATGTACAAAATGAAAGAATTGTACTGCTCTCTCTTTTGAGTTTTGCCTGGGTCAGGATACCCAATTAACCTGCAGGCTCTTGTACTGGCAGCTACCTGCTCTTCACTTTGAAATCAAGTCACTCTCCTGTTTTGGGAGCTCTGCTGCTCTGGAAGTCTTCCTGTCCTTTAATATGACAGAACAAAGCTGAAGCATCTACTGTGAAAAAGTGAAAAAACCAGACTCATTCAATATGGCCTCTTACTTTTTGTTTGAGTATTGCAGTCTAAAGTTCAATAACATCTTAACTGTTTGGCCACTAAGACACAAAATATTTTAGGACTCTAATATCTGATGAGTATGTACAAAGTCAAGTAAATCTCTAGGTTGTATCTTCCCACAAACAAGGAATCTCCATACATGTCTGGGGGGTTTTTCTGTGTGTGTCATTCACAGAAACTCAATCAGATTACAGACCTTGCTGGGCTTTCTTCATCAAATACCAGATGCTACATACAATTTCCTGTGGAAAGCTCTAATGTTTCATAGTCCTTTTTTCTTTTATAATAAAACACCTCAGAATTTGCATATTTATCAACATGAGAGTATGTGAGAGTGAAGCAGTGATTGTGACTAAGCTGACTGTCATCTGCAATAGCCATACTAAATGTGAGGAAGGACTGCATAGGTAGTGAAGCCCAGTCTGTTCTAGGCATAATACAAGCCCAAAGCTACAACCATGGGGCTTGACACTTGAAGTGCAACAGACGTCTGATTGCAGTGAAGGCATCCCTTGCCTTTGCTTTGGAGTGCTGATCTGTGCATGTGTCTGCTGAGCAAAGACATAGGCAAAAAAAGGGTATCTGACAAAGTGTCAGATGCAGGGAGCATGTGCTGCACAGAGCACAATCCATATCTCCATCTCAGCCTAGATGGGAATGTGACTGCCATAATTTGTTCAGAGCTCATCTTTACTGTGCCCTGCTTAGGGTCACCACTAGTATGTGGGTAGTTAAAATCTACAGAAACCATATGCAACTGATATTTCTCTGCTGAAAAGTTTAGCACAGAACACAGTTATTTACACACTAAGCCTGACTTTCCCTTATCTTATGCCATGAACAGCCTTTTACATTTGTGCAAAAGAGTGATAAACTACCACCCAGTCAGCATGGTAATAAAAGGTGCAAGAAAATGGAGATTGAGATTGCTGGCTCACAGAGATCTATCTATGTCTTTCAACATTATTTTCTTCTCTATGAATACAGACTTTTAGCCAGAACTAATTAATGGTTTGAAGCTGGAGATTTGGGAAACAAAGTAAGAGTTAAACCAGTGTTCTTTCTCTTCCTCAGTCACACTTTACTCAGTGTGATTTCAAAATACATGCAGTGCTTTGGAGTGGACATTTTTGCCCCAATTTTTAAATTTGCACAGATTGTAAGGCTATGCCATATCTTGAAATGCACTTGTATGTGTGAGAATGTCCTGCGCTGGCTGCCTGGAGGCTGATTGCTAAATCTCACAGGAACCTTAGCTTTTCTGCAGCCCAGAGCTTCTCATCATTAGAATTCCCCAGGTTTCCACCTCCTTCCTCGACAGCCATCTGTCCTGCCCACACTCCAGCTGCAGTCAGACATCCCTCACCACTTACACCTGATCTTTTGACTCTACACACCTGAAACAATTCTCGCTCAATCTATCAAGCAATATACATTTAGACAATCAGGGAAGCTCTTCCAAAAGCTATGAACAAATTGCCTAGTTTAAAATCACCACTCCCTTTCTATGATATCCTAGGCAGTGTTAAAATGAAGGGGAAGATTTATTCGAGGAAGAAAATTCCAGTGTATTTCAATACCACATTGCATCCTGATGGAACAGTGTTTGTAAAAGTTTGTAGTTCTCTTACAGTTGTTCTTTTGATGCTTGATGCTTGCTGTTGGGATATTCTCACTGAATCATAGAATTATTAAGGTAGGAAAAGACTTTCAAGATCATAGTCTAACCTTTGACCAAACAGCACCACGTCAACTAAACAAAAGCACTGAGTGCCATGTCCAATAATTTCTTTAATATTTCCAGGGATTCTACCACTTCCCTGGGAAGTTTGTTCCAACACTTAACCATTGTTTTGATGGGCAAAGTTAGCAGATCAGAGTTTAACATGCAAAGGAAGGTGGTGTGTACACAGAAGGGCATTGCAGAAAGGGAGGCCAGCACGAGGAGTGCTCATGTGGCCATCATGGAGTGTTGCAAGATGTGACTGAACAGTGGTGGGATGTGAGGCTGAAAGAAGAAGGTGGTGTGCTTTGAGCCTACCTTGTCTCACAGCCTAAGGACCTCATAACATGTCTTTCCCCCCAGCCCCCTCCTGTTTTCACCTTTATTTTCCACATTGAAATGCATGCTAGATTGTTTTCAGTATTTTGCCCACAAAACATTTGAGAAAAAAACCCCATCAAACTTCTTTTTTTGATGCAATCCTCTTTAAACCCTTCCAAACAACAGTCTGGTTAGTTTATAGTTCAGTTACACTAGAACTCGCTGTTCTATATCAGCAAGAAATCTGTTGCAGGACAGATGCCAGCGTGATTACAAGAGATGAGTAAATCTCAAAAGGCCTAAGATCTGGTTGGGTTTCCATGAAGCCAAACCTCTGGGGATCATCTCTTCCTGCTGGAGAATCTGGTTTTGGAAACAACAAGAACAGGGAGTATTGTTTTTAATGCTATTTTCTGCACCTGGTTTTAGGCCAAATTTGAGAGTGCAGAGGTGTTCAATTACTTTAATGAACAAATAAAACAATTTTTCAGCCTGGAGATAGATTTGCTTGAGGTTTGTTTTCCATAGTCAATTTCAATTTTATCATTGAATAAGGTGGCCTACCTCTAGAAGTCTGTTGCATCACAGACATATCAGAACATGCCAAATTGAGAAAATCTGACTCCTTACACTAGTTTGGTCACTGCCCCAGCAGCCACAGAAACACACTTTCTGTCAATATTTTTTTTTGCTCTCTATTTTTTTTTTCTTTTTTCACTAAAGGACAGTGTCTGCTCTGAATTCCTGTCAAACTGCCATCAACTTCCATGGAGCAATTCCAGATTTACATTGGTTGTCATTGAGCACTGAGTTCTTAGCAATAACTGAATTAAAATTAGTTTTGCTGATGTTACTGCTCTTTTTTTTTTTTTTTCCCCAGTCAAGTAAAACAAATCATAAAGGAGATTTCTTTACTGGTCAGCATGGAGAGCCTGCATCTGCCTCTCAGATCCTTCCTCTCTCCACCTTTCTTGTGCCCAGTGCTCCCTCATCAGTCCCTCTCACACACATTGTTATGTAGTAACGGGGTCAGTAGGAAACATAGAGTTCAGCACTATAGAAGTGGAAACAGAAAGCAGCCATGGGCAATTAACCAGGGCTGTGACTGCTTATGTTTGGTTCCTGCTTCCATTTCTGTTTCCATGGAAATGGACATCAGATCATTGGAAATAAAGTAAATTTTCTACTTCTCCTCACCTTCATATCAGCCAAGCTATACAATCCAAATAAATCTAAACTTATCTAATTAAATGTGAATTTAGAATTTTTTAAATTTTATTGAAATAAAGTGACAAAAGCAACATTGCTTTTGAAATACTCAGATGCTGTTGGCTGTCCTTTGGGAAAGGAGTAGGTAAGTTTGCCCACCCCTTTTTGCTTTGTAAGGTATGGAAACATACAAGCATCCATCTTACCCCTTGCTCTGTGCTCCTGCCTGCCCATTAATATTGTTGTGCTGAACAGTACTCATCACTTGCCCATTAGGGGTCATTTAAGCATAAATGACCCCCCTTACAGAGACTGTGTGGGTTAAAGACCTCTTCTTTGTCTGGCTGCTAAAGCTTTGAGGTTCATTTGTATTGCAGAGCAGCTGCATAAAAAAGGTTCAAGCCCACCTTTAAAGGTCATATGGTCTCAGAGGAGGAGCTTTGACCTAGAAGGGTTTCCCAGGTGAAAAGCTCAGGGTTTAGGAACAAAGAAAAAAAGTGAGTTTTAAGCTTTCCCTTTCCTGTGAATGACTCAGAAAGATAAGACCTGCATCTTTTGAAAACAAATATATTGGAGGCTGAGTGCTTCATTTCTGCTCTAGAGGTGAAGATGATCTGCAAATCTGCCACACCTGTAAAGGAGTAAATATAATTCTCAGTTTGGCTTCTGGGAGGGCAGATCAGTCACACAAAATCTCGAGTGCCCGCTTCAGCAGAAATGTCCCATGTCACAAGTCCATATAATTCCAGAAGCAAAAATTGCTTTTATTGGTCAGACAATGAAGGCATACCTTTGCCTTCATACTTTTCATACTTCATACATGCTTCAAACTTTTTCTCTAAGAAGCTCTCTAATTCTGTTAAACCCAGTGAACTAATGAAAACTTCCTGACTTTGTACAAGAGTACAAAATAACAACTCTGCTTGATTGGCATCACACTTTGCAATTTGCAGTGATTGAAAGTATAAATATCATTACTGAATTTATGAAAACTCGATGCCAATAAATGACTTGTTTTCTGATGAGGTTCATTTTATGGCAAGAAGAGGGAAAAGCTGGCTTTCCCAGCATCTACTAAAGTGTTAATTTCTGAAGTCCAGTAACAAGAACACTAAGAAAGCAAGCAATCAAAGTGGATCTATACAGGATGGTAGATTTAAACTGTTTAATTACTGTAGCTGTAGCTGGTTATTGCTAATGCATGGATCAGAAAGCGTCACTCCTGCAGAAATCAGTCATGCAAGGGAGATCAGGAATTACAGATACTTCACCAATGTGAGGGATTTGCTCTGGTCCTTTAAAGTGATTTCCTCCAGTGACAAAAGCCTCATGCTTCATACAAATACAGAATATGTGACAAATTTACTTTAAAGAAAAGCAGCCTATAACTTAATCATAGTCAGTCCTAAAATATACTTTTTTTAATGGCTCATATCAAACTGTTCAGTCATGTAGATTTTTTAAAATTTAAATCCAATGTCAGATGAAGAAAGTATAGAAGCAGCTTTGTCAGATGCCAGCATGTCTTGGGGAAGTGGAGAAAGCCAGATAAAGGGTACCTAAATGTGGTCAACCGTATAAGGTTCGATTTTTTCTCTCTAACTAGAAGGCAAGCTTCAAACTCTTTTTCTGCTGTAATCCAAATCATTATGGTTGCCGTCATGAACATGAACACAATCTCCTAGACTGAGCTATCTGTATGAGTTTCTTGCCCCCAAAGGCATTGCACATGCATTTAAAACATAAAACAAACACACAGACCATTAAAACTGGTATGATCACCCACAAAACAACAAGGATTGGGATCTAACTTCACACCACTGGAGTCACTCATAAAGCACTGGAAAATTAGAGCATTAAAGAGTGTACAGAGAAGCCTGTTAATTATTACTTTGGTTTGCACAGAAAGGCAGGGAGCAAGGTGCAAAATATTTAAGGGGCAGATTAAAAGAAAATAATAGCTGGAATTGTGGGTTGCAGTCTAGTTTATAGGATTTCACTGACAGGACTTCCTAGGAGTGATGTAATACATGCTGATGAATAAATAGGTGCAGGCCATATTTATTCAACAACTCTCAAAAAGTTATGCATGACAAAACATATTTTTCTGACAAAACTGCATCTAAACTTTAGCTTTTTCAGCAATAGTTTAAAGAAATTATAATACTCTCAATCGCTATTACAATCAAGCCCCTAGTTTTAGATTTTTTTCTAATTGTCATTTTGTAGATTAGATCCCCAGAGACCCTTCTGCTATTGGTTTTGTTCATTTCTTAGGAGACTTTTCAAGTAATAAGAAAGATTTAAAGTAGATGTCTCTTAAAGGATAATAAATACCTGGAGAAGAATGAGGAAATACATTAAATCTGAATCACTGTTGTGTCACACCAATTTTCCCCTTTTACTCCCGAGATTCCACTGAAATCAATGAAGTTACAGTTACTTAAAGCTGTAGGACTACATGAGTAAACCAGGTACATCACACTGCAATAAATGACTAGAACCTGCTGGCAGACTTGCTTGGAATCGAATATGTCCCCTTAAATTTCACTCTATTTTCACAATCTTGTAGCAGCAAAGCAAAACAAGAAGTTCACTGTGCAGTCAAAACAAAATCTTTTTTCTCTGGTCTAAGTATTTAGCCAATACAGTATCACAGAAACATTGATTTCTGTTCCCAGCCTAAGAATCCTCCTGATAGTTTCATACAGAACCAAAGATCCAGCACAATCTCTTCTTTTATGGCTAAGAAAATGCTGGGAGAATCGTTATCCCTGGGAAAGATTTCTCTGATGGACGAGGAAGGACTGTTCATTAGTGTCATGAATGATGCTGCCTCTTTTTTATGCAACTTGCATTCACTGATGCTGGCACTGTCAGAGCCTCCAACTGTGTGCACAATTCAGTTCATCGAACAAGGCAGCATCCTTTCCAGATACACTCAACGTGCGGTATTATGGTTGGGAAATTCATTCCACAGAGCAAAAACATGAATTATTTCAATTCTTAGGGGGAAAAAAAAAAGAAAAAAAAAGGCACAGCCTGTGCCTTATTTTTCCATGCTATTAGAGAGATTATCAGGAAAAAATAAACACAGCAGTTGCTCAAGGTCCCACACAAACAAAAACAAGGACTCCAGGCAACTCCAAACACAGTGCTGAGCCATTGCTCTTGTTTACTTGGAAGATGCAAAATAACACATTCTTCAATTATTATTTTTTAATAATTATTCTGAGCTGGAAGGGCAATTTTGCAAAATTTTGAGCATGAAAATCATGCCCAAGTGTTCACAGTTTTAAGTATGCTGTGTTCTCAGCTCCTCCGGTTCAGCCATTTCCTTTAGGTGTATTTAGTGTGGCAGTGACACGTCAATTTGTCTGCAGGGAATGGCTGCCTATCACTGATGCTGAACGTAGGTAGAGGCCAGTCCCACGCTCCTGAGTCACCTGCAGAGCTCAAGGTGCATGAACAAATTACATCTGGTCCCTAAGCATCAAGGACCAGATCCAAAAATCAGAGCTACAACACGTGTCTCTGTATGTGCCTTGGTGCCTGCCATACGAGAGAGCCTGGAGCTGACGGCAGGGAAGCAGATCCATCTATTCCGAGAAGCAGAGAGCCCTGCAGAGATAATAGCTCACATCCCAGAAGCTGGGTAGGTGCTTTACATCAGTAATGCTGACACAGGGCAAAAAGCCCAGTTTTCTCCTTAGGGATGAGACAGTACCCACCCAGCATGGTGCCTGGTTCCCGTTTGGCCAGGAATCTGCTGCTCAGGACAGGCAGGGCTTGGGGACAGGCTGGTTTCTGTACCCCTTCGCCCTCGCCTCCTCCAGAAGACAGTGAAAATGTGCAGCTGGGGCATAGAATTTTTGAGATAGCAGCATTTGGCCCTGATCCACAGAGCTCCATGCCTTCACTTTGAAAGTGTTGGACTGAACAAGGAGCCATCATAGCTTACCTTCAGGAAATGTGAGCATGTGAGATAGGAGTACAGCTGAAGTCCCTCTCCTCTCCACAGCTTAGTTATTTACTTTGTGTATTTTCTCATTTTTGATGCCCCTTTCAGAAAGATGTCTTTTTCCTGCAGAACTGAGCAGTGCCACAGAGGGTGTTCAGAAAAAAACTCCATGTCACTGAAATCCTCCATCTTTTGCAACAATTGAATAGTCCCACCCAAAGTGCTTTGTCCCCTCTTCTGCCTGATGAGATTTGCTTTTCTGTGTGGAAAACTCTCAATTCCTCTATTGGTAAGGCATTCAAGGTGGAAAAGCCACCCTTCTCTCCTTTACAAAGCAGTCATGCTTCACAGAAAATAAATACATATATATTTGTTAGCTAAAGTAGACAAAACATTAGAAGAAAGAAGTAAGGATCAGATCTGGCATAGCACAGCAGGCAGATACGAAGTGTCCTTGTGAGACTGAGCCCTGCAACAAGATAAGTGGATGAACACACTGTTCATCGTTTCCAATCCGACTTAAATGTCAGATAAGTACCCTGCTGCACAGCCTGGTCAAGGCAGAAGCACTGGTCAGGCATGCTCCAAAATGGCATTAGATGACTTAGGAACTTTAATGGCAAAGTCTGAAGGACTTGCATGGTCTAAGTGCCTCTAAGGCCATGCAGGATCTGAAGGAGACTTTCAGGGAGCTTAACATTCCAGTCCCTAATTTCATTCCAGATAGTTTAACCATGTTAATTTTCCTCCTTTGTCTGGTAAAAGATGGTGCTACACCTGGGATGCAGAGTTTATAGGGAGGCACATTCCCCAGCCTTTTCTCATAGGGAGTCTTACTGAAAAGAGGAGGAATCTCTCATAAACCACTTGAGAACCACCTGATAAGGATTTATTTGGGTCCTTTGAGACAGCTGCCAGCTTTAAAAAACAAGCAAACAAACAAACAATCCAATGAAAATGCATGGGACCAACAGAGTGGACTGGAATGTGGAGCATTAATTTTTCCATTATCAGCCATCAAGGTAAAAGGAAGGAAGGGAATAAATTATATGCCTGAAACATTTGTACGGAAACTTTTCCAAGCTAGATAAAAATTCAATTATTTATTACTTCAGGAAATACTCTAACATCAAGCAGTGACCCCTGGCTGGTGTCAATGCTGCCCCAAAAGGATTGCCATTCAGAAAGCTTTATGATTACCACATAAAGTTTAATCAGTGCATTAAAAATAAATTAAAGATTTGCTAATTGTAATATAATTAGCTTAATATAATTACATTGCTCAGTGACTGAGAATTTTATTGTTATTGTGAGAGCTTTTCTCATTTGGGGGGTCTGAAGTTAAGTGGCACGGTATTGACAGCCATTTCTCCCTTAATATTCAGTTTCAGGAATGGGCTGAATTTTTTACCTGAATCTTGCAATTTATCACAATCAGTATCATCACAAATTACAGAAAGCATCCAGTTACATGATAACTTCTAAATGAAGTGTCTGTAACCAGGGCAGTAGCAGCCTTGACTGTTAATTTGTCATATTTCATAGCCAGCCTGACACCCTGTCCAATTTGCTTGTAAGCTTTATCACAAAGACAGCTATGAGAGCTGCCTCTGACTCTAAGCAGGATGGGGGAGATGGACAGAAATTCAGCAGCAGCAGCAGCAGCAGCTTTGCTCTTCAGGTTCCCTGTTTTTGCATACAATCCAGATGCAAAATAAACATCCCCGTGTCCTGATGATGTTTGTTTTCTCTATTAAAATCTCTCCCTTCTTTTTTCTGCTCCCCCCTCTTCCTCATTAAGACAACTAATTTTTTTCTTTAAGACTGCTTGGTGACCATAATTTGATGGTTATCGTCATTTATTAGCAGTTAGAAAAGTTATAAGAAATAAGAGGGATAACAGTACTCAGGGAGCATCATTACCTATCTTACACAGGCTCTCAATTTCAATTCAAAGCATGTCCTCCTCTCAAAATGACCTGCAAGTTTTTCCTTTTGGGCAGAAGTTGTGCAGCACTGTAAAAATGGCCATGAATATCCCTTTAGGATATTGGTCTCTCTTCTCCTGTTATCTTCCAGATGCTCTGAGGCCCTCAATCAATTTGCATTGATTTAAGCAACATCATTCAATACATATTATCAATCTGATCTGAAGGGAATTGTGTGAAGAGCAGGTCTTCTTTTCTGCTCCTGACATGCCAAACACAACACAAGATGCTACGAAACACAAAAAATGGTTTCTAATAGACCAACAGGTGTTAAAAAGATGCCTGGACTTACAAAATGCAAGAAACCACATTTTCATTTGTCTAACACTAAAGTCAGGTTGGCCAACTTGGAGTGCAGAGCAAATGCCAGCTTGGATGGATTTTGTTGATAGTACTGGATCCAGGAGCAATTTTTAAGATCCTGGTCTGAGTGCTGGGAACACCAACCACTTCATACAACATCAGGGTATAACCAGTACCAGCCTGCCATCCTTGGGTTTTTCTGCATAATGAAAAATAAGCCTCTCGTTGATGCAGCAGATATTATTCCCCCTTCTACACTTGCTCCTTTGGGTGAGCCCCAATACCTGCCCTTCTCATCCTGTTGCTGGCTGCCCAGCTGTGCTGTTGGGCTGTGGACTCCACCAGAATATCTAGCAGACAGGCTCTGCAGAGCTCACCTCTCCTGCCTCTAGTTGGTTTTGCAGATCTGTCCCTTATTACACCCGCAACCAAGAGAGAATGAATGAGTAGGAAATTAGCAGAGAGCATTCCATTCTTTACAGCTGAGCCTCCAGAGGGGCTATAAAACCTCTCATGCTCTTGAGGAGTCAAGGATAAACAGAGAGCTTGTGGTGCCTGCAGTTAAAAGGAGGAATTTGAGAATGGGGACTGCCCAAGGACACAGAGGCTAAAAGGAGGCAGAAGAATGACAGGACAGAGAAGAATCAAACAAGGCAGGAATCAGTCAAGAAAAGCCACAACTGTAAAAATGGCAGAAAGAAGATAAAAATTTAGAGAAATTTTCAAGTTTGAAGAAGCTTATTTGAACCAAGTGACCATATGTCAGTCTCCTGAGGTTTTGCCTTTCATGTTGAACTGCAAGCCCACTGATTCTGTAGGATGCAGTCTTCAGCACATGGCTACCACTGTGAGTGAGTCATTTGGTACAGTTCCTGTGGCAAGAATCCCAAATGTGTCAGGCCTGGACTAAAAAGCAAGATGGAGAATGAGTACACCTGAAGGCACATTTGGCACTTTAATTCTGAGCAGATATCACTTCTAATTATAGCCAGCCTTATGCCAGCTTACTACTGTTCAAGCGCTGGTGGGTTCGCACATCGAGTGCCAGATTTAATCCATTCAAGGTAAAGCACAAGAGAACCAATTGCATTTTGCATGCCTTCTACCTGAATGATTTGCTTTGTTGTTCCCAGTTTGCAGTTTGACTCGAAGATTTGCACCCCTCTGGTTAGTTCTGGTTGGCTTCTCTGCAGCCACAGGGGCATATTTTTCAGCTGAATGAAGCCCAGCTGGCAGGCTCAATTTGCCCCACCAATGAGTCATATCTTTCTCTAATTTCACCTGCATGAGAGAATTGCAGCTTCCTCTCCTAATTCCTGGAGTTCAAAATTCTTCCTGCAAAAAGAAGGTTCAAGTCCACCCCAGCACATGGATCCATAACCCTGCCTGCCTGGCGGACAGTGGCAAAGCTGAAGAGATATCCACTAGTGAAAGTTACTTAAACAGTAAGTTTAGTGTTACTTAAATAGTAAGTTTAGTTAGGGGAAGCCTTTCCCAGTCTGATCCTGTATCAGATTTTGATATTATATGGTGCCTAGTGCTTCACAAAGACCAGTGCTCAGCACCCCACAAGGACATGTTGTTTTCCAGCATGATTTAGGGCTTGGAGCAGAGGGAAGGTTTAATACAATCATGCATCAGTTTCCTTTCCAAACAGCCCTGTGAAACACAAAACAGAAGGAGGATTGCCTCTTCACCCCATAAATCCACTTAAGCTTGGATTATGAGCCATATTCACCCAATTTTTGCTAGGAGCTTAAAGCAGCACCATGCTTCTGTTGCTCTGAGGGCTGCTGGGAAGCTGGGGTGGGATTCAGGAGGCTCCAAACTTCCAGAAGTGCAATGGCCACATCCTTCAATGTGTGGGGGTCAAACAGTGTAAGTGTGAGATCAGTCACACTCTAGGTCTATGTATGGAAATGGCTGAAGTTCACAAAGAGCAGGCAGAAGGGTTTTGTTTTAATAACTAGTAGCTTTCAGAGCATGTGGTTTTTAGCAGCTCTGCCACATTGAGTTGACAAAGAAATAAAAGGGAACACTTCCCCACACACAAATCTATATTGATCCAAATATGGATCTTGTTTCAGTTTAGAGAACAACTAGCACTGATGCTGTCAAACAGACCCATCTGGAATTATTTCAGAAGCTCCATTTTCCACCCTTATGCACAGAGAGAGAGAGAAATGGAGAAAGGAGAGAAAAGAAAGTAAAGAGGAGAGGAGAAATAAAAAGAGGAAAACAAAAAGAAAAGGAAGGGAAAAGCGAAAGGGAAATGAAAGGAAAAAGAAATAGAGCATGGCCAGTGGCAGGCTGTGTGAAACCTCTGCACACATCACCTGCTCCGAGCACTGTCCTTCCCTTACTCATCCCTAATGAGCCAGTTCAGTTGTGCAAGGTAGTTCCTAATTACCTCTCTCCTGGTTTCTCTCTTTCCCCCCTGAGAATGGCCTTTCCAAGAACTTACTTCACATGCACACACCTGGTACTGCGAGATAGGGAGCCTCACCATGGATACCAGCCCCCCATTCCCAGCCCGACCCACGCTCCTGGGATTTGAGCAACTATCTCCAGGATGCTGTAAACTCCAGATGTGCCTTACCTGCTGCCTGGAGACACTGCGTGCAAACGCTGCTCACAACTATTATTCTGCACTCACACAGACACACACTAGAACTGGCTATGCAGATCAAGCTCTGAGAAATGAAATAAAGCAAAATGGTAATCTTAATCTTCCCTTTAATATCCTACCCTGTGCCAGATAAGAGCAGCTGTGCTCACACAATGTGTCCAACTGGACATGATAAATAGCCTGGGAGAAAAGAAAAATACACACAGACACACAAATATATATGGGCATACACACATGCTCTAAGGAATTTAAAATATGTTTGTTCACAGAAGTGGTGGCCTCCAGCTCACAGCTTTCTTGATTAAGAAAAGGGTTTTTTAGAAATAAAAATGGCCTGCCAGGGTTGGAATCATACACAAAATCCTAGAGTAAATATCTGCATGGGTAGGCTGAAGGGTTAACCTTACCAATGCACAAATACTGAGCGGCTCTCCTCCTGTTACAGTGTAAATGCTGATTGGAAGGAAGAGATCATTCTAGGTCAGTATGTCCTTTACATTGCGAATAGCTTGACAGGGGCTAATAAACTCCTCCACCTATGGCACCAATAATCTATTATATATTCCTGGGCATCACATGCAATTTTTTTATTTATACATATATAGTTGGTTGGTTTGATTTTAAAGAGGTGAAGCAGGACAATCTGGGTCAAGAAACATGCTTAAGCCAGAGGATGCCAAAGGCTCCTGGTCTTAAGCTATGGTGGAGAATAACATCCTGGCTGCTGCTCCCTGCACTGCTCCCAGGACTTTACATATAGCCAGGCATCACCAAGAGCAGACAGCTGACTTCTTAGAGGGATCCAATTCATGAACTGACATGATTGTAAAGCTAACAGATTTCAAGTTTCTCTCCTGAGCGGTCACTGCTCTGCAGCCTGCCGCCGTGCCCCAGAGCAGCCTGCCTTGCTCCTGCCTGCACCGCGCTGCATTTCACTGCCATGAGGTAATTCCACTGCAGATGAGGTAACCCCGCGAGTTGCCCACCAGCTAGGAGAGGTTACCATATGATTGCTCATGTAAACACGCGGCGCGGTTCCCCCGGACGAGAGCTGACAGCTGCGCTGTGCCGATGCCGGGCTGGTGGCCGGGGAGCCCGCGGCCTGCGGGGCCTGGGCCCTCAGCGAGGGCCGCCCGCCGTGTGCCGCACGGCCTGCACGGACACGGGGCAGCGCCCTCACGGACACCGGTCAGCGCCCTCACGGACACGGGGCAGCGCCCGGCACGGACACGGGGCAGCGCCCGGCACGGACACCGGGCAGCGCCCTCACGGACACCGGGCAGCGCCCGGCACGGACATGGGGCAGCGCCCGGCACGGACACGGGGCAGCGCCCTCACGAACACGGGGCAGCGCCCTCACGGACACCGGTCAGCGCCCGGCACGGACACCGGGCAGCGCCCTCACGGACACCGGGCAGCGCCCGGCACGGACACGGGGCAGCGCCCGGCACGGACATGGGGCAGCGCCCTCACGGACACCGGGCAGCGCCCTCACGGACACGCGGCAGCGCCCGGCACGGACACAGGGCAGCGCCCTCACGGACACCGGGCAGCGCCCGCACGGACAGTGGGCAGCGCCCTCACGGACACCGGGCAGCGCCCTCACGGACACGGGGCAGCGCCCGGTACGGTCACCGGGCAGCGCCCTCACGGACACGGGGCAGCGCCCTCACGGACACCGGGCAGCGCCCGGCACGGACACGGGGCAGCGCCCTCACGGACACGGAGCAGCGCCCGCACGGACACGGGGCAGCGCCCGGTACGGACACCGGGCAGCGCCCGGCACGGACACGGGGCAGCGCCCGGCCTCCAGCCCGGCTGAAGAGGAGCTGCTCCTCCCGCATCCTGCACCAGCCTCACTGGGCGTGTGGCTCTTTGTCCTCCCACCCCGGGGTTTCTAAAGGCATGTGCCTCCTCATGCCCTGGCGAGGCGGTGCAGCTCTTTGGAACGGCTTCCTCCTTAGACCTGGGGGAATCCCTGCTTCCCTTGCACAGGAGGTGCTGCGGAGAGGAGGGCCAAGGGGAGCTGCCCTGGCAATCCCCAGTGGTTTGGTGTGCAAGTGTTGCCATTTTGTGTGAGCCCTTTGCACAGGTGGTGTTCCTAGAAAGTCCCCTAACTTGCAAGCAGCATGAAAAATTATTTTTGTGGTTAGGCAGTGTTGATGGCTGCAACTCTCTTCCACCTGCGAGTGTAGGTGTCAGAGGATCTGCAGACCTCTGCTCACCCCACCAGCAAAAAGCTAAAGCCAAAGCCCCCAAACCCAACACCTTGTCTTCAGAGTCTGGAATCATTGCCATTTACAGTCCTTCATTAGCCAAGGAGCCCTACTAGCTCTTCTATGCTAAGTATTCCCTGTGTTGATTCATACCTGGGCACTGGGCAAAGCAGACTCGTATGATGAATGGGTGAGGAGAACGAGAAATTCATAAAGAAAAGAGAGCAGGACACAGGTTTGTCAGCTCCCTAAGGTCAGAGCTCATCTGCACCCTGCTCAGTGCCAGGAGTTCTCAAAACCCCCTTGTGACTGACAGGGCAGCTAGGATCAAATCATACCACAGCTCCCAGTAACTACCTGTGTCTCCCTGGGCTCTACTTAACCACAAAAATTGTGTTTGAGAAGTTTTTTTTAACAAACATCCTCTTAGCAGTGGCAGTTACTGATCTGGAAACCTTTTCTGGGCAGACCTCAACCCAAACTGCATGTGACAAGTGACCCAGAAGGACCCTGAGGACTAACATGCCATTAGATAGATGCAGGAAAGCAGCTAGGATGAGCATCTCCTGTTCAGTTCCCAGGTTACAAACCTCAGGTCCCCTGGTCTGTCCAGTCTGGAGGAGGTCTAACCAAGCACTCCTGGTAAGCAAAGCATGCCTGCACCAGGCACCCAAAGGAGGCTGTTTCCCTCCTCCCTGGGGGTGTGAGGATCAAGGAGCTCCTGGCAAGAGGGAAAGGCTTTCCTTTACCCTCTGGTGAGTTTATTTTGCCAAAAATGGGAACTACTATGTGCAAGCCCTGGAGGAAGTCATGTCTGCTTTTCCCCTACCTCCCAGAGCAGTTGCTTACACAAGGAACAGGTCAAAACCAATTCCTGTTATAACTGGGGTATATGAAGGGACACAAATCCATTACTGCTGGAGCTAAACTCACCTCACTTTGCAAGGGCTGAGTCAGGAATCTTCCCTCTACTCTGAGCTCACAAGGTGCCAGAGGGACAGACAGAAATCCTGAAGTCCACCCAAAAGGGATTCAAAAAGGCAGGGGAAAAGTGGGACCATATCCTATTCCCATCCCTCCCATCCCGGAGAGCCAGCATGCTCTGCACCAGCAAACCTGCATCACAGCCCCAAGGAACTGAGCAGTGGGACATGTGTTGGACACCACAGCTAGATTTTTAAAAGATGTGGCTAACTTTATAAACTCCAGCAGTTGCTGTCATACACAATGAGATACAGTTAATCATTTCTTTACCTCAGCTGTAGCTGGATCATCTGCTACAGATGATTTTCCTCTTTTGTAGGGAAAAGCAATAGCATCAGGTTTTACACATCGCTCTCTCAGACTGGGTGCCGGTCCCTGTTCAGTGAACACCAAGCCTGGCAGAGCCACAACTTCCCTCTGCTTCAAAGGCACCTTTGAACAGCAGATGGCAGGGTCCTAGGACATGCCTGCCATGAGGGACCCCAGCCCTTTGTCTGCATGCCACCCACACCTTTCAGATGTGCACTGGTTTAAAAGGCAGCACATGGCCATGTCAAAGTAGTCTGAGTGGCTTGACTTCTCACAGACCAGTGTGTGAACAGCTCAGGTGGGATTCACTTCTCTGTCCCCTGCTTGCAGTGTAATGTTACCATCCAAGCTTGTCATTCCCCCTCACAGTTTGGGAGACAAGCAGGCATCCTGTGGGCACAGCCATCTCAGAAATGGTTACAGCCCAGGATGAATCACCCTTCAAAGGTTGCCATAAAGGGTCTCCTTTTGGACCCATCCCCAGAGGAAGCCATCTGTTTGGTCAGCTCCACCCTTCGAATCTGCTCAGCAGCCAGGTTGGCACCCCCAGCACTGCCCATGGGGAACAAGTCCTCAGCCCCAGGGCACAGACCCCAAATCTCTGCTGCCCTGCCTCAGGACACAACTTCCCTCTGAAGCCCTGAATACAGGTGCTGTAAGGCAGGCAGGGCATTAATTATGGCAGAAACTGATGGAGAACCAGCAGGAAAAGAGTTAAGAGAGCCAGGGCTTGTTGTTATCCAGGAACCCAGGCTACCTCACCTCCCAGGATAACCATCAGCCAGACCTTTCTCAAGCCTTTTTTGGCAGGCTTCGTTGTCAGAAAACCACCTGTTACTTGGGAGAGATTCAAATGCATAATGAATTAAAAAAGCATATTGTGTGTTACTATCTAGCCCCCAGACAGATGTGTTATTTAAGTGTGGGTATGATCTGTGCTGTTAATTTTAAACAACATATGATCAAAGATCATGTCTGGCTTTGTGCTTTGCTTCCTTTCAGGTTCTGGCTTGTGTGTCCATGCCAGACAGTTGTGGTTTCTGTCATATGGCAGGAAAAGCTTATTTTACATGCTGCCTAAATTTATATTTTATTGCACATTAAAGGAGCCCGTCGAAATTAAGTTATCACATTGTTTATAATGTAAGTGAATCGTGGCTGTGGAAAAGAGAGTACCACACAAAGGGATTTTTTAGAAACACCTACTCCCTACACTCAGGACTTTCAGCCATTTTAAAGACAGCAGCAGAGTGAAGAGCAAGACTGAAATATATAAACCACATCACTGCTCCTATGGGAAGGCTGGAAACTGTTGGAAATGGCAATACTGCCAACCAATCAGTCCAGAAGCATCAGTCAGGCCCTTGGCAGACAAAGAGACATGCTTAACAGATCATGAGATTTTTTAAAAAAACAATACAGTTGAGGTTCTTTTATTTGCTTCTCAGCCTGAGCCTAGGCTTTGCTGCCCAGCTAGAATAGCTCGACATCTGCCCAGGATGAGTAGCAAAGTATTAAACTGGCCAAAATAAGGAAGAGCAGCCCCGTGTGATTGTTCAGCTCCACCTCAGAGGCAATGCATGTTTGAAGATGTCAGGTAAAGCAACAGGAGCTCTGGCACACTCAGACTGGTAGAGGGGTAAATTTCTTGGTGAATGCCTAACTGCACTGCTTTCCAAAACACCCATGCAATTTAGGGCAGATGTAAAGCACAGCAAAAACAGTCATTCTTGCTGATCAAGAATCACTGTGCAGGATAGGGGCTTCATCACCAGCATGTGAGGATACAGAGATAATGTCAGTTCAGACTTTCCGGGTAAATATATGAAGCGAGATTCATCATAAGAGAACTGAAAGTGAGAGTACTAGTTTAAAATCACTAAACAGGGAGCCAGACCCAGCCCTCATCTGCACTGAGGGAAATGCAATGCTGCCTCCATGGCAAGCACAGGGGCAGTGAGCAGCTGCTGCCAGTTGCCCACCTCAGAAATGTGTTGGGGTTCAGCCCTCCTTTCACTAACAGAAGGCAAGCAAAGCTTCTGCCAGGCTGCAGACAGCTGCCAGGCTTTGACCACCCTGCTGGGGAGGCAATAATCCTCTGACACACAAGTTACTCAGGTTCATTACAGGAATCAGTCATCTCTTCTGCCCAGGTGTGCTGGGAGTGCTGCTCTGACTAAAGGCTGGGGGCATTCTGTCCCCACTCTACCTGGGGCATTTTTACTCAGATTTCCTTCCCAGCCTTTTCATCTGCTAAGAAACTGTTCTTTCTTTGTTGCAGGGTTTCAGCTCTGCCCACTTCAGGGGCAGAGGAGGTCTCACAGTCCCTCAACACCAATGTGCTCCCAATCCCACACAGATGCACGAATGAACAGAGCTAGCCACTGGCTGCCACTATCCCTGTGAGAGGCAGGCCAGCCCTCGGTCTCAGCTGTCACAGAAATAAATAAAGCAAAAAGACATGAAGTCTCCCCTTCCAAGGCTGTATTAGGAGTGGCTCCAGCCAGCCAGCCTTCAGCTGCAGTGCTACTGCTCTCCAGCCACTTTGAAGAGATACCACCAATCCTCCCTGCTGGGGAACAAACATTGCTCTAAAACCTCTCTATGGAGGGGACCCAGGGAGAAGCTATCTGTGATACATCTGTAAAGGCTATCCCCACCTCTGGGGAGGTTTCCCAGGCTGAAATGCTGTGCAAAGGCACAGAGGTGAAGAAGTGAGCATTGGTTAAAGGGATTGCACCGTGCTGCTTTAACAAAGAATAATCTTGCTCTGGGGCTGCTACTATTTGAAGACTCAAAAACACCCTCATCCACACACACAGTACTGAACAGGAGAGTATAAGGGGTAAGAAGGGATTGTTTGAGAGATGATACCAGAGCTGAGGAGAGGATTTTAAAGAGCACAAACTCATTTCATATGGCTGAGTTCTGGCGACACTAGGAGAAATTCAATGGGTTATGTTGCACCAGAGGTCAGAATATAATTGTCCCTTCTGGCCTTTAAAACCTGTGAATGTATAGAGGAACCTTGAAATGACCAGATTCCTCAGGAATTTGATTCCTAGGGTTTATTTATTTATTTTCTTACCAGCTGCCAGACACAGCATGCTCCTAGACAAATAAGGAGGTGGTAGCTATGGGGTGAGTATATCAGTAGTGCTAATCTCTTGTGGGGCTTCCTGGAAGAATATCTATCTGCCTCAGAGGAGACAAGGTTAAGGCGTATAAGACAGTTTCATCTTAAAATACTAAGAACCACATTGCCATTTCAGAAGTGACTAGATGTTAGGGAGAACTAAACAACTTGGAGCACAAGTATTCTCTTCGAATTTTTTTTAAGCAGAACTTTCCCAGCCCCCATATTAAATAGCTCTCTGTTGTCCTTGCAAAGGGCCAAAGAGCTAAAGATAGCTCCACTAATTGCTGCTTCCCTTTTTCCCTTAGCTCTAGAGATTCCCAACTTCTATATTATTACTTCATCATTTTAATTGTGCAAGAAGCTTTTCAGAAAATTAATTAGAATAAAGTAATACTAATACAAAAATAAACAGTCATTAGTATCTAGGTAGCACCATTTCTAGAGCAGGTACTTTGTGAAAGACTATTAGCCAACACTTCTGTCTGCACACGCCCATGCTGGGCAGCCTCATTCTGCAAACCAGGGACACACCCTGTGACCTGCACACACATACCAGGAAAGCATGTTGCTGTCTCCTGAGACATGCACTAAAGGAAGGACAGAAAAGTAAGTAAATAGGGGCTGTTCCATCTCTGAAACAGGAAGAGAAAGCCAAGGAAGTTTAACGTGACTTACAGCCACTGTTGCCTTTTCCACAACCCCGGAGGTACCAGGACCCAACCTACTCTACAACTGATATCCACATGGAGAAGCAACAGCTGACCCTCTGATACTATGAAAAGACATTCAGCAGACCAATTTACCAGTGTCATTCATTTGCACGTTTCAAATTAATGACACCTTACAGGGAAGAAAAATTCAAATTAAAAATTGAAGCTATTAATATATCTTTGAAAATGGTAACGGAACAAGATTAAGACCAATAGGAGGCCACTAATCTTGGCATACTTCTGATTTTGTACCCTTTAAATCACTGTAATACCTTGTTCAAATTCCAATATAAATAGGATTTTTCTATGAGAGTTAGTGCTCCTGCTGCACCAAAGGCCGTATTATATTTTACAAGTCCTGAAGCTGAGAATCCTTACTCCCAAAATAGATCTCCTCACCCAGATGATATTAACACAGCTGACAAAATAACATTACATTGAAAAATGCATCTGTGGAAAGTGAAATAGAAAAGCAGAAGAACTTTTCTCCTACCCCTTTTGGAAGGGTTCAAGGGGCTTGCAAGTTAAGTAAAATGCCCTTTAGAACTTTCTGGCAGAGTTACGGTATTGCAAGGTAACTATGTCCTCTTCCTTCTGCTACTCTGTCTTCCAGGTGACTACCGACAGGGAGACTCACATACACATAATAAGCATCAGTCAAGAACAGGCAGCAGGAGGGAACTGCTCCCAACCACCTAAATGCATTTTTAAATTTCTCTTCTCCCTGCCCTCTGTGATATCTGTCTACCTATCTCTGTGAATGCCTGTTTCCCTGGAGGGGAGGAGTAGTCCCAAACAAACCCTGAAGCAATCCCAAATTTCCTTGGTAGGGGAAAAAAAAAAATAATCTATTCACTGGAGATCAAACCTTCAGTGAATCATTTTCCACTGCTCTGACATGTCAAATACTCCAGTGATTCACCAGTCATGGAGCTCTGATTCACCTGCAATAAACAGAGCTGATTGTTTCCCAGAAGCACTGGGGTTTGCATCATTCTCTAAAGGCTCCACTTCCTCCACGCAGCTTCTCACCTCCCTGCCACACACCAAAGCCACAGCAAGCAGCCAGGGCAGTGACAAGGAGCAAGAAGTCCAGACTACTGGTTTTAGATCAAGGGGCCAAGAGGGAAGACAGTCTTGGATAAATGAACAGCACAAGGAGAAGTTTGGAGGGCACATGGATCTTCCCTGTTTAAGCATGAAAATGGGAAGGACAGGAAAGAAGGGACAGGAGGAGTTTGATATTTATTTGTGGCTCTCGTTGGGTTCATCTCTCTGCCAGCACAGGACACAGTTTCTCCAAGAGGGAGCATCAGAAATAGAACTGACATTACATCTAATGAGCTTTTTGGTGGCATATTCATTAAGCTTGTAGGAAGGGTAAAGAAATGCAGGAAGCTAAGTCTTGGAAAGGGTCCAACTGGACCTCTTTGACTCATTAAAGGAGGGAGTAAAATGAACCATGCCCCAGGGCAATCATAAAAGTGTAAGCAGGGAAGCAGGAAAGGGTCAATTCATTAAGGACTGTGGGATCCCAGCGGTCCATGGCTGGGCAGTGTGGGTATGGCCATGGGATGGCTGGGGCGTGATGGAGCCCAGCAGCAGGGATGTCCACTCACCCTTGGCATGCTGGAGGAGCCACTGGTGCTTTGTTCTGGCTGACTCCCAAAAGGCAGCAGTGCGGGGCTCTCAGAAAGCCCTCGCTGCCCACAGTTGCCATGAGTTCCCCATCCACCACCACCAGCAGCTTTCCTGCCATCATCTCTGCCTTAGACTGGCCTTCCTGCCTGCCAGAGGGAGGGGGAAGGGGGGAAAAGTCACGCAGACCCTCCCGAGCCTTGCAGGGGCAGGGGGAGGGAGGAGGAGGCAAACTCAATTGAGCAGCTTTGCGGGGGGCCCCAGATTTTCTCAAACCAGTCACGCCAGCTGCAGCCCAGCCATGATGAGAAAGGAGAGGAGACAGTGCGGCAACGGCTCCTGCGACCCCGAGGGAGGAGGAGGAGGAGGCGGCCCGGGCTGCTAAACTGACACCAGGCAAAAGTTGGCCACGTTTTCCCCTAGCCACGGAGGAATAGCGCAGGCAAGTCAGATGTGACCGTGCTACAGGAGCCAGGAGAAAATAAAAACAAGTGACAGCTGACTCTTGAGGACTTTTGTAGGGGGTGAAGGGGGGAGAGAGGGCGAGGAGGGAGGGAGAGACCTACAAATACTGGGGGAAGGGCAGAGCGCAGCCCAGGAGCCTTCTGCAGCAGCAGATGGAGAGGGAAGCTACCGCTGATTCCTGCAGAGTCAGGGAAGGAGAGAGACAGCATTGCACCGAGGTGATCACATGAATAGGGAATGAAGGCGCAGAACAAAGAAGGGGTTTTGGGCAGAGGGAGCGGGAATTCTTCAGAGGACCCCCAGAGCTGGGGCATCCCAGTGCGGTGCGCTGGGGTGCTGCGGTGGGGGCAGACCTGCAGGGAGCCCGGGCACAGCCAGCTGCGGCTGCTGGAGCACAGTCAGTGCGAGCGGAGCAGCGAGAGAGGAGACGTTCGCGCAGTTACTGCGGGTGAAGCTCACTAACACCCGACACAAGAGCTAATTGCTCCGATCAGGACGCAAGCACATGTGGAAAGTCTAAATTCCCTTGCTGTGGGCTCCTCTAAGCTGCTGCGGGATGAAGCCGCGGAGGCTGTGAATAAGTGCTGCCTGTCTTCCTGCCGTCCTGAGGGCCCCGATGTGCCGGCGATGATTGTTATGACAGTCGTTCCCGATGTGACTGGCACCTCCCGGTTAGATCAAGGTCACTGTTAGAACACATCTTTTCATTAAAATGGCCGAGAGCCTGTCAATGACCACAGGCCATGGCTAATTACGGGAGGACCCAAGGCCCCCACAGGATCAGCAATCAGGGCTGATGCTGAGCCGCCCATCCTAAGGGAGCGGGCAGAGCCATCCTGCCGCCAGCGCCCTGGCGTGCAGGGCATACCCACCCCAGGCACGCCACTATCCGCACTGCTGCCACCCCGCAGCAGCAGCATCACCTCCTGCCGCAGCTCACGGGGCATCCTGAGCACCTGCCCATGGCCCTTGTGTCGAGCTAGCTCATAGAGCCTTGAAAGAGGAAGGGTGCATGGCAAGAGACTCCTTACAGTGCAATCAGGTGCACATTTGAGGGACAAAGACCCATCAGCAAGCTTTAGATGTGAAGAAAATCCTTTTACAAAAATGCCTAATTATGACCACAGTGTAATAATAACTAATTCCTGGGACAGTATGAGGTTGTCTCTGTGCTGACCTTAGCAACCATGACAAGGTCTTCTTAGGAAAGGACATGATGGGAATGGGTTCACACTTCTAGGGTAGAATTTCACCTCAAACTCCAACACAAGTGGGATGCAGTAGGCTGACCAAGAAATTTTTTGGTGTCAAACACTAATGGTGAAGCCATACACTGCCAGAGATTCTACACATAATTTGGATAATACCTCTGCATGGTCTTAGTTTGCCTAAACAGCTTATTTTAAAAAAAGTCAGTTTCTTCTCCAATTTTAAAAAAAGTTATATATATTTCTTAAAAACAGAGGGAAACTGTTTTATTCCAAAAGCTGCTGTGTCTCTCAGTTCTGTGTCACAGCACTTCCGTCCAGATTCTTTCCTAGAGCTCTCTTATTTATTTTCCCACCACTGAACGATAGTGGAAGAGTTCCTCATAATGGAAAAACGGACCTCTGGGCTGCCTCCAGACTGCCACAAATATCATCTATTTACTTTTGCTATCAAGACAAGCCATACTGCCTTGTGTTCTCTTGCTGCCAAATTCCTCCCAGTTCAACACCATTTGTACCTTACAGACAGGTTGTGCTAATCTCAAGAGAGTTATTTGAGCCTCTTGCAATGCAGTTCCACACAAGTTTGCTTGCTGATGAGCTTTCCCCTATTTTGGCAAAACATTTCTACCTTGTTTCCAGCTCAGAATGAAAAGACATTTTGGAATTATTGTGGTGAAAGAGAACCAGTTACTAGAAATTGGTAACAGGTAGGTTATAGAATAGGACAAGGGGCAATGGCTTTAAACTGACAGAGGGCAGATCTGGATTAGATATTAAGGAAAAAATTATTCACTGTAAGGGTGGTGAAACACTGGTCCAGGCTGTCCAGAGAAGTTGTGGATACCTCATCCCTGGAATTGTTCAAGGCCAGGTTGGATGGGGCCTTGAGAAATCTGGTCTAGTGGAAGGCTCTCATCAGGGGCATTCAAACTAGGAGATCTTTAAAGTCCCTTCCAACCCAAACCATTCTATGTGATTCTATATGAAACCTATTCTATGAGATTCTATGGCGTCACACATTTTTGGCCCACTGAATATGGGAAAGAAGTTTGACTTCCTAAACACCATCTGATATAACTTCAACAGGTTCCTGGTAGAGAAAGAGAGGGAAGCTCAATCCCCTCTCCCTGCCCCCGATAAAATGCTTTTTTAGCCTCCCCTTCAGTTTCTACTGTGGTTTACAATTTACATATTAGGCCCTACACTTGAAGATAATTTTGCAGAATATCCAGTCCAGTTGGGGCCTGGCCTCCTTGCTTGGCACAAGGTTAATAATGACAATACTGATGTTTAATTTTGACTGTGGGTGAATGGCAAAAGACACAGCAGGGCCTTACTCCCTTGCTCAGGAGTGTGCTTTCCAATGCAACTTTTTAGAAGTGTTTTAAAGATTGTTTTTTTTTCATTGCTTTGAAAAGAAGGTAAATTGTGTAATTCAGTCAGAATCTCACTCTGATCTATAACTGCCTAATCCAGGCCAGGACTTCAAGAAACCCACTACAGTGACACTAGGCACCTACTGTGAGAGTCAGTCTGGGAGCTAGACAGCTAGGAAAAACTACAGCTTTGGTCTGTGTCCAGTAGCCTAAATAAAAAGTTTCCTTTCCATGCTTTGCATTCATCACAAAAGAGCACCAGCTATCTCTTTCATACAGTAAACATGCAGTGCCACAGAAACATATCACACTGAAGTCACACTGGTAAAAGCTCAAGCACAGGATGTTAAAAATGAGGTATTGTAATTATGTTATCTCAGATGAATTTCTCCTTTTTAATGACACGTGGTATTCATGCAGCAATGTCAACCCCAAGCATACAAAGAGTGTTTTTTGCTTTTTCCTCTCCCTCATAAAGCATCATAGAGTTGGCTTTAAAAGAATAGAGTTGGCTTTAGAAAAAAATATTTTGGTATAAATGTGTATGTTCATGTATATAAGTGTGTGTATAGAATTAAGATTATTTATTTCCTTTTCATTGTCCATTTGCACTTTGATGATGCTTTATGTTCTCTTGTAAATGTGTAGATGTTAAAACTGAGATTTTTCTGTTAATAACGAGACTCTGGAGGCTTGGGCTTAAGTAAAGTATCAAATGTTATGAGTTCATGATGTAGTACAAGATTGGCCAACATTAGTAACATTTTACAAGATAAATGATATATCCTAAGCCAGCAAAGAAAGAAGTACCTTGAAAACACAACTCACCTGAAAAGCCTCTGTGTTACCATTACTAGGAATCGAACGGCTGCACCTTCTGACTTCAGTATTAACAGTGTTTTTCTAAGTTTGCTATGCACTTAATCTTTGTGATGCTGTTTAAAAAAGAGAGAAAGAGAGAAAACTGAGCAGTGAAGTTCAGCAGTCTCAGAGGGGAATACAGTGGGGAGTAGCAAATTTTGAGCAGTGCTAATTCCCATGCTGCTAATTGGACAGAGGCCATTTCCTGCATGCTAAAGTCAAACAGGACAGGAGCATATGGGCTTTCAGAGAGAGTGTTGGGTCTTTGCAATGGAAAAAAACCCACACACTAAAAAACCACCCTAGAAGCCCCACAGAATACTGGTGATTGCAGAGAAATTACAGACAAATTACAAACTTAAAAGCTATATGCACAGATGCTGCTCCTATTGCTTCTGGGAGAACTGTGCCTTTGAAAAGATGGTACTTATTCCTTGGGGATATGCCATTTTCAGTGCCCAGTATTCTCCCTTGGCCCTACTGTTAAAGGGAATAGAGTTTGATTTGTTTTCTTTATTAATTTTTAATTATTTTTCACTTTATCTGCATTTCTTATAGGTTTCAGTGGCAGGATGAGATCCTCATTGGTAAGAAGCCAGTGTAGTTCTCAGGGGCTGGAGGGCTGCAAGCTCCATAATGTTGCAGAGGGGACAGACCTGCCCTACAAGGCTGAAAGTCTTAGGACTCCAAATCAGTCAGCCACAGTCTTTTATTCAGCTGTGTCATATTCAGCCAAATAAAACATTTGTCACCAGTGGAAACAGTATCAGGACAAGTATCAAACATTACCTGCTCTTCTTTAAACGTGCTAAATCCAAGCACAAAAGACTTGAAAAATTATTTTAGGACAGGCATAAGGAGGTGACACTAGGAGGGATCCTAGGGGTGAGAGGGATGCTTTAGGAGGAGATGCTGACTGGCTTCCCTGCATCTTCCTGCAAAGAAACTGGTATAGAGCAGGGTCAAAAACAGGGCACTAACAGAGCATCATTCTGATCCATTGTGGCAAGGATGGTGATGGTCCAGAAGAGTTTATTTTCTTCTATTAGCTGCTAATCAAGGATGCCTCTTTTACTTCTTTGACAGTTTATTCTGCCTACAGCAGGCTCTCCTACACAACACCCTGCCAAAAACAGATGCACAGAAGGTGCTGTGCAGGGACTAAGCATGGAAAATTTCAGCTGCCAGAGTGGACGGTTTAAAAAGTCAATGGCCATGGAACAGAGGGACACAATGGCTCTCATGATGGAGCCAGCCACAACGGGCAGCACAGGCAGCAGCATCCCTACTAGAGCAGTGAACCTGCATCTCCATCCAGCTTCAGCCTGCAGCCCCAGCTGCCGGCTGACCGCCTGCTTTAGCTGCTGCTGGGACTCCCTCGGTGGCTGTCACACCTGCTCTGCCCTTCCTTGGAAAGCTGCCAGAGGAGAGAGCAGACAAAGGACGAGCAGCACAGCTGGAGCTGCTGGAAGCTGCACGCTAGCCGGGCTGGCTCAGCGCTCGCCCAACACCCCTCTTCCGTAGGAAGCCTCCTTCCTGCCGCTGAGCTCGGCTCCTCCAGCTCCCTCGTGCTTATCCCTGCCGTCGTTTTTAAGGCATTACTGCAGAATTCCTTTGTGTTTTTCAGTATTATTTCCGCTGTTTCTCACTGGTTTAGCCGGTGCAGACGATGCATCTTCATTGCTGGCTGTGCCCACAAAGCCCATTCAGGTGGCCTGCCTTGGTGACCACACTTGTTTCGATGGCCCAGGACAGCAGGGCCCTGCTGGAGCACATGGGCACCAGAGCAGCAGAGAAGGGGTTAATAAAGGGTTTAATACCAAGAGGCCACACAGCAAAGCCCAAGTTAGGGCCAGCTGCACCCCTCCCCCAGCCTCCATCCTGCTGCAGGAGCCCTGGCAGGGATGCAGCACTCAAGTGCTTCTTTCCCCACTTCCCTCCTGCCCCACTTGTGTGATGTAAAGCAATCCTTTTGTTTCCTCTTTAAGACATTAGCCTCAGGGGCCATTACAGGGAAAAAAAGGTAGCTGGAGCTCTTTTATCTGAAGGAATCCATTAGGAGTGGGGGTCTTTTCCTTCCTGCATGCCCAGGGAGCAGCTCCTGCCTTTGCACTGCTCCAGGGACATCTCCTTGCTTCATGGTCACCTCCTCCCTGCCCCACGGCCATCTCCTCCCTGTTCCAGGGACATCACATCACTGCTCCAAGGACATCTCACGGCACCATGGCCTCCTCCCTGCAGCTCATGGCCAGCTACTGATCCCAATCCAAAAATGGGTCAAACAGTGTCACTATGCAGAAAGCATGAGTCTGCTGTTCAGAGCCCCCTAAACTGATAGAAGGAGGAGGACTTGTTTTTAAATACACCCCAGTGTAACAGACTGGCTTTCTCTTTGCTGACATTTTGGGTGACTGAGGGGTATTTAGTGCTCTGGCACGTCTTTGTGGCTATAGAAAGCACAAACTCATTCTTGCTCTGTTTATTCTCGCACCAAAAGCAGCAGGCCCTGTGCATTTACAAGATTCCAGGATGTGAGGCTTTAAATAAAATCCTTGATATTATGATACTCTTAATAAACTTGAAACCAGTGAAATAATAATAAAGAAATGAAAAAAAAAAAAAAGGAAACTAATTAGGTGTGGGAGGAGAGGGGTTATTTTTGAGCATACGCTTTGCACTTCCCCAAATCAGGAATGACAGAACAAACATTTGTGCTGTACAGTGCATGCCACCAGGACCCACAAGGACCTACCTTAGGCTAATATAAATTGCCTTAGTTCCAGGAAGGCATTAGCAACAGATAGGAGGCTGCTCCAACCTCACCGGAGACGGAGCAGCCGTGGTCAGCCCAGAGCCCAGCCAAGCCTGCCAGCCCAAGTGGGTGTATTTACCCAGGCTTGGTGCTAACTGCTACCACCATTATGTGGCTCCTTCACCGCAGATAGGAGCTGGCTTGCACAGCAGTGATTCAGAAGACAAGCAGGGCGAGGACACCGAAATAATCCTAGCTAAACACAGTGTTCAGCACAAAAGATGCAGATTAGGGTAGAAAAGGTGCCAGCATGCCTTGCTCCTGTTTAAGTTGTGAGATATTGGATGCATTTGAAAGCCCTTACTCAGCACCTGCCTGTATCCACGCAAGGGGAAGCACCTCTGGAAGCCTTCCCCGTAGGCACAGTCATGATGGGCACCACTGAGTAGTTACAAATAGAGGGAATCAATGAGAGCAGCTGCCAGGCCCATGGTGGGAGCATGTGTGTGAACAGAAATACATGTGAGTCCTCAGCCAGAGCTGGTGTGAGCAGGAGCATTACCATGTCTCCTTATCAAAGGCATCGGGGAGAGAAAAGCCAGTGGGCTGACAGCAGGAGATCACCTCCCTGGGCCCTGCCCTCTCCTGCCCTGCACTGCCCTGCCTTATGGTGGCTTTAGGAAGGAGGTGGAGGGTGAGGGAAGGAAGGAAGGAAGGGCTTCCCTCTCCAGTTTGGTTGTTTTAGAAAATGTGGGGTCGTGGGGAAAGCCATAGGGGGATTCATACTCTGTTCTTCAAAATTCAAGGGCTGTATATGCCTTGGAAATACACACTCAGGCTCCAGAATATTTCAAGTTCACCCAATAGGCTCAGAGAATAAAAATCAATGTAGCAGGGCTCTTGCCAGGGAGCACACATGGGAAGGCCAGTGTCTCTGCTGTGGCCTGTTCTGACAGCTCTCCCTCTGCTGTCTCGTAAGCGTCCTCCCCACTCGCCATATGTCACACACACCCTCCCTGGGCTCACCAGGACAATTATGCTGGGCCTCAGCACAGCCAGGGGACAGCATCACTTTCCCATCAGTTCTGCGCTGCTGTCAGTGGCTGGGGACATGAGTGACCCCCAGGTGTGTCACAGCCAGCAAAGAGTGGGAACAGGGTTGAGTCCAGGTGCTCGAGGTAAGACAAGCGGAAACACAACGGCAGCAGGAACAGCATTGGTGTGAAAAATACTTAAACGTGGTTGATATTATAGAAGTGGCTTCCTATGATCCTACTTCAGCACAGGTTAATGCCACAAAAACAAGGGAAGATGTGTGTTGTCTGCTGGTAGGACAGCACCTGAGTACTGACCTAAGCATCCCCTCTGGCAGGGCTCAGGCACCAGGATCAACAGCTCAGGTCTGGTGTCCCACTGTGCAAACTCATCAGCAAAGTGTCTACACCAATCTAAGCAAATTTACACAGGGAGAGGGTCCTACAGCAGGTGTATATTTTGTATTAGGGTTTTGTGCCAAGGAACAAGATGCAGGAGGGGGGAAGCAGGTGCCTCACACACCCCCCCACCTGCAGTGACAGCCTGGTGGGAAGCAGGCACCAGCGAGCATGCAGGCTGCAGGACAGACCTGAGCACGTCCAGTGATGCCTGCAAAGATGTGTTCAAAGCAGCCTGATTCCCAAGCCTGGGCATACCTCTGCAGATTTCCTTCCAGGAAGGAAAGTGACTAGCAAGCTATAGCTGCCCATTAACCCATCCTGGCTGCACACCTCTCAGGGCTGTGCTGCCAGCCCCTCAGTGCTTCAGGGTACCATGGCTGAGCATGACCCCCCCCCACTGCCATGAAGTGAGTGTCTGCTGGCATGGCAGAAACTCACTGATCAGCCATGGAGCTGCATCTGTGCTGGAGGTAGAGTAGGTGTCTTGCTCATCCTAGGATGATGTTCCCAGCAGGGCTGGTGAGCAAACAGAGGTTTATTGCCTCCAGTCAGGGAGGATGGCTGCTCAGGCCTGCCCAGCATTGTGCTCAGCCATGTAGGTATGTGCTCCTTGAACCATGCAAGTCAGGCTGATAAGAGCCAGGGAGGACTGCAAAGGATTTTGAAGAGTTAATACAAATAAAACAGGTAATCTTTAGAATTGCAAACAAGGCTTGTCCTTCTCTACCTGGAGAGATACTGCTGACACCAAGAAACTGTTCTAACAAAGAGCTCCCATAAGACAGTGGAGGCATGTGATGGAAACCCCACCATTTGAGATGTGATTGACTGGACAAAACATTGAAAATATGACGGCTCTGAAGCTGCCAGAAAAATACATCAGAGCTGATCTCATCTATGACAAGTGTATTATGTACTTATGGATGGATCTATACAATACCCCACATCTGACCCGGGGTCACAGGCATAAAACAGTGGGAGTCACTATAAACACACTTATAATTATTTGGGAAATTCTTCTCTTCCTTCCATTCATTAAAGAATACCATTTTGTTTCTCTTTCCACTACTTTACTCACAAAGAATTTGAACCTCAGCAGATTAGGGTTTGCAGAACTTTGTGGGGTTTGGAAAAGACTTTAAAATTCAAGCCACTTACTGGAGGAATCTGCTCTGCCAAGATGTGGAGAAAATGTACTCCTTATCCTTGGGAATTGCTTCTATATCTCATTGGTGTGCAAACAATAAACAACACTAAGGGTGATGTTTCTGACAGTCCTTGCAGCCTCATGAGCAGGATTTATGCCTGCTGCCTGTTACACATTGCTGTCACAGTCCTGTTGCTTCATGTGCCATTATACTCGATCTTGGGAAGGTGCACCTGGCATTTTTGCCAAACACTGCTCTGTGCAGAGGCCATTTGAAGATGATGCTGTGTGAAGGGATTGAGAACTTCTTTCATCTGCTCTCTGCCCCAGTTACAAGCATTTCCTGGGGCAGAGGCCAGATATACTAGGAAAAAGGTCTCAGGCAGTCCAGTTAGCCTAGCTGGTGGGCTGGCACACCTTAGCAAATAGAAAATAACTAATACCCATAATTCGTTTAGCCAGCATGTTTTAACTTGTTTGGGTGCCACTCTGGAGTCTGACCTTGGGTGCTCCCAACCCTCATGAGATCATCATGCCTTTTCTGCAGTGGTGCCCTTGGCTGCCAGTGCCCAGGGCTGAGGTGATCTGTGAGAGGCAGGTGGGCTCTCCCCAGCCCTTCCTCAGCCACTTCACCCTTGCACTCAACAGAGGCAGGAAGGCTGTTGCCAGTCCAGTCTCCAGGCACTGCAGTAGCTGGGGCTGGACTGCCTTGACCTAGACTTTCTGTCATTCATTTCTCCTCCACTGGGAAATGGCTCTCTGAGGCCTTCGACATCTGCTACAGCTTGCCCAGGCTGCAATGCTGATTATTGGAGCTGGCATGGATTCAAGAAGGGACTACAATATTTTATTGTGCCAGTGATGGTTTTCTGAAACCTACCCCAGAGGCTAGGAGGATGGGTGGATAGGGAAAAGGACATGGCTCTTCATATCTCTGTAGCATGGGGAAGGGGGGGGCTCCCATTCCCAAGGGTGTTGCAGCCAAAGCACCAGTCTCCAATGGGAAGGGCATTTTGCTTGCACTTGGCAAGTGGCTGTGTGAGGGGAACACATCACCATGAAAGGGGGAGAGGATGTTTTCCTTGGCTTGGCTGGGGAGGGCTGCAGGCAGGATTGGGAAGAAATCCTTCTGACAGGCAGAAAAGTAGGCAAGGGAGGGAGATAGGAAAACCAGGAAAGTTCAAACAGGAAGGCAACATCAACAGGCAAACAGCATAACAGAGGTCACCTGTTGGAAAAGCTCCAGGAAAGTTCCCACTTATTCAGGGAGTAAAGAATGTGTTGAGTCAAAGTCTATTAGGAAATGAATCTGGTGGGCTGAGTGGGAGGTGCCTGCCTCCATCTTACCCTCAAAAATGCTTTGGATAGTGTCTCACAGCTACTGCCCTGAAAAGCCAAGAAACCCATTGCAAATTGCTGTATGATCCCCAGGACAGCAGTGCCCTCAGCCAGGAGTGATTTGTCAGCAGGCAGACAGGGAACAGTGGTAACAGGAGCCACGGACTCCTCCCTAATTCAAGAGGGGAGATTTTTCCCTGTGAAGTGCATTGCTGGGAGAAAAGCAGCTGCATCCATGAGATGGAGAAGGAGGGCTGGGGCTGTAACAGCTGAACACCACAAACACCAGTGCAAACATCACACCAGAGGATCAAGGTCTCCATTAGGTGGTTTCCCAAGGCTTTACAGCTCAGCTATAAAGCTGCGTGCTGGGACAAAGGTTGGCAGCATGGGAGCAAACTTGTGGCATCATTTTTCCTCTGCAGATTCGCCTCAGCCATTTCTCAGCCCGTACCCTGTTCAAGAACTGAGCTGGAGTGATTACATTTGAGCACTGCAAAAAAACCTACATGTGCAAGGAGAAGTGGGAAGAATCCAGTGCAGGATCAGCATTACCGAGCTGTCTGTGCCTCTGGGATTTCTCTGTGCAGAAAGAGGACAATAAATAACAGTGGCTGATGGCGGTAGCAGCACGCCCTGCTCAGAGGGCTCTGTGGAGGATGCCAGCGGGATCTGCAGGCAGGATGGTGGCTTAGGGTGCCCAGGTGGTGCCCAGCCCCACACTCTGTGGGCAGGCACTACCACCTCCCACCACAGAAGCAAATTAATGCCTCCCCTCCCTCCCTCCCTCCCTCCCTGCTTCCCACCCGCTCCTCTCACCTCCTCAGTGGCCACCGGGGTGGGAGCCCGGGGGGCGCCGGTGGCGCAGGGACACAGGTGCCTGTCACCTGCTCCCGGCGCCAGCTGGGCTACAGGAGGACGGGGCCAGCAGCCTGGCCCTCCCCATCCCCTTTTCCTGCCTGGCTGGGGGAGGGTCTGGACCCTGCGAGAGGGGAAGGGTTTCTAAAAACCACGGCCATTTGCAAGGCGTATAGGGTGGAGTATTTGGAATTGCTTGAAAGCGTTTCTTGAAATGAGAAAGAAGGAAAGAAAGCAGAGCTGCAGTGTTCCAGGTGGGAAGCAACAGGACAGCAGCCCCAGGGTCAGCAAACCGCACCGGCAGGAGATGGGCCAGCCTGCCAAGGCCACATGGTGACATCAGCACAGAGGTTTGTCCCTCTGACATCCCCTGGGCTGCAGGGACCCCAAAGCTGTGTCACCTCAGTGCCCCGGCACAGGGGCAAGCAGGGCTTCCTGTGCCTGTAATCCATGGTGGGCTTGGAAAGCAGCACCTCACTGGCACCTCCCCCGGCCTCCTGCTTCTGCCTGCCCAACTTCTGCTCCTTTCCCTTGAAATCGAGTTAAGGGAGGCCTGGGCTTTTCCTTTCGCACAGAGGAGGTGGGGGGTGCTGCGGGGGAGGGGCTGCTATAATTGGATCACTCACTGTGTGACTAATCACAGCGCCGGTAACCACAGTGACTGTGGTTTTAACCTTACTTGGTCATTCCCAAGCCACCGGATGACCCAGCCATCTGCAGCAGGGATGGCAGGCGGCCGTGGCGTGGGGCTGGGGCACGGAGCCCACACCCCCTCTGCACCCCACACCCCCTCATTACACCCCCTACCCCCACTGCACCCCACATCCCCAGTGCACCCCATGCCCTCACTGCCAGCCTGTGCGTGGGTGGGGAGGTGGCGCTGGGACATCGGCACTTGTCCTTTTGCCATCTCTGTGCTGGTGGCTTTCTGGACAGGTGTGGGTAGGTTGGGAGCGTGGCCGCAGAGCAGACAGGATCAGCTTGTGCTGGGGTTGGGCTTCAGCCAAAAAATCCAGCTCTAGTTCTGAAACTGGGGTGTTCCCCAGAGGAAGGGCTCAGGCTTGGCCCAGGGATAAACCCATAGCTTTGCACCTCTGTGGATGTGACTGGTGACATCCATGCTTCCTGCAGAGGTGGCATCTGACTGCCCTCAACTTGCCCCCGTGCATCTATTTCTGGCAAGGGAGAAACGGTTAGATTATGGATGGTAGATCAGATTAAGTTTTGATTCTTATTCGTTTGAGTAAGAACAATCCTTAAAAGCCATTATTAACCTCTTTACCTTTAATTACCCAGCCAATTGCTGGGCATCCTGGCAGTCCTGCTTTTACCAGGCGACCTGGTGAACCTGAGTACGGATCGGGACAGCACTGCGTGGGCTGCCACTGTTTGTTGGGAAGCAGAGCTACAGCGAGGTGTGTCAGGGCACTCACCTTTCTCTGTAACAAACACAGGGCAGCAGGGTGAGGCCAGGGCACCCCCGGTGCCCTGTGCAAACACAGCCGCATGGGAGAGCCAGGCGGCTGCTGCCACCGTCGCTCCTTTTGAGCCCCGTCTTCAGTTTCTCCAAAGGAGGACGGAAGGAAGCAACAAATGGGAAGGAAACGGGCCTGCTTGTGAAATTCAAAACCGGATCGGTAAGAAAAACATCATAAATTATGGATCCCCTGGAGCCGCCGGCAGCCTGTCACTGTGCATGATCTGTCTCCATTGTACTTTTCGGTGTGGGTGAAACTGTTGTAAACTAACACAGGGCGAGCTTTTTCTGCCGAGGATCGCTGCCCGCTGCTGGAAGAGCCCTGTGCCTTCCAGCACAAACAGGCCATTGCAAACCAAATGTTTCGTGTAACCGATAGCGGCCCCAGCGGATAGGCAAGCCCTTGAAGAGGGTGAAGGGGAATGAGGCTTTCAGCTGATCCTGCTCACTGGAGCTTAGCACCGGTGGACGCGCCAGCTGCAAGGACGGGGACGAGCAGCCCGGGCCAGCACAAGGCTGCCCATTGTTCCCCAGTACGCTGCTGGAAAAGACAACCGGATTAGGGGAGACGAGTGGCAGCGCTGCAGTGCAGGACACCCGTGCTGGGGAGCCCAGGGGCTGCGTCCCGACCCTCGGCCCCGGCTCCCGGGGCGGTGTGGGGGTGCGGGGAGCATCCAGTGCATGGTCCTCCCAGAGCAGCAGGGCCCGTGGGTTGTGGGGAGGGGATTTTCAGCCCCCCAGCTGCACCAGCCTGTCTCGGATACCAGATGCAAGCGGGCAGGGGGAGGAGGGGAGTGGGAGCAGAGAACGAACTCAAGGTCAAATAGCGAGGGGAGGGGAAGGAAGAGGAGGTGGCGGGGAGGGGAGGAAGGGTGTCCCCCACGCGGGTGGAGAATCGCTCTTTATCCACCCTCCTTCCCCCCTTTCCACACGCCAACCACAGAGGCAGCCTCTCATCAGGATATTTATGAACACACGCACAAATGGGAGGCTGAGGAGAGGCAGAAAAGAAAAAAAAAAAACCAACAAAACCACCACCAGCCACCCAACCCTATTTTGCTCATTCTCTTTCTTCAAAGAGCAGATGTGCTGTGGCCTGCAAACCGAGAAGGACACTCCCTTGCTGTTAGCTAATTTAGGCTGACATGTTAGGGTTTTGTGGTTCGAAGCATGAAGTTTAGTAATCAGCCACTAACATTAACCAACACCTCTCACACAACCGCCCGCACTGGGCTCAAGTGTCCTTACACGAAAAAGGGAGGAAAAAAATATATTTTTTTTTCCCCTTTGCATAGGACAGTGCTGTGGTACTGTCAGCATGTCCCTGGCCACAGAAGCTGATCCAGCAGCCTGCTCTCACGGAAGCCCAAAGAGCAGCAGTGGCAAGGAAAAGGCTGTCACATCGCCCTGGTGCTCGCCAAATGCGTGCCACCCCCACGGATTCGAAGAAATAAGTGTTTCTAGCAGGTTTTTTTAATTTTAAAGGGTGTTGTCTCTCCTTTTAAGCCACTTTCCTGCTTATTTTCTCCATTTCTGGCCATGGTTCAGCAGCTCATCAGAAGGTGGGCTAGTCCCTCATTGAAGATTCAAATGTGCTTCTCTGCCAAATTGACCTGCTGTTATCCCCCCTTTCAGCTACTGTAACCAACACCGCACAAACAATGAATTATGAGATTAGAGTTAGAGAAAAATGGCCTCGTTCTGCAGATGTTGTGTCTGGAACTGGCTGCTGCAGACTCGTGTTTGTTGTGTCATCTTCCTCACTTCCCTCCTCTCCTCCTCCTCCTCACAGTTCCACCTTCGCCAGGTAGTGGTGTTATGCAAAGGGTTAATTTGCATCTTCCAACTCTGATACACCCCCCCAAAAAAGAAGGAAAAATAGGGGAAATGAATGAGAGAGAAAAACCTCATCGATAAGAGAATAGCCATTGTACAGACAGACAAGCAAATAATTGATCTGCAATTTAAAAAGCCATAGCAGAATTATTTTAAGTGATATTGGAGTTTCATGTGGGAGCTGCATGGCGGGGAGAGCACAATGTGGGCAGGGCACACAGGGTTCCTTTGTTGTGTGGGTGTGTTTTGGGAGGGGCAGGGGGTGTACATGTGTATGTGTGTGTGATTATGGGTGTCACACACGTGTTGGTGGGTGTCACACAGGTTCTGGAGCTGGCACGCTGCTGTTGGTGAAAACCCCACACCACAGCAGCATCACAAAGATGTCCGAAGAATTTCTGCTACCTGACGAGCTTCAGGGTGCTCTGGTTGGTTTTTTGTTTGCTTTTCTTTCCCCCCCCCCCCCCCCACAGTGGATCCAAATTTTCATGTTAAAAGGTGGTGCTTTTAAAGGACATTTGGGCACAAGAAAATATAACAAAATAAAACACCTTAAACTCACAATGTTGCTGGGAGTTTTTCTGTTGACTACAGCTGGGAAAGGAATTTGCCCAGGAAGCCAGTGTCTGATGTGGATTGAGCCTGGCAGATACACTTCATCATTCTTCTTTTTCCCACCATGCAAGGACTACACAGCTCAATAATTATATCTTATGAGCAATTTTTAATGCACATTAGGGAGTGATGAATGGAAATAAAAGCTTCCTGCATGCTAAAGGACCAAAGTTATGCTCTTTGTTAGTGGTGGGACAGCTTTGTTTCAAAGTCAGTTGGAACTATTTGCCAATTTCATCATATTTTTGGGGAATAGCTTTGACAAATAAAACAAAAATTCCCTGGCATTTAATTTGGAGTTTTCAAATGAAAGCATCTACAATTTACAAAATGAAAAAACTCAATTCTGTGTTTTAAAATTATGTTTCACTTTTTAAATGATTTATATTTAAAGACTTTACAAGGCAAAACAAAATGAAATTATCTTCTTTGGAGTAAAATTAATTTTTACTTATTTCCTGTATTTCTGAGCATTTTTTCCCAGTTCAATGAAACCTTTTGTTGTTGTTGTAAAATTTATGTAAGACAGAACGATGGGTGCTCCAGTCCACCTGGTTCTCTCCCCCAAAGAAGAAGAGGAAGGTAGTTGTCCACATGGTGACAATAACTCTGAGTTCATCAGGATGCAGCCAGGTATACCTACAAAATCACAGATCAGGCACCATGGATGTGGGATGAGTGCAGTGCTGGCCAGGAGAGGGAGGAGGGTCAGCAAACCTCTCCCTCCTCCACTGCTCACTGCCCAGCCAGGGTGTCCCAGCCTGCATGGAGCAGCCCCTCTGCCTCTCCAGAAGGAGCCTGGAGGTCCTCTGCACCAGGCAGGTGGAGTTTCTGCACTGGAGAGCAGATGGCTCCTTGCCCCAGAGCGGGGCAGTCCCGTGTCCTCCAGAAAAGACACAAGTGTCCCAGAATTGCCTCGGGTTGCATCCACCCTCCTGCTGCCCCCACTCTCTGGCTGTGGTGCTGCTGTGTGCCTTTTGAGTAGCTGGGACTGCTGTGACACTCCAGAGGATGAGCAAGCACAAGAAAGGGACAGGGAAGCGGCAAGAGGAAGCCCCATGGAGATGCTGCATCTGCTCCATCTCTTTCTTTTCTGCTGGTATTTTAATCTCTCAGCTAAAACGAACAGCAAGTTGCAGGATTTGGCTTGATCTTTTGTGTTTTCTGCAGATTTCTCAGCCTATCATCACATCCTGTTGTGCTCCAGGCAATGTGTACTTCTGGGGTTTTTTTGACACCAGGCTACACAGGCTGGAGCTATAGGTAGGCTCCAGTACATTAAAAATAGGTAGGGTTCCTTGAGGAGAAACACACTTTTCTGAGAAGCTGCAGTCCTGCTTGGCAGCAGGTTCAAGATCCTCCTCTCCCTGTGTCTCTGATCTCAACTTCTCAACAGCATCAGTTCCCTTTCCACCCAATGCTTTTGCCCATTGTTTTTAATTCCATTTTTTTAAGGCAAACTCATATTGACATTCTCATCCCAGTCCTGTGCTGGTAAGACAGGTTATAAGCATCAGCCTCCCTGTTAGCAAATTCAACTAATAATATGACAAAGCAACATTTGATAAACACCAGTTATTAAGACCCAACAGTGACAGAAAAGGACATTAGATTCCAGCAGCCTGAGGTCCTTATCCCCTCTTTAGTTCCTTTGTCTGTATTCACAGCAAGTGTTTTCTCCTGTGCCACTGGGAGGTTTTGTATCCTCCTGTCCATTTGCCCTGGACATTTCAATAAAGCTTAAGCTTATGTATTTCAGTGGAGTTTGAAATGATGCTCAGAGGCAGCCCAGGAGAAAAAGACGGGGAGAAAAAAAATTAGAAAGGTGCTCAGGAGCTGAATATGTTCACAGCTGTATGGTAGCTACTCCCCAGCCCATTAATCTGGTATTGCCATGTCTATACAGAAAGAATTACTTCAGTTTTCTTGGAATTTGTGTTGTTCCACAGGGGTTTATGAGGTTGTGCTATGGCTGAACAAAATCCATTTGGTTTCATTTGGAATACTCAGGTCAAACGGTTGCATTTGGTTAAACCCCTCTGTAAGAATCAAAAAGGAGGCTGGATTTCTGGTTGCATTCCTGCTTTTCTCCCTCCCCCACCCCTTCAAACAGCAAGTCACTCATGAGGAAAGCTCGAGCAAGAAAACCTAGAATTAATTTGAGAAAGTTACAGGGAACAATAAAAAGGTCTAGTAATGGAAATTGCATTAACTTGAGTGCTCAAATCCACTATTAATCGCAATCCCCATGCTAAGAAGCCACCATTTGGTGCTACAATGCTCTCAGCAATACCCACTGATAGGTCAGAGGGGTCACTCCCAGCAAGGGACTGTTGTGGTCACAAGTGTTTTGGCTGGGTGGTGCCAGGACTGCCGTGCCATCACCTCACCTCCCTCTGCTTTGTGCTGTAGCCATTCAGGTCATATATGAGCATTCAGGCACCTGGCAGCATCCATTACTTGATTTTAATATTTTTATTTTTTTTTTTTTTAATCTGAATTTGAGTTACAGCTTCAAGCTTTGCAGCAGCATCTTTTTCAACCCTTTTCAGAACCACCCCATGGCTCAAGCGTGGCATCTCTGCTATTTGGTATTCTGTCTCTTTGTTGCTACCCATATGCATTTTAATCTCTCACTGCTCATATTGTCCTTATATAGATGCCGTACCAAACTCCTCCCCATCAACTACAGCACTGAACACCTGTTCTCACATCATTAACTTTATGTGCTTAAATTCTTCAAGAATATCACTCCTGTCCTGTAGCACTGCTGTGTGTTGAACTCTGATGGATAATCTGTAAAATAGCTCTGAGGATGTAATACGAAGGATTCTCCACCCAGATTCACTTGCTGGCTCCCAAACACCCCATTTTAATTTGTAATATATATGCTTGTCTGTTCGGGAATAAGTTTATTAAGCATCTGGGGTTAAAAAAAAAAATTAAAAAATAAAAAATCCCAGTTTATCCATCCATTATGCTTCCAGCTCAACTGGTGGTAAATCAAGAGCCTTAATAAAGTGTTGCATTTTCCAAATGAACAAAAACCTCTTCAGGACTCCTGGAGGACAGCACAGAGTCTTTCTAAATCTCCATACAGCCAGCATCAACTTCATCACCTTCAAGGCTCCCAGTTTTTTTTTCACTCGGGTGACAATTTGCACGGGAACACCTTGTGATGTGCAGCCTGGTGCTCGCTGTCCCTCATCTGACATATCTGCTTCCTGTCAGCAGCAGTATCCCAGATCCAGGCCAGCCCCCTCCCCTTAGCTGAGCCTTCCCAGGAGGTGCCGAGTGGGTTCTCTCCACGTGATGGGAGCAGCTGCACTCCTGCTCGGCCCCCCTCGCCCCCCTGCGCTGCAGCTGCAGCCCATCCTGCCTACAAAGGACGAGGAGCTAACTTTTTGTGGCATATGCTGTTACAGTCGGCTTTGCTGCATCTTTTGTCTGGATTTGTTGTTTTCAAAATAGCTGCAGCCCCTTTGCTTTCTCAGCATTCACTGAGCCCGAGCTTTCAGCCAGCACACGCATTAGTATTTTGTCTTTGTAAGCACTCGTGGCTGCTGTGAATGCGGCCAGGAGTTGGGATATCCTGGCACCCTCTTCCCATCTCTCACATCACAAACTGGTGCTTCCTGCTCAGAGAACTGACCTCGCCAGCCACCTGCTCGCCTGTCGGGCCATCATCCCATCCCATCCCATCCCATCCCATCCCATCCCATCCCATCCCGTCCCGTCCCATCCCATCCCATCCCATCCCATCCCCAGGTCATCACCAGGGGCTTGCCCCTTCACCTTTGCTGTTCTGGGTGTCTCTGTTCAGCCCTCCAGAACTACGTGGTGATTGGTGACCTGAGACCCTTCCCTTCCCAGCATCTCCCTGAGCTTTGCCTTTGCAGTGTTGCAAAGACTCCAAGGTTAGCAAGGGCAAATCTTTTTCCTCTCCTTCTGTCTGCAAGGCTCCCCAGAAAGGCTTAGGAAGACTCGCTCAAGAATTATTTAGTAATGACAGATGTGCCTTCCTCACAGCCTGATGTGCAGGGAGGTTTGCCCGTGATGTAAAGATCACCTTTACAAAGAGGGGTGGTGCTGGCAGCCCTCTGGCACGTTCAACAACGTGTGTGCCTCCCAGGGTTTTGGGCATGTGGGTGTCACGGCACTCACCAGGAGCCCTGAAAGCAGCACACCACCTGGGCTGTGCACACGGGTTTTGGAAAGCTTCCACAGCCAAACACACTGTCACTTCTGGTAAGAGTATCCACAAATGTGATCCCAAATTCTCTGTCCTCTCAAGTATTTTTTGGAGTACATAGAAATATATTGTCCTTTTCTAAACTTCCACAGTGTTCTGAAATGCAAGTCTTGCTTTTCTCAGATCTGTCTTTAAAGCCAGAGGGGGTGGGAAGGTTTCCTTACACCCACAGACAAATGTGGCTCATGCGTAGGAAAAGAGAGACTTTACAAAATAACACCAAAACACCTCATGTGGTGTTGTCACATATGAGAATACAAACACAGCTTTGGTGCAAAACTGTTTTATGCCAGGGAGTCTGGAAGTAGCTGGTGTAGATAAATGAGTTTCAGAGGCAGTTAAGTATGTGCATATTAGGTGAGAAGTCTTGTGCTCAGGAGAGCCTTACACACGTTAGCAGCTGCAAAACTCACAAATGTGCATTTAAAAACAGGAATTGGAGGAAACTATGCTTTTTTTTCTTCAGCATGCATGAAAAAAATGAAATATTTTTTACACAAACTTTTTGTGATGCCTCGTTTATTCTGCATACTCTGTGCATAATACCAGTCTTATTAACCTCTGCCTCCTGCACTCGCCCATCAAGTACAATAAAATGGCTCCTCTGATGTCCTTGGTCTGCAGGGAGTTTCCAGAAATGGCATCTGTGCTGACATTGAAATAATCTGCAGTCTGAGGCAAGTATGCAAGTTATTGACGAGGCTGCCTGGCAGTGGTGGTCAGCTCCGTGAACTGCTCTGTTCTTGTTTACTTAAAATCCTTTTCCTTCCTCTCTTTATTTGAGAGCACAGTATGGCATGCCACAATGCTATCTTGTAGCAGTCCCACACACAGAAGGGCTGGCCGGGGACCATGGCCTGATAGTCACAGTGTCACAGAGGATTCATTGCTCTCTGCTCCTCCAGCAGAAGCTGTGGGCTTTCACTGCCTCTGAAAATCCGGTTTCTGCTCTTGGTCTCCTGGCATCAGTCCCACAGCAGGGTCACAGTGAGAGCAGATTATACCCACCACATGACAGGAGTCAATTCCTACTGACTCCAGGTAGCCGGCGCTGCCACCGTTTCAATCAGTGCGCTGGTAATTAAAAATTGGTCAAGATCCAGCCGCTTCCACCTGATACACTGGGCAAGAGCGTCTGGATGGGATGGACGAAGGGGTCCCGAGGCACAGATGGCTTTTCACAGGTCCCACACAGCCTCCACGGGGAGCTGCAGCCCTGTGGAGGCCGTGCACAGCTCAGCCTGTCTCTTCCAGCAGCCTGCAGGGCAGGAATGAACCCAAAAAATGCACACTGGGGACCGCACCACAGTGGGACACAGCAGAGCAGGACACAAGCAGGCAGCAGCAAAAAGTCATGGGGCTGAATTTGGCCATCCTTCAGTTGATGCAGAGCACAGCAAGTACAGCTCTAGCTCATAGAAACTCCCTGCACTTTTCAGTACAACAATAAACATGTATTTATACAGAGACACCAGCATGAGACTTTTCTCTGATAGCACTTACAGTCTGCTATGGCTGAGAAATACAGAGCGTGAAGTTAAACCCCCAGAAACACCATTAGCAAGCCGTAGTATCTGGCCTCTCAGCACAGCCCTGACTGCTCCCCAGTTACAGAAAGAGGTACAAAACCAGAACAGGGAGCCACTGCTGCCCAGACCCCATACAGCCACTTCCAGCCTGTCAAAAACCACGGCTCAGTCACAGCATATTGAGATAAACCTGGCGCTCCAGCTTTGAGCCTTTGATCTTCAGCTGGTTTTCAAAGAGAGAAAGAAGGAAAAGGTTAATCACAAACAGCTGATGGAGAAGTTGCTGGTCAGATAGAAAAATGGCAGATTCCTCTGTAACCATGTACCTCCCGGAGCAGGAGCTTTCACCAGAAAGCAGTTACCTCTCCATTGCAGGAAATGGCTGCATGACAGGGATTTCCAGAAAGAAGAGCAGATTAGTTTTCCATTGTACTTGAGCATTAGCTCATTAGGAATACCAAGGAAGGATGTTCTTTGGTAGGAGCCCACAGCTCTAGTGGGTGTTTATAACACGTGCTGTGTGATTTTTCCAGCTGAGCTGCAATTTCAGTTTCTACTCTGAGGGTTACACCCAGAGAAATTAAAAGGGATGCTGAAAGGTCTCTAAGTACTGAGTGTCTGTGTGATCCCCTGGATCTCTTCCCCTGTTTGCATAGGCTCATACACCTCTGGGTAGAGGCAGCAGCCTGGCCCTCACTGCTCCTTCCATTCACTCTTTGGCCAAACCTGTTCTGGGTGGCACAGTGCTGTCTTCTTTACCATGAAACCTTTCACAACTGCCTGTGCCAGGGCCTCTTCTCCATTATATCCTTTTGGGGAAATGGTGGCAATTGGAGCTTAGTGGCCTTAAAAGAAGAGTGAGGGTCACCCTCATTTCCATCTACCTACTGACCTTGGGCTGGCTGCACAGGACACTCACCAAGGAGGTTCTGGTACCACTGCCTCATTCCTCACCAGCCCCTCAGTCAGTACTGGAGGCTGTCATGGAGGAGAGGGGGCAAAGCTGTCTCTGCTCACTCTGGTGCTCACTAAAAATCCTGTAATGAGGAAAAAACCTGGACTTTGCACCAGGCTCAGGCCTTTCCCAGTTCCATCAGTTTGCTGCTGAGATAGGCAGCAGCGGGTGAAACAAAGGGGGAGCGAGAGCAGCTGCGGGAAGATTTCCAGAGAATAAATATTTCTATTATTTCTCAGCCTGACTGGAAGCATTCATGGGCTGTGAGGAGATGGTTGCTCCCTCCACTGCCTCACTTATCTCGGCCGCTCTAGGTGGTGGCTGCAGCAAATGGCACGCTGGCGAGATAACAGCGGCTCTAAAGGGCTGCTGCTCGCAGGGAAAGGGAGGTGCTGACTCAGCTGCTGGGAAAAATCGAGCAAAACATGGAAAAGGCACAAAAGTTTGTTCACAGCCTGAGGAGGAGAAAATAAGGGAGGGATTCTGAGAATAGGAAGACGCTGAATTCAGGGTGCATCCGCTGGCGAGGGGAGGGGGAGGCCGGGCCAGCCAACAATGGAGCAAAACAAAACAACACAAAGGCAGGAAATGCAGAAGTTCAGGTTCACACCAAAGTTCAGGTTCACACAGTGTAGCTGGGGCAGCTGCCCCACGCACAGCACAAGCACAGCACCTCCTGTGGCCCCTGCACCCCAACAGGGCTGTGCCCACCTGGGGTTTGGGGGTCTGTCCCCACACAGTTTGGTGGTGGTGTTTTTGTTTTCATTTTAAATAAGCTTAATCACCTAGTAAGAGGGCTGTGGAGCTAAGCTGGTGCTGTGAATGGCACAGCATACAGAGTACCTACACAAAGGTGGTTTTATAGTACACTGGAGAAGAAGAGTATTTTATTCAAAGACAAAAATTATTAAAATGTCAAAACAGTGGATGTCCCCTGTGACTTCTGCTTTCTGATTTGCTAACTCACTAGACAAGTTTTGCAGTCCAACTATTTTAGCTTTGATGAAATAACCAGACCAGTGTAAAAGGTGACATCTACAGTATTGTGCATTTTCTATGCTCTTATTTCCATAAGCATTTGGGGAGGTAACATTAAGTACCAAAGCAGGGGCATATCAGCAGTTAATTTTCATTCACTAGTAATTGTGTATGGGGGTTTGCTATCATGTTCATAGTAAATAATATTTACAGAGGTCTCTTAACCAGAAATTCTTCACAGTTTTATTTCCATTGCAGAAAGCAGCATCTCTGGATGCTGAGCAAGGCAGCAGAGAAATGGCTGCAGGCATAAGGGACAAAACCACATGAAGCATGATTTGGTTAGCAGGTAGATAGAATCAAAAGTAAAATGGTTGATGTAGATTTCCAAACAAAATATATGTGGGAACTGAACTTGTGTGTGTGGCTGGGAGCTGAGCTTCCAGCAGCTGCCCCTGGCCCTTCAACACAGTGACAGTGGCAGTGACAGTGGCAGTGACAGCGGGCCAGGCTCTGTGAGACCTCTCCAGCCAGCAGAGAGGAGAGGACACGGGGAGCCCTCAGCCCCAGAGGCACTCTGCAGAGGGGCATCACCCTTGCTGCCAGAGGCGGTTCCAGCTCCGAGGCTGGGCTGGGAAGGGCTGGTTTCCATCCCGGGGCTTCTCTGTGTCCTTGTGGAGATGCTGTTGCCAGTTTTTGGGGCCGCACGCAGCTCACAGCTGAGCCCCCCCGCCCGGCTTTGCTGCTGCCAGAGCAGCTGAGCTCATTAGCATGTAAAGGAAATGAAACCGCAGCTCCTGCTCTGCTTTGGGTGCAAACCAGGGGACCACAGAGCCGCAGAGGAGTCGCACAGATCCCTGTGCATCTCAGACCCCCGTGGAGAAGCAGGATGCTGTAACCATTCCTGATGGGGCAGCACCATTTGCCCAAGAGACCCTGGCAAGAGAGAGATGCTTTGCTCCCATTTGGTGTCCACAGTGGCACTGGAAGAGGGAGGGGAGAGCCCTGTGCAGGGACCCCCTCGCTGGAGCCAGGCAGCCAAAGTCCTCTGGGCAGCCGGGGGTCTTATCCAGCATCTGCAATTCCCCACAAATTTATGGCACTATGTAAAAGTTTAAAAAGAAGGAAGAGGTTTCTGTTCTGTAAGGAAAGGAAGTGGTGGGGAAAGCAGTAGAGACAGGCTTAATTTGTGCAGTAGCCTGGAAAGAGTCCATAGGGAGTTTAAAAAGCAATTGTATTTTGGATCCTGAAATTAAGCAGCAAGCCGCTCGCTGTTTGGCTGAGGGTGAAGTGGTCAAATGTCATGACATGTGAGGGAAAACAGCAGCTTTCCATCCCCTGTGGGAGTGCTGGAGAGAGGGGTTTGGATTGGGAGGGAGGGTTACTGCACCAGAGGAATAAAAAAAAAAAAAAAAACAACCAAAAAACCCCCAAACCCAACAACTACAACAACAAAAATAAAGAAGACAGGAAAGCATGGACGGAAATTTCAGCAGAAGGCCCAAGCCTGCCACAGCAGCAACACACACAGAGGCTGGAGTGGCTGGAGAGAGGAAGAGGATGCATGGGGCAGAAGGGGAAGGGTGAGGGGGAAGGAGGGCTGGGGATTATAAACCACTGTCAGCCTAATTTCATTTCCCAGGAAAATAAAAAAAACTATTTGTAGGCACACAGATGAGAACAAGACGAGATTCAGCCAAGACGGGTTTGTTAAGAACATATTGCATCAAATCAAATTAATTTCCTTGTGTGGTAAAGTAATAGGCTTTGTGGATATACTTGAGGTTAGCAAGGCTTTTGACAGAGTCTTCCAAACATCCTCCTAAGCAAATTGGGGAAGCAGCTCTAACTTGAACTCCTGCAACATGATGGAAAATCAAACTGGAAACTGTATGAAAGGATTTAGTTTATAGTTGGAAGCAGATTTTTCGAGGTCACTCTCAGGACCTGGTACAAACAGCATTCAGCAAGGAACAGAGATCACGCCTTCATGGAGATGCTCAACATGTTTTGAACAGCAATGTTCATGTTTGAAAAAGGTCTTCATTCAAAATAATGCAGTGGAGAGGCATCCATGCAAGCTGGTGAGAAGCAGAACAAGACTGGAATCAGGCAGAAATAAGACATGGAGCAGTGACCAGCTAGGGGACCACTGAGAGGACAATTTGGGAAACAGGATCACAAAATGACAGGACATCATCAGAAGAGGAGAGCTGCTAATGGGGGGTGTGAATGGGAAGAGCCGAAGCCCCAGATGAAGCAACCTGGATACATGAACTGTCCCAGCCCAAAGAGGGGGCCAGTGCCAGGATGTGCCTTAAGACTGGCTAAGGGAGCAGTCTGGAAGGGACAACCTGTAGAGAGACTGGGCCAACCATGGATCCTTCTGAAGACAAAAGCCTGAGGGGAAAAACAGCTGATTTCCAGCTAGAAAATGCTGTTGCCAAGGAAAAGGGATTGTTTGGTTCTCTGTTCACAGAGAATAGGAGCAACACAAATGGCAAAAACTGCAGCAAGGAGAGTAAGGTAAAATGCAAGGGAAGCAGAGCATGGTTTGTGGGATCTCTGTCTCTCAAGATCCTTAAGAACAGGTTAAGTGAATATGAACAGAAGAGCATGAAGGCTGGTTGGCCCTCTTTTATAACATTGGGTTGGTTAAACCTCCAAAGGCCCCTGCCAGGCCAGTGAGAGGCCAATACACTTTGACATAGCTGTGAAACAAAATGGTTGAGCACAAGCCCTTCAATAATAACTCCAGGTAAGCAGTCTAATACCTTGATAGGTTTAGGTTATGTAGTTTAGGACCTGGATGCTGTAAGACCAGAACCCACAGTCAGGATAAGTTTTAGTATTACCTTCAATATGGCCAAATTTTTACCCTGGGATTCCAGCTCCCTCCACCATCTCCTACAACTCTCAATAAAATGTTTATATCACCCATTTTTATTGGCTTTTTCTCTACTTCCTGGTCAGTTGCTCTGTGAAATGCCTAAGAGAGCCTAGCCTTTTAAAATCACACACAAACACACAAAGGCTCAAACAGCTTTTCCTGTACCCATAGGCACCACTGCCTACACCCAGGTCAACATATCCTATTATGTTCATGTTTTGCTCTGCTGACATTTATGAATGCCACTGCTTAGTTAAAGAAAATTTTATTGGGCTAAGAAAGCATGATATGGTGATGTTCATTACTGATATAACTTCTCCTTTCATTCATCATAGCCATAATTAATTTTCCAGTGTGGATATAGGCTGAGATTTAAAGCCATCCTTGTGAAATGAATTAGCCCCTTTTCTCATCTTATTTGGAGTTCCCTATTGTGAATATACTCCAAGTGTAATAGAGAGGCAATTTATGAGAATGAAATCTCATCTGTGTCCTATTCCTTGCCCTCTCTCTGGTGATTTTATTATGCCAGGGTGCCTCTTGCCATTTGTTTAGAGGCCAGGCTGCATTTGTTATTATAAGTTCAACAGGTTGTTTAGCATACATTAATGCACAGCAGGGAGCAGAGACAGACCTTGGAAGTGTGACATCAAACAGTCAAAGCATGCACTTGGGGTCTGTGGGTGAGGGGTGCTGCTGCTGTAACATTCAGCACCAAGGAAATACCTAGTGAAGGCCCACAGTGGCCCAAGACTCAAATTCCACTATGGCACAGATCAATCCTGGAGGAAGAGGTGGACACAGCAACTTGTGGGCAAGAAGCCTGACTGACCCTGGCACCAGCACTCTTCCTATCATGCCCAGCCAGGTGTGTTAACACTGCTGAAAAGGCAAAGATGGGGTGAATCAACTGTTTGCATCCAAAGTCTGCTATTAGTGTGTCTGGTAAGATTTAATGAATTATCCCCATTCCTCATCTTATTTGGAGTTCCCTGTTGTGAATATAATCACAGCAGTGTGTGGAGAAAGCTGCTGACTTCCCAGGATGAGCATTCAGCTTCAAGGGAGCTCAGGCAAGCTGAAGGGAAGAAGCAAAGGTTTTTGCAAAGCAGTGCCCTGCAGTGACAATTCTCCAGGGCCCTGCTCAGGGACTCTGGTGTTTGCAAGCAGCTACAGCTCCCCAGGCCTCAGCAGAAGAGCTCTTACCTTTGGCTTGTGCCAGGAGGTTCCAGTTCCCTTGGCAAGCCGAGGGGTAACCATTCAGTAACTTTAAAAAAGGCACGTGGCATCAAATGGTGACTTTAAGCCTTTAACAACAAAAACCATCTTGCACAGAAGAGCAGATCCTGGCAATCACAGTTACAAGGGTCCTCTTGCAGGAGGATGTGTGGGTACAGCTGGATCCAGGGAGGAAACAACCATGGTCACCTGCAATGCCTCTGCCAGTGGCTGGAGGTGCACAGGGTGATGTTTTGTGACTGCCATGCTGAATTGAAAATAAAAATTAGCCTCAGTAACTTTTCACATGTTTTTTACCTTTGGAAAGTGGCTGCATTTGATTTTCCAGAAAACTGGCATACAGCTAATTAAAACTGCACATATCATCTTAACATCATATCCTCACTACTGAACTTCTAACCTGACATAAATACATTGCATACTATAACCTGTTTCTCCTGATTATTAACCTTGAACATGGCAACCTATAAATCATCAGTGAAACAGCTGGTGCTCAGCATTGCCCCAAAGGTGTATGATTACGATCATTTTATATATATCTTGCTATGCAGACATGAAAAATTCATTGAAGAGCTTGGTATTGTAGGACTTATTGTAATGAATTTTCTTTAAAACATAGATCATACTTAAAATAGGTGTCTGCTCATTATAAAGTAGCCATTTATATCTTCTTTAATTACTTCTGTGGAGCTTGGCTGATTTCTGAAATTTAAATGTAATTCCTAAACAAATTCAGAGTGGTCAGTTTGCCTGTACTTCAGGATGACATTTTCATTTTTAGTTTTATGCCTTTATTTCTATGAGGGTAAGGACTCACACCTGCAAAAATATTGAGAGGATTACAGATGTTTTTCCCTGCAATACTTGGTGTTACATCCATCACTACTGGGGTTTCAGTAGCTGCCACTGACATTTTAGGTGTGGGGATGGTAGGGGTAGATTCACCTGAAGTTTGGTGCCAGCAATCACATGAAATGTACAATTGTAAGTAAGTAAGTAAGTAATAGAACCAAAGGGAATAAACATAATATAAAACAGGATATAAAGCCAGAATCCAAAAATAAACTTTTAAGAGCCACAAAATCTGATGGCCAGGACCTCAAGGAACATGGGGAGGTAGTCCAGAGGCAGCAGGTCACCTGGTGACATTTTGGTTTTTGGGATGGCATCCTCAACTTTTCCATCCTCCCAACAGCCATGTGCAGCTAAAAACGTGCTCAGTGGCTTAAAGCTACCCAACCTGGTGAGCACTGAGAAGCCTGTGCCACGTGCTCCCATCCTACACACACTTTACAGAAAGGCTCTACTGTTTGTGCCTAAACTTGAGTGTTTGTTGGCAGGTGATGGGAATCGTGAGAGGGGCCCTGCATTTTGCCACCAATTCATACCATCAATTTATCATGTTGCAGACTAAACCATTCTTTTCCACAAGGTTATGAGAGGATTTTGTCACCTCTGGCTCCCCTCCCTCCTGCAGCTGCTCTGCCAGAAACCCTGCCTAGGATGGGATGGTGTGAGAGCCTCTTTGTGCCAGCCCTTCCCATGCATTTTGCCCAAGATAATTCTGATTTTGCCCGTGACAATTTTTGTTTGCTGCAAGCAGCAGACACAAAGACATTCGCGTGCAACCTTACTGCACATTGGTCATCAAAGAGATCTGTGCAGATTTAATTTGCTTTTGCCTGCTCACACAACATATTCCCCCTCACCTCTCAGGAAGAGTGAAGACAAGCATAAAAACCAGCTCCACAACTGCTTGCAGATTATTTCTGTGGTGCAAACAGTAAAGGCTCAGCAAGAAAACCTGATACCACTGCACGCAAACATTGCTTGGGTCACCAGAGGCATGAGGCCTAAGAGGAGATCTGAAAAGCCACCTCTCCATGAGGAATGAGAGAAGCACACGGCAGAGAAGCATAATTTGGTCCAATTTAGTTAAGATTCTCTTGGCATGCGAACTCAAAACTGCTTTAGGAAGACTTCATTAAATGGTGTGCAGGGAAGCCCACTCATCCTTTACTTGTATACAATGAAATCCACTGATAGAAACAGTTTTGCAAATCCAGGTTAAAAGCAGACACCTCTGAAATTGTTGTGGTGAAATGCTGCACACATTGGAGTGCTGTTACTGCATGGTGTGATCCCTACTAGCCATCAGCAGCAGAGAAGCTGATCCAAAATCATTAGAGGCTGTTACATAGAAAGGGTGCCAAGGAGAGCTGACAAACATGAGGTATTTAGCAGCATGTACTGAAAACAGGCTGAAAGATATTTTTGAGCTTGCTTCTCATGGTTTCTAGAAAATTGCTGTTTTCCTTTGGATTAAGTGTAAGTATACAGTAGGCAAGAAATTATGGCAGTTCTTCACATGGCAAGGGAAACTAATAAGGCAGTGAAAAGCTTGCTCAATTCAAACACTGAGTGTTAAAGCCAACAGATACTTTTCCCTTTTCCTAAATGCTCCTTTCCAGTGCAGTTGTATAGAGGCAATGACAGGTGCTCCTTGGTAGAAACTGGTACTTGGAAAGCTAGACTTTAAGCCTTTTTAAAACTACCAATTTCTGCTAGAAGACCAGTGGACACTGGAAGCATCATCTAACCATTTCTTGCTATCTGATAGAAAGTGGACAAGGATGGAAAATCCAGGAAGATTATCTTCTCCCTGCCTGTCTGTGATGTATCCACAAGCTCCCTTACTGAGGCAACTGTAAGTAAAGCCAAGGAAGCACTAAGGGAGGGCTTTTCAGAACACCTGCATAACCAGGGAGAAAGAGAAGCTGTTAGCTCAGAGTATACTAAAGCTTTAGCAGTCTTCCATCTTAATTTCAGATGTACCCCACCAGCAGAGCACTGTGTGCAGCAGAAGTCTTTTGAGGAGAACATGAAGCTGTAATGATGCAAATCCTTCCTCTTAAAACTAGTGCCCAAACTTGCAACTTTCCTAACTCTGTTAATCAGATGAAGCAGATGCACCCTCATATCCAGGGATTACCAAAGGAATATTAAAGGAACATGAACTACCACCATCCTGAAGAAGTCAGTGTACTGATTTATGTTCCCATTTCTGTGATGTACTACGCAGTCAGAACAAAAAGCAGCCCCAAGGTCAAGTGGTAGCAAGTTGTGCAGTGAAAGCAACAGCCACGGCCCTGCCTTGACAGTGGGAACTCAGCAGGACAGTGAGAAGCAAGACCCAGAGCTTGGCATGCAGTTTTCCATGGAAGTGGGAGACAGAGAAGGGAAGGTGGCAGATTTGGTACCTCACAGCAGGGTAGCAGGTTTGCCATCGTACAGTGGCAGTCATGGATTGAGGGGGGCCGTACTAGGACAGCCCAAGATGTAATGAAGATTGTCATGTTCAAGGATGAGCCAGAGTTCTACCCAGGCAGTCCTAATCAGGGTGGTTTGAGAGCTGCATGATTGTTGCTAACATTAGCCTCACAACATCTCTGTGAAGAAGGCAAATGTCATTCTCCATTCGGAAGATTGGAAACCGCAATTAAAGCAACCGCCTCAGGGAAGCAGACAGAATTAGAAATTGAATCTGGAGTCCTGGTCTGCTGATTCGCCCACGGGTTCACCTTTCAAACTTGGGAGAGGCTGAGGTAAAACACTCAGAGGGCACCTTTTACCTGCAGCCCAAGAGATGCTCCCTCAGACTCCAGCGAGAGCTCCAGCCTAATCAAACAGGCACAAAAGAGCAAACGCTGCTTGCAAAACAAAGCACATTCCCCACTGGTCACTAGAGTGCTACAAGCTGGAATCAATGCGATGATTGTGACAGCTGAGAACAAATTCAGCTATGTTTGACAACTTCCAGAAAATATTGGCAGAGGACAGGGAGTCTGCACTGCCCAGCAGCACCTTTGTGAATTGATTAGCCATATAGCAGATGGCAAGCCTGCTGCAGACTGAGACAGCAGAAGATGGCCAGTCTGGTTGAGAAGAACTTGAAGACTGGGAAGAAAAAGCATGTCCTTACAGTGACAGCCCAAAATGATATTTCAGAAATGTCACATGCATGGCAGATGAGGAACAGAACTGATTTTTAACATTTTCTTCAGCTATTTATTACCAGCACCTGTCTGGCTCATAAAGCAAAATTATATAGCTTAGTTTAAACCCTTCACTTCCGCCTCTTTCCTTCAAAAATATCCTTAATATTAAAAAAATCTTCTTTTTTTTCTTCTAAAATATTCTTCTAGAATGTTTGGGAGAATTTCTATGCTTTCTCTGAAAGCAGGAATGCCTTGAAAGTTTGTTTCATTTTAGGAAAATATATTCCGGACAAAGAGCAAAGACTTTGCTCTCCTCCTCCTGCCACATATTTTTGGGAGGGGTTTGGCACATGTTTGGGGAAAATTCATATTTTTTAATGGTTTTAGGAAATGCCTTAGGCTATTCAGAGTCTGCACAGCTGCTCATCAGTAGCCAGCCATGGCTGAAAGAGCAGAAACTATGGTTCAGAAAAATATGCCATCTTTGTCTGGTGCAGAACAATGCTGCTGCAGTGAAATACAATGGCTGTCTCTTATTTTCTACTAGCCTTTAGAAGGAGAGGGGGGTTAAAAAAAATGAGGGGGAAGAAAAAAAAAAAAAAGAGAAGGATCACGGAGTTTCCTTGCAGGGCCTCTGAGCAGAGGGAGGGAACATCAGCTCTGCACTCACAGATATGCAAATCCTTCCCCAGGCCCAACAATAGCAGAAACCCTGTGGGAGGGGGAGACCAATGGCACTGCTGCTCCCAACTCCTCTGCCTGCAAAGCCCACAGGTTCCCTGCACTTCCTGAGAACTGGAAGGCTGATGCATCGTCCAAGAAGAGGAGAGCTGTAAAAGCTGTGCCCATGGAGCTGTGTACCACCACTGGACATTTTAAGGCTTACAGTTTGCCTGCCACCTAGTTCCTGGGTGCAACAGCCCAGAAGATTGATGAATCCATGGTTAACATCTCCATATTGCCCCTTAAGTTAATAAGGACCACGTATAAAAAGCTGGAAAGACTTTCTGTGGCGAGACCCCAGTTAACTTTCTAGATGGAGGGATTGAGTTTTTGTTTCTAATGTAACTACAATTACCACGATTTAATGAAGTCTCTGACTCCCAGCTATCACTAATATCTAAATTTCTTAAGCAAAGATTGAGGGAGGGCAAGTAACAGATTGGGAACTATCTGCACTAAGCTACTGAAACAGAAATAGCTCAAATGATTAAGTTTTGATGGTTTTGCCAGAGCCAACAGCAATCCATAGGAGCTGGAGAAATAAAAACATTCAATGACATGGATTGATCCCCTTCTAGAAAATACATACTTTGCACTAAGGAACTATAGTTCCTTATACTAATAAGTGTTGGCTGTTTTGCATCAAACCTGTTATCTAAAACTGCATGCAGACTGAGCTGGGACATTCACCCTGCATTTCAAGGGAGGTTTTCAGAAGTCCCATCAAAGTTTGATCACAGCAACTGTCAACATATAATTGAATTTCCTTCACACATTCTCCTCAGAACAGCTGACTCAAGCTAGTGATTAAACTAGACACCTAAAACATCACCTGTCTACGTGAAAAGCAGTCTCCAGGTCTCTCCAAGGCATCACTTGAAGCCAAAGTGATACAACAGGTTATTTGCACAGGACGGAAGCAAAAGGTGTAGCCACCACTCTTTCCCTCTGAGGAGTCAGACACGTTCATGGGTTGGCACCTTTCAGGTGCCCAGAAAACAGTGTGGATGCAGTGGTCTCAGAGCCCTCACATATCCTGACACTTCCTGACCCCAGCCCTGATGTTAAGGATTCAGAGGTAGCTGAAACACGTGGTGCAGAAGCAGAAGAAATCTTAAATGTCCCAAGCGGTTTTGTTCACAAAAGCCAATGGGAAGCTTAATACTAAAAATACAGTTGAATGCCCCTCCCTCCCCTCAATCTTAAGCCCTCCTAAAATGAGGAAGTGCTCATGGCAAAGGTTCTCAATAGAAGTGTGCAATTCCAATAAGCAATACAAGTTGATATTTCACATAAATACAAAACAAGAGACTGAAGCTGACTGAAAAAAAAAACCAACTGGGTCTAGATTAGGAATTTGTCCACTATTTCATCAACAAGTTTTCAAGACTCGCACTTGAACTGGTTTGTTCTCCTTTATAGTCCCCTTATTAAAAATTGCATCTGCAGTAGCCAGAGCAGATTTGTTGTTCAGTTCTTTCCTCTGGCAGGATTGAACACCATGCACACAGAACAGGCTGTGTTAGCATGCACACCACTGCTGTACTTTGACACAGGTACTTTCTTTTTGAAAGCAACACAAAGTAATTTATATTCCTTGATAACCCCATTAACATTTCCATGGCCATTAGGAGGTCCAGCAAAAAATGGTTGGTGGCAAAGGGAAGGCTCCTCATCACGAGAGACAGAAAGGGTTCTCCAAATGTGAATCAAGTGCAGAATAGTTTCTGATCTATGCATCTTACTCACGTAAGCTTTTATTCATTTAGACACACTTTTAAAACTCCGTAAGAATCTTTGCAATAATTAACATGTAAAAACTCTGTCAAATCAAAGAAAAACCTTCATATTTTCATGTAATACATTTCTCGGACATTAGATGGCAATCCCCCCACTTCATTTTTCATACCAGGGGCCCATATCCCTTCCAAAAATCAAATGTCACCTCCATTCCAACAGGCGAGGGGTCTGTTTGGCTTCTAGGAAGCAAGGCTGTTTGGAAAGAATAGAGCATGAAGACTCTCCCATTCCCATGGCATTTGTTCTGTTGCAACAATTCTCCAGTTTTGCTTTTTTCTTTCTTTCTTTTTTTTTTTTTTTTTTTTAAGAGGAAAGGCAGATGAGTAATGCCATCATGGAATATGCTTGTACTAGGGGTAATATTCAATTATTTGTCATTTGGACACCCTACATCATGAGCTGGATGTTTCTATGTCAAAAACCTATAGGCCAAAATAGAAGTTAACAGAACTTCCCCATTTTGACAGAGGAGAAAGAGACTAAGTATGGCATTTAACAATATAATTTCTAGTCTTGCCAATTAAAAAGGGTTCTCCCAAGGGATATCATTAGTCTGTGTAAATCTTTTCCAGAAATTATAAAATCGAACTGAAAAAAACCCTGCTATTTGGGGGAATACACACAATGGGAAACACCTACAAACACTTACAGTGGGAAACTTATAGGTAGAAAAAAAAAATAAGACAAGGCATTTAGTAACAACTTAAAAAAAAGCTCAAATGAATTGAACAGAGTATGTAACATACCTGCCCAAGTAAATATGCCTTTGCTTCCAGCCTCTCACTTTTTACCATGGTCTACTTGTGATGTTTTAGAAAGAGGCAGGAAAAACACACCTCATCAACCATTCAGTGATGTCCATGCAGGGGGAATCCTCCCTGACCTTCATTAACTCCCTATGATCTATTTAAGTGGCAGTACAAGACATCCTGACATCTATTCATTTCAACAGTTTGTGCCTGTGATTCATTCACACAAAAATCACTTCCTAAGCCTTCATTTCTCATCTACTTTCAGAGTCCATGAAAAATTCTTTTCAAGCCAAGTTCACCCCTTTTCATATATCCCCCTCGGGACCAAATTTTGGCCTTGCAATACTTGCCCGTTTGAGCTCTTGTGCAAATTCACAGTGTACATGAGAGTGAGGTTTGCAGCTCTCCAGCATTCCAAAAGCACAGACAATATTAGTCCTAAAGACAGGGGTCCACCCGCAGCTGGCAACTGAAATAGCTAATTTTTCATGTACTCCACTGAAAACCTAACCTTTCATCCTCACTCTGGAGCTCGTTGTGTATGCGTGTGTCAAGGTGACAACACCGTGAAAACAGAAGTTCTCAAATGGTACATTATCTCGAATATCAAAAGGTCACAAAAGGGGTACAAATCGGTAGCTCTCCAGAAGAGACACTGGTTTTTATAAAAAGTGGGTCAGTTTTAGTTTCATGTAGGTTGTTTGACACAGTGGTTTCTGGCATCACAAGCTCTGGTCTACAGGATACCACAGAGCCTTTGTATCCCTTGCTGTCACTACAGCATTGTGTTTTTCTACCCATTAACCAAGGATAAATGACCTAGATATTGTGCCTATTAAAGCCTCATTTTTCTTTTGCCCTTTTGTTCTTTAGTGTACCACATTATCACATGCTGAACACATTTAAAGTATTCTCAGTCTCTCATGCCCCTTTGAAGGAGTAAAGTAGGGATTTTAGCGTGCATTTCTGTAGAGTTACTTAGAGTGGAAAATATGAAGGCAATTCAAGGTTTCTCTTCCTGCCTAGTCCCCTGAAGACGATCAGTTCAGCATTTACAGCCACTAATCTATAAAGAATATAGCAGGAAAATGCTATAAAAAAGCCACAAATACAAATACAGAAAGTGAACACCAGTTTTGATGTCCCTAAACACTACATTCTATAATTACATCTCTGCATATCATGGGTCACTTTTATTAAAAGCATCATTACTACAGTTGGCAGCAATTTACATCTTATCTTACATGATAGCAGTTTCCAAAGAAAAAAAAATAAAAAGACATCACAACAAAGAAAAACAATACATTTACAAAGTCATGTCTGTAAACTTCAAGGCTAGTTTAGAGTTGAGGTAATGCTGTTTAGCTTTGTGGCTAAAGTAACAAAGTCCTTTAATTTAAAAAAGGTACCTGATTTTTTTCTTTTTGTTTATACCAGTGCATTACAAGATCACGAGACGATTAAACTGTAGCTTTATCCTGTAAGAACCTTCTCCGTGGGTTAATTTCCAAAAGGTACTCTTCACATTCAACAGCTGCCTTATTATTGCTGTGTCTCAAGACAGAGACATTCACACTATCATGAAGATTGTCAGAGAGAGAGTGTGTGTGTGGGTGTGTGCGCGCATGTGAGCGGGTGAACTCCCATACAGTCAAAATGAAGCGCGAGTACGATATGTATGGTAAATTTCATCTTGACCTTCACAGCAAAAACAAAAAAAAAAAAAAAAAAGAAACAAAAAGAAACAAAAATTAAATATATAACTTCATCCTTCCTTTAAGCAGCACTTCCTTCTATTAGTGCCACTTGATTACAAATTGCTGCTTAATTCATAATACCAATGGTACCAAAAGAAAAAAAAGCAGAGCATTATGTCAATTTCCTTAAAAAGACATGATCACCTCTCAAATTTCATCTCTCCTAGGGATAATAAATAATGCACTGCACAATACTTAATGACCAAGATACCTTTTGACACATCTGTATAACATGACTTGAACTTTTTTTTTTGCTACACTATGTTACAGAACAGCTTATAAAAACTAAGTATGGACATTAACTGTGAGTGTAAACAGTAGGACTACCACTTGTCAAAAGTTTAAAACACTTTAACTGTAACTGGTACTGGTTATTCATCATTTTCATTGTTTTCTATTTCTTCCCCCCCATCAAGTGAGTCTAATTCTTCACCCTGTGCTATTTCATCTTCTAAAACGGAGGAATCTGCAGTTTTATCAAGGCTCTCCTCTGCATCGCTGCCTTCGAGATTTTCTTCATCTTTAAAGGCAGCTCCTTCAGTTTTGTCAGTAGCCTTCTCTTCATTGGAGCCCACTGCATTCTGAAGTCCTGCTAGTGCTGGGAAACCGGGCAGAGTCAATCCTCCCAGTCCTGGAGGTAGAAACATAGATGGATAGAAGAGGCCAGGAGCCATGGTAGACAGCAGGAAAGGATTGAAGGCCAGAGGGTTTGTGGGCAATCCAGTGTTGGTGGTGGTGGTAGTGGTGGCAGTGGCGGTAGTCGCCGCAGTAGCAGCACTGACAGATCCATTCGCAGAGTCAGTAGCAGAAACAGTGTCTGTGCTTTTCTCAGAGTCTTTGTTCTCCTCTTCATTCTCATTTTTCTTCTCTTCAGCTTTTGAAGCGCCATCCTCAGTCTCTCCCTGACCGGAAGCAGTAGTGGCATTTCCAGTAGTAGCCGTTATCGGGTTATTCAACAATCCGCTTAGTCCAAACATATTGGGCAGTCCTGCCATCCCTGGCAACATCAGAGGCAACATGGCAGCCGGATTTTTAGCGTCCCCCCCAGCAGCAGCAGCTGTTGCTAGCCCTGGTGGAAAGCCCATGAGGCCTGCGAGCTGGAGAGACTGCAGGTTCTGTAGGTTCTGGAGGCTTGTGAGGTCCATTCCAGCAAACAGACTGTTCATTAGTAGTGGGTTGATTCCCGAAGTTGATGCTACAGCAGCAGCTGCTGCAGCTGCTTTGGCAATTTCACTTTTTGGCCTTCTTCCTCTTCTGCTTGCTCCTTCCTCCCTCACAACAGGTCCAGTGAGAAGACGGTCAAACATGGACTCTGGTACGAAACCCTAAAATGGGAAGGTGAAAAAACAAGCTTGATCCTCGATTGGCTTTCTTAACTTTCAGCAGTTAACTGATGATGATAGAAGAAACAGAAGGGATTTCAGCATACTCCAAAAGTGGTTAGTCTTTTTACCCTGGCAAATGGTGACCAGCTTAGTACTATAGTGAATGGCAGTAGAACAAGTAAAGAAAGCTCAAGGAAATGAGATCACAGATTATTTTACATTTAAACACAACAGTAAAATAATACATATGCTGAAAACTCTGTAACTTAATTTAAAAATCCCACCCTGATATGCTGCAGTTACAAGTTTGTATCTTCATAATTTGTACTGAATTTTAGAATAGGAATATTCTATTAAATTGAGTACTTGCAGAATTTTACCCTTTATTTTCAAACACGTGTTGTAAATAGAAGGCATCAAACCTATTCCTTTGATGCTGCCTATTACTGAGACAAGTAAGTCTATTTCTGTTATGAATATGACAAATAGTTTCTTCGTAGCTCCTAATGTACAAATACCTGTGCTGTTTAAGGACTGTGACTTATAAAAAAAGAAAATTCAAAACAAATTTTGAAGGCTGCCTTAACTAAAGCTGATTTTCCAAATGTATTTCAATCCCATTCTGCAGCAGCTTTCTATCACCCCTCCCCACTGAGCTGGATAACTCCTACACAGACACCACAATTTTCTCAAAACCAGCTATGAGATAAAGACTTAATAATCAATTTACACAGTCTTCAACTTTTCTGTGCTATAACCTGCAGTGACGCATGGAAAGAGTTTCACTTACAGACTGTTTAACAATGTCAGTCCAATCTGGAGCAACAGCAAACTCAGGATTTTCTTCCAGCCATCTTGGCAAGTCCTTCATTGGAGGAGCCATAGCTCCACCCATCTAATACAAAAGACAAGGTTATGAGTTTAACAAGAACCCAACAACAAAACCTAACAACTATTTATATGGGCACCTTCTATCTGCACTCTTTTATCTCTGAAGGACAGCAGCAAAGACTTCCAGTTTACTGTGGAAAACTACAGGGAAACCAGCTAGTGATATCTCAATTGACAAAATCATGTTTTAAATAAAAACAGTAAAGTGCTGCAGCTTAGGCAGGTCTGGTAATAAATTTTGTATCCAAGCACAAAATGTGCTATATAGGTTCAAAAAATGAGAGTTATTCACTCAGGTGATTAATATGACTGTATCAGAAGAGCAAAGAAGGTATTAAAGGAACCAGGTGGCACAGTCCAGTAAGAAAAACTGCTGGTGCCAAATTATTAAACTTTTAAAGAGAAAGCTTGGAGTAGAAAAACTGCTTTCCACATGCAAAGGCATTATTAAAGACCTCAGCTGAAGTAACTTAATTTTTACCTTCTTTCCATTTCGTTTATTTACAACAGGTACCCTTTCTTCTCCTGTCAAGGTGTTTATATCCAGTTTATTAGGGTTTCGACATCTGTGTCGTTTTTGTTTCGGCTTCTGAAATGGGGAGAACAGCACATCTGCACTCTTCTGAAAAGAAGAGAAATATATTGCTTTTTAGCTTTTCATTTCTTGACAAAAATCACCTATCACGGTACCCCTCCTCCTCACAAAGATTTTTAGGAGGGACCCATTACTTACTCTGATTACACAAGAAGAAATTCTGCAGAACTTGACAAACATGGTTCTAACATGCTATTATGTATAAATATTAAGAAAGGAAAAGCAAATCAAACACCCCAATGTCACTTGGGTGTGGATAAAATAGGAATAGTAGATAAAGAGAAAACATCTGTTGAAAAGTTACAAAATCAAATGACTATGCCCAATGTGAGGAAATTCAGCCTGACATCCATAAAATTAACTTTTGTATTAATACAATAGAACAATACTTTTAGAATCACATACTTACTGGTACATAACTTGGCATATCTACAGTGTAAGTAGGATGCAACTTAAGCCATTCAACTAGATCCTTGTTTTTCGGGGCATCCTCTCCCACCAGCCTGGTCCCATCCTCTAGATTGATTACAGGGATGCGAGTGTCTGGGTCTAATTGACCAGGAGATGGAATGTTCCTTGCTGGTAGGGCTTCCATATCTTCTTCAAAAGCTTTGGTCACTTCAGCATCCTCCTGAAAACAATCACATCTGTATTAATCTTCCCTTCACAGGAACAGCTGGAGAAATAATCTCAGGAACTGAGGTAAAATGTTCAAGATTTTGCATACACAAGAGTTAATAGGGTTTAATTACTCATACTGCATAAAGTAGTAGCAATGCATCAAGAAATTTTGAAACTTTTACATCTTTGAACAATAAAGAACATAGTGCTAAAGGCAAAGCAGTTTTTTTGTATTTCCAGTAAATGTCCTCCAAGACCCTCCCTTTTCAGCACATCAAGAAAGACATACTTAAGCCTCAAAACATATATAATTAGAAATATATTTCGTAAAAAAAAAAAAAAAGTAAGTAATTTTGAAAGTATAAGCTACCTAAAACAGCTACAATTTGCTGGAGTTAAATCTTGATGTGCTCATTTTGTTTGGTTCAAAAAGAATTAACAGCTCTAAACAAAGAGCTGTTGGCAAAAACTGTATGTCTCTGTTAGGCAGAGTATAGTAAGACCTAAAACACATTCAGGAAGTACCACAGAGAAAAGTACAAAAATGAGACAAAAGGAAAAGGGTTGTGCTCTTACTACAGTCAACGATGTCCGTTTGTTGCTCATAAATAACAGATCAAGCCCTTCTACATTTTTCCTTCTTCCTCTCCTCCTCTTCATGGGTGGTTCTCCATCTATTAAAGAGCCATTTAGTAGATGCCTTGTGGGTGTGCGTGAAAGACCTGCTTGCAGCAGCTCCATTTGAGTTTTAAAGGCATCAGACACGGGTGTGGAGACATTAGGCAAGATAAACTTTGAAGTAACAGATGAAAAATTTGAGGTAGAACTTGTTGCCTCTCGTGAGGCCTTTGATAAATCTACAACCTTTTCTTGTCCATTTTCTGAGACCACCTGAGACTCACGTAACTGGGCAACCATTTCCATAAGATTTCTCCTCTTGGCAGCTCTCTCAGCCTCAATTTCAATCTTTCTTCGTCTCCTCCTCCTCTGACGTGGAACTGATAAATTGAGTGCATCTTCCTAATAAAAAAATGAGCATTTCCAAACATTAGTAAGGCTCTGTTTGTTATGCTGAGTTCAAAATAAAACTGCAAACATATAACTCTGAAAACAAAGCCTTCATTTTATTTAAAGAAACACTTTTATGTTTTTCCTATTTTATTCATGCTGGTCTATTTTCTATTCTGCAAGAGAAGCGCGTGCAAGATAAAACATTTTATGTAAAAAAGAGAATGCTGCAGCCTTGCCTTTGATAACTGAGGAGAAGCAGTGAGATCTTCACTGCCACTGACGCTGGCTTGACCAACCATGGAGAGCTCTGCAAAGCTCCTTTTCTGTAGAGGGCTGTCCACAGCTGTTGGAGTGTACCCAGGTATGAGCCCCTGGAAATCAAACATCTGGCGCCTATTTACTGGCCACTTCCCTTTCAGCACTGCTTCACAGATGTTGTCTAATCGGTTGATCATTACTCGGTCCTGCATAAAGGAAAAGTATGTAATGAACCTTCAGTGTAAACATCACCTTTTAAACTCCAATGAGTCTTATAACACAGTCCAGTTTCCAGACCATAAGGAAGACACTCAGAAACAACTATTTTTGCATGTTAGGAATAAACTGATCCACCTTGCAAGAAGCCAACACAATTTTGTAGAATAAAACTTTAATAGGATTTAAAAGCTGCATGTATATTGTGAGGGGAAGGAGAAAAGACAGACCAAGTTTTCTGTATGACAAAGCACTAATTGAAAAATTTAATAGAAACTCACTGTTGTTTTAAAAAACTTCAGTAGTTAGCAACATCAACAGTTAGGAAGGGAAAAGAAACACATCTGCAATCAGTATCTTAATGCTGCAGTTCTCAAGATCCAAGAGGCTGGATCTGCAATTCTGTCCTAGGAAGTGGATCCTCATTAGCGTCACTATTAATAAAGTTCAACATTATGAAACGGGCACCAACCTAGGGACATCTAATGAATGTCAATTTTCATTCCACGCCCATTATCACTTCAAATTTCACTGAAGCATGTACACTAAAAATCTCTAATTATGTTTATTAGTCTACTTATGCTGAACCTATACAGATCAAGGATTTTCTGTTCTACTTTCACACTACGACTGGAATAAGATTTTACCCCATGTTTCCAAAATACTTGCTGAAAGCAGAGAAGATGAACATTACTTGATTTTTTTTTTTCCATTTCATTATTCAAGCACATTCTACACTAGCCTGCCTAAAGTAGTAGAAACTTTGGAACTCTAAGAAATACTGCTGGTTGGGGAATATGAGCATCAGTTAGCTTGCTGAACAGCAAAACAGTGCAAAAGCCACTAGCAAATCTCAGCAGCTGCAACAGACTGCTTGCTTTCCCCAGAAATAAGCCTATTAAGAGCAAGGTCCTCTTGCCCTGCTACCCCCTTCCCCCTCCCTGCCCCAACCAGATGGCTCTGTTATGGTGATTAGTAAGCTTAAGACTATTACTACTTTATTTTTCTCTCTCCCCTCACTGCAAAGAAGAGTACTAAATTAAGTATGGATTTATTACAAGGTTACAGCTTTGTATTTTAAAAAATATTTTATATTAGTTAATTTTCTGCATTGTTACCAAAATAAGATAGAGCTTTATTCTCTCTAAAACTGCTGCTTATGTTTGCAGGATACCTTAATACAATTACATCTGTCAACATTACATAATGGCTTAGATCATGTAGGTCACAAAAACTCTTCCCTACAATCTCCTCACCCCAAAATAAAAAGGTGATCTTTTAAAGTCTCTGCCCTCAATTCTGCAGATTGCTCTGCAGGAAAAATGCCTAGTTCAAAACTGTACAGTGCTGCAAGAGGTGGGACTGCTGACAAAAAGTTATGGACCCTATGAAGAATTCACGTCTGCCAGCAGTCCATTGTTTTACTAAATGATACTATTTTACCAAAAAGAGCAATTTCTTTCATTTCCACTGCTAGTTTGTATGAGCTTGAAGAAAAAAGTGCCATTCCACAAATCATTCACAGAAAAAGGTCTCTTGCATGCCAGAAGTGCAGTATCACACAAAGCTTACTGTTACTTTGCAAGCACATTTCCCATATTTTACTTAAAAGAGACACATGTCTTTCTACCCCAACAAACCTTAGGCCAGAATGAGAAGGCAAATGTTCTCTCATGAAGCAGCTGAACCACAGAGGGATCCCCATCTTCCATGTAGAATCCATCGCGTGTTTCATCCCTTGCGGTACTCATAGAGGCATTGCTTTCTTCATCAAAATTCTTACCCTGAGAAACTGCTCCTGCTGAATAACAATCATGGCCAGGCATTAACATCCAGAGTCTACCCAGCTAGATAGGCTAAGGCCATCAGGCTTGACACAACATTTCTAACTCGGGCTTTTGTTCAGTAATTACTACAGCAGATCCCCAGCCTTCCACATTTGGCACAGAGACCATGCTTATTGGCTCAGTGAGCTATCCTGGACATCATCCCTTGTGGGGGAATACCCTGCTGATGCTGGATGATTCTTATGAAAGCTTATTTAGCCACCTGATATATGGAAGGGCAGAGGAACTGGTACATGTAGCCCATCCCATACTCCATAATGGCACCCTGCATCCCACTTACCAGCTGGCACGAGCTGTAACAGCTGTGGGGCTTGTGCTAAGCACACAGAACCGATCTGACCAATGTATTACCTTCAGGTTGGGAGGATTCTTCTGATTTATCATCATCTTCCAGTTTCTCCTCTTCATCTTCTTCTGAACCTTTCTCAGAAATAGATTTTGGATCTACATCTGTACTCATTTCTATGTCTTTCAATTCACATTTAACAGAGCCAGGCTCAGCCTCAGCATCACAGTCTGGTTTAGTGTCCTTATCTGTAGTATCTGTCTCTTCTTTGATTTCAGACTTTTCTTTGGCTGCTGGATTTTCAGACCCTTCAACTTTAGACTCTGTTTGTTCTGTAGTCTTTTCTTCTTGTACTGGTGTGGAAGGGACAATTGGGGGTGTTTGACTGCAGCCAGCACCCAGAGGGTTTACAGAAGAGACAGTATTTACATTACCTGTCCCTCTGTTTTGAGCAAAGTTTTTGTGAGCCTCAAGAAAAGAGAGTTCAGGATCATTCAGAATGTGATAATCTGTCCTACTGACTCCATGTTTAGCAGCACCAATCAGTAAGTCTTTATCATGTTTACCACACTCCCACCACTCTGGCAGGTCCAGACTTGGCTGGCAAAGCTTTAGCCTCTCCCCCAGCTGCGGGTGATGGAGAACCTGTTCCCGGATCTTGCGCAGCAGCTCGATGCGATATAACGTTCTAGAAGCGCGCTCCTCTGTGATGGGCTCAATCAGCGTGGAGAGATCCGGAGGTTCTGCAACAACACCAAGTTGTACTGTTTAACGTGGATTGAATTCACACCCATTTCAAAGTCATTACACCTGGGCATGAAGTTTCAACAGTCCCACAGTCTCCCAATATTCATGCTGATTTCCAGAGTCAGTTAAAACTTACCATCATCTGGTTTGACTGGCATTCGGCACACTCGTCTACACATATTCACAAAGCCGTTAAAATACTTTTCCAAGCTTTCATCGGACTTTTTGTCAAGCCTGGCAAATGCTCTGAATTGATTCCATTCAAACTGATGTTTTACAGGATCAAAAATAACTCCAAAAGTAGACACCACACGATAAAAATCAGCTTCTTCTCTTCTTGTCCATCTAGTCAAGGAAGAAGCAAAAGAAGTGAGGTCACTGGATAGATAAGAGTCCAAACACATTTAGAAGCCCCAAAACCCAAAAAAAGTTTATTCTTTCAAAACAAAAGAGAGGTATGGATGACACACAAGCTCAAATAAGGTTTAAAGAAAGTTATCACCAGGAAACTCACTTTTGTCGTTTCTCAGTTATTATAGCTTCCCTTTCTGCCTCCAGTGCCCTCACTTCTTCTCGAGGCCGACGTCTCCTGCGGTCAGTCTTCATTAGTGCCTCTTGCCTCATTTGTTGCCTTTTATAGCTGCGCTGATAGGCAGTAATGAGGCGACGCAGGCGGGTAGTCAGGGTTGAAGTGTTGGGCCAGTAGAGTTGCCCTAACTCAGCGTTGCTTTCACTGTGCTTGTCTAGAAAAAACGAGTATTTGCACTGCAAAACCAACACTAAACATTTCAAAGTTTCTATGGCTATAACTGCATTCCTGTTTTATCAGTTAAGAACATGTGCACTAATACTGGTGCATAATGAATTAGAAACAGGATAACTATTGGTAAGAGGCAAAAAATAGAATCAAACCATCCAACTCTAAGAACTCAGAAATGCTTGTGAAGCATTTAGAGATAACCATCAACTGCTATGACTCGATGTTATGAATGCAAACATGTTATGAACACCAAGTATTTAAATTAATGCAATGCATCTTTAAATACATTACTGAGAAGATCATTCTGCCTCTGAGGAAACACCTATGCTTATCATTTCCCACTTTATTATTCTCACTTAAACTTGGCAATTTTCCTTCATACTGAGGAAACAACGTATTTGTAACTTCCAAGATTATCTCGGCAAAACCATCAACGGCTGCATTATGAAACATCCGGTCTTTATCATCATGGTTTCTACTGTGTAATTAGAAATCCAGAGGACCATAAATGTGGATTATTCAAAGACAGTATGCAATTGTTTTGAAAAATGTGAAGCATGAAGAGATTTGGCAGCAAAAAGCTTTCTGTGGTATTGTCCCAAAACATCTCCTATCCCCTCATGTGGTAATATAAACAGTCCACCTTTCACTAAATGATCCCTCTTTGCCTTTTAAATTTTTTTTGCTATAGTCTTACTTGTGTGTAATTCTATGGACTCTTCTTTGTCTTCTGGAGGTGAGTTTGCAAATTCCTTGGGGAGAAGACAGAAGTTATTTTAGTTTTCAGTTTTGACCATATGTCATAATCTGAGAAGAAAAATATGTCATCTCTCAAACACAGCAGCAAACAATCTTTGTAAGGTGTGTTTATCTGGTAGCTCTCAAACTTAAAAAACACACATTAAAATAAATATGGAGAATCAACTATAATTGTACATATTTGTAATTACAGAAAATTGCGAGCTCTTACATCAATTTCATCCTTGAAAGGAGTTCTGGTTGGCTTATATTCTGGATCTTCATCCTCTCTGTCAAATTCACCCCTACAAAATATTTTTAAAATATTTTCAAGAAAAAATACTGGTTTTGAGAGGGGGCAGATTTTCAGGACCAAAGCAAAAAAGCTACAAAAGGCATCAGTATGGTGTACCAAGTTACACATTTGTATTTCATGCTCAACTGTGTAAACAAATCTATGTACTTTGTACATCATATGATCACTTCATATCCTCAGGCAACATGTAAGTATAACATGACATATGAACCCATGCCAACATATACAATGCTGATAAAGTTTATTAATTTTTTCATGTCCTCCTTACCCATCACCGCCATCTGCTAACATGTCTGTCCCTCTCTGTTCAGCAGCTATGGCCTTTGCATCAGGCATGCCAACCCGTTCTAGAAAGCACAGTGTGGAATCAGCTCTCATAGAATTGTACTTCTCATAACCTGTGTGCAGAGTGGGAGACAAATGCTTTTTTAAAAGCTATGACCAGCTGTGAATAGAACAGGTTGAGGCAGTCGAAGTACAATTTTCTGGATTCAATAATTTATTTTAAAATGAAACAAAGGAGATGTCACTATGCTGGAAACATTTAATTCATGTAAAAAAATTGTTCATGTTGGTAAATTCCAACAGCGCAGAAACACTTTCCCACCAATAATATTAACACACAGATAGTGAAGAAAGCATCAAATTTCATGTTGGTAAAATGTAAAAATCTTTCACAAGTGAAAGACTTCTTTAAGTTTCCTATATGACTTTCACAGTGGTTGCTGACATTCAATATTCACCAGTGGAAACATGCAGACACAAATGAAAGTGCACAGACACAGACACACACACACACATATATTTTCAATAGCTCCAGTCCTGCTGGAACCCTCAATATAGGCTGCAAAAATGCTGTATACATGGGTTATACGTAAGGCCAACGAACCTGTCTTATTAGGTTTAGGATGATGCATGTCAGTAAGATGACACTGTTCCCTCTACGGTTTTCAAACTGCTGTTTGCTTTTTTACTGCCCAAGTTGACTAGATGGAAAATGGCAGATCCCAACAGTGCACTGCAGGAAAATGATTTTTAGACTAGACTTGCCTCAGCTGAGCCCACAACACAGAGCTGCTGTACATAGGCAGAACAGCACAATTCAATTAGGATTTGTACTACAACACACTGCTCCTAACTGCTGTAGAGCCTCAAGCCAAACTGTAATCATGAAAGGTTTTATAAGCCATCATTCTCCCCTTTAGTCAGGCTGGGCTGCTGAGAATACCTCTGCGACCTCCAGAGAATTGGGATTATAATCAGGAATCGCTCACTGTATATATCATGCCAGCTCTGCATCCCCAGCCTTTCAAAGTTAACAAGGCTGCATCCCACTCAAGGGAGCCGGGAGTTCTCAACACTGACATTTGTGAAATATTGCTTGGAACAAAGCCCAGGAGGCACTTGTACAGATTAATAGCAGAGGTTAAGCCCACCGTCCACTTTGACACTGGTTGGCAGAGTTAGCAAGTGAAGCAGTGCTGGAAGCAAAGTTTATGGAGATCTATCTTACTATTTGGCTATTATTTAAACAAATATGGCTTTGTTTTATTTACAGCCAAGAAAGTAATGTTTTCTTCTCAAATGTTCTGCAAACATTTAAAAACAGCATCTGATATTTACAGCTCATATTAGGTTTTTAATGCAGGCAAGAAAAAAGGGAGATACAAGCCAACAGTTCTTTGGAACAATACTTGTTAATATTATGACTGAACAGTCCTACACACTGAAAGCTTTACAACTGAGTTTTGTTGAGAGTGAGACATCACTTACCGTGTTTAAATACTCCAATTAAAAGGGATTTATCTGCCTCCTTATCCCACCAGTCTGCAGGAACTTCAGCATGGAATGGCTCAGGTATCCATATATCTACTTCACTGTGAAGACAGCATTATATATATTCTCAAAGGTATTACTGGACAAAGATTAAAAACAAAAACAAAACAACAACAACAACAACAAAAAAAAAAAAAAAAACCAAAACCAAACAAAACAAAGAAAAATCCTAAAAAAGCCCAAGTGGCTTATGCTGTTCTGTAAATATAAATTTTGAGCTGGAAAACCACCCCAAAACCTAATACAGAATTTGAAATACCCTAAAAAAATAATTAGGATGGTTAAACAAACAAACAACAAAAAATAATTAATCAATCAAAAACCCACAGCAAACAACTCCCCCGCCCTCAACATTAGGCTATTTTGGGAGTCAGATGGTTATCTAAATATGATTCATTTAAGGTCTTAGTATTTTTTTAATTTTTTAAATTGAGATAGAATAATCCCTCAATATTAGCAGGACTGCAAATCCACTTCTGTAATTTCCCACATCATCGTCCCCCCCCCCAGAAAATTACCCGCTGTGCTTGATAAAATAATAAGGCTGCTTGAGAACAGACACATGAGAGATAAAGTGTGACCACCTTTAAAGGCTGCATTATTATAGTACGTGTGCTTTACAAAAGCCAGAGTCATAAAGCAAAAAATAAACCTGCACTTGCACTAACCTTGAGTCAGCACCCTCTAAGATCTTGTCTGCTTGGTCCCCTATAACTTCTTGTCGTAGATAGTAGAGCATGCGGACACGCAGCAGGACCCTGGAGAGGAAGGCAGAGGGGGGAAAAAGTTCTTAACTTCAGGACTGTTTGCCAACAGTGGCTTTTGGCAGCTGCTGCTGTTCATCCATCATCCTGCCAAGGCTGATTAGCCATGCTGTATGGTAGGCTTGAAGCGTGACAGATGGTGGCACATAATCACCTCTGTGTGGTGCTTTCTGCTGGCTTCCAACAGGCCTGCCTGGCAACTGCTTACACTGCACAGAGAGGGACCCAGCTCAGCCCGGCCCCGGCGCATTTCATTTAGTTCTACCTAGTGCAGCTTGTGAAGTTTAGACACGTACTCTACCACTGCCTCTGAAGTATTGAAGCAAGTTTGTAAACAACTGAGCAGATGGCTTTCAGTAACTGTTCTGCTTCATTATCTCATAAAATTTCCTCAGCTGCTGCCTTAATACCATTTTTGGAAGCACATCAGAAGTTGTAGGAATAAACGAGATATAAAATCTGGTTTTACTACCTTACAATAAACCCTCAATATGGAATGTCAGGTTTTTCAGATTATACAACTTTTTGCTTCTGTGAATGGGGGGGAAAAATAATCCCCCATTTCCCTTGAGAGATATTAACTATTTTTACTCTTTATAGTCTAAACTGCTATTAAATTTTACCAACGCACAACCTAACTGTTACAAGGAAGTGAAAAATCTTCATTGCCAAGTTTATTTTTCCCCATTTCTGCAATACTGCAGTCGTTTTTGGAAGCACTGTCAGGTGTTGTGGTCATTCTTGAAGCTGGCAGGAGAGAGAATGGCAGACTGGCTTTTCAAGGAGAATAGAAAAGAGGTGATTTCTGTAGAAAAAGTATCTACCTGAAAATAATCCTGCTCTCCTATGTTTACCCAATTCAGGGCACCCCCTGCTGCCTGGTTCATGAAGTAAAACCAGTACCAGCTAAAATGGAGATTACTCAGCCTGCCCTCTCACTGTACCCAAATCCATCACAGCAACTGTTGAACTGCTGCTGCTCCTGGAACAGCAAGGGTGACCAGGGAAGCAGTAATCTGATCACCCACTTGCATGAAAAATTTAGACCACCACCAGTTTTGAGAGCTCCTTGTTAGAGATCAGATGCAACTGGAGCAATACCCAGTTTCACACGTGTTATTCAATCAAACCTCGGAAGAACAGGGATTTGAATGAAGGTCATGTCTGCAATTCAAAACATGTCAGACATGCTTCTTTCTGTATGCACAGCGACTGGGACCAGTAAGGTGTCCCTGCTCCCTGTGTGGCTATGTAAATAAGCTGTTGAGGGTCTCTGTCATCTTAGTATTAAGCAATAACAGCTGTTACATCAAGCCAAAGAGGAGAAGCACGAAATAAAACCCAAGATAAACCAAAAACCAGAGGCTCTTTGCACCTTTCAGGAGTCCTATGTATTAAACCAGCATACATGGTACTTAAGGACAGGACACAAATTCTTAAAAAGCCAACTGCAACTGGTACCTTTTGAAGGAAATGACTCAGATTATTAACTGGCTCCACCTCTGTTTGATTTTACCTGTGCTAAAAACATGTGGCTTCTACAATTCATTTAGTCCTGGTGAATCTGGGAAGTGAAGGAAAAAGATAGCAACTGAAAACATTCTTGCATATTTACCAGTCTTCCCAGACCTTGTAATTTTGTTCTATTGTATTAAAGAAGCAGTATTTAAAAAATTAAGTCAGATCTGCAAACTGATTAGCAAGTAATGAAGACATGTTACTTAAGAGATTAAAATAATGTTACAGTAACTAATTTCATTACTTGAAGAGAAAGTGAAATTTAATAACAGACCTGAGTAACAGTTCAGAAAAATCAGAAAGCAGTTTATTTGGAAGTTTACTCACTAACATAATTCTGTGAGTATTTGTTGTTATCAGCTAAGAATTAAGCTTGGTTAGCATCTGGAAATGAACTAATAAACTCCTTAAATGCCTTTCCTCCTTCACATCACACCCCCTATTGACAGCCCACAGGTACTTTTCAAATCAATAATATCTTTGCACTAAACAGTATTAATGAGACACAATACATATTCAAACCACAAAAGTAATGATGACCTTTCAGTAACACTACAGTACAACTGTATGACATATATACAGTGAAGAGCAGAAATTTAAAAATAAAACCAAACATCCCAAAAGCAATCAACCACATCCCCAGCTCTAAACCAAGGTATTTTTAGGACAATGTTCAGTGTCTATATGGAGAATATAGTAAGCAAAACTGAGATGGCATCAAAGAAAGCTGACCCAAAAATAGGATATTACAAAACAAAAGCCAGAAAATATGTAAGAAAGGCTCTTATGAGACATTAATGAAACAATAAAACATTATATATAATGACCTTTATCCCCAGAGGCATTTGGTTTAGTAAAATGCTTAGAATTTCAAAAATCAAATCAGGACAAATAAATTCAGGTAAAAGACTTAGGTAAGAAATTTAATCTCAAAGGAGAATGAATAAATATTCTGTATGCTTATAATATATTCAATTATTACCTATTTATATTTATAATTTATATATATTATATATATATAAATATTCTCTGAAGAGAGCAAGAGAGGAAGGGAGAGAAAGAATGAAGAGAAAAGATACGCCCACATATAGGTGAACTACTACATGAAACTCCCGAAACTTAAAACTGGATATATGAGTTTAACATCTATGGAACAGAACTTTAAATACCAGCCTGAGGGAGTCCCCAGGAAGGTAAGAAACAAACAGCTTTTGTTTAAATATAGCCAATTGTCAAGTGAAATAGACATAGTATAGGAATACAGTATTTACTTTCTATGGTAAAAAATAACTTTATCTGATTCCGTTCTTATTTAATTAGTAGAGAATACTTTTCTTCAGAATTGTGCTGATCTGTCATAAAGAGCTTACAGAAGTATCCAGATATCTGTTAAGATGATTACCCCCAAATTAAAAAGTAATAATGGCCTTTACATCCTCTTAAATGGCCCTGTGTTCTATTAAATAGATCCAAATGAAGTTGTGGACTTTTGTAGTTAAAAAAAAATCCCAAACCTCTAAATGAAACATTTATTAGTACTTACTTATTACAGTGATGTTTGAGATGTTTCCTATAGCTGTCTTCTTGAAATAATACATCTGGATTACAGGTTGTGAGCCAATCAGCATCTTGCAGCATTGGCTGTGAACTCTGGGCTTTTACTTTCTTCCCTTTCCTCCCTCTGGGCACTGGTGCAGACAGACCTAGAAAATCCCCCAATATTTCTTACACAATCCAAATAGAAAAACTCTTACTCCCAAACAACATTACAAAGATACATTTAAAAGTAAGTATTTATTATTTTGTGGGCAACACAACAACCAAAAACTGAACAGCAACATAACTCAGTGCAGAAAATTGCAAGTAACAAAATCAACCAAAACTTTCATGCAAATTTAGGTGTGAAGATTTCAAAAATTCAGAGTGCTAGCCAGAAAATGGTGTTATATAAATATTTCTTGTAAAAACTCTCATGAATCTAAATGGCCGTAAGGAAACAAGCTTTCTGATTTCTGGCAATTTAAAAGAGATTAAATCCCGCAGTAGGTGCCAGCAAAAAATTATGCTGGAATATTTGTTTAGAAGTGATTGAAAGGAAAGAGCACTGCATTCTACAAAGTGTCTGAGGGAGACTTCCCCTTTAAGTACAGACCAAGTCAAAGCCCACCTTACTCATAAAACCTGACAAGATCCTACGACATGTCAGAATGGCTATAGTTTAAACCAAATACATAGCACGACTGAAGCGATTCTTTCCTATTTACTAGCATCATTATTTGATTGTGGTAGACATACCGGAATGATTAACCAAAGCTCGAGTTTGCCCATCTGCAGTTGGAGTGATCAGATCCCAGATGAAACTTTTGATATTTTCATCCCCTTTGTAATGATTAAGACAATACACCAGGATAGTCCGGCAGATGGTTTCCACATCTTGCTCTGTTAGCTGACGTTTATAGCGCCCATGTGAGAGGATGTCAGTCCACCGACCCCAGCTATAAGAAAAATATGTTCAATACAACAGCCAGAGTACTGGTATTTTAATTTGTGACTTTCAATTTAACTCCTGGTATCAAGCAACTTGGGACCTCCTGTGTTAGCACTAATGCATTTTGCATTTGTAGGTTATGTCAGGGGATCCAACCTCCAGCACCAAAGAGTTAAGAATGTTTATTTTACAGAGCAGGCAATAAGTTCACTGCTCGTAAAGCTGCAATTGAACTACACTCAAATTAATAAAGTACATATGTTTAACACTAAAGGTCCCAGTAAGCTACAAATAGGAAACTCAACCAATTCCACAATTATGGGATTCGAGGAACTATTCCTATTTTGATCCAGAAACCCATTACTAGCAATTGTTGTACATTAATTTCTAAAATACAGTCATTCTGAAGGCCACCGTGTTAGAAGTCAAATATAGCTACCTGCTTGCAAAGAGATGAAATTTAAATTAGAACACTCAATGGGAAAAATATCAAGTACCAAATATCTGAATTTAAGTGGTGACAAGGTCTAGATTGACTGTTGATTTCAAAACCATTTTGTTCTTTACAAATACACTATTACTCTCTTCAACACTTAGAAAATAGAGGTTAAAACTCATTAACTCAAGAATACTTTACACTGAGAAACCAGAAACAAATATTCTGTCATCACAAAACCACTTATCTTACCAGTGAGCTCATAGCCATCTGTGACACACTCAGATACTTTAAACTAAGTAACACATAAAAGCACAATTTATATATATAGCAACCAAAACCAAAGCTGACTGGCATGTATAAGCATTATGCAGTATGATAGTTTGTGAATGTATCCATGAGAAGAATGAGTTATTTACTATATAAAATTTATTTTCAGATCTTTAGCCACAATTAGTATATTTTATCTGAATATCTTACCCATAAACCAACAAGTTCTTCTCCACCCTGAAACATTCACTTCTTGCATAACCTTGTGATTTGTCCTGAGGCCTACGGGGTTTTGCGGTAGGCTTTTCTTCAGAATCACTTTCCAGATCTGAAAACTCCATCAGTTCATCCTCTTTGACTGCACTGTAGAGTCTGGTTTGCTTCCTTACTCTTGGTGTATCAATAACTAGGTTGTTCTAAAATGAACATGAAAATGTATAAATTTAGAAAGGGGGGGAAGGGGGGAATTTTGGTTTAATTGTACTAGAAAAAGTCAAAGCTCTTACCCTTCCATTTAGAGCATCGATATCCAGCTCAGCTTTCTTCGCCCACTTCTGCCAGAAATTAGGGTCATCCAAAGAAATGTCTGTCCTGTTCCCAGATGCAACAAAACTAGCCTAGTAAAAGTAAAAACACTTGGATTGATTTCTTAACTGTATGCTATGAAGAATACCTTCTTTTTCACTAGTGAATACAGTACTTAGGAAGGGGTAGTGTCAAGAAAGAAAGAAGTCAAGTACACTGAAAAAATAAATTGACACAGAAGGCAATTTAATATACTTCCATCTATTCTGGTCACATTTTAGTCATTTTAATCTGGCTGAATGTCAATGCATACCTTTGCAAATGTTGAGCCTTTTCCTTCAGATTCAATAGTAATCGTGTGGGTTCGCCTTAAGAGAATCTGATCAATGTCCTCTTCACAAAATTTAGACCCTTCATCTTCCTCATCCATCAGAGCACCATATGCCCCCTTTCGAAGCAGATCTTCTATTTCTTTTTTAGACAGCTGTTGCACCTGTAACACGTAAGAGGGGTTACAGTTTGGGGTTTTTTGACACCAGCCAACGTGTTCATTTGACAGCACAATCAGATGAATCGTATTTGGCATTTTAAGGGCTGAAACTCTGTGATAAAGTGGTGGTGGTCAATGAAACATTCATGCTGAAATCACCTTTTAAAGAAGAATACAAACAACAAAATTCTCAGGGTGAAGTTATGTGAGTGGCTTAAACGACTTAATAATTCATTGTCACTGAATCCCTTTAGCTTTGATGACTGCTAAGTTCCTCCTGGGAGCAGATTTAATTTACTAACCTGACAAAAAAGCTAAAGCAAAGAAAAAGTCTCAAAGCAAAAAGGCTACACCAGCAAAAGCTAACTAGAAGAACTTCATAAAGTGCCAGGATCAACATAATGTAAAGGTGGAATGATTAGAATGGATCAGGATTGAGGGAACATGACTCCACCTGCCCCCTTTTGGCAATAAGTGAGCCATTAGATAGGCTGAGCCAGTTCATGTAGCCAATGCCCTTATTTAACCCGACTTTAAACTATCAGCCATCGGAAAACCACTGTTCTCCAGCTAAAACACAAACAGGCAAAGTGCAACGTGTTCATAGCATTTGTTGATAATGCACCTTGAAAAACTAATACTTACCCCATTTGTGGCATTTTCTCTTCCACTCATAGATTGTAGCACAGCCTTATCAAGGCCCAGCTTCAAGCTAGCTTTGTCAAACATTTCCCTTTCATAAGAATTTCTTGTTATCAACCTGTAAATTTTCACTGATTTGCTCTGCCCTATTCTGTGACATCGTGCTTGAGCCTGAAGAAACACAGACAGATATTCAGTTACAGGTTACAAATGGAAGAAAAAAGGATTTGAAATAATACAGAGAACCTACTTTAAAATTTTTATTTTCAATATAAATAATATTGTTTATGCTTTCAAGAGAGCAACAACAGATAATTTCTCTTGTACATGAAGAAAATTTCACAATAAAAAGGCAAAGAAATATTTTCAATAAAATAATCTCTTGTAATATTACCTGGAGGTCGTTTTGGGGGTTCCAGTCTGAATCAAAAATTATGCAGGTATCAGCAGCAGTAAGATTAATGCCCAAACCTCCTGCCCTTGTGCACAGCAGGAAAACAAACCTATCAGAATCAGGTCTTGAAAACCTGTCAATAGCTGCCTGACGCAAGTTGCCTCTCACTCGACCATCAATTCGTTCATATGGGTACCTGAAAAATAGATGCATTACAGAGATTGCTTTACTGCAATGGCATTACTTCTCTAGAAGAATATGCAGTTAAAAACAGCAAAGACAAATATGCTACTATGGGGTTAGAAGAGCTACAACAAACTAAGAGACTAACTTCATCAGTAAATACATACTACTTTGTCTCTTTCTTTGGTAAAGAACAGACTTTCATTCCAAGGAATTCAATAAAAATTTAGGCCTAAATTAAAAACCTCTAGAGCCACCAAAACATTTAACTGAGAGCTAAACTGAGAGGTTTAAAGCTCTCCATATGAGGTCATTTTGTATTCACTCAAAAGAAAAGGCTCAGTACTTGCAACCTCCAGCTTTGCTCTTTCCTTTGGCCAGATCACTACAGAAAATATTGTTTTAATTTCTTCCCTTTCTATATGGATTACTCACAGGTTAAATGCAGTGGTCACTGAGGAAGGCACAGTTTATTTATAATTGTATTATATTGTTGCTCTCACCGTCTTTGAATGAGGTAGTCTTCCAGTATGTCCAAGCAGCGCACCATCTGGGAAAAGATAAGCACCCTGTGGCCACCAGCCTTCAGTTTTGGCAGCAGCTTGTCAATCAGTACGAGCTTGCCAGCAGCCTGGATCATTGCCTGGAGCTGAAAATCTGGAGAGTCGGCATTGTGTGTTTCTTTAAACTCTTCCAAAATTTTCTCTTCAGCACCTGCAAAGATTGGACAGCAATACATGAACACTGCAAAGGGTTTTATCAATAAACAATGAGCTCGCCTTCAATACCCTATAGAAACTGCAGGAATGTTTTAAGCACTATGTGAATAAACATTTATAAAAAAATAAACATTTATAAAAAGTATTAAGCTTAATTTTGAAGCAAACATATACACAAATACAGCATCAATAAAAAATAACTCTGAGAATTCATTTTTTCCTCTTTCGAACAACACTAAACTCATCCCTAAATAAATTCATATAACCACTGACACACGCAATTCAATGAAAAAAAAAATTAAACATATTTCAACTGATAAAATGGATTTTTTTCCTTTTAAAAATGTAATATGAAAGAAAATAATGTCTTTTTTCTACAGGAAAATACAAGGGACACAACTCACATTTGAAGTCTATGCCTCTAAAATCAGCCTTAATCATCCACATGACGTGTACCTGCTCCTTTCATGATTAATTATAAAATCAAAATCCAAACAAAAAACTAATTGGGGGGAAGCAGCTATGAAATTATTATTTTACCTTCTATTTAGTTTTTTCTCACTGAATGTATTTTTTTTTTGTTCAGTTTGATGAAGCTATCCAATGTATTTATTCTTTCCAGTGTTAGTCAAAAGTTCTCTCTTGACACTCACTCTGCCTATGAATGATATGCACAGCAGCAACTATTTCCTTGTTCTGCTCACAACTGGAAGACTACAGACCAAGTTCAAGCTTTCTCTTTAACCTCTCCTATGCTTTTATTCCATTTTTATGTCACTTCTACAAAGTGAGCAATTCCAAGAACTATCAGATTTCCACTCTTGGCATGTAAAAGGTTAGGAATCTTTGTTCTAAGATTATTTCAACTCCAAAAAAGCCTTTTTTTGAGCCATCTTTTTTCCCCTCTGCTTTTTTTTTTTTTTTTTCCCAACAAAATATAGTTTATAAAGTATTTCTAGTTTGTCTAATATTCAGCTTCATTACCACTCTTGAACAGCACAAGGAAAGACGGAAGGGTTGGGGGAGGGGGAAGCACAGCTGACTGCCAGGCTTCTGCTGAGCATCTCTCTCTCAAATCCCAGCTCTAAGTAGATGCCTGTAAACAAACACGGAAACGCACCCTCCCTGTGCGATGGCTGGTTCAGTGCCCGCTCTAATGGGGTGCCTGAACCAGATTCCAGCCGGGCCAGGCTGCCTGACAGCTCCATGCTGCTCCAAGCACTCGCACCACTCGCTTCTACACAACCTGAAGGACTCGTGATGTGACTGCTTTTCAAGGTAGGATTTTCCTGATCTGATGCAGTGCTCCCAGCACTACTCATCCTCATGGTCTGCACATCAGAAAAGTAAGCCCATATGAAATGAGTGTAAGCAGACACTCGACGTTCCCTTCAATCATATCACTGCCCATTTTGCAAAACAGGCAGAATTTTGGGGAGTAAACCTCCAATTCTGTACTGAACTTTGGCAATTCCAGCATACAGCAGGCTGTCAAGCAGTTCATATACAGTAATTTCAGTCATCTTTCCAGGGCACAGCAATTATTTCTGACTCAACTGCAATATCCAGATTTAAGTTTCACTATTGTGAAGTAACCCAATAAGCGAAAACAGCATCTGCAAAAGCAAACCACATCACACTGAACCCACAATCTGGTCTAATGAACAGTGAATTTACAGGATCAGAGCTTGGTCTCAGCAAGACTCAAATCCACTACAGATAACTGCAAAAATCAGTTATTTCAGTAACTCTGTCCTAGCTAAATCCTGTAAAAGACCATCCTTCTTAATTCCTACTACAATTGTAATTACACCAGGTCCATTGAGTCCTTGTTACCCAAAAGTTACTTGATGCAGTACTTGCAGGTCTGTAAAATTACTTCCTATTCTAGCTGAATTTTAGTAGGGGATGAAAGGAAGGTATCTGAATGTATGGTTCATGTTCAGGGAAACCTCCACTTTTACTTTTCTTTAGGAGAGGCTTCCAGGGCTCAAGAGGGCACAACAGAGTAAGGAGCATTTCTGGTATTCAGCACTAAATTGTGTAAGTATAGAGGCATTCCCCACTGCTGGTTCTTGGAGACAGAGAGAGGAATGATGTATAAATACTTTAGAATGGTTGCTATGGAGAAAACAAGGAGTCCAGCCCTAAGAAAAATGACAGACAATGCTTTACCCAGATTGGCTGGAGAATACCCAATATATAGTAACTACCTCTGGAAGTCTACTCACAGTCTCAGCAGACCATAGAACACATCTGTCAATCAAGAAAGAAACAAAAACCCCATTTCAACTCCAACTATATAACTGAAGGTTATATATAAGATTTGGTTGCAACTCTTACACAAAACAAAACACGTTCAAATACATGTGCATTACTGCTTGCTCACAAACCCCACAAACTGGGAAGAAAATGAGGATTCAGAGACACTTCTATAAAAGCACTTAAGCTTAGAAAACAGAACTTGCTACTGCAAGAAATCATTCATCAGGAGAATACTATGCAACCATAAGTACTTGCATTGCAAAAACGCTTAGCGGAAATAAAACAAACTTGTGCCATTACACAAACTACAAAGTTGTTAAATATCAATCAACAAAATAAAACCTTGGGCTCATGACTACAGCATGTAGAAGTATTTTCTGTCCCAGAACTACAAAGGATGTGTTTGTTTAGTTTCACCTCCACACTAACACATCAGGATTTCTTTTCCCCTCAAATCTGAAGGTTCAACCCACCTGCCATGTTGCTGAATGATACCAAGCAAGACCAAATGTTCAAAACATCAAAAAAATATTATAAAGACAAATGCATTCAAGAGACAAATCCACCTCCCTTTATTAAGATACAGTCATAAAAAATATTTGAAGTCTTCTAAATTAACACCTGAACTTTACCAATTTCTAAATTATATTAAACAATACAAGACTTCCGAGGAAAAAAAAATCACTGCTGTAGGCAACACTACAAACGCTGCTCATAAACTCTATTTGACAAAATCAAGTAGCAGCAATATACTAATTTTTTTCTTTCAACAGACATGAAATAAGGAAAATAATAGCAAATTTAAAAACTAACTGAAAGCCAAGAAGCACCAATTCAGACACCCATAACCTGAACAGTCTAAACTATTCCGATAAACTCATTTATACAATGGATTAACTTAAGCCAAAAAAATCAAGTAAAAATCCCAACAAACCCTTCACCAGAACCACAAAGCTACTTTACTGTATGTCATATGAGTTTAGAAACTGAACAACCACCAGCATGGATGAGTTTAAGTACTTTGGAGTAAGCCTATATCATGTCTTTAGAAGAATTACTTGTGCATGAAATATAATTAGATGTAATTTCATGAATCAGCTTAAGCATTTTACCCCCCATTTAAACAAAAAGTGTCAAGGAAAAGAACTTAAGTACTGCAATATGGAAGTCATACAATAAAAAACCTGAAATCACATATGGCTCTGGAACAAAACAGTCTTTCATCATGAAGCCTATAACCAGCATAAAACAACCATAAATCATATCTAGTAAGAAACAGCAGTTGGGGAACAAGAAACTAGTAGAATGCAATCCTGTACGGAGGTTTGTGTTACATCCTCAAAGGGAAGAACTGACCAGCACATACAAGTTTAGCATATTCAGACAGAGCTGGCTGGTTCCTGACAGGGTTGGTCACTGGAACAGCCTCCTCAGGGAAGTGAGGCATCACGAGTCAGAGGTCAAGAACCATCTGGTCCTTAAGTCATAAGACTTAGTTTTAGGTAGTTCTGTGAGGAGCAGAGAGTTGGACTCAATAATCCCTATGGCTCCCTTTCAACTTAAGATATTTTTTGATTCTGTACTACTTGCCAAAGATAATCCTGATCTAAAATCAATACCATCACACAGAAAAAGTCACTGAAGTCTAATATATCATTCACCCTTATGGCTCTCTTACTAGTCAAATTAAGAAAACTAACTGAAAACATGTGGCCATAAAAGCAGGCTTGATCACGATTTCTTACTCTGCAACTTCTATTCAGAAATTTTAAGTTACTACCCTATGATGTTCAACAGCAAGAAAGTAACAGCTAACTGTAAGTGAAGAAAAAGTTACCATATTCATGCCAGCATCCAACAACCTGCATGATAACTGAAGTCCTGTTTGTCACAAATAACAGAAAGGAAAACTTTATAATACCAACATTAACTCAGGGCTAAATCTCTCAGGAAGCCTTGGAAAAAAGCAGCACAGAACACTGCTGTCCTAGCTAGCATATATCTATACCTATGAGAACCTAACAGATTGTCTCACTTTTCTACTTAAAATAAAATAAATGAATAAACAAAAAGACACACAAAAACAGAATTTATACATATTGTACATTTTTACAATCATTTTTCAAATGAGGAGAAAAGTAGGCAGCCTACCATTAATAAGGTATGGATGATTGCAGCATTTTCTTAGTTCCATCATAGTGTTTAAAAGATTAGGTACATTTGCCTGACCTCCACCCTTGGAAAGAAATGTGAAATTCTTTTCAAGAATAGCACGATAATATTTCTTCTGAATGTTTGTCAGCTCAACTTCAATGATGGTTTCCTCTTTGGGGGCCAGGTTCTTTTCCACATCCTCCTTGAGACGTCTCAGCATCATCGGCTTCAAAATAGCTTGCAATTTTTGCACCTGGGAAACAGATGTTTAATAGAATAACTGAATTAAAACTGCTAGGAGTCAAATATTCATTTTTCAATTTCCTTAATTCTAAAATGTTTGTTTTTTACCTCAAATACCAAATAGAACACATTGTAAAAAAATCTTTGCTCAATGACTCGGAAGCAAGTTCTCCTTGTTAACTTAATGACATACACATTTCTAGTCTATTTTGGTGTCTAGTGATGTCTGTTATTAAATAGACCTCACTCAAAACTATCCTTCTAGACAAGGACAGTACTACACACAAATCATGCAGACCTAACCCTTTGTTAAATAAGCAAATCTGACACTTTAAGATAACTTTTGCAGTTCACTTTCAATTACTAATTGGTATTTAATGCTATTTCCCCACTTTAAATATCTGCTTCTAATTATTTTCTTATTTCCCTAGTTTTGACATCCACTGAAGTTGAACACTCTTTAGGACTGGTCTAAAAATGAAAACATTTCTATTAATTTTTATGACACTGATAATTTTTAGTGTTTCCAGGTTTTGTGGCATATTCTTTAAGACACATCCTAAAGGGTGGGAGGGGCAAAGCAGAAAATGTCAGTTTTCTTTATAAAAAGGCTATGTTTTAAAAAGTTTTTGTTAAATCTCTTACTTAAAAAGCTCATATATGTCCCTTATAAAAAACAAAACAAAAAAACAGAAAAAAAAACAAAACCCAAACACCTGGTGTTTAGGCTATTTTACGCTGTATCTCAAAGTACAAACCATCTCATTGATGAAGAGCTAATAATTCACCCTGAAATTTGTCATCATCTCCTGAAGCAAAGCTGCATAGCAGAAATATGAACAAGAGTCTTCCTCCTGAATTTACATAATTCCCTTAGTAATAAAGCAACTTCAGAACAAAAAAGGTAATTAGCAGAGAGAGATGAACAATTGAGAAAATATATGGAATAGGATTACAAGGAATGGAGAAGAATGTCATTAGCACATAACCTGTCCCAGCATTTGAAAGATAAACCCAATTCCAAAACCTCTGAGTGTCAACAGATAAGTTCAAAAGAACTTGGTGGACCAAGCAATCCAGGCTCTAACTCTGATCATGGCCAATGAAATTAATTTAGTAATAGCTCCATGTATGGCCTCAAAAGTTTCCAGTCATTTTGAGCTGACCATACAAAAGCTATGTTGAGAGAGAGGATATATTAGCTCCAGTTCAGACACTTCATTAGCAGGACTTTATGACTTCTGCTTCAGAGCTGGTTCACTTTCAGTCAGGTCAGTGTCCATTCTGACTGACATGTAATAGCATGCACAACCTATGGAAACTTATCCCATGATTTTGCCAGGTGGCCAGGGCCTAGAGGAAGGGGTATTTTGTAATTTAGACTGATGTGTGAAAGAGCTGTTCTCAAAGAAAGTCAACAAATTCAAGTAGTCAAAAGTTGAAAGATATAAAACATTGAATTTTCAGACAAAGTCAACAAAGTTACATACAAAAATATGTGCAGTTACTATCACAGGAAGCAAAGGGCCAAATTAAGATATCATGCTTCAGTTAACTCCTAATATTAAGGTGGTTTGGCCTTTTAAAACACTTTGATACATACACAGAAACATTTTACATTTCAGATACCAAACATGTTGCACCTAGGTTCTTTCATTTTGTATTGATTAATGCATTTCCATTATTGGCCAGCTTGAGAAATCTGTTTCTGAGTAAAAAAAAACTCCCTCCATTTGGTTACCTCTTGCTAAACTGGGTTTCAACTATGTTCCTGTTTGCACTTAAGTAACAGAGAAAACTCTCAGATGTTAAATCCACAGAAATTATAGGAACAGTCCCTTCACTGTATTGCTTAAGGAAGAATGTAAACTGACAAGTTAATTCTCTCAGAAGTATTTTCATCCAGAAGCTATTACAAGACACCCCACCTCTATTTTTAAACACTATATTTTAATAAAGGGAATCTTTCCTGTTTCCACAAGACCAATGGACAAAGGACTTTAAATTTTTTTAAGGAAAAAAACCACAAAATCCCAACCAGAACAGTGATAAGGCAGAAATACTTTTGGCCAAAAGCAAAAAAACTCTCAACTAAATGAAAATAAACCCACCATGGTGTTCCAGGAAGCAAATATATATTATTTGAAAAAACAAATAATGGAATTCAGAATAAATGCAATAAAATGGATAAATTCACAATATCTAAACAGAAAAGTAAGTGCGCAAAATAAGTTTACCTGCTCTTCAGTTTTAAGATCCCCAAATTCTTGCATGAATGTGGTTTCTGATGGAAAACGACCTGGTTCCAAGAAGTGAAGCAAGCTAAACAGCTCTTCCACTGTATTTTGCAAAGGGGTTCCAGTAAGCAGCACTTTATGCTCCTGAAAGGTTAAGAAACAGTTGCCTAGGAATCCGTCACTATAATTTCCAACGGAAAAATACACAAAATTCTTTCCCCTTGTCACCGTATGTCTGTCTCACCTTTGCTTCCTCTCCCCTCCCCCAGCTACTTACATAAAACTCTTCTCAAGACATTTCTAACTGGTACTCTGGTGTTCCTTCAGTGACAGCCCAGAAAAACACTTCACTACTTAAGCAGCTTCAAAAGTTCTCCAAGATACAAGAACAGATTTTGCTGGTCCACAATGTCCCATCCCTTTCACGAACAGTTGAAAGTAACAGTTGAACATATCCCATCATTTCCAGTAAAAAATCATTGATTTATCACACCTCCAATTGACCTTAGTGCACAGATCTCCTCAGGCCAGGAGATCAACACAGGATTTAACAGGAAACCTGAAGCAGAGTTCTACCTTCTTACTACATGCTAAAGAGCATGAGAGTGGCAGAGACAAAAGTAGCATATTGCTTTAGAGAAGGAGCCCAGACAGGTTCAGCAACTAGTCCAGAGCCAAACATAAATTTAGCAGTGTAATTAGAATTAATATGAAAAGTCCCATATCTCCATTTGTAGTCTGTAAGAATATAAACTCTGCTTTCCTCTAACAGCAACCATAATAAGAAAAACAAAAGGCACACAGCATTTTTACAAATCGAATTATAGGTATTATTAATGCATTATTCTCACATTTTAAAAGAATATTCTGCCCAAAACGAAGTAATTATTGTGTCTTTTAAATGGCAAATATCTTCACATTATCTGATTTTTCTCTATGAGTTTAATACACCTATTTTATACACATAACATAATACATATTTATGTAAGCATCAGAAACCAACTCGCCCTTCCTTAGTCAGTATGAATGAACATCCTTATAGCCATATAGCAAATTAACATTAGAGCTGATATTAATGCAGAGCAGTTTAACTCTCATGACCACATAATACTTTTAAATAAATGTCTATGTGAAGAGGTGACTATGGATTAAGTCACAAGAAAGGAAAGAATAAACTAATTTTGGTTGTCTTAGGAGAATCCACATAATTCTACATCTAAATTAATGAAAAAGCTTATTAAATATCAGCACTCCAAAACTGAAGGTGTGCATATGCTTCCAGGTATTCTATACTTTGTCATCCGCATTCTCTTATTCTTCTTAACACTTGATGATTTACTTAAGAAAAAATCCTTTTATTTCACTTTTTGATTAAACAATAAATGAGAAGTAATAAAAGTACAGGAGACTCAAAGGTAAGAGATGTTCACACTGACCAGATCCATCATCTTGAGTCCTTCCAAAAGCTTACAATTCCTGTTTTTCAGCCTGTGAGCCTCATCAATGACCACGCAACGCCATGGAATGTTACGCAGCTCTGGGCAGTCAGTCAAGATCATTTCAAATGTTGTGATAATGGCATGGAACTTGTAGGACCCCTTTATCACACGACCCTGAAAAGAACAGCAAATGTTAAATTCAACTCCCTGGCAATGAAAGGAAGCAATTTGTTTCACCTTCAAATTCAATTTTTTAAAAATACAAAACTGTACAATGGGCAAGACATTTAAAGCAAATTAAGTCATTATTGCTGACTAAATGGGAAAATACAATTCTGTGAGTTTGCTACTGGCTTCATGATAGCTGTTTTTAATCCTGTAAATAGGGCCACAGAATCATTGCACATTGATTACCAAGTATATACAAGTATTTCAGATGTAATTCATATGGATTATACTAATGCCTTGAGGCATTAACTTATTGCTGCAATATTGAAATAAGGTTTTCAGACTTCATCAAGAAAATTCTCTTTTTACTTCTGAATTGAAGGTACATGAGGGTCCTCTTGAACAATCCAAGTACAGCAAAAGTGCATTTAGGTTTCCTTTTTTTGACTATTTGAATATTGTGCTGACTGTTATCAGGTTGGGTTTTTTTCCTGGTAAACACTCAGGATTTAAAACACCTACAATTCACAGAATGGTTGGGTTGGAAGGGACCTTGAAACCATCTAGTTCCAACCCCCTGCCATGAGCAGGGATACCTTCCACTAGACCAGGTTGCTCAAAGCTCTGATGCATCTGGCCTTGAATACTTCCAGGGATGGGGAATCTACAACTACTCTAGGAAACAGCTTTGACAGAAGCAAATATCTGAACTTTTAAATGGAGAATGTGTATCTCTGCATACAATTTCATAATATTTTTCTAAGTCTGTGTTAAGAAAAGTTCAACAGGACAATTATCTTGAAGTCTGACACCATATTCACTGGTTCATTAGTTCAGTCTTATTTTCAACACTGATATAAAGACTGTTTTTTAAAAAAAAAACCTGAATAAACTTTATTCAAGACCATGAAATGAGCATCTTTCTGACATTATGCTATGCTTCTTCCCAATGCTGTTCAAAGAAAAATGTCATTTGGTAACTCCAGTGTCACCGGGTCTGTGCAGAAAAACTGTCTCTCTAAGGATGAGCATTACACAAGTTCAAAGCCATTCCCATTTTCAAAGGACTCTGTCATGGGTTGTATATTGAATAAATTTCAAAAGAAACACATATTTTACAATAAGGTGACCATTTCTTCCCTTAGACCTGCGCAAGACTGAATCCTTTTATAAGTGACCTGCATATAATCCTCTCCAAACCATGGGGATCAGAACTGGCTACTGACTCAATGAAATGATTGAAAACCTGATATCCTGAACTCAGCATTAAATCTGCCTACTCAAATCAAGAACATTTCAGAGAGAGTAATGACCTGCTCAACAATGCTTTCTCGTGGCATAGTCCAGAAATATTTATCTTCTTAGGGGCAGAAAAAGCTGTTACTTAACAAACAGCAGATGAAGATACACTAAGTGGGCAGCTTTGAAAGCCAGCAAACTGAAATGCTGTAACCTTTTCATGAGCCAAGTAAATTTCCATCACAGACCAAGTCAGCTCTTTTCCAAGACTCTGTCATTAGCTCTATTTGGCACATATAGTTTTTGTAATCTTAAAGCAGGGCTCCTTCTCAGAGATGGGACAATACAGAAAAGCACACAGTTTATTTGATATTCAAACCAGGGAAGGGCCCCTAGGAAGACCTTTCAGTTATATCGCTCAAGAGCACCAGAACAGGCTTCTCTATGTGAATCTCACAGCAGAATGTCTCTGATAGCACCATATCCTTACTGTTGAAGTCACACCAATGCAGAAACTTATTTTGTTATTGACTACTCTCTAGCATTTCACAACTTGACCTTGGTAACGGGGGTTGACTCTGAAAAATCACACTACTGCAGATGGGTAGGTGCTTTTTATGCATGTTCTCTTCTTCAAAAGCCACTCTTACTTTCTCAATGTTCAATTGTCTTTCTGAGAAATGGCTCAGATTGAGAGGCCTCTTTTCATATCAAAACCTAAAAAGTCAAAGATGCCTGATGTCTGGGTTGATGTGTCCTCAAGGAAACTAGAAATGATGTTGCTAAATCATGTCTTCTTTCACTCCCCTTTTTGTCTCCCATCATATACCCAGTGATGGTGAATGTCAGAGTGAACACTACATGGAGATTCTTTTTCTCAGAACATGAAGAGATTTCTTCCCTGTAGCTCAGTTTCTACCATGTGCTTCACAGCTGACATTCTTACAAAGAATGGAACACAGAAGGTGGTTCTGTGACACACCTAAGATAGCTTCCACCAAAAGGATGAGTTCTCTCCATTTCTCCTTTATCCCTAAATGTAGTAATTGTCTGATTCTCCTTTTAAGACAGTCGAGGAAGCAAAACCAGCAGAAGATTATTCCTTTTTCTGTGCCACGAGTGCTTTGTCATTACTCACTATGGGGTCAATGACTGCCATTCTCATGGCAAGAATTGAGTTAAGAATATGACAATGGGGGAAGAAAACTTTCTGCTGCATCTTGCTTTAGATCCTTTTAGATACCTTTAGATCAATGAAACAACACTCCCAAAATAACTAAGAATCTGCACAGTAAGTGGGATTTTTCAGATTACATTCCTTTAGTTTTTATGCTAAGTAACTGCTAAGGGGAAGAACATGCTGAGAACAAGCACCACTCAAATAGAAAAAAAAATATGATTCTTAACACAGGAAACAATTCAGCAGAGATGGTGTTTGTAATAAACACAATTTTAAATTATATAAAATATCAATCTCTGCAAAGAAATTGCTTTAAAATCAGAAAAACTGATTTCAAGCCCACTTTATTTGTGTATTATACATCTAGGTAAGAAGCTAAATGTGAGAATTATCATAAAGAATATTAGAGATTAATAGAATGGCCTGGATTGGGACCTTAAAGATCATCTAGTTCCAACCCTCCTGATGTGGACTGGGACATACACTACTTCTCTGGGCCACTAGACCTCAGTGAAGCAACTGTTACTCAAATCTTCAACAAACATAGATATGATTTTCATTTGAAAGTTTCTTTGATAAATTGCTGAGAAAACAGTTATTTTTCTAGACCACACAGCTGTAACTTCTAACTAATATAAATTACTATGTTTCTCTACTATATTTAGGTACATAGTTCTATCTTTTTCATTACTTTGCCCTAATGGCATGTCAAGTTGGGCCACAGTCATCATCTTCAAAACAATTTTTAGTCAGTTTTTTACCTGCAAAAACATATTTTCTACCTTGCAATATCTCTCTAACCTTTGCTCTGGTTTTTCAACACACTTTGAGGACATGAAGTGAGAGCTAAGCAGAACCGGACCACTCATCACATCACTGACAAAGAAGAGAATGTTGTAACTTTTTTCATCTTTATATTAAAAAACTTTCCTCCCACACACTTGGACTACACTAGCCCTTTTAACCACTGTGTCATAATATGAACTCATGTTTAACTGGTCATATGTCATGACAAAAAAGGATATGCTTTTATCTTACAGCCTTCACAGAGCTGAGCTCTCCCTATGGTAAGAATTCTCTTCATTCCTTGTCCACAGACAGCCCTGCATTTAGCTATTCTGAGTATTGCTAGACTGGATCAAATTTATTAAGTAATGCAGCTTACTCTGTATCCATGAACTGTCTTAATCATTTACCATTCTCCACATCTTTGTCATTTGAAAACTTCCTCAGTAATGATTTTATGTTTTCTTTCAGGTCATTGCTAAGTTATATAGCTCATGGACATGAACCAATCCCTGAAAAACTATGCTGGAAATGCAAATCATTTCTCATTAACAATTACATCAAGAAATATCAGCTAGCCAGCTTTAAATCCACTTAATGTGTGCCATATTGATTTTATATCCTTCTAGTTTATTAATCAAAATGTCCAGTGGTGTAAAATGAAATGCTTTAAAGAAAATCTAAATGTATGAATTCACCAGTATCACTTTTTAAAACTCAGTTGAAAACAGTACTCCACAGGTTGAGTTTCTACTCTCTCTTGCACAAGGAAGATTTTATTGTTCTGCAATAACATTCAATGTGTGCACATTTTACTCTCCCCCAACTCTATTTACTCTGGGAAAAGCCATGCACTTAGGAGTAGGGATCTGCTGCTCTTCTTAGCTTCCGTTTTCCAAATAATTTTCTGTTTCTACTCCTGGTCTTTTCTGCTTTCCTTCATTCTCAACTATTCAACCTAAGTGCAGTAACACAGATTCAAAACATATCTGACTTACAAAATTTGATAAACAAGCATTGACAAGTTTAATTTCTGCAAGCAGGTCTTTCCTGGAATGGTAGGCAAAGATTGATTTTTAAGCTTAGTTCCACTTAAAGGAGTTTCTCTTAAAGGAGTTAAGAATCTTTTCTACCAGCTCCCCTCAGAAACACAAAATAACAAAAACCTTGCATGAAAGAAAGAAACTCTAAACAAAAATTGCACCATCTCCTATTCCCAGAGAGATAGCGGCCACTATTAAAGAACATTCTAAATATATGCATCTGTATTTGTAACTGAAACCTAACATACCAGTAGTGAAAAACTAATTGATGTCTTAATAAACAACTGCATAGCAGAAAAGAAAAAGAAAAAAGAAAAAAGAAAAAAGAAAAAAGAAAAAAGAAAAAAGAAAAAAGAAAAAAGAAAAAAGAAAAAAGAAAAAAGAAAAAAGAAAAAAGAAAAAAGAAAAAAGAAAAAAGAAAAAAGAAAAAAGAAAAAAGAAAAAAGAAAAAAGAAAAAAGAAAAAAGAAAAGTAATGAAGAGCTTTTACCTGTGGATCTTTGAAATACATTTCATACAACTGAATGGTCCGCCGACTCGCTTGACTCCCATGATACACAACCACATTCAACTCTGTCCAGGTGCGGAACTCCCTTTCCCAGTTGGGAATTGTGGACAATGGTGCAATAACCAAGAAAGGACCATGGATTCCTTTCAAATATATCTCATAGAGAAACGTAATGGACTGGATAGTCTTTCCCAACCCCATTTCATCTGCTAAAATGCAGTTTCGTCTGAAAACAAGAACAAAAACAGGCTGAATGATTTATTCCCAACTTAAAACGTAGAAAATCAGTAAGGCAATAACCTGAATACACCAGATATTTCTAGAATGAAAAGGCATCACAACATTTTGCATTTTAAATAAATGTTATGATTTGTGATGCAGTCAGCATGTATACACCCCTTCTATGTACCTCTCAAGTTCACAAGGGGGAGGAAGGGGCAGCAGGGACATGCATGAACCCAAAGCACTTGCCACAAAAATCTGACATATTCATGTTCCACCCCAAATCAGTTTGTATATGACTTCAATAGCAAAAAAAATGAGCCATGTAAATGATTCTAAAATCTCACTTTAGCAGGTTACTTTAAAAGGCTACTATTTCAAATAAGCTATAAAGGGTTTTCCGAGGCAGTATTCAGCAGCAAGCAATGTTTTACGTACGTGTTGTACCAATTGAAAAGAAGCCAGTTTACTCCCTCCAACTGGTATTCCCTGAGTTTGTTATTGTTTTTATACTCCCTGGAACTCTCCGATTTCTTCCAGTCATCGGCAGGAGGTCGCTCCTGTTTCAAATACAGCAAATCCCATTAGTGGTTTCTAAAAGACCACATTACTTTACTATTTTCAAATAAAATCCTCTATATAGAGCCAATTCTTACCACACGCTCCATTTCTGGCTCCCTAGACATCAGTTTCTCAAATTCTTCGATCTTGGCTTGGTCGATGTCTTGCTTGAGCTCCCAAGTGCTGTCTTCGTAAGGAAGCGAACACCACTTCACCAGATAATGCGTTACAGGCTTTGTTAAGACAAAAATTACATTATATCACAATACAGGAAGAATAAAAGTGCATCCATGCTTACATGCTGGCTTAGATGAAATTCAAAAAGCTTGATCAACCTGAATGTCTGACTCAGCCAGAAGGATAAGCAAACATCAGGCTGACACCTTGACGACCTAACCACGTAAGAAGAGAATCTAGAGTATGCAGCTTACCACCAGAATGAGCATAACACATTTGAAATCACTGATGTTAGACTAAAATTTAGAAGCAAAACAACACTCATATTTCAACTTTTATAGTTCTGTGCTTTACTACATATTTAAAAATTGACTGTTTTCTCTTATCAGCATCATCAGAAACTTCACAAGAGAGAAATAAACCATCACCACTCACTGACAGAGCAACATGGAAACAGTGGCACTGCCAGGGAAGCTTTCCATTCTCCCAGGACCAAAAAGGAATCTCATGGAAGACAAAATGACCTTTTTTTTTGCAGAGCAAGTTATTAAAAATGAAGAAACAACAAGATCAGGACTTCTCTAACAGGTAGTCTAAACCATTATGACATTTAGCTAAGATTTTTTCTTGCAATTTTCATTTAAATTCTGCATTACATGCATGGACATCATATTTCTACAGTATTAAATATCCCTTCTTTGTTTGCTGCTGCTTTTTGGTTGGTTGTTTTGTGTGCTTTTTTAAATACAGGTAACTTACAAGAAATTTGGAATTTTCACTTAAGCCCCTTTATTTAAAGGAAACTGCTACATTAGCCAATGTTTTCTCAAACATGTTCCTATTTTCCACACACATATACCATGGTAGTTCCTGTAAGTGTTTAATATATTCTAATTAATATATTTCTAAACAGTAAATTATAAACACAAAGCCTATATGACTAGAGATGCACTAAAAGTTTTGTTTACCTCTCCATTGTCATCTGTGCTACGTGAAAAATCCATTATTCGATCAACTTCCACATAATCTGGATTAAAAAGCTCATCATCAATCTGTTCAAGGAGAGAGGCAAAAATATAAAAGATATCTCTATTAGCCCTTCCTGAGAGGAAAAATGATTATATATTTCACCAGGCAATAATATTTTGGGTCACGGTGACACAGAATTTATATTTGGCAAACTTCAACATGTTAATTGAAATGCTACAATTCAGCAAGATCATTCCCCGTGAGGGAATCAGACTTCTCAGACTTTGTTAACTGGGCCTCTTAATTACTGTGTGAAACCTTTTACTGTGAGAGAATGTTTAAGAATATTTTAAATGAAGTGTGAAATTACAATTCACTAATGAGCAATCGAAAAGGCTTATGGCATGCAATGCATTTAGCATTCTTGAAAACTACAGCTTGCAATAAAGAAATTAGAGCCTTGTACACTAAGTGCCTTTGGATTATTTTAACTACAGGAATTGTCTAACTGCTTTACAAGCAAGATTTAAAGATTATTATTTCAAAAGCAGAGGAAACACAATGCACACAGTTTCTCCAAAAATCACTATTTGTCAAGTTCGTTCTTATGCCTTAAACAACTTACAGGATTCTCTTCCATACTAAAGCATTGCATTTCATTTTATAGTTTAAAGATGCACTCCAACAGACTAGACAGCCAAAAGGACTAAACACTGTATATTTTAAAAGCTTTTTCTAAAACAATGACAAATTCCAAGTATTTACAATAACTTGTGATCCACTTGGAAACAGATTAAAAAAAGAAAATTGAAACAATTCCAGGTATCTTCACTTAGAATACATGGAAGTTTTCAAGTTGCAACAGGTTTTTATTTCAGCTTGAATGTTATAGTAAAATTAAATATTAATAAGTAAATACAGTAGCTCATGAACACTTTCTTTTTTTTTCCTCAGAAGACAGCATTTTTCTAAAAGGTAATGTTTCAGAGACACAAATCAGCAGATCTGGTCTTTTATTGACAGGACCCCTGCCACATTACTACTTATGGCTCTAAGTGAAATTAAATTGATGATAAAAAGCTTAGAATCCCTAGTGAGCAGCAGCCCATAACACAGAAAAATGGCATGCATTTCTTCTGGCATAATCAGCTCCTGAGAAAAAAGACATAGTACTGATTCAGTCAGGCTTACAAGGCTAATAATTAGTCACTCATTTCAAGAAAAAGACCAAGCAAAACTATAGAAAAAAGTATACAGTCAGGATAGATCACTTGACTTTCAAAAACTTGCAAGACTTCATCCAGGATGCTTTATACCAGAATAAGGACTACTGGTATATCACACAGTTATTCAAAATGTTCTGCTTGTACACAGAACAAGAATTCCTAAGAATATTCCTTA